>NW_026916041.1:1445688-2891376 GCF_034315485.1 Pezoporus occidentalis | reverse complement strand
TGAAGAGTTCTATCATCTTAAGATGGCACTTCCAGGTGGAAAGACATAAAATCCAAACACTGCATTTTCCCATATAAAAATACTGGACAACACATACTGGAAGAGATTCAGAGAGCAGTTGCCTAACAAGCATTAGGACGAAACCAGAAAAGGGTTTTTTTTGTTCAAACTCTGAGGCAGCTCACCAGAATTTTTACACAGATCTGATGAAGTCAGTTCTCCATGCAATCATTTCCGAGGAGCCCCAAGAAATAGTTCTTTCTCCCCATCTCGTACAGAGTACAGGGATAATTGCCATTACTAATGTATTTTTCCATGCCTCTTTTTTTTTAGAAGTCTTAAATGAAAGAAAAAGTGTTAGAAACAATGAAATATGAACTTGTGATAGAAGCAGTTAAATGTAAAGAAAAAATAATTAATTATTGGAATGGAGAATTTCAGACAACTATGGGCCTAGTAGTAGCAGTGGAAGATAGTTAAAATTGCTCAGATTGGTAGCTCATATGTGATATTTAGCATGATACAAGGAGCTTGGTGACAGCCAGCATGACTTCACTAAGGGGCAATCCTGCCTGACCAATTTGGTGGCCTTCTATGATGGGCCTACAGAACTGATGGAGAGGGGTAGAGCAGTTGATGTCATCTACCTGGGCTTGTGTAAAGCGTTCGACACTGTCCCACACAACATCCTTGTCTCTAAATTGGAGAGACATCAATTTGATGGATGGACCACTCAGTGGATAAAGAACTGGCTGGATTGCCGCACACAAAGAGTTGTGGTCAACGGCTCAATGTCCGGCTGGAGACCAGTAACAAGTGCTGTCCCTCAGGGATCGGTGTTGGGAATGGTCTTGTTCAACATCTTTGTCACTGACATGGACAGTGGGATTGAGTGCGCCCTCAGCAAGTTTGCTGATGACACCAAGCTGTGTGGTTCGGTTGATACCCTGGAGGGAAGGAATGCCATCCAGAGGGACCTCGACACACTTGTGAGGTGGGCTGATGCCAACCTCATGAAGTTTAACCATGCCAAGTGCAAGGTCCTGCAGCTGGGTTGGAGCAATCCCAGGAACAGCTACAGGTTGGGCAGAGAAGAGATTCAGAGCAGCCCTGCGGAGAAGGACTTGAGGGTGTTGGTTGATGAGAAAATGAACATGAGCTGGCAGTGTGCGCTTGCAGCCCAGAACACCAACCGTATCCTGGGCTACATCAAAAGGAGGGTGACTAGCAGGTCGAAGGAGGTGATCCTGCCCCTCTACTCTGCTCTTGTGAGACCTCACCTGGGGTATTGTGTGCAGTTCTGGTGTGCTCAAGATAAAAAGGACATGGAACTGTTGGAACAAGTCCAGAGGAGGGTCATGAGGATGATCAGGGGACTGGAGCACCTCCCGTATGAAGACAGGCTGAGGAAGTTTGGTCTGTTCATCCTGGAGAAGAGAAGGCTGCGTGGAGACCTCATAGAAGCCTTCCAGTATCTGAAGGGATCCTATAGGGATGCTGGGGAGGGATTCTTCATTAGAGACTGTAGTGACAGGACAAGGGGTAATGGGTTAACACTTAAACAGGGGAAGTTTAGATTGGATACAAGGAGGAAATTCTTTCCTGTGAGAGTGGTGAGGCACTGGAATGGGTTGCCAAGGGAGGTTGTGAATGCTCCATCCCTGGCAGTGTTCAAAACCAGGTTGGACAATGGGTGATATGATTTAGTGTAAGGTATCCCTGCCCACGGCAGGGGGATTGGAACTTGATGATCTTAAGGTCCTTTCCAACCCTAATTATTCTATGATTCTATGATGTGTGTAGGAAACCTATTGAGTCTAATAATAATTGTAACTTTCTATGATAATCATGGGAAGAACAACTATACTGGTATCCCAGAGCACTCCCTGTTTAGGGGGACAAAAATGATTTGGGGATTTATAAGTTCAGTATTCTGGTGATGACAAGACGAGTAGGCAACTGAGTCATATTTTGAACTGAACTATGTTCACAGAGGGACTTAAACAAGACTGAGATATCATAGCCACTACACTCGTAAGTACACTTTCCTGGAATGTCTGCCAGGAAACAAATGAAAAGGCAAGGGCAGTTTGTGACAAGTGCAAGTCTTTTAAAGAGCGTTTTCCCTATAAAGTGAAATCCTTGTTGCCTCTAAAAAGCAATTCTGCATTTCAAGACAATAAGATATGTTCCTGATCTGCAGTTTCCTGGTTATGAGCAAAAAACGCCCAAGGGATGTCTCTTCAATTGGGCATTCCAGGCGTTTTCATGAAAGGGACTGTAGCTGAAGCTGGGAAAGTTCAAAAATGTTCACAAGCTGCAGCAGTGGGAAAGAGAGAGATCAGTACAGACGTTACCTCCTAAGGAGTCAGAAAAAGCCAGTCATGAGTCAGCTCTGAAGACAAGATTTTAGATTCCATCTTTAGAACATTTATCTCCACTCCCATGTTACACATTGATTTCAATGGAATCTGTAAATGACTGATTGAAATCAGAGCCCCTTAGTCTGAATTCAACCAATCTTACTTACAGCAGGTGACCAGAAAAAAATACCCCATTTGAGCAAGATTCCCTTTTCAAGGATACAGGGTTACTAGCAAGAGGCAAATGCATTAATAAATTAAAAGCCAGGAAAAACAGAACATACTAAGCTGCAGGTGCATATCCCACTGAAATAAGTGAGAGTTTTTGAATAAGCTTCAATGATCTTTGCATTAAACTATTTAGCAGGGAGTTCAAGGTAAATATCTCCTGATGAGAGCTTGTTTACCAGAAGTTTGCTTTAAAATACTGAAGAAATCAGCACACATATCTTAATAAGCTGGGAAAGTTTAAATATTCTTTAGTTCAACTTTTACAAGTATTGTATCTGAACATTTGGCTTTTTTTTTTGGTAGCATCAGTTCTAAAGCCAGTTTATAACTGTGCACCTTCTAACTTACATTAGCCACAGAATGTAACAGACCCAAGACACAGCAGATACCTGGAACATGCTGCAACAGATGTTCACAAAAAAAGGAGGAAAGTTATTTTGCTGCTACAATTTATTTATTGCTTTTTTATCATTTTCATATTTAAAATTGTTCTGGTATGCTCTCATCACCTCTCAGGATTTTTATTGCAGTGCCACAGACTTTGAGCTTAATGCTCCTCCTACAGAATAGTACTGTGCATTGGAGTAGCTGAACTAAAATGGAATCTTCTCCATCTCTTTAAATGCATTAAATGAGACCAGTGTACATCTATATCAATGCAGTATGTAGAGCATGTAGTAGTGAGTGAGGCGCTGAATCTGTGAAGAAGGAGGCAGTGAACAGAACTGCCTGACCTCTGCTGGCAGCAAAACCATCTGCTCCCAGGATTAATTAGTGAACAGAATTTCAGTATAACTTCCTACGGCTGTGGATTTTTGAAAAAAAAAATAAAAATCGATGAGTAGCACAGACAACACATGAGAGAATACATTTTAAAATTGAAGTACTAAATTTGAATTAAGTGCAAAAGTCCCTGTAAATGTGACATAGCAAGAGAAAATTCAAGATAAACTCTTTAGTGAGTGCTTCCTACACAGAATTTGAGAAACATTGTGTCAATTGCTAATTAGATCAATAATCTTATAATAGAAAAATACATTTTGGAAATGATTCATATGTTTCTTAATGGTCTTATCATGAAAGGGGCTAAAAATCATTTAAAAAGTTGTTTAATAATTGCATTCTTCATGATTTTCTTTTGTAGAAAACATGCCAGATTCAAAAATTAGATACTTTGATAAAAAGTACATTTAATAAAAAGTACCTAATAAAAAGTAAAAACCTTCATAAAAAATAGATATGTAACAGGAAAAAAGGAATAAGAAATTGTCACTCCCCCCCCACATTCTAAGGTAAAAATAATTAGAAGAGAGTGTTTCTTCAAAACTGCAGAGTAAAAAGCCTCCATCAACAGATTAGCTGTTTCTTTGCAAATCAAAGGAACTCTGGGTGTCAAAATGAAATATATTTTGGGCAGAACCTTACATACATGTAGCTCCCAGGAGTCAGTTGTTTTTGGCTTAGCATTTCTATTCTAAAAACTGATTGAATTTATATGAAAATTTAGCATTTATTAAGGGAAATAAACACGTAGTATTTTTTGTGTTGTTCATAAATCGCTGTCAATAAAGCAAATGTAATTGTATAATAAACACATCATATTTCTTTGCTTATTCATGAGACTAGAAATTCAGATGTAATAAGAGGAATCAGAGTCCTTATGTGCATTTTCCCCTTTGATCCTCTTTCCACTTTAATCATTTTCATTTTCCCTTTCCCTTTTCCCTTCCATTTTCCTTCACGGAAAGTGAAAAAATCTTGCCATCTTGTGGTCAACGGTAGTTATTATACTATCAAACAAAAACATGAAACAGGCTGCATGTACTATAATGGTCACCATGTGGAAAGCTGCAACTTCGGTGAATTTAAGGAAAGAACAGAACAGAACAAAATTTGTAATTATAAAGAAAATGTCATACACTTTTACCCGTGCTGTATAGATAACAAGTATAGAAATGTCTCAGAGTAAGAAAGAATGAAGTAAGGTGGACTGTACATTACTGGATTCAGCCTACACACTGTTAATCACTGGAGATGCCAGGAATATTTTCTTTTGGCAAAAAGCTGACATTTATAATCAAATTCACATGTTTTCATAAAAAATTTAGACTTAGGTGAGCTGTGAAAAACTCTTAAGACTATTACAGATCAGCAAAGTATCAGTTTTCATATTGCCCAAGACACCAAATGTGAAATATTTAGTAATTACAACTCTCACAATGAACACAGTAGATAAAGGCACCAAATTTTGTTGCCAGAAGCTTTTCACAAGATGTGGACAAGCGGTAGTGGCCACCTCCCTGCCTGAAGGAAGGTCCCCAAGGAGAGAAAATCTCCAGGTGGTATACACTTGACAAAGCAGCTCCTCTGTTGACCTTTTCACTTTACATGGTGGATAGATAAAAAGGTCATATCTATGCTCTGGCGATTTGTGGCTGCTAAAACAGTGAAAATTTTTTTCCTGATTTATGCAGGCAGCCAGCCTTATTCTCCCCTGACTGCCTGACCAGACCTCCCACAATACAAGAGACAGATTCAAATTCTTTTGGCTTATACAAAGTGACTGGTGCCATATGAAGAAACAGTTGTTCTTTTCCTAAAAGGAGTTCAGGTTGTCTTCACTGCTATGATCTTGTAACTTTTCCCACAAGCTTTGCAACTAATCCAGTGGGATTTTTTGCATACCACCCCATGAACCAGTTAATGTCACTGTTCTGATAAGGAAGAAACACTCTCCAAAAAATCAAAGCCATTCTTTTTTGTGCACTTCAAATGACAAGGTCTCATGTAAGCCCCCGATGCTTTACTGGTAGTGATATGTGTTTGAGAATTTTTGGAAATTAAAAGGCTCTTAACAATCCAGAGAGGGTACTTGAAAATTAAACTCACCTAGGACTTTTCTCTTGCACCAAAGGCTAACTATCACAGAATAGTTCATGTCCATATAATGAAATACTTTTATTCCAAGACAAGGTGACTGCATCCAGAATATCTATTAAAATGGTCCTTGGCATAAGCTAATTCCCAAACCATGCCTTGGTATTGCCAGGTAAGTGATAGTTAGCTCAAGTCAAAATTATCCCAAGAACTGTTTTAACATTTTATATTCTAGATAGTTGATGTCCTGACCCTGGGAACATTCTCTGATTCAGTTTAATGACTATTAGGTGTACTCAGATATTTTCACCTCCAGATTGTGGCAGTGGATTTGGCTGTGAATCCTGAAAGTAAAAACTGAGTTACAAATGATCTTGTTATTTGAAAAGAGGTTTGTCCTGGGTTCAGCAGTAGCAGTCATTTTTCTCCTTCTTGGTAGCTGGTGCAGTGCAGTGTTTTGACTTTCAGCTCGGGAACAGAGCTGATAACAAGGGTGTTTTGGTTTGGCCAAGGACTTTGTGAGCGTCATGCTCTGCCAGGGAGGAGGGGAAGCCGGGAGGAAGCAGAGACAGGACACCTGACCCAAACTGACCAAAGAGGTATTCCATACCACAGCACGTCATGCCCAGGATGTAACAGGGAGTTAGCCGGAAGGGCTGGGAGACTGCAGGGTTGGAGGAGGTATGGGTCGGTGCTTGGTCGGGCCTGGGGAGCGAGTTATCGGTCGGCTGGTGGTGAGGTGTTGTATTCTCTTCCCTTGTTATTTCCTTTATCATTATTATCATTGGTGTTAGCAGTAGTGATCTGTATTATACCTTAGTTACTAAACTGTTCTTATCTCAGCCTGTGGGAGTTGCATTCTTTTCTATTCTCCTCTCCATCCCTCTGGGAGTAGGGAGAGGGAAAGAAGGGGGGGGAGTGAGTGAACGAATTGCCTGACTGGGTTTAAACCACAACAAGGTTATTATACTCATTAATTATAATTAAGCTCCTATCTCCAAACAATATTGTTATTGTTTCACCTTATTCTCTCTGTTACTTACTTGAAGAAGAGAAAAAAGGCTAAGGGAATTCTATGGAATGAGGAAAAGAAACTCATATATGGTATGGCTTAAATGGTGCTGGAAATGTGGGTTATTTTCCTACTATTGCCATAATATCTATCAGTTCGACATGGCTTGTCAGTGTGCACTTTGCAGCTCAGAAAGCCTATGATATCCTGGGCTGCATAAAAAAAAAGCATAACCAGCTTCTTGACCAGGTCAAGGGAGGTGATTCTTCCACTCTACTCTGCTCTTGTGGACCCCACCTGAGATACTATGTTCAGCTCTGGGGCCCCCAGCATAAGAAGGGTGTGGACTTGCTGGAGTGAGTCCAGAGTAGGGCCACAAAGATGAGGGCTGGAGCACCCATCCTGCAAAGACAGGCTGAGAGAATTGGGCTTGTTCAGCCTGGAGAAGAGAAGGCTCCAGGAAAACCTTGCAGCAGGCTTCCAGTACCTAAAAGGGGCCTACAGGAAAGACGGAGAGGGACTTTTTGACAAGGGAAGGTAGTGATAGAACAAGGGGCAATAGCTTTAAACTGAAAAAGGGCAGATTTAGACTAGATATTAGGAAGAACTTCCTTATTCTGAGGGTGGTGGGGCACTGGAACAGGTTGCCCAGAGAAGCTGTGGCTGCCCCATCCCTGGCAGTGTTCAAGGCCAGGCTGGATGGGGCTTTGAGCAGCCTGGTCCAGTGGAAGCTGTTCCTGCCTATAACAAGGGGTTGGAAATGGATGATCTTTAAAGTCCCTTCCAACCCAAAGCACTCTATGATCCAATGATAGCACTCCAGCTAAAATTAGGCCATGATATCCTGCAGATGGTATGCTGAATTTCCATTCTGCTCAGGTGAATTAGAAAAAAATTAAAAGTGCATATTTGTTCATAGAGAACCTCTACATTGTTAAAAAAACAAAAGACACACTACCAATAAAATGTTCAAATACTTTTCAATGAAAAGAAGATCCATTCTACATTACCTGGATGCAATTATATATAGGGCAAGACAACAGATGGAAATTTGAAATTTCTATTAAGAGAACAGTATTGAAACTGAAGTAGGGGCAATTTATTTGCAAAGGCAACAGTTGTTAAAATGAAGCAAGTCCCATGTAAGGATGATACGGGTTATTTTTGATTTGAGGATTTAATTTAATGTTTATCCTAGCATTTAGCTTCTTTGCATGAATATTAAGAATTAGGTAGTCTGAACCTAGGCAACAATATCTGGGCCTCAAAACCTTTTCCAGCTGCTATCCCACTGGTGATATATCTGAAGAATTTGTTTAAAAACTGTGAATATTCATTCTAAAAAAAAAATAAAATAAATGAAGATACTAACAAACATGCCAAGAAATACAAACAGAAGTATACTTGTTTATGACTCATTTTTAACCATTGTTGACTGCATATAAAAACCAGCCCAAAAGGTACAGGCAGTCTCTACCAGCAATGTCCCTGTGATCTTGGCTACAAACAATTTAATTATGGAAAGTATTTAACAAGCAGATGGCAGGATCTGCCTGGAGCAGAGGTGGATAGACGGAGCAGAAAACAACAGGGTATGACTCTAATCCAGTAGTATGGATCCAAAATCTCAGTTCAAGGCATGTGTTGTAAGAAGATTCTAACTCTAACCTTAGGCAAGCTTAGGTTCTCAATTTTTCATCTGGAAAAAAAATAAAAAATCTAATTGTATAACAGAAATGAGCCTTGGCACATTCCCTCAACTTTGTTTTGGATGATTAGGATCACCATGGAATTCCAAGCAAGCCACTGATCTTGTCTAGACTATGGTCCAAATACAGACTCACAGCCTGGCTTGAGGGTGCCTCTTGATTACATACCTGCGCAAAATTACTCTTGTCAAGAAGTTAAGTGAAACTTTATTTCCTGTAGTCACAACAGATTTTAAGAAAATTTTGTTCAGAGACCAGTTTCAGTAACAAAATCTATGCTACCACATGAATAACTTACAGTTCTTTAAACAGAATCATTATGTCTGTCTTTAAGGCTAGGAAGAGTTTTGTTTGTTGCAAAAAGAGAGTCTCCACTGTATTAAAGGTCAGAAAGTTCTTCTGAGTATTATATAGTTGCTTGAGCACAGGGAAAATAAAGCTGAATTCAGAATGATTAGAAATTACCATATGCATTGATTAATACTAAACATATGTAGCAAAATTATTTACCATTTGTTATATAGTATATACTGCAGAATGCTAGCAGAATTTTAAAGTCTTTGCAGCCCACTATCGTGCAGTAGCATATGAAATTTGAGCAAACAAGACTAATAACTTGGTTTGATGAAGCATATGTATGCTCTTGCTATGAAGTAAACATATAACGCAGTTAAGATATTTGATCTGCAAGAACTCAATTAGGCAATATACCATTTAAGAATGAATAATTTATTCCTCATTCACCTGTTTCTTCATAGCAGCCTTAACTATTTTGCTTTTGTACATGTCTATGTACACCTCAGGATTCTTCTGTACCCAGATCTCTAAAATGCATTCAAGTCCCTTGCTGCAATGCAGCAGGGTAAATGTCTTCTATAGCTATTGGAATTTTGCATGGTATTGCACATTGGTAGACCAAACACACAGAACTGCAGGCTTCTGTACAAAATAATCATGTCTGTGGCTGTCAGGAGAGTAAAACTGCATAACTGAAAGAGATTCAGCTGTCAGACAGTCAAGAAGTAGGACTGTTTAAATGCTTTTGAGATGCTCATGTTTTCATCCATTCAATTTTCTGTAAACCAATAGCTTTGCCTCAGCAAGAGTAACCACATAACCAACACAAAAAGCTGAAAGATTTCCATTCTAAGGCACCATGATGGAAGTACTTTTTCTTGATGTTTATGGCAGTTGAACTATGATGCTTCCTAATGATATTTCCTTTACTGCAAAGCCTCTGAAAGAGGTAAAAATTCAGAAAAAAAGGGAAAGGTCTGCTTGTTTTATCATGTTTTGAAGGATGGAGCAGGTGCATTACATGTGGGCAGACAGTGTCAGAGTTGTAAATTCTACTGAGCTGATGGAAATTAAGTAATCTGTTTTGACTTGCAGGAGATATTCTACATATGTTTTACATATCAAGAATCATAGAATCAGCTAGGTTGGAAAAGACCTTTAGGATCATGAAGTCCAACTGTTACCCCAGGACTGCCATGTCACTAAGGGCCTCATCTGCATGAACACTTTCAGGGATGGTGATTCCACCACTGCCTTGGGATATTTTCCTAATATCCAGTCTAAACCTCCCCTGGCACAGCTTGAGGCCAGTACCTCTTGTCGTATCATTTGTTACTTGGCAGAAGTAACCAGCCTCTCTCTACCCTTCTTTCAGGAACTTGTAGATAGCGATAAGGTCTCCCCTGAGCTTTCTGTTTTCCAGGCTAAACAACTGCAGTTCCCTCAGCTGTTCCTCATCAGGCTTGTGCTCCAGACCCTTCACCTTCATTTTTCTAATTGCCTTTCTCTGGACCCACTCCAGAAACTCAGTATCTCTCTCGTAGTGAGGGGCCCAGAACTGAACTCAGTATTCGAGGTGCAGCCTCACCAGCACCAAGTACAGGGGTATGATCTTTGCCCTAGTCTTTCTGGTCATGCTATTTCTGATACAGGCCACTGGCCTTCTTGGCTACCTAGGCACACTGCTGGCTCATGTTCAGCCAGTATTCATTGCTAAAGAGCCTGAGAAAAGAATGCAAAGGCGCCCTAGTATAGCTATGGGGTGTCTATGTGCCTCAGCAACCCTGTCACACTAGGAGCAATGTGAAAAAAGTTGGCAAAAAAAGAGGATCCCAAATAACTGATGACTGGAGAAGAGTGTTGGCAGTGCGTAGAAGGGCTCCAATCAGGAAAAAAAAACAACAAACCTCTCCAAAAAGAAAAAGTACATTTTCTCTTCTTCTGCCTTTGCAAATATAACAATTAAGACTGCACACATACCATGTCTGGAGTTTGCTACGGAGCTCACCCTGCCACAGAAAAGTGCTCCAGGTAGTCAACTCTATTTTTGAAAAGAAGTTGTCTGGCTCATCTAACAGCAAAGGGTAACTAATAATACTCGGTTGACTTTTCAGAGAGCTTGAAACAATGGCTGTGATAGGGGCTAATTGCCTCAATCACCAAGCTCAGGGCTTTCTGGACCTGCTCCTCTACAAGTTAATTATTTTTCAGTGTAAGAAAAATACAGAATTTAGTGTGAAGAGAGTTCACTCCATCTTGGCCAGATGCCAAACATCTGTTTCAGTGCTCTGCCTCATCCTGTCACTTTCTCAGTTCCTCTTTTTTTTTCTTCACAGAGCCTACTGCTTGAGTTTTATTTTCTCTTTTACTTTTCACTATTATAACAAAAAAACAAGGTTCAAAAAAGAGCAGGGACAAATACCATTTTGTAAGCAAACGCAAGCAGAACCAGAAGTTCAAATTTGGCTGCTACACAGTTAAGGGTTAGAGAAGCTGCTATAATGCAGCTGGCTGAGATGCTGAGTCAGTGAAGATCAATATAAACTTTCTGCTTCCATGTCACATACAGTGTAAGGAAAGGACACATAACTTAAGGGTAAAGTAGTCTGGCCTATAATAGCAAGACTAAGTTCATATTTTAAAGTTACAAAGAAAATTATTTGCATTTGGAACTTAAAAAGAAAACTGTTGTGGAATTCATGACCTTTTCTTGGGTGATATGCCTGATTGCTGCAGACTTAACTCAGTTTCTTACCACGGAAAATCTTAGGTGTCCAATATATCTGAAAAACAGATCAATTCTTTGCATAACTAGACAATAATTCAAGATCTTACTTTTAACCCTGACTTTTAAAGATCACAGATTATATTAAAGATTAAAGTGACTTGTCAGGGTGATGGAGTACCTGAAGCTTGTCCCTAAAACATTAACGCAAATTGAGTAAATAGTCTCAGCCAGTGCACTAAAGTGCCTGGTGCAATTTGGCCCATGAATGCCTCATTCTTTCCTGACAGCTCCAGTGAGAGAAGTATCTGCAGGTTGTCTCAGGCATTTGGTAATGCTTGAAAGGAGAAGGCATAGTTTTTGAATCTGCTCAGAGAGGAGGGAACTGATCCCACATGTCCCACCTTCTGGGAAATCTCTAACTTCCTCCAACTATTTCAGAGAAAACATGAGGCAGTTACTTCCTCACAGACTCATCTCAATCCAGAATCTGTTGCAGGGTCTGAAGCCTAAGCTTTGAGTGGCTTCTAAAATGGAAATTGGAATCCTTCATCCAGTGTTTTTTCTTGGCTAGTCTCCATGCTCCATTTGGCTACTGGGGGTGTTTGACTCCTTTTCCAAAAAACTGGACTATTCATTGGGAAGGGATTGAACTTGGGAATTATGTTATCAGGAATTTAAATTTGAAACTTACTTCCAGATACATATGTAATAAGAGATCATCTGCAGATTCCTTCATAGATCTGGGCTTAGCCCCTGAAGTTCTCAGTATGATCAAATGTAATAGAAGATTATGTCAGATGGTGGCAGCAAAGGACTTCCAATGTTGGAATTTAGTGGTGTGCATCCAGCATACTTCCGGCTTATCCTTTGTTTTGTTTTCAAGTACCACCTATGATTAAGAGTAAACATTACACTGCATTTGTTTCAGCAAGAGGAAAAATAGCAAGCACATGGTTTATTGCTTGTTTCTCAGAAAGAAACGGTTGAAATTGGATGTACTGCTCATAGCACAGTCAAATAGAAGAAAAAAACAAATGGGTAAATTAAAGCAAACAAAACACACAAGTAAATAAAAAAAATAATAATATGTAACTCTGTAATCCTCCAGAGAGCCAGATATTCCTTGGATGTTTTTGCCGAGATGTTAGAAGAAATTCTAACATAAACTGACATAATAAGTATTTTTTTCTTAACATTGTTCTCAGTCTTTCTGACATAAAAATAATTACACTGACAAAACAGGCAGGTTTTTTTTTCTTCACCTGCTAGGGCTCAGCTGCAAGTAAAGAATCAAATCTGAATCTAGAACCTGTAGGACATAGAAGATTTTCATTATGTGTAGATGAGATTTCATCATTTAAGAGGCTTAAGATGGATGGCCCTGTTTGGTATTATTGCTCTGCATTATGGTTCCGCTCCACAACTGTGGGCAAATAATTAACAGCAATGTCAGATATTGCCTAGAAGAGACTTTAAATCAGATGCAGGAGATGAGAAAAGCAAAAAAAAAAACCCAAGACTATTAAATTAGTGTTGAAAAATTAAAAGCAACAACAAAAAAAAAAAAAAATCAAGCCAGCACCAAAACCTGCTAGCTAGCCTAAAACTGAATATCATACTACACTAACTCGCACCAAACTAGTTTTGAGTGTTCCTTCCTTTGAATGTTGCTATCTAGATCACTGGTTTACTATTAGCTGAATTTAGATGAATTCCTATTGGGTGAGAGGGTGAAGTTTAAATTTAAATTTCAGAAAAAAACCCTCTGATTCTGCAAAGGACTTTCTTGTGGCTGAACACATGGGCTGGCACAGGGAATTAAGGTCTTCAGGGGGAGCATGTGATATCCCCATGGGTCTTACAGAAGAAGCTGGATGACTGAGACAGTATATCCTAATAAATCAAGAAGTTGTGTATATCTCTTCCCAATTACATCATGTTTACCTTCACTTCATAGTTCATGCCATGAAGAAGACAAGATAATAAAAAAAAAATATAAAGGAGCTAAGACAAAATAAAATGGCACTAAAAATAAATTATGCGTGTATTTTTAAATATTGTAGACAGAAAATAATACTAAATTACAATAAGCAGAAACCAGAAATCGAAGTTAGTAGCCCATTCAGTCAGTACCTGGAACAGCTCAGAAAAGGATCAAAGTGCTTCAGATAGCTACAGTTAAATCACATCAGAAACCCTGAGAAATCCCAGGACACAGCCACAAGTAACGAACACCAGTGATGTAATTTTATGTGGTTTAGGAAAATGTAGCACTTGGGGAATTCTGAATGATGATGATGCAGTGTAACCCATTACTGTATTGGCTGGGAAGCCAAGACAGGAGGAAACAGAAAGCTTAAAGTCTGATAGGTACCTAAAACCAGAACCAATCTAGAGTCCCTAAATTAGACCATATGGCTTTAGAAAAAAATTAGGTTAAATACTGCTGTAAACCACCATACAAAATATACAAGTCTGTATGCCACTAGGAATTATCAACAGAAATTGGCAAAGATTTGCAAGGTAGTAATTAAATTCCAAGCTGAGAATGACCTGAGAGTCATTAAACACTCTACAGCAATAACAGCTGCTGAGAACCTTTGCAGATAGTGACTAATAGGGATAAAAAATCTTTTCAAGAATGTAGGATGATTTCAAGCTGCCCTCAACAGGAAAGAGAGTCAGCAAGGAAGAGAACAGGATCCTTTTTGCCTTTTTGAAAGCTGCTATGCTCTAAGCAAACATGGCTTTTTCTTTTTTTTTTTTTCCCTTGGTGCTGTATGTTCCATCTTCTCAATCTTAGCATCATTGCAGAGACAATGCAAGAATGGAAAGCTTTTTCTACACAGGAAAGTAAAGATTCGTTTTCTGTGGGCAAAGGCAGACAACTCAGTGAAGTGGTATAATTATAAGCATTCTATTTTTGAAGATATGAAAGAAATTTCAGATTTTTCTTATTCAAGAAGAAGAGGAGGCAATAGAACTGTGGCAAATTTCTCACAGCTGCAATGAGAAAAATGTGCATAGCTCTGAAGTATTACAGAACAAATCTTGTGCACAATTTCAAGGTCATATGTTCTGAGTGATACTTCCTTTCTCTTTGACACAGTGTATATATAGATGTACAAAGTAAGGGAATCCTGAGTTGCATTACCTCAGTGGCAAACGTATATTAAATATATTTGATCAGTAAACTGAAACTGTTAAAGGAGAGAGTATTGAAATTGTTAAAGCAATGAGAAATTTCCATTCTGCTTCCTGCTAAGACATTGAAATGCTCACTACTTCTTTCAACCTTCGGCATTAGCTCTTATCAGAAAAAAAAAGTCACCTCAAAGCCTCCTTATTTTATTAACAAAATCTTAACATTGGTATCTTGAAGTTCCAATGGCAAGATTATTTATCTATTTGATTACCTAATTTTTTAAACCTCAGCTTCAGAAGTCCTGTAGCTATAGCCAAGGTAAACTTAAAAAGATACTAAGAAGGTTTGGCAATGGAAATCCTAAAGACACTAAAACTTGAGTTGTGAAGAAACAAAATACAACTCTGTTGTTTTCAAATCAAAGTGGTAACTTATGATTCACAGAGCTGTATTAATGATATTCTTTCCTCTGAGACTGGAGGGATTTTGGTTTCTCTGCCTACTCCCTGAAAGACTACCAAGTACTGACTTGTCAACCATAAGTGGGACATTCATGAGGCACTGCTGTCAGTGAAGCATTATTGTGAGGATGATTGTAAGTAACACTGTAACTTATAGCAGTCTTCCATGCTTTACATAAAGTCATTTTCTGCCATCTACAAGGTACACAGTTAAGTTTGTTATACTTCTATACATCTCTAAAGGTTTCTGCAGAGAAATGATTTTTCATGACTTTAAATTAAATCAAGTTTGGTTCTGCACAGGGAAATAATAAAACCTCTCTGTCCTTATCAGAATAGCAAATAGTCCAGGGTGGCACAGAAAATGAGTCTCCCCTGTACAGCATGGATGCTGCAACTTTGATCTTGTATGTAAAGTGGGAAGAAAGGGCATTCCTTGCTCTTGAAATGCTTTAAGAAAGTCATTGACCTTTACCTGGTTCTGACAGAAACAGCCAAGGTGCAGAAAGACAGGGTTCATGCTGGAGGGAATGCCTTTGGTAACTGAGTGAAGTACCAAATCTCCTGGGAAGGGCAAATTTAAAATCTGTGCCTCTTCTTGATATTAACAGTGGGTGAACTTAGACATTCTCCAGAACAGGATGCCAGCTGCTATACATCTCTTCACTATGCACTTATTTTTATCTGTAAATTGTAGAGGAATGTTAGGCGCCCAAGCCAGTACTTCAGAGTTCCCATGAGAGTCAGCTGAAATGCAGGTATTACAAACTTTCCTTGTTGTCCCCGCTCTCTGTGAATCTGGTTCCTATGCTCTTTGTGTCATCCAGTTTTGAAGGTAGCTGAATTCCCATTTTCCCAAATAAGAAATTAAATGCACTAAAGATTGCTGAATATTACAGTGCCAGTGTAATACAGGGTCATGCAAATATTTTGGCTAGAAAGCAAGAAAAGGCAGGGAAAAGTAACCAGTTCCGTCTGCAAACAGTACCTGTCAAATGTACTTTAAGATATGCAGTGCTTTATGCTAAACAATTAAGCAGGAGAAAGTGTGGGGCAAGAAACCAAGGGGATAGTCTAATTAGTGTGTAATTAATTCAGAGTGTAATTTCCTCCCACTGAGAACAATGTACTTGTCTCAGTAGGACTTTTAGAAAAATAGGAAATAAGAGACTCTCATAACTGCAATAGGTAGGTATCCACCTCGGTGCTCAAACGCTTAATTACTTTTCTGCTTTCCTGGTATTAAATTTATACCTAGGCAGCTCAAAAAAGTCCTAGTCTGAAACCATCACAATAACTGTCAGTACTCAATAGACAGTTCTGAAGCAGGGTCTCTGCACAACTTGGTCTGCTTTGCCTCATGAAAGGGGCCATCCCTTGAGCCAAAATTTCATTTTTAATGGGAACAGAACATCTTGGAAAGGTTCCTGTCATTGAGAAGGAGAAAGAGTATCCAGCAGCGACCCTAATAGGTTTCTATTTCAAGTACAGAAATCTCTTGGGTTTAGTAATAGCAAAGTATGGCAGTATTTTTATAAACTACCAGCTCTCCAAGCATGGCACCATGCTTGACCGTTTAGATTTCCTATAAAAGGTGAGATAAGAAAGAGGGGATCACATGGAACACAAATTAGCTACAATACTTGCTGCTGTACTGGAAGGTGCTTTAACAGTACAGTGAATGAGCAACCCGGTCTGGTGGAAGGTGTCCCTGCCTGTGGCAGGGGTTTGAAATAAGATGATCTTTCAGGTCCCTTCCAACCCAAACCATTCTATGATCCTATGATTCTGTGATGTGCTGCTAAATATAAGTGCTAAAATTGAAACATTTGCAGTGAGCCCAAACTTTAAAGAGACAGGTACTGATGATTTAGTTGTTATTGATTTCAGCTGGAATTATTGGACTAACCATCTACTAGAAAAGGCTGACTTTTGTGAAGCAGGAAAGAATAGATCCTCATTTTAGAAAAAATTACCTTTTCTATTAAGAACTACAACCTCATACCTAAATCAATGATGAAATAATTACATACTTGGTACACTGAAATGTACAAGAACTTCGGGAAAAATATAATGAAAGGTTTTCTTTCACATACTTGTTAACACAGCCTCATCATTTGGATGTTATTGCCCTGAGCACGCAAGAACTGAATTTTCCTGGTTTTGACCCTGAAAAGAAAACGCAATGGTCTTGTTATTACCGTGCTCTTCAACTCATTGTGGAGTTGTAAGTGAACATTTTTTCAATTACTTTGTTCTTCACAAGCAGATTGTTTTTTTTTTCCCTCTGAGATAATTTAGAGTTTTTTCAAACGCAGGGAGACTGATAACATTTTCACCATCTCTCTCTTACAGCTATGTATGTTAACATGCATACAGAACCACATAGCATAAAGATTATTGCCCAGCCTTCCAGCATTGTCACCTACTTGTAAACACTAGGATTAATAAAAAAGTGTGCCTGTCACATTCCAAAGACATTTCATCCTATTTGGAAAGCTAGTTTTAATGATCTACTTCTGCGTGAACGAAGTACATTGGTTACAGTCTGTAGTTTTGGGTCTGGAGTCAAATAGACTGGAAACTTGCATAAAAAGCGTTATAGGAGCAACAAATAAAGCCAGAAGGATAATTCTTTAGTGTGACCTGGAAGCCATATTGGTACCACATTCCCTTGATTAAATTGATATCTCTGACAGGCCAGGAGATGTGTGGTTTTGGTCACACTGTTTTTATTGTCTTCACTTTCAAACTCTATTCCATTTTGCCGATTGATTTCTGCTGCTAAGGTACATTGCCATGTGACAAATAGGCATAAAAAATAGATCTTGAAGGCAGTAGGTAATTCAATAACAAATAAAAATTACTGCTCTGAAAAGCCAAGACTTCATATACAGATTAAGTTTAATGCAAAGCTTCAGCAGTTTGGCTATGGTATGACTAAAATGTCTATCAATCTGTTTACTGCATACAAATACATATGCATATTATGTAAGCCCATATTTGTGAAGTACATAATAGAGGATTACATGATTTATTTGTTTTGGATAACCTTGGATAGATGTATACTGAAGGTAATATAATTGCAAATTTAAAGACTGAATAAGAAAAATAAAGGTTAGCAAAGATTGCACATTTTTTCTTAATGATAATGCTAACAGTTTTAAGTATTCATTACATTGTAATATTACATTTCTATAGCTGAGATCTTTATTATTCTTGAAAAAGAAAAAAAAAATCTGTTTTATAACCAACAATTGTTAGCCAGCCATGGTCAAATTATTTTTCATTTTTTCTCTATTTTTTTCCTTTTGAACAAAACTGATTTTGAGATGTACTGACTAATTCAACAGAGAGCATTACAGGCTTAAACAACATACACATTTTGTGCAAACAATATTAAAAAGTAACAACCATTTTTAAATGACAAGGCTTCAGATCTTATTCAAAATTCTCAGCTCTTGATTACATTGAAATTCTAACTGTTCAGAGGTGTCTTCATTTACAGATTCACATTTCATGCAGAGAAGCACTTCTGCATATGCTTGGAGAAACATGTCCCCTGAAAGGGTCCCTTGCTACGCTGGGTGGTGGCACCTATTAATCTTTTTTGTAAACTAAACAAACTCTTGTTCAGAAATTTTTTGTGTAACTGTGGAAATGAAAAGATTAAGTACTGAAAGTCAGTGTAAGTGGTGACTTGGATTACTCCTGGATAAAAACCTTAATACTGAAGCTTCTGTTTGAATTGAGAGTAACAGATTTCCGAAAGGAAACCTTTGGCAATGTATGTTGTTTCTGGCTGTTTCTTTTAAATTTCAGTTTAAGTTTCATACTCTTCCCAGGACAAGTCACATAGGAAAGCCTATGCAGATGCTGCTAAGGAAGAAAAATACTTACAGTCCAAGGCAAATAGCTTTTTATTTTTTTAATTTCTTTTTATTTCGCAGACAGAATGCATTATTGTATACCTGGCCTCACTAGGCTCAAGTTGATCAGAAAAGTAGACTACTAGGTTCTTATAAACATAAAGAGAAGCAGTGCAAATCCATTTTTAGCAGTAGGGAGCTATGGCACTTTTTTGTAATATTTTGTTTAAACAGGAGGGTTCATCGCAGTAATTTTGTTTCTGTAAAAATCAGGTAAGTGCAGGATTTTTTATCTTATGGGGGAGTGGCTCTTTTCTGCTGTTTCATCCTTGCACAAACTTCCATATCAGAAAACAGGTGCTATTTTAAAATAATCTCCGTAGTGTAGTTATTCACTAACTATAATCTTCTATAAGTCTTTATTCTTTCATATGACACTCGAACAATAACCTCAATCTTTAATGAAGACTCTGAACCACAAAACGCTCTAAAGTATATCAAGTAAAACTGTATTTGGGACTAGAAAACACAGAAGTGAGTGCTTCTGCATGTACTTACAACTGAATATTGCTGAGCTTTGCAGTTGAAAAAGAAATACTGTAGATACATTGCAACACTTATATTTTGAAAGTAACACATCAGCAAAACATCAGTATGCTGATGAATGTTTCACAGCTGCAGTAGTGTAACTGAAGAGGCAAGAAGTATTTTAGAAAAGCACATGGTTGAATAACGATGTCTCTGTAAGAAGACATTTAGCTATATGAGGATCCAGCTCTCCTGTACCTAATATATACATTTTTTGAAGGAAGTTGGACAGAAACGAGGGGATATTCAAACTGTATTATTTATAGTCTAAATATCTTTTAAAATATCCATACATGAATGAAGACCTAAAAAAATATATTCTCTACAAATTTAAAGGCCAACCTGAAATAGTGGTCTGATAACAGCTGCTTATTTGATGGTGTATTTTAATTTCCACTCTCCTGAAGCTACTTCTTTTTTTTCAGGTCAGGGTGTAAAATGTCAGAAGGCTTGAATCTGTACTGGATGACAGGACTTGGGGGTGGGAGGAGAAAGAAGAAAAAGGAGAGTGATGGGACGGTTATGTTGTGACATAACAAATGAGAGTTCTGACAGGCTATGATGACCAATATACAAATTCCAGGTGAAGATAAGAGTATATGAGGCTTACCAGGTTCTTCAAGACCCATATTATGTCTGGCTCAGATGCTTAGGGCCATGTTCTTTCTTAGCATCAGTCTTGATCAAAGTGAGGCCAATGCATATACTTTAAAGGTTTTCTTTTAGTGCTACTTCTCTGGAAAAATAAGTTTGTAGAGGAAAAAACACTGGAATCAATCTTAAAGAAAATCCTACTGGTTTGCCCCAGAGATATCATGATGGAAAGAAAATTGCATGCAACCTGGGAACTGAAGCAACCATGACAACGACATGTCCAGTCTGCCACCTGTAATTGCAAATACTGTCCTAGAGGCATCTTTCTGGAGTGCCATCCTTGGCTCCAGCTGAAGCAGTTGAAAGTCATGCTCAAAAACTAACTTGTCCACATCAGAACAAGTGATGCACAGAGCACCATCCTCTAACACAGTGTGCACAGTTACATCCCTCACCTGACACAAGGGCATCTGGTGGTCCCTCAGGAAAGCTGCCACATGACTTTCATGACAGGCTGCATCTAAGTGCTACAGGCTGATCAAAACCAGTGTTTGTTTGTGCTTTATGAAGTCTTTCCAGAGACTTTATCTTTTTCCTCTTATCCCTTCTCTCAGCCTCACACCTATTCCTAGAAAATAAATATTCTCCATATCCCATTGAGGATGTAGCTCATAAAACTTATAAGGTGCTAAATATTAGACCATTGCCGGTTCACCATTAGACTCAGTTCTTGGATGTAAATTCTCCTATTTGTAGCTGACTTTTCCAAATCTGTCACATTTAAAACATTTAAGGAAGTGACATTATTTGGCAAAAAGCTAATGAGCAGCAATCAATAAAGATCATTGCACAGCATCAGTTCCTAATGGCAACAAGCAAGAGCTTCAAAAATTTTCTTTTCAAAAAACATGTTGGAATGTACATGTTTATTTCTAGTTACAAAGTTACACCTAAAAAATTTAATTAATCTGCCACTGAAAGACACACTCTTGTCTGGTCTGTACTGTAAGCTTTTCACATCTAAGTAAAAGCTTCTAAACCAGGTAATTTAGTATGGTCTTATTATTAAGGTTGTTTACTTATTTTTGTCTAGATTTCTGAATTCAGCTCAGCATTAAATACATTGAGGACCCATGTAAGGTCACAAAATAATTCTGAAAATACATATAGAATTACAAGTATTTTGTAAAGTACTCTTCTGGATTTTTTTCTTGATTGCTCACTCATGCAGCTGTCCAGTGTGCAAACAGTTGTATCTCTGTTACACTGCCTCCTTCCTCTCCATTCACACACACAAGTCTCTACCCACTGCATGCCCTTAGAAAATTAGTCCTTTTTTTCTTTCATATGGTATAATGTGATATTACTACTCAAGTGGACCCTAAGAGTCAGAATACTAAAATTCAAAATCCTAAACAGGACAATTGGAAATACTTTTAATGAAAATAATTATTTTGTTATAACTACTGACGTGAGAGTTTGAATTTTGTAACATTTTTAGACATAGCTCACTTTCTCATTTGATGGGCAAGCAATATAGTGCATAGCTAGTTGCTATAGAGCTGTGCTAGGTAGTTTACAAAAATACCTTGGTAAGGGGGCTCTACCTTCTCATTTTTAACCTGTGACTGCTTTTCTGCTGCCACAATATTAGGGATGGAAAATAAATGGTCTGTCCTGGGTAATTTAGAGAAATTCACATAAGCTGATTCCAAGTTGCTTAATATTTTTAACCTTTTCTTGCTTTTCCAGTGCCATTTTATTAAGAATAAAATATTAATGACCTGACCTTTTCTCAAAGTCATGAATGCAGACTGGCATGTGTACAAATGAAAAGCAGAAGTTTCCAAATCAGAGAGAAATGCATAATGCTAATAATAATCTATAGCTTTTGGAGCCAAAGCTTTTATGTTGCATGCCCTCTTCATTTCTTCATTTGATTAGATTCTCTCATTAGAATGAAAACCATTCATCATCCTCAATGTACAGATAATATGATGATTGATGGCTTTGCAACCAGCTGTATAATATGCAAATATGTGGCTTTTTAGTATTTTATGAAACACAGCATGCATGCATGGTTGTTTTAATCCCTTTAACACTCACATTATAAACATACCATGTAACATTGAAGGGCCACTGGACCCTCTTTTATCAAAATAGACATGATTTCAATAACAATCCAGCATAAAGCCTTTTTTTTTTTCCTGTTGGCATTTTCCTAGTAGAGTTGGATAGCACTTCCATAAATATAATCATTTTGTCAAATGCAAAATTATTTTGTCAGATGCAGAACATCATTTTTGCTATGAGTAAGTTCATTAAAATATTCCCTATCATTAAGACCCTACATATTTACATTTATTAATGATTAGAAAAATCCTGCCATTAGGTAGGGGAGATGTTACATTTCCTTCTCACCTTACTCTTGCTGCTTATTTCTGTCACCTATAGCAATGTGATGAACAGATGCAAAGACTGTATGGAGCCAGTGAAGTCTGCAGCTTGTGAGAGCCAGCTGCTGTCCCCCAGATCAGGGAAGATCTAAAGATAATGCATGCTTCACTCTGAAGAAGGGAAGGAAGAGGAGGATGATTTTATAGAGCCTGTCACCTAAGGAACTTAGTGGTTTTCATGTAGTTCAGAAACAGGCAAGAAAACAAGAAGGTAAAAAAGCTGGATATCTGTCTTCCACATTTGTCACATCTTTGAGGTCCAGTAAAGGACTCCCACAGACAAATGATCTAGTCATGAGGAAATGCCTCTTATGACAGACAAAAACATGATCCATAGCTTAGCAGACCTTCATTTTTGGAGAAAGAAGTGAGGATATTCATGCTTGTTTCTTACCATTTTACCTAGCATGGAACATTCAAGACATATCAAGACAAAAAGAATAAGAAACAAATTATCACTGTAAATTAAATGTAAACATGGCTGTTGATCAATTATTCATTTCCCTTCTTTTCTTCCTCCTTTTTTTTTTTTTTTTTTCATTCAAACTCAGCAGCACCTGATATGCACAGTCAAAGTGATTCTGTTTTGTGGAAATAGGAAGAATTGTATAGATCAGTTTTACTGAGGATTACTGCAGACCTCCCACTGAACCTTCAAGATTCTCTATTTCCAAGGTTTATAGACTCCCCTTTTCTCCAAGGATTTCTTCATGACTTCTGTCATTATAAGAGGGAAATATTAGTCTCTCCTACAAGAGTTTGAGCCCTGCTTTTTAAAAAGTTGGACATTTTGCTATTGACTGATAGCATAAACTTCACTGTGACATTTTGATGGTTAGAGACTTGCAGTTACAAGGAAGCAAGGGGCTGGTGAGGCTCCCATGTGACAGAGCATTCTCAAAGGCCCATGTTCCCTCACTACAGCAAGATCTATTTGAAATGATATTTTGACACAAATATATTCCCAAATGTATATGTTCTACAAGAACACCTTCAAATTCTTTCAAGTCAGTATGAGCACAACTTTCAAAACTGTCAGTTGTGGCCTCAAAAAAATATCTGCCTCACATGCCCTGTTGCTCCTGTCAGACAACATGGCGGGGAGACTGGAAAATAGTGTGCTTAAGACCATTTTATCCATTAAGGTGGTGATTTAACCACTCTATTTTTCTGCCCAGTGGCAATACAGCTACATTTAACCAACCATTTGAAAAGTTATTGCACAGGGTCCTCCAGATGGGGAGAGGCTGCAGCCTCTCTTAAAAGACTGGGCAGGGATATGCCTGTTCCAGAGGTTGTGAGATGGCTCTTTCCATCCCTGAGCACTTAGTCCCTGCATGCATGTGATAAATGGCTTTGATATCATAGGATTATTCATTGGCACTGTATACTCTGTGAAGACTGTGGTGGATGGCTAGCATGCCTGTAAAACAATCAGCTGGTCCTGCATCTTGCAGCTCAGCTGAGGGTCTGCACACCTGGGCCTGTGACCTCAGACACTTACCTGTGTCCAGATCCCTTCTTATCTCTTCACCAACACTGTATTGATCTGCTAATGTCTGGACAAGATTAAAAAAAGTAGAGCGTAAAAAACCAAGAAGACTGCAAAAATAGACTATTTTTATGTTTTTTCCAGGTATTATGTCTATATATCACTATCAGGATAGTAACATTGCAGAGCTGTCCTTCCCCTATCCTTTTTCTGCAATTTCTGTGTTTATGATTGAGATTTTCTAAAATGGTTTGCAGGGTTCCTTGCTGAAGTTTGCTCTCCATGTAGAGAAGACCTAATATTTAATACTATGTCTTTTTCTTAGAAAGGTAACCTCTCCTTTTTGGAAAACAAACAAACAAACAAACAAACAAAACCCCCCAAACTCACCAAACAAACAAACAAACAAACAAAAAACACCCCAAAGCAGTCAAGAACAGGGAAAATACCTTAAGGTTGAGCATTTTAACTAGTCATTTGCTCTGGATTATGTTCAGCAACTCTGATTTGTCTGTGTTGCAAGGAAAAGCTGCTCTACACATCCCCTTCACTTTCAAAATTAGCATGTATTCTGTATAACACATTTCTTACAGTCTGGGAATTACATCATCTAAACGCTCCTTCTACATTGATTTTGCAGTAGGCCATGTCATTCTGAAAACAAGAACAGCAGTGTTACATCTTTATACACTTCTTGTTTTTCTCATTGATCTTGTGATAATGGTGGTCAATTTGTACAATTTTGCAATATTTTATATTTTAGTTAGCATTATGATCTATAGTCTTATCAGGTCATCAGAATTTCATTGTTTATTCTCCCTTTTCCTTATAAGAACAAATGACCGGATATAGTCTTACTAAAACCTAAAAAAAACAACCAACCAAACAAAAATCCACCCTCTCAAAACAAAACAACAAAAAACAAGCAAACAAACAAAACCAAACCAACCAACCAACCAAAAAAAACCAAACCAATCAATCAACCAACCAACTAATGAAATAAGAAATAAAATAACAAAACACCAACTCTTTTATGTTTAGTTTGGTTTGTTTTTTTTTTAATTTGAACTGGAACATCTCTAAATAAGGATGCTACTTTACCCTGTTAGAGGATACAGCAAAGGCCCTTAATCCTTCAAATTGAGGCTTAAGAGGTGAAACATCTGTATAATAATTCAGCAAGTGCTGCCTGAAGGATGGCATACTGAAATAATATTGATGAGACAATGCCCTACTAAGCAGACTGACTTACTGAGGAGTAACAGGCAGCGTTTTTTTTTTTTTCAATATAAACCAGTGATGCAGCTTTTGTTGTAAAATATGCTGCATCCTAAGGCAAAGCATTGTGTAAGCCCTATTTTTTTATAGAGGCATCACTACCAATGAACCTGATTTCAGGATGGTTTTTCTTAAGAAAGTCTTTTTACTGGTTTATGATATAAAATCACAAACAGCAGTGTTCAGGAACAGGTTGGACAGGGCCTTGGGTGCAATAGTCTACTGAGTGGTGTCCCTGCCCATGGCAGGAGGCTTGGAACTAGATGATCTTAAGGTCCTTTCCAGCCCTAACTATTCTATGATTCTATTATTTACTCCCATTGCATAAGTTTTCTGCACACTAGAAGAGCAGTGTTTTTTCCCTTTTGCAAGAAATATAACACATATAGATAAGTCAGTGTTTCCTAGAATAATGTTTTTTAGAATACTGAGCATTAATTATCTTTTTCTAACTGCCAGCTCTGAACTCATAAAAATAATTATAATGACGGTGGCAGCACAATACAAGGTATGAATTACTGAGATGATATGAAACTACAGAATCCTATATGAAGACAGCAAAATCCTGAGGACAGTGGGGAAAGGCTAGACCCCAGATTCACAGACCTACAGTTGAGGCGCAGTTGTTTATTTTGGTCCCTGTGCACAAGAGACAGAAGACAGTAGCATCACCAAGGTATTGAAAAACAAGGCCAGGAGTTGAAAGAGGGAAACAGTGTTAAGGGAATTAAAAATAGGGCAAGGACAGAGCTAGCTCTTGTTTTGTTAGTGCTATAATGTATCTGGAAGTCTTACTAAGATCAAAAACTCTCTTATGGAAATGCCTAAAAAATTTTTTGTTACAAACGTTGATTAAAAAAAACCAGAAAATTCAAACTCAAACCATTTAATGACTTAAACTGTTATCGATTGATACAAGTAAATACACAATTTATCTTCTTTTTAGCCTAAATAAAATAAATCCTTAATTAATGATATATTAACAGCATATTTGTAATACTGTAATCATTTAAAGCCTGCTAAAAGATCTGTATCTCAGGGAAAGATGAGTTTGCCCTTCTAAGTCATTAACATTACAGAATCCTGTCACCTTCCTCCTGCATCTTCCCCACATACTTCCTCCACGGACAGAGGGATTGAGTGCGCCCTCAGCAAGTTTGCTAGTGACACCAAGCTGTGTGGTTCAGTTGATATGCTGGAGGGAAGGAATGCCATCCAGAGGGACCTCGACACACTTGTGAGGTGGGCTGATGCCAACCTTATGGAGTTTAACCATAACAAGTGCAAGGTTCTACACCTGAGTCAGAGCAATCCCAGGCACAGCTACAGGTTGGGCAAAGAATAGGTTCAGAGCAGGCCTGCAGAGAAGGACTTGGGAGTGTTGGTTGATGAGATACTTAACATGAGCCGGCTTCAGTGTACGCTTGCAGCCCAGAAAGCCAACCGTATCCTGGGCTGCATCAAAAGGAGCGTGACCAGCAGGTCCAAGGAGGTGATCCTGCCCCTCTACTCTGCTCTCTTGAGACCTCACTTGGAGTATTGTGTGCAGTTCTGGTGCCCTGAACATAACAAGGACGTGGAACTGTTGGAACAAGTCCAGAGGAGGGCCATGAGGATGATCAGGGGGCTGGGGCACTTACCGTATGAAGATAGGCTGAGAAAGTTGGGGCTGTTCAGCCTGGAGAAGGGAAGGTTGTGTGGAGACCTCATAGCAGCCTTCCAGTATCTGAAGGGGGCCTATAGGGATGCTGGGGATGGACTCTTCATTAGGGACTACAGTGACAGGACAAGGGGTAATGGGTTAAAACTTAAACAGGGGAAGTTTAGATTGGATATAAGGAAGAAGATCTTTACTGTGAGGGTGGTGAGGCACTGGAATGGGTTGCCCAGGGAAGCTGTGAATGCTCCATCCCTACGGGTGGTCAAGGCCAGGTTAGACAGAGCCTTGGGTGACATGGTTTAGTGTGAGGTGTTCCTGCCCATGGCAAGGGGGTTGGAACTAGATGATCTTAAGGTCCTTTCCAACCGTGACTATTCTATGATTCTATGATTCTATGGTTTGAGATCATCCATTAACCTATACATACTGTCCATTCTCAGCTGAGATTAGATTTTCAATTCAATTATAATTTTAATATATATAACATTTAAATTTTCTTCAGAACTCTTTTATTTAATAACTACTAACACAAGCTTTTTACCTTCTGTTTGAGCCTCTGAATACCCAGTTTCATAATTCAGTATTATTTCTAATTGAAGGTGTTAATAACTGATGATCTTAAGTTCCTCCATTATCTTCTGCACATTTTTTCATATATGTAGTGTTAAGTGCTCTGAATTCTTTCTTTATTCCATCAGTTTACAATGTAAAATACTGGATGTTTAATAGAACTTGAGCCACATTCATAAACGTACTTAATTTTAGGTTAAACAAAAATTCTGAACTTCAGATAAGCAATGCTCCCTGTAATATAAAAATTAGGTACAAGACAATAATTCAGACCATTTCTATCTTTAGTTAGATGCAGCCATGAATAGTATTTAGCATAATAAGAAAAGTTCACTTTCTGTATATAGAATTTAAACTTTTGGGGAGTCTAAAGAGCTTTAGTTAGTACAGAATGAAATAATGAAAAAGCTAAAACCAAAGCTAAATTTCTAAAAAAGCACATCTTACAAAATTAACAGGTAAACCTGTGCCTTCTCAGAAAATTCATTTTAAATTCCAACTGTAAATGCAACCTCTCTGGGGGAATGAAAACCAGCGGAGTTCCTCACTCTTGGCTGAAACTTCAGTAATGAAACAAGTATTATGTATTCACACTGTATTAGGTGAAGCATTTATGTCCTCTACCCCAGAAACCAGACTACCAATTTGAAGGTTTTCAAGTTGTGTCTTACCTCGAGCTGTAGGATTATACCATCTTCTCAAGGTTTGATACTACCATCTCCTGCTCCTAGTTAGTCACTGAAGTTCATGAAATTATTTTAACTAGTAGGGTTTATTCTCTTAGGGGAAATTGTTAATCATACAAGTGTTAAATTCTTATTCTAAATTTTAGTCTTTTTCTTATTCTGATGTTCAGTATGAACACTCTTTCAGCTTAAAGAATATCTCTATAAATTGCATGAAAATGTTTGAAGATGCACATATAGCACATGAGGGAATTCAGTCCCCTGGTGTGTTTGTATTGAAATGAAGAGAAAACAGATTACTATTTCAGATTACCATTTCAGTGTTGATCATGTCAATTAAATATCCATGATGCCATTATACTTCTCCAAGTAATAAGGAGAAAGTATCCAGAGATTAACCTTACTCTTTTCTCCTTCCTAAATACACACCAAATACAAGCAGTAGGAAAGCAGAGGGCTTGTCCCAAGACAATTTCCTAGGTACCTGTCTGCTGTCATGTATGCTATGTGCCCACATTTTTCCTGGTGGCCCTTCACTAGGAACTTCCTGGTATATCAACACCTTTCTTGCACCAGGGATTCCTAAACTCCAGATGCCATCTCATAAATGCCAGATAGAAAGGAAAAAACATTTTTTTCTGCCTGCTGCCTACATTTTCTCTAATGTAGCCCAGTATGCCAGTATGCCACCAGCAGCCTTTGCCACAGAAGCACAATTTAGTCATGAGGACCTTCAGATCATTTCTCAGGAAGCTCCTCCAGTTGGCCTGTACTGTTGTGCGAGTATATACATGTACAGGATACAGGATTTCATTGTCCCTTTTGTTGAACTTCACGAGGTTCCTGCTTTTCATGCTGTCCGGGTCCATCAGAATAGCAGCCTTGGACTCCAGTGTATCAACCACCCCAGATCATCAGTGTAGTGCCATCTGTAAGCTTGCTAAGAGGGCATTCCATCTTTTGGGTCAAAAGTAGAAGCATGAACACTACTGATTCCTGAGATATATCACTAGTAACCAAGCACCAGTTGGACTATGTATCACTGTTCACAATCCTTTGAGCTTGGCAGTTTAGACAATTTTCTACATACTTTATACTTCATTTATGCAGATGTCAACAATTTGGATATATTAGTATAGTTTGGGAGATTGTGCTGTAAGGCTTGTGAATATGTCACATCCCTTGTGCATTTTCCTGCAAACTGCTATAAAATATGGCCCACTCATGCAGTCATTTTTCTTCTAACACTGAACTGCTCTTGAAACCACCTTTCCTTAGTTTAAAAAGGCTGAAAATCATCAGAGAACCAACTGTATAGGTTCCATTCTGCAGCAATTCCAAAAGCTCTTACTGCTTTTAATCAAATTCAACAATGTTAATAGGAGAAGTCATTTTAATAGGTGGTTTAAAGCAGAACTGATTAAAGCTAGTATAATATATTTTAAAATAACCCTTTGTAGCACTACCACCATTCTGCTTTCTGCCGCTCACCATTCTCCTGCCATTCTGCATTCCAGACTTCATTTCGTCTGCCAGGCTCTTACAGAGCTGCCAGAGTCTGACATTTACCCTTTTCTCTTTAGCTTTTGTCAGTCAACCCTATTCCTTGTCTGAACTCTCAGAATGCACTTTGCAAATAGTTAGGTAGTATCAGGCAGACTGCAATCCTGAGATTGACTGTTTCTTTCCCTCCAGAAAGCCTGCAATTGTGCCAAGTGTAACTGTTGCCTACTTGTCTTTATAGCCTGTGTATCACTGGCTTGGTACTGGATGACCTGAAAACTGTCAGAAAATGGCTGAGGCAGGGCATTTGTATCACCCCTGGGAAAACACCTGTCAGCTGTTATGTACAGCCCAAAGCTCAGTAGGCAAGACAAGGAAGGCAGTAGAATAAAGAGAAGAAAATTAGTTTGTGGCTGTCAGAAGGATGGTGGTCAAAAAACACTGCTAGCTGTGCCAAGCAGTGTCCCAGTTGGCAGTTAGTGGTTTAGTGTTTGGACTTTTCAGATGCATCTCCCTGGTAGGCTGGGATAGGTTCTGTGAGTCAAGTGTCTTCAGCCACATTTTTGCTGTTGTACTCTGATTTGCAGAATGGCTGTTTCCAAGAATGGATGGGTGAGAAATGACAAAGCATTACTGGGCAGTTTGGAAATCCTAACGAGCAGATGGGTATTTTACTACTTCCGTAACGGAGCACTCTATCTGCTTTCTTTTTAAAAAAAAAAGCTTTAAGTGAGAGGAAAAAAAAAAAAAGAACAGGTTAAATTATGGTAAATAGAAATAAGAAAACCTCCATATTGATAGAATTCAGAAAATTAAGATACTCTTTTCCTGGAATGAAAAAAAACAATGTTCAAAATTTAAACAATCCTTTTATATAATTTGCATTAAAAAGATAAACCCAAATCAATGGTGTATAATTGATATCCAGGAATTTGGGAAAGTTTTTTTCTGGAATTAAACTTTGACAGAGTCCTAATTCTGCAGAAGATTTTTTACAAGCAAATGTTATTTGCTAACCATGACATGCATGAAGAGCACACACTAATGAATAAAACCTTTCCAGTTCATTACAGACCATCTAAGCAACCACAAAACCACTTACAGAGAGACAATAGTTCAGAAAGGGACAACTATAATGCTGAGTAATTCTTGCAAAAATTAATTTTCATTTGAGGTTGACTACCCACTTAGCTAGACTACGGGAGCAAATAAAATGATGATCCTTACTCAGAGTAGTTCAGGGTCTATTAAGGGCATACAAAAGGTAGAAGAGAGACTGCCTGCTTCCCCAGAATCACCCCACTGATAAGAGGCAGAGAGAGGATTATAAACATGACTTAAACAGCCTTTTCAAGTCGCTAAAACTACTTCCCAGAACAGCCACAATCTGGAGTACAACACTTAGCCAGATGTTGTGGAAGCATGGATAATGACTGTAAAAATGGGCTGCTAATAAGCTGAGGATGAGCTTTTCTGACAAATGAGCTGTTAGGAAGCAGCAAGCTTGCAGCAGGTGAAGCTTTCTTGAACTGAATGATGAGGTAGCCCAAGTGGTCTGCGACAGTACAGGGTGCTGTTTGGGGAGATTCAGATAGCATCAACATCCCTCTTCGATACCCTGTCTTCACAAAAAAGTTCCAGTGACCAAACCTTAGGATGGTGAAAACAAGCATTTGTTTCTCTTTAAAATTTAGGTTTCCTTATCTTCTACAGTGCAAAATATTTCTGGCTACAGGTACATTTGGTGCAGTTGATATGGTTTCAGAGTGAAACCCCTGATTGTCCCCACTTACCATGTCATGGCTCAGTTCACAGACTGTTTTCCTGCTCATGACAACCAGGCCTTTTTTGGAGAAAGTGAAAATGGGAGCTCTGCTCCAGGCATGCACCAAATGTTCTTTTGTACCTAATGGGGACAGAGACTGAACCAAAGAGAGGTACTTCAGACACCTTCAATCATGTGTTGTCAATGCCAGACTACATTTTGGGTATAGTAAGTCCCTGAAACTTGTACAGGGAAAATGCAAGAATTACAGTTCCAACTGCTCTGATTACTGGTCTATTTCTGTTTTGACAAATTGCTTCCTAATGTACACAAAAATTCAATATGCAAAAAAAGATCCTTTTCTAAAGTCCTCTAAATTTTTGAGCCACAGGTAAGATACAGTGGTGTACAGTGGCATGGTATGGAAAATCCTTCCGAAATTCCAGAAGTGTTTTTTCTCTTGCTGATCAAAATAAGACTTCCTTATGAATGCCATTAGCAAAATGGTATTGGTTGTCATTTCCTTAAATATTACATTAAAGGTTCATAAATACACAAGTTTTATGTTTGGCACTTTATATGCATTTATAGGCTATGCCATTACTTGTGCCTGTGAGAAGCTTTCTGTGCACAACTTAAATTCATTTTAACATTTGCCCAGCAGCAATATACACAAATGAGTTTGCTTCACTGGGCAAAAAAAAAACCCTGCAGCTTCCAGGCCTGTTATTTTGGGCAGAGTAGTTTCCTACCTCTGTCAAGAGGAAGCTTATTATGATGAAAAGTGAGCATATAGTTAAATTCTTAGTAGAATCCTTTAGAGCATCAGCATATAGAAAGGTTATTTCACTTAAGTAATACTTCTTTGAGATTTGTTGTCCATGCACATATTTATGTTGTGGTTTGTGCATAGTCATGCTCTGAATGAGTTTTGGTTCTAGCATGGCTATATCTCTCCCTCCATTCCAAATGCAGATTTTATAAAAGAGTGAACGAAACCCCATTCTTTGAACCTTCAACTACAGTGTTTGCGTAGTACAACTTGACTCTAGACAGTAACAAAGGAAAGCGGACAGTAAATTACAACTTCCTTGTCAGAGAAAGAAAAACAAAGGTAGTATTTCTGTATATTCCTAAATACAACATGATATGTAATAAAAACTTAACACTGAAGTTACTGAGTTTAAAAGGCCTGAGAACTGAGGCTGTCAGGCTTACTCTCTGTAGCTGTCTCAACCTGCCTGCACTTTGTTTTCACCTGGCCTAATTTTAACATTAAGTTTTATTTCTGAAACATGGCTATTTCTCTCTTTTTTTTTTCCTTGTGATATATTTGTACGGCACTATTACAGCTTTATAAAGTTCTAAGTAAGAAATAGTTACTGGGTGTAGGGTGAGACACCTAAGACAAATGATGCAGCATTGGTAAATGCAGACTTCATATGATAGGAGAGGCTTTGAGAAGTGGGGACATAGGAAGCTATGCAGAGGAGTATAGACATAGGATGATAAGAAATGGGGCATAGGCTCACCAATGCTCAGAAAAAGGAATGGTTTATCTGAAGCTGAACAAATCCAATTTTGGGGGGATAAAAGAGAACAGTGAAATAATGTTTAATATATTTGAAAGGCACCATATGTAGTACACTAGATGTAACATGGAGTTGAAGACCAATGAAGAAATAACAAAAGTGTGAAAGTGTTTAAAAGTGGTTTAATGAACATAAAAATGACCAAAAGTGAAAACAAAAAAAAAAGGATTCTATGATTATACTGTTGAGATTTCTGTTTAATTGTACTAACAATAAGTTCTTGTCTTCATAAACAAAGATGTATGTCACTTTTACCCATAAACAAAGATGTATGTCATTTTTACCCATAAACAAGGCTGTACAAACAATTGCACAGTAAGTACCCTAAGTATCTGTAGGTCTCAGGCCCTTGAGGCAGGTCATTTCCCTGTATGTACTTCCTCAGAAGTATCAGCATTAGTACTACAGAAGTAGCACTTCAGACTGTGTACTGTCAGCAACCAAGTTAAAAAACAATATTCCTCCCACCCCTGGTGGGAATATGTCCATAAATGCGAGAACACTCACAGGCTACTGAGGTCTTTAAATTTAGGAGGCTTTGCTATCTGTGTACTGCTAGGAGTTTATACTGCAACATACTTCCCTTTAAAGTATACCAAATAAACATGCCTTACACAATGCGCTATAAGAAAATAACTATGAGGAATTTTGGCAAGTAAGGAAAGTCAATTGTAAGTGATTTTGACTCTCTGCTCCCTGGACAACACTGGTATTTGCCTTGGGGAACAGCCTTATATCCAAACAGATCTATTAGAAGTTGCTGAACAGCCTTGAAACTGGAAATATTTGAAGATATCCCTGTATTTTCTTTTCCTGCATCTATTAAAGAACTTGGTGTTATTTCTCTGTCTCTCTCTCTGGCTGAAACAGTCAGAATATTTCAGGTTCCAAAACTCATTCTTGTCTCCCTCAATCATCAGCTTGCTTTAGCCTGTCACAAATTTCCCTATCAGTCCCCATGACTGATTAATGAGAAGGAGCAGATGTCCAAGTCTGTATCTATCATGGTAGACAGCTCTCTCTGTCATTTACCTGTGTGACAAGTGTGGCCCTTCCTCATGCTGGAGAGCCCAACAGTAGAAGGGAGAGCCTGGTGTTGACTGAGATGTCTGCCTCCATCTGTGTACTGAAAGTGCACATCCATTGCTGCAACTGCAAACAAGTTAACTAATTATAGACTGGTGCTAGTGCCCGGAACAGTACAGAAAAACTGTCACTGTGATAAAGAATGATGGGCTGTTGTGAAAAGAATTTCATGTTTCAGTTTTTCTTCAGAAATACCATTTATCTTTGGTAGATATTTACATGTATTCCAATCTAAATTGAACAGGAAGTCCTTGTACATCATTTCCACAGGCCTTTCACATTCCAAACCTGAAAATTTACTGTAAATTTGTGAGAGTAGATATGGAGAAAAAGCAGCAGTAGCAACTTACAGCTTGGGGAGAGGAAAGCAAAATGAAGAAAATAATATGGTGAAAACAGAAGTACTGGATTATGCTTCTGCAAGATCTAATCAGTTGCTTGCAATGACTGCTGGCAGAAATCAGTTTTTGCCCTTTGCTTTTCTGACTACTCAGGGTCAACAGAGCTCAGAAGATACTGAAGACAAGGTATTCATCTAGTTCTAATTGGCATAAGTGCTCTGTTTCAACAATGTCTGGAAAATACTTAACAATAAAAATATCTGGAGAGCTTGTTTTTAAGATTTTGTTGTTATCAAGCAAATAAGGACAACTGCTATCATAAAAACAAGTGAATCAAGTAACTGCTGCACTCAAATAAGATAAGCACTCCTGTATAAAGTCTTATTTAATCTAAATGTTTTCTCTTAAAAATATTTCTTGTGATTTATTTTAAAGGAGTTTTTAGTCACACGTTCTCAGGCAAAGTGCGTCTGTAGAGCCAAAACATTCAAGGACTGGTCTACAGTTTTCTCTGAGTCTCATTTAGGCTGATTAATGACCAAAACTAAAGAGCCTGCAGATGCAGAGATTTGAACAGTATCAGAGATTTGAACAGCAGAGATTTTTGCCAGTATCTTTTATGCTGAAAGTTATAAACCTTTGTACTGAGCAAAAGTATAATTTTATACCTGGCATCAGAACTGTAACTGTCTTATGGTGAATTCTAGTCTGAAGCTTGTGGTAAAGCTGTTGGTAAGGAATGTTTACACCTAGGCAACCAAATATGCATTTAATTTTAACAAGTGAATGTTAGTTCAATCTATCTTTTGCAATCTGTTTTTTTTAATAGTTTAAAAAAAAATTGAGCAACTGCGCTGGTTTCAGCTGTAATAGTTGTTTTTGTCCTTCCTAGTAGCTGGTGAAGTGCTGTGTTTTGGCTTTAGTCTGAGAACAATGCTGATAATGTATCTATGTTTTAGTTGTTGCAAGTACCACTTACCTGATCAAGGACTTTTCAGTCTCATGCTCTGCCAGGGAAAAGGGGCACAAGAAGCAGGAAGGAGGAGGAAGCAGAGACAGGACACCTGGCCCAAAATAGCCATGGGGTATTCCATACCACAGCATGCCATACCCAGTATAGAAACTGAGGGGAGTTACCTGGAAAGGATCAATTGCTGCTTGGGTTGGGCTGGGTATCAGTCAGTGGGCACTGAGCAATTGTATTGTGCATCACTGCTGTTTATTAGTTTTGTTTGCTTGTTTGTTTGTTTCCTTTCCCTTTTTAGTTTTATATTATCTCCCCTTGTTATTTCCCCTATCAGTAGTAGTAGTAATAGTAGTTTTATATTGTACTTCAGTTTTTCAGATTTCTTATCTCAGTCTGTGGAGTTTACATTCCTTTGATTCTTCTCCCCATCCCACCTGGGGATGAGGGGAAGATTGTGAGAGTGAATGAATGACTGCATGGTGCTGAGTTACTGACTGGATCTAAATCATGACAGCAGCCTTCTTAGTTATGCGCACAGAACTGATAAACCTGCATGATGATTTGAGATACTTGGGTTCAGACAGTAGTGGATTGGCTGAACTCATTGGCAAGTTGCTAGCACAATAGTCTTCTGGCTACAGCAGCATAACCAGCATGCCCACCCTTAACTGTCAGATCATTAATGATGTTTAAGACTATCTTAGACTGATGTAAAAGTAACTATCCTGGATTATCCAGCACTACAGATCTTGCCTTAGGACTGAAAGGGTGACTAGACAAGCTCTTATTATACTGTCTGACCTTATGACATCCTTAGGCTAGTTAACACTCTCATCATATTCTCTATTTTGCTAGTAACTATAATAAATATAACTAATTATTATAGCGTAATCCAGTGGTGAAGATGTAGCTTGCTGTGTTATTTGAGAAGAAACAGTCCGGCATTTGGAAAAACAGCTTAAAGTTTACTAATAAATAGTTTCTCAATTCTGACACACTATGGGTAATCTGTTACAGAAAAAATACTTCCACCTGTATGAATCTTTCTGATAGTTAAAAGGATGCTGATTTGTTTACTTGTTTTTTCTAAATCAGGAAATGCAGAAGACTATTTTACCCTCATCTGTGTTTGAATATATTTAGGGAGGAGTTTCAGTTAACCAGAGGAACTGGATGAGGCAGACATAGCTTTCCTTGCTGTTACACCCTTGACCCAAAATATAGGACATGTCAACTTGTGTGAAAGCCTGTGTTATCAGGTATTGTAAGTTTGATCCAGAAAGTCTCTTTTGCTCTGTTTCCCTATTACTTCCCAGTGCTAAGACACCCTACGTTTTATACTACATGTTTTATACTACATGCTGTAGATCTGTGCTATCATGAAGACAGCAGAGCACTGCTATAGGATTTTTAAGAGAAAACTTAGTGATGTTAGAGTCAAGAAGTTCCCTGGCTGTGAGATGACCTGAGCATCAGAACTGCCTCTTGTCAGAGAAAGAAAAGCATTGATCCAGCTCTATTGCAGAAATATAGTGCATGTGAAATATTTAATGCAACAGATTATGAGAACACCTATGATACGTATGTTGTTGATGAGGCCTGAAAGCAGTAACTGAGTTTTTAAAGTGACCTTTCTCAGCAAATTGATTTGCAGCTCATTTAGCCAGACATCTAGTATCTAATTCATTTGGCTTTCAGTCACTTTCTAATGAGTCTACTCTTCTTTAGAAGTAACAGTGTAATTTACAATTAGTTAATAGGCACAATGATATAACATTAGTTTGGAAACATTGTAAAGTAGATGGCCAGTCATCATTAATTCATGTGGTTTTCACTATAACATTAATCATGATAAATTAATTCACTTTACAGTTATGTGTGATATGTAACTTAATTTACAAGAGTTGCTCAGTAATTTTGCAATTAAAATGCCATTATCTTAAAATGTGACCTAGTATTTAATCTCTACTTTTATAAATATTTTTTGCATAAATATAGAGAGATCAGCAAAATTCTTAGCTTAAAAGGCCATATAAACAGAAGCACTTGTGCTAGGGAATGCTAATCAGATTCTAAGAGCAGCAGCCAGGGAAACACTTTCAGAAAGACAACTCAGTAGTCATGCAAGTATAAAAATGTTTAAGAAAACTATTCCACCAATAATGCTCATCTGATGCACCGTTAGCATATGTTTTCCATCATACAGTCCTGCTATTCTGGGATGCAGAAGGAAGGTGGGAACAACATACAAATGAAGATGCACCAAAAACATTTCTTGCAAAATATTTCAGTATGAAGCTTTTGATTAATTCTATGTGGTTAAAGTCCTGTCTGCATTAATTTTTACCAATCTACCATTTCATCTTGACAAAAATAAATTACTAACACAACTTAGAACATGATCTAATGAATATCCTATATACTAACAGAGTCTGGGTGGGACATTTTTCTTATTTGCTTTCATACATTTATTCTTCATGGGTCTTACCTCTAGCCACCTAAGTTTACAATAGAAGTAATGGAAGAAGAACCAAGAGAATTGTGGAAGTAATATACACTCAGACAATTCACATACTAATACTTATGCATTGTATACCTGTGTAATTTGGTTATCTTCACTTTTAGATATAAGACATCTTAAGGAACATGACAAGAAGGAATTTAGCACAACTGATTTCATAACAAGGAAAAGATAGGGGTCTTGGTTTTTGTAAGCGATGTTGCACTCTGCATCTAACAACAAAGAAAACATGGAAAGCAACTTGATCACTGATGAAATAAGAGACAAGACTGAGATAGCCAGTAAGACCGGTATTGCCTAATTTTGTGGTGACAGCTATTGCTATTAGTACCCCAACAGAACTTATTTTCTTTCCCTAAGGGCTGCAGTTTCTTTTTATAAAACATGTAAAATGATGGACTCATATATGCCTATGCATAAATGACAGAAAGTAATGCTGTCCTTCCTCAGCTGCCCAAGCAATATTAGCATGTCTTTAGCCTACTTTACTCTCAGCAGAGATCTTAGTTCTGTGCCTCATAAAAAAATAAATTCCTCCATATACAAAAGACTCTTAAACATCTGGTTTGTAAGCAAAATCTACTTAAAATTAATAATTCACTTTACACTGTGATTGTGGATAGCTCTATACTGATAGTACTATCACTGTTTATGAATTTGGAGTCGGTTATTATCAAAAACTATATACTGGATGAACAACTGGGGTGGAGAAAAGAAGACAGAACAGTCCCCCTTGGATTGTTCCCTATGGGAACAGATAAAGTCCCTGTTTGAAAAGAAGGTAAGAAGATGGTCTCACCAAAGTCAAATGCATGACTAAGTATTAAGTAGCAAAATATTTCTACCCTAAGCCTTTATAATCTATTTTTTATAGAGGTAAAAGAATACAGCATCGTCCAAATACAAGGCATGAGCATTTAAAAATCCCTCTGGGCTCAGGTGACTCTTCCATTCTTTTCCAGGAGAAATGTAAATAGGAATTCTGGTGGTCTTGAAGTGTTATTTTAACTGTCTATATTGACATTTTTCACCTTCTATGATTATGGTAAAATACCCCATCTGCAAGATTTTCTCCTGTCTCACTACTGCAGTTTGTTATTATAAATCAGTAAAGGATGGTGTTTTTTTTTCCAATAATGTCCCTTAGTGTAAAAACAAGTGCTCACAGATCTCAGTATATGTATGCAAATCATCCTGGAGACCTGAAATCCTCAAATACATAGATGCCATCTTGATATAATAGTTCTTCACCAGGTCCTATTGAATTCAACAGAAAAACTTATGATGTGTATCTCACACTATTCATTTTATTATCTAACTCATTTAAACTCATTTCACTCACTCATAAAGAATGAATAAGGTGTAGAATACAGCACTGGAAGTACCCAAAGAGAAGTCAGTAGGTGGACTTGAACCAAAGTTTCTGTAGCAGAGCATTTGGTTTCTTCACCTTAAATTTCTGAATATCTCCCACCTTGCATAATGATAATAAAATAACAATATGACAAGAAGGCATTGCAAACAAAAGCGTAACATGATCGACCATCTGGAAGTTGACAGTGCACAAGACTCAGGCTTAAGAAACACATTTTATTTGTAGAGAACATTGTAGAACTTGTTGTTTCAATGGCAAAGTGTCTAACCTCAAGTTTGTTTTCTTTTTAATTGAAGATACATGTTTATTAAAAAATATGTGCTCTGTGGCTGATCAGAGCTGTCAGGCTGTATGGCAGGAGTTATTTCTAGGAACTCTTATAGTCTGCATTATTTAAAGATCTGCCTAAGTTATTGTAGTGGACATCTTTAAAATATGTGGAAACTAGAATTTATTTCTTCGTTGTTAATATGTTCTCAATCTGGTTCTGTAATTTGCTATCCAAAAATATTCTAATCCTTAACAAATATTTTCTTTAACATCCAGATTTATATACTTACTAATTAACGTAGCAGATATATATTTGTAAGGTTGTTGGTTTTTTTTTCTTGTTTCAGAGATCAGGTATTTTTAAACATGGAAGTTTTGGCATATTAGGGCAAGGGAACAGTGCATCTTTCACTCTTTCAGTACTCTATCATAAGTAGCAGAAGTTAAAGGCATTTTGATCTCAAGAACAAATATATAAAGTTAAAATAGCAGTGTAGTTTACTAGAACTGCAGTAAGATATAATTCAATTTTGCATCTTTATCTCTTTGTGATACTCTAAATTCTCAAGAAGCTGACTAATCTATTGCAAGAAATGCAAGTTCGAAATAGGATTGTATCTTAATCATTCTTGATTTAAATGCTTAATTGAAATATAAAACACACATGCATAAAAAGGCAAAACAAACCAAAACCAGCTCTTAGCCTTCTGCTGAATTATATTGAAATGTCATGGTAGAAAAGATAACCAAACACTCTACCTTTCTGTTATATTTGAGGTTTTGTTTTGCTTTTTCATTGACTGGAAAAAAACATGTAATTTCAATACTGAAAAAAAAAAAAAAAAGTTTGCATTTCAAAATCCGTAATGGGAATCAGACAGTTTCTCTAATGAAAAGGAGTAATTCTAAAGGCAGAGAAGCTAACAGTCTTGTAATTAGGGCATTCACTTGAAAATTGAGACAGCCAGATTCAGGTCTCTATTGTATCATCCTGATTGGGGACTTCAGTCCAGATCAGTGTCCTAAATAGAAGACTGTTGCTTTGCACCATAACTCTTTCTTCCCCAGAACGAGCACAGTTCCTACTTCAGAGACAATGGGGGGTGATGGTAGCAGAGAACCTGTCTAGATCCTATATGACCTCTATGTGGAACGTAGCTTGATTGGTGACCCTTTTTTCTGCCTCCCAGGAAAAAGCTCTTTAGCACCTTTTAAATATGAGCCCTGCAGAGTTACAGTTTTTAGGGCAGAAGAAATATGTTAAACAGTAGTCAATTTTTAGGCCAAATGAGATATAAAGGTCACAAAGAATGAAAAAAGTCTAAAGTTGCTTCTATCTAAATAAAGATCTGAATTGAGTACAGCCAAATGGCACAGTTGTCAGTGCAAGTGCATTAAGGTATCTCACCAGGAATCACCTTGGAAAATATTCATTTTGGCTTTTATGGATGGCCTAATTAGACTTATTTTGGACTAATCATGTCAGAATAACTTAAAAGTTAAATTTCTCTATTTAACTGCAATTGCATCCTGCAAGATTACCTCAACCTGATGGTGGCATCATTTCGCATTAGAGCAAAGACAAGGCTGTGCACAGAACCTTGGCTTCTGGCTCCAGACATTGTTCAGAGAAGTTTCAAGGATATATATATTTTGTTTTTTGTGTGACTGTCCTTACCACTAGCTTAAAGAGGTAGATTTTGTAACTATTACAAAGCAGAAAAACCACAAAGGTGTGCAAAAGAGATTATAGCTCCTGTGTGATTTTAAACACTTATTGTTTCTTTCATTTGTCTGCTAAAGTGATGCAATGGCCAAGAGTGTTTGGCGTAATCAGGTTTGTTCTTGAACTCCCTGAAATTGAATGTGATTTTGCCAGGGAGATTGACTTGATAATGCTGAAACAAATTCACAGATTCTGCAGACGTAACAGGAAGATTGATCATCATGTGAATGACTAATCCAGAGATGCCTTCTATTACAAAAATCTTTTTTAAGCAACCACATGTACGGAAATGTAGAAAATAAACACCAGCTCTGGCTATAGTTTAAAAGAGAAAATTCATTTTCTAGAGCAACTAGTAGATTTTGTAGGGATTTTTTTCCTAGTTGAAATGATTCAGCAGTCAAATAATGGTACAAATTCCTTTGCTTTGATTCATGTAGTTGGTGTTTCAAACACGAACTAAACTTCTCTTAATTTTTGAAGGAAACTCTGGACTATTCTTTAACCAGAGGCAATGGCTAAGATGTTCAAAATATTAAGAAAGCATATTTAATTTTCTACATTATTTGCCACTATTCGAAGAAGAGATAATGACTATGTTTCTTGTATTATGGCATCATAAATATCAGTGACACTCTTCAACAGGTTACTATAAAAATTCAAGCACCATAAAAAACAGTTTGCAGCCTACCCTTCACTTTTTTTTAATAATTCATAAGAATGATTATTTTTTATGATTCATAAGAATGATTCCATGATAAGAATGGAATAAATCCTACCTATTTAAGTAGGATTTAAAGTAATTTTTAAGCATAATTGCATGTAAATAATAAATATCAACAATAAACCAGAATTGTAGCACCTGGCACAAAAGCAATTATTTTGAAGGTATTCTAGATCAGGGGGTTAAACTAGATGATGTCAAAAAAATAGTATGATCCTATGATCCAATGGGATACTCTGACTAAGAAGTGATATTTACATTCTTTTCTGTCAGAGAAACACTGCCACGCAGACCTCCTCTCCAACTAGGCTCCTCAGCCAATCTTTGAAGCACCAGCCTCTTAATCATATGCACATCTCTTGAACCAGTCATTATGTTGCTTCAGTAAACATTGCGAGACTGAATGGAAATCAGAATCTTCCATCATCTCAAAGATTGGTATGAGAAGCTGAGATGTGATTCTACCCTGACAAACATTTACAGGAGGATCCAGTTACTTAAAAAAATAAAATGGTGCTAAAGAAGGCCCTGATGAGTACAAAGCTTCCTCTCTTTGTGAGGAGAATGCAGAGAAAGCAGAGAGCAGAGTCACACTGTGATGTGCTCTGCACCAGCTAGAACATTTATTTTTGCATGGTGATTTCATTCCTAGGTGCAGCACATAACCGTGCCTGCAGGTCACAGAGGTGTGCATCGCTGTGGACAGGTTTAAATCTGATGTGACAAGATAGAGCACCCTTCCAAGCACAGTGGGAAATAAGTGCTTTTTGGATCTCTGCCTATTTCAGTGTCCAAAAGCAACAGTAACTCTCAAAGCAGCAGAAGATCAGTAAAATAGAGAGTCTGCCAACTGTCTCTATCATCTAAAGGCAGATGTGTTCAGTGGAGAATGAAATCTCAAGGTTATGAATTTTTAAGTCTTTCCTTTTTGCCCACATCAACCTTCTCTTTACTGTTAAAAAGGTTCATCCTCACTCACTTGCTGATCTGTCATAAGACCTTGAACTGAGAAATATTATTTAGAGAAATTTGAGAGCAACATTGCGTGCATTAGCACCAGACATTGGCTGCATATTTTTCGTGGTAATCTCCTTCAGCAGTATCACTGGACTTTATAAGGAATAGAGAAGGACAGGTCTGACTGTGAAAGCAGAGAGTTTTTGAAAGAAGTTATCATGTTTTAATATGACAGAAAGTGTTTGAATGAGTCTTAGCAAGCTTCTGAATTCTTAATATCTCTCAGAGAGCAAAGTATTCCTAGACTGAAAGGGTTTAAGCATTGTCTATCATAGTTCAGCTTTACGTCTGTTGTCCTGGATCAACAGTTTCTGCCTGAAACTCAGCAAGGAAGGGCAGATAACAACACTATTGAGATGTAGTTAGTGTCTGCCAGCTGTCCAATTAGCTTTTCTAAAGCATACTGTTTCCAAATTACTTCTCCCTCATTTTCATCGCAGATCTAATATTTGCAATTTTGTGCCCTGTTTTCAACAATAACCTCTGGTTCGTTTTGCAGCTATCTCCCAGTGATCCACGAAATCCCACAGCTTGTTTGCAGACAGTTTTGCTTTTCTCTATTTCCCATTCTGGAAAGAAGCCAAGATTTGAGATCTTGTGGTTTTGCCCCAGCTGTATTCACATATCTTTCTAAGCACCCTAGGCTTCCATTTTCCCCAGTTTCTCATTGCTCCACTCTTCTCCAAGCAGGACTGCCCATCCTCCCCAGCTCACACACCTCATGTCCCTGCTACTCGCACACTTCTCACCTCTTCACCACCTCCCAGACTGCCTGAGACCTTGCTTCCTTCCTGGCTTCCCTCCAGCTTTCCCAAGATGCCACCATGGGAAGGAAAGGACCAGTTTTCAGGTATGATCTGTCAGCAGCACCCCACACTGTATCTAGTCTCTTATTGCTTCCCTGGCTTCCCACACAAAGCACTAGTCTCAAGGTAGCCTCCAGCAGTCAGCAAGACTTCCTCTGCTTCTAACTTACAAGACAGATGGCAGGCCTCTTCAGCTAGAAACATTTTCTTTTTTTGTACTGTGTCTCAGTTGGTCAGTCATCTATTTCAGTGTCATGGATTGAATGTGATCCAGAAGCCACACACTGAACAAGCCAGATTTAAATATTGTTTATAGGGAAAAATGTACTCTAGAGAACTCTCCCCCACTTAAGTGAAATAAGTTTCCTGGAGGGGAATCTAGGGGAAATAAAAAAAATCAGTTTATATTGTTGAGATTCAAGGATAGCTATGACTTAAGTTATTTTTCCCTTTTGAAATAAGAAGGCCCACCACTGATGCTGGAGTAGACTACACTCAGAAGAAAAGGGGAAACAGATTCTTAATACAGCTCTTAATGAATGCTAACTAGTGACAAAACCATGAACCCGTACTTGATGAATCAGAAAAAAAAAATTAATTATTTTTATGAAAATGAAAAAAAAAGCAATTTTCTGTGAAAGGTACAAATTTAGCACAATCAGTTACTGACCTGCATAATATTAATGGAGCTGAACACCTGAATCTTTATGTATACATTCCAGGTCTCTGTTTTTATGACAGTATGTGAAGAGTAAATACAGCTAAAGAAGAGGCAGAATATCAAGCTAATGCAGAAAAAAGTCTGTTCTCCTTCATCTCCATCAAATTATCTTTTATATAGTTTTTAACATATACTTTCACTGCTTTTTAAAAATAACTCCATGACCTGCTCTGGCTGTGCAAGTCATGGCCAAACACTGCCCTGTCCCTGCTGTGATGCATCAGGATCAGTGGAAGAAATATGCATCTTAGTGAGGGACGGAGAAATGCTTTGAAAGTGCTGATTCAGCCCTGGGGACATAAGGTCAATACAATGGTGGTGGGTGGCAGTTAATAAAAGACTTAGCTAAGCTACTTTTTCTAAAGCTTGAGTTTATAGTCGCAAGGGGACCCTTGCCAGGCTTACCCTTCTTGTGTTATAACAAACACAAATGGATATAAATGTTCAACATATAAAGACTGTCACAAGGAAAAAAGCAGGTATAGTCTCCCTGTAAACTTAAAATCCATAACTTCTTTATGGCAAGCACATTTGAAATTTAATTAACAGAAGCAATGATTGATGTACAGAGCACCTAAAAGTGTCTAGAAATGCTGTACAAGTAATGGATGCTAAATGGAAGGATTTAAAGTTGTTCTAGAAACTAAGTAACAAGGAAGGACACATTAAAATACTAAATATTTTGATCAGGTCTGTGTGCTACTTCTTGGGGTATTGACCTTATTCAACCAAGGGGTGTCCTAGGAAAGAAACCACAGTTTCAATTCCCTTCAACTCCTTTCTTGAAACCACAGGCTTGACCTTTGTAAAGTAAAGGACAGTAAAGGAAAAAAGAAAATCATTGTAAAGCCTCAGCTTTCCTGAAAACTTCATGGAATAAGATTGATTGCCAGCTAAAATTTGTAATCTAGTCCAAGAATACTCTGATGAACATGTGATATGAACTTCTATTTCCCTCCAAGTACAAAAGGTTGTAGTTTCACATAGACCACAAACAAACAAACAAACAATCAAGCAAACAAACTAGGCAGTTATATAAAGAGGTTGATGCAAAATAGTCAGGAGTTCCTTTTGCACCATTTTTCTCCAGCCACCACTTACATTTTGCGTATATCTTTTCATTCCCTTGTCACATTATCATTCCCTATACTTAAGAAACCTGAACCAATGTCTGGATGGTCATTTGAATGTTTGGGTCATTGGAGGCTGACTGAAGTTCTTACTCCCAAGTGTTACTGCAGCTGGGCCTATGAGATGTGGGGAAGTATTAAACTAAAAAGTTAAAATCTCTTGCCTTTTCTGTGTGTGAATGAAGTCAATGGGCTACTCTTACACTACCTTCAGTACACAGCATGATCAGACCCCAATCCTTTGGATTAAATGTGCAAGGAACAGGAGCAAAGCAACACCAAAATCAAATGTATATGTGTCAATACCAGCAATGTGCAAGGAATCCTATTCAATTCACAGAAAGGTATGGGAGAAAAGGAAATGGGAGAAAAAAATGTATTGTGCTACTTTCTTCTCCCAGTTCTCGGATAGGCAGCAGTATGGCTGCTGAGGTGTTATCATACCATCCCCAAAACTTCAGATCTTAGTGGGCTACAGCAGGAGCAGGGATTTCCTAGAAATCTATGCTCACTGGCAAAATTGCTGAGAGGCATCTTCAGCTATGGAAAAAGGTGTGTTTTCAGCCAGATGTGGTGCTGGGAAAGGTGCAAAGCTGTCTGAAGGGCACAAAATGATTGATGTGGGTCTGGGACGCATATAATTAGTTGATGTTGCTATACTAAGAATGAATAACAAATTGCTGTAATTCTGGAGGGACACAGATTAATTAATTGGGGCTTAGGGAGAAACTCGTGCTCTTAGTACCACTGGGCAATATTTTATGCAAATATGTGTAATGTTATGCAAATTAGAAATCCGCTGGGGTTTTTGTGCCATAAGATATTGGCAGAGATGTGCCTGCACTGTAAAACACATTCCCTCTGGAGCTACAGCCTAGGATTGGGTGAAGAAAGTAAAAATGACATATTTTCAAATATTCTACTGTTTGTAAAATTACATGTTAAAAATACTTTTTAGTCAGATACATACAAAAGCATCTTGTTTTCCACATACGCTTTTATAAATATGTAATGGGCTACGTATACTTAACTCTAAAAAACACAGCAATGAAGCTTTTCAAATTATTCTAAGACCTTGTGTGGCTGAGCTCTCATCCACCAAGATGTGCTGCTTTGGAAGAGAAATTACAGAATGCCCATGAGGGGAACAGCATTTCAGGGTAATGTGAAAGGACTGTAATTGCTACACTCTGATATAAGAGAGAGAGAAAGAATCCTGGCTTCAGCTACTAAAATAAGGAACTGAAATATGAGGGCAGTAAAACCCTAATCTTTTCTGACCTGGTATCGGCCCAGACACACAATAAAGAACCATCAGGGATTAATCATTTGAGGAAGCAATCAGAGAAGAGTTATCGTATCCTCTGCTAAATTTTGCAAGACCTCTAAAGAGAAGAAGATTTGGGAATGCGGTGAATGTGTGATTATCATTTGACATACTGGGGTAATTTAAAGTAGAACATTGTTGAAGAAGAAGGAGGTCACTAATAGAAGTTTCAAGAAGCAGTGATTCTAGCAAGAACAGTGCACTTTCTCAAAACAAATGTGATTGTAGCTCTTTGCACTGAGGTTAATTTCATCCTAAGAAAAAAGAACACTTAGGACATTAAGATTGTATTAAGCTAATGGTATTATTATGTCTGACTTTTTTTCCCTAAGGACAAATTACTTTATGGCTACGATGGCCAGAAAGCTGGGTGCAAATATGTCTCTGCTTGTCTGGAATGAAAAAGTAGATTGCAATAAAATAGAAGTTATAGGACAGATGGGAAAATCTTTCTCTTCTGTATCAAAGAAAGCTAAAACAAGACTGATCTTGTTCACATTTTTTACATTTTCTTACAGATTATATTACCAGATTAATACTACCTAAATGTAATACTACTAAATGTGAAAAAGACCTTGTAACAAATATATGGAAAAAAAAAAAACATTCTGTGGTATAGAAAGCTCAGTTTTCTAAATCCCATTTACATCCCCATTTATTTAATTCTAAATGTCACTGGGAAAAAAAATACTTATTTCTGTTGGTTAAATTAAGATAATATTGTTGTCAGATGGATATTGCTAATCTAATTTCCAGAGGTGCTGACGCAACAAGACCTTTTGTGCAGTTTCTATAGATTTATTATTAATATCAGGCATAAACCAACAGCACTTGTAATAAAATTAAAAGCCTTTTTTTATTATTTTTTTTTTATTTCCTTGATTTACTGTATTTACCCAAAGAGAATACAGAATCTCTGTCTACGGAGTTTTCCAGGGCTGTTCCAGACAGAAATTCCAGTCTGGTTTGGTATAACAGATCACAGAACTTGAATTAATTCTGAGCAGAGCTAAGACCTATCCTTTACAATAACATCCAATATTTACTTTAGAAAGTTTTACTGAAAATTTTGGTAAGCTGTTCCTAATGGCCTCACTGTCAAAAATGTGTTCAATTTTGAGGTTTGCATTTTGTCACTTTAGCTTCCAGCCTTCAGACTTTGTTACATCTTTCTCTCCCATGATGAAGAGCTGGTTATCAACGTGTTTGATGTTATACTTAGAGCAGTCACACTTTAGTTCCTATTTTGGTATTTATTTTCTATTTTGAGATCAATGTCCTGTTTTCCTCATAATTTGTGAGCCCAAGCATCTTTGTGTCATCTATAGAATTTAACAGTGATTTTTGTTGTCTTTCCTACTAGGTAAAAAAATGATTAAAAATCTAATTCTACCATGAACTGCACAAAAGACTCACATTTGTATGATTGCCTCCTATTTAGCAGTCTCTTGAGATTAGCTTTTAATCCATTTGGTATGCACCATACCTGTGTCATAAGAGAGTTTCTTAATCTAAGATCCACTTGAAATTAATCAAGATCCTTGCAGAAGCATGTAACATCAGTTTAACCTTACGATATGGTGTTAAAATATAAAAAAGGATACATATTTGATTTCTCAAGCCCTATGTACAGTAAAGTAATTCTGACATTTGTATCATTATCCCCATGTTCATTCTCAGTCAGTCAAGCCCCACACCAGCAATTCTATTATTTTTTTTCTGTAATTTACATCAATTATGACATTACCATTTCATATTATTTATGTAATGTTCATTTTTTTTTCTAGTGGGTGTGTTCACAAAGCCCACACTTAGCAAATAGATCAGGATAACAGCAGCCGACAAGACAGGAGGGTAAGGATATGGTTGAGTGATGTCCAGACTGCTTGAAATGGCATTTGCCGCAAGCTGATATAGGTAAAGAGGAAAACAACCACTGACTCGATTAAACCATAACTGGGGAATTACCAGAAGGATTTTGAAAACAAAGCAAAACAAACAGAACAAACAGTCAGCTAAACAGGAGTGTAAGTGAAACACAGATTTGTACTGGGAGGAGGAAAGGATATCAGAGCAGCAGCAGGGTTGGTGTGACCCTGCCAGATGCAGCCCCATGGCCCATGGGCTCTGCCTGGGCCTGGCAGCACAGCACCCTAATGAGCACCCCCAGCTGATGCCTCCAGCTTGCCCACAGACAGCACCGGGGTACCCTGGGGGCTCATGATCACCTCCAAAGGGCTGCCACCCACTCCTGGGGGATGGGGTGGAGGGAAGCTGAGGCATGCATCTGTCACAGCAGGGATGTGCTCTGTTGGGATTAGTTCTAGAGGAGGATTTATAAAATCTGGGATAAGTTCTTAAAACATTGTAAGTGCCTAGTATTCAGGTTGATCTCTTGGTATTGATATGGGTCACGAGATCCAATTAACTTTGTCTTGTTAATAAAACAATAAACCACTTCAATCTTGATTGGGTTTAAACTATGTGAACTGAACAATTTATGCCTGTGAAAATGCTACTATTCTTAAACTCTGACTCCAGTTCAAGACTTTCTGAAGATAACTCTCCAAAAGTTAGCAGCTCAGGACCTCCCTGGAGAACATCATTGTTAGATCTTTAGAAATTCTGGGATGAAAATGAATTTTCAGATTTGAAATATAACTTATTTTATAGCGCTGTCATGAAATCTCGAATGGAAACCATGCCATTATCATTCTGTGATCTGAATGTATCTGGCAATTTCCAAATACAGGAGGAAACCCCTTAGTGATACATATATATTGAAACTAAAACAACAAACACTCCTGTTTCTTCCCAGGTATCCGTTGATATCCTTCTTTCAAATTCCCTTTGTTATTTTTGCTTTAAATACTCATAAATCTAACCCAATTTGATTTTTCAACATACTCTATTGTTTCAGTTACCTACAGGTTTCTCAGATTGTGAGTTTTTTATGGTGTGTTTTTAAGCAGACCTACTTCTTTCATTATTATTTCTCTTCTGGCAACAATTAAAACATTTTAATAATTCCTGATCATATTTATATTTCCCCATGTTATCTCTTTCTCCAAATTGAGCTTGCTCATGTCTACCTGCAAGGTTCATAAAATTGGCCTTTATGAGCAGCAAGTATACTGCATAAGATCAGCTTGTGACCATTGGTACCTTAGCAACCAGCACATTTTTGTTCCATAACTGGTTCTTCTCTATCAATACTGATTTCTTCTGCATCAGATTCTGGAATTAGGAAATTGTATTTTGTAATACTTAGGCATTTGGCTTGAGTTGAAATTAAGCACAATGGGTCTCAGTGAAGTATCTATTTTCTGTCTTTTAAAACAGATTTGGTATCCTTCTCTCTTTCCCATTACTTTATCTACTTTATTAAAAAAAAAAAAGAAAAGGAAAAGTTCAAGTTAAATGTCTAGATTCTTGAAGGACACTAAGACATTCTATTCTTATCAAGATGTCAAGAACACAATGGCATGTAGAGCGAAGGAAACTTTATTGAAGTGAATAAACTGGAATACTACAGAACTTGCTGTGTCTTTTTCCCTTGCTGTTCTCATTCTAGATATATCAGGATGTGTGCCAAGCAATCATTAGTAACCACTTTTCATGTCTTTGTATTTCAGAAAATGCTGACTCAATGAAAGGTTAGGTGACTAGCCTTCATTTTTGTAGACATAAAGAAATCATATGCCAAAAAGAGTACAATATATGGTGGCCATAATTTCTTTGGGATTTTCATTGTCTCAGCTCATGAATTTTATATGTTCTTATAAATTCAAAGAACAATTTGACATTTTCTGCTAGTATCACAGAGCCAGAGGATCGCTGTGAATACTAATGAACTTTTACTGAAATAAATACATTGTGTACAGTGGTGATGCAGTTCACTGTCAAAGTATCTCACTATAGATATACTGCATACCATTAAAATTTAAAATGGAAGGCTTGGAAGACTAAGGCTTGGTAATTTGATATAATCGCTAAAAGTAAATAATTATATATATTAAGTTCCCTGTGAATTACTCTCCCTGGACTGCCTTTTCACAGAATTTATGGACCACATGGACGAGGACTTTACCCTTGCAGGAGCTACAGATCCTGCCTTGCTCCTGAGGCTGGGGTTAAATCCGTAAGTACCTGTAACACCAAGACAGATCCTGAACTCATCTCCCTTTCAAGCATTGCTTCATAGAATAGAATCATAGAATAATTAGGGTTGGAAAGGACCTTAAGATCATCATTCAATTCCTAATTTTTCTGCCTTTTCTTCCTTGTCTGTCGGTATGTTTAAATACATTGAAACCAAAATTTTAGACCAGGAAACAAATAAAGCAGCAGTAAGTGCCAATTAACAGCAAAAAAAAAACTCTAAAGACAGGCTGTAAAAATTCACAACTACTTTTCCAGCTGCTGTAGTGCTAGTGTGAGTGTTGATCCTGCTTTAATCTGATTCTTTGCATTTAATTTTCTTTAATAATTTTGAACAAAACCTGACAAAAAAAACCCTGAACCCTCCAAAAGCAAAAATCCTAGAAGAGCAATCACCCTCTTACCCCAAAATGAGGTTGTCTTCTTTTTTTTTTTTTTGGCATTAAAAATCATAGAGTCATAGAATAGTTAGGGTTGGAAAGGACCTTAAGATCATCAGTTCCAACTCACACTAAACCATGTCAACCAAGTCACCATCCAGCCTGGTCTTGAACATTGCCCAGGATAAAGCATTCACAACTTCCCTGGGCAGCCCATTTCAGTGCCTCACCACCCTTACAGTAAAGAACTTCCTCCTTATATCTAATCTAAACTACCCTTGTTTAAGTTTTAACCCGTTACTCCTTGTCCTATCACTACAGTTCCTAATGGAAACTCCCTCCCCGGCATCCTTATACGCCCCCTTCAGATACTGGAAGGCTGCTATGAGGTCTCCACGCAGCCTTCTCTTCTCCAGGCTGAACAGCCCCAACTTTCTCAGCCTGTCTTCATACGGGAGGTGCTCCAGTCCCCTGATCATTCTCGTGGCCCTCCTCTGGACTTGCTCCAACAGCTCCATGTCCTTTTTATATTGAGCACACCAGAACTGTGCACAATACTCCAAGTGAGGTCTCACAAGAGCAGAGTAGAGGGGCAGGATCACCTTCGAGAAAATACTCCAAACCAAACAAAAATAACTTGATACACTCTATACATCAATAATTTGCCTAAGAAATACATCTGGTTTTATTTACATTCATCAAATTTCATTTCTCTAAGTCAAGACATAACTAGGTGCTTTCAAACTTTGACAGAACTGCTAAAACTGCAGCAAGGTCACTGAGCACCAAACGATTTTCAAAGTTGGACAAAGGCAAACAGTAATTTTTACATAGATGTGTCAGCTATGGTTGACGCCTTATCACCCTAGAATGATAATTTGTTCATCACATGCACTATAGTAGGTAATATAGTTAGTAATATATATTAATATAATTAATATACTAATAAATTAATACACAAATATAATTAGTAACAATCAAAATTCTTCTGGGGGAAGGGAGGAGCAGTAGTATAGAATCTGAGCATGTCATCTACCAAATCTCCTTTTTTTTTTGCCTGTGAATTTCACTTTGCCAGTAAAAAGTGCAAAAAAATAATTGAGTTATTAATAAAGTGTTAGTATTTTTTTTCCACCAATTTACATGATTTACACTGTTTTGCTGATGAAACTGTCTATCATCGAAGGAATTGTGGGATTAAGTGTGAAACCTGAGATAGACCTTCGATGAGAATGAAACAGATTTCCTCCAGATTTCCTTATGTGTGAAATAAAAGTAATCTTAAGACATAAAATCAAATCCAAGAGAGAAAATATGCCTTCACTAGCATTTCTTATCTCAGCTAAGCTAAACAGAAAAAGAACATCTGTGTTTTAGCTTACTTGCTATCAAGAAAGGAAAAAAGGGGGGAAGTGAGCCTAAAAGTTCATTATGTTAAAAAGCTGCCTCCATGATCTGAGACTGTGATCAGGTGAAGGATTTTTGCCTGCTACATCAGTATTCTTGTAGAAGGAATATTCACTGTACTTTCTCCTTCAAACAATTGAGTGATGTCTTGGGAGGGAAAACAATTTTGTGGGTTTAACAGTCATAATCTAAAAGACAAATAACAAGACTGGGATTTGCCTGGATTCCATAGTATACACCAGAACAGCATTACTATGTCCTGTCACCCATTCAGTGCTGAATACCTGGCAAAAAAAGCCCCATCTTTCCAATTGCAGATTAGAAAGATAAATATTAGCAAGTCAGGTTTAGATGAAAAACCATCTGACCTGTCCCCTTTCTATATACCCTGGAGCCAACATGAATTTCTTAGCATGCTTTTTGGAACAAGGTCAGCAGTTGGAAAAATTTTAACAAAAGAATGAGAAAACACGGGGATATGGAAGGCACACATACAAAAACAGGTGACAGGATAATAGCAGCACTGACTTCATCAGTATGTGATGAAATATTAGAATCATGGGCATTGGCAGGGCCATGGGCAGGGACACCTCACACTAAACCATGCCACCAAAGACTTCATCCAACCTGGCCTTGAACACCCCCAGGGATAACATTCACAACCTCCCTGAGCAACCCATTCCAGTGCCTCACCACCCTCACAGGAAAGAATTTTTTTCTTATATGCAATCTAACTTTCCCTGTTTAAGTTTTAACCCATTACCCCTTGTCCTGTCACTACAGTCCCTAATGAAGAGTCCCTCCCCAGCATCCCTATAGGCCCCCTTCAGATACTGGAAGGCTGCTATGAGGTCTCCACACAGCCTTCTCTTCTCCAGGCTGAACAGCCCCAACTTTCTCAGCCTGTCTTCATATGGGAGGTGCTCCAGTCCCCTGATCATCCTTGTGGCCCTCCTCTGGACTTGTTCCAACAGTTCCATGTGCTTTTTATATTGAGCACACCAGAACTGCACACAATACTCCAGGTGAGGTCTCACAAGAGCAGAGTAGAGGGGCAGGATCACCTCCTTCGACCTGCTGGTCACGCTCCTTTTGATGCAGCCCAGGATACAGTAGGCTTTTTGGGCTGCAAGCGCACACTGCCAGCCCATGCTCATTTTCTCATTGACCAGCACCCCCAAGTCCTTCTTTGCAGGCCTGCTCTGAATCTCTTCTCCAACCAACCTGTAGCTGTGCCTGGGATTGCTCTGACCCAGGTGTAGAACCTGGCACTTGGCATGGTTAAACTTCATAAGGTTGGCATCAGCCCACCTCACAAGTGTGTCAAGGTCCCTCTGGATGGCATTCCTTCCCTCCAGCATATCAACCGAACCACACAGCTTGGTGTCAACAGCAAACTTGCTGAGGGCACGCTCAGTCCCACTGTCCATGTCACTGACAAAGATGTTGAACAGGACCAGTCCCATCACCGATCCCTGAGGGACGCCACTCGTTACTGGTCTCCAGCTGGACATTGAGCCATTGACCACAACTGTCTGCATGCGGCCATCCAGCCAGTTCTTTATCCACCGAGCAGTCCATCCATCAAATTGATGCCGCTCCAATTTAGAGACAAGGATGTCATGTGGGACAGTGTTGAACGCTTTGCACAAGTCCAGGTAGATGACACCAACTGCTCTACCCTTGTCCCTCAGTTCTGTAGCCCTATCATAGAAGGCCACCAAATTGGTCAGGCAGGATTTCCCCTTAGTGAAGCCATGTTGGCTGTCACCCAGCACCTTGTTGTTTTTCATGTGCCTTAGTATGCTTTCTGGGAGAATCTGCTCCAAGATTTTGCCAGGCACAGAGGTGAGACCGACTGGTCTGTAATTACCTGCATCATCCATTTTCCCCTTCTTGAAAACGGGGGTTATATTTCCCTTTTCCCAGTCATCAGGAACTTCACCTGACTGCCATGATTTTTCAAATATGATGGACAGCGGCTTCGCAACTTCATTTGTCAGGTCCTTCAGGAGTATTGTGAAATGATCAAGAAGAAAATATCAGACTCAGTCCAGATGAGGTCCTATTTGACGTGAGAAGCCAAATGCATGGAAAATAGGATCAAATTGAATTAAGCTAGATCAAGCAAAAGAGTGAAGCTGTAGACAACACGAGACCTCCTAGAGCAAAATCAAAAAATGCAGAGCATCCTAGAGATAATTCTTCTTTTCATACAATACATGCCACATGAGACACTGAGACAAATGTTGTGAGAGAACCTATCATGACAGTGTTTTTATCACTGCATGTTGTTATGACAGTTCAGAATGAAACAGAATAGCTGTACAAATTTTAATGACACCAGCAGTCGATAATCAAAGCAAGTATACTTAAGAAAAGGTATAGGATTTTGTCTGCCAGAAAGGAAAACAACTTTTGTAATTTCTTATAGAGTTGTAACAGGGATAAAACAGAGTTACATTCAAATCAAGAAGGAACTACTGGATATTGTTGGCTAAAATAATAAAAATTTCATCAATGTATGCATGGAGTAAAGGCTGAAGTACTGGCATTGTCTGAAGATTTTGCAAAGCACTTCCGAAATTACAATAGATATATCAGACCCATGACAGGTAAATATATGTTGCAGTTTTGAGGGATTTAAAATGTTGCATGTTATGAAACCCAAGGGTGAGATGATTAAAACTGGTAGCATTTTGTGCAGATGAGACCCTGTGCTATATACAAAGATGTCAAGTGGCAGAGACGGGCACAAAAAGATCCCACAATAACATCTTGTCCATGATTTCAAAGATAAGCTGGCCATGCAGAAGACTAATTGAATCCTAATATGCATCTGTATACAGCCTTGAAGTTTTTTTTTACAATAAAACCTGCTGATGGCAAGAAAAGAGATCATTATTTTTGGCATTATGATGGAGGAAATACTTAACATTTCCATGAGCTGACATCAGGCTGTTCAGAGTACAAAACCTTGTGCCATGCATGAGTTCATCTAGCTAAACTATTTTCTTGGTATGCACTTGATACTTTTCTGTATCTGCCAGAAAATCAGCTCTAAAATGTAGTTTTAGTCTTATTTTATTCTTTATCGTAATGGTTTTTCAACAGAAAAATATACTGAATCAAACAAAATTTCTCAAAACCTGGCCTCGACATTGACAAAAGTAACTTATCTCATTTGGGGAAGCATTCAGAAAACAGTTATTTGAATTCATCAAATGTAAAGTCACCTCCAGAATATGCCAACATCTGTGACATCTCACAGGCTTTATAGGTTTTTGGATAGGTTTTTGGATAAATATTTTCTGCTGATTCAAGTATTTGCTTATTTAAAATTTTGTTAGTTTTTTTAAACTTACATAATAATGATAATTCCTGTTGTGGTTTATATAGCATTTCGCAAGTGTATTTCTGCTTTTACTTAATCACTATTCAGGAAAAAGTGTATTGTTGTACCAGAAAAACACAATATTATTTGAGGTACGACAATTGTTGAAAACCATATAATACATAGTTATTATGGCTTCTAAAAAAATAAATATCTTGCTGCCTGAGTCTCGCTTGGATAGACAATTACATGCATAATACTGAGTTACAGTTCTCAGATTATTTACTCATGGTGTAATATTGAAAACTACAAAACATTAGAATGTGCATCTGTAAAAGTTACAAAGGCCAAAGAATTTTCTGTGAAGTGTATTTTCCTTTCTGGGCCAGTAATGTGAACACGCACTATTCAATCTTTCAAAAGCATGAGTCTTAAAATATAGTTTGAATATATAATAAATTATTATATTTATATAATATTTGCTATTTTTAAATTCTTATTAAGATGCATGTTAAAATACCAAACCATTCCCACTTTTTCATTGCATCAGTACAAACTCTAGGGTTTCTTTAAAAGCCATTGTCCTTGTCTAGGATGTTTTGATGTATATTAAAACACAAGACTTTACATACTTTCCACAAGCAAAAAAAAAACCAACCACTTTTCAAGTTGTTCTACTATACACTTTAAAACAAGCTAGCATTGCTTTCCTGTTATCCTGAACAGGAATATCCTGTCATTATGGTAGCTGGAGGTAGATGGGAAGAGTAACAACATTGCTTCAGTACGTTGTGAGGTACATTAATACAAATGATTGTTGTACTTGTGCGCTATTGACTGAAGTCTCATGGCAAAGTCAAAACTGAATAATCACTAATTCAGTTTTGAATTTCCTTCCTCAGTGTACCATGGTTTAAAACAGCTTAGTCACAAGAAAATTTGGATAAATATGTCATTTTTCAAGACAAACTGCATTTTTCATGAATGAGTTCACTAAAATAGCATTAATTCTTTTAAATAAATACTGTTGTCTGGGTTTCAGATTGAGGTGAAAAACTGATTTGCTCTGGATAATCCTAGATCTGAAAATACGTAGGTAATCTGTCAGTGTTGCTAGACATTACAGATATAAGATATAGAAGATCTGTTTTGAGTGGAGGCAAGGGAAACAAAAACAGCCCTACTGCCACACCAATTCAGTTTACAACAAAGGTGTATGCTGAGTATCTCTAAAGGCTCTCTTTATTACCTGCTTTTCTCCTTGGATGTTTTCTACTGGATAGCCATCATTTAGAAAGCCCCTGCAGGGCTTTGGTGCTTCTCAAAAGGATGTGCAATAGAGTATGCCACCCAAAATAATTATCTGCAACCACTATCTTACTTTAGGCTACATGTCAATATGCACTCAGTACTCAGAGACTCCATCTAATTTGGACCTAAAGGCAAAACTACATGAATAATACTTACAGCAACAAAACCAGATTGAAGCTACAGTGGAACTAATTTGTTAGTTAAAAAGGGCATCAACAGAAGGACTAGTGTCTTTCGTGATATTGGTACTGTGGTATTTTTCCATTTTTCTCAGTACCCAAGAACAAAATTCCATGGTATCTTAAAAGAAAGTCACAGAAGAGACCAAAAGTACCAGCCTTGCCACATTTAATTTGTTTTTTCAAGGTGCCTGTGAAGTGGCTTGGGTGCAAATCAAAACATATTCTGAGGTTAAAGGAATTTTGCTGGTTTAAAAACGTGTGTGAAAGAGGAAAAAAAAAGGTCATATGATTATAAAATATAAGGCTATGAACTATAAATCAAGCAAATCAAAGGGACATTATGTTGTAGAAGTTGCTCTGATAGCTGTACCAGGATTTTAGGTGGAAATCTTGGATGGAAAAATGTATTTGCTAAATAAGTAAGTGTCTTGACAGTACAGTAAATGGTAATATAAATTTATGGAACATTAAATGACTTTTACATGGTATTTGGCTTCACAGAATTCATGTATGCTGGAATGGATAAAATAGTTAAATAGCATTGCTGTGACTCTTGTGAAGAATTACAAAGGCAGGAGAAAACATCAGTTGAAGTACTGTATTGTCCATCACATACCTAAAAGTTTCTTTCTTGCTGAACCTTGTTCCTCAGCCCGCTGCTGCAATGAGGGACTTGCACAATTTACTTTGAAGCAAGCAGGTTTCTAGTCCTCCTTTCACCACAGAGGGGTGAAGTCACCCTTCATAAAGGTTATAGGTAGACTTGATAATTCCTTAGAATGATTTCTATTCACCCTGGCTCTTTGCCCTACGTGGCAAAGAGGCAAATATGGGCAAATGTTCCCTGATTTGTAGATGTATTAAAATGGATGAAAAGCTTTTGAAGTGATACAGGAGAGGAGATTATGTAGAAACGTTCCACAACTTGGGAACATAACTTGCAGCTTTGTCTTAGGTGAACTTGAACATTTTCTTGGCTTTGGCATGATGCAATTCACAATTTACAACAATCATTGTGAAGGAGACTCCTGTGCCCAGTACTGATCTGTTCTTGCCCTTTTGTCAGGAATTCTTCATACTATTCCCATAAAAGATAATAATACTTCATGAAACTACACTGAACTTTACAACGATACCAGTAAAATTTTTATGCATTTTTTTTTTTGTATTTCTTAATGATCTCTTCCTCACAACTTTTCAGAGCATGTTGCACTTCATGGAACAGAAAACTTGGAAATAAACGCAAAACTCAGGAAATCCACTTCCCTGTAGTTATAATACCCACAGCATTGACTTTACACATCATTGGCCACCAAAACTATTTGTAGGAGGTTGAGAGTTGTCTGAGGACGTTAAGGCAGTACCTTCAGTGAATTGTGCAACACTGTATATAGCTATAGAAATTTACAGGTTCAATTTTTAATTTCAGTAACATACATGTGAACAGTTTCTGACTCATTGGTAAAACTGAGGAAGAGGATATCATAATTTTGAATGGCAGAACTCCATAGAAGATAGGAGCCAGCATAAATGATCAGTTTACCAAACCCACAAAAATCCTAATGTAGATTAATAATGCAGTCTTAAATGATTTCTTCTTTTGTGAGGTACTGAGTACTAGAGTTAATGGTAGTATCAGACATCTCCTATGGGACAATCTTTTTCAAACATTCCTTTGTTCAAACAGCTTTCCATAACTGAATACCACTCAGCTCCCACTATATCATTAATATATTCTAATTCAATTTAAAAGAAAATTCAGCTATGTTAACCAAGTTTATTTGCACATATGTAGAAGACTTTTCTTGCCCACTTTCAGTACCTTGACTATTTATATAAATTGTGTGTTCTGTTTATTTCAGAATACAAGGCTCTCAGGACAGAAAACAAAGACATTTTTCATTGAATAGTTTCACAGTAATGAGTTTACCCATTACTTCTTTCCATTCAAATGCACAATTTTCACATAAGTTATTCTTCTGGGTTGTAATGTCAAGGAAATTTTATCTATCAGCTCATTATCTTGAGGCAACTGTTAATGTCTACTGCTAATAAAAAGAATACATAGAAAGTTTATCTAATGAGAAGTACCACTTTTACTTTTTTTTTTTTTATATTTGTGAAACAATAATGATAACAACTGTATTTCATATGCAGAAAGAGTAAATGAAGTTTTGAACAGCTAAAACCAAATTTCACCTTTCTTATTCTTTATATTCCCTGATACATCAACAATTGAGCCATGAAATATTCCATCACAAGACTATGCGGAATAATCAATGCATTTTAAGATTATACAGTTGAAACTTAGTAGTGAACTTCCTGTTATTATTTAAAATAAATAAATAAACAATTCAAGTATTTGTTGGTCCCTTAATTTCTTTTACAACAATTTCACTTACTGTTTATATAGAGCACAAACATACTCTGAATAGAGCAAGGGCATCTCCATGTGCAAAGCACTTGGCATGTTATAGACACTGTAAGAAATATTAAAAGAAACTAGCAACAGTAGTCATAATAGTAACAGATCTATTGCCTTAGGAAAACACAGTTTAAAAAATCTGGTCAGAGCAGTGTGCAAGGAGCTGTAACTAATGCACTGATGGCATTACATGGCCTATTGCTCAGAGACCACCGCTCCAGGAAATATCTTCTAATAATGCCATTCCACAGACTGACTTTGCTGCCTTGTCTTTATCACTTGAGTTCTTTTATTTCACTTATATATATAACTTTTCCTAAAAAAGTTGTAATCTCCCCTAAAATGTAATTGAAATTCTTTATTCTGTTTTTTTTCTGAACCCAAAATACAGGGGTTATAAAACTTAAAATTACCGTTGAACAACTGTGACAGAACAACCCATCTAACACAAATACTTCAATTTCTGCAAATAAACAGAAAAATAGATTTACACAGCCTGAAAAATTGAAAATGAATAAGCCATATCCATTCTTTATGACTTGTTACAGCCAAAGTACTAGCTACCCTTCACCTTTTCCTGACACAGCCATTACACACACAGGTTTGGATCTCAGCAGTATAGTTCAGAGGTCTAGTGAAAGATCTCTTGCTCCTACCAAACATCTTGCTGTACTGTCCATCATTATGACAGATAGGGTTAGTACTGTACTCCAGATGATTTTATCATTGTCAGCCTCCATATATAACTGCAAATAGGTTTCAGGGGTGACACCTGCAATAAGTAACAACCATATCTTATATAAGCTTTCATGACAAAGCCCTAGAAAAAAAAGTTATGCTTTTTTTTGTTTTGCTTTTTTTTTTTTTTTTTAATTTGAAGTTCAGATGAATGGTGTCCGCAACATTATTTGGGAATAAGTTCAACCTAAGTTTATAATAATAAAATTCTTTAGATGAATAACAGTGTTACAATTTGACTGGTACAATTTCAAGGACTAACAAAACTCATTCTTTTGCTTCTGCATAGCATCTGACACACCCCTGGGCTGGATATTATTTTAGATTCATTAAATGCAAGATAACGACATCTATTAGACAAGTCTTGTTATATTACAATAAATTAACTTTTTAGAGTCTAAGAGAAAATGCTTATATTTTCTTCACATGAGTAATCATGTTCACTGTAATGGGATTACACAGAGAAGCATAAAGCAGTCGGAAATGATCTATTTAATAAATCAGAAGTTTCTAGCACTAAACATTTTGCAATATCTAATACTTTGAAAATTGTGCCAGATCCAAGACCCTGGAAATATGCTTAGATTGAACAATGGCAAAACAAACTTACTAGTATCAAAGGCACCAGCAACAGATCTTTTTTCAAATAGAAAGGAAAGAAAAAGCAATATTTCAACAATATGGATAAACTCTTACCTAGTGGCTGCCCTGCGATGATCCTGGCATTTTCTCCTGCCACTGCAGCCCTTGCATGCCTCTCGCTCATGTACTGTACGAACGCATAACCTTTGTGCACTGAGCAACCAACTATTTTTCCATACTTTGCAAAGATCGCTTCAATGTCGCCTTTTTTGACAATGGCTGTGTTCAGATTGCCAATGAAGACTCTGGAGTTGATGGACTTTGGGTCATTCTTATTGGTGACGTTGCTGGTCTGTGTTTTGCCGGTCATGGTTGGATCACTTGACTTTAACCCTTAAATAAAGAACAAAGAGAATTATGTTTCAAAGCATACAGACAACCCTGACTCTAGATGATTTTTTCAGCAATAATTCACTTTCCATTTTTCAGTTAGGGTGTATCTAGAAACAGAAGATTTATAATTTCTAGATATTATTATCAATTAAAACCAAGGTAGCGCTTTTTAAAATACTCTTCATAAGTCAAAATCAAACTTCCTATTTTTATAAATGTAAAATATACCAATAGGTCTCTTAATACAATGCTGTAATAGTGGAGCTTTACTGTAATCATATATGTGGATTTCTGCTTAGAAATTCTGTATTGGCTTTTTAAATATCTAGCCATCTAGAAACTGCAAAGCAAGAGAATGAATCATTACCTTATGTAAAATAAATGAACATTCAAGGCCAAGTAGAGAACAAATTCTAAAAATGAAAGACAATCCTCTTTTGTTTGGTGTCAGCCAGAGCACATTTCTCACCAGCTAAATATAACTGACCATTGTGAAAAGTGCAGGGCAGGTAACATACAGTTCTTTACTGGAATCAATATGTTTCTATCAGAACAATTTTCCCTATTAATTCAGTGCAAGAAAGAAAGGAGAGAAGACAGTGCCTTATGTTCCTAGAATTAAAAAGTATGAAAACAAGCTTCCTTAATTATAGGAACACGAATTTGCTTGCTGCTTTCCTTTGATGTCACAAATCTAAATGCATCCTGGCGTATCTCAAATAGAAATATCCCCATTATTCCTGGGAAAGATCTGGCAAAGGAAAGAAACAAAAAAAATCGTTTTTGTGTTCATCTAGCCTCACACTTCTGAAATGAACATAATTTTCTTAAAACATTTGCAAATTCCACCTGCCAGCAGGTCCCTCCATATATGAGATGGAAGAAGTTGTCATATGTTACTGCTACTTTCTCTTTAGATGCATGAGACAACAGAAATATAAAAAATATGCATACCTCTAAATAGTGAAAACTTGTTTTGTAAGGAGGAGGTCATTTAGATAGCAGTCAAATATAGGCCATGTCTTTCAGCTAAGAATAATGTTACTATTTTTTAACCTATTCATACTTTTGATTACATCACAGTAACAGCTCAGGCAAGAAGAGGATCCAGTTAAATACTGCTCACAGTTAAATCTCAGTTAATTTATCAGGATGAAAAGGAATAATGACCTCTCTTCTGGATACCTAAAGCTTGACACTAACTACCACAATTTTCATATTTAAAATCAATTATTACACTCTAGTAAGCTAGACTGACAAAAAAAAGAAGCCATTGTTACTTAACTCTGCATAATTCCGGAACAAAATGGCCACAGCCACAACCATCCACACTTTGACCATCTCTCTTACACAGGATCCAAATCCTATCTTTCAGTTTAGAACGTACAATGGAGATGTGTGGGCAGTTCTCCTGAGTCGTAGCAAGCAGTCTGCTTTATTAAACGAACTACATGCGGTGAAGCTACCAGTCAAATATCTTTCACTTGTTTAATAACTTAATATGAAAGTTTACTTCATATCACAACATTCAGACAAAAAAAGTGTACTTCATATCACAACAGACAAAATACTGTAGAAAACAAGAGCGAGCACATTTTTGCATAAGTTTACAAACTGTAAATACATTCTGGAAACACAAGATACTGTATACATTACAAATTTCATCATGGAAAAACAGGAAAACTGCCTTTACCAAAAGCCTCTGAGCTTTAACATATAACAGACTCAACACTGAATATTTCTAGATTGCTGTGCAGATTGTGCGTGTTGAAGTCATGTCTATGTGCAGTTTAGATGAACACTATGAGCAGTCATATAATATGATTGGTACCATAATAATTTAAAGAGAAAACACCTACAAAACATAAATGTTATCCACACTGATCTCCATGTTGGTATAAAGTAGACTGCTGATACTATCTGAGAATTAGCAGGTTTAAATACATCAACATAAGAAGGATGTGGACCTGCTTGAGCAAGTCCAGAGGAGACCAAAAAGATGATCAGAGGGCTGGAGCACCTCTCCTATGAAGACAGACTGGAAGAGTTGGGCTTGCTCAGCCTGGGCAGAAGGCATCAGGAAGACCTTATAGCAGCCTTCCAGTACCTAAAGGGGGACTACAAGAGTGCTGGAGAGGAAATTTTTATAAGAAGAAGTAGTGATAAAAGAAGGGATAATGGCTTTAAACTGAAAGAGTGCAGATTTAGGTTACACATTATGAAAAAATTCTATACTGTGATTGTTGTGAGGCCCTGGAAGAAGTTGCTCAGAGAAGTTGCGGCTGCCCCATTCCTGGAAGTGTTCAAGGCCAGACTGGATGGGAATTTGAGTAACCTGGTCTAGTAGAAGGTGTCCCTGCTTGTGGCAGGGGTGTTGGAATGAAATTATCTTTATGGACCTTTCAACCCTAACCATTCTCCGATTCTATAATCTTACATATACCTCTATTTACACAGGAGTTAAAGTGACAATAGCATCACCATGTTAGCTTAAATAGCGTAATGACCCAAACTGAAAAGTTAACATAGCAGAGGAGCTAGGAATAAAATTAAAAGATAATGCAGTCAAATAACTGGCGTTTCCTGTGTTGCCAAGATCCGCAGTGTGCAAATACCATTTCTGTTGGGAAAACTTTACATGGAACAGTACTGTGCTCACCTTTGTGAAGATCCAGCAAAAAAGCTGTATCTGTCCTTAAATAATTCTTAGCATCTTTTTAACATTGTCTGTGTATGTTTATCAGCTGTGTAGCTCAAATGATTTTATAAACTCAGAGAGGTAGTGTCTCACAAGAACAGTGGTCTAGAAAGCAGTAAATTTGGCTGGTAGAACTTTACCTTCCACTAGCCTTCTGTATGACTCTCAGAAAGATACTTTTTTGTGCCTCTGTTTCCATTTTTTAGACTTCAAACTTGCTTTTTTTGACTAAGATCTGTCTCTTAATGTATATTTATATACCTCCTAACACAATGATGTGATCTCAGTTGGTATGTTTGAGCACAACCAACACACTAATATTAGAAACAAGCGGACAAAATCTAAAGAAAATCTTCTGCCAGACAAAACTTGCATGAAAATTACATACAACAAAACTCTTCAATTATTACCACACTGTTTTCCAAACACCAGAGAAATACATTCTGTATTTCCTCAATTGTTTAGCCATCTAACAAGGGAATTAGCAAACTGTTCCTTTTTCTATTTCACAAAACCCTTATTTTTGCCCAGTTTTACTATCCACTAATTTAAATGGACTTTGAATAGGACACTGAGTGTTTTTCTCTTGTAGTTGTTCTTTGCAATGCAAATTTACAATATTTTTATAACACAAAGTTGTCTGGTGGGTTCTCTCATATTGAAATGAGCAATCAGAAAAATGTGCTGCAGAAATTCGGAGGGTGAGAACAATAGTAACATAAATAATTGAGATTTGATTGTCTTGCTGGTCAATGGATAATACTATTGTGAATATTTCATTAAAAAAAAATCAAAGATACATGGAATCTTCTTTAAAATGATAAAGAACTTCTGGTAAGTTTTATGCCTCACTTAAAATATGCTTCTGTGAATACTGAATTACATCTATCTGCTCTCAGCTATCAGTAAAATCACAAACATTGTAACTCATGCAACCATAGAATAAATGAAACAGTGAAAGAAACATATCTGAAATCATTTCATTTCCTTTCAGCCTTTAATAAGGTATCTTGCTAATTTCCTATTCTGCAGAGATCCTTTCTGGTAAAATGAATCCTCTATATGCCAAACACATCTTAAAAAATGCTTACATGTTTTACAAATAAGATCTTGCTGTCTATACACTTCATCATATTTATTTATTCAATACACCTCATGATATACAGCATTATTTTGTGCTGTAGCTGACTTAATTATTCTACTCAGAACTAATTAGTTTAAGTCTTAGTATACTGGAATATAGAAGTTATAAAGTTATAAATTCGACCATTTCTATTACTATGTAGAATCTCCAATTCAAAGACTAAGGTTTGCAAGCTTGTTTTAAACATTAAAGTTTCTAACATGTTAAACAAGAATAAAAATGCAAATGACCAAATAAGACTCCTATTATCCAGCACACACATGTGAGAAGTCTAATCCAGTCAATTTGAAGTGCTGAAAAGGGGGCAAATTTTAAACTCCAGCTTCCTTCACTTTTACAGGGTTTCCTGATGAAGTTCAGTTAACCACCAGCATTGCTTTATGGCTGTGAAACTCATCTTCATTCCATAAGATGAACTTTTGAACTCACATCTCCCATTTCACAGATGTTCCTCCTATGGGCCATGTATAACTCCAGAATAGTGAAGACAACAATCCCTTTTACAGTTTTGCTGTGTCCCAGTGCAGGAAACAGCACAGGACTTGAAGCAAAGGAAACAGGAGCAAGTTCTCAGATTCTACACCCCAGTAACTCCAATGCATTTCTTTGGAGGGTAGGGGCAAGAAAGGACCAAGATGGTCTTATTGGACCTCTGCTCCCTTTGCTGCTTATGCATTTTACTGATGACTTTTCACTGTACAATACAAAATTTGTCTTTGAAGAGACAGCATTTTGGACAAACTGCAAAACAATTTGGGACTTGAGTACTTGAGGACTTAACCTGTTTCAAGGGATTTTGAGAATGATTAATTCACTATCTTCCTAGTTGTACAAACATTTCTCATCTTAAAAGACTGATTGGAACTCATCAGCCCAGTTAAATTTCTACTGAATACTGAAAATTTGTCTCTGAAGTTATCCTTATTAATTTTGCTATTCTGAATAGAACAATGAGGCCAACCTGTAACAATTCTGGTAGAATTAAAATCTCCGATAAAATTTTGCCTTCAAAAAGTTTTGTGATTCTTTCAGGAGCTTCTACATATTTATATGCTTTTATTCTAGAGCTATTTTGTTTTCTTTTGTAAATAAAATGTTTTCTTCTTTAAAGCAAATAGAAAAAGTGTATGTATTTGAATAAACTAAATATTACTTGTCGTGACTTTAGGCAAAAGGTTCTACTGAGGAAAAACTGAAACAAGATCACTGAAAAATCATTAAAAATAATCTTAAATGTTTTCTGTAGAGAGATTAGAACCATAATATTTATATTGAGAGAGATTTAATATCAAACTTACAGGTACTTATATTTACAAGAAAATGTTAGGGAAAATGAAACATGCTTTCATCCCCACCTGCAGAAAAATACACTTTGAGATCATGTGTAGAGCTGAGCTAGAAAATAATCAACACTCTCAATTAGATCTGTGTGAAATCAGAAGACTAATTATGTGGAGAAAGATTTTTAGATATGAAAATTCTCATCACTGGCAGCTTATTCTAAGCACCCTTAAATTCCAGATTTTAATTTTACTATTTACAATAATAAAGCTTGCACAGTAAGATGCATAGTACATGTCTGATAATTACAAATCCTTCCAAGAAAGACAGAGAAAGTCCTAAATAGATGTGTGGTTGGATAGTGATGTCTGTCTCCCCAATGAAATCCACAGTGAAAAAAGTAAAGCCTATATGAAATTAATTGCTAGGACATTTGGGGGTCGAGCTAAACATGGGCATCCTGGCAAACATCAAACATTGTGGTATTGGTCCTTAGATGGACAAAAGGGAACGGTATAACACATGGTCAATCTCTGATCAAAAACACATGAGGTTTTGCTCTCTTCATTATTTCCAAGAAATTTCTCTTTGCCATTTTATTATCCAGCCTCAGTTAATAGCTGAACTTTTGTAAATATCAAGATTCAGTCATTGCTTTAATAACTGAGCTTGTCTGTGACTTAGTATCCATAAGGTTTAAGAATTGATAAATCTTAAAATGCTCATTGAGAAAAAAAATAATGCCATAATATATTTTCAAATTACTTTTTAGCAGCAGTGACAACATTAATACTTTTGTAGTGTTGCAGGCAAATTTAAGATATTTAAAACCTGGAAGTGTTCTTTTGTAGGTTTGTCTTGGTTTACACCCAGTCAGGTAATTCATTCACTCACTTCCCCCCCTTTCTTGCCCTCCCCCTGCTCTCGGAGGGACGGAGAGGAGAATCGAAAAGAATGCAACTCCCACGGGTTGAGATAAGAACAGTTTAGTAACTAAGGTATAACACAGATCACTACTGCTACCACCAGTAATAATAATGATAAAGGAAATAACAAGGGAAGAGAATACAACACCTCAGCACCAGCCGACCGATAACTCGCCCCCCTCAGCCCGACCAAGCACCGACCCATACCTCCTCCAACCCTGCAGTCTCCCAGCCCTTCCGGCTAACTCCCTGTTACATCCTGGGCATGACGTGCTGTGGTATGGAATACCTCTTTGGTCAGTTTGGGTCAGGTGTCCTGTCTCTGCTTCCTCCTGGCTCCCCCTCCTCCCTGCCAGAGCATGAGGCTCACAAAGTCCTTGGCCAAACCAAAACATCCTTGTTATCAGCTCTGTTACCGAGCTGAAAGTCAAAACACGGCACTACACCAGCTACCAAGAAGGAGAAAAATGACTGCTACTGCTGAACCCAGGACAAGGTTAAATGTTTTAAAGCATAGATTTATCTTGCATGACTAATATTTAGGGAGAAAATTCAATATTCATGTTAATTCCTTTAATAAGCTTTCATTAAAAACTATTTTATTTCCATTAAATCAGTCCTTAAAAAAACCCTATAGAATGTTACATACCTGTTGGAAAAAAGAATATTGGATATTTTGTGGTAGGGGGAGGGATAGAGGGAGAGAAGAGAGAGAGAAACAGGAAGCTATCAATCACATAAAATATATTTTGCCTTGGAAAATGCTTTTCTTCTTTCTCTTTTAAATTCATTTTTAATGAATTAGTATATTTAGGTCACACAAATAAAGAAAAAAGTCATTCACAAGTTTGTTAGTTAAATCCACATCAAAATACTCTGGGCTTTTCCAGTCCTCATTAGAGTCAAAGTATCTGCTTCTCCTCTCTCTCCCTAAGATATTCTGCCTTTTTATTTTTATTTTGTATGGTTTAGGTTTAAATTTTCCTTTCAATTATTTTGAAGAAGAGGTTGACACACCATGCCTATAACACAATGTTCCCTTCAAGCTAGCATATCTGGAGCTGTATAAATGACAAAATACATCAATACTTGCTATGCCACATTTTGTAGAAAATGAGGGAATAAAAATTAAAATAATGTAGCAGATCACACTTCATCTCCTGTTGTCACTCTTCTCAAAGAGGCAAATACTCTTTTTGAGGAGCGTGAATAAAATGTATCCAAAATCCCAAGGAGGGAGAGAAAAGAGGAGAAGGTCTGAGGTCTGTTCATGTGGACAGAAGCCACACATTCTTATTGCCCTGCACTAGTTCATAATGCTGGGATCTTTTCCTACCCAAACAGGCAGAAGAAAATGAAACCTGTCAAGAGTTATAAGGATTTTTCCTGCCCTTCACATGCTCTTTGTTCTCAGGATATAGAAAATAACTCTATATAATTTTGTGAAAAAACACATTTCCCTAATATAATTTTTTGATGAGCACTCAGTCATGGGGACACCCATATGAGTACCCCCCCCCCCATATTTAACACATGTTAAGTACAACACTTTCTCTATTTATCAATTGTAAAATCAGACCATCTGTTGGCTAGGATGAAAAAAAAATAAATTACTTATGATAGTGCATACCCGTATAGCTGCATAAATAATACATCAGATTCATGAGGAAAACATTAAAAACAACCAACCAAATAAATAAATAAATAAATAGACTTATTTGGGATTTAAAGTGAAGAGGATTTTGAAATAAAGAAGTTTCATTACCGAACTGTCTAACCCTACGAAGAGATATGCCCGTACAGGGAATACCTGAGAGACGCGGATATTGAGATCACTTAGCAAATTCCAGAATGGGACCTTCAATATTATCTCTCAGGTAATGCCTCATGTTTTAAAATGTCTCCAGGAGAGAGAGTACAACCAGGATATTTTGACACCAAGGAAAAGGAAACAAATAAAGGGTTAACTTTCATACTTATCTTTAACATGTCTTGGTTGCAAGCTATGCTTTGAATATGTCTATCCAAAGTATTGATGAAAACTTTTCATCTTGGGATGTGCGGCTTTTGTGTGCTGTCAGTCGCTGAACAAGATTTTAAAATTTGTTTTAATTTTTTTTTTAAGAAAAAAATCGAACAAAAGTTGGTGACTTTTCCCTTCACTTCCAATATTTTGATCAGATCTATTTGTAGCCAGCTATATCATCTCCTCTGAGTCACCATTTACCATTCATGCATCAAGCTATATTAATCTTTCCTCATCAGTCAGTCCTGCTGGCTTTTTAATAATTTTTAATGCATTTCTGACTTTCTACAGTTTCTGTGGCCTAAATGTTTTCAACCTTCACTTTTAGATATAGTGAAAGTAAAAGTTGGAAGACTTCGGTTCTTCTTTTCATTTAGTGACATAGTGATACTATGGATTATCTAAAAATATCACAGCTATATTTGCTGTCATATGACATTTCAAGCTAATCTTATGTTCACTAGGATTGCTTGGTCTTATTTGGCAGTGTTGCTTCCTCTGTTTGTTTTGCTTTCTCTTCAGCTTCGTATCACTGCAAGGATTAAATGAGCCTTGGCAAGTAAGACAGTCTCCTACTATAATTTTTATATTTCCAAACTTTCTAATAGACTTCAGTTTTCTCTGTTTTCAAGGGAGTTTACAGTCCCAAAGTACAACATCTTCTGAAATTTAACCAGTGAATTGTTTTAATGCTTTATAATTCAAAGCCATTTTCTCTTTAAAAAACAGTTCTAATAAGGATACCCATGGCATGGTTAGATGTTTCTCCTACAACACAGTTCTCGTTCCAAACCTCTGTTACATACTGGTTTTGGGAACACATGACATTAAACACAACTAGGCTGATATGAATTATTTTTTCAAATGATTCTTAAGGTAAAATGATTATTTTGGTAAATTTGTCATGTCTTTTTAAGAGTAGCATCCAATCATTATTGCTCATGGAATAGCACAGTTGACTCATAGATGGACTATTTCAAGAAAACTTCTGGTAGCATTATTTTGACTAGATTTTTTCTCCCTTTTGTTTCCTCTATTATTTTATAAGAGTTTGAAATTGGATTTGAAGAATGTCGTGGTCTAGACTACTGAATATCAAACAGGAAGTCAATATCTTCAAATTGTAATCCTAACTCTTGTACAGACTTGCTAAAAGGCCTTATACAAGTCACTTAATATCTCCACCTTGTCCTTTTTCTTCAAAAACTTGCAATAATACTGATGATAGTCCATTCCAGTACATTGTTGCATGAATGAAATGAAAAAATGCAAAACACTGCAAATGCTGTGGCCGTTGGATGTTTAATAGAAAATAGGAAATGCTCAGTTCAATTGGAAACACAGGACTTCGTTTTGAGGATTAGTGATATCCTTATTTTTCCTGTCTATATCACTTATAACCTGCCTATTTCTGAGTATTTTTCTGTATTTAATGTTCCTAGGTAGTTTTTTACAATTTATCTCCCAGATAAGTTGATCAAAATAATTATTTTCTCTTTCATACTGGAGAGAGGTATTTAAGAGTATTTGACTTTCATAATAAGAGGCAAATTAGAATCACATTTGCTAACACATTCACTCTATAATGTCTTTTTCAGAAGTCTGTCCTGGGGATTTATGTCAGATGACTATATTGGGTATCTGACTTAGAGGAAAAAAAAGCTAGAATTGACAACCAAGGAATTCTGATATCAGACTTTCGGTCTGCCGGTAACTTTCCAGCATGATGCAGTAAATCACTGGCATATTGTGTTTCTGTTTTATCTATCCCATTTATTTACCCTGTTCATTCAGCCTGGCTAGATCTTTGTATTCGTCATGCATGTACTGCATTTTTAAAACTCAAGCACACCTGAAGGCAGCACGTAGTAGACTGCTATATCTCTTCAGACTCTTGGTTTTATTCCTTAGTCTGTACAGTACACCCTCAGTCAGGAACCCAAGGTTATTATTTACCACAAAACACCTGAATGATTTTTTTATCTAGAAAATCCAGCCTATCTTTTCATACACTGAATCTCTTGTGCATATATCAAAGTTTGAGATTACAAAAGTCGTCAATAAAAAGAGATATTCTCACCACTGAGGATATGCAACAAGATATCTGAAATTCCTTTCCTCCATAAACCTTAGAATTTATTGTGTCCACAATGTGACAATGGAATTTTCCGTATGTGACTATGTATGGGACTATACACGGGACTATGCATATATAAGGTATATAGGCATGTGATGAATAACAACTTGAAGAAAATCTGAATATGGATGTAATGATGATTAGTTAGAGTCTTAAAGTTAGTCTTGTATTTGGATCTGACTTCAAGTCCTTTTCCACCACAGTCACGCAACCATGAATAAGGCCCTTATAAATTAGATCCATAGACTCTCCCAGGTTCATACCATTTCATAAACACAAAGATATCTGTGGAACATTTCTTCCTCTATCATCTTGCCTTGAAGTCATCTGAGGCTTAATTGCGCTTCAGTTTCTAACACTGAAGCTTACAAGTAGTCTACTGTCTACAGAAGTATCTTTAAAATTTTTCAGGACTGTGTGGTTTGATATATATAGCATGTTTAAATCTATCCAAGTTAATTCATTAACCTATATCTTGCCTGCAGAAACTATTTCAGTAATTTTTCTCTGCCATGACTATCAAGGACACAAAACCCAGTGCCTTTCACAGTGTTTTAACTGATAGTTCAACACTTAGGACATTATCTGGGACAATGGAAAGCTTCATTCAATTCTCTGCTGCTGAAAATTAGAATGGGCATTCTTTGTTTTCTGAGTGTGTGCCTTGGGTCTCTTAGCAATCCCTGTAGTGTGGCTGCTTTGAGGTCTTGCCCCTACACCTCCCTTTCTAGATTATCATTAAAAGCATTTGACATTTAGTTTGTAATTAAATCTACGGAAATTTTCATGCTCAAATCTTACCAGGCACTTAACTTTTAATGCACAAATAATTTTAATATCAGGCCATTTGCTTTTCAGTTCTTCACTAAGACATGGGAATTTAATGAAACTTAGCACAGTAACATTTTCATTGTTACTGAGAGATCACAAAGCCTGCCTAAACAACACCACATACCATATAAAAAGACCTACTAGGTAGTTTAAGAAACGTATTGAAAGAAATGTGTTCAATTACAGTGTACATCATTGAGAATCCCTGAAACAATAGGCTATTTTTTTCTCTTTAATATCCATCATATATACACACAAAAAGTCTTATGTGTTCCCTCTTTATCCATTTCATGAAAAGCCAAGCAGAAATTGGCTCAGAATTTTTTTCCAATATTTATCGAACTTTGGAGTTTCAACAGTAACTTTTGCTGCAGGTAGTATATACAAGTGAGATTTTAATTTAGTTTAGAATACTAGTAAATGTTGGTGAAGCTGTGATTTTACTCTAGCAGACATCTGATGCCCAAGCCCAATGATAATAGTATCTACTCAGATGACTGTTTTATTTATTTAATGCTAATTTAGAGATTCATTTAAGCAAACACAGTGAAACAAGAATATGCCAAAAATATTTTTCTAAAACCATTGACCTGAACATTAATCAAACACATTGCTACAGATTTTTTGATGCAAACCATACAAGACCTGTTGTCAATGTATCTTTTCCAGCAGTGTGCTATTTGAGCAAATGGTGATTTTCCAGGATAGCACCTAATAATTTAATGTCAGCAGGTGCCTTGGCCTCTGGAATCCAAATCTGTGTAGAGCTGGATGCTGTAGAATTTGGTTCTGGCTGTGTATTCCTGGTTTTGGTCAACCCTTTGCAAAGAGCTCAATAAAAATTCTGTTTATCTTCAGATAAGTCTAAAGTGTCATTCTCTTTTCTTGTAATGACTTCTTGTATCATAAATGTCACATTTTAATTTCCTGACCTCTATATCACCTGTCTCATATATTCTTTCTTTCTTCTCATGCCTACCTTACTCTGCCCAAGTCCACTTTGTTTCTTCCATTCTGCTGAGTCCTTCCTTCAGATTTTCCTCCATCTCAACCTTAGATAAGCAACACCAACATGAAATTTGTTGCACTGCTTTTGATTTTGCTTCCTATGGACCTGTCCCATAACTAATTTATTTGTATCAGCAGCTATTCTTTTCTATTCCTATTACTCTATATTGTACCTGAAAGAGTGTAGCCTTGGAAGCACTGGGACCAGCAAAACCTGAAGTGAACGTAATCATTCTCTATCAGTAGCAGAATTTTAACTGAAATGAAACTGATTTTTTGCTTCAGAAGGGACCACTAGAATTTTCAGCTCCAGTGCATTTTTAGACTATAAAAGAATGATTCGAGTAACACTGAGTACGTTGTACATTGCTTTTTCTCTTTCCATGCCTTAGATTCATATGGGACAGGATGAAATAAAAGGAGAAAGGAAAATATTTCCCCTAAATTTTCAAAATAAAAAATGGGCTATGATTTATTTTGGGGTCAAAAAATAAAAGCCTTCAAATATTTTTTTAAAAACTTATGTAGAAATCATTAAAATCATAGAATCATAGAATCATAGAATCGTTAGGGTTGGAAAGGACCTTAAGATTATCTAGTTCCAACCCCCCTGCCAGAATATTTAACATAAATATACTTCCTATTATCTTGCCTGTACCACAGGAGAGTGAAAAAATTTGTGTCTAGAGAAACCTCCATATGAAGAGCATAATTTTATTCTATATTTTATTTAGATACTTTATTCTATTGATTATATCCTATCTCTGACATCATCATGTAGGGGTAAAGCATCTGATGAGAGTGGAGTAAAAACCGGTCAGAACAAATAATTTACAATGAATAATTTATCCTTAAAATTTTACACCCTGTAACGATTTTTCTATAGCTCTTGCTGTCATAATATCTAACTTCTGCTCTAAAGGATAATATTATTAGAAGGATTTATTACTAAGGTAAATCTGCTTTAAACCTCAGCATAGGTTTCACTAATCAAGCACAAATACAATCTGGGCAGAAAGTGGATTGAGAGTAGCCTTGAGCAGAAAATCTTGAGGGGTGTTGATCAAGGAGAAGCTCAATATAAGCAGTGTGTGCTTGCAGCCAAGAAAGCCAGTTGTATGCCGGGCTGCATCAAAAGTATCGTGATCAGCAGGTCGAGAGAGATGATTTTCCTCCCTTACTATGCTTTCATGAAGCCCCACCTGTAGTACCGTGTTCAGCCCTAGGGCCCCCAACATAAGAAGGATGTGGAAGTGTTGGAACAAGTCCAGAGGAAGGCCATGAAGATGTTTGGAGTGCTGAAGCACCTCTCCTATGAAGACAGGCTGAAAGAGGTGGGCTTGTTCAGCCTGGAGAAGAAAAAGCTCCAGGGAGACCTTATAGCAGCCTTCCAGTACCTAGAGGGGGACTACAAGAATGCCTGAGAGGAAATTTTTAGAAGAGGAAGTAGGACAAAGGAGAATAAGACGGTAGATTTAGATTACATGTTGTGAAGAAATTCTTTACTGTAAGGGTGGTGAGACACTAGAAGTTGCCCATAGAACTTGTGGATGCTCCATCCCTTAATGTGTTCAAGGTCAGGCTGGATGGGGCTTTGAGTAACCTGGTCTAGTTGAAGGTGTGCCTGCCTGCGGCAGGGGTGTTGGAACCAGATTATCTTTAAGGTCCTTTCAAACCCAAACCATTCTATGATTCTGTGATTCCACGATTCTATGATTCTATGATTATTTAACTGGGACAGGAAAGGGTATAAAGGGTATAAATTGAAAGGTTTTGCTATTGTTTTTGTGTTATCCTTGCAAGTTAATCTGAATAGATGTACTTTATGTTTTGTCATTCCACAGCTTGCAATGACTAAGGATTTTTTTTCTTGTAAACAAGGATCAGTTGCAAACAGCTTTTTGATAGCACCCAAATTTCAATGTTAAATATTCCAAATATTCTTTAATTTTATCTAATTTACCTAGATTTAACTTGATCTAGTATGTCCAACATTATCATTTGCTTCCAATTAATTTTAGTGTTTCTTCTACCAAGTTTGCTCAGGAAATTCAAATAGATGTTCAAAAATATTCACATCAATGAAACTTGGCTGCTGGTAGCTGAAACATAAAGAGACCACAGAAGCAGGAAAACCTGTGTGTATGAAAGCTATGGAAGAAAGCTGCTTGTGGTTTTTTCACTTGGATTAAGTGATCAGCTTTGGCAGCTCAAATTGATTATTTTCAGTCCATATTACCTTCTCATCCCAATTAATTACAACACATGTGATGCTGCATGTGCTGAACTTAGTCTTGCCAGCACATATTAATTATTTGACAGAGAAAATTATTTTGAAACCAAAACATACCCAGGAGGGACCACACTGGTCTTCTAACATGCAAGTCTCAGCTACCCAAACACATTGCATACAACATACAGTCTTTGATTTCCTTTAGTGTTACTTATTCTCGTAATGTGATTATGTATTCTTATATTCCTTTTGAAAAAAAAAGAAAAAAAGGAAAAATCCTACTAAAGATCGTCTTACTGTTTTTCAAAACTGTATAGCTGCTTTGTTAGCAGTACAACACCAATTCCTACATATCTCATTTGTGTAAATGATGAAATCTGTCATGTAAGGAAGAAACTGCTTGTCAGTTCTGAAACATGCTACATCAAACTCTTTGAAAAAAAAAAGGAATTACTTTAAATTTGAAGAGTAATTTGTAGCTGAGTAACATCAGTCATTAGCATTAAACTGTGCCATTTAAAATAGCCTTTTACTGTTTTTATCCATCCTTGTCATGTTTTCTTTAAAACTGATTATATGTTGATTGCAGCTGTCCTGATAAGTTATTCAGCTCCTGATAGCTGGGAAAATTTCCAGCTGTTGTGGAATAAGAAAACAGAATGGTAGATCAATAGGTACATTTAGAAGAGAAATTGGAATGCACCTACTTCTGTAAATAAAATCTTTTAAACTAGCCCACCTTCAATTATATGAGAATTTGCTTTTAAAATTACCTATATATTTACAGCAAAAAGGTAATGATTTAACACTTTTTTAATGTTCAATTCTTTTTATTTTTCATTGTAGAAAGAGCTAGGAACCTTAAGAAGAAAAGGTATTTGATGAAATGATTACTATTCTCTTTTTCTTTCTTTTTAATCAATATGCGACTTTCCCCCCTATCTTTAATATTTACATAAAGGCAAGTCAAATGCTATCAACTTCTATAAAAGGAAAAGTACCTTCACAAGATGCGTGTTTGTCATGGTTAGGAGAAGAGTCTGGACAAAATTTCACCACATAAATATTTCTCAAAAGTTCTTTCCTTAGACGTTTCTGGTAGTTTTTATTGAGATATTTCTTTTTCTGTCTGTCAAGTCCTCTGAAGGAGATAATAAAAAAGAGTGTAAAGAAATGCATTTAAGAGAGTGGAAAATTGCAGCCATCTCTGTGTTTTTTATATTGGTAATCTAAAGAGAACAACTTACTATTTGATGTATTTTCCTGTCTGATGAATGTCTGGAAAATGTTCTGAACAAGCCACCAGTTCCAAAATGTTGAAGATCATTTGGAAATTGAGGTCTTTACTACCAATCCACGATGAATTAGGAGTTCTGTGTGTACATGAATCTACAAATCAGCAACAAATTATGTAGAACTGCACAAATTCTTGCTTCCCTTACTGAAGCAATATACCAGAGACCTGTGAAATGCTGTGACTAATACTAAAGCATGATCTAAGGACAGCCAAAATGTCTGACAAAATAAAAAGCCTTTTTCCTTGTTTGTCATTGTCTGACCTATAAATCCTCAAGTGTGTAACTTGCACATTTGGACTTCTTGACAGGAGTATGAAGGGTGTCCTGGGTTCATCTGTAACAGGACTTTTTCTCCTTCCTAGTAGCTGACGCAGTGCTGTGTTTTGGCTTTAGTCTGAGAACAATGCTGATAACACACCAATGTTTTAGTTATCGCAAAGTGTCATGGTTTAAGCCCAGCCAGTAACTCAGAACCACACAGCCGGTGTTTTGAATGAATGAAGAATGCTTACTCTGATCAAGGACTTCTCAGTGTCAAGCTCTGCCAGTGAGGATTGGTACAAGAAGCTGGGAGGGAGCAGAGACAAGACACCTGACCCAAACTAACCAAAGGGGAATTCCATAACACAGCAAGTCATGCCCAGTATATAAACTGACAGGAGTCACCCAGAAAGCCCAGAATGCTATTTGGGTTAGGCTGGGTATAGGTTGGTGGGTGGTAAAGCAATTGTATTGTTCAACACTGCTGTTTATTGTTTGGGATTTTTTTCCCCTTCCCTTTTTAGTTTCATATTCTCTCCCCTTGTTATTTCCCTTATCATCATTATTGGTGGTGGTAGTAGTAGTAGTTTTATATTACACCTTAGTTATTGGACTGTTCTTATCCGAACCCGTGGGGTTTACGTTCTTGTGATCCTCCTCCCCATTCTGCCAGTAATTTAGAACCACACAGCAGCTCACTCCTTCCCTCCCCTTCTTCTCCTCCACTCCTGGGGCCACATGAAAATATGAACAATACAGACAGTCTAATTGCAATAGCTAAAGCAGAGGTTCGAAATAACCTTGTCCAGAACAATTGCTTTGCAAAGCATGAACATTTAGAAGTGTTCCTGGACAGTTCAGTCTCTGTCTATCAAGACGATCCCTCCAAAAAGTTTCCATAAAAAAAATGGGAAAATATCTAACATAAAATTATTAATCTCTTCATATGTTCTTATGTTTGATGACAGAATTTTTTATGGATGTGTAGTGAACCTTTTCACAAAACATCATCAACAAAAGCATGCTATATATGTATAAAAATCATCTCCTGATTCTTGGTGTATGTGCCAATGTAAATACTTTCATGGCTTTTGCCTTCGTCTTACACTTCAGTGAGTAAAGAATGAAGAAATAGATCCACAAGCAGTCATAATTTTCTGTAACACAAACTTTGTTCAAAAATAGAAAAGAAAAGCCTATTTACATGCTACCTATTTCAGTAACTATCTAGCTATCTTTTCAGAAAATCTCAAGAATTTTTTTCCTTCTCTGTGCTACAAATTCAGTAAATCTCTAAGATAAATATCAGAAAAATATGCTGAGAATCTGAAACTATTAGCATTCTCTCAGACAACTCAGCTGTAAGGGTTATAAAGCAACTGCTATGGGCTCAGTTAATGATCCTATAAATTCAAATATACATCCTCCTTCTCTCTCTCAATATATACTTTATGAAGTCTAACATATACACTTTAAAAAGTTAAATATCTGGATGTTGCAAAATGCATAAAAAACTTTTTTCCAGCCACTAAGATCTAAAGAATCTTTAGAAACTAGCAGTTTGCAAATTGACATACATTTTTAATAAATCTTTAATTACAGATACAACTAAATGACATAAAGTGTGCTGGAGAATACCTTTTCCACCTGTTCTTAACAGACTCTGCTCCAGGAAAATGCTGTGGAGCATAGACTTTTCAATTTGCCACTGATTGAAATGAAAAAAAATAGTTTCAGGTCAATTTAAAACAAAAACATTTCCCCCCTCTCAAACCAAAGTGAGAATCTGTGGCAAATATACTGTCTTGGATAAAAGCTAGAAGACAAAACAAGACTGGAAGACAGACATTTTAAAACAGAAGTATATGGGAAATTCAAAGCTATTTTAGGAAGTGACCATATAAAATGCTTTGATTTTTTTCTCCATTTTTCACACTGAAATAATAAAATAAATTTGACGTAACATTAAGTACAGCTGCTTGAAAATTTTGCAGTTTTTCATTGATCATTCCACATTTGTCAAGTGGCATCACCTCACAAATATTAACAAAGTTGCTTTCATGATGTCTCCTGCTGGGAATGAGGTTCCCTATCCCAGCACAACCACAAACTAGCAAAGTTCTAAAATCGAAATAATTTTCTCAAAATATCTTTATAGAAATATGCACTCAGCCTTAAGTTCTGATCAAGTACTTGTATGCAAATGGAATTCCATTTGAAATATAGACAGAGTGGTTAACAAAAAGATTTATGGAGAACACTGTAATGACATAGTTCTGTCACGTTTCAGAAAAACTTTCATGAATATTTTGGTTTATTCCATTTTAGTATCTGTTAGCTAAAGTTGTTACCAAGATTTGTTGATTATTTATCAAAGAATGAGAATGCCCACAATGATAAAGCAATTTTAAAAGGATGAATACAATGTCATCTACACTTGGATAAAATTTATAGAAGAGTCCTTTCCAACACTTACATAGTTTATGGTGGTACATTATGTAGTGTGGGTATTTCCAGATGCTGAGAGATTATATAGCATTTCAAAATTAATACTGCAGGCACCATACTAATTGGAGGTTGATTGTGAAAAGCCATTAGAAAGTCTTGAGTCCATGTGGCAGCAATTTCTGACTGAAATAGGTCAATGAATTGTACCCATTGCTCTTATTTTAGTTTGTATACTTTTTTCTTTCTAACAGCACTCAGTACAGCAAACAGCCTTCCTGTTCCCCACCACAACCTTTTCCTTAGAAAAACTAAAAAGTAGAAAACATATCTATATGACTTTCTTCATTGTCCAGCCTGTCCCAGTTTCCAACTAACATTTCTGCTAATGTTTTCAGAGGATGTTTGTGATTGCATGAGGCTGGTATTGCTAATATGTTATTTGGGGAATATGAGATAGAGACAAACCCAAAAATGACTTCTCTGGAGCATGCATCTACAGTGCAGAAGAGCAGAGCAAGAGCTTTTCATAGCCCTAAGAACATGGTGTCAAAAGAAAATGGTTATTCTTTACAATCATGAGGGGACAGTTTCCTTACACCACATTTCTATTGATTTCTGGTGGGGAGTTACAATGCCACCTGGCAAGTTTAAAATAATTAAGATAAAAACAGAGAAACATAACCATATTTGAGAAAAAAAAAATGGTTTAACAGGATTTCTAGAAGTTACATAAGTTTAAATTTCTTGATCTCTTCCCTCCTCATGTTTTTAACAGATGTAATAACTTCTTTGGTTAATTTTTCTTTATGATCTCTGTTGTCTCTTTGAATCAGGCAGAACCTCTTAATCTAAAGATGCTTTCCCTCTCAGTTGACTGACACCTTAAGACCAAAGGAAAAAAAGTTGTTTACAAGCAGTAGAATTTTTGCAGTCCAGGAACTATTATTACTAAATAGTAAAAGTTGTCACTGTTTCATCTACAAGACTATGAAAGGAGCCTGAGACTCAGAAGACCCCATCAGAAACCTCTATGTTTTCCATTGTGTAATGTAACCAGCAAAAGCTGTGGACTTCAAGCAAGTAACTGACAGTAAAACCATAATATACTGAATTCAAACTTTGAAACACTAAGGGTCTAACTTTGAAAAGAAACAGAATGCTCAACAGAGGGAGTATCAAAATGGTTAAAAAGCACAATGGAAAAACAAGTTGAATTCAGGAAAAAAAGCATTTATGGATAGAGTAATTTTTCTCTCAGGAATGGGAAAACAAAAAATGTCTCTCACAACAAGATTCTTAGGTGGTCTCTCCCTGCCTGAGAAAAGTTATTTTAGTAGATTCAAATACTTCACTTTACATCTGTGGTAAGAACTATTACCCATTTGTAAACATTCATTATGTGCAAACAAAATCCTAAGTTAGAAAAGCAGCACAGATACTAAACCTATTGTTTTACATAACGGAGTGTGTTGTATGCATCTGTAGTTTAGTGAATCAGGTTTTACAATAAAAAATAATTGCTTTTGTGATTCGTTTCTCTTTGGCTGGAAGTGGCAAAGTGAATAAGAGGCTGCAGTACAAGTGTGAACTCTCAGAATAAAAGTAATGCCACTCAAGAAAATCTGTTTCTTCTGCCTTTTCCTGTTCCATTGTGATGAAAAATGTGGTACTTAAGCCAAATTTCTCTTGGAACATACTCTCCATTTCTCTGCTTCTCATCTCAAATTCAGTGAAGTTTAGGCTTGTTCTGATTTGCTGGTGGCCTGCTGTGCTTTTGTGTTGAATAGTTTTTCCTTCTTGTCCAGGTCAAAAACATTGACAAAATCAACAACTCTTAGAACATACAAACTCTAGATAATATTGCATACTCTGAAAAATCCAGACTTAAATGCCTCAAATTTTAACTCTAAATCAGAGATGGTTTTGTTCTCTAGCATTTCTGGAACTCTGTTCCCCTAGGAAAATAGTGTCTTCCCTCAGCAATATGCATGAGAACTCAGTTAATATAGTGGCCAGTGCCATAGGAAAGTGGATGAGCAAATGAAAAATTCTATATGCAAGACATGGTTTGAATGCAAAAGAACCACTTTTTCAACAAATTAGAAAAAACTATTGACCACCGATAATTAATTGAATGCTGTCATCTATCCTGGGAACTGAATGAAGCAATGATCCTGTGGAAAAAAGCCTGTATGTAATCATTTAATCCAAAGTCTGCCTGATGTCCTATATCCCAAAGTAGGGCAAATGAGAATTAAAAGAATAAAGGGAAAAAAGCTGTAATTTCCCAACTTCTGAGGTTGACTTTGCATTCTAACCAAAAAAAAAAAAAAAAACAAGAAAAAAAAAAAACAAAAACCAAAAACCAACCAACCAAATAAACAAACTTTAGTTTGACAAAGAAAGGCCAAAGAAACAAAACAATCCATGCTCCCTTGTTCCTCTCATCACACACACATCCCACACCACCAAAGCTATTCATCACTATGTCACCCTTATGGATACTCAACAAGTATAAATCCATCACATGCCAGGAACATTGTGGGGCATGGTCCTCTTTGGTAGATCTCTGAAGACACAGTTACTTCAAGAAATAGCACTGATACCAATTCTCCACAATATAGATATGATTTCAGAGCTTCTCACTGGCAGCTGCACTTAATCTAGGCATTTTTCTGTAGTCATATATGATTTGCAAACGCATATATTTTAAAATTTTTCTTAAGACTAAAGTTGGACAGAATTTCTTAAAAATGATCCTATTTAAACCTTTGCCTGAATACCACCATCTCTGGTACCCAGAATAATATAAACAAATTATACATCCACAGATCTTGACCAATATTTATAGTACAACATCCTTACAAAACCCACTCTATTTCTGAAGTATTTTTTTATTAATTTATTGTATTTATTTGTGTTATTAATGGTTTTAGATGAACTAGCTTATTCCAACAGGGTTTAAAAGGTATAAAAACCTAAAAAAATCAAAGTTTTCTGAGATTTTTGCTAATAGGAAATTGTTTAAATATGAAAGTTTCTGTTTCTTTAAATCTTTTAGAATCCCCTGCATGTGTCTCCCAGCGTTTGAAACTTTACAGTTTCCAATTTAAATTTTGGTTGCTTTAGGTTCTTTTGTTTTGTTTTTTAACATAATATATAGGACTCAAAAACTTGATTAAAGGGGAAAAAAGTAAAAAAAGAAAAAAAAAACAGTATTTCCAAATTATCATACCATATTGTAAGCTGAGGTATAGAGAAAAAGAAGTCATAAAGAACATATTTGAAAACTTTTCATAAAATTTGCATTTCTCAGCAACAGGAGAAAAGCATAAATAGATCTACAGTAATTCTTCCAGGTAATGGCTTATATATGCTAAATATTGTCAAAATAAACCTTGGTAGTTAGAAAAAGCTATGCAGTGTAATTTGACATTTCCCTGTTAATTAATAAAATTTAGTGTTCATGAGAGATGTCAAACAGAAAATCTTAAATTTTATAATGCTTTCACAGAGGACAGAAGAGCTGCACTGTGGCAAATTGGAGATTTGGGGAATCAAATTACACAGTCAAAAAAAATTAGTTTCAATCTTCATTTGTCTATCTAAACTTCCCTGAGACTTCTTTCAGACCCTCAGTCTATAACTCCTTCCATGTTCCCATCTTTTCCTACTTCTTGCTCCACGGAGAAATAAAGCAAAACATGAGCAAGAAATCTGTCTAGCACTTACAAAGCAGTGTCCCTGAAATACTACAATACTTCTAGTTTATATTTTTATTTTTAGTTTATAGCACTGGAAAATAAGACTGAGCTGGAAAGATACTTTTAAGATATTATATGTAAGTGCATGGGGAAGAAGGATATGTTCATGAAATTATCAGAAAAAAAATTCAGCATAGAAGTAGATATCATGTGGTTATATCATAGATGTTTAACCCAAACTTTTGAGGGTGCTTTTTGAATATAGGTCCTAAATAAGTTCCTTCAAATCCTTTTATTACTTAAAATTCCTCTCTCCTGAAAAAAAAGCATCATTGATTTGTGCTCTAGATTCCAGCTTCTATCTGTTGAATCATTGAAAGAGCAGCAAACTACAGAAATAATTGTTTAAATCTGTACAAAAATCATATCTAGCTCTAAAGGTTATTCTTCTGAGAATGGCCGGGAGAAGCAAAGCACAACCAGAGAATAATCTACAATATGCTTTTTACATCTGTTGTTTTCAAAAGGCATCAAGCAGCTTATTACATTTACAAATTAGAAATAATCAATAAAGTCTAATTCAGAAAAGGACAATCAAGACTAAAATGAGTGATTACATCGAAATGCATATGACAGAATGAAATATCCTTTGTTGATATTGAAATGAGGTCCAGCCTAGCTACTTGGAGCTGGGCATAGTGTGTGCCCTGCCAGTCCAGGGAGTTCAGAGGCATCTGAAATCAACTAGTAAAGCAGGCGGCTTGGGCTTCTAGTCTAGTTTAGCACAGGAAACCGCTTCTTAAAAAAACTGCTCTTTTGTATCATGGATTAGAATGCAACTTACATTCTATTTCAGTACATACTTTCAAACTGCACCTTATGGAAAGTTGAAAACAGTCCACAATTTGGCTTTAGACCCAGGTCACTCACAGTCATATTTTCAGTCACATAAAAAACACTTGCACAATAATTCTTACTGATTTCACAGCTTTGGTGACCATTACATTTTTAGTGATAAAAGAATTGCATTCAATTCTGTTTAGATATAGATTAGATTTAGATTTCAGGCATGAATATTAATGAATTTATCATTTTTGTAATAAAAGTAACAAAAAATTAAAGATTCTTATTTCAGAATAACCCCTGCTGTTGGGAAAATTTCCCTGGAAGTAAGGGAAAGTGGGAACTGGGAAAGTATAAAGTCCATATACTCTAGCATTTGTAGGAACTGGACAGAGCTACTCATCTGTAACTGGAAAAAATTCCACTTATTCTTAATGTGCTTTATCCTCTGTATCTGAAATTATGCCAAATTTACATATACATACTTTAGGCATTCCCCAAAATCATAGAAGCCATCACAGAAAGCACTTACTTTGCCTTTCATCTGTGCTAATCTTATACTCCAAAAGGAAGGGTGAGAAATTCCCTTCCCTCAGCTTCATTTCTTGTATCAGAATAACAGGGGAAATAAAAAGAAATAATTTTGGTTTAGAGTGTTAAGAACGTGAAGTAATTGATACACATGTGTATGTACTAAACAGAATGATACCTGCAAATCTGTAGAAAAGCTATTACAATACTTTTATAAAAAAAAAAGATTGAAGACAAGTTACAAAACCACAGCTATGCAGTCACAAACAAATAACCTCCTTGGCCTGCTAATAGTACCTGCTCTGGAGAGATGAGAGCCTATCTATCTCATGTCATGACCACAGGGAAGCTGCAATGGGATAATGAGTGAAACCAGCTGACATGGTCTGACTGTTGCCACCAGTCCTTTGAGCAACAGGGTGTGGATTAAAGTGCTCTTCCAAGCGATCTAGTTTCTAGTCTCCTGTTTGCAGGTCGCTTACTTAGTGCCAGAATAGCTGCACAGTGCACTTTTTTATCCTGGGTGGTAGCAATGACACCCTCCCCTACTTTAAACACTGCTTCAGTCTCAGGTTAAGTGTTTCAAATGTGTATTGCAAGTATCAAATTCTACCTGCAAGTAGCTAGGGATATTAATAACTTCTATAGGGTATCACTAAATCTGATGTATCCATAGATGAATTTACCTTTCCCATAAAAACTAGGAGATCATTTCTGGTACCTTCAGTCAAGCTGAATAAAAGCTTACTGCACAAGTAATCCCTATTATTTCAATTGAACTATGGAGTATGACAGTACTTAAGCCAGGTACAAACTGCAGGATTTAGTTAAATTACTTCTAAAGACTTGGTCTGGGTAGCAGAGGGCAAAAGGACGATGAAGATGTGTCCTGGGTTCAGGAATAGCTCATATAATACATTCATAATATATATATATATCTCATAATATTTCACATACAAGTTCTTAAGGCATGTAGAGAGATATGGTAACAGAAGATGCAAAACAGCAACAACATAAAGACACCTCAGAATTTCAAGAACTTTACAAAAATAAAGTTGTTCTTTCAAAAAGAGGTATTTTTTTTTTTTCAAAATCGGATGCAAAACAGTTTTATTTTTGTGGTCATTGTCCACTAAAAAAACTTCATAAATATACATATGGATGTGCACTGGTCTGAGGATCTGGGCTGGAAGTGTACAGCACCCTGCTTGGAAACTGCTCTGGGATCTGGGGGACAGTCAGGAGCAAATGCAACATGATTAGACTACAGTAAGCAATTCAAAAAGCAAATAGTTATAAGCAGCAAACCAAATTGCAGAAGAAAGACTTCCCCAGTAATCCACAAACTGCAATAAATAATTAGGACAGTTCTGTACAATATGTGAACACAGAGGTCACAGCAAAAATCAAAATGGTACTTTTGACATTGATAACTTCAAAAGTGAGAGATGAAATAATAATTACATTTATTCTACTGGCATTATTCAACTAATTATACTGGTTCTATATATATGAAAATAAAAGCTTCAAATCCAAAGCAAATATGTTATTTGAAGAAACTGGGATAGCTAGTCAGGACATCTAGTTTACACAGGGATCTGGTAAGAACTGGCAATTTGGTACAACATTCTGTTCTGTGCTGCTTTTATTATATGGCTCTTCATGGTAGGAAACTTCTGTTGTTTACTTTTAAACAGACATTTAAATTACATTTAATCATAATTGTACAACTAGCAGTGTTAATTAACACATTAAATAAGCAGCTCAATTCTTTGGTTTCCAGAACTCACAAAAATTGGAGAAAAATACCTCACTCCCATACACAGCATAAAAGTCAAAGTGTCTGAGCAGAAGAAAGAGAGATGTGTGTTCTAGTTGCAAGTATCTAAAATTTGTAACCATAATAGAAATATAATTAAAAAAAAAAAATAATCTTAGAATGGCTAGTTTACTGTATTAGGATATCTTAGACTTCCCATAGTGTCAGTTAAATTGCTGTTGGATTCCTTCACTGAAGAACACAAAAATATGAAACGTATAATCTGATAAATTTATAAACTATGATCTGCTACGTATGAAAGTAAGATGATACTACACAGAAGGGCATTTGAATCTCATGGTCCAGCACTAGGTACATTTTCTGGTTTGGGGGTTTATATTTTCCTAAAAAGTAATGACTGCAAGCAGGTTGGCGCAGCCGTGCAAAGAAAAAGACAGGAGATATGGTGTGGACTGTCCAGTTGCTTTATGTTTCTTTTCTTGCTGGACAAATCCTTAAAAGCCAGTGTACATTTCATGTATTATTCCTGTTATCTCATTTGGTTTGTCAACAACAGCATTATTCTAATGCTTATTGGTATCCAAACCAACATTCAGTTTTCAGCTCCATTTTTACTATACAGAGATCATAGAGTCACAAAATGGTTTGGGTTTGAAGGGACTTTAAAGATCATCTAGTTTCAACTGCCCTGCCACACACAGGGACACCTTCCACTAGACCAAGTTGCTCAAAGCCCAGTCCAGCCTGGCCTTGAACACTTCCAGGGATGGAGCATCTATAGCTACTCTGGGTAACCTGCGCCAGTACCTCACCACCCTCACCACCTGGGTCGAAGCTACAGGCTACAGCTACAGGTTGGGCAGAGAAGAGATTCAGAGCAGCCCTGTGGAGAAGGACTTGGGGGCGCGGAGCAAGCAGTGTGCACTTGCAGCCCAGAAAGCCAACTGTATCCTGGGCTGCATCAAAAGGAGCGTGACCAGCAGGTCAAAGGAGGTGATCCTGCCCCTCTACTCTGCTCTTGTGAGACCTCACTTGGAGTATTGTGTGCAGTTCTGGCATAAAAAGGATATGAAACTGTTGGAACAAGTCCAGAGGAGGGCCATGAGGATGATCAGGGAATGGGAGAACCTCCCATATGAAGACAGGCTGAGGAAGTTGGGGCTGTTCAGCCTGGAGAAGAGAAGGCTGTGTGGAGACCTCAGAGCAGCCTTCCAGTATCTGAAGGGGGCCTTTAAGGCTGCTGGGGAGGGACTATTCACTAGGGGCTGTAGTGACAGAACAAGGGGTAACGGGTTAAAACTTAAACAGGGGAAGTTTAGATTGGATATAAGCAAGAAATTCTTTCCTGTCAGGGTGGTGAGGCACTGGAATGGGTTGCCCAGGGAGGCTCTGAATGCTCCATCCCTGGCAGTGTTCAAGGCCATGTTAGACAGAGCCTTGGGTGGCATGATTTAGTGTGCATTGTCCCTGCTCATGGCAGGGGGTTTGGAACTAGATGAATTTAGGGTCCTTTCCAACCCTAACTGTTCTATGATTCTGTGACTCATAGTGAAGATTTTTTTCCTAATATCCAATCTAAATCTACCCTCCTTCAGCTTATGCTGGCTTTCTATTCATAACTTCATTCCCACAAAAAAACACCCACTCTTCTTTATACAATATTGCAATTCATTATTTTTCTGTTATTAAAACATGTTAATCAAATTTATCTTTTAAATATAATTTGGAATAACCCAAAGAAATATTTCTAATGCTAAAGCTACTGATGCAGCTTGCTGCACTGATCTCCAACATACCTTCCAGACATCATCTTAAAATGAAACTGTTCTTGAAAAATCAGCATCCAAAAATTTGTATTCCTTCCAAAACTGCAGTACAAAATAGTATTAAAAAAAATACAGACAATAATTTTTATTGCTCTGACACTTGCTCTAACACCATACAGTTTATCTTTCCATGCTTCAGTAATCCTGGATTTGTGTGCAATCAAACCAAGGAGCCCATGGGTCATGACTACAGGCAAGTCTTCCCATCGAGATCTATTTCTGCTTCCTAATTATGTCATCATTAGAATATAACCAGTAGCATGTCTTCCAGAGGGGTAACCATTCATTAATGCAGACAGATAAGACTGTGGTCCATTGAAAGTAATGAAGTGGAAACATCCACATTAGCTCTAAAGCCCTTGTGACCATGCCTGTGATATCCTCTGTAGTCCACAAAGTACTGTCAGGCACCTTCTATTGTAACTGTTGAAGTGAAACAATTACCCACAGTTTGTGCATTTTATGGCTCTGGAGTTTGCTGGGTTAGAAGGAAAAATTCACTGTCTCATCTGCTATCTTTATACTGCCTAGCCCAATCTCTACCTGTCTTAATAAGATTTTCTTTTCTTATTTTTTTTTTTTTTAAGCATCATGGGATTTTTTTATTTGCTAGTTGCACTTAATTCACAGTCAATTGAAGACAACCAAGCGGGAAGATGGTCAGACTTCAAATACATAGAGGGTTTCTGCTGTAGAAAAAAATAATGTACTCTCCATAGCCCTGATGGAAAAGAAAAAGAATGCTAAAGTAAATAACATACAGCAAGGAATGCAGGTAAAAACAGTAACAAAATGTCTATAGTAAAGACAATGTAAATGTACACTGAAACCACTGAATCCTGAACCAACCTCGTACAAGGCTGTGGGATTTCCATCAACGAAAGCATTTAAGTTTGGACATACATCAGTACAATTCTTGACACATATTTTAACCTTGTTTCAGAGCAGGGAACAGATTATATAGTCTCAAAAAACTCTTCTGGATCTATTTTCCATACTTCAGTGATTATTTGCTATGTTATGGCAAGATCAGAAAACTCCATTAAAGTTCAGCAACCTAAAGTGCTAATTGCTGTACAGATGCTATTTTAAGAGACAATTCCTTTCTTGGAGAATTTATGGTCTCATTTCAGATATGACACAAGGAGAGGTTATAGCAGATGAAGGAATGGCGGATGGCACAACAGTGACAGACAATAACTTTACAGTTTATTTTCAAAGTGCAATTTGTGCTTTCAATCATGTAAAAGCCCTTAAAAAAAAAGATGGTTTCATGAAATAGATGGCCATTGATCTGCCAACCATAAAGCTCTGAGTGATGGGTTACTCTAGCAAAATCCATGCAACTACTGTCTATTCTGACAAATAAACCCATTAGCTTGAGGAGCATGGAGCACGGAGCACCACGAGGCAATAATTTCCATTCAGTCTCTGTTGTAATATTATAGATTCATAGATGGTTAAAATTGGAAAGAACCTTAAATTCTGTCTAGTTCCAACCCCCTGCCACAGGCAGGCACACCTTTCACTTGCTTAAAGTCCCATCCAACCTGGCCTTGAACACATCCAGGGATGGGGTTATCCACAGTTTCTCTGGGAAATCCGTTCCAGTGTCTCACCAACCTTACAACAAATAATTTCTTCATCATATCTTATCTAAATCTACCATCCTTCAGTTTAAAGCTATTCTCTCTTCTTCTATCACTACCTTCTCTTATAAAAAGTCCCTTTCCAGCAGTAAAAGAGTCACTGACTTCTTGTAGGCATAGTTTCTAGGAGGTTCTGCTCCATGAACTGGCACTGAGGTGAGACTGACCAGCCTGTAGTTCCTTGGGTCTTCCTTTTTTACTTTTTAAAAAAATGGTGGTTATGTTTTCCCTTTTCTAATGAGTGGGAACTTCACTGGACTGCCACAGCTTCTCCATACAGAAGTCAGGGAGACTAAGCAGGTAAACTAAGAGAATGGAAATGTGGTTTATTGTACTTGTTAAAGTTTCAGTTCAAGAAAGTTGATCTTTCCCAGGTTGTAGTTAAAGCCACATGAACTTTGCCTTCTGCTAAGTATATTTTTACTTAATAGAGGTCTGTTCCTTTGCAAAGTTTCCTTCTTTTACGTAAGACTTGTTATCATGAGTTAGAAAGAATTCTGCAGCAAGTACTGTACAAAATGCAGCCAGATTCTAAAGCACTTGCCCCAAATGCTTTCCACAACCTAAACATGCATATCAAGACATATAATTTGAGAAGAGTTTACTTACTTTTAATAGAGTAGTAAGTTTTGCTTTTATAAAGCTAAAACTAATAATTTTGGTAAGAAAAGATTTTTCAAAAGATGTCCCCAAATCAAGATTAAAAAGAGCCTTTTAAAAGTTTATAGACAGTGATTTTGTACAAATCGCCACAAATCTTTTCCTCCTGCAGTATATTCACATTCTTGACTGTGAATAAACAGGTACTGTTAGCTTTCTCTTCCCAGCTGATCTAACCTTTCCAACTGCAATCCTCTTTGGCGAAGAACTCACTTCATTGTTAAATCTTCATTTTCTAAAGCTTCAATTCTTTTAGTCATCTTTGTGGTTACACTGGTAGAATGGACAATAATCCAATTAAACAGGAAGCAAATAGAGCAGTCATTCATGCTGCTAAGAACGCTTATAATACAACATTTCAGTGACGTAACCCATAATATTAGAAGCTCTAACTTCCCAAAATAGGTTAGTCACCTGCAATGACAATAACAAGAATTTCTTATGACAAGATCCAATACTTTTCTCATGCTATCTTACATGAAGACTTTGCATTAATTTTTTTTCCTAATATAAAAAGCCTGAAAACTTTCCTGGGAAAAGGACTCATTTCCATAATATGCAGATTATTTCAGTTGTTTGATCACTATAATAAATGCCAGAGAAGATAAACAAACACTCCTTGCAAGTGAAGCACAGCATGCAAATTTCACTTTTATTGAAATGACACTTGCTGACCTATTCTGGAACCTTAAATTGATGAGATTTTCCTAACTAGAATGGTTTCTAATATGCAGTTAATATATATCTATTCGGTTTATATATATGTAAAAGTCCATGATATTTATTTTAAAAATTTCATTATAAACTTGCACCGGAGAATATCAAACTGAAAACACTTGAATCAACAGAGACAATCATAAGCACAGAAGAGTAACATTGCATGAATAAATCAAAAGTTATTAAGATTAAACAAACATGTAAAGTTTGAAAATTAAAAGAGGTCAATTAATGAAAGCAATAAATTAATTCGATTTTCATTTGAGCACTTGACATTAAACTTGTTGCTGTACAAATAAACTCAATTTCAAGATGTTTGATTCAGAAACCCTCATTATAAGAAGGTCAGAATTTGTCTTAAAATTTCAGTTCCTGCATTGCTGAGGTACCAAAAGCCATACCTTTGTTTTAAGTGGTATGAGGATGCTGGATCAAAATAATATTATATTCAAATCATCTCATATTTCAGATCAAAGAAATCAGGACAAACACTGAGTACAACAGAGAAATTTCATTCCTATTACAAGTGGAAAAGCAGCTATATATGATATGGAGTATATTCTTTGTAGACAACTATGTGGGTCCTATACTTTATCTGAAATTAAATGAAGGGGTACTTCTGGTGTTTTATGCTATAAGGAATAATCTCAAAATATATAATCTCTGGGAAAGAGCAGGAGGATGTTTATGTGCACTGTACTGTGCCACTGTATTGAGAAAAAATTCTCTGAACCATATATGTAACATGGCTTGAGTGTGGATTTCACCTGTGACTACTTTTAACCTATTACACTGCTAAGAATCACACATTATAGGACCAGGAACCACAGCTTCTCAGTATGATTTTCTGCTACACACATAATACTCCAGAACAAAAAGAGAACAAGTTTTTGTGTCTGCAGCAAACCCAACTAAAAAAGCAGAGTTGACAGGTGTTACTTTCAGTGCTTTTATTTCAGTAGGGACAATTCACGTTTACCCAAAATTGAAGAATGAAAGAGAAGTGGAAGATGGCATCTGGCCTTGACATCTTTGCAAAGAAATGACTTAGATGGTTCTTTATAAAAGACTTTAATTAAAAATATGTAAAGAATTTCATTTTTATGAACAATATTTTGGAGAATGGCTAATAAGAAAGAATTACTGTTCTGGAAATCTAATTTCCCTTAGGCTTCTCAACATTTTGTGCTAAGTGAATGATATCTTTGAAACTGTAAGTGCTAAAGCAGTCAATAATGAAAATTTAAATTTCTCCCATTCTTGTAGTAGAGATGCCACTTACTAGAAAATGTGTCTGGTCAATGACAAAAAGATACATCTATGTCTTGATGCCAGTTCAGATCTCTTCTCTGTCTGCTCAAGCAGTAGTCTCTAGGGAAGTGTCCTGGGTTCAGCAGTAGCAGTCATTTTTCTCCTTCGTGGTAGCTGGTGCAGTGCTGTGTTTTGACTTCCAGCCTGGGAACACTGTTGGTGAAACCGATGTTTTCGGTTGTTGCTAAGTGATGTTTACCCTGACCAAGGACTTTGTGAGGCTCATGCTCTGCCAGGGAGGAGGGGAAGTCGTGAGGAAGCAGAGACGGGGCGCCTGACCCAGGCTAGCCAAGGAGGTATTCCATATCACAGCACATCATGCCCGGGCTGGGGGGTAACTGGGAGTTACCCCGAAGGACACGGGCTTCTGGGTGGGACTCGTTTCTTGGCCGGTGGTATCGTATTCTCTTCCCCTGTTATTTTGTCTTATCATTGTTGTCGTTGGTAGTAGCGGTGGTGATTTGTGTTGTACATTGGTTGCTGGACTGTTCTTGTCTCAACCCGTAGGAGTTGCACTCTTTCGATCCTCCTCCCCGTTCCTCCGGCAGTAGGGAAGGGGAGAGCCCCGGGGGGTGGGGGGCCCTCGATTGCTCTCAGCCCAGCACCACTCACTGGGAGTGACTGGACAAGCTGTCTGGCTAGGGTTTAAACCATGACAGGAAGTATATACAAATAATGGTGGTGGTAGAAGGAAATTGGTCATGGTCAGAGACTAATTGCCTCTTAGCAAACTGCATGTCAAAGAGAAGAGAAGAATCACACTTTGTTTCCTGACATTCTGATTTGATGTGTGTATTTTTCATCATGGAATGGCATCTATGTAGACAAAACAGTAACAAACTTGGTACAAGATGAGGAGAAAAGCCTTATTCATTTCATAAACAAAACTCCCAGACCTAATACATTGTTGAATCTTCAAGTAGGGATGTCTCCCTGATTGTGCTCCTCTGTGAACCCTACCCCTTTCACAGCACCCTGGGAGTTATAGGGTCAAAATGCTCATGCACTCTGGCAGCACTGGAATACACATGCCCAGACCTCTGAGCTCATAACTTAATGCATACTCATGAAAAGTCATGCACAGTTAGTGCCAGTTAAATAATAAATTCTTTATTTGAGAACTGTTCTTTTTTTCCTTTTCCTCAGAGTTTATCTAAAACAACAGATTTTTTTTTTTTTTTCAAAACACCAGTTCAGTTCCCAAAGGTAACTTCTGAGTAAGGCAATCTTATTTTAGGGTAGGGAAACTTCCAAAAGAAGGCAGAATGACAGACAAACATGTTCTGAGCCTGTGCAGTAGCAAGAATCTTTGCCTTCTCTTTTGCTTACATCACGGCATCCTGGCCTCTCAGAGAACCCTTTTCTACAGTGTAAGAATACAACTTTTCTGCATGGAGTCATTTAAAACCTTTGCAAAATACGTTCTTTAAGAAATACAGGATTTTATAAAGTGGATTGTCATATTGTATCAAGCATTTAATCACTCATTAAAAATCCTTGCTTAAGGGCTTGGCCTTGATAGTATGATTTGTTCTACTCTTTGATACACAGTATTTGAGTTTTTATTTTGGCTAGTAGCACTTGAAAAAATAGTTATCTATATATTTTATGGCTTGTTGGAAATCACCAGACATTAGGACTCAGCCAGCGAACAGTGGACCTTCTCAAATTGCCAATACTGATCAAGCTTGCCAAGGTTTTCTTAAGTCACAAAGTCACATATATATATATCTAAACTAACTTGTTAGTTTTAATCTAGACAACTTCCTGTTTATATTTCTTTTTTCTTTCATAGACTTCCTTTTTATATTCATTTTGGGTTGTATGATTAAATTATTTATTTTCAGTGGAAAAAAAAAAGCATTATTTGCATGAGCTGCTACAGCTGTACAGTATTATGCGTTCATTCGAAGTGTCTGAGAGGGTATCAAACCCAGCAGATACTGTTCAGTGTTACAGAAGAGAAGCAGTATTGAAAAGCATAACAAATTCCTCTCTGGGATATATCAACAATAACTGAGTTGGGTAGCTTGAAATGCTAACAACATGCCATCTGTGTTTTAGTGAGGGTTAGCTACTGCTTAAATGATTGTGATTAACAGTCAGAGCTTTACACACTAACAAGCCAAGTTTGATTGTAATTCTTTGAAGAGTATTCATCACTCTACCCTGCAATTACACACAATGTGTGTTGAATTAGAAACAAAAAAAAAAAAAAAGAAAAAGGAACACAAAATAACTTTCAGACTTGGAAACTCGGGCTATTGAACACAAGCCAAAGGTGAGATGATTGGTAAGAACTGTGATTCATTGTAATATTGCTTAAATACCATAAAAAGATTAAAGGAAGTGACAATCTGAAGAGTTACTGGAAAAATCGAGGAATGTGACAGGAACATAACTTCCATTAAACAAGCAGACAAGCAGTGTATAACTTCAGAAAAAAAAACCATAAACATTTGATTTTACAACAGAGATGTGAACTACTAATTGGGGCTGTTCAGCCTGGAGAAGGCTGTGTGGAGACCTCATAGCAGCCTTCCAGTATCTGAAGGGGGGCTATAGGGATGCAGGGGGTGGACTACTCATTAGGGACTGTAGTGGTAGGACAAGGGGTAATGGGTTCACACTTAAACAGGGGAAATTTAGGTTGGAAATAAGGAAGAAATTCTTTACTGTTAGGGTGGTGAGGCACAGGAATGGGTTGCCCAGGGAAGTTGTGAATGCTCCATCCCTGGCAGTGTTCAAGGCCAGGTTGGACAGAGCCTTGGGTGACACGGTTTAGTGTGAGGTATCCCTGCCCATGGCAGGGGTATTGGAACTAGATGATCTTAAGGTCCCTTCCAACCCTAACTATCCTATGATTTGATTATTCTACAGAAAAAAATTACTTTTCATCATGCCTTATTTGTTTTGCTGATAGCTAAGTGTTGAACAACAGTGTCACTTGTGCCTATTCACAACAGATGTGCTTTTGCCTTCACTTTCAACTTGGTATAAAGCTGTAGGAAGCAAAGCTTAAAAACTATATAAAGTTCCATTGAAATTTTTAGGCCCAGGTTAATTTTATTGAGAAAGGAGGAAGACGAATACTACTGGCCAAAAAGCAGAGTTTCAGCAGAAAATTAGCCCTGTTAACAATGAAGACACAAAGGCATGTTTTTTGAAAGATATGAGACAGCAAAAATTAATAATTAAATTAACACACTACTCATCTTCTTAAAGAATGTTCAAGAAACAGATGTCAATATCTCATAATTGTTAATAATTTCTACTCCTTTGTGACAAGCAGCCTATAACTGAGCTCACACCACACACAAATTGTGATATAGAATCATAAAATTACTAGCAAAATATGTTTATCAATTTCCTTTTGAGCTTTCAAAGCAAGCAGTGCAGTCAAGTAGTAGTTGAAAGTTTTAAGGAAAAGAGTAGAATATTTAGCCGAAGAGAGTGAAAATAGCCTGAAGCACACATTTCTTCTTTTTTAATTTCAAAGTAGGGCTATTGTTCATTTGACAATGATTCTGTCCTGAGTCTCTACAGCTCCCTTTTCAACCTTTTCTCATTCTATATCTTGTGCCAAATCTGTTTCCACCCCACCTCCTTTCATTCTGCAAGATATCAAGGAAACATTGAATTTTGCTGCCTGAGGGACAGACCTTGCTGCTGCTATCCTGAGAAAGAAAAGAAGCTGAAGATGCAGCAAGGCAGAAAAATATGGTGTGGGATGTGGACCCTGGTTTGCTACACCCATTGCTAGCAGAGTAAGTGGGACAGGGAGCAATGTCTCTCCCAAAGGGTATCCGGGCCCATGGCAGGGGGTTTGGAATGAGATAATCTCTGGGGTCTCATCCAACCCAAACCATTCTATGATTCTGTGATTTGCAATCTCTGTATTTCCTGCCTTTGGGAAAAACTGTTACCAGGCTGTCTCTGGATGGTTCTGCCAGAGGTGAAACAGACAGCTCAGCTAGAGCTGCTGCTTTTTGCAGAGTGCTACTCAATGCAGCTCCCTCCTCCAAGTAGATCTGGAGCATCCCCCACCACTGCTCCTTCCAGCAGCATTCAGCTCCCTTCCCTCCCATAATCGTTTCACGCTCACGTCATCATGACTTGCTTTCCCATCCAGTTCACCTACAGTCTGGCTGCTTTGTTATATAGGAGGGTTAAAGAAGTGGCCATTTATATTCCATGTCTGGTCTCCAGTCTCCTTCTCCAGCAACATAAGCAGCTTTTGCCTAGGTCCCTAATCATCCATAATCTTCTCCTTCCTGCCTGATTAGCTTCTATTCTGCCAATTTGATGCTTTTCTTGAACACCCACTCCATCACTCCGTGCTTCTCTAACAGCCTGTGGAGAAAGAAATACTTTTCAATTTCCTTTTTCTTTTTTTTTTTTTTTCCCCCTTAGTGTCTCTTTACTAGATCAACACTCTCCTCTTCATAATCCTAGCCTGTCCTGGGTTCAGCAATGCACATCAATGTGTTTAAATGCACATCTTTATTTAGAATATTTATTAACTTCAGGAAATGGAGTTAAATCTCTGAGCAGCTGCTTTATTATTATTATTATTTTTATTTATTTTTTTTAAGTTACAAAAACACTGACCCTAAGACAGTAGTTTCCCACAACGTATAAACTAACATCAAAAAGAAAAACATTCCACAGCTATCTGAAATAAATACATCAGATCATTACTTGTGTCCCTTATCTTGGACTAGCTACCTATGCAATTTTGCTCATATTTATCACCAGTAGTAGGACAGAAAGTTTGCAGCGCTCTTGTCTTGGGGGCACATAGTATTAACTTGAATTTATGTGTGGCAACTGTTATGAAAGTTGATTTTGAAATGCAAAGCACACAAAATAAGCTAACTTTAAATATCTGACAGCTACCTAACTTTTTAAAATCCAAAGCTTTGTTCAATTGATAAGACTTATTCATTTATAGAATTAACACAGTGGAACTGAGAGGTTGCCTTTGTCTCCTTTCATCCATTGGTATGAGTGAGACATTTTTATGAACTTATGAAAAATATTTGCTTTTTCACAATCTCTCTGGTAGCTGGCATGTTGGTATCTCAGCAACTCTGATCCATGTAGAGGCCCTGAGATGCATTGTTCATCTTTAGTAGGCTTTACTGTACATTATTCTCTATTTATAATTACTCTGTAAGAATCATATGCAATACTCCAGAACCACCATCACACTTCCAACAGTAGCAGTACAAAGGTGTCAAGAAAACAGGGATTTTAAATACTGTTTAAAAAAGAGGAATGAAAACTCAGGTTTTTGATTAATGTTTTTTTTCTGTTCATGCTCACATTTATTGCATGACCATTGCAGTTCTGATTCTGAGTCACTGATCTGGATCTCATCAAGCTCTGTATGTTTGACAGGAGTACTGGGGAGCACCAGCAAGCCATGAGACATTGCCCAGTCCTGTATTCAGCCCTGTCAGAAATCTTCTGTCAGAGAACTATTACCCTTGTCGTTAGACTGGGTAGAAGTGGCTTACAAAGTGTTTCATGTTGATGTACACATTCAAAAAATGCCTGGATAAGAATTAAAATTATATGAGATAATTCAGATTGTCTCTGAGGGCAGGCAAACTCAGAAGGAAGATGTCTTTGTTTGAGCATAAAAATAATGGTACTCCTATGGGGTGAACGAGACAACGGCTTGTCTGTTTATTCAAATTGCATGGCGGAATTGAAGAAAAGCTGCCAAGAAGAGAGAACCATGAACATGTGGCAGAGATGGAAAAGCATTTTGTCTTTCTAACACCTTGCTACATAATGGAGCTTCACCTGGGTCACCAGACCAGGTGGGTAGACAAGGGCATGAAGCCCTATTTCCATTAAAATATGAGAGATTTTCAATTTGCATTTCACTGTGGAGTCCTGGTATTATGAAGTCTGCAGAGCTGCCATGCTTAAATGCTACCCTTTTCAAAAGCTGTTTTCCAAGTAAAGAAGCTTTCCTGAATTACTGCAACTAAGAAACTATAACAAAGTTTGGTTATACATATATATATATACACACACATACACTAAATATGTATGTTAAATACATATGTTTGGTTATACATATAAATCTCCACTCAGACTGAAATGCTATAACCAGCAACATTTTTGCAACCTAAGTTTGCCAGATACTTTGACTGTTAATTTCTCTTCTGTATAAAAGCTGGTCTGTCCCAGATTTCAAACTGTATTTTTACAGAGTGCTATCATTTGCTCAGATATAGCTATCAGGTTTACAGAGATCAACTGATTTAATTATTGTCAAATTCCATAAAAGAATAACATCTAGCAGGTAAGAACACAATTTTTTAAAATAATTTTAATAATGCAGTATCAATTGCAAAATGTATCTATAACTTTAATACGTATAACTTATAGATGTGGACTATTTGAATTTGTATTTAAAGATATTTGGGTTTGTTAGGTCCAAAACTGGAAAAGAGATTTATCAGTTCAAAGTAGATATGTATAATCTGTATGAATAAACTGTGAAACTGATTTGAAAATAAAAATTATAGCAATTAACGTTAAAATCTTTACTTTTGAATGGAGTTTTCCACAATCTATTTAGAGCAAAGACAACCCATATTCATTTTCCAATTAAGGATACAGAGTTGAATGGACTAGACATAATTTTTCCTTAATTCATTCAGAACAATGTCTACCTGTGCATGCAGCAGAATAAATTCTTTTCTCAATGTAGGAAAGGAAGAAAAACGCTTATATATTTGTATCTCTGCAGTTCCCATAATTTATGGTTGGACCTATTTGAAGACTGTTATTGATATTCTACATTCATACCTTTTGACAAGTTAGATGCCTTAGAAACATTTAAGCAGTATGAAAGAAGGAAAATTCTTTTAAAGGAATAAAACTGGTATATTTTATTTTCAATATTACTCATTGCCACCATATCTGAGTGTCCAGAAAAAACAGTGAGAAAATTGCAATTGTGAGTTGCAGATAATATTTGACATATTTTCTTTTTCATTTTGTTAAAGATGATCCCCTTAAACAGGTTCTTTAAAAAAAAATTGGGATAAAAAGAAAATCACTCCACTCAGGAAGATTCAGCGGTTTATAAACTTGAATGGAACAAGATACAACCCAAGTCCCAGGCTAACATTTTGTGTAATGGACCTATACAAGCAGGAGGATGACATGTTGTCCAACCTCAATGACAGACATACAATAGTACTGCTATTGCTGCAACTGTATGTAGTGTTACCCAGGAGTCAAGCTTCAAACTCTCCAGAAAAACTTTGCTTAAATATCACAGTGGAGGAAAATATTTCTATTAATAGCATAAATACATACATTTGCTACTAATTTAATGTATATTTTAAAATTAACTTCAAAGAAATCTTTGTTTTAAGCTGGAAGTAACAGTAATCTTCAAAGAGGTTAATCCATACTTTTGAACATTTTCTCCAGAATTCTGTCTCAAGGATACAGGTAAAATACCAAGTTCACCACAAAATAGTTAAAAAATCAGAAGTCAAACCACAGAAATGATAAATGATAAAAATGATAAAAAGCTCCAGTACTGTTTTAGGACATACTTGTTTTATTTACTCACCATATTGGGTCACGGGTAATGTGTTCAAGGTTGTTTTTCCTAAACATACAATGTTGAGAAAACAGTTTTTCTTTTCCCATTGGCTTGCTTTAAATAAAAGGTTAAATTCTAATGAATCTCTAATGCAGTAAGCCATATGTGCATGTGTGTGCATATTGTGTGCATATATATGTATAGATATATACAACAATCAATCAGAAGGTGTATTAGAAAATTAGAGGAGATTATCATATTAGAAGCATTAACTGCAAATGTCTTTAACAAAGTCTGACATTCTTTTCATTTAGTATCCAAAGAGCTGTATCCAAAAGCAATAAGAAGGGCAAATTCTGCCCAAAATTCTGCATTAAATTAGGACAAAACCACAGAGTTAGGAGATCTATAACTTACAGCTTTCATATGGGAAGAGGTGATGTAGGTGAACACCTCTCAAATACTAGCAATAACTCTATCAGAAATAATTAATTAACATTCTCTCCTGTGTATCCATTTTTATACAATATTCATCTTAAAGCCATCAGTTAAACTCCATACTGGCTTAAGTTTACACTGTAAACATCACATTGTTGCTGGCTTAGAAACTAGCAGTTAATGTGCAGTAATCAATGCCCAAAGTAGAGCCTTGCTACAAATAATGTTGTGCCTACATTTTTCAGATACTTTTATATCAATATGTTGAGGTGAATGGAAGTGTGTGGAATTCACACTGGGGCTTCAGAGGATAAGAATTTTAAATTTAGTATAAACTCCTTAGCTTTTGTCTGGGTTTGCTCCATGTGACTGGCACTCTTTCTGCAGACAAGGCGATCTTTACCTTCTGATTGAAGTTTCTTTATACTAGTGCTTGTTTATAGAACCTTTACCATGAAATCAAATAAATAGCAACTTTACTGCCTTTTTCTTCTTTATTTTTTTATATTATCTTTTTTCTTTTTTGCCAGCTTTCTTACATGGTATAGATGAAGAGGGAAAACAACAGTTCTAATTCCCAAAACCAAATGTCAGAGCAAAATATGTTTCCAGCTGAATTCACTCTAATTCTTAGCAATTTAAAATTATTCCAGTTTACTTAATTTCAAAACCATTTCTTCCTGTTTGTATTTTTTTAAATGCTTTTAACACAATGTCACTGCACAATAGTTTCTGTCTGTCACACACACAGACACACAGACAAGTATCATTGGCTATAAACTGTGTGCAATGAAGGTGTAATAAAGGCAAATGTAGATTCTTTTTCCACGGTACCTTTTATTTTTCCAGATGACTGGTCCACTGACATACTGACTTACTAAGACATTTTATTTGAAATTATAAATAACTTGTAGTCACTGATCTAAATGAAATTAATATTGTAGAGATAGTGCTATAAGTAAAAATATAATAAAGAATAATGCAGGTTGAACAAAACAAGTTTGAAAGACTCATCATATAAAGGAATTATCACTCCACTTTGCGTTCTTAGAGTAATTGACATTAAAAAAAAAAAGCTCTTATGAGTTGTGCTTAGAAAATAAAATCTTCAAATCAATGTTGAAACCATTTCTGCCTTTTACATGATCCTGAAACAATGACTAAATCAGACCTATTTGATTCCCAAGAAGAGTTGAGAAAGCATGAAAGGCTGGATGACTCCATTACTCACTGGTGAATTTGAAAATTACTTGGTAGCCCCAATGTCAGAAGCTTTCACTGTTATCAGCTCTTTCCAACTATTTTGAGCCTATTATGGAACAAAGGTACCGCAAATGCAAACATTTTTTTTTTGAGATGATGAATAGAACAATTTAGGTGAACAAACAGGGCATATACGTTAACTTAATTTTGAAGAGATGTAAGTGGGTATCTTAGCCTTCTAAGGCTGAAGCATTCCTGTTCTGCAGGATTACATAGAACACTGCCTTTTTCTCTTACATCTCTCTTTTATCTTTATCTCTGAACTGATTCCTCCTCAGCCCCTGATTCTTCAGCCTAAATTGTTTGTCCTACTCACTGATTAACCATTAAAGTGAGAAGCAGTCCATGTGCCAAGTAGGACAACCAAGGCAGTTCTGGTGCCACTGCTGCATTCTGGTGGGCAATCACAACAGCAAGGGAAGCAGCACAAGTCTCCAAACTGTAATCCTTTGACAGCCCTCTCCTCAGGGCTTATTATCGACAAAGCAACAGCAAGTCAACCACAAAATACATGGCAATGATCCCCAGAGGCTTTCTGAGCTCCAGTCAGTCAAGATGGAGGGTCACACCCTCTCTTCTGATTACAGCATTTTTCCCTCTTGCTCCAGCAGCCATATGACCAGCCAGGATCATTTTAACACCTTACTGGCTGTGTTTACCTTTCACTACCATATCACACAATATTTGGATATAAACTCAATAGGAGGAAATTGAAACTCAGTGGAATTTCTGACTGTGAAAACAATTTTTCAGCACTAAGGGTTCATGGCAAACATTTTAATGTCTATAAAATTATGGCTTTTGTTCCCATGGCTAAAATATAATAGAATATCAATGCAAAGGTTTTTCCCAAGACAATAACTGAAAACATTTTCAGTCTGGGTTTTCTGTATGCTGGCTGATTTATGAGGATACTTTACACAATCCCTGGCAATGTTTATCTGATCGGGTCACTGCCAAAAAATAAAACAATTTGGAACTGAGCACTCAGAACAACCCACTTTGCTATCTATTGCTATGCAACCTCCCATTGTAAGCATGGAAAAAAAAATAAAATTGAGGCTTATCTGTATCACAGGACTTTTTATTTCCCCTCTAATTTCATTTTTGTTTAAAAGCAGTCACCGATTTAGGACCACCCCTTGGATCTGGCCCAGAGCCACATGACTCAGAAAACAGGATTTACAAATGCTATAGGAGTTTCAGCACAAAACTGCAGTAGAAAAATCCCATTTCACATTCTATAAAGGTTCTCCCTTTGGCTTGAAACGCTATGCCTATATTAGCCCAGCAACACAGCCCTGAGAAAGTTTCCTTACTTGTGAATACTCTAGAATAAAATAAGTAGACAAATTACAAAACAACAAACCCCTTTGTGTTGCAATATTCCCCTAGTACCCTGTCAGAAGGCACTGAGAGCACACAGAAAGGAGTGCTTAGCTAAAATGAAAGGGTAGGTGGTGCTTATTTCTACACCAGACTAGCTATGATCCAGAGTTCACACCAAATTGGAACAGAGGCAAGCCCACACTCAGAGATGTAAGCAAGACAAGTATAACAATATAGGCATAGTCAATCATGCATGCAAATTACAACCGAGCCTCAAGGGCAGCATACTAAACCATACAATTGTGAAACTTGTAGGCTACAGAAATATCTTGCAGAGTAATAATTAATTCCTGCATCCATACAAGTAAGGCAAATCAAAAACTTGTTATTAGTCTAGTTTACGTGACTTCTAACCTAATTATTATAGTTTATTCCTCATGACAAAATTGACAAAATTGAAGCTGATATGCACAAAGTTTTCTGTTTCTCTTGGGTTCTTCTCCTACTTGCTATGTGCTGGTATAGTGATTCACCACCCCTAAATCATTTTATGACTCAAAGTATGCTGGTATGTATGAAGCTTTGCCTTTGGAGGGTCTGAAATGCCAGGGTCTATGTATCTAAGCCACTTACCTCCAGCAGATCAGGGTGCAGTGAACTCAAATCAGCTGAAAGGCTGGTAGACCAAATAATCCCACACTATGAGTTTAGAGCAAAACACGCCTTTATATAATTACATTAAAGCACCTGTAAAGAGAAGCTTAACCACCTGGCTATATAGCCATCATTCCAGCGGAGGTAGTATCCAGCCTGGAATTATAAATTCAAGAGTCATAATCTCTAAATGTCAAAAACTTTGCTTTTTAGCTGAGATACCAGCAAGCAAATAATAATAAAGAGAGTTGCCAAGTATATAGACGTGACCCAAACTGAAGACTGTAGTCCTAGAAATCAGGGTTCAACAGTTTCTAGGTTTTTTTTTAAGGAATCAATCAACAATATCCTTAAGTATGAGTCAGGAATATGGAGGTTAATATTAAATATTAAAATATTAAATGTTTTGATATTTTACCTCATTGGGTTTGCTGTGCACCAGCTTGACCTTACTTTTATGGCTGCTCTAAATTTCATTGCCCATTGAAGGTCTCTATGGTGCTACTACAGATATTGGGAAGGACCATCCATATAGAATCACAGAATGCTTTGGGTTGGAAGCACCTTTAAAAATAATCTAGTCCAACCCTTTCTGCCATAGGCAGGGTCATAGTCCACTATATCAGGTTGTTCAAAGCCCTGTCCAACTTGACCTTGAACAATTCCAATGATGTGGCATCCACAACTTCTCTGAGCAGCCTGTTCCAGAGTCTCCCTACCCTAGTAGTAAAAAATGTCTTCTTTATGTCCAATCTAAACCTACCCATACTGTTTCCCCAGCTGCTCTTGCCCACAGCATCATCAGAATGAAGAACTGTCCCTAGATGCTTTATCTGCTCCCTCCCCATCAAAGAAAATCTGCAGAGGATGTAGTTTTGCAACAAGCTATTTGTGTACTTTCATCTAGCAATGTGGCAGCAACAAGGAAAGTTCCAATTGGACTACCTGTGCATACATTTATTCTCATGCAATATTCATGACTAGCAGCAGACAGCTAACAGAAAGAGCAGTCAGTTAGGCTGTTATTACACTGGAACTGGAACTCCCTGCCAGTTACAAAGAACTTACTTAAACCATCACTCCAAAGAAAGTTGGAAAGGTCAAGCTGGTGCTGAGACAGCTTGCCTTACCAGGAACTGCCTCTTTGTGTAACTGGCAATGGAGAAGAGTCACCGCATTCAGTCTGTAGGGAACCACTTATTAAAATGGGTCAGAGGATACATATTTCAGAAGTTAGACTGGTGGATATAAAGGGTGCATCTTCATTCTATAATAAACACGAGCTTGATGTTCACAGAAATAACACTGTCAGATTTGCCCTTTAGAACACTGATCCAGTGCTGATAAACATCAGGAAGAGGCCAGAAGGCTTACTGCAAGTACAAGCCATGGACATTATGTTATCAAATTGCAGTGAAAACAAAATAACATGAATAAAGTAAGCTTGATAAACTCATAACACCAAATATTTTTCTCAGTAATACAGTTCCTGCAAACAATCTGCACTGCTGCTCGTAAGGAAAAACTAATTTTGATAATTTAAATGTTTGCCTGCTAGTCCCAACTGATTTGTCAGTATCAGTGTTAATGTGCTAGGAATGGTAAAGCAATGATTTTGAAAACACTTTTATGCTTCCTTCGATACCCCAAGCACCTCAGTTGCTGTCCTTGAACAAGAAAATCACATAATTACTTCTGCAAAGAGGCTTGTCATAATCCAGTGTTTAGTATGGACCTCTTCTTTCTTTAGAATGTGAGTTCTGAAATATTAAACTCAATTGGAAACAGCCAACAAATTCAAACATTTTTCAACAAAAATGGTCTTGTGCTGACAAAATCACAGCTTGCCAATGTACCTCTTAGATTGATAAATGTAAATATGAAAGCTGAACAATGCAACTTTCCTAGCAAGCTTTTCATTTGTATAGCTTACCTCAAAGTCTCCATTCAGATTGTTTGTTCTTTTATATGAAATCATCCAACATGAACTATTCAATTTTTCAGCACCAATTTCCCCTCGTTACACTACTTTCTCCTTCCAAGTTCTTTACCTTCCACAAAGTACTGAACCTCAAGAGACCTAAATGTGATACAGCAAGTATAGTAAGGGTGAAGAAATAGATTCATACAACAGATATAAGACCAGGCAATAAAAAAGAGCTTGAGATGAGATATGATTTCTTTGTTTATAACCACAGTTTTTGCTCGTGTTGGAACCATTAGCAATAAGAAAAACTAAGACACAGAATAGCACAGCTTCATGGGAAAAAGGGTATGGTAAAGCAGGGGTGAGAAGCAAAAACTTAAAGTAAACAAGCATCCCAATGTAAGAATACACTCTATACAAAAAACCAAAGAATTCATTCACAAATCTTGTGTGGGCACATGTCTTTGCCAGGTTTTGAAGAGCTGCTGTTTAAAGCTGTATTAAAATTACATATCACCAAGGCTTGTCCTATGACCTTGAAGGCAAGAATAGCTTGCACAGCAATCATTCATGTGGCTAAACTCTTCCCTTCCCTTCCCTTCCCTTCCCTTCCCTTCCCTTCCCTTCCCTTCCCTTCCCTTCCCTTCCCTTCCCTTCCCTTCCTTTCCTCTTCCCTTCCTTTCCCCTTCCCTTCCCTTCCTTTCCTCTTCACTTCCTTCCATTCCCTTCCCTAATGAGATGCTATGGCACAGGCACAGGCCGCAGCACAGTAGGCCACAGGTCATTGACTGAACAGTCCTGGCTATTTTGTGGCTGTGTTTGAGGATCTGCCATAGCCCTATGTTTGGCTCTTCAGGCACTGTGGAAGGAAAACTCAAAAAGTAGTGCTCTCTTTGATAAGTAGGACCTTACAGGCCAAGGTCAAGGATGTCTTTCCCCAGTTGCCTCGGGAGTTTAACCAGCATTATTCTGCACAGAAAGCTGTTCCTCTAAAGAAGAGAGCTGGCCCTGAAATCTGTGTTTGTATGATGACAAAATGCCATTGAAATGTAACATCTCTAGGGACAAGAAAACTTTGCTGATATCCTTGAATCCCAGAGATGTGTACAAATTGGTTCACCCTTTGAAAAGAAGTGTATCCTACACAGAGAACTTTTTTTTCTCTATACACCCATTTATAAGCTATCATGGAGATTACTAGCAAATTTAAGAGCAACCTTGCTTGGTTCAATCTGGTCCTATTGGTAGAGATGGAAAAATGGTTACTGAAAAAAGATATACAGGAGAAAAAGCAGGAAAACCAGTGCCTACTGAAGTGAAACAGAGGCACTCACAGTTAAGGCTACTGCAACAGAAGAGGGAGCAACAGCAACCAAAGACTGCTGAGATCTCTGGAAAAAGTAGAGATATCAGCCATGCAAAGCCATATTTTGTTTTGAGTAGACTTTCTTCAATATTTTGCTTGACTGTTTGCTCTGTCTCCCCATTTACTCCACATGGCTTGTTGTCACCACAACCTTTGTTGCTACTGTATTACAAGTTGGACATGTCATATAGCTGCCCCTTCCACACCTGAAAACACCTTACACTTATATAGTCTATTAAGATTGAAAGCGTCTTGTGTAAACTGAGTGTTACTTTACGAACTACTTCACACAGGATAGCACTTAGGCACTAGCAGAGTATGTCTCTCCAAAGACACAGGGAAAAAGATTATAAAAAGCTCCTTTTTCTTCTTTTTTTTTTTAGAATAAAAAGAACAAAAACAGAAAAAAAAAAAAAAAGACTGTGTCCTGTCTACCTGCCTATATGAAAAATTTTATTGCATTTCTTGAAATATGAACAAAATAAACTCACCAATAAGTGATGGTGTGAATCAAAGGTCTATTCATAAGAAGGGAGGAAACAGTCACATGAGCCCCACAGAAAATCACATAATGACAAAAGAAAAATATTTTGGTTAAACCAGCAAAGTGGAATTGAGGTTCAAAACATTTTACAAATACTTAAAATATGACCTTGATCCTCAGCAGCACTCAGACAAGCATCTTCCACCAGCAGTCCAAATTACTATGTGGTAGCTTTATTAGAAAAACAACACTGCTCACAAATTACCAAACATGCATCTCTGAATACCTTTTAGAATTAGCTTTCATGCTTGAGTGAACTATGCAATAGTTCATTTTATACGAAATATAAATCTATTCCTGAAAACCGCTGAACCTTTTAAATTCCACCAGCCAATACACTACAAGCAGCACACTATATGACAACGATTGCACTCTGTACCTTCCTTATGTAGAAGAACAAATTATTGCAAGCAAAATAATTGGGGAGTGCAGAAATATCTGTGCAATTACAAAAATATATTTATTTTATCTCAAGGATCTAATCCTGGCGTCATACACAGGAGTAGTTTTGTACTACTCTGAGAAGATTCAACGAATAAATTTACTACAGCAAAAATTCATGCGCAAGTGTTTCCAGGATCAGTTCCCAAAGGTAAAAACAAAACTGGTTAAGAGCTCAGGCAAAGTTGTTTTCTACATTTATATACTTTACCTTTGAATAAAATTACATTAAAATACATAATGAAATGTTAAAGATATATGAAGAAATTGAAAGAATTGCTTGTTTTTCCCCCCTCCATCAGCTATCAAAAAAAAAGCAATTTGAAATTGAATAAAAGGGAGATATTATCCGAAGTGTAGGTGTTGTGAAAACTGTTCAGAGCAAATTAAAATACTAGTTTGTGCTGCAGCCATAAATTACTAAACTAATTATCTAGTAGAAGGCATAACTGAATCATTCAAAGGAGTAATTAGCAATCACACATAATGAGTACTGCTACTATTTCTTGTCATACCGTATTTAGCTTCTGTGCAGCCTAGAGGAACTGAATTATTTCCTACCCTTCTCGGAGGGCATTATTGCTATATTGAGTGCATCAGCCCATATTATTACTCCCAGTAGCTTAATTCTTCACTGGACTGCACACTTCTGATTTCTTCTGTCAAAGTTTTGCCTGAGCTTCTGGGTCCTTCTAAGGAGGTATCTTCACAGTTTCTTCCTTGGCCTTAGCATAAATGTAAACTTCAACATAATCAAAGTACATGACTTTTTAACTATTTCTATTGCATTCATCTCTGTGAACATATGCTGCATCTTATAGATAGTTCCTGTTTTACATAGAACTTGGGCATCATACACAGTGTAAAATGGAGGACTTGCATAAAACTGTGGATCTAGAGACCATAGAGAAGAGTGAGACTGTTAATGTTGACTTCTCAGATAAGAAGAGGCAAGCCCACCTATGCTGTTGATCAAAGGTAGCTTAGAGGAAACACATTTTTATTCCAGTGAGTTCAAGACCCATACTTCACAACAAGGAAGAAAAACTACAGAAACCAAGCAAGTGTTGCTATCATTTAGAAAAAAGATAGCTCGGAGAATCCAGATTCCTCAGTTATGCACTCTCTTTGGGGCCTGTTTTATCTTCATCTTAAAAGTTTATTTTCACCCAGACAATGTCTTATTGCTATAAGCTTCACTTTACTGACGGCCTCTTATTGTACAAGCACATACTCAAAAATATATATATATCACAGAGTTTAGTAGAACATCTCTTTATGAACACCAGATTCAACTGGATATCCTTGCAATTTTACAGCATAGTTCAAGGACCATCTAGTATTGTGCTCTCTGTTTGAAAACATGTTAACAAGAAAGAATTAGTAAAGGATTGTGTTAAGGCAGATGTCCAGAAACAAGTTTCAAATGGATCACAAATTAAATTTGTGACTACACCTGTACCAATTCTCCTCACTGGAAATTTTTTTGGAATTTGTGCAGCCATGGAAGTCAAGCCCTTATTCTCACTCCAATTTCATTTTTATGTAATCATTCCATGGAATGATTTATAGCATTCTTCTTTGATGTCAAGTGGTCACTTTGAAAGCTAATATTCCTTCAGGAAATATGAAGCTCCCTGTTTTTCCTTCATCTCCTCACTTCATCCTGCCTTCTCTCTTTGTTATCAAAAGGAGAATTAGGGCATTCTGATTCAAAATGCATGTCACACAGATGGGTTATAGCTTTTCCACTTTGATCTCCTAAAAAACTCTCAAAACTCTTCTTCAAAGAACTTCCTAAGATCTGAGTTCTGCAAACATTGGCTGTTTCACTGAGAAACTGGTGAGAACAGGACCATTCCCACGAGCAAATCTTGCAAGACTGGCCTTGAGGAAATGGAGGTAGAGTGTTAACGTTTACTGATTGCATTCAGATTTCCTCTTTCTTGGCATTTGATGCTTCCTCATTATCAACTCTTCCATATCTCTGGCAACTGATGTGTTTCTACTATTTAAAATCTGCATGTGCTTACATTCAGTGAGTATGAAGATTTATTCAGTCCATATCTTCCTTTATTGTACATGTTTTCTTTTAAAATTATTTTCATTTTGGTCAACTGATCCCAGATTTCATACTTGATAGCTACATCATAACACACTGCTAATCAATAGCTGTTTTCCCCCACTTGAACTTATTTGAAAACATCAGTCTTGACTGCACTAAGAAGAAACACAATTTAAAATCGGATAAATAGTATTCTAAAACAAAAGAAAAATAAAAAAGTGTTATACACATGATTATTTGCAAGGTGTCTATGCACAAGCACACACCCACCAAAATCCACCAAAGTTAAGATAGTTTTTATGCTTTAATCATCTTGCATCTTAGCAGAAGCAAGTAAATACAGAAATATTCTAGAATGTGGAGATATAGATGAGCTCTAGTTCTATTCTTCTAGCTTCACCAGAACTGTGTGAGGCTTGACCAACACCTCTGCATTCAGCCTGGTCCTGCTGGCAGGATACTCTCCCTTAATTGTTTTGCTGCCTATGGCCTCTCTTAATTCTGAAGTTATGATGGGTTATTGCATTTGGATGCATTTTTACATAAAGCAGCTAGACAGCACATAAATGGAAGTACGTTTGTTCTTAAATATTGTTCCTAAGTGTGAACTTCATTTTATACACTATCATTTAAAGCACAGCTGTAAACTTTATTCAAATATCAAATTGAACTTTGAGATTCATTAAGATCAATGAACAAGATAAATACCTCTTGCTTTCTGTTTCTACAATGCTAGCAGTTTTGATTCTAACCTGACATGGAACTGGGCAAAATCCCATGTTGGACCCACGGGTTCTCTTACCCATATTCTACGCCACCACAATGACAGCAAAATCACTGTGACAAAACTACGTGTCTTGATTGCCAAGGTTATAATCTGATCAGTCATTAAACATTATTCCAATCACTGATCACACAGGTCTGTTGGCAACCATTTCCTCATATTTTTCCATCCATTTAATTATTTTTTACATAACTATATAAACCACAGGTGATAAGGTACTCAAACAAACCCGATCTTTTTGGTGTTTCAACATCCAAGAGCTTTGGGTACATAAAAACTGCGATTTGATTGCTTTAAGAGTAACATACCATAACTTGGAAGTGTAATTCCTACTACATGAAGATCCAACTGGGTTTTAAATCTTTGGGTGGGAAAAAAAAAACAAACAACCAAGCAGAACTGATATCTTTTCAGATGCATCTAGTTCTGTCCCACTGCTTTCTGGGAGAGGAAGAAAACCACATTCTTCTTTAAAGAGGATTGAAACATTTTGGAGATAGAGCTCTTGAGTTATCCTATACTGGGTTTTGTACATTATACATGTTTACAGGAAAAGGTTCTTATGGAACAGAGGACAGATAAAAGGCCCATAAATTTACTCTTTGAGTTTAAAATGGCTGACAGAAAAAACAATGTTAGTTTGGAAAAGTTAACTTGAATACCTTGATGTCAGACTTTAGGACACATTTTCTGAGTTATAGAGTTACTGCAGAAATAGTTTCTAAATGTCATCAGATTTTATTCTTTGTCTAAAACTGGTACATGTCACATATGGTTTATCTCCCAGCACAGCAAAATAATGAAAGGAACAACAAAAGGCACTTTTAGAAGCACACTTTTAAAAAGTATCTGAATTCCTAAGGTCCGTTCTGGACTAAACTGAGATACACTATTGCAGCTGAAAGCAGAATTCCTCCTAGGTTTTAAATATGTACTTCTAGTGACAAATACGTAAGGCAGAAATTGTGCGCTCAGGTACACTTCAGCAGCTGTAGTCCAGTACGTTTTGAAAACAGACTTTGCCCTTAAGAAGTAAAATAAAGGACAGTCTCATAACCTTCAAGGGGGTCACACCCCCTTGTTTAGCATGATACGAAGGGGTCATGGTAAGAAAGCTGAGAGAGCAGCAGCTGCATCTAGTAGATTAGAATCCAGCCTGTTAAAGTAAAATATTATATAATGCATATAACATAAAATTTAACAAAAGCTTTTCTCCAGTTCTTCAGATAAAGTTGATAAATTTCCTTTCCTATACTGGAGGTAAATACAACTTATCCATTGTGCACTGCTTATACTTTCTGAGTTAGTAAAAAAAGACTATGAATCACATTTTCAGCTATGAAGTATATTAACTTCTGAATCTATAGCAATTAACCATTGTTCTTAATGCTATTTTTACTTTGAAAATGTGTAAGTGGCTTAAAATATGTTTGTTTTTGTTTTTTTTTCCTCAGTGTTTTGTGTTGGAATAATTTAAGGAGGCTGTTCTCCCAAAGTGGTCTAGAAATTACCACCATCCCACCAACCTTTCGTATTCTCAGCATCAGAATACAATATTTGTTATGAAAAACCTCTGAAATTTCTAACTTTGTGTTCCTTCCAGCACTGTAAATGTGCCCTTTTCTAGTCTGGTTTTAAAATCTTAATACATAGAATTCATCTATTCTATTTAGAAATGAAGATTCACACATATTCCATATAAAATCTCATTTGATTTGCTTTCAAGTCCTGCTTAAACAAAATATACCAATTTATTTGCTATTTATATTTTAATCTGCAGAAAGAAACAGAAAAGCTTGTATGAAGACTTCAGTTATTATCATTTTATTATAAACACTGCATTTACTTTAGAATATGCCTACACCTAACTCTGAACTCAATTATTGTTATTATTCCAAACATCATGATGGCAGCATTGCTTCAAATATTGACATCTACTTTCTCAAGTTCAGCATTTGACTACACATTCATTTGGCTGAACAACTATGTTTCAAAAGCTGTAATGTATCCATTTTCTAATGACAACATGCAGAAGTATCAGGCACTGCAGGAAAGCTCACTCGCTATTCTTTGAAACATTTTCTTTTTCAGCACCATTTCCAGTTTCAAAATACTTCAAAGAAATTGTCTTTGTGTACCTACTCCATTTCAAAATAGCCAATCATAATAAAACAGAGACACAAATGCTTTAATCTCTTAAAGTCTGATTAGCATCTGATTTCACAGGATTTTTTTTCAGGTTTTAGAAATACTTCATAGGTATTTGTAGTAAATCATAGAATCATAGAATAGTTAGGGTTGGAAAGGACCTTAAGATCATCTAGTTCCAACCCCCCTGCCATGGGCAGGGACACCTCACACTAAACCGTATCACCCAAGGCTACAAAGCAAAGACTCAGAAACAAAGGCTTCTAAATACAAATAATTATTCTATATTTGCTCAGTAGAACCTCAGATGCCCATTGTTCTAGTAAAAACATAAGCAAAATGATACTGCAAAACCTAGACGGAAGTAGTGTTTGTTTTGATGTGTTTTTTTTTTTGTAGGCTTGTTTTTGTTTGTTTGTTTGGTTGGTTTGTCTTGTTTTTTATTTGTTTGGGTTTTTTTTTTAGTATATTCCATAGAAGAAAAGAAAGAATTGCAGTTAAAGTAGAGCACATGCCCCTAAAAGGAGAACTGTTCACAGTTAACTTTACTAGTTTACAACATTTGTTATTATGATCAGGACAAGAACTATCAAGCCTTTTGTGCTAGGGAGTTTTGACAAAAACTTGTTTCAAATGGTTAGACAAAACCAGAACAATATTCACAAAGACACCATTGAAAAGCTTTGACCTACCGATGTACTGACGTTCAGCACACTGCTGCATTTCAGTGGCCACCCGCCTTGATGGGATATATGGTTTCCTTGTTTAGGCTTAGCACGAACTTATCAGAAATTTGCAACATCAACATACCACTGTACAATTTCTTCCCATATCTCTGCTTTCCTTTTACATTAAAAGCGCTCCACAGAGGGTCAAAGCTTGCACAAGCAAGCTATTTTTAGAGAAGCTAGTTTGGCATCAATCAAGGAAGCAGTTTCCAAGACAGTAAGGCTTGCTGGCAGAGATAGCAGTCTCATATCCAGTATAACATGTCTACTATGGGCAAATATGGTATTAAAGCTTTTGGAGAAAAGTGTTACAATGGCTGTCTGCAGCAATGAGTGCTACAAGAAAAAAAAACAAAAAACCAAAAGGAAGAAAAATCCAAATATTTTCTTAAGTAATTAAAGTAAAAAATCAGCAGTAGGCAATTACACTTTTATTAATGGAGTTAAGACTATCCTAAAACACTAGACAACTTCTCCCTTTGAAAGATATATTGCAAGCTCATTTCTGATGCTGGGAAAAGTGTTCAGATGTCTTCCCCAAGGGAAAAAAGCATTTCTATACAACTTGACCTACCCGAAGTTTTGCAAATGATGGATTGTACTTAACTATAACCTCAGAATCCTGTCTACAGTGGATATTTCAATGCTCATAACAATAGCCTTTAGTTTAGATTTAAAAAAAAGTATATCTATAGAGTAGCTATTGTTAGAACTTAGGTTTAATTTTGCAGAATGTTCAAGTATCAGATTCAAGAAACTGAAAAAGATGATTCATTACAAAGTCCAGGCCATTGCATTTGGTAGTTGTGGAATAAAATAATATGGATGAAAAATCAACTGCCACATCAGTGTGAGTTTGGTTTATAAGAAGTGTGTGAAAGTAAAAACTTCATATATCTGTGACCTTTAATTAGACAACTGGGAATTGGTATGCACAAAAGACAGACACACTTGCAAGACGGCATTCTGCATTCCATCCCCACATCATATACAAACAAACATATGTATGCATATAAACTTAATACAGCAGCATTCTACAGAACTACATTGAAGTTTCAGGGTTTTTTTTTTGTTTGTTTGTATGGTTGATTGGTTGGTTGGTATTTTTTTTAATAACTAATTCTATGATGATATATAAGGGAAGTTTAAAAGGAGTAGACAACATGACTAAGGCTGAAAATCAACTGAAGAATTGTTCTTCAAAACAAATTGACTGCTTTCATTTTCCATCTCTGACCAAATCACTACAGTTTAATTTAAATAAATGGAAAAACAGAAAGAGGAGGAATATTTATAAAAATTAATATACTAACCAGAATTCTCAGAAGTTTGCCACTCAGTAATATGCAAATCACAGGATATTGTATATACACAGTTTATTGGAAAATTATGACATTGAATTATTGAAATTTTCCTCCCTTCATAAGCCATTGACAATCACAGATTTTTTTAAACAAAAATCTTACTGATGTTTTTATGACTCATGGCTGAAAGGAAATATCTACAAGTTGAAACTTTGAAAAAGTAGCAGTTTAATGTTTCACAATTTGAGAATCCCTAATATTTTTTGTGTTGAAGTCTGGAAAAAATGCAGTTTTGCTTCATACTAATTATTTTTTTCTAGTCTTATGTTAAACAGAACGTACACATCATTCACGAAGGTGAATATTCAAGTCTGACTCCTGTTTGGGATGACCTACAGAGCTTTTTTTTCCTCCCTGTTTGGTTTAATTCATAACTGTACAGAAAATATGCAGAAGATTCACCTTTCACCACCTAGTATTTCTAGTCATATCTTAAAACAAGCACAAAGCCTTATGGCACTAGATAATATTCAATTTACAAACCGTTGCTATTTCTATTTACTGAAAGGGTTTATCTGTTACTTTGAACAGGAAAATCCCACCAGGTTATATTTCTAACGCATGTTTCATGTGGCATTTAAGTTACAGACTTCCTCCAGAACAACACTAGCAGAACTTCGCAAATCTAAAGTCCAAGGGGTAGTTTGTAACTGAATAAAAATTATGCCTATGTTTAGAAGCACTGAATGAGTTTATGAGAGCATAGATAAGTTAAGAAACATCATATGCCAACTACAAAGCAGTTCTGAAGGCCATTGTTACTATTTTGAAATCATGCAGTAGAAAAACATGTAGGTCAGTATCACATAACAGAAACTAACACAATTTTAGAAGAAGTCAGCCTCTTTACAAAGGGAATAATTCTGAAATCGCATACTGCAGACATCGAATTTGAGATCCTCAAGACAGTGAGAAGAGCGTGCAGCAAGCTCACTGCCCTGGACTTCAAAAGAGCAGACTTTGGTCTCTTCAGGAACCTGCTTTGGAAGGTTCCATGGGATATAGCCCTAGAGGGCAGGGAGGCCCAAGACTCTTGGTTGATATTCCAGGATCACCTGCTACAAGCTCAGGAGTGTTGCATCCCAACCAGAAGGAAGTGCAGCAGGAGGGCCAGGAGACCTCCTTGGATGGATAAGGAGCTCCTGAGGAAAATTCAAATGAAAAAAGAGGCTTATAATAAGTGGAAGCAAGGACAGGCAGCCTGGTAAGAGTACAGGGATGTTGTCCAGGAAGCTAGGGACCAGGTTAGGAAAGCTAAGGACCAGTTAGAATTAAATTTGGCTAGGGGTATTAAGGATAACAGGAAGGGATTCTATAGGTACATAGCAAATAAAAAACAGACAAGGGAGAACGTAGGTCCCCTCAGGAAGCTCTCAGGAGAACTGGCTACACAGGATTTGGAGAAGGCTGAGGTTCTGAATGACTTCTTTGCCTCAGTCTTCACTGGCAAAGGCTCTGACCACACCACCCAAGTCCTGGAAGGCAGACACAGGGACTGTGGGAATGAAGACCTTGCGCCCACTGTAGGAGAGGATTGGGTTCGAGACCATCTTAAAAATCTGAACGTGCACAAGTCCACGGGTCCTGATGAAATCCATCCACGGGTCCTGAAGGAGCTGGCAAATGAAGTTGCTAAGCCACTGCCCATCACATTTGAAAAATCATGGCAGTCAGGTGAAGTTCCTGATGACTGGAAAAAGGGAAATATAATGGATGACGGGGGAATTACAGACCAGTCAGTCTCACCTCTGTGCCTGGCAAAATCTTGGAGCAGATTCTCCCAGAAAGCATGCTAAGGCACATGAAAAACAACAAGGTGCTTGGTGACAGCCAGCATGGCTTCACTAAGGGGAAATCGTTGTGGACGACAGCATGACCATGAGCCAACACTGTGCCCTTGTGGCTAAGAAGGCCAATGGCATCCTGGGGTGTATTAGAAGGGCGGTGGTTAGTAGGTCGAGAGAGGTCCTCCTTCCCCTCTACTCTGCCCTGGTGAGACCCCATCTGGAATATTGTGTCCAGTTCTGGGCCCCTCAGTTCAAGGACAGGGAGCTGCTGGAGAGAGTCCAGCGCAGGGCAACTAAGATGATTAAGGGAGTGGAACATCTCCCTTATGAGGAAAGACTGAGGGAGCTGGGTCTCTATAGTTTGGAGAAGAGGAGACTGAGGGGTGACCTTATTAGTGTCTATAAATATATAAAGGGGGAGTGTCACGAGGATGGAGCCAGGCTCTACTCAGTGGCAAACAATGATAGGACAAGGGGTAATGGGTACAAACTGGAACACAAGAGGTTCCACTTAAACTTGAGAAGGAACTTCTTCTCAGTGAGGGTGACGGAACACTGGAACAGGCTGCCCAGGGAGATTGTGGAGTTTCCTTCCCTGGAGACATTCAAAACCCGCCTGGACACATTCCTGTGTAACATTATCTAGGTGTTCCTGCTCTGGCAGGGGGATTGGACTAGATGATCTTTTGAGGTCCCTTCCAATCTCTAGCATACTGTGATACTGTGATACTGTGATACTGTGAAATCCTGCATGACCAATTTGGTGGCCTTCTATGATGGGGCTACAGAACTGATGGACAGGGGTAGAGCAGTTGATGTCATCTACCTGGACTTGTGCAAAGTGTTCGACACTGTCCCACACAACATCCTTGTCTCTGAATTGGAGCGACATCAATTTGATGGATGGACCACTCAGTGGATAAAGAACTGGCTGGATGGCCGCACGGAAAGAGTTGTGGTCAATGGCTCAATGTCCAGCTGGAGACCAGTAACGAGTGATGTCCCTCAGGGATCGGTGTTGGGACTGGTCTTGTTCAACATCTTTGTTGCTGACATGGACAGTGGGATTGAGTGTGCCCTTAGCAAGTCTGCCAATGACACCAAGCTGTGTGGTTCAGTTGATATGCTGGAGGTAAGGCATGCCATCCAGAGGGACCTTGACACACTTGTGAGGTGGGCTGATGCCAACCTCATGAAGTTTAACCATGCCAAGTGAAAGGTTCTACACCTGGGTTGGAGCAATCCCAGGCACAGGTACAGGTTGGGCAAAGAAGAGATTCAGAGCAGCCCTGTGGAGAAAGACTCTGGGGTGTTGATCAATGAGAAAATGAACATGAGATGGCAGTGTGCACTTGCAGCCCAAAAAGCCAACCGTATCCTGTGCTACATCAAAAGGAACGTGACCAGCAGATCGAAGGAGGTGATCCTGCCCCACTACTCTGCTCTCGTGAGACCTCACCTGGAGTATTGTGTGCAGTTCTGGTGTGCTCAACATAAAAAGGACATAGAACTGTTGGAACAAGTCCAGAGAAGGGCCACAAGGATGATCAGGGGACTGGAGCACCTCCCCTATGAGGACAGGCTGAGAAAGCTGGGTCTGTTCAGCCTGGAGAAGAGAAGGCTGCGTGGAGACCTCATAGCAGCCTTCCAGTATCTGAAGAGGGCCTATAGGGATGCTGGGGAGGGACTCTTCATTAGGGACTATATTGATAGGACAAGGAGTAACGGGTTAAAACTTAAACAGGGGAAGTTTAGATTGGATGTAAGGAGGAAATTCTTTCCTGTTAGGGTGGTGAGGCACTGGAATAGGTTGCCCAGGGCGGTTGTGAATGCTCCATCCCTGGCAGCGTTCAACACCAGGTTGGACGAGGCCTTGGGTGATACGGTTTAGTGTGAGGTGTCCCTGCCCATGGCAGGGGGGTTGGAACTAGATGATCTTAAGGTCCTTTCCATCCCTAATTATTCTATGATTCGATGATTCTATCACTGTAGTCACAGCTAAAAGGCACGTGTAGATTTTTCCACTCAGAGTAAGTGCGACACTTTGAGAAGTGCAAAACATGCACTTTGAGGAGGGTAAGATGTCATTTATTTAATACTTATAGAATCACAAAGTAAGCAGGGAAGAGTAAATATTACAGGATAAGTTTTAAGTCTGTGAGCTTTTTGACTGTTTTAACAATGATCATTGCTCCTAGGTTACTTAAGGACTTAGAATAGCTGCAATCTTCTAGAAACAAGTCAGTGGGTTAAATTCACCATTAAATAACAGACCAAGAATGTACAAATAGTTCATTGCAGTATTTCAGCTGACTCTCTTCTGCTTTTACATGAATACAGCTTCTCCCCTCTCTCCCCCAGCAGAAGGTAAACCAAATCCTCAGAACTGTAAAAATTAGCAGCCTCCCAGCCTCATGTACTATTGTAAACCTAGTAGTTTACATAGCTAGAACTCACTTGTAATCAGTACAGTAGCTTGCTTTTGTAGAAAAGTGGTTGTGTAGCTATTCATGATATACACTCTCAGCTACTCACACAACCCAGGAATGTACCTGTGAGGACCGCAGAAAAGTTGCTCTATTTTCTATGGGATTAAGGGCAAGTATATGACCTAATGCCCAGTAGTAGACAGACTGCCCCTCCCTTTTCTTCCTCTTCTCAGCTCCAGATAATATAGTCCATTACTTAATATTAAATACAGAATATCAAAATAATATTTGTTACTTCTATACATTAACATTTACTTCTTAATTCAACTTTTTTTGATCATAACACAGATGGACTTTTTTTTTAAGGATTATTTAGGGAGTGGGAGGGACCAGCTGAGTAAAGCATTTTAATGAGGATTCATAGAGTATTATTGGCATTAGGCCCTAAATCTTTGTATGGAAAAAATAGAAACTTTGAAGTAATGGTCTGAAAGCTTTGCTCCCTTGAGATCAACACAAAGGACTCAGCTGAGATGGAAATGAATATTCAATAAAGAGCCAAGCATTGAAATCTGAACAGCTGAAACTAATTATTAGGAAGTTTTTGCTATGGATTATAACAGAGTTTGAACCCATTATAGAAGCTCTAAAATCCCCAATATTAATATACTAAGCAATATTTTCCAAGTTATATCCTTAGAACTTAAAAGTCTGATGCTTTCATTTACTCTTCACATCAGAACTAGAGACCATCTAAAACCTACAAATGACCAAATAGGCCCAACTGAGAATTAAATAATTTTGTAAAACATAAAATAGTTCAGATAAATGCTTGTGGTCTCTTTAAATCATGGTTTGAAAAGGACTTCTGAAAATGTGCATAAGTGTCAGGCACTTTAATGTTTCAGAGGGGTTCTGTTTGGTTTGTTGGAAAGGGAAACTTCTTATAAATATACAGAATCATTTATTAAGATATAAACCAAGACAGAAAGTATGTTTCAGTAACGAAAAAAGAGCATAGAATAGGATTCCTGCATGCATTTTCTCATCTGTATTGAAAGTTTATTTCAAGTGCACTTTTTACAGATAATATGAATCAGAAATTCAAGTTATTTTTATATTTCTTATTTGAAGACATATGAAGTAATTTAGTAATTCAATTGCTTGTATTGACTCAAACCAAGTTTCTAGCACATTCTTGCAAACTTGATACCTTCAAAGTATTCAAAGTTCTTTAAATCCTGGATGAAACACTACACATTAAGTCATATTTATGCATTTCCATATATAAGTAAATAAAATCAAACCAAGAAACAAAATCTGCAAAATCACACTTGTTGAACAATCAAGTAGCAAACTCATAGAAAAATAGTACCTTGAAGTTATTAACAATCTGTGCTCAGGAGCCAAGTTCAAGTTCAGTGGATGGCTGGGGTAACAATTCAAACAACCTTCTCTTCCTCATACCTTCCCCTGCCTCCCAGAAAAAACAAGGGCATTTACAGTCAAAATATTTTCAAGAGACCATTAGCAAGTTTGAATAACACTTCATCAAAGTTATTGCTAATTTATAAATATTTCATTTCATGAAAGAAACATTGCCTACAAATTATAAGTAAGTCTGTTCCTTCAAGTCCTCTGCCTTTCTGTACTCCTTCACACTATGCCAGTGGATGCTACTGGCAAGTCTGAGAAGCTACTGCAGCTGTATTGGTTTCCCTACTGTACTTTAGATACTTCAAAACTGTTCAGAATCATGACCTGCTACACACTGCTCCTTGCTCATGCATACCTATTTCTTTCTTGTACTGGGCATACAACAGAATGAGCCTAAACACTGTACTGAATAATTTTTTCACTTGTGTGCACTTATAATACTTTTCACCATCCCCCAGAGTACCTTGGCTGTGGGCCCAGACTTTGATTACCTGTTCACAAGAGCACAGAACACTTAAAAAGAAGTGTTTATCAGGTTGTGATGAAGCTAGACTTTTCCCTAATTTGCCAAAATTGAGCGGATACACTAAACACTCACACTAAAGACAGCAAACCCTGGCCAAACAGGGACTTTCCATAAGGAGACTACTTTCTAATTCACAACACTATCTTAATCTAAGTAACTGAAACATTCTCGGAAAGAATGTTCTTAATTATCATATTTACGGCTTCTAGAAAAAATATGCAGTGGCACCTCTCAGAGCTGTAACTTCACAAAAGCTTCTTAGCATATAGGAAAGGATCAACAAAATAAAAAAACAAAACAAAACAAAACCAAACATCTGAACCCCACAGAGATACCTAGATGTGTGCTTTCACAGAATATGAAAAGTATGAGTCATAAATACCTGGATTTTACACAACAGACACTCATATTCTAAAGAGATGGTTGCTCCCACAACCTGCCAGGAGCACTTGCTACTTAATGTATTCCATCTCCTCACACAGGAAAGGAAGTGACAGCTTCCAAAAGAGCAACTAAATTACAGAGTTCTGCTTAAAACACAGCAAATGTACACTAAGGTATGAGTCTACTCATTTTACGGCATCTGTCCTGGGTTCAGCAGTAGCAGTCATTTTTTCTCCTTCTTAGTAGCTGCTGCAGTGCTGTGTTTCTGACTTTCAGCCTGGGAATAATGCTGATAACACCGATGTTTTTAGTTGCTGCTTAGTAATGTTTACTCCGATCAAGGACTTTCTGAGTCTCATGCTCTGCCAGGGAAGAGGGGAAGCTGGGAGGAAGCAGAGACAGGACACCTGACCCAAACTAACCAAAGAGGTATTCCATACCACAGCAACTCATGCCCACTATATAAACTGGAGGCAATTGCCTGGAAGGGCTAGATCACTGCTCGGGTTGGGCTGAGTATTGATCGGCAGGTGGTGAGTGGTTTTATTCTCTTCCCTCATTATTTCCCTTATCATTATTATTATTATTGGTGGTAGCAGTAGTGATTTGTGTTATACCTTAGTTACTGGACTGTTCTTATCCCAACCTGTGGGAGTTACATTCTTTTGATTCTCCTCCCCATCCCTCCGGGGATGTGGTTTCTGGGTTGCCGGCTGAACTTAAACAGCATCACAATTAAGAAAAAAAAAACACAAAACCCAAAACAAACAAACCAAAACACCTTCAAGAAGCTATTTCAGCATCCTAAGGACATTAAGAATATTTTAATTCCTGTTAGATCTGAGATATGAGCATACCATCCTCTGATGCTATTCCTGATCTTAAATACCGCACAACCTAACCCATTAAAAAAATCAGCTTATCATTTGCTGCTGTTATTTTTCACTTATTCCAGTCAACCTAAGATACTTCACTACAGCTGAAGCACAGCTGACCTTCAGACCTCCTCTTCAAATGCTAAACTTAACCACTACACTGTTCATAATTGCAGCAGATGGTTATAGGCTTAATACGCATATATGAACTTTATAAGGTCTGGTCTCATCTCCAAAGAAGAGACATGGAAATGTATCAAGGTTACTGAAGCCTTTCCATTGCTCTCCAACTGAAGGCAGGGGGAAGGGAAGGCAAAGAGAAAGGCTGGAGGCAGAAAAAGGAAAAACATCCTTGCCATGGTGGCCCAGGCTTTCTGTAGTGCTAAGTCTGTGTTGGTAACTAATGCAAACTGAGACACTCTGCTGGTTTCAGTCTCTTATTTATTTATTTTAAAGGCTACGCCACTTCTCCCTCTATGATAAGTAGTTTCTTAATTTCATCTTAAGTTTAATAATAACTGTCCCCATTTCTACTCAGTAGAAAGTATCTTTGGTTTAGAGATGTAACATAGCAGCTTAGACTCAAACAGTTAGAAATAATTTTAAAAATCATGCTACTTTGCCTCTAGTAGTTTTTATTTCTCACCTAACCCCTAACAGGATTTCTTCTAAATATATTTTTATTGTTTCATTTGTACAGTAACTTTCCCAGCTCATGGAGATATTGGAATATGAACCTGTGAATATATTAATGAATACAAATTACTCTCTATACCAGATAATGAGCATTATACTGACTCCTATAGTATGCCTCATCATTATAGCAAATGATTAAATACCCATTTATACTGCCAGTGTTAATGTTTCTTGATTTTTTTCTCTGTTTCAGAGCTATGCTAAGAGAAGCTTGGCTTGTGCATACTATCTGTTGGCAAATTTAAGAAACCAAAAGACAAGTTTAAAGCAGGTGATTTTCTCAAATATCTTTACATCACATGTAATTTAAGACCTGTACAGTGTGATGTGCAATGGCATAGACACAAGAAGCAGAATCATAGAAGAGGGGATTTGCAGTGCTGATTGTATCAGTGGTATATGAAGTGTGGTTATCCTCTTTTCAACATTGGCTAATATTAGCTGCTTCCTGGCAAGTTTTGAACTGTTATAGCACACAGTTTTATGGAAAAAACACTTATTAAGTAAGTACATTCCTAATCCTGCAAAGCAACTGAATGCCTGGAAGCATGGCAGATGATATTTCTTTCAGTTTTTTAATCCAATATGGAACAACTAAAATCAGCTTAAAGGTATGAGTTACTAGAAAACAGGATAATAATTATGTTCAATTTCAGCATAAATATCCTGTTAAAATAGAAATTAAAAGGGGAAAACAAATGAGGAAAAAGTCACACAAAAAAAATCAATGTGATAAGGAAAGCTTAATACATAGGAAGTAAGTAGATTTTAAACTCTAGGAGGAAAGCAAGTAGAAACAGCACAAGGAACTTCTTGCCCACTGAAGCAAAATGCAAGCCAAAAGCACTGTGTGTAGCTTCATACATGCCTGTTCAAAAATTTGAAGAGCAATTTTATTTCTCTTCATGTAAGGGAAAAAAAGTATGGACAGATTCTATGATTCTATGATACACTGATATTTGCAGAACAAGATCTAGGCAGCAGGAAACAAAAGAAAAAAATAAGAGGACTTTGTAAGTTAAGTCAGACAGAAAGAAAAACAAATATGAACAAAATATTTTCACTGTTTCCTCTTCTTTGATCTACCATCTACAAAGTCTCCTTCATAACTCAGCCACTGGTGAAGAGTCAAGTTAACAGGGCTGCTCCCCAGAATCAAAATTTTTCAATGTTGTGGCAGCTAGTCTGGTGAAAATAAATCCAGGATGATGACAGAAAACAGAAAATAAAAGAACCCACACCCCAGAAGGTAAACAAAAAACTCTGAGAAGCTCAGTCTACAACGTCACTATTTCTTTTGGTCCTCTGACTGGTATACGTAGCAGTGATGGAGAAATTTTCCCCACTGCTCTTGAGCTTGAGTTGCAACACTGTTGTGAAACTTTGTCAATTGTATGGGCATAGCAACAACTGCCTTGAGCTTAGAGTACTGCATAATCCTTTAGATAGGACTATGCTTGAAACTTGTACACTTGAAACTTCCTCATTTATGTGAGGATTTTTCTTGCTTAAACATTAAACCACACAGAGAATGCATTGCATCAGCCATGACCACCCTTGTGGAAGCTGCCAGTAACAACCCCAATAGACCTTCAGATTTAAGTTTTGTTTGAACTAAACTGCCCCTCCGATCTGCCCCTCCTGACAGCTTCACCAACCTATCTGCTGATGTTTTCAAGGACTAAATGGATACTGAAAAGGTCAATTTAGGCTATCATGGCTATTAGGAGAGCAGCTTCTAGCAAACAGAATATAAACAGCTCACATGTTTAGATGAACTTCTGTCACCCTCTACCAGATCCAACGCCTTATGCAAAACTTCCACTCTTACTCAGCTGAACCTAGCAGCCTCCCCAAATGCGCATTCTCATGCCTTCCCTTGTGAAATGCTGATACTCGTGGTTGCATACAAGGAAACTTCAGAAGCTAATTCAAGGAAAAGATGATTTGAACTTTTGATCAGATCTTCCTGAATCAGCTCATTGCTTGATGGTGCAGAAATAGCATCTGTACAAGAAAAAACCTGAAATGCCTGAGCAGGAGCAGCAGAAAGAGTGGGATTACAGCAGTTGCAGATTCAGTGAGTTTTTGCTAATGGATAACCATACCTTGTACCCTACTTTGCACACAGACCATAGCAGTGAGAAAGCCCTTGCCACTACTCTTTCTGCCATACAAAGGAAGCTTAAATGACTCAAGCACCCTGGACCTAGATACCATAATTCAGTGTCTGGGTGAAAATTGCTCATCGGTAGTGGCACAGCGTGCTTGGATATTTTATAACAGATCTGTGTCATAAGCAGGGTGAGATTTCTCCACAGTGCTGTCACTAATAGCTGTGACTCAGTGATATTTTTTAGACTACTCAAATGATATAGCTCAAACCCATTTAGAGACTTCATTTTTCATGAAGTCTAGTGTCTTATCATTTCAACAGGCCATAAAGTATCTTTATGAAGTTTGGCAACAGTGTTACACACAAACTGAAAGCTAGAGAGTTTCACTTTGTCAGATTCAGTGATGTGGCAGATTTATGGATAGAAGGAAGAAAAGGACAGCTGCTAGCTTCCTCTCCAGATAATATTTTTTATTAAACAATATCAACACATGTGCATAAAGTCCCCTCAATAGCCAGCTTGCATTGTTCTCTGACTCAAAGGAAAAATAAAGTCTATGTATATGGACTTGGAAATGAGACTTTTCTCATCTCCACAAGAACAACTTAATTCATCCTACGTATTCTTGCTCCTTTTTTATATATATGACAGAAGGTAAGAGTTTAGGCAGAACATAACTTTATGAACTCTATGCCTTCACACTGCATTAAAATATACGTGGTTTATTTCATTGACATCTTAAAAACCTTGAAAATAAACATCTCTGTGCTAAAATTTATCATAGGAGATAGAGAAGTTAAATACATGCAAAAAGTAATCTGAAGGACATCAGTTCTCACTTTGCTTCTATATTTCAGTGTTCTAATTAAATTTCTGTATTGATTTAGATTGGGTTGTCTATGCCAGTAATCAAGACTAACTAAAAGAATATGTTTCTGAAACAGACTAAAATACATCCTTATAGTAGGCTACTTGTATTTCCATTTTATTGAGTAATTCCAGAAAATACTCTAGTTGGAAATATTTTCAGTATCCCTAAACCTGTGCCATGTCTTTAACCTGGAATCCTTCTTGATCAGACCGATATATTGTGAAGGAAAAAAATCGGTTTAAAAGAAAGTGTTATATAAAATAAAAATTATGAATCTCATTTTCTTCTCTTACTTTTAAACTGAAAATCACAGAATGGCTGAGGGCGGAAAGGGCCTCTGGAGGTCATCCTGTCCAAGCCCCCAATGTCAGACCATTAAACAGTGAAAAAGAAGGTGGTGTTTTCTTCATTTATTTATTTTCCCTCTTTTTCTCCTTTCTCTCCCATGAAGTGAGAAAAACATCAAAACATATTAACATCTTTTCTTCCTCTGTCTTAGATAAAGTTAAATACTTCCTCCGATAAATACCATGACTTCATGACAATTTAAGATCAAGGTCCTCTTTTGTTCCTCCTCCTGTGCAAAGGAATATTGATCTCTCTTATGATTGTTTCAAGCTGGGCCTGTTCAGCCTAGAGACTTGGGAGATCTGATCAATATGTATAACTATCTGAAGAGACGGGGTCATGAGGATGGGGCCAGACTCTTCTCAGTGGTGAGAAGCAAGAGGACAAGAGGCAATGGGCATAAACTAAAACACTGGAAGTTCCAGCTGAACATGAGGAAGAACTTTACTGAACACTGGAATAGATTGCCCAGGGTAGTTGTGGAGTCTCCTTCCCTGGAGAAATTCAAGAGCTGTCTGGACACAATCCTGATTGTGTGTGATTCTGTTTCAGTAACCCCCATGCTGACTATAAATTATTAATCAAATGGTGAGACTTTTCCAAGAGTACCTTTCTAAAACCCTTGACTTTTTCTGCTTAATAGCAATCATCCTCCAAATATACTGAACTTATTTAGGATCAGTAAAATGAAGATATAAACATAAGAGCTGGTTTTGATATTAATTTCTCTCCTCCTGCTCTAGAACTGGCTAATCCTAGAAACAGGAAATAAAAATATCAAAGGCATTAGTTACACTGACTGTGTGGAAATCAGGTAATTTCTTAATACTATTACATGGGTTTCTTTCTACTCTGTACTGCATAGGAAGGCTGAGACTAGCTATGTTCTTTGTATTCCTAGAGTCTGAATAAATATATAACATACATATTTATGCAATTAATCTTGTACCATGGAGAAAAATATACAACCTTTCGAAAGTATTTAAGGATGAAACTTTTATTCCATCAAACTTCCTTGTTTGGTTTGAGAGCAGCAGATAGAAGTGCAAAGTGTCTGGGAAATACAATTTATTCCTTACATCTCTGGTCCAGACACTACACAGAAGGCATGCAAGACAGATTTATGCTGAAATTCAGCTTCTCCTTCTTTCTCAGCACAGTTTGACATCTAACTACTGTGGGTTTTTCTTTTTCTTTTTTTTTTTTCTTTTTTCCCCTTTGTGCTAGAGCACTTGGATCCCTGAAGAAGCAAACAATTTCCTAGAACCATTTTGCAGTAACAGATTTTCTCAATTACGCTTGATGAACAGGAAGATGTTTGGTTTTAAATAAAAAGCAGTAAATTATCAGGAAATTAATAATTTACTTGGCATGGGATAATTGATTTTTCTTATACTTTTATTCTTATGCTTTTATCCTTTTTGTATGAACAGTTTGCTAATTTTCTTTTCCATGGAGGGTCTGTGACAATACACAAGCTTTCCTTTAAGCTATGGGAAGCTACATCTTTCCCCTTTTCTGTTAGTACAGGTTATAACAATAAAATAGAGCATAGATCTTATTTGAAAATTTGCCACAGGCAGATGTTGGTCTGCCAGTGATTTTACCTTCTCAATAATTGTGCTTTTCAATCTTCTATAATCTACACACAACCTTATTAGGCTGATCTAGTTTAATAGACCTTAACATTTTAAAGTTTTTTATTTTCTCTTACTAATGAACATGAATTCAGTAAGGTCAGGTTGAAGACCTAAGTGAGGTCAATAAGGACATTTGTATGTTTCACAGTATTTTTCATGCAAGAGGTGGGGATTTTTTAAATTAAAGACGTAAAAATACAGGAGTGACCACAGGTATCTAGATTTACTTTTTTAGCACACTAGGAAAGTAAATCCCTAAGTCAAACATTCACCAATTTCTATACATTTGGAGGAAGAAATGACTGCATTAACCTCTTTGTGAACTATATAACATGCACAAGACTATCAAGGTAACAAGCAGAACAGCAGCCATAGCTGCTAGTTTATCAGCCTGTATGGATGAACTCCCTTCCTCAATGTATTGTGTTTTATGATGGTTATTGGTTTTGCACTGCATTATGCTTTTAGCAAATATTTTAAAAGTGATTACAGAGTTATGAGCTTCCTAAAATATCTGTTGTTCTTGAAATACCCATTCACATAACAGAAGATTGCTTGATTGTTAAGGTACAAAAGTCTAAAGAAAAAAACACAACAAAACAAGCAAAAAACCAAACATCAGAAAAAAAAACCAATAATTTCTAGTTGAACAGAACCTCATGATCTAAATATGCATTGCCACAAGGACAGATACAGAAATCAATAGAAGCTACTAACCTATACATAAGAAAATATCAGTCACAATTTACTTCCCGACTCAGTTTGAAAGATAAAAAAACAAACCATAGATGATGACCTTGTGTCGTGGTTTAAACCCAGTCAGGTAATTCGTTCGCTCACTTCCCCCCCTTTTCTTGCCCTCCCCCTGCTCTCGGAGGGACGGAGAGGAGAATCGAAAAGAATGCAACTCCCACGGGTTGAGATAAGAACAGTTTAGTAACTAAGGTATAACACAAATCACTACTGCTACCACCAGTGATAATAATGATAAAGGAAACAACGAGGGAAGAGAATACATCATCTCACCACCAGCCGACCAATAACTCACCCCCCCAGCCCGACCAAGCTCTGACCGATACCTCCTCCAACCCTGCAGTCTCCCAGCCCTCCCGGCTCACTCCCAGTTACATCCTGGGCATGACGTGCTGTGGTATGGAATACCTCTTTGGTCAGTTTGGGTCAGGTGTCCTGTCTCTACTTCCTCCTGGCTTCCCCTCCTCCCTGGCAGAGCATGAGGCTCACAAAGTCCTTGGCCAAACCAAAACATCCTTGTTATCAGCTCTGTTCCCGAGCTGAAAGTCAAAACACTGCACTACACCAGCTACCAAGAAGGGGAAAAATGACTGCTACTGCTGAACCCACGACACCTTGACAAGGATATTTAAGCAAGTATTGCATTTTTTGCAGTGTAGAAAAAGGGTAATGCCCTGGCCTATCTTCCTTGTACCTGTTCTGAAAGCCTGCTTCCCTGAAGAGTATACTTTGGTCACTCTCTGGCCTGCACATACTTGCACGCACTTACACTATGACATTTGTGCTATTGACATCCAAACAACAGTATGAGCAATTTTTCATAGGCTTTGGCCTCCTAACAACTGACTCCACCTAAAAATCTGTGATTAATGGGTGAGTAATTTAGTTCTGTTTTCCTAATGATTATGTGCTCAGGTTATGGCTTGATTGTGGTAGAACAGCCTGGGAGGGGTCATTCAAAACAATGGTCACTAACCAATATCTTATTGGTTAAAATGTCATTAACCAGCAATGGCTTATACAAATGTTTAAGCATGATAGCTATTTTCATCTAACCTTTGTGGCCACCAAAGTATGCAGAATTTAGGGAGAAGCACTAATGTTGTACTTAGTCAACTACCTCAGAGTGAGCTATGGGGGGATGGTGCATGAGTTTTGCTTAAAAAAACCCAAAAAAACCCAACAAACCAACACAAAAAAAGCCCCCTAAAAACTACTCCACCCCCCCCCCAAAAAAAAGTATAAAATCCCACTATTAAAAAAAATCTATATTTAGATTTATTTGCTTATTTTCTCAGCCTATGACATTTAAAATCTATATTCTAATTTCTCTGGGTCAGCCTAAATGTTTACTTTCTCTACTGCAATGATGAGCAGTCTGGGGGAAGTCGTTTTGTGTATGGAACAGCCCGTTTCTGGAAGATCATACTGTGACACAGGAAAAGATCATTCACACAGATCCAAAAATGTCTGTTTCTGTATAAGGAAGTCAATGCTATGCAGTTCAGCTATGACCTCACTAAGAAGCACTTCTTCTTCTGTTCCAAATCCATGCAGGCAGGTCTAGAGGTTTGCCCCATAGCTGCAACACTTCAGTCAGAAGCCCTGATAGCAGGCAGAGCATTTTCAATTTCCGCGTCAGAGATCTCACAAAAGCCATGAAGACCAAGTGGCTCCCAGGTAACAGGGATGTATTTCTGCTAACAGAAACAGCCCAATGCATGTGTGATTTTTTTTCTTAAAGCATAGCAAGATGCTTAAAGAACCAGAAAAGCCTCAGGTAGATGTGATAGTATTGCCCAGTTACCATTTTACCTCCCAAAGGTGCTTGAATGAGTTGTTCTGAGATACCCAACTGTAAGAAATATCTGGGATCATTTATTTGCCCCAGTTTGACGTTTTATGCCAATACTTACTACTGCTATTTCTGGAGTGTTACTTTCTCTAGAAAAATTTCCATGAGTGGAGGAGTAAAAAGATGGTAAAAAATTTCAGAACCAGATTTGTGTATCTTCTTTTTTTTTTTTTTTTATTGAAGAAAGTCTGCATTGTATCTTTAAAGCTCGTTTCTGCCAATTGAAATGTACAGTCAAAGAAAGTCACACTGAGCAAAGTGGCATATCATCAATGCTCAAAGTTCAGAGAAAGTCACTGTGCAAGTCAAAGGACTATTTATTTTAACAGCTTACAGTGGGATGGTCCAAGGTCATCTAACCGAAAATGGGAAATAGGTGTAGGCAGGTTTAAAAACAAGCAGGAAAATTATAAGATATTGGAAGAAATAGCCCACAGCTATAAGACCTTGGGCTGTGAGCTTATTAGATTTCAGTTAGGAGGCAGACAGGATCAATACTTGAATGACAGAGCAACATGGAAAATTATTTGGATGATTCAGAAGTGTGCTGGAGCTTCAACAAGCACCTTGGGATCCTCAGATGAGTTTTCAAATAACAGATTATAAAACAGAACATATCATCATTTAAAACAGATATTCTCATCCTTTGCCCTCCTCTATAAGTGATCATACCACCTTCTTCATCCTAAAGACCATAAATAGCTGTCTTTAGATAGTTTAAAAATGGTATTTTATACTTAAACCTCAAAGACTGGCAGATTTCAGGTCTAATACCTGAAGAGTACTGGAAGAAATGGATATACCATTGGTATGGCAAGGTGTAGATTCCCAGTAGAAGTAACTGCTGCATCAACTTTCCCTAGAGCAGTCAGTATTAAAAAGAAAAAAATATATCACATAATAGTCATAAATAACAAAAAAAAAAAAAAAAAAATAACCCCACCAAACATAATTTAGACACTTTCCTTAGACTTAAGATCATGTTTTATTTTGCAGAAACTTGAACTTACAAAATCTTAATTATTCTAACAAGCTCACGGGGGCAAAAGGTATGCCATTTCTCACACTTTTCAATTTTGGCATCTAAATACATGATAACAAAGGTAACACAGAATAGACATAACAGACTACTAATAAAGAACTTTCAGCCTTAAACAACAGCTTATGTTAGGGCAGATACAGCTGCCACATAATAGGGGCCAGATCTCACAAGTACAGCAGCCCATGCTCCACAAAGTTTTATCAGAAATCACAAAGCAGTAAATTTATACTAATTAATATTATGTGGTTAGTCCAATAAAAGTAAGGCAGACCAATGAACCTCCTTACAAATACATAGGCTATTATATTTTGGACACACAAAATTTAAGATGCAAGGTTGGCACACATTTGCAAGAATTAATATCTTTTTATATTTATGTTTATAAGGCTTCAACCAGAGATGGTTCTTATCTAAGATACAGTAGTTTCAATCTCCCTTAAAACTTCATAAATCCTGCTAAAATTTGTTCTGCAGAATGATAAAAAATAGCCATTACCTTGAAAGGACCTTGCAACTTTCTTTCACTTGTCTTCAGAAACAATTGTGAAAAGCGTCATAACATGCAACAAGTTACATATTTAAATTTAATAAAACTGAGCAGTAGCCTTCAGGGGTGGTTTCACTGGATAAAGCCAAATATGTAGAAACAGGCATGTGGCAAATGAGACTAGCTTGGAAAGAAACACATTGGAGAAAGCTACCAGGTGTTGATCATTTTTCGTCTTTGCCTATATACAGCACTTACTTACTCTTGCATAGTTAGCTTTAGCATGATAATGAATAACTATCTTTTTTTGTACAATACTGATCTTTTAAACATCCGTTGCATTATACATATTTGCATAAGTACATCTAACATAACATTTTCTGCTGATGTGTCTGCCACCTAAAAAGCATCAAAGCTGCCACTGGCTTGAACACAATTCATTAATTTCATTGTTCTACCAAACAAGTACAAGGAAGTAAATCAGATGCTTCGAGGTAACATAGCAATGTCTGTTAACATGACAATGCTGCAAAATGATATAATGTAATTCAAGAAGACAGAAAGCACAAATGATAAAAAACCCAATTATTGGCTGATAAAAACATGTAAATACTCTCTTCATACTGATAGCCCATAAAACTGCCTTATAGTTAACTGCAAGGTAAAGCTTAGGTCTCAGACATTTGACATATGACAAAGTTCCTTAAATTCTTCTGATCTGAGCCCTGTAATGATTCCCCCAAGGTTGCAGGTTTATACCTGATAGATCACTGTTTTATAGTTTAAAACCTTTTCCTTCAGCAAAGCAGTGCATAAACAAGTGCTTTAGCAATTAAACAAAGGTTGCAGGGGCATGTAAAGGTACCCATACCTCATTTCTATGAGCTTGGTTATCTATATAATTGAGTTAATTTCTCCCACAGTGAGGGACAGTATGGACTTCTGCCAGCCCTGTTTAAAGGAGCCTTCTACTGTGTGTGACCAGCATGAAACCCAAACTAATCTGCTGTTGGAACTGATCTGTCCCCTAGAAAGGGTGAAATAGCAAGAGTGGTATCTGGTCCATCACAATAGGTGGCAGGAATAGGGTTAGGGTTATGAAAGGGTTAGTTTATGAAAGCTGGGCTCCTCTATGTTTTTCTTGATAAATTCAAAGGACTGAAGAGTCCTGCATTAAGAAACCTTCTTAAACTCATGCAGACATTTCCCCCTTCCTCCATGAAGCCAGAAACCAGCTGCAATTGTGAAAGACCGGAAAAGACAATATACATGGACAAAAGAAATTCAGTCCCTTGCATGACTGGAATCCTGAATAAATCAAAACTTCCTGAGCAAAAGGCATACTGATTTCAGCAGCTTTGTTAGCTAGCTAAAAGTATTATTTGAACTGGTTCTTACAGCAACAGCAAGGAACTAGACTTGGTTAGCCATGCTATCCTTCCATTTCTGTGTTTCTAAGCTGACAAACTGCATAGAAGTTATTTTTAATAATAATTTAGGTGAAAAAAAACAAGAAGGATCTAATAATTAAGGTAATTTCAAGCAAAAAAAAGAACTGAGAGTAATGAGTTAAGAGAAGTGTCAGGCACCGCTGTTGCCAACAGCATCAGACAACTGGAACGTTCCAGAGAGCTATGTGGGGATTTCAGTGGAATTTCATCAGGTTGATAGACAAAATATGGGGGCTGAGGGGGTAGTATTTAAGCAAGAAGGGTAGCTTCCATTACTTGAAATAAAAAATGCTCATCCAGTCTCTATAATTCCAGTGCAAAAAAGATACCTTTATTGCTTAAGATGTGAAGCTCCTGTTAATCATACATTTCAGGAAACTGGAAAAATTAACATTTAAACTCAATTATGGCATATGGGAGTACAAGTTCTTAGATTTTAATGCTTCAGTACCAGAAGACAAAGAATGTTGTAGAAAAAAAGAGGACTGTCTAAATAAAATTTAATAGCAACCTTAAACTGCACAAGTAGAAGGCATTACTAAATAGGCAGTTATCAAAGCATCTATCCTTGACTTAAGCTTACATTAGCTGGGACAGAACTGGCAATAAAACCCATGTGTGATTTCTGGAGTGTCAGTAAGAAAACAGCAACACTTTGTGTAATGGTTCCCTCCTTTCCTGCCATACTCTGGGAAGTAAAACAGTGCCCTTTTTCTTTTGTCTTCTCAGAAAGTTTGCTAGAAACTACCAGCCACTAACATGCTAGCAGCTCTCAGGCCTTCTTCTTTACAGTACTCAGTCATACATTTGGGGAATAGAAAGAAGAAAGGAGATTTCAGTTTGGACAATGATGTCATTTGGACAACAGTAAGTTAAAAGTGAGATAGCAGCTGCAGGTCCCCAGCCAAATAAAAACTAGACTCCTGAAAAATAAACTGAAAGCATAAAAGTAATACATATATACATACATATATGTGTTTATATGTGAGTATATATGCATCTCCACGTAAACATATACACAGATATATATTTCAGAGAGCATGGAAGGGAAGAGCATGTTACCTAATTTGAGCATGTAAAGAAATCAAAAGAGACATAATTGGAGGTGGACATTTTCTTCTCTGAGCTTTCTATTCTACAGTATGTACCATCTGGAGCCTGTTGATTCAAGTAAGTGTGGCCTGAGTGTTTCAGTGAAGGCTGGGGGACTGCAGTAGTGTGATACTTACATAAAACATTCTTTCATTACACCAATCAACTTTTATTACAGAACAAAATCAGTTAAGTCACAAAAAACATTTGGTGTGTCAGCAAACTAATTTTCTGCTCAGCCTTTAAGTTTTCCAAAGAAAGGGCAGTCAACTTGTTTCTTGCCAGCAAATCGAAATGAAAAGCCATTACAATTTTGTAGCAGATTCAAAGGCAAACTGCCATAAAAGAGTTTAAGCAAAGTCCCTGAAATCTGTTTTTGTGTTGTTAGAACAGGCTAATGTAATTTGAGAAGTATAAGCTCAGCAAACAGCAATATTCTTGTGGACTGCAAAACAATGAGCACTCCAAAGACACTAGTATATCAAGTCTACCAGTAACTTGTAGTCTATGAATGAAAATGTTTGATCACTATTCCCAGTAAAAAATGAACCATTAAAAATAAAAACAGTTCTTTTAACTATTAAGAGTCTAGAAGTTGTGGGAAGGAGAAGAGTAAAGATTGTGAACCTGTTCATCAATGTCACCCTACTATGGTCTGGAAAAAGGGATAGCAGTAAACTGCTGAGAAGCAGCCTAGGCAGCATACATGATGTATATGAAAATACAACTCATCACAGGATTACTCCATAACATTTACTACACTGTGGTGTAGAGATGCCCAGAGATGGTAAGTGTGGTTGAGTCCCTGGGGAGCCTGTGGAGCCATCCCTTTTTGTGTAGTGACACACCCAGAACAGCGCAGCAGCCTTAGGGCCATACACAACCAAATTAAAGAATGACTCCTATCAGTATAAATTATCAGTAGGACTTGGGCATAGTACTGTGCTGAGGAGAAAACACTCCTTAACCAGGGAGGACTATCAGTGGGATGTTGCCCGGCCCTGCAGTCCACTACAGGAAGTTTAACTTCTGATGGCATTTCCAAGTGACTTTACTTGAGCTTCCCTCTAGTGAACATTGTCTCAACAGGAAGCTGCTGCAACAACAGCTAATGCAATTCCTCAATACAGAGAATAGAAATTTTTCAGGCAGCATGAGTCCAAGTAGAACACTGAGACAATGGTCTCTACTGTATTCAATTTTTACACTTAAAAAATGGAAAATTTAAAAGGAATTAGAGTTAACTTGTTATGTATAAGTATTTGATTTTGACCTGACAAAAATTTCCAAGCAACATGAATATGGTAAACAGTAGTACACAGAAGAGTACTACTTGAAACTAGATTAGACTATTTTTCTTATGTCTAAGAAACAGCTATGAAAGTCATGAGTAGAAGTTAGACTCCCAGCTGAACGCTTGATAAACATTTAATCAATGAAGGTTAAAGGATGTGGAAAACTCTCCACTGCTAGATGTACTGTTTCCTGTAAATTGATCTAGGATACCTTTTAATCACAGCCTACTCAGCTGGATAGAGGAATGACTGAGAAAGTAATTCCATGAGCTGTTATATAGGGCTGTACCAGAAATATAAATAGTCCCTCTGACATTCAGGTACATGAATTTCTGAAGAGATCTTAAAATGGCAGCAGGACATGCTCATTTCTCTTTTCCATAAAGAAAGGTTGTCCTGGCCATGAAATCCACATAGTTTTGCTGCACCAGGAGCAGGGTTTATAAACCTTACAGGGAAGGTAATTCTGGTAACAGGAATTGAAAGCACTGCATGGGATCAAATATGGCTGAAGAGACAATGCATGCTGGCAGAAAGAAGCCAGGAGGAAATAAAAGGATTTGACGAGGCTGGCATAGCCCAAGGGAAACGTAAGCAGCCAGGAAAGCCTTGTGGACCAAATGAAGTTAATGTCACTAAGCTATTCCAGGTACTCAACTCTTAGCATGCTGCATGGGACCCAAAACCTGAAATTATAAGGATGGGGGAATAGGGAAAAACAGCCTGTGTATGGATAAAATACTTTTAGAAGTAAAAATCACATGCAGAACATTAAAAAGGGAAAGTCTGCCTACTGTTAGGCAGATTTACATGACCCAAAATAGAGACGAGCAAATTTCTGTCTCTGGAACACTGTAGTTATTATTCTCTAAGGCAGTAAAAGATTCAGTATCATTTGTGTGTTCCTCCAAAAAGCTAGTCAGTGCACAGGAAAGGATTTGAATAATTTACAGTGGAATGTCATTAATCCTGTCACTCCAGGACCTTATCAAAGTGCAGATTAATGAGAGGTCATATAATTTCAATGTGCTACTGCTAACACTAGAGATCATTCTGTTGCTGAACTATTATACTTTCTTACTGAGCATGAGCACTTTTATGAAAGCAACTTTAAGTGGCTTTATAGGAAAAGAAGCTTTGCAGCAGTGACTTAACTTTGGGTTACACCACTTAGATTAGTTAGATCTGGAACACTTATGTTCCACATTATGAAAGTTAAGAAGCAGTTTTAAATAAATACATTACATAAACACAGAAAATAAATAAATTCATTAAATAAACAAATCTGACAGCACTGTCCCCAGTGACTCTTGCCTTTAAAGGAGTCACTATTCCACAGACTAAAGAATTGAAAATGTAACCTGCATTGCTCCAGAGTGGTAATACCTTGAACTGAATGAATCTAGCCCTTCTCCCTCTACCCAAACTGACTGGTGTGGCAGAGAGCTCCTACCACCACTGCACTATCATGGGGTTTTAGCACATAGCACTGAAGTAGATTGCTATTAACATATCCAGCTGAATTGGGGTTACTGTCAGTTTGTGGAGTGGAACTGGCTGTTTCATAACACTGAACCCATCACTGCATATTAGAAACTGAACAGTGTATGCAGTTCGTGCTGCCAGATAGGAAAATAAAGTGATTTGAAAGGACTTCATTAATGCTAACAATTCCACCTGGAAAAACACTGTAAGGTCAACTAATTGTACAATTGTACCTCCTCACTAAAGTCTCTATAACACTATATGTAGCAATATGCAAGAAATGCTCTCTGATGGTTAAAACACCTAGTTAGCCAGTGCAAGAACAGAAACTGAGATTCAATAAGCTGACATCCAATGATATGTAAAGTTTCTGAACTGGCACTTTGTATTTTGGCTAGCTGCCCTGATGAAAGAAGGTAATCAGCATTTAAGAGTGAGCTTTGCGGTGCTGAGCTAATATTGACTACTGGACTGCAGACATATGGTAAAAACAGCCACATGGTAAATTGCTACTCTTCCATTTCAGTTTTGTCCATAAGTTAACACAAACATGATACTACACAGAAGTGGGCAAAGCAGACAAAGCACAGACAGCATCTTTTGGTACTGTAGCCAAATAATGCTAGCTTGCCCAGCCTGCTAGTACGAAAAGCCAGTATTCCTCTTTATGTGAGGAGAATTAATAAAATTAATTTTGCTGAAACTGCATCTCTTCTGGATGATTGAAGCTAAAGCTCATTCCAGCGACATCGCCACAATTTTGAAGAAAAACATTAGGAACTATTTGGGGATGTATATAGAATTCTAGAAAATAATGATGATTAATAACATGAAGACAGGGTTAAATATAAAGGGAAACTTTAAAGCTTGTAGAACCAAAAATGTTCTGTTAACTCAGAAGTGGATTAGAGTGTAAAGTGCTTCAGGACATGACACCATGTAAAGGCTGATTTATACTCCAGGCATCATAATGCCTACCTACTTCAGAATGACAAATAGCACCGTGCTGAGATCTCAATGGCAGCCCCAGAGCACTAACGGCAAATGTCTTCCATCTTAATAGCTAAGCTTCTGCAACTCTCCTCACTTAAAATTCTGAGTGTTTAACACTTCTTGTTGCATCTAAATCCAGATAGAAAAACCTTCAAATCAAACTATTTACTTCAAGTAAAATCTACCCTGAATAATTCATAAGCAGAAAGAAGGCTGGAAGTGAAGGAGCTGAAGAGTGCTTTAATGAAGTCTAGAGTTTAAAATATAATGGTATAAAAGCTATGATGTATCTTTTCTAACCTTATAAGAAAGAATATCAGTCTCTGTAACAATGAAAGATCCCGATGAACAGAAAAAGAAACAGTTCAGGTGTCTTGTTGTCAGTGACTGATGCTGCTAACAATCACACAGATTACTGCAGAGAAGGGGCTGCTATTTGAAGCAATTCCTGACAAAGGGTCTGAAGTGCTCAGATTGATTCCTATTCATCCTGCCTCTGTGAAGGAGTATTGATCCTTATAATAGCTATAATAAGCTGCAATTCAATTAGAATAAAGTATGAAAGACAAGAAAATGCACAGAAATGGAGGGCTAGTGTTATGACAGCACTTGTCTAATAAGAATTTTTCAGCTCTTAAAGACCAGGCAAAAATCACTTGCTATGTATCACAGCTGGTCAATTCACTGTGGGAATCAAGGTTTTGTGCTTTCCTGTTTCATCAAAACCTCTTTTTAAAATAGATACTACTAAAATGCATTGTTGATTTTTCTGGGATATCAGTGACAAGCCAGCACTGTCATCAAATAGCATCTGCCTTCTAAGCCATCAGCTGAGTTCCGAATTTAGTTCATTTTAGCCACTTATCCAGAAAGTGAAGAGGAGAGAGTGGCTGTGAATTAAAAAATCATGACTACCACTAACTTTCAGATTTTTAGGAAAAAAGTGTCTTCAGTCAAAGTTTTGCACTGCTGGTAAACAATGGGTTCATTCTTCTGTGTTACTGATTTAACAACATCAGTGAATGAGCTATCCGAGTACTTTAATCTAATGGGAATAAGTCGTTTAAGCTCTATGGCATAGGACCCCGTACTTAAGATGGTCCATGCAGCAATTTTTTTTCTTTTTTTTTTTTTCTGTTTTACACAATGAAATCCCAGCCTTCCTTCATAAATTGGACTGCTGAAAGAAAGAACTTTTCTGTCTCAATATATAGAACTTTTTCTATCTCAATCTATATCAATAAGAATATAAATCTACTTTTGCAGAGCAGTATACCTGTGATAAAAGTCTCTTAGAAACAGGAGATATTCTCCTAGAGACCACTAATGTAGGTGTTGTCTAGGTGTTTCAGATATATAGTACTACTTACTACAAAGGCATACTGGAGAAGAATTTTGGTGTTTTGAAGTACATATTATCTGACTCTGACTCAACTGTAGCAAAGCAGTTAACACTTTGTCATGGTATAAAGCCTGGACACACTTTTGTATAAATTTAGAGTATTACTGTATGAAAGCTGTTCACTGATTAGTGTTGCAATTTGAAGCTGAAGTCTGCTTTATTCTGGAGAAAGAGGACAGATCATAGAATAGTCAGGGTTGGAAAGGACCTTAAGATCATCTAGTTCCAACCCTCCTACCATGGGCAGGGACACCTCACACTAAACCATGTCACCCAAGGCTCTGTCCAGCCTGGCCTTGAACATCACCAGAGACGGAGCATTCACAACTTCCCTGGGCAACCCATTACAGTGCCTCCCTAACAGGAAAGAACTTCTTTCTTATATCCAATCTAAACTTTCCCTGTTTAGGTTTTAACCTGTTACCCCTTATCCTACCATTACAGTCCATAATGAAGAGTCCCTCCCCAGCATCCCTATAGCCCGCTTTCAGATACTGGAAGGCTGCTATGAGGTCTCCATGCAGCCTCCTCTTCTCCAGGCTGAACAGCCCCAACTTTCTCAGCCTATCTTCATACCGGAGGTGCTCCAGTCCCCTGATCATCCTCGTGGCCCTCCTCTGGACTTGTTCCAACAGTTCCATGTCCTTTTTATGTTGAGCACACCAGAACTGCACACAACACTCCAAGTGAGGTCACAATATTCCTGAGTAAGACTTCTCAGGCTTAGGATATCTATATTAAGTTTTCAGATCAAAGTTTTCCATAAGGTAAGTAATTTTTTTATTTTTTTTTTCCAGGTCTTATTTCTACACTCTTCTGTGTATTTTTCAGGATGGCTAAAGGATAAAATGAACTCCATTAAAATGAACTACAGGTGCATTTGAGAAAAATTCACATGGCTTCCACAGTAAATAATGCTGTTCAGAGACAAGCATTTTAGACAAAGGAAGACTATAAAATATGTTCAGTACCAGGTAATAATAATTTTTTAAAACATTCCTTTCTAGCATCAAGGTGATATTTTGTAATATTGGAAGGACTACATCTTTGCTTTGCTCATTATACTATCCTGAAGTAGTCATATTATCACCATTCCTTTTCCCACCTTCCATGATTCACTCACAAGACAAAGGGATTCCTAGCAGCAACCAAATCCAATGCAGAAGATGGTCAGAATACCAAGAAGAAGGCAGGGGATGAATGATGTCATCCTTAGATTTTGCTTGGGAGAAGAAGGAGGAAGAGGAAATTCTGACTACTTTCTGGCAATTATAACTTCTAATTTGACACCCCCACCTGCTCCCTCAACACACACCACTTTTTTTTTATTTAAAATAAAAATATAGCCACTCAAATTATCCACCCAGTGCTAGTAATTTCTATCTCCTGTAGTAGTGACAAAGGGAAGCATTTGTGAGTCTACCTTGCATTCTAGTAGAACATGCTCACTAGTGTACCCTTTATAAGCCAATTCAAAAAATGCTCTGTTTATGGTTACTTTTCCCTCCTTCCTCTCCAGTTTGTGGAACAGGAGGGATATGGGAAGTTTCTTATGTACTGGACTGAACTCTTGCAAAGGGACATTCTTTACACATCTTGCTCTGGACAGAAAGGCAAGCAAAACTTACCGAGTACTATGCTTTGAATGCCAAGGGCAGCAAGCTACCTAAAAAGACTACTGTGCTCAAAACTCTGCTAAACAACACAAAATGTCTTCAGTGAACAACAAGGACAAGCCCAGGTAAACAAAACCAGAATGGTGCCATCCAACTTCCATTCATAACTCTTTTTCTTCTGGGAAATTACAGCTTTTATTTATTCTATTTTTTTTTTTAAGAAAAAGCTTTCCTACTACCACAAATGTTTATCTTGTATTTTCGCTATCAAAGTAATTCATTAAAGAAAGTTTAAAAACTTTACTTAGCCATCTATTAACAAAGTAAGAGCCTTTCCAAATGAAAGATAAAGAATTTTGCAGACTGTAAGATTTTAATGTTTACTCTTTTTTATCATAATGCTTTTTCTGTAGATGCATCATTAAAGATTGCCTGGTGGTCATAACTCACCTCCTTTCTTAATGATTTAAGTGAACTCTGAAATGCATTTCAAGATTTGGCTTCTGCAACTGCAGTCCATGTTATTAAATAAATTAAAAAATGGGTCAGAAATAACTTCAGAAAATTTCAGGTAAGTCACCAACACGAATAAACAGAGTTAAATAATATCTGAGCAATATGCACAAAATCCACACTCCTCCCTGATTATGAATTACATACATTTCATATCAGGAGCATAAATACCAATTGTCCTTTTGTGGACACCCAGTTTATCAACCTGTTTTGACTGGAATCAGTGTGAATAAGCCAAGGAGCCAGGTTTATCACCTTTGCACCCCCTGCTTATGGAAACCACTTCCAAAACTCTTTTCCACATGGAGATGCTTTTGCAACTGCAGCTGCAGTTTAAGCAAACTACAGAAGGCATCTGCTGAGCTTCACAGCAATACTCAAGGAACGGCATGGCAGGATAACGCTATTTTTATGCCAGTTCACCGGCACAGACTGTTTCAATGGCTAGAAAAATCAACAAAGCATGCAAAAATCCTATTACAGATTCAATAAGGCAAAGCAAACATCAACACCTAAAAGGATTAGAATACCAAATGAAATTACCTTTGAAACAAAGACCACTTTCAAGTGGATAACAGTATAATCCATTTATGAACGTGCTTCAACACAAAGCACTTTCCCCATATGAAACATTCCTCCTTCCCCCCATAATATTGCACATGAATGACTTGTGCTGTAAAACCCTTCAGGGCAGGAATCTCCTATCCATACATATAGGTGTGTAACTGAAAGCAAGAGATATTAATTTATATGCTCTGATTTCATGCAAATCTGAGAGGATTTAAAAGAGAGCAAGGTCTGAAACTCCCACTGTCTTGACCTCAGAGCTGCCATTTAGAAACAAATTCCTGTAATGACAATGGCATTGTACCTCTGCATTCAAATTTCATAATGATTTTACTAAACTAGGCTTCCTAAAAATAATTTGATCTTTTACTGACCCAAGCAAAGCACGCTGCTTAAATATTACAGTCCCTGCATATTTCATGTAGGGACTTAATCATTTATAAGATTTAACCCCATATATAAATGAATAATTATTTGTCTCATCAATTGTAGTTTCTGAAGATCCATAAGAACTATTTTTCCAACCATATGTATTGGGAAAACTACAGTTCACTCTGAGACCACTGATTTTGAGATGCATTAAAATGAACTGGTAATTCTTCTAATGCAAAACTGTACATACATTTTACTTTCTTAGATTTTATTATTCTCTAACGATCAAAATAAATTATGCATGATTCATGTGATAGCCCTAAAATTCAGTATCACTGAAAATCTGAGTTTACAGGTGTTGTTAACTCTATCAGTTTTAGGGTGATTTGCCTCATTAATCCATTCTGTCTGTTCATCTGTATTCATGATGTATGGGGTTTGGCATTTGAAGATTTTTTATATGATAAAGTGTAAAATAGAAAACCTTTACAATCATGGAAATAGTGCTTTCTGAAGATGTGAACATTGCTAATGTTCTTATATTTATCTAATACATGTTTTTTATAACAACTTTTTAGCTAATTTTGGTATGGGAAAATCAGATCATTGTTATTTCATTCATTGCTTGATATTGTTAAAAATTAGAATCTAACCTCATAGGCATGAAGAGCCCAAGTATCTGTAAAGTCTTAGATTTCATTGATCATTCTGCTTAGTTATATTTTGGACCAGAACACTAAAAAGCCCATCTGTTTGTCAGTCTAATGACTATAAAACCTGCAGAGAGTTTTTTCCATCCCTTATAATGTTTTTTTGCCCTTTACATTTTTTAAAGGATACCCCTTTGTCTTAGATAGTCTTTTCAATCAGCTTTTGTGTCATGGAATTTTAGAAGTTTCCTACATGCTGATCAGTATCAGTCTGCTTTGGAGAACATAGTATTTAGTGGGAGAGGAGGATTTAGGATGAAATGCTGGACAGAGCAGACACACAAAGCTTCTCACTCACTTTGCCAAAGAATACGTTATGTTTCCCAATCAAAATATAAAGATTACGATCACAACTACAGTGTTATGCTTGTGTGAAGAAGACTTATACATTCATTGTGTCTGCTTGCTTCAGGCTTTTAGATGATATTTCAAATTATGAGTTAAAACAGGTTGGATATAGAACTGCCAGTACAGTTAGTTCAGTAACTTATATGTAAGGATTTAATCAATAACATAGACTTCTGTCTTCATCCTAAAGTTTAAATAGTTTAAAAAATAAATAATAAGAATTATTACAATATATATAAAAGAAAGTAACCCTGAAGTTTAATAGTTTAAATAACAACTGCTAGCTGAAATAGACATTGCCTTTTTCTCTCCTCTCCAAAAGATGTACATATTTTCTAAGACTGTTTATTCATGTTAAATAGCTCTAGAACTGGCTTTTTGTTTTCAAACACAGTGAATTTACAACCAACCTGATCAAGGAAGGCTATTCATGTAGTAAGAACTTTATAATGCTAGCCAGAATATTTTGCCTAGGAAATATCAGCTTTTATTAAAACTTAATCTGTAACATTTCATTGGAAGAGGGAACATTTTCATGCCTATCATATCCCATCAGTTTTCCTAGCCTCAGAATTATGAGTGTTTTTGAGTGTATTTTTATTTTTACTTCCTATTCCTCCTTACATAGGTTTTATTTTTGATTTTTTTTTTAAAGTCCTCAGACTTGTGGACTAAATATATTACAGACCTTACTGTGCCTCTAGCAAGAACACTATCAAGTTATGAGGATAGCACACTCCCCACTTTCCACCATACCCTTCAGTATATTTATAAGGAAGCTCAGAGACAATAAGTGGCAAGCCATTGTTTGCAGTCAGATCCTATCTGCTTTCCTGTAGAGGAAAGCTGGGATGCAAATAACAATTGCTGTGTAAGATTTCACTTTTAGGAGAAGGCTCATGAGAGAACAGCTGTTGAAAGATGCAAGACTAACATTAGTCAAAGGGGAAGATAAGTAAGCCAATGGCTATTAGTTAAAGTTGGAATGCAGGCTCTTTGCACTGCAGCATGGGAAATAATTAAACGCTTGTATCAGAATTTATCCAGTATTTCTTCTTATACGGAGGGATGCACAGCACTGAAACATATATCACATCTGATGTTGCAGGAAAAATTGCATACGGAAATTCCTTTAGATGCTTTAGGAGATTTGTAAGAAGCTATTCCGTCCACTAGAAAACTCAATAGTTGTAGAAAATCCTTGATTTAAACTGTGCAATACAGATATGTGTGAAATACAAGTTAAAAAATCCACTGTACCCCTTTGTGTTTGGCAGCTCTTACAAACCGAGGTCCAGCAACAAATACTGTTGATTACAAAGTTCTCTATGTGGCTCATTTGATGAGCTTACGCTGTTGTTTGCATCCTAAAATTAACAGAAAGTATATATAACTTTTTGTACTCTGAGCTTCAGTTGGAACAGTTTTCCCAAAGTCATGACGCTTTCACTGAAAGTACTGTTGAATTTTTTAAAAGCCATCCAATTACACCTAATATGGAAAATTTTACACTAATTTTCTTAAATGGATCTTAATAGCAGCTTCCAAGCTTAGTTCCAGACAACAATTAGTCACTTTATCCCTAAAACAAAAAAATTAGGAGATTTTTGGCTCCAGTGCATCATTAGTTATCCTAGTTCCTGGCCAACTCCTTAAGCCACTAATTCACAGGTATTCTAAGCTCTTCTTTTGGCTTTCCACATCTATCCTTTACCATCTGCCTATCCATCAGTCAACTGCTGCAGGAACGTTAAGCATTAAAATATATACACATATATGCCCATACACATATATACCTATATACACATTCACACATATGTGTATCTTTTAATTCCAGGCTGCTGCCAGAACATTTTCTTCCTAAAGGAGATTTGCCCAAACAAAGCTTTCAACCTTCTGGCTGGGCATATGAGGATGAAGGGAGTGACAGGATAAAGTGCAGGGAAGATAGACGGTCTAGCATGGAGAATTCTGCAGTGTAGTGGTAGATACCACAGCAAGAAAGGCAGAAAGCATTAGAATAAACCCCTCTCCAGCATCTGTGGGTTGCTACCTGAAGTACAAAGTGATAAGCTACACATTCTTTCTTAAAATTCCTTATTGCACAAACCATAGGATATACTGGTATCCAAGCCACAGGATGGTGATCTCACTCCTTTGTTATCATATAGCTTCCAGTTGCTTCTCAGCCATCTTATTCAGAAATTAAAAAAAAAAAATCACTTTACTATGTATCATAGAGTAAACCCCCAAAACTTTATTTTCTTGACATTATTTTTTCAGACTGGTGGTATCTTACTAGAATTATTTTAACATTTAAAAAACCACCAAAACCTTTTCCTTCTTTAAAGAATTAGAGACTTTACTAAGTGGAGATAACTGCAATATCATGATTCTGTGCACTTTTTAAAATATTCTCCCATTAAAGTCATTATTATTACTAGAGTAGACCAAAACTGAGTGCTGGACAATAAAAAGATTTAAATTCAGGAAGGGGCATACCAGCTGATAAACAAAGATGGGTATTTACAAGTAAGTGAAGTTCATTTATGTTGTTTGCACGGTATTAGCATAATTTTTTATACAAAACACCTAACTAGATCTGAATAACATGACATGTAAGTGTCAATAAAAAAGGACTTCTATGTATGTAACAGGGTACTGGAATCCAGTCACCAAATACAAATGGAACTGGAACAGGCTGCCTATGACATTGATACCTAGCTTTGCTGTATATCATATTGGTTAAATTGACATATACCCAAGATCAAACCTACCTAATAACTAGAAATAGGAAAAATATTAAGCCCTAACACTCTTGATTTAAAACAAAACAAACAAACCCATAGATTTATTATATATATTAAACAATCATGATTTTTAAGTCTAATTTCTTTATGATTAGGAAAAACTAAAAATAATTAAAAAAAATTAATCCACCTAATGAAATTTGAGCCAAGGGGATTTTTAAACAATTCTATGAATTTTTAAAGGAGAACAGGAAGCCACTGAGGTTAATCAAAATTAGGAGATTTTCCTTTAAAATCTTTTTGGCCTGATGAGATTGAAAGACACAGTGAAATCAAGAATCTTTTACTTGCAATCTATTTAATTGGCTGGGATTACTGTTATTTAGTTTTTGAGAAAGTGACACACAATATTTTATGCTTTCACACATACAGACATTATATATATATGGGACAATCTAGAAACTAATTCTTTGTTTCAAGTGGCTCAAGGGCCTTCAAATTTGTGTTTGTGTTATTCTGGATCTGCTGCTTTTTCTTCAGAAAACACACCCTGAACAGATTCCTATTTATCATATGTTGGCTTGTAAAAAATATCTGTACAGTGAAGTTCTTTACTAAACATTATAATTCCAGTGCATTTATTTAATGCATTTCTAATTCAAATTAATTTTGAGGTAAATTGTTTGCTTTAAGTGCATCATGCAAATTACTACTCATTAAAGTGAAACCCAGCATCTCTTTCCTTACTGTTTTATATTTTCTGAATATCTGGCCTATTTTCATTAATCTAAATTTTCCCTCCGAAATGCACACCATGGCAACGAATGTCAACAAGTGAAGGGGAAATCTGATCAGTTGTAGTTATAAAAAAAATTAAATGCCTGGCTCATTTTTAGAGATGGGTAAAGTGCTTGCTACTGTCTGTAGTAGCATATTCAGCAACAGGCTGTATTGGTATGCACTTTGCACAATGCTTTCTGTTATTCAAGTGTTCCAAATAGATGAGGCAGTTTTCTCGAAGAATTACTTTGATACAGCAGCAGAATGATATATGTTAATCATCTGTAAGAACATGACTAGGTGGAATTGATTAAAATATATATTAACATCCAACTCTGCTTTAAATAAATGTTATTCTATTAAAAAGGTCTTCAGAAATCCCACTTAAAATAGTGCAGGTCAAGTGCTTACACCTTAGTTAGAATCATAGAATCATAGAATCGTTAGGGTTGGAAAGGACCTCAAGATCATCTAGTTCCAACCCCAGTGCCATGGGCAGGGACACCTCACACTAAATCATATCACCCAAGGCCTTGTCCAACCTGGACTTGAACACTGCCGGGGATGGAGTATTCACAACCTCCCTGGGCAACCTATTCCAGTGCCTCACCACCCTAACAGGAAAGAATTTCCTTCTTATACCCAACCTAAATTTCCCCTGTTTAAGTTTTAACCTGTTACCCCTTGTCCAAGGACAACAGTGTTATTTTTTTAAGTAACTAAAACACTGGAAATGCCCACATAGAATATTTTATATGTATCTATACCACTGATACAAAAGGTAAGTGTTTTGGGGAAATATCAGTGTTCTCTAAAAGGATTTAAGCACTGGCCCTGACATCTGAGCTGACTGCAACACTTACAAAGTTGTATTTCCCATGGAGAGAGTGATGATTTTTTACATCTGAAAATAAAAAGGTTAAAAAATAGTATATGTTTATGCATGTGTGTCCATTGTGAGAATGCATGTGGCGGCACATGAAAGCTTCAGCTTATAAACTTTTAGTTTCAGTTTAGCTGGCATGTGATGGAAGACTAGCTTCATCTGAAAGTGTTTATTCCAACTGCAATACATTATCTTTTCCTGGCCATCTGAAAGCAGCAATATATCATGCTACAATAGACTGTTTTAAAACAGGGTGTGTTTTTGTAGCTGTTTTAGAAAAATAACCAGGAGTATAAAAAAATTAAAAATCAAATCATTGAATGTAAGATTTATTGTATTCTGATTTAAATTAGTGCTTAACACTGGAAATGTAAAATATAAATGTAAAATATAAAGCATAGCCCCAAAGATGATGAAGGCACATAAAAAAGTTAATCCTTGGACACACAGAGGTCCTGTGTCCCACTTTTGGAGCTGGCCAGAAGCAAAGCAGCTAAATTCCAAAGGCAGCTCTGCTCTGAATACCCTACTGACATGGCAGGGTACAGCTCTCTGCCTGAGCTTACAGACCCACTTCAGGTTTGGCACTGCCTCCTATCTGGCCAATTCAGAGAGTAGGGCAACATTTGCTCATCCGGCACCATTCACCCAGAGCTACCAGAAATACAGCAGGAAATCAGAGAAACTCAGTGATACCATGTCATCCCTGAAGCAGAATCAAGGGAAAAGACCCATCAAAAAAGCTTATTTCTTCAGTGTAACCTTATGCACACTGCAGTAAGGTCGCACAACTTTGTAACTGAGTAGTACACCTCATCCTCATGCATGTTCTTCTCAAAGCTTAATGTGAAAATCTCATAAGTTCTGTTGTAATCACATAAAAGCCATCTGAAGAGATCTAAAATTATAAGCAAAATGAGTGCAACACTGAAACTGGGGTATCTACATTTCCTTGGATTTCAAGAATTAAAGGCATTTTAAGATAAAACAAGATATGACAACACTTATACTTCTCAATTTATCACAAGCTTTAGCTTATTGCATTGATGTTAGATTTTGTGTTCTTAAACAATTTATGAATCAGAGAGAGGAGAGGCTGGGTACAAAACCTTCAGTAAATTATAGATAAATTGTCAGGACAGAAGTGAATCTCTCTATCCTTCTGGTTGAAGCTCTGATACCAGAATTTTGTTATAATTTATGGAATAATGTATCATCTAAGAAGGAAAAAATAATTCATAACAACTGGAGAAAGGAGCACAGATTTCCTTTGGGCACCAGCTTAACATGACAAGTGCCCTTACTATTTAAGAGAAAGCTTTAGTAAAACAAATTTCATTTTCATCAATGACATCATGCAGAACTGAATTCACCCCTAATGAATGACACAGGCACTTCTGTGGAAATAACTAATGGGAACAGAACCTGCATCTTATTCATGGTGGTGCTGAAAGTGTTACAGAAACTGTCAGTTCGAGGTTGTAAACTGTCAATCTACATCAAGTCTTCTAAAAAATTCAATGAAAATATTAAAACTTTGTCATAATTAAGATTATTGAATCAGCAATAAACAGACCTTTGTAGAGAACTGCTGCAATAACAGTCAGTTAAGAAAGACAAGCTGTAGGAACTAGTTTTGCCCACTGCCATTACTTGAAGTTTTTCCTACATCATCTACTTAGGCACAAAACCCTAAAATATTATTTTTTTTCTTGGGGAATAAAAAATCCTTGATTTTTTCTTTTTAATGAATAATTTCAAAATATATTTTCCCCACATTTTAGAGACATTCTCCATGTACATAATTTTTATGACTAAAAAAATTAGTTAGCTCCAAATAGACTACTCCTATAAGACAGCTCTGTGTGCATCCAACTAATTATTGCTAATCACATGTTCTCCAAATTAAGTTCTACATCACCTTATTCCCTGAAAAAAAACCAAACCCAAAACAAAAAACCCCACCGCCAACAACAACAAAAGAAACAAAACAAAACAAAACAAAACAACACACACCACCAATAAAAACCAAACCACAATAACTGGGAATTCTACCTTTCTTTTAGATGTCTTTTATATGAGGCATTCTAATTTGTTGTTCCAGACGGGGTTCAAGCCTGCTAAATTAGACAGCTACAGTAACTGCTTTGGTCCTGAAGACTTAAACTTGGTAATCTCTATAAAATAGGGTATAGTGTACCTAAGGTATGCAAAGATGATGATTCAAGGATGTGTATAGTGCCTAAGGTACAGATTCTTCCTTCAAGCAAGATTAGACCATCCAAATTGTTGCGGGGTAGTCTTTGCCGCATGTCCAGCACGCTGTATTTTGGGATACAAATACAGACCCATGATTGTGATGTGGAACTTGGAGTAAGTAGGTGAAAAGGGCAGAAGGAAAAATTCCTCCCTTCTGTCAGTCACTGGTTTATGATGATGTCTTTTGGAGAAAAACCTTATGGCAAGTTAACTTCCTGTGTTCCCTCCTTGATTCTGCAACCCCAGATCAGTACTGTCCAAACCTCAACCTTCCAACACTGAAGCACCTTCTCTTCAGCTACAATCACGTCAGAGGTGTTGTACGAGCCGTAAAGGCAGGCAGGGATTACACATTGCACAGTCATTTTACCTTCAAGTGTATCAAGCCTTTTTCAGTCATTCCTTTGATCTACTGTTGACTCAAAAACCTCTTGTTTTAGAATTAAGTTATACTTTCAAAATCTTACCATTCTGAAGAAAGGTGCTGCAAGTTATTATCAAATTGTTTCTGATTTTTAGCTACAGTTCTGAAGACCTTCCTAAGCTCTTAGTGTCAAGACCACAGCAAGAACAAAGGCAAGACCAAAGTATTCTTTTCCTAAATGAAAGTTTTTTCATGATTACTGAATTGCTTTACTATTCACAGTCCTGAATACATTCTGAATACATAGTTATCATGGGCAACAAAAAGTTACTCAGTAGAAATCATCAACACAGGCCAGAAGCAGCCAAAGGTATTCAGTTGTGAACCCCAATGCTAAAAGGTTCCTAGCTATGAGGTCCAAAGTATATAGTAAAAAATATACCAACTTTGGTAAGACTGCTTGATTATCTGTTATTATCTATAAAGAGCTCTTCATACAGTAAACCAAAATATTTAAGCTACTTATAGAAGTAAAGCAGTATTTAAGATACAATCGTTGTCTAACCAAAGCAGGAGTCAGAAGACTTGACAAAAATATTCATGAGAATGACAAGTGTCAACAGAGAACAAACACTGGTTATGTGGGGAGTTAGCAAGTCAGCAATGCTAGGGGCAAATCTATAACCAACATCACTATGAAAATCCTGCATCAGCTGAAGACCTGTTCAAAGATGTGGAATGTTAGTGGATAGCTCCTAGCTACCTAGCTCAGTCCTAAAAGACCATAGCAATTTCTGGCTCTCCTGAGCTATATGTGGTCAGAGCCTCCTATGACTGCAGCAGCAGGCCTGTTTTCCCCAACACAACTTTTGAGACGTGCCCCTTCCAAAACCTGACCATGTCACCTTGTTTTAAGTGACTGAAACTGCTCCACTCACAAGAATGTTTTTCAGTATGCCACAATGACCGTTTGAAATAATTAATGGAGAAAATTGGTATAACGCCTTTTATATCATAGCTTAACTGAATCTAGATATTCAGAAATGCTGCGCAGCCTGCTTTTTCATTCTGACAATATACTTTATATTTTTCAGTATTAGATTAATAGAGTATATATGCTAGCAACAAATACTGTACTGAAAAGCAAATCAGCAGTATACACTTAGGTCCTCAGCATGACTAAGTTTTAAAAAAATATAAGTAACCTCTCATATTAATTAAATGTGCAAGGCCATCTGAAATTTGACAGAAGTCAATGGAAAGACTCACATTAGCATTAATGGGTCTTGGATCAGGCCCTTAAAATCAAATGCTTCCTGCAAAAGGTAATTATACCATTAGCTTGTAAGGAAAAAAAAAGAAAAATCTCAGAGGGAATGTAAGTATATTTAATGTTAGGATTTTATGATGACTAGTTATGAACCACTTCTGGAGGTTATTGTTAAGTAACAGAAAAGAGAAGAAAAATTTATAGGAATACTTGACTTCAAATAAGTCAAAATCAAATCAGATTTAGCCCTTTTTTCTGGAGGCTGTGTATAGATACTTTTCTCAAAAAAAAAATAATAAATGAACAAACCAAAAAACCCTTTTGTTTAAAAGCAAACAAAAAGCAATAAGAAATTTTCAAAACCTCGCTCTTAGTTTTGTTTCCATGTTTATATGTGTCCAATATCCCAAAATTAATTTTGAAATCATCATGTTATAAAAGACATACTAGCTGAAGATGTTAGTGATAATATCCAGAAACAAAGTCTAGGTGGAATACTATATGAAGATTATTTATGTTATAGCTGGGTGTCGTGGTTTAAACTCAGTCAGGCAACTTGTTCACTCACTCCCAGTGAGTGGTGCCGGGCTGACAACAATCGAAAGTCTAAAAAGACTTTCCCATTTTAGTCTTCTAACTTCTGTGAATAGTGTGTTTAACTCCAGCAATAGTTCACTTGTGTAGTCACACATGTTCAGCTCTCCCTCTTATTACTGTCTTAATATTCCACGCAATACACTACTTTTCCCCCAAATCTCCTCAATTAAGACAAACATCTATGTCCCACTGAGAACTACTGGAGAGGGCATTCAAAACTTGTCTGTATTGAACAGCTTGAAGTTTTTCAGTATCAGCTATAGTCACTTTCTAAAATCCTTAATTTAATAAGAAAGTGTGCAAGCTAATACATCAGTAATGACAATACCGCTGTCAGATTAAGACAAAGGCACATATTCCTACACTTGACTGTTTTTTATTCTCCTAGGCAGAATGCTCAGTTCTGTTAGGAACAATTTCTTGGTCCACTTGAATCCGAATTTAGCACTGCAGTGCTAAACAAACTGAAAGTATTGTTTAAGAGCCTTACCTATTTTACCCCTAATGATATTGCCACCATATGTCATAAATGACTAATTGGTAATAACACCAGTATCAGCTGAATCCAGATTTCAGACTACTGATCTTATAATTCTTGCTAAGCAGAGGGTTCCGTATTGAATTTATGTAACACTTCAGTTGTCTAGATAATTCATAATTTCTAGAGAAGAATTTATCTACTGTCTATGTCTCATTTGAAGCAGTAATTCATTGCAACTTCTTTCCATTCCTAATTGAGATAGTCTTACAATTATCATATTCTTATCCTCCCCAGAGGCAGGCAAGGATACCAAATTATACTCAAGTATTATATTTGGGGACCCAATTATACTCAAGTATTATATTTGGGAAATTTTTGTTGACTAGTTGGGAGGGTTGTTAGTTTTGTCAAAGCTAGGTATGGACAGTAATTCAGTTTCTCCTGAAAATTCCCAAGCTATCAGCCTGCGAAGCTAGAAATTATTTTTGGTTACCTATATACCAAAAGATGCTATAAAACTAAAATGGGCGATATTAGGTGAGGTGACTCTGAAGGTCAAAAATGTTTTTCAAATAAAAACCTTTCTTTTCTAGAAAATCAGTAAAATAAACATTTCACAATATGTCCAAAACCTTTTGAACAAAATGTAATCCAGCAAAATCCACAGAAAGCGTTGAACCCAGTCCTCCTGAACTGAAATTCTCTAAGCAGCATCTATCCAGAAGTTAACTGCTCATGCAATTAGGGAGAGTCATCTAAGCTCTGTGGCTTTAGGATATCTATTCCTCAAATCTTAAAATAAATCCACATTATACTGATATTAAATAGCTGCTTAGGGGTCCTAGGCACAGGCAAAGATACCTGGACACCTAACTTCCAAGAATGCCAAGATTAGTTTATAGTCTGAAAGTACCAGACAATAAGCACAACTGAAGTAGAGGCTTCTAAAGCAAGGTTGATCATGCCCAGATCACAGCCAAGACATGGCACCCAGTATAGTCAGTATTAAAATATCTTTGGTGATGTAGAACTTGGTCTTTGTATTATCTATTTATTATTTGTTCTATTTTTATATGTGCACAACTTTTTTAAACAATTTGGTTATGCTGATTTTGTGAAATTATCTTTTCGCATTTATTAAGGTACTTGTCAGCACTGATACATGGGATTTTTTTTTCTTTACAATCTTTAGTTGGCATTGCTAGCTTGAAAACTTCTGATTTCCATTAAACATGTATTTGCGTTTCACATCCTTTCCATTTTGTGTGCCTCTGTCTGATTTATCAGAAACTGAGCAGCAATTTAGTGATTAAAAAAAAAAAAAGTATATTCCCTTCTGTTTTGTTGACCATGTACTAAATTTCAGATGACTGTCTCTTACAAGGTAGATTTTTAAAACTGGATGAGAGTTACCTGGAGAGGGGCATAATTCAGTACAGGACACTGAACACAGGAAAGGATCCCTGTGTACACTTAGGAAGGTGAGGACTGCCTACTCCCAAGGGCCAGGGTTAGAACTGCTGCACACCAAGACCAGGCAAGGTCCACCCGTGCTGAGCTCTTGGCTGCATATACTTGGTAGCTAATGTGAAGTTACTTCAGTTCTCCTGTCATTTGCCAACAACAGTGACAGGCACGTAAACATGTCCTGAGTTCAAAAGGAGAGAGAACAGATGGATGCAGACAGGGGAACGCATGGAAACTGTAGGACCATATTGGTGGTAGTCATAACACATCACCAGGCTAACTGTTGGCACAATCCCTGTAGGCATCAGAGCAAAAGGGATTTAAGGCTGGATTTGAAGGGAATAATGTATTAACCCAACAGGCATATACAAAAATCTCTTCTCAAACATGAGAGATAGTGTAAGAGAAAGGAGGGTTTGATGAAGCACATAGCTGGAAGCAGGGAAGATGCTAACATCAGGAGCCATCTGGGAGCAGGTATTTGACACTGAGTGGGAAAAAAGGAGGGAGGAGTGATATTGTGAAGGGCCTTGAAAGCAGAGACAATTTAACATGCAATGCAGCAAAGGCAAAGCAATACTCTCAGAGTGACTGGCTAGCAGAGTGTTATTTGAAGCAGCAGTCTCTATGCATATCAACAGAGTAATGAAGTTTGGGTAAGACCATGAAAACAGAAATTTCATTGTTTTGTTGTGTTGTTTTTTGGTGGGGTTTTTTGCACTGGAATTAATTATAAAAAAAAAAAAGGCATTGGTCATAAAATAGAAGATTGCAAGACAAACAAAAATAATGATGTCTAATAAGAAAACCAGTTGTCGGAATCTAGCCAGTTACATGTCACTGCATAATACCACCATTAATTCTAGCAATATTACAAATGGAATAGGCTGATATTGTCATTTTAGACAGAAAAAATATTTTGGAAGACAACCAAATCTATGATGGATGTAGGCAGGCACAAAACCATCTAAATCAGTGGTGCAGCACCTGTTTCTGTCAGCTGCAACAGTCTCCTGTGATGTTCCATGAAGTTTATGACAAACAAATTACAATATGCGGAGAAAGCAAAACTTAGTATGTAGCACACTGAGATATAAATATGGCAAAAGAGTTACTTATCAAAACATGCATGTTCCAGTCCATATAACTTCAGTCAGATAAGATGTCCCAGAAAAAGCTATACTAAGATAATACAGGCATAAAATACAAAGTTTTTGAGAAAGTTAAAAGATAAAGAACACTCTAAATATCTGATTATTTCACCCTATACTTAAAGTGATACTCATAGCCTTTTAACCCTCAATTATTTTAAACTAGACATTTGCAATTTATATTCAGGCAAGAAAAGTTAGTCTCTCAAAGACTATAAAGTGGTAATTATGTATTTAAAAAAAATATATTTGCCCTCTTTTGTACCTAAAATAGCTTTAAGATTTCTTTAATCTACCTTCAGTAACTTGGCTTCTGTATAATTAAAATAATAGCCAAACAAAAAAGATAATTCTTTCTCAATAAGAACTCTTTACAGTGAATAAGCTCTTCTGAAACACAATGGAAAATGTAGAAGCTAAGTAACAACCACATTTGTTAGAAAAATGTCCAGCCAAACACAGGAGAAAATTAACTAATAATTGCTGTATTTTTTCACCAGTATCACTTGGGATCTATCTATGGATCTGGGAGTATTATTACTAATAAAATTGGCTCAGATTCCCAATCAGCTTCATGGAAGACCTCAACTTCTCATTTTCAGATCTTTTCCCAAAATGATACATTCAGCATTGACAGGTTGTTTTTCTCTTATCCTAATTTTCCATAAGTCAAAGCAAACAAAGTTTAATTTCAGGGAGTAAAATGAGCCACTGAGTAATTACTTAACTGCCTAACGGGAAAAAAAAAATGATTTTCCTGTGAATTTTCTCATCACGCTACAATTTCTGACCCTTTTTTGGAAGGCTTTCTTCCTCTTTGCTATAGCATAAGACTAAAAAAAAAACAAACAAAAAAAAAAACCAACCAAAACCATCCAAAAAACCTAATGAATCTTCTGGTGACAACTAAATGGGGATGCAAACCGGTTTATAATCTTTTCCTTGGCCTAAGGGAAGGAGTCACAGCTCTATAGAAAAAGAAGGCTCAAGAACTACCTCTAATTCAAAGCAGTAACAGGATTTCCTTTAAAAAGCCAGAAGCCCACATCTTAGATTAAAACTCCTTCTATCCCTATTCCAATATATTGACTTTGGCTTCAACAGTGCTGATGAGAAAAGCAGCACAATTCCAATTGCAAGGTACAGCTCAATACGTAGTAAGGTTTCATTCATCCCCCAAACTCAACCCTTGCTATGAAATCTTTTATTATGCATATGGTTTTAGAGAAGTACATTAAATTTTAATGAAATCAGGGACGAAGACAGCTCATATTTAAGTCAAATATTTAATATACCCTATTAGTATATGCACTTTTTATTACTTAATGACTGTCAGGTAATTTAATATTCTGGAGCTGTGATCCAGCATCATAGGGACTGCAAAGCACCATTTGAGCTGAAGAAACAGCTTATCTATTTACTGCTTTTTCAAGTTCCTAGGCATGGAGGTAAATATATAAATATAGTAATTTCCACAGATCTATTAAATCAGGTAATTAGGCAAAATTCTGAAGCAATCAGAAATACTGTTACAATTAGAAGCAAACAAATGCTATAGTTTAACACCTAGAAAAATTAAAATCTCTGGGTGAAGATAATGACATTAAGAATTTATAAGCTTTTGATCCACATTTCAGATATACATTGAATTCTATTATAATCAGAATAAATGTACTTTCACACTGCCCTATAGTGGGATTTATGTATTATGCATAATTTTTGCAAGAGATCAGCTAATATTTTTGTCCACTATAGAGTATGTGAGAGCATAAGATTAATAGCTAGTTTTCATGTTTATACAGGAGACAACTGCAAGACAGTGGTATAAATTATTGACATCTCCAATGATTATTTGCAGTGGTTTAGCAGAATTGAAAAATCTCTTCTCTGCTACTTATTACAAATAAAAATTATTGCCTAGAAGGCATTCTGAAGAAAGTTAATGAAATAAAGGTTCTGTTGTGAAACCAGCTAGAAATAAAGCACTACCCTGCCTTTTAATATAAACACAAAATTATGTTGTGGAACAATGAATTGGAAAAGCGGTTTACAAAGTAATATCAGAGTGTGAAAACAGCACAGTACATATTAACTATAGCACCACAGCTTCTCACTCCGCCTTCTGATTGACACAAGACAAGCTAGTTTTTAGTCATCCCCCCAAAACAGGAGCCCTGAGGGTCTACCTGACTGAATGTAGCAGGCACTCATTATTTATGCTTTCTTATTACCTCATGCATGCAATGAAATGGATACCTACCTCACTGCAACCAAACCTTTCCACCACCATATCCAGCTTTGTTTCCACACTATTTTATTCTTCAAGACTCCCTAGCTACTCAGCTTCTCAATTCGAAAGGAATAAGACATATCTGACTTCTGAGGTTTTAGCAGAAGCCTGAGCCTTTCCCCTCTAAGAAGAAATACAGTTAGGACATTTCAGTTCTTTAAGTGCCCCCAGACCCCAGTTTCTCTTGCAATACATTGACAACCCTGTGGAATTGAGGAAAAGTAGATACAGCTAAGGATCAGAACAGTTCCACTCGCTTCCTTGTGGAAGAGATCACATGAAAGCCTTGCAGCAGATTTCTCCCTGCTCATTCAGCTTCTTCCTGCCCCTCAGGAAGCCATAAAGTTTTTCTACTATGGAGCTCTTCAGTTCTGTCAGCATTACATAAAAATCCCCCAGGACACAACTCTGGTAACAGATACATTTCCAGGAACTGTGGCATTAATCTACCCATTGCCAGCAGCTCCCAGATTGTCAAGACCCAGTTAAGGAAGACAGCTTATAGACTTTTATGCTCTGGACCTCAGTAACCATCAAGATTTTGCTCAGCCCAGTATCTTAGTTCCTTATTAATTTCATGAAGTCAAAAGAATTATTGAACTGCTCATGATTTGTGCAAACAAGTTCTCTAAATATGAAAGGCTGGAGATCTTAACACTAAAGCTATGCTTATCTCTGGTAATCATTTTTGGGAGATGGGCACTGCATCACCTGAAGCCCATTTTAGAACAATACCCACACAGAGGACATCACTGGAGATACAGTCAAAAGCAAGCACAATTATTGATCATGTAGAGCTAAATCTTTAAGTGTGATAAGTGTGATTAGACTATTCTGTTCTTTGATAGCACCTACATAGCATATATATGCATATGTATGCATACAAATCTGTGGTTACCCATGTCACAACAGTGGCCTTTCAAATCCCTTCTTTTCCCAAACTGGTTCCAGTTTATCTCTAGGATTAAAAAAAAAAAGAAAAAAATATTATAAATCCTAGAATCATAGAATAATTAGGGTTGGAAAGGACCTTAAGATCATCTAGTTCCAACCCCCCTCCCATGGGCAGGGACACCTCACGCTAAATCATATCACCCAAGGCCTCTTCCAACCTGGTCTTGAACACTGCCAGGGATGGAGCATTCACAACCTCCCTGGGCAACCTATTCCAGCGCCTCACCACCCTAACAGGAAAGAATTTCCTCCTTATATCCAATCTAAACTTCCCCTGTTTAAGTGTTAACCCATTACCCCTTGTCCTTTCACTACAGTCTCTAATGAAGAGTCCATCCCCAGCATCCCTATAGGCACCCTTCAGATACTGGAAGGCTGCTATGAGGTATCCACGCAGCCTTCTCCAGGCTGAGCAGCCCCAATTTCCTCAGCCTTTCTTCATACGGGAGGTGCTCCAGTCCCCTGATCATCCTCGTGGCCCTCCTCTGGACTTGTTCCAACAGTTCCATGTCCTTTTTATGTTGAGGACACCAGAACTGCACACAATACTCCAGGTGAGTATTTGTGTTTGTGTGTTTGTGTTTGTATAGCCCTGGTGCTGTCTTCAGCTTGAAAAAACAGAACTCTTCCTCCAGTTAAGGGAACTTCCAAGCCGTATGACCAGTTCCATGGCATCTGGGCACCACAGCCCGTCTGTTCATGCATATGGGTGTAGCACAACGACAGCTTTACTGCATATTAGTCATGCATCATGCAGCACATTTCTTGACAGAAGAGCAGTTTATGACTTGAAGCAAATCATTTTATCCCAGGGGCTTCTCAGAGCCAGGCAAAAGGACAGGGCTTAGGTCAACAAATCAGAAGTCTGACAACTATTTCCTATCATTACTTTCTTTGCAAAGGTCTGTTACTTGATCACATTGAAGAATTCCACCTCCTTGTTATGATAGAGAAGGCACTTTGAGACAGATAATCAGGAGCTGCAGTGGCCATGAGCATAGGTTATTCAATGACAGAATTACAGAATGTCTGCAGTTGGAAGTGACTTCATAAGATCATCTTGTTCATGCCCCCCTCTGCTCACACAGGGCCAGCTATAGTCAGTTGCCCAGGACCACATCCAGATGACTTTTGAATACCTCCAAGGATGGAGACTCCACAACCTTTCTGGAAAACCTACCTGGGCAGTCTATCATTGCTGCTCAAGCCCCTGAGGAAAGAGGGCTACCAGAAGTAGGAGACGTAACCTCAGTGTAAGTTGGTGTCTATAAACCTATACAGTTTGCAGGTTAAGCATCCTGAATGAGGTTAGCAAGCTACAAAAGCTTCTACCAACTAAGGGTAAAGGCAACTTCATGCAGTAATACAAATACCTTTTCTGCACAGAAATTATATGATGCAACAAAGCAGGGTGCAGTACTCCCCACGCTAGCACCGAACAAGCTACCCCCCTAGAACTGCATCACCCTGCTGTATTCCCAGGGCATATATCTGCTACACACAGATATGCAAAACTGTTGTCCAGACAATACACTTCCAAGCTACCTGCAGAGAGGATGATTTGGATACCACCGAAATAAACACCTTAAAACATCACTATTCAATATAAAGATACCTCTGATTTCTCTGGAAATTTTAAAGGTAAAACAAAGTTGGCAATTTAAAAAGAAGTTAAGCTTAGAGACTGAAAGATAGAGCCCAATCTTACAAAGACAGATTTCACAGTGTATTAGAAGACTGTGAATAATATAGAATATAATAAAGAAAAAAAAAACAAACCACACAGTAACAGGTTCCAGCACATAGACATGTAATTCAGATTTTGCTATACGAAACTCCATACCTACTCAACTGCCTCTTCACTGACAGAAATATATTATATACCACAATAGTTACGCAGAGATATTAAAATGCTTTAAAAATACTTCAGTGTTCTAAGTCGAAGTTCTTCAGTTTTATTTCCTGGAGAAATAAAAATCCTGCTAGCTTCACTCTAAATGTCATGCCCCCTATAAAGTCTGATAAAAATTTCCAGATGGCAGCAGCCAATTTCCAATAAGATTTAATTTGGTTAATTGACTGTCTTACTTACTAATTTTTAGGAGTATGCAGTTCATTCAAATTAACCTCAGTTGCTGTCATGATTTAAGCAAGGTTAAACAACCTGATATTAGAAAGAAAAAAAAAAAAGTTTGTGTAGGAAATGATAAGAAAGATATTTTCCTATTTGACATACCGATATAGTCATTGGTATTTCAGAGGCTCTCATTTTTGTTTGGAACAAGCAAAAGTAGGAAATACTGACTAAATTAAGTTAGCATAAGAACTATCTAAGCATGGAAAATTCTTGCTACAGCTTCATTAATCATTTTTAAAAAAACTCTGTGTGAGACAGAAAAACAAATAAGCCAGCTAATGGGAATAATGGACTGACCTCAACTTAGAGGGCTTGTACAGATAAAAATTCTCCAATAGGCATAGTCCTCAGCACTTACACTGTAGTACCAATCCTCCCACCTTGGTTCTGCAACAAGTTATTCCACAGTATCAGCTGTTTAATAAACAAAATCTAATTTTTCTATCATTTTCCCACACTCACAGGAATGATAAATGTTTTTTCAGTCCAAGCCCCAGTGACAGTTACCTACTTCTCAAAAGGAAGAAAAAGAAACAAAGGCAATACTAGATTGTAATAAGGTATTTGTGGATTAGCCAGTTCTGATTTCTTATAAAATTCATCTGGGAGAGTGCTTTGTTTAACCCTAAATGACCTTAGTAAGGAACGAAAGTTTTCACTGGAGAAAAAAGTTAGTCCCTGAAGATATATAAAACTTCTGGGTTCCTACAGACTGTTTTGATTGAAGGTTTTGTCTGAAAACTGAAACTTTCTTCTGAAAAAAATCTGCAAAGACCTTAGTGAAGTGCCTTTTCTTCCTTGCTTGGAAAAGCAAGAGAGCAGTAGCATGAGAAGCCTGCAGAGATGGGGCTGAATGTGTGTTAGCTCCTGCACCCCAGGCATCTCTGTCCCACTCAGGCCACTCTGGGCTGTGGGACAGATCAAAGCTTGGGAGAGCGTGGGAGAGAAGAAGATGGATTATTCTCTGAATGTTTGAATGGTACAAAATTGGAGGAATAAGCTTATGTCTGAGTTTACAGAATGTTGATCAGTGTTCAGTGACTATGCCCTTGTTTGAAAGGTATTTAGAGTTCAGAAAGGGTTTTCTTTTTTATTTTGTTTTGTTTTGCCACTGGATTTTAAGTTTCTTCTCTGCTGATTACAATTCTCAAGAGAAGGAGCCAGGATTTTTTAGGAGTGAAAACTAAACAGTATGAAATAACATGAATGAAGTATCTGAAGCCTGAAGAAAAAAAAAATCTACAAATTGCAAACCCTTGCTTTAAAGTCCCTGACAATGACAGCTCTCAGGAATATGTATGTTGTGAAAGACCATCTACAACATAAAACATTATTAATAACAAAAAAGAAATCTAATACACCTATAAACAATACAGCTGGCTTCCTATTTAATAGAACTTGATATATCTCCACACTGGGGAACTGTTTCAGATACAAATGTTTTTGTGAAATGTTGGCAAGCAACATCCATGCAACAATGAAAATGCACTGTAAGATAACTTCCTGGAAGGTCAAGCACTGATGTGACCATGCTCTGCTCACTACAGTTGTTCTCCATTTCTCCTGACATACATCATAATTTCCATGCTTAAAAGGAAACCTTTCCCCCAAATCAAATCTAAAATCCTCTGAATATACATATAGAAAGAAGACTGTGCATCCAACAATAAAGCAGAAGAAGCTATCTTCATATTAGCATATCTGCTGTCAACTCAGAGTGTTATAAGTGAGGTATGACAAGATTGCTAAATAGCTCATTTACACCTGACACTGCAGAGGTACCTGCTGCTTACAAGCAGCTAAGGGCAGTCTGGGATGTTGAATGTCCTTTGCTCTCAATGCCTGATAGGTCTTGCAGATGCACTGATGATTTCAGGAAGCAATGGTTTTCTTATTTTGTGCAGTGGAAAATCTTACATGGGGATCTGAGCTAAAATAGCTCACATAGAAGTGTTTCTAATGGCATGTAACAAAGAAATTCTCTGTACAGAATTTTGGTAGACTATTTTCCCTGCACCTTTTTATATAACCTTTTTGTTTTTAACTAATGTCACATTAGTGAGAAATAAGAGTTGATCTTTTCCAAACTACTACTCAGGGAAAGGCCTCTGCAGTGTGTTAATGCCCAAGAGGGAGAGGAACAAGCGGCTGCTGAGGAAGGCTCCTTCCCAGGCTTCCTATCTGAAGCAAACACTGAAGCAAACACTCTGAAGCTTTTGAATGAGGATTGACAGCATAGTGAAAACACCAAGAAAAGAGATTAAGAAAAAGTAACACTTTCAGAGTAAATGTCATGCAGCTCTGCCTAAAACACATGCTTCTTACCATCTGCTGTGTACAACCTGTATGCCTCAGCTGTGCTCTGAGCACATTACTGTTCCTTGGGGCATCGCTGGCAGCTTTCTCACTCAGAAAATGTTGGATGTGAAATTGGTTTGGTGGTATATTGAGCTAATTCAAAGTGCAGCACATTTATCTGATTAATTTGAAGAGAATCTCTGCTTTGGAGACAAAAAAAAGTCCTTTTGCACCCTGCTAGACAGATTTTTGCATACATAAGTAGTTTCAGACAGGTTCAGATTTCAACCTGTGCATAACTGGCACTCTAAGCCAGACATGGCACTAATTTTTTGGGTCATTCTGTTCTCATTTTGCTTCCTTTTATTGCAAATAAGAGTAGAAGCGTATTGCTTCAGGAGACAATACAGCTGAAGCTCTCTTCAGTAACTTTGTGAAGTAAGGAAAAGAGTCTCTCTTAATTGATCTGTAACCAAAGAAGTTGTACTCTGAAATGACCTCTTAGTTCAATAGTTAAAACATATGACCTTGAAATACATATTGCCAGGCAAAGCAATGTAGGATTAAGAAGTGTTTTTCGTAAAGATTCTCTATCTATTTCCTCCTAGTCGATATTTATCAAACATAAACTTTTAGGCTGGAAATCTTCCTCTTGTCTTAAACTGTCTGAATAAATGTTCAGATTGCAATTTTTTTTCAACTCTCATTTCCTTGAATTCCAGTGGTAATTTTCTTGCTAAGACATACAAGCTAAGGTTGTCAGAGTGTATTTGGAAAATACAGTGACTCCAATCTTGAGTAAATAACTAGAGAGTTGTTAAAAAGATCTGAGATATATATATATATATGTATGTATAGTGCTTACTATCATTAAGAGGTTGCTAATGTGCATCCTCTTGGACACCTGAAAATGAAACATTCAGAACAGTTTTAGCAGTTGTATGCTACATTTTCTTCACTGCTTTCTAAGCAGGTAAGTTCTACAGTCTTTGTGATTGTATGTGGGTTGTTTTGTTGGTTTTTTTTCTGGATTTTTTTTGTTTGGTGGGTTTTTTTGGTTTATTTTGTCTTGGTTTTCGTTTTTGTTTTTGGTTGGTTGGTTGGTTTTGGTTTGTTTGGAGTTATTTTTATCATTTTATAGTTGGAGTTTTTTTCTACTATTAGTAGTCAGTTCCCCATTTGTTAATTTTGACTCCATCTGCTTCTGTCAGTCATTCTATTTATATATTTGGGATCTGTATGAGCTGAAATCATGCTACTACTTAAATATTTACTATTTAATATGGAAAAGCACATATATAAAAATTAAAAGCCATGCCAAAAAGCAACTAGTTTTCTGACAGCCTTAATGTAAATACCCCAGAGTCTTCTGTTCTTGTCAGTGGTAATTTCCTTATTGACTTGTTCAGTTTTAATCTATTCACTTCCTATGTGCTCATTCTCTTCCTGTGGTTGGCATCTTCTTCAGCTAATTTGTTCTCTCACTCTACCTCACCACTCCACAGATCTCCTCAGGTCTTAACTTCTTTACATATCTTCCCTCTTCAGCTAGTTATAATGCTTCCGTTTTCTTCTTAGCCAAGAAAGGGAAGCATAGGCTCTTCTGAAGTATCCATCATTCCTTGTTTGCTTATATCCTCTGCTTCTTTTCCTAGCCTTTTACAAACTCTGTGAGTGGAAAACTAGATACAAAGTATTTATACATACCATCTACTGCTGTCCCGGAAAAGTTTGCAAATAAAAATGACTCCATGCATTTTCTTTAGTGTCTTTCTTTCAGTCTCTTTGGTTTTATTTTTAATATATTTTTACCTGTAGCAAACCATAAACTTGCATGAAAGCATCCTATAGAAGAGTACCTGCAAGTGAATTATTTGAATTATCTTTCTATTTTGCTGTGTAAATCAGTACTAAATTTGAACTTCATATGTACCAGAAATTGACCTTATGAGCCAACTTGAATTAAATACATTTTTTGTCTGTTAGCTCTAATTTTAACATTAGCTATTTATGATCATTTTCATAAAAGTATAATGCACAGATAAATGCATTTTAAAAGTTTACTGAACCTCTTAACTGCAATTCTTGAGTTTGGTTGATCTGATCAAGTAGAATAAAGGCCTTATTTATGTCTGCAGTCCAAGCACTGCTTGCTTTTTTAAGGACAATTAAATCTGTAACTTTTTTATTTCCTGTCTTAACTCAGACTCCTTATTAATATTTGTGGTACAGACCTTTGGCATTACCTTAACTGTAAACTTTTATCTCTATCTATAGCATACTACTCAAAATCTTCAAACTTTAAAATCTACTACAGCAATTTGCCTCCCCTCTACAAAATAGTGATGTTATTATTGTCCTTACCCCCATATGAATCTGTTATGACTCCTGATAACAGAAGCTCATGGCAAGCCATCTTGCATTCACCTAATTCTCAGTAGATTAGCCTGTTTCTGCATAATCTGCTACAGTTGGTCTTCTGCAACTTAATAAAAGACTTATCAAATCTGATATGGATAGCTATGCATAGAGAAGTAGGCAAAACAAATATTGGGAATCAAATTAAATCTTGGATCTTCTTTTTACAGCTTCAGAATGAGAATATTCTAAACGCTTTGAATATATACCCTGACTGAAATGCATATATTACTTGTAAGTAGAAATGCAACTTCCAAATGTCAACGCACATCAGGGATGTTTATTGCTACATAAACAGAATCAGAACATATGGCCAACCAATAACAGTACTTCAGCAAGCACATTTTACTCATGAGACTATGCCTTGAAAAGAATGTATTATCACATGCCCCTTCTAGATACTGATTCTTGTCCCTGTGCAGCTGTCTAGGCACAAAAAGAATGGGGTGCTTCTCAGAGGAACAGCAATATTGTTGATCTGAGTATGAAACTACTAAGCCTTGAAATATGTATATTCTACTATGATGTGTTTGAAAGAAGAAGATGCTATGTGCTAAGAAAAAAGTTTACTCTTCTTCATATCTCCTTTATAATTTGATTTGCAATCATTTAAGCTACTTAAGAATAGGGTGATGCCTTCTTATGCTTCAAAAAAAGACAAAAATAATCAACACTGAACTATATCAGCATTGTTTTTTCAATTAAAAGACAAAATGCTAAAAGCTTTAAGGATGCAATTTCCATTCTCTGAAAGTCAAAGTAAAGGTTTGTTTTTCATAACAGAAAATTTTGGCTGAACATTTAATAATATTTATTTCTGGAGGAACTTTAAACAACTGATAGTTCTAGAACAATAACTGTTATCTCACATTCAAACAGTCCATCTAACCTCACAAATCAGTAACTTGGAGGCACAGAAGATGGTGTTGAGCAGGATATGATGCAGATGCAGTTAGCATGTTAAGACTACAACAGCAAATAATATTTGATATATCTCAGATTTTATTAGAGAAAAAATGTTTGGAAGCAGTCAGAGAAAAATCTACATTTTAAACAGACTAAAAATATAAAACTTATTCTTATAGTACTATATTTATGAATATATCAAGCAAAAAAGAAGAATGGTCATCCAGTTTTTAAGGCGATTAGTAGAAAAGCCAAACTGTTAAAAAGACTGTTTAGTTTCTGCATATGAAAAATACTTTTCTAACTCGTATTTATGCCTGTCAGAAATCAACTCTCTTGGCTGGCAGTTAGATGTACTAGTAGTAGTCCATCTGGTTGGAAACCCTGAGGATGATCTACATTTTTGCAGATAAAACAGGCAGGACTGCGGTGAAGATAATAGACTCAGGCAAAATGACATAGTGAACTTTCACTTTTAAATAATGGGCTATGACACAAAGACATGGAAAGTAGAACACACAGAGGAAAAAATAAAGGACTCTGTTAATTCTATTTGAGGATGTCTGTTTCAGACTACAAATAAATTAGAATACAATAAAAATTATTGCCATAAAATTTGAAGAGAGCATATCTCTGAAATGACAATTTGACCATAAGTAATCCAAACACCAGTATTTAATTGGTTATAACTATGACCTCATTGAAAGGTGCCTGCTAATGTGTTATTCAGAATCATATATATATGTTTTTTTCACCTGCTTAGTCATACAAAATTACTGACTAGCTAGGGGCTGATTTCCTAGGTTTAAGTAATATGTAGAATGCAGTCATCGGTTTCACTGACTAATGTATCCACAGAAGAAAAAGTTGGTGGGTGTACAATGAAAACATATCAAATTGCTTTTAAAAATTTTGGAAACCATCTTTCATTTCTACCCCTACAAAATTTGATACAATAGAATGGTTACAGTTGGAAAGGACCTTAAGATCATCTAGTTGCAATCCTCCTACTATGCTCAGGGACACCTCGCACTAGACTATGATGCCCAAGGCTCTGTCCAGCCTGGCCTTGAACCCTGCCAGGGATGGAGCATTTACCACTTCTTTGGGCAGCCTGTTCCAGTCCTCATCACCCTCACAGTGAAGAACTTCTTCCTTATATCTAACCTGAACTTCCTCCATTTAAGTTTAAACCGTTTACCCACTGTCGTATTGATACAGTCCCTCTCCAGTGTCCTTGTAGGCCCCTTTCAGATATTGGAAAGCTGCTATGAGATCTGCACACAGCCTTCTCTTCTCCAGGCTAAACAGCCCCAACTTTCTTACCCTGTCGCCATATGGGAGGTGCTTATATGTGCCTTCCATAAATGTGTCTTCCTAACAGGATTCACAAAATCGCAGGTTATGGGACTGAGACATTCCTTCTCTGTGTGTATTGCTGTAACTCTTAAGGTACTTCTGTTAAAAAGCATAAGAACTATAGAGGGAGGTTACAGTGATTGTTTAACATTTTTCACAGGGACATTATGGAAATATATGATTTTTCTGTAGGACAAAATGTTGAGTATTACAGTTGTCACAGCTTCAGCCAAAATATGTTGGGATCACACCATCATTCTGAACACAGCATAACATTTTCAGCTAAATGTTTCACATTTCTAAGATTTATCCACCATAACAGCTGAAAGTTTGACGTTTTCTGAGATGAAATTTCCAAATTCACACAATGCATTTTAAATAGCATAGACTTTGTGACTGGATAAAGAAATTGTTCTGAATACATTTACAACTGAGACTCTTCTCTGTCTTCCTAATGAAACCATCTTCAGAAAGAGACAGTTCTGAAAGAGAAGCCCATCTACTGATAAATATATTTTCTGAGTGTAATCAAAATAAATTATTTCTATATAATATTTCTTTAAGATCCTTTTGTAAAAATTTTTTAAAAATACCTTTTAGTCAATTTCAATCAATAGTCTATTTGTTGCTGTCATCATTAAAATTCACAATATACTCTGAATATATTTCCACTTTCCTAGTTTTGATCTTTGCTTTATAAAATACTAAATCCAAGTAACACTAAAATCATTAGTTATTTATTTGTATGTACAACCACAAAGCATTTTCCTACAATGCAGTTCCAAAGTTAATGTGATGAAGCCAAAGTGAAACCACAGACTGTGCCTCATCTGGAGGTTCCAGCCTCCTAAAGTGAAAAAGTTCCCAAACACTGCAGCATTGCCATATGACTTAATTTTATGATGTGCCTCACAATATATGATGTTTTTATAAAAAGATCGCAAAGATCTGCAAATTGCTAGAATATTTGGTTTTCAGTTTGAATAGGTTGCATGTCTGAAGCTTATGATTAACGTGGCTGAGCTATAAGCAAAATATATGCTACAAACTCACATCAAAAGACCAATCAAAACATACAATATTTATCTTTCTTGAAAAAAAAAAAACAAAAACATGGCTTTGGAAGACTGATTTGTGTTTTTATTTTAAACCTCACAGATTTAGAAATTTTATTATAGCCAAGACAATGCTACAGCATATTCTTGGGATTCATTAACACTCATTTTTTTCACCTTTCAGTCTGCAGCTGTGTTCTGTAACCTGCTGAGGTTCTTCAAATCAGTGTTCAGAAACAGAATAACTATTGCTTCTACTCATTTAGCTGCATTAATTTGAGGAGCAGAATCAAATATTTATGCTCCTTAAATCTTGATAAAATAGAGTTATTGATACAGTAATTAAAATTACATTTTTAATTTTTACTGTCTTTTCTATATTTATAGCAGAAACCTGTAAAATCTTCATAGCTTTACCATTTGTTTTAAAATGAACCTGGGTTTGATGAGTGTAATGTTTGAAGAGATGTTAGACTTGGAAAATAATTACCTGCACTCATCAACTCCTGTATATGTTTACTAAAACCTATCTTCATAGGTAGATTTAAGTAAGATCTTCATGGGGTGGAGCTGTGCCCATTAATCAAAAATATTTAAAAATGCAATAAACTTTCAGATGGTGTCTCTGTTCCTTGCAAGGAAGCTCTCAGTCTTACTAATTAAATTCAGTACTGTGGTATTAAAAAATCATTTCCATTGTTATTCTTTTCTGATTTTTCAAAGATGAATAAAGGTCACCAGTGCCTTTTTTTGTGCTTAACACCTTTGTGAGGATGTAGGAGGTGAGAGAAATTCACCTAAACTGAGACCAAGACAATTTAAGCAATCATTTGGATTTTTTTATCATTTCAGATGAGAGACAATCATTTATCATTTCAGATTTTTAGAACCAAGACAAGTAGTTAGCATGTTTAAAACATAGAATCATAGAATCACAGAATGGTTTGGGTTGGAAAGGACCTTAAGATCATCTAGTTCCAAGCCTCCTGCCATGGACAGGGACACCTCACTAAACCATGTTGCTGAAGTCTCTGTCCAACCTGGCCTTGAATACTGCCAGGGATGGAGCATTTACCACTTCTTTGGGCAACCTGTTCCAGTTCCTAACCACCCCCACAGTCAAGAACATATGTGATTTCTCGTTATTGCTATTAAGTCCTAATGAGAAATGAGATCTTGAGAGCTTACATTCACTTATTTATCACATTCTTATGTTGTTCTAGTTTCATTCTCAGACCTGATGGCTATTAAGGTACTATCCTGTTTTCAAGACTTTTCAGTTCTACCTCATGACTCTTTCAAGATCCAGCATTTTTTTTTTCCTATCTATTATCTTGGATATTCTTACAATGGGGTTACTTTAAATAAGGTCACTGCCTGCAACTATTTCATTATGTGAGATTTTCAGATTTTTCCAGAAAAAATATTTTAAAAGCTGTATAAGTGTGAAGAAATTTTGTCTAATATTTTCCAGAGATTTTGGTTTAGGATCTTTCTTTTTCTTTTTCAAATATTATTGATAAAAAAAAATAGATACTACAGAATAACAGGACTGCGCCTGCTGACCTGTAGTACTGAATACACGAAATTTAGAAGACGAAGTGCAAATGACTATACAAAGAACTTGTATCAGCCAACAGTATAAGTCCATCGATACCAAATACATTTTCTTTCTTCAAACATGTTTCCTTTCTTTTCTTTCTTTTTTTTTTTTTTTCCTGTGCAAATATCCTTGCAATGAAGAACACTACAACTGAAGGGATTTTCTGGATGACAAAATTCACTATGCTCTGCTGTCACCAGCAGACAGTGGTCCCTTTCTTAGCGTGTTCAGGCTCCTCCTAACTCCTCTAGGGAAGCTAATCCAAAACCTAACTGTAGTAACATTTAACAAACTACTTCCAGTATTTCTCTGGAATTAACTGATTTTTATATGCACCAGCACTGCTGCTAATGATATTTTTAATTCCTTGATGCACATATGGACAATAGGATCAGATTGATCTTAGGCTAAATCCCATGAGATAATTTTTCTGTATACTTGTACTGGTTTGAATACCAGTTAAAAGTTGGGTATCTGGAATCTGACACATATTTTTTAAAACAGATGTGTCACCAACAATACGGGGGGGGAGGGGTGAGGAAGGGAAAAAAAGAAAAAACTCCAGTGTTCAAGGACATCCAGTTTTTCCTACATATCTGAGTCCCTGCATTTTTATAGAACCTCCTAACTTGTGTTTTCAGCAGATGAATCCCTTTAGCACAATTTGGTTTTCATTTACAGTTTTCCTAATAATTACATTCTAACAAATACTTTTCTGTGTAAGATTTCTATGTAACATTTTAGGTAGATGAGAAGTACACTTCTTTTGTCAAGAAAACCAAAGCTAGTTCTTCAAAATGCCTTTGGTTTATTCCAATGGAATTTGACACCGTGGAAGTTCAAACCTAGCAGTTAGTTATTTACCAGTTCTCTACTGTGACCATCACCCACCAGACAGTACTCACAAATCCATTTGGTAGAATGCGAATACCTGCACATTATTATGTTTTTACACTGGAAGTCAGAAGCATGACATTATCATCAAATCTTTAACTTTTCAGTCTTCAATGGCAGTCTTGATAAATCAATTTAGAAATTGATGAATAAATGCCTGGTCTTTTCTCCTATTGTGATTTTTCTAGACTCTTTTGCAGACTCACCACTATTCTTAGGCCCCTGGTACAGGTAAGGATGGTAAGATTAATTTTACATTTGTGTGCATGCAACCATGACACATCATTAAAAAACCCAAACATTTAAAAAAAAAACAAGAACTGTAATGCTGAGACATGAGATCTCACTCACTGGCCTTATGCAGATCATGTCAAAATGTATGTGTCTGACTGAGGCAACTATGGATGGGTTTATAATCATCTCCCTAGACGTGAGTATGAACAGTCATAGTTTCTTTATACTCCTTTCACAATGCAATCAGAGGCACTAATCCTCCTTATGTGGGTGAATAATGTTAAATATTTGAATAATCTGACTTCTCTCTGAAACTTCTAATGAGCCAACAGCTACTTTCATGTATCATCACAGCTTGTTTTTTCAGTAATGACAATACAGACCCTATAAAATAAAAACGGCGGCAAAATGTTTTACAAAAGAGGAAATCCTAGTCATTCAGTAAATGTAAATGTTCATAAATTCTTTAATACATTCCAGCTTGACTCATTCTTTTTAAGATGTGTATTTTATTTCCTGTTCCTTTAGAGAAAATACTCATGTTTTGTATTATTTTGAATAGATTTTTCTATTTACTGTTACCTATGGGGTTTTTTATCTATTTTATTTATATGTATCTATATGTTTCTTTGCACTGCTTCATAATGCATGGCCAAAGTAAGTCACTAGCAGGTAATGAAACTAATATTTTTTTCTCCTCCTCACAGGTAAATGTATCCTGAAAGTGTTCTGAGAAATGTATCACATGTTCACCAAAAAAAACTAAGAACTGTCAATTTTATACAGTACAACTCACATCTCATTAATGTTGAGCACAGAAGCAATATTCCACATCAAAAAATTGCTGCTAAAATATTCACAATTACCAGCTGTTCAGCATCCATTTTATATAGATAAAAACCATGTCAAATTTAATTTGTCAGATGTTTTCTGCTGTCACACATTTTTTTTCATCCAATGTACTGAAAAGTTATCAAAAAGCACTTTTTTATTCTAGACAAGTATTGGAAAGGAAAAAAGAATAATATAAATGTTATGTATCCAGGTATAATAGCTACTTTAATGGATAATCTTCAAAGAGTTTTCTCACTTTAAAAGCTGTATGAACTATTCTATCTCTAAACGTTTGTCTTTTCTGGAAGCAAGGTCAGAATTGTACTGGTTTTAGTTTGTTCATTTTGGATATGGATACCATTGGCAAAATAAATAAAGAATTAATAATATCTCAATAAATAATATTTGATACCTTTTGTGGAAAAAAAATAATAAAAAAGAGGGATTTCTTTTAAAATTAAGATACAATTCACACATTTATTTGAGTATGTGGGGCAGCATAGGAAGTGCTTATTTAGAACTTCAGTGATGTGGGGAGAAGTTGGCTTCTTAATCTTCAACAGATCACAGAGGAAGACAGAGCTTGAAGCATTCTGAAGGCAAACACTAACAGGGGTGTTTTCTTAAAGTATTTAATGAATAGGTGAGGAGTGTTTTCATTGTATTTTGAAGACCTCTAGAAGTCTGGGAACTACTTAAATTGCACACCAGAAGCCAAGCTGTGACAAAGTTATACCAGCTCAGATAAGGCCCTTTACATTAATGCTTTATGTTAATGCTTGGGGGAGATAAAGAAAGGTGAGTATTCCCCTTTATTCTGTGCTTGTGAAGCTGTATAAGGAGTACCATGTTTAACTTGGGAGCAGTCAAGTTGGAATGAGCCTAGTGGAGAGCTACAGGGATAGTTTAGGGAGATTTAAGAGGCTGAAGGACCTTGTTTTTTTCAGCCTGAAGAGATGTCTGTAATCTTGTTGGTCTGTAGTTGCCCATCTGACACTATCTGCTAAGAGTCCTCAAACCCACTATGTATCTAGACTCATCTATACCACAGCAGTACAGCTTAGATATCACTGTCACTGCACCCCTAAAAGATGAAGTAAAATCCTCTGGTTTTGGAAATGTATATTTCAACATTTTCAAGTAACCTGCTTTAGGAAGTTTCATTTAAACTGAGACTGGATTAAAAAAAAATATTCTAAATCAAAACTTTTTGTTTGTTTGTTTTTTGGTGTTTTTTTTTAGCCAGTTCACATGAAAAGTATTTTATTATTTTGCCCTGTCAGATAGATAGTAATACTGAGGAAAACCCAACTGCCCAGGAAACTACAAGGCAGTTAATAAATCTCCTTTATTTGTCAGTATCCTTAGCTATTATTTCCCAAATCCATTTTCTTTTCTTTTCTGTCAATAAGGTTGTTGTTCCAGACTGAGAGCTCACAGAAAGAGAAACCATTAGCTTTCATGAGTGCCCAGTAGAGATATTTAGTTTTTCCAGGCTTCCAAGTGAAGTTTGAAGCACATTTATTGATTAAATTTATAGGGTATCCTCTAGCTATTCTCAGCATAGCCCTTTCTGTTACTGACTCCTAGCAGAAAGGTTATAGTTTATTTTGATTTCATAAACCAAAACACACATAGATGGGGACTCCCCACCATCACTCTATTTTAAACCAGTTCCGGTGGGAAGTTCAGTCCCATGTGCAGCATATTTTATTAAATACTCTAATGTAGACTGTAGCAACTAAACCAAGTATCAGCTCAGCAAGTGTCCGGTTTGTTGCAAGTTAATTTGTTAGAGATCTCTTGAAATAAAACAATTAAATTGTTTTGTTCGAAAATGTTTCCACTGGCTATATAAACTAGATTTCAAGTGTTTAGCATTTTCTCTTTATTTTAGGTTTAATTGAAGTGTAAAGCTGGTGATGTATCTATAAATATGCCACCAATACAATTTGTGACTTCAGATCCATCCTGTGCTTCAGTATTCGTGTTTCACCATTAGAACTCATCTTTCTGTAACTAAAGACTATGTTGCAAAAAGATGTTTCACTACAGCTTTGCAATTGATTTTGTCCCTCTTTGTACTCTGATTACTATTATTATTTATTTAGTATTAACAGTATCTATATACTTGCAATGTGAGAAAAAATTTTGACCTAGAAAGACTACAGTCTAAATTGTAAAGCTCATTTAATTATACATAAAGAAATGGAAAAATATTTCAATCTATGAGGTCTTTCAATGCTGTTCAGTGCTGCTTTTTGTTGGTCATTAACTTGTGAGATTGGTCTCCTTAGGCACATAGCACTGTTTGTGCCTTTATCAGATGATTAAAACTGTTTAAAAAGAATGACAAATGATGAACAATGGATAGCAAATATTCTTGTTCTCTCTAATGCACGTGTTTGTATGCACATAAGGTTACTAATTCAAACAGACCTTCTCAAGAAGCATATGCAATGCAAATCACATTCAGAGAGATACTCATAAATACTGAGCACACTGATGAGTATTGATTCAGCTTTAACAAATGCTTACAAACACTGTTTTAGCAGTATCATACATATACCTAGATGGTATGAGATTGCAAGACCTTTTCCTTTGTAATGCTACATGTAGCATTACCTATTACTACTTTCATTCTTGTAACATGCCTTAGCTGGACATAGCTTACTTTGAATAAACAAAAAAATCTTTAAACATTTCTTTCTCTGCTTCTGATAAAGGCCCTTGTCTAATTTTTTTTATTATTATTCCCCAAGTAATTGAAGAAAATCTCCCATATTCTAAACATTACATAATTTATTTCCTGGCTGTGGTGAAACCTTGCTCCATTTACCAGTTCCACCAACATCTATGTCTAAGAGTCAAGGCAGGTGTAATTCACAAGCCACATTATGTCTCGATTGCTTGGTTTTCACTGGGTGGGATGTGAGCGTACCGTATGCTCCTGTCAGCATGTTGGGTTTCCTTTCCTGCATTGTACTTGGGTTTTCTTCCTCTGAAATTCAAGGATATGAACTCAGTACAAAATATGGGTCTAACAGCCTATGTAAACTAGACCCCAACATAATAATTTTTTCTGTTGCAACTATTCCAAATATCAGCACATAGACAGTTCTGGCAATGATATCAAAGAATGAAGATTCATGGAAAAAAAAATCCATGATCTTGATATTCCACTATTTTAGAAGCCAAGTCAGCTGCCTCAGATCTCACTGTATACCATTCTCTTTCTCCTTTTCTCCACGATTCTAGCCTGAGCTGTGCATCACACTTGAATTAAGTGGTCCCAGAAGCCTGGAGAGGAGTGTGCGATTACTCTCCTGAGCTCCCATTTCCAGAACGGATGACTGTGGTGGGTCTTCTCTATATTCAACTACACAGATAAGCAATTTTTAACTAAAAGCAAAAACCATCTAACCCTTAATTCTTCAGAGCTAACTAATGGAATAAATAAACGAGAAAAAAATGTATTCCTTATATTCAAGATGTCTGGCTTAAGTGTTTTTGTTCCATATAAGTTTCTGCTGATGTGAAATGTACTTCACACACCGAGGTATCCTGCACCGTCTTTGTGATTAATAAACACAAGATACTAAAATTCTGCATTTCCATAATATACTCTGCATATTTAAAATAGCATTTGTAAGAATATAGTCTCAGGCAGAATCAGGACCTCCAAATCAGAAAATTGCACTGCATTTTCAGTGCTGACAGTCTTCAAAATGAAATAAGCAAGAAAAGCTAAGCTTTACAAAAATTCCTGGGTCATGGAGACTCTTGCTAAACATTTTATAAAAATTGTTACTGTCTAGACAGAAATCTGACGTAGGGGTTGCATACCAGTAGCCACAAATAATCAATATGATAATTTTGGCATGGAAGCATAAAGTTGGCTGCAACAAAATCAATAACAGCATGAATCATCATGTCCTGGTAAGCTAATTATGCTTCTAACTTTAATCATTAGTACCTGAATAAAATATAAGTTAAAAATATATCCTCTACAGCTGTCATTAGTAGTTAAGTGCTGACAACTAATTATCAACCTTTTCTGAAAGTGCTAGATGTTTTATTAATGTGAACTGCATCAGTAGATTACATGAGTAGATAAAAAATAAATCTCTTTTTTAAAAAAATCCCTTCATAACTTTGAATCTGATAAGGTCTCAACAATGAACTTCTATATATTTATATGCTTTAAGCAGCTTATACAAGAAGGTTGCTACCCATTTGTAGCTTAATCAATATTCTGTAATTCAGTTCATTCAGTCAGCTTGCTACATTTCAGTAAAAGTTACTGAATATATATATCTGAATATATATTACTGAATATATCATGCAAGAAACTGTTCAAACAGCCTTTTCCAGTTGCCCAAAATAACCACTGATAGGGTGGGGGCAGAGAAAGAAAAATAAGTAATTTATGATCCTCTTTATGTAGTTACTATTAGAGTAAAACACTCTAGGAAGAAAAAAATCTCTGGAAAATCTAGGTAATAGAAAATAAAGCTTCCACTGGTGACATATAATGTGTTCTCCCAGCTGCTGAAAGAGTTCTGTCATGAGTTTCATAATCTCACCTTTTGTGATTTTTAATATGCTATGGTTCAAAAGCAAATTTTTCCTATGTTTTTTCCTGGAGTTTTAGCCTGAATTCAGAGTATGCAAGAAAAAAATACTTTATGCATTCTCATAAATATTATCACATATATTTAAAAAAGTCATAATTTACTTTATTAGAAGATTGTAACTATGATTCAAGACAGTTACCGTAGTCTGAAGCAAAGTCTGACTTGCAGATTTATTTTTTTTTTTAATTGTCAGTTAAAAGTTACCTGTTTTCCTCTATTTCAAGGACAGTGTGTTAGGCCTGTAACTACTGATGCTCTACCTTCTTGAGATCTACTATGCAGTGCAAGTGCTTGAGCTGAACAAAAAAAAAAGTTCAGCTCTATGCAGCAGATAATAAAATAGTTGGAGAAAAGTGTATGCAGCAATGCAGCATAAAATGACTTAGAAGTTATACTGGCCCACCAACTCCATACTGGTCAAACAACGTGCTATTGTTTCAAGAGAGATCAATATCACTCTGACAGGTTTACAAAGGAATATTTTGTACAGAGAGGTGCTATATCTTTCTGTTAGATGCTGGTGAAGTTTCAGAGAGACAGTGGGTCCCAGTATGCCAAAAGACAAATTGGAGGGATCTAGGAGATTAATACTAACCACAGGTATGTGAAATTATCAGAAGTTTATAAAACATGACCTGTGTAGAAAAAGTGAAGAAACTGGAAATGTCCACTGTGAAGGAGATGAAGCAGTGACATGATATCAGTCCTCCAGCATGCGAAATTCTATAATGACATCAAAATACTGATCAGTTCTTCTCTAGGAATAGCACAAGAATATTTCTAACTTGCAAAGGTATAAAATATTAGAAAAGGCTTTGTGTCTGTAAAAATAATGAAATGCTTCATCAAAATAACTTGAGATGCTGTTGGTTCATTTTCACTTCATTTGTTAACAATATTTATGTAAGTCTGTCATGGATGATGAAGACACACTTGATCTGACTTTGTAAGTAATGAAAATAAGAAGGATCTAAAAAAAAAATAAGTCATGCCAAATTTGTGATCTGGGGCATGCTTTAGACCCTGAAAATTACACAGGATCCACAGCTAACAGTGTGCTGAGCATCTATATGATGAAATACATCAGCAATGGCACTGTCACTAGAAATTTCTACCAAAATTATAGCAATTGAGGAAGTCTAGCAAAAAGGCATATTAGTGAGCAGTTCTTTTAACATACTGGAGTAAAATAAATATCTACAAATATCTTTAAGTTGGTTCCAAATCACCAACAAACATCTGTATGTCTTGTTTGCTATGAAAAAATAATCCCAAATCTGTTAGCTAGTGTGATAAACATATACACATAAATTACAATGGACTGTCCATTGTCTTCATGTAGCTAAGCTAAGGGGCCTCCAACAAATTCTTGAAGCACTTGAAGTGAATAAAATCCTAATACTATGAAGGCATTATCTTTCAAGTACATACTTGTTACGTGTAACATTTTTCCATACCTGCAATTATCTTACTCTAAACTGATTGTTGTTGACATATGTAATTAATGCTCACAAAAGGACAAACCAGGAATTAAGTCTGGCAGCAATTATTTGAAGTGTAATGTCTGCCAGATTAATGTTGCTGTAATGAATGTTCATTGTGTATTAAAATTGCATGACAACTACAAGAAGAGCCCTTGAAAAGCTGGTTCAGTGCAAAAAAAAAAATTAAAATTATTTACATCTAATAAAAAATCAAACTGAAGAGGCTGCAACCCACAAATTAATTTTTAGTTCTCATCTAAGGGTTAATTGGACCCTGTATATCAAAATGTCTCTTTGCCAACAGACTTTTTCAATTTGCTTATATTGTGCTGCACCAGGACATGACCTATGTCTACTAAAGTCACAGAAAGGACTTGACTTGCTTTTACTGAACAGAATTTAGACTTACACTCCTAGTAGACTCTTGATGGGTATATAGAAAATCATGGTGTGTTTGATTACCTGATTTTTGTTTGGCTTCATGAATATCCTAGCTTTCCTTTCGGATAGGATTCTGAGAAGCTCAAAAAAGATGTTTTAAATAGACAAGCAAATATTTAGCAGTTCCTTTATACCTCCCCTCTTCTGTGCTTGAAAATAAAAATTTGAATACAAATAAACCCAAACAAAATATTTTGAAATATATGGAATTTTCTTTAAAATTACATATATGCAATAGAACTACCAGCTAGCTAGAGGAAAAACGAAAATCACTAGATTCTGTATATCTTTAAAGGAGGAAACAAAACTAAGAAAAAGGATAAATACACTGTATTAATGATTGATAAATACTTCTGACCATAATAAGAAAACACAAGTACCAATATGGTTTAATGAAAATTGTTTCATATCATTGATACATATGAACCGTTCATAAAAGTAGCACATGCTGCTAACATCCACCCCTCCGCCTGTGGGCACAGGAGTTTTGATGAAGATGAGCTTCATGCATGGACCTGCAGACCTGCCTTGAGACAAATTGTAGGTATTCCTGAGCCCAGGCCTGTCTCCTGTTGTCTTGTTTGTGGGTTGCCTTGTTTCCTGCCATGCCTCCTGCCATTCCTAAAGGGATCCTAGGGCTCACCTTGGACTTGATATTTCACCTTGGCTAGGACTGGAGATGGACCTTGTCTCTCACACCACCCTGTCCTTATGTGGCTACTACCCTACCTGTGTCAAACCTGCTCACAACTCCTGGTTTATCTTCCCTCATGGACTAGCTGGTCTTTTGCTGCTAGCCGACACAGACATGCATTGTGGGTGCCTTTTAAAAACTGCAAACCTCAGATTCATATTGTTTGTCATCACCTTGCACTCATATCAATGAACTTTCAACAAAAATACAGCTACGTATCTCAGCTGCTTGCAAAGTCCACAGAGGGATGTGGCTTCACAAGCAAGCAAGTTTTCAGATGTGACTACAATGGAAGTAAGTTGAAATAGCTTCTGCATGGTTGTTTTAGTGCAGCAGTTCCATGCAAGTACTCATTGAAATACTTCATATACTAGAAGCTACACAGCTCACAGCTAGAGTTAGAATTCTTCATAATACTCTAGAGTTAGAATTCTTCATAATACTCTAAAGAGTATTATTCTCTACAGAACTGCTGAGGTAGAAGGAACCTCTTGAGATTACCTAGTACATACTCTCTGCTCAAGCAGGGTCAGCTAGACCATTTGCCCAGGTCCATGTCCAGACGGCTTTTGAATATCTGCAAGGACAGAGAATACAGTTTCTCCAGTCAACCTTTGCCAGTGTTTGACAGCCTTCACAGTAGAAAACTTTTTTTCTTGTGTTCAGATGGAATATAAACTTTCTCAGTTTGTGCTGATTTATCTTGTCCTGTTTGTGGGCACCACTGAGAAGAGTGGCATGAATGAGGGATGCAGCATGCCATGCAGGTAGTATGAATGGTAAAATTCTTTTAAAAGGAGCCCAGGCAAAACTGCTGGAAGCATGACAGGTAATTTTTTCCATAAGCAAAGAGAAGGAAGGAACTTTCTGGAACTTTAAATTGCTTGTTCCTATGCTGTTGCTTTAAGGAAAAAAAAAAACAAACCACAAAACAACCAACAAACAAAAACCAAAAAACAACCCCAAAACACGCCGTCAAGAAGCTTGGATGTTCGTTTGACTCCACAGGAACCAACAAGCTTTTTAAAAATCAGCGAGTGTAATACACAGAAAAGTAGTTTACTGACAAGTAAAAAAGATCAAATATATGAATTAGTTCAGCATATTTAAAGTTTTGAGTATCATCAGTATTGGAACTTGAAACAGCAAATGATCGTCTATAGTCAATACTAAGAATAGAGTACCCAACAGAAATATTTCTTTAAGCTACTTACATACTGTGAAACTAAAACTCTCAAAATGATAATTATTAAAGTGGAAACACTAATTATATCAGCCTCCCATATTCACGCTGTTCTTTCTTCACCATTTAAGACTGTGATAATTTGTCATGTAGCACTGATCTGACACAGTATCTTTGATGCAACTGCAAGCTCCATGCTGTTCCCTCGTAATAGAACTTAGAAGTGTCCCCATGGGTATTCAAGTGAGCTTTCTCAGCATAATGGAAGACAGGGTTTTAACAGCCAAAAAATCAGTTTTTCTCTGCAGCATCATATTTAGCACAACTCAGTGCATGGTGACTGGGCTAAAGTTAACACTGCTTAAGCAGCATTAACAATGTGTTGCTAAGCAGCAGCTGTTGAGCAGTCCTGAAGTTGGAAGGCAACAGCCTCAGGACCACAGGTACACCAAGAGCTAATTTTGCTGTCCCAGCAATTCTTGTTGAGGAGACTGGAGAGGGGAATGAGATTTTTTCATTTGATTTTTATGCTTCAGTGTTCTCTGATCTACCCAGCAACTTACGAAATTGCATTAAGTATATGGATCATTAAGGAATCTGATCCTATAGTTTGACTATAGGAACAGGTTGTTACTTTTCTCTTTCTGAACACATATATTATGCCATTACTGAAGCTTAAACAGTTACATACATGACTCTGAAAACATTTATGGTTCCAGACATGACAAGATGGACAGTTCAATACTAGAACAACAGGGGACAGTTCTCAGTGAAGTTGTGCGGTGGTTTTTTTTCATGGGATTTCTTTCTTAACTAGGTAAATGCACCTGTGATGTGTATGCATAAATGGAAAACCAATTGGACTCCAGTAATAAAAATGGGATTTTTACATTCTGTGGATTTGGCATGAGAACAATTTCTGTTTCATCAGAACCAAAGTAGATTTCTAAGTATGTGCACCACTGTAGAAAAGTAAAAAGAAAAAGAATGTTTGATATTTTTAAAGAAACCACATTATGATGGTGCTGTTATAATTCTCTGGTCTTTCTTTCTCTTTCATTTTGCTCTTCCTCGGTATTAAATCTTTGAAAACAAGTCCAAATCACAAACAGATGTTTGTCTTGTGGCTTTATAAAAATCCCATTGAGTAAAGAAATTTATTTGAATACTTAAAATTCAGTAGTTTGACGAGTTAGAAGGGCATTATTAAGTTGTTCAGGCATAGACTGTAGAATTTTAATTTATCACGTCTAATAAATTTTGAAGTCATCTGCTTTTAGTGGGTTATTTTTACCTTAAATAAGATACCCTGCTTTTCCAGAGGCTATGGAGTTAATAGCAACTATCATACTGAGGAAAGCCATTCAGCAGTAAATCCATTTTTGCAATTAAAACCAGGCATACATGAATTCACCCTTGCAGAGCTATCTGTGCATTCATCCACTTTCAGGAACAGGAATCCTGGGGTACATTTGAAATTAAACTACGCAATGCTAGAAGACTTGTAAAGTGTGGGCTTACAGTGTTGGCAATCAACTAATTCTGACATTTGCAAGGATATGGAACATCATTTTTTAAATGATCTTGGCAAAGGGAGGGAGGCAATGTTACCCTGCTACTGCCTATGTTGCTGGAGACTCCAGGAACTGTTTGTCTTGGCTGTTCATATTATTTGCTGAAGCACTCCTGCTATTGTCACCTCTGTGCGATTCCTGCATGGCCCTAGGAGTGGAGAAAGTCACTGCTTTCTCAACCTTCTTTACACATGTCCTAGGAATGTAGCTGGTTTAAGGTTGGAAAAAAAAAAGACTCATTATCAGTTTAAGATGATTTAGGTCTGGCTATAATTAAATGTTGGAACTTTATCAAGTAACTCATTTATTTGTTCATTTTAAGATGGATGTTTTGAAGAGCTTCAACTAAGTTAAGGGAACTGATAACATCTTCCTTTAGATAACACTGAAGATCTTAGACTAGTATTTAGACAACCATTCTGTTTTTCAACTTTTCAGAACATCACTTAGTGTGTGATCTCATTGCATCAAGAAAAGAGATGTATAGCAGGTAATTTTTGAAAATCAATGTGCTGGCTCAGTGTCTTTCTAGAAAATAGCTTTTGAGCCATAGCAATAATATGATCAAATGTTCATGCGCATCCCAGTTTGTATTTTGAATTTTTCTAAATTGCCCTTGTCTCTAAGTTTGTTTTATTAAGAGCTGGGACCTAGTGTTGACTACAAATAGATTTATTAAATTCCTCCTTTAGATTCAATGGCTACTGGAGAGCCTAATGCTAATATGTAATCTCTTACTGTGTTGTGAAATCTCTTCATGCTGACAGGAAATGATGATTTGGATGCACTGTGTACTCAGAAGAACAAATGAGTGTCACAAGTCATTTTTACTCCTTTGGACTACAGTTAGGGTTTGCAAGAGAATTATAATGATACTGCACTATTGTATTATACATCCCTAAACCACTACAAGACCTGGCTATGCAAGTCACACAAATACTAGCAAGTAAATCTTTCACTCCCCCAATTTTCTGATCCTGCTACTAGTTATTCTTAAATTTCCACAGTTACTCTTTTTCTTTGTCATACCACAATGACATCACCATTTTGTGTTCTCTGTGTTCTACTAATACAATTCCTTAGCAGCATATTGTACGCTTTCTGAAAAAAAAAACCAAAACAAACAACAAGACATATTTCGGGTTTCTTCTGGTGATGCTTAATTTTCAATTTCTCCATAGATACTATTATAAGACATTCTTTCTCTAGTTCTACTAATCAGAATCATGATTCTTTTGACATAAAAAAGAAATAGCTAATAAAAAGTGCAGTGGTAATATTTTCTGAGCTTTTTTTTTTCTGTGTCCTACAATCACTTATGCATATTTGAATGTAAGGTCACAATATTTATGGAATTATTATTTCTGCTAACACTGAAGTAGAAATAGATAAAAATAAAAACAGTAGAGGTACTCACTGGAAGCATCCTAACTTTACTTGTGTTTCTGTAGGCAAATGGAAATTGCCAAGCATTTTTATTCTAGCAGCTGCTGAATTCAGTCTAATAAAATTTTCATCTGAAATCTGATTTCAAATAATAAAATAATGCCTAGATATGTAAAATTATGAAATTGTCCATGTATAGAAGTTACCCATCCTATGTCCTAAATGCGAACACAGAAAAAATCATTGCTACCCAAGTTAAAAAGTTTCAAAATCAGTTATTATATTGATATTATGACTGATTTCAGAACTTTAGGCAAGGTATTATTGAGTGATAACTAGCAGGTAGAGCCTTTTTCAAGCACTAGGTTCAGACATGCTCTCTCGCAAATTTTTTTCTTTTTTTAAAATAGTGATTGATACAGGAATCAATATTTAAAGAATAATGCACTATTACTAAATAATGCATAGATGACGAATACATGCTGCATTTTGAAAAAAATAATTTTCATGTATCTGTGTACGTTAATCATCGACTGATATATCTGTAGAGAATGTACGGGTTTTCTGACAACAGTTAAGACGCTCCTGATTTCAGAATCTCACTAGTGACAGATTATTTTTACTTTACTTTAATTTTCCCTTTTTTTTTTTTTCATTTCACTTCACTTTTTTTTCTCCGCTGACCTCTATTAAAGTTCTGTCTTGGTTCAGTGTCCTTTGAGTTTACATGTGAGATTGATTGCTAAGCAAATCTTCACATCTCTCCTGCCTACAGATATCATAGGAGCCTTGAACACTATTGCTCTGGCCTCTTACTAAACAGCTGTTGGTATCATGGCAAAGCAGTTTCTTAAATAATAAAGACATACTTCTGAATATTGGACACTTCAGTCTATATTGGGAAAAGTGATAGAAAACATGTTAAACTGACATATCTCTGCTGATGTTCAGTGCTTTCCTGATCATCTGTTGAAAAAGGAATTGTAAAAAATACACTCAACCCTTGGTGAAATTATCAGAGGTCACTGGAAAACATGATTTCTTTGTAAACAGTTGTGCAGCACTGGAGGGTCTTTCCTATATTAACATCAAATACTTTACTAAAAAAATGAGAAAAACTGTTTTCTGAATGGGTTTATGGTACATCTCTTTTATGAGGATAAAACTGGAAAAGCATGGTTTTTTAGATTTTTTACAGTGTGGGAAATATATAGTAATCCCTAATTATAAATATGGAATGTCCTTAGATGCTTAGACAGATGGATTATTCTTATATATAGTATTAATATTATTATGGGTAGAGCTGTGTGCTGCCTTTTACACCAAGCACTTTGTTTTTTAAAGCAGATTCAATAAGCCCAAATAATGTGAATGTTATGCAGAACTATTTATTAAGGAATACATCCTCCAAGAAAAATCTTTAAACATAATTCAAGTGTCTAATCCAAAAACATTCAGATATTTTAGTTTGAAACTGCTTATCGTCTCAATATTTTCTGTAGTTCGATAAACAGTCTACCACTTTAAAGAGCCAATTTCATCCACAGAATTTTGCTTTCATCAAAGAAAAGTTTGTGTTAGCTTGCACTGATTTTTTTTAAATTTCTGAGACAGATACCACCATCCCCAGTCCACTTTTTACCCAGCTTCACTAGTGATGTATAATGTTCCCTACTAAGAATGTTGACATTTATTTGATTTTATTTCTGTGACAGAGAAATCCCTAGAGGTTGTTATTGTGAGCAAAACTCTTATTCTGACTGGCTACGTTTAACAAACAATAGTGTAGAATGAAGAAGAAAAAATACCTTTGCATTAGCATTTGGAAAGCCAAGACTTCTTTCCAGTTACTTTTTGAAGAATGAGCCAGCATACCAGGTTCTCAAAAATTAATGTCTCATTATAGAGTATATTGCTACATCAACATTGTACCTTATACCACAATTCAAACTGGTTCAATTCAGTGGTGTTAATTTATTTCTTCAAATCACACAGCTGTTCCACCATTCTGTGCTCAGAGTAAAACACAGCAAGAGGTGCTTGAACACTTGCATCTGTCCCTGATTAGCTATCTTGGAAACTAATTAAGCAATCAATAAACAGAGCAAGTACAAGTCAATGGTATCTCTGATAAGCATTCATGATCTTAAATGTAAAGTTACATAGTTGTCAGCAATTACAAGAAAAGCTATACCATCCTAAGGTTCATTAAGATACACTTGTACAGCTATTAAATGTCCATCTAGTAATAGATTTTGTGGAATACATAAGGCAGAGCGGGGTTTGCCTTTAGCTTCACTGGCATACAGAGTAAATTTCACTTGATCATTAATAAGAAATATAAGATGTACTTGCACATATATATATATATGCAGTGTAAACTTTTTTTTTTCTTAAGAATTATTGAACATTCCTGTTTAAATTTATGTCAGCAGTTCTCAAGGCTTGGACTTGACGTATTTAATGTGTTTAAAGCATTCTGTCTCTTTCCATGTCAAAAATTATATGAAACAGAATCTGACTTATTTCAATCTTTGAAGAAGTGCTGACACGAGTTTAATTATGAGATTTTAAATTATCTGCTTATCTAAAACCATGCCCCACTTAAGCTAAGCAAAAATGCAGAAGTTATCACAGCAATTAATCTTATCAAGTATGTTATATGCAATTACAAGGCAAAACAAGGTAAAAACAGTCCTGTCCTAATTGGAGCCCTATTGACTAAAATAATGGCAATGATCTAGCTGTACTTCGATATTCCTTCTGCAGGATCTCAGGGTGCTTTCATGAACCATCGTAGCTACTGCTTCTTGGGCTTTGTGATTGCTGGAGCTGTACATTACAATATTGCCTTGCACATATGCACTATCCTTACCACTGACATTCACTAAATTACTTGAAAAGGCTTAGGTTCTGTTTCAATATGATTGTCTTTAAAAGAGTTAAAGAAGTTCTAATCACTTGACTTTGAAATTGAAGTATTTGAGGAAGGGTTCAACTTCATTCTAAATCTGTTCCAGCTTCAGTGTTGGCAGAAGATCAATTAAGTAATTTGAGCTTTTGAAATTCTCATCCTTCCTCTTTATAAATAATAAATGCAATTTGTATATCTGCAGCTCAAAGCTGATGGGGATTTGCAGGTGCAAAAGTATATGTGCAAGTACTCAACTGTTTAAAGGAAGAGCATCATATGTATGTGCTTAAATGTGTTTCACAGCATATAAAAGTGTACTGAAACAGAGGTATCATTAATACAAGAAACCTAGTGTGTCACTTACTAGCTTCTGAAATTCTGATCTGGATGATAAGTGTAATACTTTCTTGTATTTTATACAGAAGTTAAATTGCCACCCCATGATTAAAAATGGCATACTCCTATAATAGACTTAATAAATGGGTCAAGGTGACAATTCAGAAAATTAGATAAGTATGTAACGGATTTAGTACCACGCACCAGGTTAGACACATGTCTAATATCTAGGCCAGTAAGTAAAAAACGGGACTTGTTTTTTGAAATAGAAGAGGCAATTGTCAGTAGGCAGAATTTAATTTTCCACATTGGAATTTGGCCAGCACAGTGGGTGCTCTACAGAGCAACTCTTCCAAAAAGCATCTTCTGCTCTTTAATGACTACAAGCAGTCAGAAGCTTGGTTTTATATCTTATCTGAAATCTGGCAGAAAGATCATATAAGCTCTCATTCAAAACATTAAAATCTTTCTGAAAGTTTAAATCATGTAGATGCCCTTGTAATGAATCATCTTTAATTACAAAGATTATTATTATTAACATTATATATTATTAACATCAATAATAATAATAATAGTAGTAGTAGTAGCTGTTGTTGTTCTTATATTGCCAAATAGCCTTTAATATAGTGCTTTGCCAAGGAAATATCATGATTGATTTTCTATCATTTATTTACGATTGTGATTTTTTAAAAATCCCTCCTTGTGTTATTGGTAGTGTATTACCCTAAGGTTATTTTTAAGGTATATTGAAATGCAACATTATTATTTCATTATTTGACTTTAAGGACATCAGCTGTAATTGTCAACACTCTAAGTAAGTTGAAAGGTGATAGTAAATTTTTTTTTTTATATTTCAGATTTGCCTTTTATGTTTTGTTTTATTCTAGGGACATATAAATGATTAAAAAAGAAAAAAAGACAAGCAATAAACAGCCCCAAACAACAAAGCACAAAAATCCAAACCAAGCTAACTTGAAAGGTGATTATTATAGATTTCATCTTTTTTCTCTTTCCCATGTTTCCGTTCTTCCCTTTCTTATCCCAGTCTCCTCTTCAGTTTCTTGATTTTCCTCATATTTTTCTTATTCATTCCAGCTCCTTTCTCCCTGCATCTCTGCTCCAATTTTCTTTTCCTCATTCTCTTCCTCACCTACTTTCTATGATATTTTCAAGTTGCGTTTTTATGGTTACTAAGAATCCTTTGCTAATCCAAAGAGCAAATGAAGTAGTTAAAATCAACAATATTAATTCTGTGGTTTCTGTGTGATTTTTTTATTAGACTAGATGACTGAGTTTTCTGTTAAAAACCTATTATGTTTTCTGCTTGTACAACACCCAGAAAAATGTTGAAAACCATGCCCTTTTTGTTTACATAACTGCAAAGCAGTAGCTCCACCATTGATATGAATGGAATAGTGTTAGTGAAAAATTAGAATAAACATCAAAGTTTTGCTATTACAATATGACCTGCAAAGACCTTGCAATCTCATGCGAACTCTCAGAAAAGCTTGCAAATGCATGTGTCTACTCACATGGGAAGTCAAATTCACTTAATTTGGCTGATGGCGTTTTTAAAGCTGCTCACCTGTGTAAATCTTTGACTAATCAGGATTTAATACATGCATGAAATCATGGCATGTTGACATGGGCTAAGGAAATAGAAGGGAACAGCATCAAGTAGGAAAATTATTGCAAAATAAGGACCATTTAGAGGCTGAACTCACATCTGTCCTCAACTTGATGAACTGGTTCTTTTGTTTTTGACATATAAAACACTACACTTTTCAGTGACTTTTAAATGCTACACTAAAACCAAAATTTATTGAACTTTATTCCCCAAATTTTCCTGAATTTTCTTACCTTCAGAAAATTGCTTTTCTATATGGCCTTAACATTAAAAGTCTTTATTAATTTTGCAGCTAATGGTAAAGCAGCTCCTTGGAAAAAAAAAATGTTTTAACACCAGCATGGTAAGATCGAATGTGTAGGTCCTCTTCCCACACTCTATAATGGCATAAACTAGATAATTAAGTATCTGTAATAGCAAAGTAGAAAGTGAGAGGTCACGAGCTCAAGCACCATCCTACAATTACCCATACTATTTATGTATTAGCACACACCCTGATATGGTTTTGGGTTGGCAAATTAGCACTTTCCCAACAGTGCCAAACATGGTTTGGGATATATATATTGAAAGAACCAGTCAGTATAGATGAAACCTGTTTAAGGACAAAGCTTAGGCCGATTTCAGGAGAAACTTCTAGCCCTACAGATGCAAACCTTGCTGATCTGTGCTGAGTGTCTGTCAGGTCAGACAGAATTTACCAGAATCTTCATACTACTACAGAGCATGTGGGCAGTTTGGCTTCCAGGACTCAGCCAGCTGAATGCTGAATGCTGGGATGTTGACCCAAAAGGATACGATGCTCAGACAAATTCTTTCATTCTGAACAATGTTGAAAGTGTGAAGTGTCAATGGCTTTGAAACTCCTTTCAGGTCCATAATTCTGTTTCTGTTAACAAACTGCTCTTCCTCCCCAAAAGACAGACTTTATAGGGCAGTATCACACTTGCTGCCATCTAGGAAGGAAAGAACAGCATTACATTTTCTTTGCAGCCAGGGAGAGATTTCAAGTCACATCTCTGCTTTCAAAAGAATGCCTTAGTAAACATCTACAGATTGTTCCAGAAATGGAAAGGTGGATGGAAAGGATTTCTTTTCCATTAAGAATTCACTGTCCACGCTATAGTTAAAGGTTCATTGTGCCAGAAAGAAGGAAAAATAACTGTGGTATGCTGGTTAGGACTTCACCTTCAGAGTTAAAAAAAGTCATAAGTTGTAACACAAATCCGAGCCCTGTTTCAAATGGTCCTTAAAACTGGGACAATAATTCAGGGTATGCCCCCTTGCAAGTGCCCCAAGCACTGAGCTGAAGGACCATGGTCACAGAGAAAGATATTTCTTTTGTATCTGGGTGCCTGCTTTTTGAACTGCAACCACATTTTTATCATGCATATTCACCATACAATCTGTTATTAATTTTAATTATTTTCAGTATTAAAGGCCCATGACACTATTAACTGACCATTAAAAGTCATCTATAACTCATTATCAGTGATTAATCACCTGCTGTCTTATAATTAATGTTTATTAGGGGAACAGCAGTTTAATAGCTGTTCCATATTTTCTGTGCTAGTCAAGAAAACTCAAAAGGCAGTTAGAGTGGACTTTCAAAAATTTAAAATGGGATTTTTTTTTTTTTACATTGACTTTTATGTCTCAGGAAAAAAACTGTCATTGAGAAGTAAATTTACTACCAAAAAAGATATAAAAAAGAACTACATTAAAGTAGTAGAACTACATTTCAGTGACTAACGATAAGTCACTGAAACCTTAATGGTCTATTTTCCCTTTGTTGAGACTACTTAAATTTCCAGATATGTGAGATATGTTTTTAAAACTTGTGTGGTGTGGGCTTTTTTTTTTTTCAATTTAAGAACAAGAGAAGGAAAGAGTGGGATTGAAAATCAGAATGAATTATGAAAAGGAAAACCTTAGTAATTTTTAAAGAATTATCAAGAGGCACAGTAATATTCAACTCAAAAGCAGCTAAAACCAGCTGGTAGAGTTAGTACATCCACACATGAAAGTACATCACCCTGATTTTCCATCTCCATGTTTTCCTGTAAGTGTATGAACTTTATAACCAACATGAGACAATGATTATTTTATATTGCATAACTGAACATATTTGATCCAACTTTATTTTTTTTATCAAATATTATTTGGAAATTAATGACTGCATATTAAAAATGACTCTTTGAAATGATAACATTAAAAGGGAATGTGTAAAAGAAACTGGCCCAGGCTTCTATGTGCTGTCCTTGAGATTCATCTTCCCATGTCTTAATAACTCCACCACAGGATGTGTGCATAAGTACTGTACTGAGCCTGAAGCCACGCTACCCAAGATTCACCGGGCCTGCACAGCATGAGAAAGGAAAATTGTTACTAAAGATAAGGCTAATGAGCAATGATTCAGTAGGAGGAACAAAGCAGCTCTGCTGCTATAAATGTTACCCTTTGGGTATGATTTAGAGGTGTTTGCCAGACCGAGGGGAAACAGGAAGAGCCCAGATCATTTTTGCCACTTGTCACTCTGAATGTGCACTCAATGTGAACTGAATGTGCACACAATGTGAATTTCCAATGGAATATGACTTTCAGCTCTAGTTTTCTAGCACCAAAGCAAAAGGAGAAATAGGATGAGCTGTTGAGAGAAAGCACCGTGAAACAGGCACTGTCTTGTTGCTCATTGGGAAACCCAAACTCAGGTGTCTGCACCTCCTCATTCTAAGGTAGCCACAAACATAAATTTTATTTGTGACATTCAAGGCTACTACCCTCAGCCTTGTGACAAATGTCAGCCCCTCTCCCTTTCATCCAGTGAATATTAGAGTTATGAAGTATCACAGTATCACAGTATGCTAGAGATTGGAAGGGACCTCAAAAGATCATCTAGTCCAATCCCCCTGCCGGAGCAGGAACACCTAGATAATGTTACACAGGAATGTGTCCAGGTGGGTTTTGAATGTCTCCAGGGAAGGAGACTCCACAACCTCCCTGGGCAGCCTGTTCCAGTGTTCTGTCACCCTCACTGAGAAGAAGTTTCTTCTCAAGTTTAAGTGGAACCTCTTGTGTTCCAGTTTGTACCCATTACCCCTTGTCCTATCATTGTTTGCCACTGAGTAGAGCCTGGCTCCATCCTTGTGACACTCCCCCTTTATATATTTATAGACACTAATAAGGTCACCCCTCAGTCTCCTCTTCTCCAAACTATAGAGACCCAGCTCCCTCAGTCTTTCCTCATAAGGGAGATGCTCCACTCCCTTAATCATCTTAGTTGCCCTGCGCTGGACTCTCTCCAGCAGCTCCCTGTCCTTCTTGAACTGAGGGGCCTAGAACTGGACACAATATTCCAGATGGGGTCTCACCAGGGCAGAGTAGAGGGGAAGGAGTATAACAGATTCTAAAAGAAGAAAAGGAGAAAGAAAATGTGTATCCTCAACAAAGATGTTTTATTAATGTAAGATTATGCTACAGTGGCAAATTGTTCTTCTTGAATTGCATTTTGTATAAATTGTACTTTGCTTTTCTATTAAAAAAAAAAGGGTTTTGGTGCAATTTAGATAGTGATATTTTCTTGCACAGGTGTATTTGTACTAGATCATGCAATCAGTCCTACATATGGACTAGAACAGAAATTTAGGGTAGAGCTGAGACCTAAGTAAAAATCACTTACTCTGCGACTTAAGGATTAAAGCACTGATCTGTGACATGAGATGTCCCAGAACTCTGCCTATTTGCAGAACATCTGGAATGGAAAATGAGAGTCTGAACTGAGCAGCTCTGAAATATTCACTTAATCCTTCTGTATTTAATGTCAAATGAAACTTTCCAAGCAGTTGACTGGGGTCTCTTGTGCATTTCATAAATGCCAGAAATTTCCTGACATCGTTTTTTATAAACATCATTACATTCTCCTGATTTTTTTCACTTGCAAGAAGCTGTTGATTTGATAGATCATTCAGAAATGTCTATCACTGTAAATAAGATGTCTTGCACCCTTATTTTACTCACATAGAGATTGTTTAGCATTAGATTTGAGCTCATATTTATATGAAAAATATCATGTTGAACTTGGTGTAATTATTTTCTCTGATCTTTTAGTCCAAAAGAAGCCCATATTATCTGAATTTCTCATTCAATCAATAAAATAAAATCCAAGACACTGAATCTCTATTAAGCTGATGGTTGTATCTTTTAGATATGAATATTTGTAAATTCAGGAATGTATTAAGTTTTTTTTATCTGCATCATTGAAATCTTTAACATTCTGATATAAACAATGTTTTATATAAATCTCCATAGATACATAGGGTAGGATTCAGCTCACAAATTAAGACACTTAAATTAAGTATCTATGTGTAGGTGCTTGTTTATGTTCTAGGGGTCTAAGTACCCATCATACTCAGCACAGCTTACACATATATTTAAATCACCTTACAACAGACCTACATTTTGTCAACAATTGCATCACCATTAAGTGTAAAGATGGCTTAGAAAAATGGGTTTTATGTAGACTCCTACTGAAAGATTCAGTTGCTTAAACATAGGTATATAGTGCAATAGAAGACAATCTGGAGCATCCTTCCTGTATCCCAGTGCTGTTCTAGAAAGAGGCAACTACCTCATAGCACCATTATTGCTGGCAGCAAGATGCCTGTGTTCAGTCAGGTAAATTCAGTCCTATATGTGGATATCTTGACTTCAATGTCCTAATCTGCAAGGTGAAACTCACCCTTAGTTTGACTAAATTTCTACTCTTCGATTTATTCTGCATATGCAGTTTTCCTGCAGAATTTCTTCCCTGATTTATTTCATTTTACAGGGTGATGTGCTGAAGGATAACAGAAGATGTGAAACATATAGCAACTACGAAATTTCTCAGACAAATGGTGAAATAAGGTTCTTACTCTCTCCCTGAAAATGTGGGAGTGTATTATACCTTTCTCCACTCTCACACTAGTTGTCTTTATTTTTCTGCTTGACTAAGTCCTCTGAGTCATTTGAGATAAACCTATGACAAAAGTACAACTCACAGCATGAGACTACATACAGTCTTTTGTACATTCAAAGGGTTGTAAGTAGCAAAGAAACATGGTGTACTGTCTTGTAAAGAAGAATGTGTTTCAGGTTTGGGGCTTTTTATTTTTTATATTTTTTTTTTGCTATACAATGTTTCATATAGGGTATTTTAAAAAAAGTTTTATTTGTTTTTTAATGATTTTTATTTTTCTTGTTCTCTTACATATTTATATGGCTTGTAATATTTCAGGTGTTTATATAGAGGGCTTGGTGTTTCAACATCATTGCTGTAAAATCTTTAACATTTAATTCTACTGCTTGAAAAAAGGTAGAGAGTTCTATGGATCTGAAATTCCCAGTGGCTGTATATAATGTTATATTTCAAACTCCATTTAAAGGACAGAAAAACACAGGAAATTAGAGTCCTCTTTACTGGTATCTATGTATTTCTTAAACATTTGTTTCCTAATCTGAACAGTTCATTTAGTTTGTTCACTTTTTTATTTTTAAATAGGGGTCTGTTTCACAAAACACCAAGGTCAGTATTATAACAATAATCAGCAATGAGTTTTACTTCTCGTAACACCATTTACTTCCTCCTGTACTGCAGAGAATATGACATTATACACCAAACAAAAAACAAAAAAAATCTCATTCAAACAGACATTTTCTGCTTTACTGCTTGCCTTTCTGTGAATAAATAACCTTTCATACTGAGAAAAATTTTTTTGGCAAATTGTCTCTAAATAGAATTTATACATACATGTCATGCTACAAAAGCAGAAGCGAATAAGAGGAAGAGAGATTGCAACCTGTCCTGTAAAGGTTTATCAGTAAGGAAAAAAAAATCATTTATTTGTTATTGCAGTTCATTATCACTGCTGTATTACCAGTGGTAAATGTTGTTATACATTAAATATTAAAGTCTGGATATTTTCTTTCTATTAATTTAAGATTTCGTTGAATCTCTTTTTAAGTGTTAACCTTGCCTTCTGAATCTGGAATGTATTATCATACTGCTTGAAAGATCAGCAGACATTTTTCTTCCTTTTTTTTTTTTTTTTTTTGCATATGCAGAGCAGTATCTGCAGGGATGAATTTCCCATGCTTAAGTAGAGAGCTATTGCAGCACACATGCTTCCATGTCAAAGAAGAATACCAACCTAAGATTTGTGGAACACTACTACTTGTGGAACCCTACTACTTTAGAACACCACCACTTGTGGAACACTACACAAGACGATATGACGATACGCCTCATATGATTAAAAAGAAAATTAGACATTCACAATTCAAAATGAAACTGAAATGCCAGCTGTGATATGCTTTGAAAGCAACTCTCCTTATGTTCAGCCTGGGTTTTTGAAGTTTCTTCAAAGTTTTATCAGCAAAGTTTCTTAAACTGAGGTAAAATATTGAAGAAAAACAAGGTACAGTCAGACTACAGTTATCCAGCCACCCACAGATGAAATCAGATATATAATAGCACATAAGGGTCAGCTGACATGGACTGAACACAAGTAGGAATTAGAAATTTAATATAATCAGATATTTTAAGCATTCTGCTATTGGTCTCACTTTGTCTAAGTACTTTCAAAAATGAAGTACTTAAATATTTTTAACCTAAATTGTATCTGCCAGATCCAGAAGAGGACTCACAATGTGAATATGACAGAATATAGGTATCTATACTCAAAGCAGTTATCAAGTCTTGATTGCTGCTTCTCAGTTACACAAGAACTCTTGTATCTAGATCTGTCTTCAACATGTAAACCACCATAAACACCTACAGCTCTCATACACCCCCCACATGCTGCCAACAAACACAGTTCCCCTTTTTCTCAGAAACTGTATCAAAAGCAAATCCTGTGTTTCAGAAGAATGAGGAATGAAATTCTTCAATGACAACAAAAACATCAACAATAATATGGGCTTAATAATAATTATTATTGCCATGTACATATGGCCAGTGCCCTTAGATAGGATGAGGTAAGCATGAATTCCCTTCCAGGATCAGGCCAATATTTAGGCCCCCTTTCCCATGAAAGTTTGGACCAGACAATCTTTTGAAGTACCTTCCAAACTGACCTATTCTATTCTGAATAGAAGGGCCTGAAAGCTGAGAATTGGAACCATAAACAACCAATAAGAAAAAGTAACACATGACTGCTGGTAATAAAATACAAGAACAGAACCCTAACTATTAAACCTTATAAAGTTATTTCAGGTATTACTCGTTTTGCTCTTCACAGCATCAGTTAAATGGTAAGGAACTTATTTAAATAAAAAAAAAATTTTTTTTCTTTTCCTGCAGAGTGCATTTCAATTTCCAAGATATCTTAAATACCTTTAAGTTGTAAATTCCTAATCATTGAAACCAGTATTTTTTAATCATAATCCTAAATGAGAACTCAGATTATTTTGGTGGTTACAATATTCTGTTATGCAGGGAACATAATTATAAAAGGTATACTCTTACTCTGGGTCTGAATTTTAATAAATGTTTTCAACAAAAACATATTCATTTCCATGCTAGCTGTTTTTGCTTCTCTATGTAAACTCCAGAATGAAACTATTAAATAAGCCAGTTTACTGAAATGCTGAATATACCCGACATTATGCCAAAAATGTTAATTGCTCAGCAAACTAAGCCCAGTGTTCTACAAATTTCTATTTTTTTATAAACAGATTTCCCATAGATTTATCTGACTACTTTAAGCCCATCACATAAGCACACTAGAGGAGAGAGCCACATAATTAAGGTGACTTTTATTGTTGCTGTAAAATTATAATTTTAGCTGTAAAATTATAATTTTGGCTCTCTTTTAATATACTAGGCAGTAAACAGCTCCCACAAATGTTGTAACTAAAAGCAAACATTTTATACAACCACAAAAATTTAGAAGAATATGACTTATAACATAATTATGTAACAAATTGGTAATAGAAAAAAAGAATCTTCATAACTAAAATTTGTTACATTGTGTTCTATACTATAGAATAACTTGAGATACATGCGAAAAGTAACATGAATTTCCTCTTCAATGTTTTTATCTGCTCCGTAGAAATTTTGCATCCACAGACATCGGAAAGCTGCAATAATGTAAGAGTAGGTTGTGTCTGTGTAATTTTTAAGTTGAATTCTTAACACATTTATTCATGTGTCATAATTCCAAAAACTTACTAGAATGTTATTGAAAATTAAGCACGCAAACAGTCTTACTGATCAGCAAAATTGTATGTTAAAAGTTCAGTACATGAAGACAGTTTCCAGAACGTCAAAATGGTTTTTGTAGGCTTGGAATTTTATCTTCCCATAGATTCAGAGCTCTGAGAATATAATATAACTTAGTGTAATTCGATACAAAAAAATCACAGCAACCATTTGCCGTCTTTCACTTAGGCTTTGATTAATTTTGATCCTTCATTACATATTTTTTATTATTAATTAGATTCTGTTGAAGTAAATTGTTTTCATTGCTGTTTTATGTGTAAGTTACACCGTTATGGATCATCATTATTTCTATGAAAATTCTCAATAAATATATACTATTTAATTGGTGACCACCCACGTTTTTCAAGTAATATTGTAAAGATGTCATAATGGTGAAGTTGTATTGCTGAACTGCACTAGATTTCTTTACAGAAAAAAAAATGATTAGAGTGTTTGATACATGCTAAGTAGATTAAAGAAGTCACTTTGATGGTATTCAACCATTTCTAATCAGTCTGTGCTATTAATTAAAACTTAATGACCTGAATCCGTTATTGACAAAACGTGGTTTATAATTACACAGGAATTTAAATAACATGTCTAAAGTAATGTTAAAATGGCAAAACCTTAACAATTTTCTTATAGAATTAAGTAAACTTAATCCATAGCTAAGCTTGTCCTTTTAATTAATAAAGAACTTGGTAAGTTTTCTCTTTCCTTGATGAACTCAATCTTTACCCACTTTTTTAAATAAATCCAGCAGAAATACTCCGTGGAATTTCAGTCTATACATTGCAGATACAATGGAAAGTGTTTTATAAGCCATCGCTTAAAGGGGTACCACGTCATAAATTTCAATTCAATTAGCTTTTTAATCTAACGTATTAAGTCTTGCAGGTCTAGTCTTAATGTGCAATAACATAACTCTTCTACATATTAATCATATTGTTTCTATTAAAGAAAAACAGGAGATATTGCCCTTGAAATCATCTGTTTGGCACTATCCTATATTACAGTATACTGTCTAAGTCAAGATATTTTTATAGTCCTACACTGCACCTGAATAATGAGACAATTTTTTTTCCATCAGGTCCTGCATTTTCACTACAGAACACGCTCAGGGTCTGCTCCTACAATGTGTGAAGAGACAAACTGAGCAGGGCTCAGGGCTCCTACCTATGACCTTCAATTCTTCTTTTCCTGTAACTTAAAGTGTTATTGCTCCCCTCTTTGAGAAGCTACCTCCTACAGCAAAGACAGAGGAACTGATCATAATGCTTTCACCTGGGGGGACAGTTCTGGGCAGGGGCACAGGTGCCCAGTTAAGACTCTCCTGATTCCATCCTTGGAGGTTTCCAAGCCCTGACAGAGCACAGCCCTGAACAGCCTGGTTCTGAGCTCAAAGCTCTGAAAAACAGTTTGGGCTAAGTGATTTTCTGAGCTTCTTTCTTGGAATGGTTGGGTGCTAATAGGTTCCATCCTCTCCCATCATTTTTTTGCTGTTGATTGGTTGGTTTTGTCTTCAAAAGTATATATATTAAAAAAAAATAAAAGAATCATTCCTTTATTTTTCTCCATTTGTCCTTCAGCTTCCAATGAATGAATCTAAATAAAAAACATTTTCTTTCATCTTACTTATTACATAAGTCCAAGCCAGTGAAGAAACAGAAGTTTCACTGAAGACAGATTAATTTTAAATTGTATATGTTTATGAATATATACATAGGATGCTGATTAAAAGAAACAAAAAGACAAAACCTATCACCTTTTAAAACCTTGGCTTCAGGGAAAGAGACTTACTAGAGCTAGGAGATATATCTTGAGCAAGACTGTCAGCACTACTGAAATAAATACTGCTTAATAGCTACCAAAGATTTCACAATTTTTAAACCGTGTTTTCCTTGCAAATTGCAATCCCAATGTTAGTACTTGGCCTACACTGACTCTTGCTGCAGCTTCAACTGGACATACTACATTTTCTTAACTCTGTTTAGTTAGTGATGCCACTTGAGATTTAGGTGCACTTCTATGACTGAAATAGAAATCATTCTTGTCTGTGGTATGTGGCTTTTGAAATACTTCTGGTAAAACTAATGTGGTAATATTAAGCACTGTTTTAGGGCTACATTCCTGTCGACAGCCCCACTTTTGAGGAAAACCATTTGACAGTGGTATGCAATTGTAACTCACTCTTGACGACTTTATTTCCTCACTTTCTGCTCTTTCTTGTAGGTTTCACAAATGGAACATGAAAAGATGACCCTGATTCATTATTTACATTGACAAAGTAAGAATAAAATCTGTACTACTCCTCAGGTCCCACACAAGTCATAAAACCAAGAAAGTTTGTAAGAAGTCCCAGCAAGGGAAAAACTGAAATTATAAATTTATACACAAGAAACCGTGAAAAGAAAAACAGTTATTAATAACTAGAACAATGAGACATATAAGAAGATATTTTTTTATCAACCAACAGAAAAAATTGTAAAACTGTTAAAATATTTTTTTTTCACCACTCACATTTGTCCAAAAAACTTCATTATATAGGTAGCTTCGGGGGGGGGGGGGTGGTGGTGGTGGTGGTGGTATTGTTTATTTATTGGTCTTCTACAAAATAAGGACTTAAAACTTTGTTCCAACAATCCACTTTTATAAGATAAGGTGGCTTGGTTTTTATTTTCATTAATATCAATAGTGAATCTAAGGATAAAACCCCCACATTAAAACTTTTCCTTCCTCTTTATTAAAACTATTAATTAAATTCTGTCATTGTTCGTTGCTGTAAGTGCTTCTATTCATCTATAGTCAATTCTATTAAGTATTGGTGCTTTATGGAATAAAATACAAATTATGATAGAATAATCTTTAGAGGATCCAATACATATTTAATGGTATATGGGCAAAATAGTATTAATGTGCTAATAACTAACAACCCTCAATAAAAATATACAAATTTGAAGTGAAAAATAAAGCCACTGTAAATACCATTTAATTTAATTTCTAATGTCAGCATTTTTAATTTATTCAGTTAGAAGGTGTTCTCTCAAGACATGTAAGAAATGAAAAAGAATCTGTATGATAGCAGCACTGTATACCTGACAGCTTTAATCATGTAGTCCATACATCATAAGTAACCTCTTGTTAAATAAATATAAAATTAAAAATAAAATTTTCTATTGTATAATCCAGTTATATTTGACCTTGAAAAATACTCAGCTTCTTATTAATGCTTATAAAACATTTATCCCAAGTTTCAAGAAAAATATTTATCCAAAGTTCCAAGCTACCATCCTTAAAACTTATTAGAAATTTCAGTATGGAGGGATGGTGGAACCTTCCTAATACTTTTAAGAGTATCAAATATTTCCAAGTCATTAAGTGAAAGTAATGAATCAATAAATGTTCTGGCATTGCTCATTAATACATCACTGAAGTGGAGATTTAGCCTTACATTGTAGCTGCTAGAATAGAAATATTCTTCATAATTAATTAATTGAAAGACATACGCTGTTGGATTGTTAATCTGCATATAACAGTTATTCTCAACAAAGTATTTTTTAATTGGTTCAGAAATGCAAACTGCATCTGCTGGCCAAAGTGACCTATTTTTCCCTGTAACCACAATGGTGTTACTCTCTTTCCTTGGCATGTAGTTTCAATTAATTGTTTTAATGACACAGTTAATTTTGCTTCTATCTGCATGCATATTTATGTGCTGAAAAAATGGGATGCTAGAACAGAAGAGAGGCTACCCAATCTCTCTGAAGGGCTGGACACTTGAAATCACTCCTATAGCAGGAAGCTGCAGCCTTGTCTAGCACACAGCAGAGGGTCACCCTGGGGTCTTAAAAAAAAAAAATTAAAAAAATCAGCATTTATTAAGTCTTTTAAATTAAATAGCCAGGCTGCTGACAGGAAGCTCAAAATGTGTAAAAATCAAGGTAAGGTATTCAGCTTAGTGATGCTAATTTTCTCCCTCCCAGAGCCTCAGAGGAAGAAATTGTCACTGATTGGCATTACCTGCTAGCTATAGAAGATGGGTTCCAAACACCTTTACACTTTCTTTGGAGATTTTTTTTTTTGTTTTTTTATTTTTATCCCAAGCATTTAATTGACTTTGACTGCATATAAAAATCCCAGTGGGAGAAATCTCTGCTACAGAGACATTTCAAGTAGCTTTGACATTTCCCAGTTCTGTAGTTTAAATGCAAGATGAAATTTGCACTAACACCAGAAAGAAGTGATGTCAGATCTCATTGTAAACAAGAAACATTCAAATGTTTTCCACAAGGATGTGGAAATTTTAAACTGGGGCCTTGCAACAGGTCAGAAACTAATCTTGGGGCACTCATTATCACTCATTCACAGGTCGCTTTGCCAAAACTCTTATCTATGTTCCTGAAAGGTGGCAAGGCTCAGAGATACCATTGATCTATTACAGGAATTCATAGTAGGCTTCAGAAAATTCTATTTGTGTATATGAGCACTGAGTATCTGGATGATTATATATACATATTTCTATTACCACCAGCATTCTGCAGTTATCAATTTAAGATTGCAAAGACTGCATGAGATGAAGCAGAATTCATTGCATTTTGAAGACAGAGAAGCCCTGTATAATCAAATCAAACTATTTTGTAATGTCAGTTATCATGTAGAAATAATTCTTCTTCTCACCCCCATTATCATTTCTGCCAATTTAAACAAAATAAAGTAAATATTATTATCCAAATCTTAACCAGAAATGTCAATTACAGAAAAGAAAAAAGTATTGAGATTTGCTAAGAACAAAAAGAGTTGTCCTTTTATGACTGTTGTATCCCCCCTAACATTTTTTGCTAGTGGTTGTATGTGACTGAAGAGTTCAATGTACAAAAATCACATTCCCAGCTTACTAAAATGGACATTACATTCATTCTGATCTCTGTAAAAGAGAAGATAATATTATTACTGTCTTGACTTTACAGCTTTTCCTTTCACGAGTTCCCTTTGGAAAATTAATGGTGACTTCCAAGAAACACAAAGCATTCTTTATCTGCAGAAATTTTCATGCTGTTTCTCAAGAAACATTTAGGGAGATCAGAGAGTACGTCTTTAAGACCAACTTCCTTGCTTTATCTTTAGAAAATCCCACTCAAGATTATTTTTCTTAGCGCAATAACTAGATCTTTTGAATATTTATTTCAAAACAATCAGGTTCCACTCATCCAAAATAATTTTCTCATTTTATGCACAATTCTTACTAATTGCATATGAATTATTGGATATAAATTATCTAATTATTTCAAGAAATATGGTTTCAAGACATATAATTGTCCAAGTGATGTCAAATAATTCTGTTAGTTCATTATCCTTCTGTTCCTCTTGATTATTCCTGTCCATTTCCCAGTTTACCCTACCTCTTCTCCTACATGATCAACTGTGATTTTTCCTTCTTAGGCCTGAGTAGACAAAAGGAGTCCTAAAGCAGCAGGGACAGTTTTCTGTTGACCTAGAAAGGGAGGGTTGTTTTCAGAAACTCAGACTATGTGTCTATCTGAGAACCACAGGAAAACAGCATCTTACATCATCATGAAATGTCTTTGTAACTTCCAGAACACTTCATGAAAGAAGACATGCTGCTTTCATCCAAAAATGTTTCCTAGAATATTCCTAGAATATTAAGATGTATGATTCATACAGATATTTGAATTTAGTTCTCTTCTACAGAGAAATAAGGTGGGGGACCTTATTTGACAATTGACTAGCTTTTCCTGCTCATGTTATCATTTCTTTATCACTTTCAAAGGTCACTCCATCTCCACAACAGCCTTTTAAATTCTTTATCTAGTATTTTGTTAAATGGACCTCACCTCAGCTTACCAGTTTTTTCTTTCTCTTGCAGTACATGACATGGTTTCTCTTTTGCGAATATGAAGAATACAGCTGTTAACACTTACTAGCAAAAGGAAAGTTTTGGGTCCAGAGAAATATAAACTCTTTCAGTATAAATATCATTTAGATCAATCTTGTCTATTAACAACCTCAGGATAAGTTTTAGGATTTTCCCTAGTTCTACACCTTCAGGGGTCTGTCTCAGCTCAGTATTATTACCTTGTTATGTGCCTTTATGATGGGCCCAACAAGATTAAATTCATTAGTATTCTAGGGGCCTGTTGTATTTGGGCAGGCACAACCAGAACTTCATCTTCTTATGGAAAAGTGAAACTGCCTTACTGATCAGTGAGTGCAAGAAGAATTCAAAAGCAGCTTCTGTTTGGAGAATGGTGACTACAGACTTAGTTGTGGAGAGAACTCTAGTGCTTTTCCTGAGCTGAGTCAACACCTGGCACTTGTCCCATGTGATCAAGACTAAGAGGAAAAGCTTTTTAGCATGTCTGCAACTCAGCTGTACTTGCAATAACATTGATACCAAAGATTTTTTAAAACATACATATGCAAATACTTATAAATTTGTAGTCTTCCTGAGCTATTAAAGAACTCCATGAACTGTCTCTTTCCAGGTATTTCTGCAGGCACTCCATAACATTATTTGCAAAATATGCATCTTGCTATATAAAAATGCAAAATCAAATGAGTTAAACATTTCAACAGAAAGAATTTGGAAGCTACTACTATTCATAAATTCTACCCTTCCATAAAAGTTTAAAATAATTCAGTTACTAATGTGATAAATGCGAATTAGTTTTAATCTGGCTCTGGTTTGAAGGTTTTTAATACTATATCATATTAGTATATGCAATAGAAAGAGAGCCTAGGCAGAGATGTTATTAGATTTATACATCTTTCCTTCATCTGAGTTTAACCCTCAAAACAAATAATGACAGTATCACTTTCATTTTCAGGTTTTTATATAGTTTTGCTAATGAGGTAGGAAAAATACGCTTTTTTTGTATGCATGTTGAAACTAGGAATGACATGAGCTGATGTTAAGAAGACAGTGCAACTATTTAAAGATGCTTGTAGAAAGAACTGCTGTCATTTTTACAGATTTTTTATACAGACACAACATTTCTACTTTATAACAAACTATTAGAAGGGTTATCTAACTATGAATTACTATAACCTTCATTTTATTAATGTGGATGACTGTAATATGTATGACAATTTTCTAAAAATGTTGATTTATTTGATTTTTGGCATGGACACTGATGTCTACAATGGGCTGCATTCTAGAAAGAAGGTTTTAACATCATACAGCTAATGGTTTCCAATCAAATACTTGCCCTGGCTGGGAACAGGCAGCATTACAATCTCAGCTGAGATTGCAATTGTTTCATTTACTGGAAGAAAAACTTTTTGCAAAACATCTTTTCCAACAATATCTGTAATGGACCACTCAGTGAGATATTTCAGTGCCTGTGAGTTGATGCCTTCTAGAAAAAAGGCTTTGGACTGCTTCAGCTATAAGTACTGTAACACACAAAACCTCTGTAGGCTCTTCACAGTTTTCTGTGTAGAAACACAGCTGTATAGGGCAACATTTCCAACATCATCACACACCTCATGCTTTCCATTACATGGTTCTTTATCCTGCTCTTACCAACAGGCACAGACAAGCAAGTGCAGCTAAATAACCACCAACAACCATTTTACATTGTTGAGGATGATCTGGCTCTATAACAACAGGACTGGATGAAAAAAACAAACAACCCACAACCAAAACCAAAGCATACAGAGCAGAATGGAGTTCAAAATATGTTGATGTAATGTGTTTTCAGTGCTTTGGCCATTTTGATGTCATTAATGAAGTCAGTGAAATATTCATAATTGTGTAGCTACATTTACATATACAGTTGCATATCATTCGTCTTCTTTGCAATATTTTAGTAACATACTAAAACAGATACAGAATCATTTATCACTAGATTTACCTTCCACTGCCTTACAAAGTAATACTTTTTCTTTTTTTTTTTTTTCAAATCCAGTGGCAGAAAACAGGATAATACTGTACTTGATCAATGACATTTATCAAAAGTGATTATGCAGCAAGGTAGGCATATAATTGTGTTTTTACACACAGAGCTTAAGATGTGAGCAAGAAAAAGGCTCTCTATGAAAACCCATTTCCTGAAAATCAATTGGAAGTCTTTAATCCCCCCCACCATGAAGCAGACATGCAGTCCCAGTCCTTAGGAAGGATGTGACAAGGGTAGGGAAGAAGCCCTTTGCCCTGTAAAGATCCAGAGGTGAACTGAAAAATAGAATGGAAAAAAGCATGTAGTGGTAGTGGAATGAAAGGCTTGATCAAACTGAACATATACCTGGCATGGTAATTCAGGTTGCCTGAGTAACCTTAATTCAGGTGTTGTATAGTTTCTGGGGTTTAGAGGCAGGGTAATAATAAGAGTTTATAAAAATTAACCATTCAAAGCTGCTGAAAGAAGCTGATCCCTTGTGTACTCAGCAAGTATGGTCACGCTGAAGTTTCTCCAAGCACTTGAGCCAGCGATGACAGTGGTAACACTGTTAGCCTCCAGCTGGCCTTATCCTTCAGGGTGTGAAGGCATGATTAAATCTCTCTGCTATGTTCTAAATACGGGAAAAGAAACATTCATGAATGATGGAATTCTGTATTTCTACACCTTAAACAAAAAGGAGTATATTCTGAGGTTTTTAAACACTTTTGTACCAATTTCCCTGTGAGTCTTTCCCTTACCCTGGCCTCCTACACAGTATCTTTCTCACTGTAGCTTCCAAACTCCTGTTTACTCAGCTGACTCCTATCTCCCTTTTCCTGCCTGACCGCTTTACTTCTCTCTCTTCCCCTGAGCATAACTGCCTCTATTCCCCGCTGCTGCTATTCAATTTCTCATATCTTCCCTGGGAATGTTTATTTCTTTTCTATCTGTATTCTTCCCCTTAACATCTTTCTTAACCAAGGTCCCTCTTGCTCCTGTCCTGTCTGGCTGTTTCCTTTCTCCTGTTCATTCTTCCTACATGGCAAGAGAAGGCAAGGCCAAGGTGGGGATAGAGTTTGTATTCTTAAGCTTTCCTAAGAAAGAGCTTATTTTAATCAAAACTTTAACAAAGTATCTCAGGGATCTATTCAGCATAGAGTATTAGAGCCACAGTGGTTTACATTTGGCACAGTTATCAGCAGCTGAAAACAGAGGCTTATGACTGAAAGTTTCTGGCAGACTCACTGGCATCAGAGCTCTGCCACCTATTACAATGTGATGTTTATTTAACAGTTTCTGTTAAATTACTTATCTTTAATCATGGTGGATATATGTATACCTATTTTAAATAGGCTTCCAAATGTTTCTTTTAATTCTTGCACTAAATTCTACTGTAATGAGATAATGCTGCTGCATTTTCATGAGCATAATAAACCTCTTATACGCCCAAGTTGAATTTATCAAGGAAGAGAAAAAGGGGAGGAGTTGGTCTAATCAGAAAGTAGGTCACATTTAATACATTAAGTTTTAGAAAGTACCAAGGAAGTCCACAATGTGAGGAGGATGAAAATGACATGGAACAGTTTCTTCATTTGTACAAATATTAAAATATAGGCCTTAACTTTATGAGTCTGATTCTGATGTTATTTGTCCTGGTGAATCTTGTTTACTGTCCATGTAGAAGGAGTAGTGAAATCAATGAAACAGAAAGAGATAAACAGATGTAACACTAGAATCAGACTCCCATAAATACAGTGTAGAAAAAGAAAGATGATCTTTTGGGCAGTCCAGGGATGCTTCCACAGGAAAGCTCCCATCATAGGAAGTTAATGATGTTTAAGGATTTAGAAATTATTGGGAGGGTAAAGTACTAAAAGTAATAGTTGAGATTAGTTTCTATCTGTAATTGCTGCTTTGCAAATGACACAAGTATGGACAGTAATACTTTAATATCTTATACAAGATTCTACTGGTAAAGAGTTACATTTGACTGGGACAATATTAACATCAACTTGTATTGAAAACACCATCCATATTTTATTAGGGTTTCTTTTTTTTTCTGGTTTCAAATACAGTGTAATTACCCACACATTCCTGCCATGAAATATGAGTGATTCATAGAAACATAAGCAGTATGAAGGAAGACTAGAACCAAAAAGGTTAACTAAAAAATCTTGCAGTAGACATCCCAGCACTTGTAGTTTTTTTATTAGGTGCATAACATGGCACTGTATAAAATGCTTTTCCTTTACTCTCTTACCAACGTTGTTCATGTGAATGTGAAAGTCTTACAGGCTGAATCTTACTGACGATAAGTTTAATAGCTCTGCTGTAAAGCTTCTTTCTTCCTGAAATGATTTTCACTACAAATTTATGAGTTTTTCAATATATAAAGACTCTCATCTTTATTGTTCTTTAAATAAAGATTACAAATCAAATTAAATGCTGCAAAGTGAAAAGGAGGATAAGTGAGAGCAATCATTTTTCAAAATGTGTTTTTGGTATATTTCCTTCCACTCACCAAAAAGTCGTGATGCCTGGAATTGAATTATACAGTAACTTGAGAGTGAAAAAATACCAGAAGACTACAGAGCAGTGTGTGTTTTAAGATTGCTTCTTAGCAGTTCAATGTATCTATTATTTTTTGTACTCCTTCCCGTCAGGAAGACCAATGCATGCCTTTCAGAAGACTTCAGTATTTGCTCAGTCGTTTGGTCCCATATGCATCCAAGCAAATGGCTCTGGGTTACAAGCAGCCCAGCACCAGCCACTAGTTCTGGATAAAACAAACTATCTGCCTCTGACTAGCCATGGGCTCTGCTCACCTTTCCAACAGCAATTACAGTGTTTTTTTTGTGTGTGTACAGGTCAATGAAGAGGCATTGCTACAGTCAATTACACAGGGGTGATTGTTTTAGACAACTTGCTCTGTCACGTGATACTACTACTGCACTACAGGAAAAACTAGATTTGAGGTGCAAAATGTCTCTCCGTGAGCTTCTCAGGAAGACCACAGCAGGGAATCTGAATCTAGATGAGGCCAATATTTAGAAGTAATATGTCTAAGATAGATATTAGAGAAAAAGTCCTTTAATCTAAGTACATCACAAAGAACAAAATTATTCATTTTTAAGTAAAGCAGTGCCACTAAAATGACAGCATCTTGCCACAGTCTTTTTATGCTCACTTTAAATTTTTCTTGCAATTATCCTTCTTGATATTTTCTTTGCTTATAAGTGATTAAAAATAAAAAAAAAAAAAAAATCAGCCTTTTTTGCTTCTAAAGTACTTATTTGTCATGTTAGAGATGTAATGAATACAGTTTGAGGCTGATAACTAACACAGCAGTGCTGCTGCAATCCTTCTGTCAAACATACCTAACATCAGCAATTATTTCGACTGACGGGCCAATTCAGTGATGCTGAGGTGTTATTTCCTTATATTTTATCCCCATCCTATTTCTGTATTATTCCAACAGCAGTTCTCTGCCAAAGACATTAAGCTAATTAAAATAATAAACCCCACTTAGCTGAAACAAAGACTGTACTGAAAATTCTCAAGAGCAGAGGCAAATGAGCTCAAATGCTTTGCCTTACCTACCACTTTCCTTGTACATGTTTGGAATGTCATAGTCACCCTTGCTGTTCACTGAAACTTATGATTTACAGTGTATTTTCCCATCTCCACTCACATTGCCAAATGTCTTATTAACATCTTGGAATATTTCTACCACGTTTATCAAACAAGTTGAGAGAAAAAAAAAAAAAAAGGTAGTATTTCCTCACAACAAATTCTAAAATAGATTTCATTACATGTGATCAGCCACTTAATTAACTCAAGCATTCTTGAACTGAAATCTTAATAACTGAAACCTATATAAGTGTTTAGCACTGCTAGATTATAAATGGCATGCATCTGTGTCACAGGTACATTAATTGATAACTAACTCTTCTGGGAGACTTATTCAACAGTCAAGACCTGACCAGACACTAGGCAAAAATCTATCCTCTCTGTTTTGTCTCCCAAACAGCAGATGTGTTGAAAGACACTTGTAACCCATGCATTTTTTTTCAAAGATATTGGAAACATCAGCATTTTTAGCATATGTCAGAGTTTAAATAATACATTAATTGAAAATTCTCAAAGGAAAATAAAAGCCCGATAATCTTGTTGCCAAATTCAATTTTAAGGAAAATTTCTTGATTGAAGAAAACTAAATAAAGTTCTATTCAAATACATAATTACAGAAAAATGGCTTTGGACCTGATTTTTTTTTTTGTTGTTGTAAATTAGAATCATATATGATAATAGAATATCCAAGATCAGCCAAAGATGCAACCCAATCTAAGGAAATGAGATTTCAAAAAAAAGCAAGGAAACAAGACACAAATTCATTTTCATCAGTTTGTTTTTTCAGTGTACCTGAAATGGCTAGGATACATGTAAATATTATACCCCACTTCATTTTCTCATCCAATAAATATTACAGATATGGCACTCAGCTGCATTAATAATGGAGGTTAAAAATCCATTTTAATTGATAGGCTTTAGGCTATGTTAACTAAAAAGTCAGTGAGGCAAAATCTCTCAAAATAATCACCTCAGCTAACAGTCTTTTTATTATATAAGGTCTGTGACCTTATTAGATAGCAAGAGTGGATGCTCAGAGTGCATGAATGTAGTTTATTAACAAAGCATCTATGAAACAGGATAATAAGAGTATTAGAACAAAGGTTGCAAGTAGACTATACTTATAGTCCTATATTGGCAGCTGTCTTACATTGGTCTTCTATTGACAGAGGACAGAATTACTGTCTTCTGAAGAAAATCAAGGGAAATATACCACTCAAAACCAAAAGAAAAATAGATAAACTGTTGAAAGAAAGACAAAATACAATATTTGGGGAATTGACTGTCAGTTACAATTTCTAGCAGCTAAAAGCACTACATTCAGACCGTCACTACGCTGTACTAAATACTATATAATGGATTTTTCCCTATTCCTGTGATATTAGAGATGCAAGACCCTTCTCTTGATTCATCCTCTTTGGGAATACAGGTGGTAGATGGAGAGGTTGATTAGTTCTCCATATCGTGGGTAACTCCTAACGTGTGGTCTCAAGTATGGCTGAGAATGCATTGTACCTTCTTGAAACACCAATGGCTGGCAATGTGATCACCCCTCCAGTATTGTGCCAGTAGCACCCCATGCTGCTGAGCTCTGAGAATGGCATGCAAGATCCACTGGAGAACCAGAAGTGAACTCATAGGTATGAGGCTTGCTAAGTTCATCTCTGTAATGGCCTTGGGAACCCTCCCAGAGATGCTGGGGTTTGGCTTACGTAGTCAGCTCACTCTGTAATGCCCCTGTTGATAAGCTTTCTTTTAGAAGCTTAGCTGGAAAGGTTGATGCCTAACCTTCCTTAGTTTCCTTCCTTAGATCAGCTGGCATGTTTGTTTGTTTGCTTGCTTGCTTGTTTGTTTTTCCTGTAGCAACATCCTAAAACATGGCAGGTAAAATCATCAGCAAGAAAAATTGTAATCATCGCTATTATTGCTAGTCTTTGACATGCAGATTTCTATAGCTCTGGCTTATTAACTCTGCACAAGTGGATTTAGAGTGTATTTCTACAAGAGACATAGGTACTAGACAGAAAATCCACCAGGACTTTGCATGCCAGAAAAGGAGTGGGCTAGCGTTTTTGATAAAACTGGCTCCCAAGGAAACTCTGGATATGGACTGCATACGAAGTGCTAATTCTTTTCAGAGGCAATGCGAAAGCTGCCTTTTAACTGGACTAAATTAGGTCTTTCATGGAAGAGCAGCAAACCAGAGCAAATTGCTCAACAGTATCCCTCTTAAAATGTCAAAAGTACTTTGTCAAGCAGAATCATTATTCATATCATACAGACTTCCTGTGTCTGCTTTTTCTCTTATCATGGTCCAGTTCAGAAGTATTCACAAAAAGCATTACCTACAAAGAAATAAAGATAAATGGTGTAGTTCACAAAACAGAACAACATCATTCCATCAGAAACTTAAATTTTGCAGAGCTCCGGGTTTTTACTCAGCTCAGATTTCTTGCTATCTATGAAAGATTAAACCTCTGGAGAGCTACTGAATCTGCTGCTTGCCAGTAGAAATTTCTTTCTATTTTATCTAAGGGAGTGCGATAGTCAGGAGAAATCATTATTACAAATACCTGGAACAGTCTGTTTTTTTCAGATGTTCTCACTGTTTCTAAATCTGCTTTCATTTTGCATGAGGAGCTTTTCACATTTCAAGGAAGATTATGTTTTGGAGGAGAGGGGAGGAAATGCTTTTCTTTTCCTGTTTTCCTGTTTAAGTCAGATTTTGTGCTTCTGTAAATCAACATAATTACTCTGATTTCAACATGACTTCAATAATAACCCTGTTTGAAAACATGGACCTTAGAGAAAACAAAGAACTTTCTGTAGTGAGCTCTATTCTCTATGAATCTCTCTGGATGCTTTAATTTTATCCTTATTGTCCAATTTGTCCATACTGCTATAACACCTTTTTTTCTGATTACTTTGTTTGTTCATCTTGTTTTCATATCCGTTTATCCTCCACGATGATGATAAATTCAGTATGTGATAAAACGCTTCAAAATCCTTGAGCACAACCACCTCCTCTGTTGTCTAATTAACATTCTGCTTCCACTGAAGCTGGGCAGTGCAAAGGAGGTGGCAGGAGGAGGCATTAGTGGAGGTCTCATCCGTTCCCATTTCCTCATTTGTCCCCAGATGTAATGTTGGCAATCACTCCTGCATACAACTGTGTTGTACTCAGGCCTTCCTTATGGTGCTCCTGTCAGGCATAATTAATCAGCCCTTATATTGATTGTACTTTCTATACTGGCTTTTAGACAAGAAGAAATACACTGAATCTCTCCTGAATGGTGCCGTAAATCTGGTCCCACACATAGCCCATTTCCATCATGTTAAAAGGTAAGATATCCTAGATGTTCATCATATAATGCTCCCAGGGCTGGTCAGGCTGCTTTCCCATCCCCACCTTTTGAATGCATGGCTGCATGTGCCTTACTCGGAGAAAGCTCTGCATGCTATGTCAAAAAATCTACAGTTGGATATAGTAACATGACTGATATCAATATGCTGTGCTTCAACAAGCACTCCACACAGTTTTGGTTCTCAGCTTGTCATCTTAGTCTGATACCTAGATTTTCCAAATTATCTTATTATTGATACATTCGCCCATATTTTCTACAGGCATAAGGCTCAAGCCTGATAATGCTAAAGCAATTCTTAATTGTTTTTAACTTCTATAGTTACTCCACAGCATGCCATTTTACTGAGAATTTTGCTTTTTTTTGAGGGGAAAGCAGAGCAAAATTTAAAAAGGGAAATGTGTTACCATGTGGATCAGTTGTCTCTAGCGCAAGATGAAGCAAAAGGAAAAACAGAACAGACCTTGACCTCCCAAGTGCTTCAATGAGGCTCTGCAGCCAACGCAACATGAAAGGCTGGCCATCGTGATACTTCTGGGTCCTTTCCAGAGTTCCTGTGCTCAGTCATGGGAGAATGGTCACGTGAGGCACAGTTTCTGCTAGCCCTGTGCTATCAGCCATTAAAAAGCTGGTCCAGGACACACATAAAGAGAACAAGGGAGGCAAAGAGACCCACAGCCAAAATGGAACTTGTACCCTATCACCACTGCTTGTGAAGAGCTCACCTAAAAGGATATACAAACAGCAACAAAATTTCTAGTTATCATAATTTGTTGCTGAGCAGTTCTCAAAAAAAAAAAAAAAGTTGCTTTTCCTTTTAAGTTCCTAAATTAAAACTTACTGTCTATTGGAGAGCTATTTCATGGCTCTATCCATGACTTACACCTTGTGTTAAAGATTTAAATAGATTGTTATTGATGTATGGGGATTTGCACGTAGCTACCAGCTTTTTCATTTGATTAGCCATTCAATACTGTAACATGAGAAGGGTAACAAGTTACTAAAGAGGTAAAAATATGTAACCTGTAAGGCATTAAATTTTTGTTTTTAAAAGGATATCCTTTTGTTCTAATGCTAATTTCTATAGATAAAAATAAGACAAGCAATTATTAAATCATTTATATTGGCCAGAATCCATAAAACACAGGTTCACTAAAGTCTAACTATACACTGTAATTACACTGTCAAAATATTTCTATTAAATAATTAAATGCAGTATCAAACCCAGCATTAATAAATTGGGTGTATTGTGTCTCTTCCTGGACAATTTGACTGAGAATGCTCTGAACCATGCTTTCTATTTCTCTTATTCAATGAAAAAGTTTTGCTTCTCATCCAACCATCATATGAATTAATATTATTAGTTCAGATGGTCAACTACATATATATATAGTAATATGACTTCTCAGCTATTGTCAGTCATGAAGATAATCTTGCAACACTTCGGATTTGATCCACATCTTAGCATTAAAAGCTCAATACAAATCTGATGAAAGATTTATCAGTAGATCAGTGTTTTTCAGTTCTCATATCACCATATTATGTTAACTGAAAATACAGAAGCAACCAGAGTAAAAAAATTATAGTTGCTATTGCAAGTAGTAAAACAGAAATATGATCACAAAGTTGATGCTTCAAGAGTAGTTTCAGTTTCTAAAGAAGTTACTACAAATTTTCTATAGACCCTTGATGCTTCACATGCACTAGATCTATGAGGAACCAATGCCATAGGAAAACCTGAAGAACTAAAAAAAAGAAAGCAACAAAAAAAAAGACCCATTTGTAAACACCCAGATTAGATACTGTATTTTCTATTAAGAAATTATGATGGTCCTTTCATCTACAAGTACTAAACAGGCCCTGGTGGGCATCTTTCCACTGTATATGAGGGTTTACTGGAGTGAATTAGGCCAATCACCAGAGGAAGGAACCATGGATCTGCTCCTGGGAACAACGTCATGCCCTGCGTCTTCTGCTAAGTTAAATACAGTCAGCCTGGCTGGTGACTGTAGCCCACGGACTGTAACATCATATCCTGAACAGACCTGACCAGTAGCTCTTGCTAGGTGGACTGGAAGAAGGTAGATTTAGATTAGGTATTAGGGGGAAAAATCTTTACTGTGAGGGTGATGAGGCACTGGAACTGGTTGCCTGAGAATCTGTGGCTGCCCACCCCTGACAGTGTTCAAGACCAGGTTATACAGGGCTTTCAGCAACCTGGTCTAGTGGAAGGTGTCCCTGCCCATGGCAGAGGGGGTTAGAAATAGATGATCTTTAAGGTCCCTTCCAACCCAAACCATTCTGTGATCCTATGATTCTATGATTTAAACTTCTAAGACATAGAGCCATCAGCTTTTACACGACACTGAGTAGTTGTAATTTCTATTGTTATACACTGCAAATTCTCAAAGCTGCATATTCAGTAATATTTCAGCAAACACAGAGCTCTGCTTCTGTCCTTGCAAAACCTGATCAATACGCTGGACCTATGCTGCCAGAAAACAATTTATGTGTTGGAATAATAAATTATTTTGCTAATCACAGAAATGCCTATTAAGATGAAAAATAACTCAGTACTTCTGATTCGTACAACCAAAAAAGTTGTAATTAGTGCAGTAAACTTTGCCATGTTAAGCCCTGCATGTCTTTGCCCAGATCAGTGAAATATCAGGTTTTGCATCAAATCCACAAAGAGGCTTTGCAATATCTTACAATGCTCAGGGGTTTAATATAGCCATTTCTGTAGACTGTCTTGAGTATTCTACTTAATTAATTAACTTAAATAATAATGCTATATTGAAGACTTCCTGGGAGAACATGTACTCTGGTTAATTTGTTAGGCCACAGATAAAGTTGCCAATCTGAAAGAAATTCTACAGTATTTAGGAAAAGAGCACCTCTGGTAACAGCCAGCTTGAACTGATACGGAATTTCAGAGGTCTCTCCACCCTCCAGTTGTAGCATGGGTGAGCACAGAAGAACCATATTATCGCCCTAATTGTTTCTGTTGCTTCCATCTGAAGTGAAGTACAGCTGAAATCTTAACAGCGTCAAAGAAAGTAAATTTGCACAGCACTTTCCTGGCAGTCCAACTTGTTCGCTTACACCAATACTATGAGGACAAAAATTAGTTTTGAACAAGTCCATGCTGTCTTTTCTGAAGCAACAGCTAAGCTTAACTTAGTGTCATGTTAGGGAAAACACCCAAGTTAGTTAACATATTTTTTAGTATAATCAGTCCTCTGTTACAGAAAAGATGCCCATGCCAAACACTTTTCAGGTCTCAGAGATCAAAAAATTTTAACAATACTTTAGGCAGTATTTGATGTTCTCCCTCAAGTACTCATAATATAAAAAAATGTTCACATGTACAAATATGCATTACTATAACTGATTAAGCTGCAATACTACAAACAAATAGGTGAGAAAGGTCTTGAGCATAGCATTAAAGATCAATGATATATTCATGTAACTAAATGTAAGTTGACACTTCATAATTTTTAAGACACCTACCTATGCAGGAGTCAAGAGAACATTATCTTTTTTTTCTTTTCTGATGGATTCTGAAATATATGTAAACTAGTCAAAAAAATTAAAATTTGAAAATGGAATATGTAATTGTTATTTAATTACTGCATTTGGGAGATACACGTATAAATACACACATATCCTTGTTACACAGGATTTCTAGAATTATTACTTGCATTTTAATATAAATGTTATAATAAATTGCATTATATTTCCCCTACAAGATTAATTTATGAAACCATATTGTGGTTGATGGTAGCAGCTGAACACCTCAATGGAATTAATTAAAGGATAATCTCCATTGCTTTGTAGCATACAAACCAATAAATGGCTGCTGAGATTAATAGCTGAAGCAAAGCTAACGCGTTTAAGGACTTTCAAACCCCATTTATTACACACACCCTAAAAAGCAGGAGAGATTATAGCTATACAGCAAAGCAGAACATCAAAAAAGCCAAAAAAAAAAAACCAAAAAGAAGCCCACACAAGAAAAACATCATTTCCTTCCCTTGTGAATATTTGAAAGCGATGCTTCTTTATTCAACAATTCTGTGGCATACAGATGAACTTGGCTAGAATGAAAAAGAAACAGGATGAAGCTAAAAATGTGTGCTGTCTTTTTTGATTACTCATCTAAAGGAAGGAAGAATGAGGGAAAACACTTTAAAAGAATTAGAAATGCTATTATTGATGAAAATAAATGTAGATTTTTTTTAAAGAGTTTGTTTGTGAAAGCTTAAATTTTTATATTCAAGAGTTTCCCAAACACAAACTGGGAAATTATAAGGCTCTCAAGATGTTTGGAGAATGCTTTTTTTAGAGAAGTGACTGTGGCATCATTTAGATACAATTGCTTCTGCATCTATTCTTTACCTGACAGAAATGAGCTTCGTGTGATATTCAGGCCTCCTTTTGGCTTTGGTAGGAGAAAATGAAGTACAGGTGTGTGCTACAGCAGACAGCATGTCCGGTTTTGAAAGTTTCCCCAAGAGAGAATTTCTTTAATGAAATTTTCACAGGAGCTGTGTAAACATCCTTTGACAGCAAACAGTCATTCCGTTTTTTATTAAGTGAATTGAAGGCTGTTTTTTAAGTACAAAACAACACTACTTTATCTCATTCTCTTTGCATCAAATACTATTCTGAGATTTGATTTCTTCCTGAATGTAAGTCTAATAAGCACTCTCAGTAAGCATTTTATTTAGTTCTTATTTTCACTTTATTCTTCCACAAAAATCATAGAATCATAGAAAACTTAGGGTTGGAAAGGACCTTAAGATCATCTAGTTCCAACCCCCCTGCCATGGGCAGGGACACCTCACACTAAACCATGCCACCCAAGGCTCTGTCCAACCTGGCCTTGAATACTGCCAGGGATGGAGCATTCACAACTTCCCTGGGCAACCCATTCCAGTGCCTCACCACCCTAGCAGTAAAGAATTCCTTCCTTATATTCAATCTAAACTTCCCCTGTTTAAGTTACCTGTAAGTTACCTTGTTAAAAAGGGTAATCTCTTACCCCTTGTCCTGTCACTACAGTGGCTAATGAAGAGTCCCTCCCCAGCATCCCTATAGGCCCCTTTCAGATACTGGAAGGCTGCTATGAGGTCTCCACACAGCCTTCTCTTCTCCAGGCTGAACAGCCCCAACTTTCTCAGCCTGTCTTCATACAGGAGGTGCTCCAGTCCCCTGATCATCCTCGTGGCCCTCCTCTGCACTTGTTCCAAGAGTTCCATGTCCTTTTTATGTTGAAGACACCAGAACTGCACACAATACTCGAAGTGAGGTCTCACAAGAGCAGAGTAGAGGGGCAGGATCACCTCCTTCGACCTGCTCGTCACGCTCCTTGTGATGCAGCCCAGGATATGGTTGGCTTTCTGGGCTGCAAGCGCACACTGAAGGCAGCTCATGTTCATTTTCTCATTGACCAGCACCCCCAAGTCCGTCCTTGCAGGGCTGCTCTGAATCGCTTCCCTGCCCAACCTGTAGCTGTGCCTGGGATTGCTCCAACCCAGCTGCAGGACCTTGCACTTGGCATGGTTAAACTTCATGAGGTTGCCATCAGCCCACCTCACAAGCGTGTCAAGGTCCCTCTGGATGGCATTCCTTCCCTCCAGCATATCAACTGAACCACACTGCTTGGTGTCATCGGCAAACTTGCTGAAGGTGCACTGAATCTCACTGTCCATATCACCAACAAAGATGTGGAACAAGACTGGTCCCAACACCAATCCCTGAGGGACACCACTTGTTAATGGCCTCCAGCTGGACATTGAGCCATTGACCACAACTCTTTGTGTGCGGCCATCCAGCCAGTTCTTTATCCACTGAGTGGTCCATTGATCAAATTGATGTCTCTCCAATTATAGAGACAAGGATGTCATGTGGGACAGTGTCAAACACTTTGCACAAGTCCAGGTAGATGACATCCACGGCTCTACCCTTGTCCATCAGTTCTGTAGCCACATCATAGAAGGCCACCAAATTGGTCAGGCAGGATTTCCCCTTAGTGAAGCCATGCTGGCTGTCACCAAGCACCTTGTTTTTCATGTGCCTTAGCATGCTTTCTGGGAGAGTCTGCTCCAAGATTTTGCCAGGCACAGAGGTGAGACTGACTGGTCTGTAATTCCCCGGGTCATCCATTTTCCCCTTCTTGAAAATGGGGGTTATATTTCCCTTTTTCCAGTCATTGGGAACTTCACCTGACTGCCATGATTTTTCAAACATGATGGCCAGTGGCTTAGCAACTTCATTTGCCAGCTCCTTCAGGACCCGTGGATGGATTTCATCAGGACCCATGGACTTGTGTAAGTTCAGGTTCTTAAGATGGTCTCAAACCAGATCCTCTCCTACAGTGGGCCTGAGGTCTTCATTCTCACAGTGCCTGCATCTGACTTCCAAGACTTGGGTGGTGTGGTCAGAGCCTTTGCCATTGAAGACTGAGGCAAAGAAGTCATTAAGAACCTCAGCCTTCTCCAAACCCAGGGTAGACAGTTCTCTTGATAGGTTCCAGAGGGGGCTTATGTTGTCCCTAGTCTGTCTTTTCTTCGCAATGTAGCTATAGAATTCTTTCCTGTTATCCTTAACATCGCTAATCAAGTTTAATTCTAACTGGGCCTTGGCTTTCCTAACCTGGCCCCTAGTTTCCCAGACAACATCCCTGTATTCTTCCCAGGCTGCCTGTCCTTGCTTCCACCTTTCATAAGCCTCTTTTTTTCCTTCAAATTTTCCTCAGCAGCTCCTTATCCATCCAAGGAGGTCTCCCAGCCCTCCTGCTGAGCACTGCTGGCTGATGTTCATTTTCTTATCAACTAACACCCCCAAGTCCTTCTCTTCAGGGCTGCTCTGAATCTCTTCTCCAATCAACCCGTAGCTATGCCTGGGATTGCTCCAACCCAGGTGTAGGACCTTGCATTTGGCATGGTTAAACTTCATAGGGTTGGTATCAGCCCAACTCACAAGTGTGTCGAGATCCCTCTGGATGGCATTCCTTCCCTCCAGCGTATCAACTGAACCACACAGCTTGGTGTCATCGGCAAACTTGCTGAGGGTGCCCTCAATCCCACTGTCCATGTCACCGACAAAGATGTTAAGACCAGTCCCACACCGATCCCTGAGGGACACCACTTGTTACTGGTCTCCAGCCAGACATTGAGCCCAGTGACTGGGCTCAATCACTGGCAAATCTGGCAAATCACTGGCAAATTCTGAAATTTCCACTTTAAAAGCGTTTTTTACTTTCTCAAAGTCAATGAGGTATATAGGTTAAACTCACCCTACCTACTCTGCATCTTTAAAGCTGGTGATGTCTCAGCTTTCTACACAAAATTATTAATTGTCAACTGAAGACAAAGACTTGTTTCAGGATAACAAGTGTATTTAACAGAAAGTGGGAAAAAAATGAAGTATATACATCACTGCCTGATCTGCTAGCATCTGCTCTTGTTTCATGCCTGCATGAGAAACCCATCTCAAGAGCAGCTCTCTTGTCTCTCAATCCACCTGCGCAAGAAGGAAAGCGCAAGAAACAGAAATCTCCCAGGATGTGTGGGCACTTTATCATTCCTTCTCAGCTTCACCTTCTGGAAAGCAATAGGAAACACCAAGTCTGGAATAGAAGTGGCAGAATACAAAGAGTCTCACTTCTGTCAGCCAGCAACATTTTGAAGGTAATAGTTACGCTAATTCACTGAGTCTGAATTATAACCGATTACGTTAGGTCCAACAATATATTTGTAATAATGAGCTGAAAAGGTCATCATTACTTTCTCTTGAATATTGTTTTCTCAGCGTTAAATTCAGGAGTAAATTTACTTAACCTTCTTTTTCTGTAGTCTTTAATTACACATGGTGAATTTTACTGCATTACTGCAAATTATTCTCAGACTTTCAGTATAAATGTTCTTGGTCTTCCTTTAGATTTCCTTAAATCCACACTGCTTTAACCTGATTTAATAAGCTTTTTTTGTATAACAGCCTACCATAATGCACATAATTTGACAAACAGAAATCTACAACTGAGGTCTTTCTCCTTCTGAAGATTATATTTAGTCCATAATTCTCACATAAATTTCAATGTATCCATTAACCAACATGACTGACACTGCCTCATATGAAAGGTCCCCAGTGATAACAGTCTGTAAAGCATTTTTTGACAGCTCAGCTGAAGTATATCAAGTGTTATGTACTATTATACTTCTTCTATAAACATGTATAATATCTGTTATCCTCTATATTTTATCATTATGTTTTGAGCCCAAACTCTAGGAAGTTCCTTCCACTGATGTAAATACACAATCTTTTTGATCTGAAGACTGTTCATCTCTGACACAAGCATTTCTCTATATCCTTTTAGGTATATCCCTTTGATGTATTGTTAATAAGTGACAAAGCATAGCTGAGAAGTTTTCTGTTCATTAGATGAATATAATATAGCTTACTTGCAGCATGATTTTGCGCAGTCCCCATGCTCATACCGATGTTGTGCACTGCTTCTGAGCAAAGAAGGATTCATCCCAGTTTTGGCATTTGTTGGACAAGAATCTTTATCTAAACTTGACTGAAACTCAAACTTGAGAAAGACCAGTTATCTCTGAACATCTTTTGAATGTGCCTAAGAAAGTCTTTGAAATGAAGACCAAGACCTGAGTATTTAAAATAAGACTTGATGAACCAACTACCTACAGACTCTTTCCAATTTAAATTTTATTTGGTCTTCTGGTGAGCACAGCAGGAAAATGGCCATACAAACAGGCTGCACAGGGCTAACCTGTTGAAAGTGAGATAGATAGTGAAATGGGAAAAATAAATCTCTTCTGCAGTAGGGACTTGTGTCAGCAGCAGGAGCCCCTATGGCAGCGCACATCGCTCTGCCCATGCTCCCAACTTGCCATTCCCCTGGACCAGTGTATTACAGCAGCAAAAGGACCTGCCATCTACCTGCTGCTACTTAAAAGCACAGACTTATTCCTTCATGTTCATGTATTGCTAAGTAGAAAGCTTTCACAGATTTCTGTGCGTTTTTATATCCCAAATCAAAATCACAGTGATCTTTCTGGAATAGGTGATGCAGAGCCTTCTCCTTCTTGACTATTTGAGCTTACAGCTTCTGTTTGACCTATTACTCTTCTCTTTCTCAGTTTTATAATTTAGCACCTGTAATATACTTCTGTGATTTGCCTTTAGCAAACAAGATTGCTGGTTCCACCTGAGTGCTGAACTAGAATCAGGTGATCCCTAATGCTGAAACAATTTTCTATAGTTACATTTTACCAAGAAGCACCATTCCTGGGATACTGAGATAGTTTCTCAACAGAGCTTCAACAGTGATGTCCAATCAGATAAAATAATAAGAAATGGAAGGGAAAAAGTACTTTGAATATTTTAATTCATTATTTGTGTTTGGTGCTTCTATTTCATAATAGTTACATAAATATGTAGGGCAGATTACTTGATTCTGATAAACACTGCAAACCCATGTAGTTCCAAATGCTTATTTTTTGCAAAAAGCCCCTTAGTGGCCAATAATAAAATAATATAAAAATGGTTTACACATTTAGAGGACCTTTCATCCAAAAGTCTCCAAGGGGCTGCAGAGATACGTTCGTTGCAGCATTTTTCCTTTTACAGCTAAAGAAATCAAAGACTAGCAAGATCAAAGGCCAAACTTTTAAAGACCTCTTTGGAATTAATTGGCGCCTTGAAAACCTTTCAGGATCTGCATCTAAGTGACTTGTCGAAGGATACACCCTGCACACAACTGGAAAATAAAATAGAGGTGTCATGAATTCCTTTTTCATTATTGCAAGGTCACCAAAGAGGAGTTACACATATAGAACAAGAATAGCTAATTGACCTCACGGAATTCATAAAATCCAGATTACTTCATCAAATATAGTCCCACAGTACTCCTATAACACTCCAAATAAGCTTGTTGCCTCATAGTGCCTCAAGTATAGCCCATTAATGTATATAAACATATACAGTCTAAGGTGTAATGTACAGTCTTGTCATCCATTACATTTGGAGAGACCTCTAAACATGCAGGAATTCTCAGCACAGGTTACATGAGTGTGCATGCACACATGCATTCAGCCCCAGTGGGTTATTTGCATAGTGTGGGGGAGTCAGGTTAGGAAGATTTTGACAATTTAAGCTTAGAAAACTAGTTTTTCTATTTAGGCAGCAAAAAAAAAGCTGCTCCTTTCAAAAGTAATCAAAGTCCTGAAAATAACTGTCTGAAGCTGGATGATGTGAATATATTCCTCAAGAGATCCACATCCTGAATCAGATCCAGCTGTTTAGATGCTTCATTTATGTTCCATGCTTATACATACGGAATTGTGCCAGCAAAAAGGGAAGGGAAGAAGGAATCAGGTCTGAGTAAGCTAACCTTTTTTCAGAATTTTACAGAACTGTAGAAAACTTCTCTACTTCCCAACATGCTGACATGGTTTCTGCCAATGGTACTAAGATGTGATCCTTCTTCTGCTGAAAGCATCGCTATTTTTAATGGCATAATATCAAACTTTAAAGGCATTTACATATTTTATCTAGCATTCTGGTATTAAAATATTCTTCTAATCAAGTCAAACACTTATTAGATGAATTAAATTTATATTCAACATCTACAGTCCTCTTTGTACTTTTTTTCATGCATTTTACATACATAAGAATCACATGTTGCAATATAGAATTTTACCCTATAGGATTAAGTAAAAATATTTTATTATTAATTGTCTGCATTTGTTTTCAGGATTCTTTTAATTTCTGAAAAGCTAACATTCCTCAGCTTGATGCTTTGAAGAAAATATTGACCTAAACCACTACAGCATGCTTTGGAAATTATAGGTATGAAGAAAATTGGAAAGAAAAAGAAACATCCTGGGTGAAATTATTCACCAGAAAACAGGGAAACAATAAATAGATCATAGTTTTTGAAAGAGTAAGAACCCTGGAGCAGGTGAGATTTGTATACTAATTAGAGACAAAGTTTATTCGGGCTCACAGGCCAATCCATCTCTCATCACAAGACAGCATCTGTTTCAGAAGTTTCAAATCCTTTTAGTTTGGCTGTTGGTGTTATAAAAGATTAAATATTTTTCAGCTTTCATTATGTATTTTTGCTTTTGGGGGGTTACAATTCAAAGAGCATTACTTTTTTTCACGTTTAAGGTAATTCTGTTTCAAAGTTATTTTTACTAGAAAAATAATTCCACCACTTTCCAGTTGTATTAAAAAAAATAAAAATAAAAGTGTATCTATGGGATGTGACTTGCGAAATAGTTAAAAGTCAACCAAAGGCAGCACAAAATACAGACTGCCCAAAATTGATATGAATGAAAATACCTAGGAGAGAAAGGGATCTGAGCTGAGAACTATCAGCTGAGAACTGATGTCAGTAAGTGACCCTCACTTAATATTTAATTGTATTAATATTACACCAATCCTAAAGGCTATTTGCCTTCTCCTGTAACACTTAGATGAAAAGATGGTTTTAAATGTTTCAAAGTGAATATGTACAAAACCTGAGGCATCTAATACCTTGTGAACTCAATTTAAAACTTGTCAAGGAAGAAACTGCATCAGATTCATTCAAAAGAATGAAAGGAATTATGTTATCAGTTAATTTAATTAATCATTGTAATTCATATTAAAATGAAATTTGATATACAGGAATATTCTACTACTAGCATGGATTCCCTTCCCAGACAACATTATTATGAAAAAATACTGGCAATTCTTTCTTAGTCATAAAGCACTTCGACTGAGAAAGTTAGTTTTTGGCAGTCACATACATATGTACAAGATCTACCTCAAACAGTTGTCTGATCAGTGCTCCAATTTTAAACAAACACACTGCTTAGGTCTATCATGCTGCCGTTTCTCCTAGCTGAGCTTTCTGTTTCTACTTGAATTTTTTTTCAAATGATGTTTGAAGGCTGTGGTCTTCATTCATGATTTCCATCTGTTCCCTCACAGACACATGACAGCTCTAATTTGAGCATATTTGGCAAATTTACTTGTCTCCTGCATGCTTTCTTGGAAACAATGATCACTCTCTTGCACACAGCCTTAGTAAACATGGCCTTCTCACCTGCTGCTGAGAAAGAAAAACACCTCCCCTTGTCTCTATAAAAGAAGAAATTACAGCAAGGCTACTGTAATCTCATATCCTGTGAAAGCAGTTGTTACCTTTACTGGATTTGTATTCTGACCCAGAAAAGCAATACTAATAATGGGTTTGGTGGTGCCAATCAACCTGTCACCTTACCTTGCCTTTATATAGCTGACTTTACAGCCAAAAAAATTCTCTGCTGTCTGCTCTGTCCCTTCTCAAAGAGCAGTTTCATTTCATTCATCAGTCAAATCTCTATTTAAAGCTAAAGGGAGCTTCACTCGAATAAGACTTGAGAGGTAAGTCTTCCTCATCTACTGAAATGCAATCCTGTATTATTGCACCAGTTATTAAAAGACCATAACAACAATGCTGTGCCTCAGAACACACAGATCTGAGCAAGATAATAGAAGGTTTTATGCACTAAAGAGAAGGAGAATTAGCTCGGTACAGCTAATGATGTGAAAAAATGTTCCCTCTTTACAAAGCCACATGTTTTGAGACAGCTGTAGCAATTCATCTTGAGACATGATGCCTTTTCCAAAACTTCTGCTTGTAGGAAGCTTTACAGATCTTGTTTACTTTGGTTTTAGCATAAGAAAAACAAATTTGGCCAATGGATCTGTCACTACACAGGCTGATCCCAATATAAGTCTGTCTACAAAAGAAGCAGCTTCAGGCATGAAGATCACGGCAATGCAGCCACGACAAAACCATGGGCTCTCAGATGTTAATGGAAACTGCCTTTAACTACCACTGGATGAGGATTTCACTCTCTCTCTCAGGTTTAACACTTGTCTCTACAAGGCTTATTTTACAACCGTGAATAAATGTTCACCTCTATCCAACAGACAGGCTTCAGAGCACTGCAGTTGCTTCACAGCATGCTAACGGCAGAAAGCAGAATGCAGGGGTGATGAGTACAGCGTGGAGAGATCCCGCAGCAATGTGAAGCCACTGGAATGGGGGACACATAATTTCCCTTCCTCACAACTAGTACAGAGAATGGCCAGGGGAAATAGGACAGGACTCAGCCTTCCCAGCAGTCTCTGAATGTGGTAATAACTCCTTGGCTACTAGCAGCAAAAGGATTTTTTGAGCAGCCCTCCAGCACAGAGAACCACTTTAAGGAGTGCAAAGATAACTCTACACCCTTTTACACAAATAATGTCACACACAGCTGTTGTGAATAAATGCCAGGTAGGAAGCAAAATGTTTTCTCATGGCTGTGTATTATGTCTTTCTCAGTTTTCAAAGTCTCTGTTTTTAACAGAGTTTTTTCCAGTCACTGTATAATCTTCATGAGATAATAATAAAGAAACTGTTTCCCCTTTTGATGTATTCAAATATATTATTGGTTATAGGTTCAGTTATTTCAAATGGAACAGAAAACTCTACACTCCAAATTTTAAATATAATTAACTGCAAAATGCCTGTTCATGATATATATATTCATTTATTTCATAACACTACAATGGTGTTCAACGGCGTAACTGAATTAAACATTGCCATGAACACTGAACTTCAGGACTTCAGGACTTTTAATCACAAACTAATTTTTTCTTGCTGAGAAATACTCATCTTCTTGATGGCAAAATTAAATGAATGTTGCCTTAAGTTCCTGAGTGTAATATTGGTTGGTATTGTGCTGTGATGAAGTGAAAAATCTAGCATTGATAATATTCTGTATTTCCAATCTTTTACAAAAGACTGCAATTGTAAAAGGGGAGAAGAGAAAAATAATCAGAATAGACAAATATACAACAGATAAAATATAAACATGGTCATATAATTTTGAATTTTAACAGGGACTGCCTATAACATTTCACAAATATGAAAAAGCATTGTACTATTCATTACTTCAATTTAATTACTGAACCATGAAAATGAATTAGAGGAGACCACAAAAAGTCATCCAGCTCATGCCTTGATATGTGATGTCTGGTATATGGACATAATATTCCTTATATTGCTAACAAAAATCTGTCTTGAAAGTGTGATAAAAACCAACACAGGACAACTTCATATTTTAAGTATGGAAACCCATGTTAACTGCTTGTGTACAAACAGCAGCTGGCCACAATTCATACCTACTTTTTATACAAGATGCATTACCTTGCTTCATTTTTTCTCACCCAATAGTATAAACTGCTGTATGACCTAATTAATGCATTCTTTACAATAACAGGCATAGACATTAAATATAGCAATTTTTAACAAGATATGTGTCACAGATAGCAAATTAAAGAGAAAACAGTGTAACAATTAGAGATGATAATAGCCAGGTTACTTACCTTAGAAATGTATGCTCTAAAAGGCATAAAAATGCAGTCTCCATTTTTTTTACTTGGATGGAAATTATGACTGAGCTTAATGGATATTTTTCATGAGGACTGAGCTGACTGATATTAAATGAAGTCAATTACCTTGACGAAATATTAAGTAAAGAATTTCAAATCCATGATGTCAGGAATTGAGAAAGTGCATGCACAATAATATTACCATAATTATTTTTATAATGTAACGTATTTTAATTTTTCCTGATTTTTTAGAGATAACAAGCTGCAAGTCAATAACATCATAGTTATAATTTCTGAAAACCTGACTCTTCACTTATACCAAAGAATTTACTTGACAGTCAATTCTACGCCCAGCAAAGCAATTCACAGCATTTGCATCACCTAGTAACCCCAGTACTGCAATAGAATGTGTGCATAAGAACAAGACATACCAAATTAGCCTTAAGAATCAATTTCTAAATGGTATCCCCTATTTTTGGCCAGTGTTTTGATAGAAAACAGCTGTACTGATATCTACTCATAGTTTTGTACTTTCCATAGAAAATATTTAAATCTGACCTGTCTATATCAAATCAATGCAGAAAGTATATTTCTGAAAGATCATACTTGCTAATTTTTTATTTATAATCTGTAATTCACAAAGGTTGTCCTAATTATTCATTTAAATTTAAATTTAAATTAGTGGTGTAAATTTAGAAATGAACTTGTTTTCTAAATTACACAAAATGAAAGGGATAACTCAATCCTGGGCTTATAAATGTCAAGAGGAATTCTGTGGCATGTCCAAAACAATGCACATTCTATGTATGCAAAGAATTTTCTATGAACATCATCAGGAATCAGTGTTGGGAGCGGTCTTGTTTAACATATTTGTCAGTGACATGGACAGTGGGATTCAGTGCACCTTCAGCAAGTTTGCCGATGACACCAAGCTGTGTGGTTCAGTTGATATGCTGGAGGGAAGGAATGCCATCCAGAGGGACCTTGACACACTTGTGAGGTGGGCTGATGGCAACCTCATGAAGTTTAACCATGACAAGTGCAAGGTCCTGCAGCTGGGTCGGAGCAATCCCAGGCACAGCTACAGGTTGGGCAAAGAAGAGATTCAGAGCAGCCCTGCAAGGACGGACTTGGGGGTGCTGGTCAATGAGAAAATGAACATGAGCTGCCTTCAGTGTGCGCTTGCAGCCCAGAAAGCCAACCATATCCTGGGCTGCATCACAAGGAGTGTGACCAGCAGGTCGAAGGAGGTGATCCTGCCCCTCTACTCTGCTCTTGTGAGACCTCTCTTCAAGTATTGTGTGCAGTTCTGGTGTCTTCAACATAAAAAGGACATGGAACTCTTGGAACAAGTGCAGAGGAGGGCCACGAGGATGATCAGGGGACTGGAGCACCTCCTGTATGAAGACAGGCTGAGAAAGTTGGTGCTGTTCAGCCTGGAGAAGAGAAGGCTGTGTGGAGACCTCATAGCAGCCTTCCAGTACCTGAAGGGGGCCTATAGGGATGCTGGGGAGGGACTCTTCATTAGCCACTGTAGTGACAGGACAAGGGGTAAGAGATTACCCTTTGTAACAAGGTAATTTACAGGTAACTTAAACAGGGGAAGTTTAGATTGGATATAAGGAAGGAATTCTTTACTGCTAGGGTGGTGAGGCACTGGAATGGGTTGCCCAGGGAAGTTGTGAATGCTCCATCCCTGGCAGTGTTCAAGGCCAGGTTGGACAAAGCCTTGGGTGGCATGGTTTAGTGTGAGGTGTCCCTGCCCATGGCAGGGGGGTTGGAACTAGATGATCTTAAGGTCCTTTCCAACCCTAACTATTCTATGATTCTACAAGTTTAACATCTGTGGTGGTGGAAAATGCAATGTTGTTCGGTACTAATATATAAATACATTAAAAAATACAGTACTATTAAACTTAGTTTCCACAGTGGGCCAGATCTAGCACAGAAGCAAATCAATAGGACTCTACAGAAACTAAACTGTTCCTGACAATTTGCTCTGGATCTGGCCATCTATGTATCACTGAAATAATTTTTTAAATGATTAAGTAAAGCAGTGCACATATAAGACATCAATTTTTCTCATTGATTTTGTCTTGGCATTTGAGCCAAGCCTCAGAAAGCTTGAGCATTTTATCTATTTACAGCTGTCTGTTGGCAAGGAATAATTTATTTACTCCAAACAAAATATGAAATATGTTCCTGAAGCTTATAAAACCAGCATTTTTCTAGATTAGATTTACAAATAGCTTCTTTGAATAAAAAGTTAGAAAATGTACTTTAAATCACTGAAACAAAAGCAGAAGTCTGTTTCCTTTTTTTTTTTTTTGCTTGTCAAACAAATAAGACAGATACAGATCATATTTTCCTCCCAAGAGAGCTGTTCCATCGGCAGAGAGCAAAAATCAGTGATGAATGATCATCTCGTAACAAAATATTTCCAGTGACAAAATGAAGAGCATTGTTCAGTATTTTTGGCTAAATACATATGTAGGAAAATTTTGGTTCCCTGTTGGTGTGGTTTTTCCTAATCAGAGGAATTCATTCCAACATTTCACAGGGAGAGCAGCCTTTCCTTTTTGGCTGATCAGAGGCAATTTCATACACAGGTCCAGAATGAGCAGAACCTACCTCTGATTCCTTTCAAAGCCTCTCTTGTGTCACATTCTAATACAACAGTAAAGAGCTATTACCTATATGAAAGAAAAATGTCACCTTCACAGAGACCACTGCCTATTCATTTAAATATTCATTTAAACCACTCAGCTCCCTCAATTTCAATGGGTTAATGTGTTATTCCAGAAGAAAAAAACTTCTCTCCCCTCTCTCTCAGAACATGCCTAGCTAAACCTACGATACTGCTAGCTACAAGGGCTTTGTCAAAAAGTAAACAAGGCAGTTATTTCTCAATTTCCAGCCATGTGTTTTTTCTTTCTACCAGACTGAGTGATCTTTGGCTGAGCACAACATCTAGAATAGATTGTAGGTTTACTGGTATTGGGGGCTACCTTTTCAACATATCTATAGACAACTTTGTGACACTGGTTAAAAACACAGCTGATAAAATATTTGCTTTAAAATCTTACAGAGCAATGGCTAACTTAATATGTGAAACATCAACAATAATTTTGATAATGGAGAGGTTTATTCCCATTTCAATAATGGGGAAAAAATGAGGAAAAGAGAAGACAGTTCAAAAGCATGAGAACAACTCAAAGATGTAGATGCAGATGTAGACTGATTTGCAAACCCAGCTCTGTCCCCAGTGAAAACTAATGGTATTTAGGAAACATGAATGCGGTTTGTGTTCAAGTTTCAGAGGGACTACAAACTAGAAAATCAGTTTTAAAGGCACTGTTCACAGAAGTTCTCACAGATAAAATCACCAAACTCAAATGTCAAAATCCTCTGCCAGGTGTCCCTTCACTGGCAAGGCAACTAAGCAGTAGTCACTGGAACCATGCGAGAAGGACCTCGTCAAAACGATGACATTTGGCACACCACCTATTTCTGAATCAACTCACAGAGGCATATTCAGTTTAACATGCTGACATCATGATTTCAGAAATGTTCAGACTGACTACAGCCACATTTTGGCAGCAACCTTGCCTTTTTCTAGTATGGAAGAGAGGTCGGGAAAAGCTTCTTTTTAAGACATTTAAGGATCCTACAAGTATGGCAGAATTAAAGAATTAACAGGAGTTATAGCTTGCAACCATATATTTCCCCTCTACCCACTGGCATATGCCAGCACTCTGAAAACTTATGACCAGGATGTCCCATTCTTTGACAATTCCTGCCTATAAAAAAACATTTTGGTAGCCACTGGCACAAATCAAAGCAGCTGCTAATCTGAGGAATTACAAGAGTGAGTAGCAAGGTGGCAGATACCTCTGCTTTGACTCTCCAAACTCTTAGGTCCTTCACTAAGTGCAGCTTCCTCGGGCCCCAAAGGCACATTCAAATGGAGCTGAATAAATATCAGTGTAAAAATGTTTAGTCATTAGATTTTCCTATTCCCACATTCACAAAGCTTCTGCAAATTCCCTTCATAAAAATTTCAAATTTTTGTTTGTTTTCAGGGATGCTACAATATCATCTCCGAGATCCATATTTATAAGTTTTAAAAGAGCTGACAGCAGTGTAGGCATTGCCTAGGAAAGTGCAAGGGATCCGTCTTAATATCTTTTCTTGCTGCACAGCTCCACTTTTATAATTGCAGTTTCACTATTATACTCATTCATTTACATCAACAAGAATGCATGTGAGTCCAACTAGCAAAATACTTTGAAAAACAAGAATGAAGAGGTGGCTTAGAAAGATTAGGGAATATGGTCACACACACACAAGATGAGTAGCAAAACCAAATCTGCCTACTGTCCTATTTTATACTTTATCCATGAGGTAACATCTGAGGCTCAATTGCCACGAATATAGTTCCAGGTTTTCTCTCTTGTATATATTAAATCTCCTCCTTCCCCCTTTCTTTCATACTGAAATCTTGAATTTCAGAGAGATTAAGCTAAGTAGCATATATTAACCATGGCTCATTGCACATACCAATGGAAAAAAATAATATTGCTTCTAAAACACAGAAGAGAAAAAAAAAGTTACAATGACTCAATTTACAGGTATCTTATTTCTATCAAAAGAGAAAGAGCCCCTTTAAAAAAAAAAAAAAAAAAATCTCATCCTATAGTTAACATTGCAATTTGCACAGAATGATCCTTTAACCCTCCTCAGACATACTGGCTCCAAAGCAAACTAAATTGCAATTCTTCATATAAAGCAAAAGATTCAGATTATTTTATTTTTTTTGAAATCTGAACATCAGATGAACATCTATATCACTTGAACCCTTCTGTTATTTAACCCTTGTTAAGATTTAACATAATAACATGCTTCATTATAGCTCTAATAATCAATCTAAAAATTAGGGTATTGAATTATTCCATATTTATCCTTTAAATTTAAGATCTCAGAGGGCCTAATCAATGACAAAATTTCTAGGATTCATTAATACACTCTCTTTGTCAATGCAGTTTTTGCTAAGTAGGTTATACCTTAGTCTATGTAAAACGTGTGATTGATTATAATCAGTACAGTGTTCAAGGCACAAATCAGGTTTTTTTCTGCAGCAGTGTTTAACATAAAATGGCTAAAATATACACAAGCTTGTGCCCACCACCCTCCATCAGAAACAAATGACTTTCTAACTATGCTTTTGCTATGATTAATGCATTCGTTTAAATCCTCTCAAAATGCAAAGGAGAGGCTCTAGAGCTAAACAGCTTTCACCAAAAAGTTCGTAATTTCTGTGCTCAGGTTTCAGGTGCATCTTATTTTCCCCCACCCTTCACATACAGCACACACATGCATTACCTCAATTTTTTAAAGCTTCATTAGCCATTCTGTAATAAGACTGAAATTATATTCCCAATATAGAACTAATCATCCAATTTTCTACAATTTATCACTAAAAGAAAGTAAATCCCATTACATTTGCTATGAACAAGTTATAAGCATAGAACCCGTAGCAACTCTCCATTGATTTAATGGAGCCATCCTATCAATTTATACCAGCTGCGAATATTGGTTACCATGTCTAAAAGTGTCCAGGCCACAGTATATTTTAAATTTTGGCTTAACTTCAAAAAAAAACCACCATATTTGGTAGCCTACTTGCCTTTTACTACTTGCTTATGGGATTATCTGTATTTAATTTTGCAAGATTAGTAAAAAGATTTCAGGTATGTCAGTAGCTCTGTAGAGGGACACGTCCATCCAATTGACAGAAGGAGCTTTGATGTGAAACTGAAATCCTAGAGTGGGAAGGAGGAGAATAAAGGGGAATCATCCAGGCACTGTTTCTGTCATGTATACAAATCCTTCTGTTAGATACTATGCTTCTCTCACTGTCCAGTACCTTTGCAGTTTCCACATTTGTTTGTTTTTTTTACACCTTTCTCTTCTTATCTGCAGGACACATCTCTGATGTGTTCCATAAGATGTGACTATACTCTCGGTGGCGGTCAAAGTTTGAAACCCGTTAATTAACTGGATTATTTTGTTTAGTTCAAAGTTCAACTATAGTGTAGGTATGTAGAAGAAATTATACATGATTAATGGACAATTTACATCAACAGGAAAATTATTTTCATAGTCTCCCCTTTCTATAAAGAAAATATGATATCCCAGATTTGCACTCCAACGATTTCTTATTTCTGTGCTTTTAAACAAATGTGAAAGAAAACATTAATACCAGTGCTTGTTTTCAAAGTACAATCAGTATCTCCTTCAGTCCTAACAATCATAGGAAAGAGACTAATCAGGAATCCCCACTAGATGAAATAATATATGCTTAGAAAAGAAAGGCATGTTGCTGGACTACTCTTCCATTTTCCAGCAAATGCTCTTCATTCTAGTTCAATGGACAAGGAAATTATCTTTATGCTGTAACTTCCTATTGGAAAAACTGTGCCTACAGCCCAAAATGCTGATCCTCTCCAAAGGTTTTAAGGAGTCCTTGTCTAGACAGGAGATTATATATAGGACTGAACTGAAAAGAGAAGTTTGAGCTGTGGGGTTTGAGGCCACACAAACCCCACACTAAGTTTGATCTAATAAACAATACCCTGAGTCTTCTAAATGTCACATAACTCTACAAGATCTTAGAAATGCTGAAGCTGGAGTGGGCAGAGACCCTGCACATGTCTACACTGTAGATGTGTCCTCAGAAAAAAAGGCTGAGGAAAAGATTTTGGGGAAGGAACCTGAGCGGCAAAGGTCTCTCCCATTGCCTTCCCTTCTGTACAAGAAACTTCCCATTGTTTGTTTTTCTAAACAAACACACCTTCATAAAAATAATCCATTCCATTAAGAATATTATCTAAAACCAGAAATAACCTATGTAACCCCAAATAGTCAAATGGGGGAGGGGTTTTTAATATGTTTTTGAACATTACTGGTTTGGATTATGACCCTTTTCTATACACTATACACATAGTATCACCACAAACCAAAGTATGCTAATTTATAAACAGTTTTTATAGTAAGATGGGGAAAATTGCTTGTGTTGGGATTTGGCAACAGACAAGTGTTTTACATTAATAAAAAATCAGATGATGGCAACATTCTTTCAAGTCTTTGAGGAAAGAAAAAAAAATCTGGCTTGTTTTGCAACAAGATTTCATTTTAAACTGCACCTTAAATGTTATAAAATGTTGGCTATGCCTGACATACAATTTTGGATGCCAAAAGGTAGAAGTCCTTCTATAACAGTCAGTTGAATCTAGAATCTCAAAGAAATCTTATTAGCTAGTAAAGTCTGACTTTAGTAATTGGATGAGAATCAGACTGCAGAAAACATCAATACTAATTTACAAGAAATCACACTTCATCTTATCTAATACTACAGCAATTTTCAACATAGTATTGCAGAATAAGGGGTTATGAAGGAAATTTTCCCCCACAATACACTTGCATTTCAACTGCACAGTATTTTCTGTCCACAAAATATCTATTCCTAGACAAACTGATGAGTTGTAGGATTTGACTGTTATTTAATTACACAAAGTATAAATTTACAATGTGAATCCTTAAGAGATGTGCACATCTGGTGGTTAGCAGGAGAGAAGTCCTTACTTGCACAGCCAATGGGAATCCTAACCAAAGCCAAAAGCTTCCTTCCCCACCACAGACCTTGCAGGATTTGCATCAACTAGGTGTAGAATAAAATGAAAATGAAACTATGTGTTTAAGCCAAATGATTAGCTCATACAATATCCTTCCATGAATTCCTAGAAATTAATACTTGGTTTCACTGAAAGAAAATCTTTTCTTTCAGTCTTGCTTCTGCAAACATCTGTATTCCTTTTTAATGATTCAGCTGCAGTCTAATACAGGGTGCCTGAAAACAAATCTTAACTTTACACCATCTCCTAGTTCTTACATCTTCATGTAAAAACTAGGAAATATATATATAAGATACACGAAGAAACAACTTCTCTAACTGTTGGAACATAACTACTTCCATGAAAGTCAGATCATATAAAAATCTGTATTAGCTGCATGTCTTTTGAAAAATTTGCCGAGAAAATGGCTGTAGGATTTTCTGAAAATTTCACTGTGATGATAACACTATTTATTAACTTGTCTTTAATGTCTTTTTCTTCACCACATGCTCTGAAATATGCTGTTATTATTCTATTAGTAAAGACCCATTTTTTGTCCATTTTTTTAGGTTGAGCTTTGTTAAAAGGTGTTAAGAAAGATAATATTAAAAGTATCTCCAAGTCAAAGATCTAGGGAGTTATAAAAAAGATAAAACAACAATGATATTCAAGTGTAACAGAAGTCTTATATACAAAATATATATAGCAAGAGAAAAAAATTACTAATAGTAAGAAAGAACATTTTTAAATGGGTAATTTCACTGATGTATTTTCAATATACTGCTGATGAGAGGTTGTGACTGAATGAGTTCTCAGAAGTAATGCATGCAAATACTTCAGATGATTCCGCATTCAAAAGAATTTAAATATTTACAGTGTGATTATTTTGAAAAAATAATTGGTATTATTGAATCCATACTCTATTGCAGAATCCTCAGCACACGGTGGGTAGCAAGCTGTATGTAAATCACATGGGTTTGAGTCTGGAGCTCACCCTCTATTTTTTTAATAAGATACTAGTCTTTTTCCATAGCTGGGTTCCTATGTGCACTGAAAACACAAATCAATAAAGTTTTCTTATCTTTTTTTTAATTATAAGCATTGTAAAGCACAAAGGCTTTAAAATTCTTAGATGAAATTTGACTAATAAGGTAGTCCTTAATGAAATGTTACTGTTCTAAATATAAATAGATGAAAATGTATGGGAAGCTGAAGTTCACAAAAATCATAGTATTTCTCCCAGAGTTTCTGCATACCTATATGACCAAGCTTGTGTGGTCTGCTCTCCTCATTAAAGCAGCATGCTTCTACTTTACAGTCTTACTGTTTTAATTCCTTGTAGAATGGTGCAAATAGAAAAAATGGGAAACTTTCAAATTTTTAGCTTTGATAAGAAGCTACAAGTCAATACTACAAAACAATTTTCATAAATGCCTTTTTATGCTACATTATATATTTCATAATGAAACTTCCAACATGTGTATAGATATCTAATCTTCCTTAATATAGTAAATATAGATTGCATACATAATACATACACATTCAAAAAACACTATATTGAAAAAAGTTAAGTAGGTCAGCAAAGTCAAAGAATACAAACTCAGGAAAGGCCAGAATTTTGAAATACAAACTCCTACTATTTGAACTTACTTCAGGAGTTTTATCTGAGCTGCAATACTGATTTAATAATATATTCCTACTTCATCATCTTGCCAATATATTTCAAATGATTTTTATATATTTATTTTTTAAAACTGTTTCTGCTTTAAGCATGCTTTCCACTGTGTATTTTAAGGTTTTGTTTTCCTATGGGATATGAAGTTGCTGTCAATTTATATGATCCTTAATAGGTACTGTTTTTACTTTCATAAGATAGTGTGATCTGTCTTGATGCATGTCTAATTGTACAAAGTATACATTTATGTATCAATTTATTCACATTCATAAACTCTAAAATAAACTATAAATAAGCCATAGCCAGTATAGTTTATTCTTGCATGATTTTCCTGGTATTCTATGTACTCTACTAAAAAGTAGCGTCCTGTAAGAATACAATTCTTTTTCTTACTCTTGACTACCAACAGAAACAGAATGAGCTAGCTCAACCTTAAGTTTGACTCATTGCATCACCTCTTTCTCACTTTCAATACACCAGAAAAATATATACCAACTCATTTATTAGGAAAAATAACATCTTGTGTTTTATATTAAATCAAACTTTTATTGTGCTATCTTCAGAACTGGGTAGCAGACTTTCCATTTTATTGAGTTAATACCCTGTTCCACGTTTATACCAGAAACACAGCCTACTATACCAAAAAAAGAAGTCTGATATTGCTCCCAGTGCAATCAATAGCAAATTTGTTATAGACTTAATTACAGGACAGGGAGTATCTTTGGATGGATACATAGGTGCATCTTCTACATAATCAGGGTACTCTCTGTACTATTCAAATAACAAGACTGGAAAAGAGAATTTTATGAGAAAATATCATGCATAATTTATCATCTTTAATATAAAAAATCAAATCAAGAAACTATGTCCTCAGATAAATCTCTGCAGTGCAATCCACATGTCCAAAGTGTTACAAACCTGCAGGTGAGAGCACTGCCTGAGTCCAAGTTTCTATATGGGCTTCTTCTTGCTACAAACATGTAAAAATCTACTTATGTGCAAAGTATACCTGGTATGCCTTCCTTGCCTTTGGCATATTTACTTAAAATATCTTTCATATATGAAATATTCAGCCCTTTTTCCACCACAACTCTGTTTTCTAGGCCAAACAGAGATTGATGTCATATACACTTATACTTAGGTTTGTTGCTATGTCTAGAGCAGCAGTTAATAGGCAGGTATCATAACTCAGAAATCTTGGTTTGAATTTCACAGATGAAGTCTAATACCATAAGACTACTGCAATTTATTTCAAAATTTACATTTTATATGTAGCATCCAATACCATGAGATATATTTTATATCACATTCCAGAAGTCATAAAATATTTGATTAGAAAGAGGCAGATTATCAACATATGTAAGGAGCACTACCCTTTCAGGAAAGGATCAAAGCTTTCAAAGTTTTCATTAGAAAGTTCCTAGCTTCAAAGGTGCCAAGTCTATTACACCAGTTCTATAAAGATACTTTACCAATGCACTGCAAGGCCGTAAAACATAATAGCAAACAGCTGGTCATAAAAGAAATTTATGATTATGGATTATACTGTAGTTACATTTTGAAGTGAAATGGTGATTGCTATATGAAACTAATTTTGTCACACTCTGAAGAAGATAAAAGTTGTAAAGCAAACTAAAAAATTGAAATATATAATATTTTTGGCAGAAATGATGGAGTGGTAGGACAGCAAAGGCAAAGGATTCGAGTCAGTCCAAGTAAGCCATCATCACTCCACCCCTGATTTAAAAACTATTTGCCTCAGACACATTTTCACAGCTCCTTCTTCATCTTACTTGTGCTGGCAGTTTTACTGACTTCACCAACACCAGGGGCTTCAAAATATCTACTTACAGAAGCAATAAAGTCAGATTTCTTCCATTTGCAAATGCCTCTAAATTCTGAAGTATAGGATGCATTGCATCGCATTTCAACTGCAGTCGAAGTCAAGTTTCAAACTGCCTAACTTCTGCTGTATTTTTAACTAAAGTTACCTAAAGTTAAGGTAGGGTTCCCTCAATTGACCTTAAATAACATGTAAGGCTGGAAAAGTCTAAATCTCAAAGATGTCCTGCACCTGTGCCACCTGCCTTAAAAAAAAAATAAGCTCTTCCTCAGACTGTAAGCTCCTGAAGGCCTAGAGGTCTTCTGTGAAACCTCCCCCTTTAACAAATCCCAGGGGAGGGATGTACAAAAAGTATTTCACTGGTTCAAGCAGGGGGATGGACATACTCTCTGCCAAGCACGTCCTGGTGCATGCAGTAACTCCTGTTCATCTTATGGGACAGCCACAGCTCTCTGCACAGTTCTCCAGTGAACCTGAGTATCTCAGCAAGTTGACCCAAAGGGCTCTTTCAGGACGCCTGTTTTTTGTAGAGACTGCCTAGCGATCCAGCATACCAAGTTCAGGGGCACCAAGTACCCTGCTGAAATCAGAAACCTACTATTCAATGTGTGACTCAAGTAAGTTTGGCACAAACAATCAAAATCTAAAGAAACTGAGAGATAAATACATCAGGCAGACCTCAATACCAACTGAAGTTTAAAGTTTCTAGTCAGATAATGAGGGAACATTCAGTCGCATCAATTAGTGATTCTTTTAAGTAAAATTAAGTTCTCCTAAATGTGAATGAAATTTAACATATCCTTAAACATAAAAATCCTTGAACGAAGTCCTTGTTTTCTTGCAGTTTTATGTACTGTATTTCTCTTTAATAGCATGTTTGCATTTGACCTATTGTATTTAGATATACATAATACCTAACAGTTTTGTCTACAGTAATTTTTTTTAGTCTTTTTAGGATATAAAATTTGTTTCAGCCTTTTGGACCTGATCATTCTGCTCTGGACCTGTTCCAATAGCATCTGTAAGGAATACCTGTTCCATCAGGAATCTGTTGAAATATAACACCTTTCTTCACCCAATTACCATAATTGATTATATTATATGATAAGCAATTGGGAATTCTCAGTAATTGCCATTTAAAGCATTAAGTCTGCAAATTTGCAACTGTGCTTTGTTTTGTATTGGCTCAGCGGCTCCCCTTTGGCTTTTTTGTATCAGGCCGATTAGTATAGGGGACCCACAGGATCAATTTAAGATCTAGATTTAGGAAATACCTTCTGAGGAAGACAGATTACTGGATATACCCTTTCTATCAGCACTGCCAAACCAATCATGTCAGGTAGAGGGGATTCCTGGTGGGAACAACTGTGAAGTAGCAGGTACATAGGAATGAAAAGAGGTTTGGCCAAAGTGTCCTTTTAACCTGAGCACCCCTCAACCTTCAGAGTGGTCGCGTTCCAGCTGGGAAGACAGGCCAAATGCCAGGACCAAGATCTGCGCCAGACCCACTGAGCAGGGGGTCCCTATTTCCTGTCTGAGTCACACTACACAGCATAAAATAGGATTGCGTTTTTCACTCTGGTGGAAGTATTTGGCCTAGAAAGGTGAATAATACACTACAAATTTTAAACTAACTGAAAGAATTAGGAATAGTTTTAAATTATTCTCTTACTAAGATGATGAGGACCAGAAGGACCTCTAGGAGTAAAGCTTTGAAAGAAGGGAATGTAAAAAATAAATAAGACTAGCAGAAAGTCTGCTTTTGGATCTAAATAAATAAAACTGAAACACAGTGAGGTGCATGCTGTTTTAAAGGGCTCATCTTGGGTATAAAGGGAATAAGAAACCTATCTTTTTCTTTGGTCTCACTCATGAAGTACGAAAACATTCCACACTTTCATAGTTAAAGACATAAGCCTACTTCTCTAGGAGGAAAATAACCCTACTTCAAGAACCAGTTACATGAATAGTGTCATGTCATAATTTGTGAGAAGAGAGATATATTTTGTTGTTTGCAAGACTTTACTTGTTCTGGTTTTGTTTTTTAATAAAAAATGGAAATGAGAAGTGAAATATCTGTAGTGCTGATGAAAGCTAAGGTGGTGGAGAAGGAGAGGGCACCCCTGAGCCCAAGGGGTAGGTGAGGAGAAGCAAGGACTGCAAACATTCCCACTGCCTGGAACTTTAACTGAACCACTAGGGATTTTTTCTCCATTTCTATTGCTGCCCCTCCTCCTTCTCTTTCTACTCCTCTCCCCTCTTCCACCCTATTACTTCCTTTTCTTTCATCCTTCTGAGGTGTGCCGATGCCAGGGGAGAGGTCCAGAGCAGGAGGGAAGGTTCAGCAAGTCTGAAATAAAAAAAACATTACAAATAAAAGATAAAAAGGATCCAGGGATTCAAATGAACACACCCAGCACTTTAAAACAGACTTTTGTCTGTTTGCCACTGCAGACCACTGTGACACAGGTCTCTGTGACAGGGCTGATTTTGATCTTAAAAGATCTAAAAGTGAAAAGTAGCCAGTCTTATTCTGATTGAGTCTTTACAGCAATCATTAATATTTGTGACCAAGTATCAAGAATTTCTGAACCCATTGTAAAATCTCAGAGATAAAATGTCACATTGTATAGGATTTAAACTTGTGCATCAAATAAAAATAATAATCATTAAAAAATAGCATTCCTGAAATAGCTTATTTCCGTAAACTAATTATTTTTCTTGTAATCTTTCCTTTCACAAGAATGCCCCTGAACATAATCTTCATTCAGGGTCAGGGGACCACCTACACAGCCAGAGCAGCTGGCAGAGTAAGACCCAGACACATCACATAGACAGCTTGGCTTATATGCCCTACCTGCATGGAGAAATAGTTTGCTCTCATCTGTGTGCTAACAATATATGGTAATGAGACCACGGTCATATTCCTGTGACAACACTGTGCTCCTAACTCTGAGGCAAGACACATGAGTGAAAAAGGAAACATGGTGCTTAAATGAAACAAGGAAAAGAGGCAAAAACTTCATGAAGTCTGTGAAGGCTTTTATCCCTGTTTTATGTGGATACTGATCAGACAATGTATTTTTGAGAGAAGGTACAAAAAACTAAGGTAGAAATACGGACACATTGCGAGGAACAAAGTGGAAGACCAAAAGGTGGTGAAGGGTGTAACATGCCATAGTAGCTGTAGCTAACAGCTTACAGTCCCCAGAGCATATTGCTCCGCTTATTTGAAACAGTTATTTCAAAGTGATGAGAACTCCAACTTCTTAATTCCTCGTCTCAAATCTGACAAGTCCATAAGATTTCCAAATCTCTGTAAACCATTATAATGTCGCTGTTAGAGCTCACAGCTGCATCTTACTTTATTGCATTAGTAATGCTATCGGGCAATTAACTCTTACTATGCTGAGTTTTGTGCTTATTCCTATAATACCAAACAGTTCACTTCTAATTTGGATTCAGCTTTTGTTCCATTTCATGCTATGCTGTCAGTGAAAAACACAGCCTGTGAGAGCAGTTTAGTGACATTTGTACCCACAATCAGAGAATGTCACTCTGAGAATAAGATAAAACCTATGGTGGAAACATGTACTCTGCATTCATATATTTCAGTACCTGTACAAAATCTTACAGAAAGCCCAAACACGTACTGAAAGAAATTCATAACTTGTGGAGAAAAAGAAGGTTACATCGTCATACTGGGCAGTGGCACAAATTAGCCAGTGCTTTTCATCCTCCTATTCACAGTGCCTTGGGACAGTTCTAAAGCAAGTCACTGAAACAAACTTTGTCTTATGAGGTGATTTATACAAAGGTTAACACTTGGGCTTATAAAATTCCAATCTTCTCTAGAAAATTACTGGAGACAAGGAAAAATAAAATCTGAGTAGTAAAAAATAGAGGTTTTACTGGAAGCCTTTATAACAAGCATGTATGCAATGATACTAGCAGGATGCCATCAACAGCTAAATATTTATGTTGACTGGGTCACCTAGTTCACAAACAGCTCAAGCCCATGGATTTTAGAATAGGAGCCTGTGAGGAGTACTCAATGAAGCACTGGGTTGTAGAATTACATTATGAACAGTCAGAAAACTGTGTGAAGCAAAATAAAAAAGGTGTGAAATCTTGAGACCAACAGAAATCTCAGAAATTTTGGGCAATTTTGTCATAGTCTAGAACCAATTCAAAGTGTTTAGAAAGACATCTGCATTTCTGTTAAAAAATTATTGCAGAAGTTGAAAAGAAAAACTTAAAGCCATGAAGATTCTAGTGACCCCAAAATAAGTTTTCAACCAAGTATTTCCTTAAGAAATTAGTATTTCAACAGATGAGGTGGTGGGGGGGGGAGTATGAGATTCATCTCCTCTAACTTGATCCATCAAAAAGTTAAGAATCTAGTTTAAATGTCCCACTTAGGTTCTCTTTCATCTGTAAAGAAAGAGACATTTTAGAAAGGTTGTTCATCTCAGCTATCCATAGATGCCTCTCTTGGGATGTAATCTATAATTCTCTGGAGGTGCCTATACATCTCTATTGACTACAAAGCCTTGAGCAACTCTGTTAGACTTCAATGACTAAATTTAGATGGCTAAAATGATGACTAGCTTAGCTCTTAAAACCTATTTCTTAAACAGCAAGGTTAAGTGAGATAAATTGAGCCTTTTTCTATGAATCACTTTATAAAAAATCTACAGAAAGAAATGTTTTGGCATGAAATTTTGACCACCATACGGGTGTTTTTCATAGGACCAGGGTTTAATTCTGCACCTTCTGTTTCTGTATCATCTACCAGAACAGGGCACATGCTGATGAATGGTAATACAGTATGCTTTTCTCATAAAATATAAACAATAAAAATAGCATCAGTGTCCTAAAGCAAAAGTGACATAACATCAAAATTTAAATGTAGTTTGTCTTTTTATTGTGCAAAATGTACACTAATTGTCTACAACTTACAAGTGATCAGCTAGAAGATGTTAATCTCTTCAGAGACAATCTTGCAACTGTCCCATTTACAGAACTCCCATTTAACTGGAAGTTGCATATGCAGGAAGAAAACATAATCACATCCTTCTTCCTCTGCAGTTTGGGGGGGGGGGGGGGGGAGTGGATGTGAATTTATGCAGTAGAGAGGACACCAGAAAACTGACCTACTGCACAACATCACACTGAGAAATCAGTGGCAAATACAAGATGAGAAATGAGATAATAGCACTGATATTTTTGTTACTTAGAATACAGTATAATTAATCCCTTTTACAGGTACCCAAACAGGAAGTTTTAATTAAAGCTTCAGAGTGTCTATTTCATACACAGTGCATGACAGTTTGCACAGCAGATTTTCAAATGTTCTACAACTTCTATCCTCATATTTATCGGGTGAAAGATCTTTTGATAAAATATTGCAACTAGGTAGAATTCCTTTTCTTTCATAAAAAGTAACTGCATTACAGATCAAGCACAGAAGCATGATGCTGCAATTACTAAAAGCACAGTGTTTCCTTATAAAAAGGCAGTGAGTTACTACAACTCCCTCTACCCATAAGAAGGCCTGTTAGCATTCAGTAACCCTTGCAGACCTGGTGTGAAAAATGCACAAAACTTTGTTACATTCATGCTTTTTGTTTGTTTTATTTCTTCATATTGCTCTAATAAGGAGGATGACAAGGACAGTGCAAACATTTTAGTGTTTCTGAACTGTGTTATAACACAATCAAACAGAAAGAAGAACCAGCACTCTCAACACCACACAAATCTAATTCTCTGAAACTGTACAATTCTTAAATCAGCCTAAAAATACTGCATGCAAGGTATACATGTGCCGTGCATCTTCCAAATCGTAAAGTTACCACTTTTTAGCAAGATGCTTCTTGTACCTATTTGGCATAAATGCTGTTCAGCCTCTATGTAAAATTCTCAGCAAAACCAGAGACTCTTTACTGAATGAGCTGTGCTTGTGCAATGTTTTTTTACTGAACAAATTTAGCTTTGCTTCAGCCAGGTGAAGAATACCATTAATATTTGATTCATGCCAGATAGCCCCTTTTTCTTGACCCTGAACAACACAAAGCACATGCCTGACTCAAGGGAGATCTTGATGAAAGCAACCAGTGTGACTGAGCAGGCTAAAATGCAGTTGGTATGGGGCACAACTGGAAGACTGGGACCTGACTTTCACCAAGCTGTTTTAATAATTAGAAAGGACCAATACTTATTGGTTTCTTCATGATTTCTTATTCTTTAAATAATAAGAGTGCCCTGTACTACCTTTTATAAGGTCTGGCTGTCCAATGGAAAATAGCAGCTCTGAGAGGACCACAGACTTCCACATGTAAAGTCTCAGCTGTTTTCAGAGCTCCATATTGACTTGGTTGCTCAGAGACTGCATGTCAGTAGAGGCAATAATCACTAACATCAGAAGAAGACCACCTGGGAAGGGCCATCAGGGTAATCCAAATTTAATCAGAGCTTTGGGCACTTAGGAGAAAAACTCAGGAGTGTGCAAGGGAAAAATAAAGAGCCTGAGGACTGTCATTCATATTCCTCCATCTTCATACCGATTGTTGGTCATCACTCACATGAACCCCATCTCTTCTTCTTCAAACCTCTACCAGCCAGGTCAGAGTAGAAATTATTACATTTATCACCATAACCATGAAGAAATTACACCAGAGCAAAAAGCTTTGTTCCCAAGACTGAAATGCAACTGCAGAATGGTTGAGCCCTGACATTCTGGCAGGACAGCTGGCACACAAGGAGCCTGGACTAGATGCTGGGGAGGCACATGAAGGAGTACCACAGAGGCAGTTTAATTCTGCAACTTCTGTCAAGCAGTAGTAGATAATGTCAGTGTGTATAAATTTACTGAACAGAGAAAGTTAAACTATTTGTTCTTAAACAAAAGCATTGGTTAAGCCCTAAAGGATAATTAAATAATCTAAGATTTCTGTTAATTCTCCATCATGCTTAAAATATATCTAAAAATATCTATACGATTCTATCTATTTGCCTTTTTATCCCAGAGTACCACAATGATAAAAATAAATTAATTGTATTCACACTATGCAACCTGAGATCTACTTAGCAATTTGAATACCTACTTGATTACTTGGTTTAATTGTTGATAGATGATTGAAAAAAATCACACTTCATTGTGCAAAAATAAACTTCCTCAGAGAATACTTCCAAAACCAGAGTATAAATGCTTTTGAAGGATTAAATACATTATAGAGATTAAAGTATCATTCTGAAATAGCAAAGATTAAAGACAAAAACTAAAGTTACAAATTATTCTAATGTATATATGCAAAACGATAATCTTCAAGACATTTTACTCTGGTAATTGTACAAAGATCATAAAATAATATCGGTAAATTAACAAAGGTGAAAATGTTATACTGTAACTTTCAATCCATTTAAAAGTAGCATTTTGTTTTCTTCTGTCAGTCTGGAACTGAGTTTAAGGAAGCTACAAACTGGATGACTATCTGGACAGTGTCACATATTTAATAATTTTCATCTGGAAACAGTAATCTTTAGCCTGCTGTTCAGAAATTCTGGAAGTACTTAAACATGAAGGATTCAGCTCCAGAATTTTACAGTGCATTGCTTCCTGTAAGAACACCAAGGGAAGTTAAAAACATTAATCTGAGGGCAGCCTATCAGTCTTTACCATTCTACACTTCAAACACTATTAAGCTTTTTTATCTTTTTATCTTTGAAACCCACAATGCAGGGAATGATGCAAACAGAAAAAAAAAACAAAACCAAACCAAACCAAAAAAAAACACACCACCAAAAACCAACAAAACCAAAACAAAACATTCTAAAAAATAATCTGCTTTAGAATAATGCTTTAGAAGACTAGAAAACAAAGATATAAGCAACCTGGGAAGAAATTAATACAGAAAATATATTTTTAAAAGCACTGTAATCAACTTTCACATTTATTCCCAACAGAAGACACCCCCTGATACAGCATTGGCTCAAGCCCATGTGGGTTCCGCTAGATGGTATGAATACAAAATACTGAAACAGTAAGCAGAAGATTCTTTGGAGTCAGAGTGTGTCAGGCGAAATTCCTCGGGGTCCTTTGCTGTTACATTCTAGCCAGAGAAATTCAGACTGGTTAGGCAGAGCAAAGGGAAGGTCCTCATAGCATAAAGCCTGTTTCATCAGAAGAAGGCATGTCCACAAGTGCAGCTGCAGGTGGAAACATTCAGGCTGATGTAAAAGCCAGAGACTGGATGGCCATGCTTGCAGCCAAAAGCAGAACAGACCAGCTTGGGCAATGGACTGGAATGCAGCTGCCCTGCTTCTGCTGCAGCATGACTTCAGTCAGTCAGTCTCAGCATCCCTCCCCAGCACTGGCCACACTACCAGCAACCTCTCCCCAGTATGCCCAGCAAACGTGAGTGAAAAGGGGCTGTGGCTGCTCTTTAGAAATATACTCTGAAAAGAAGCAGAGATGTGGAGAAGGAACCTTACTATTTCAGGACAGCACTGGCACAAAAATAAAGGAGCATAAACTGTCTGAGAATAAATTTTGGACAGGAATGAGCTTTCTAACAGCCTAGAGAGTGAGGCTCTGCCCATCCTTTGAAAAGGTGCAGTGGGAGTGATGCCCCAGCTAAATTTAAACTGGAGCTTGCTGAGTCTGAACAAAGTAAGACCTTTGCCTAACATCACAGTAAAACAGAGCTGATGACTCCACAGGCCTCTCTAGTCCTACCTCCTATGTAGAAACATGTGAGAAGATAATGCTTCTGTTGCCAATTCAGGCCACTACAGTGGCTAAAACCATGTATTTATGAATCAGTGCTCTGGACACTACACAGTAACTTCTGTTCACCTGTTAGTTTTTATTTGCTAGTAAGTGCTGCTAATAATAGTCAAACAGTCATGGAAGAATTAAAAAAAAAAAAAAAAATAACAAAACAACAAAACAACTTTCCAAAGCTTTAAGTTTACAAATCTTTATTAAAGGTACCTTAAATACTTAAGCTGTCCTGAGTATCAAAACAGATGTAAAGAAAAAGAGAAGATATCATTTAAGCCTGGACACACATCACTTTCAGGAGTTAGGGCAGTACATCTCATACTAAATTAAGATAAGTAATTATGACTTGTAAAAACAAAGCTTCAATTCTTAGACAAAATTTTTATTCATCTCAAAAGTACAAAAGGACAATTGTCTCTTACACTAACTATAGCTTTCTAAACATGCTTTCAACAGCATTAGTCATAGCATAACTATGGAAACACCAAGCTGGAACCAATTCCACCACCCCAAATCCTACTGTGCCCACATACTGCAGGAGGTAGAATTATCCTCTTTTGAACTTGGCTCCTCTATTCCTGTTTTAAAGTCTCTATGTTATTTGATATATCATGCAACCTCAGACTGCAGCAAATGAAATGTATGTATATTAATTACCATGCAACTCAGACAACAGGTGCTTTGTAGATGAAATCTGGGTGCTGACCATAGAAAATTTCAGGAATGGTCTTTCTCAGACTTCAAGGTAAGACTAAGTGAACAGGATTAGATCTTCAGTCAGCATCTATCTGTACAAATTTACTCACACAACACACCTGCAATATTAAAAGAAAGGACGAAAGGAACACCATTCTGGAAACTGCTAGCCTAGTTGCTTTATTTGACTGCTTCAGCAAAATCAAAAAAACGTTGCTTACTGGTAGTTCCACATAATTTAAAGAAAAAAAATTAAAATAAGGAGGGAGAAAAATAAAAAGGGATGGAGGATAAAGTTTCAATCACTCAATGGCTGGCTTTCAAATTAAATCATGAAAAAATAAGCAGGCTGAGTCTTCTTAAAACAATGACTATTGATCTAAAAAATCATAATCATTTTGGAGAAGTCATCATAATCTATCAGGCAAATACCTAGACAGTGGTTTTTAGACACATGGATTATTGACCCCAATACACTGCCAAAAGTATTCCACCAAGTCAGAGCAGAAGCCATGCATAAATGTGTGCTACATATTTTTTATTTAAGCTGAAAAAGGCTACTGTAAATATCTAACAGATATGTTTCTACAAAGACAAATGAATTTCATTATTTTCCAAGACTAACTGCACCAGAGAATGCTGAAGACTTGTTACATACACTACTTCAAAGGAAGCTGTTAAGTTACAGAATGTGTTAGAAGCCTCAAACTTCAGAACCATTTGTAGTCCTAAGAACTATTTTTGCTCATACCACAGCGAGAAAAAAAAGTATCACCTGCAACTTAGTTTCCCTATGTGAATACACAGCGTATCTTTATAGTTATAGGTCCCTAAAAGCTTTTTATACAAAATACGTTAAGCAATCCCACCATAATGAAGTGAACAACAGAGAACACTGCAGATCCAAGCATTCAGCACTTCAAATTTAGCATAATATTGCACTATATCACTTCCTGTGGAAAAATACAAAATAAAAAAAAAAAAATCACCAAAACCCCCCATCATCTGGAAAAATCTTCCCAAATTGTATTGTAGAGAACCTATTACCCTATCTCTACATCAGAGGCAGCCTCTCTTAAGCATTTAAGTGCTCTCAATGAAAAGTAACAGTTTCTTCTCCAATCCTGAACTCTCAGTGACTGTCACCGAAAGTAAAATTCACTCTCGCCAGCAGCATTAATAATAATCACAACAAAATGAAACACCTTCAAGCAAATATCTGCTTCTGATTAATCTCCATCCCAATGAATTAAATTCGTAAGAGGCAACCTGCTGCCTTGTTTACGCCTTTTTAATATGAGAAGCAGAATTTGGATATAAGGGGTTTGCTGCCCTTAGGGCTAAGAAATATGCCTCATGTGGCAGTGAGCCAGCTCTCTGAGGGAGACTCCTTTGCTGCCTCTGTCACAGCTATTTTCTAATGGATAATTTTTAAACAGACGCACACGAGTCACCATAATACAGGGCCGGGGGTTTGGTTTTGTCTGAAGTCCTGTAAGTATTCCACTGTACTCCTTCCGAGGACCTTAAGGCTTCAACCAGTTTCTGTTTGTGGTTTCGTTTTGGGTTTGTTGTGGGTCTTTTTGTGGGTTTTTTTTTTTTGGTTGGTTGGTTGGTTTTTGTTTGTTTTTTTCAAAAGGAAAAGGGGAGTTTCTGGATTCCCCCCTCGGCCCCCCCCTTCCCCTCTCTACAGCACAGAACAGTACAGCACATAAAACTCCTCTCTTCAAGCTTAACTGACCTAGGCTCAATTAGTGCAACATCTTACACACACATCCAAGCAATCACAAGGCAGAGATATTTAGTTCAGTCCTCGTGTATTGCACAGAAACCTTTACTTAGGGATGGAAAGAGATTTCTTAAAAAAATAAAAAAATAAAAATCCCACAATGTAATTTACACAGCGTGGTAACGCCTACAAGGAGATGAAGTACCTGCACTGGGGAGATGTTCAGTTGTTCATTTCATCTTCTGTTGACAAGGAAACCAAACCGCACTTCATTCTCCAGGAAAACCTTCCACTGCCATCATTTGAAAATGTATTTATTTGTATATATGTATATATCTATCATCATCATGATAATAATAACCATCATAAAATACTGCCGGCAAAAGAATAAAAAAGTCAAGGTTCAAAATGTACAAAAGTAAGGATCATCTCTTTGGCTGTTTTGCTTTGTTATCTTTAGGGAGGAAAAAAAAGTATTTAAAAATTATAACTAACGCACTGAAAGAAAAGTTTCACATTATAAACAGGCACCAAAAACTGAAGAAGGAAAAAAAAAGAAAAACACCACCCTGCTGATTGCACTGTCAATAAAAAAGAAACAATAACAAAAATACTAAAATTAATATCTTGCTGTGTGGCTTCCACCAGTATTGCAAGATTACAAACTCTGTGTAAACACTGCTGTAAAATACACTTGCAATTCCCATCTCTTTATGAAAAAAAATCCCTTAAAAATCACCCAAAAATAAAAATAAAACGGTACCAGAGAAAATACTCTGCAAAAAGAGTTAGAAACATGCCTCTTATCTTTAAAAAATAAGCATCATATTTCACATCGCTTTTCAGTGCCACAACAAAACCCGTTGCATATATAGATATATAGATACTAAATGTATATCAGTTGTTGCTGGACTGGCAAGTCTGTATTATTATTATTATCATCATTTTTCAATCCCAGTGACTCCCGGCCCCAGCAGCACCTTTTGCTCACAGTTTAGTAACCATCGCATGCTAGGAAGAAAAAAAAAAAACCCAAAAAAAAAAAAAAAACTTGTCATCAGCAAAAGATCAAATCCATTTAAACAATAATCAAAGAGGAAGAGAAAAAAAAAAAAAAAAAGAAAAAAAAAAGGAAAAAATAAAAGGAAGAAAAAAAATCAGGACAAAAAAAAAGGAGGACAAGAATGTCAGCGGAAAGGTACTCACCGAGCGGGAGTAAAAGGGAGGAATAAAAATGAGAGTTACTATAAAATACAGTATGGCGGTGGAAGAAGGAATGAGGCGCTTTTTTTTTCCTCTCCTCTCTAGTCTCTGCCTCCGGCAACCGCCACGTGATCCGCAGCCGGGCGGACTCGCACCGGGAGGGCGCAGCAGCGGCGGCGGCGGCGGCGGGCGCGGACCCAACCCGGACCCGGCCCGCCCCGAGCGTCTCCCGCCGCGCCCTGCGCTCTGCTCCGCACCCGCGCCCGGCTTCGGCAGGTGCCGCTCGCTCCTCGCTCGCTCCGTCGCTCTCTCGCACACGCACCCCCTCGATACACTCGCACTCACACCGAGGCGCGGGTACGCAGTCCGTAGCGCGGGCGAGGTGCGGAGGCGGGCGCGTCTTGCGCGGCAGCGCAACTTCCTCGCCGGCGCTGTGCGAAGTTGCCGCCCGGCGCCGCCCGCTCGCCTGTTGCCCTCCGGCCGCCGCAGTTTTGTGCCTTGCCGGTGCGGTGCCGCTCCCCGCGGGACTGAGGCCGGCGGCGGCCGGCGCGCAGAGCGGAGAGGGGTTTGCCCGGGAGGGGGGTGCCGTATCCCGCGGCTGATCCAGTCCAGCGCCGGGCCCGGGTGTGTGAGCTTGGGTTACCCCTCTTGTCGCCCCGGCGGGGGTTGGAGACGGGGTGCCGTGCACGGGGGTGACGTGTGTGCGCCCCCCAGCTCGCTGTCTGCTCTGGGTGCCCCTCTGATCCCCGCCTGTGCGCGGGGTGCCCCTCCTGCTGCTCCCGCTCGGCGGGCGTGCGTCGGGGTACCCTGGTAGGCGGGAAGGCACCGAGGGGTACCCCGTACTTCCACACCGGCTCAGGGACTGTGCACAGGAGCCCAGCTCCTGCGGCTGCTGCTGGGGGGCAGGGAGTGATGGGCAGTGCAGGGAGTTGTCCTGCTGCTACTCTTGCTTCGGGTGTGTGCTCAGTGCAGGGTGGTTCCATTCCGTGAGCGGGGACTGCAGTTGCCGTGCCACCCAGTCGTGTCTGAGCTGTGCTGCTCCGTCTCCTTCCGGAGAGCGTTTCACGTGAAGGTGGGGAGAGAAGGACAGATACCAGCAGTCCCGTCTGTTGGGTGCTTTTGGTTACTGGCAGCTACCCTGCTTCGTGGCCTCTCCCTCCTCCCATCCTTGCAGTGGCAGGGCTATTGCATCCCATAACAGTTATTGGCCGAGGAGGGAAGGAAACAAGTGTTTTCAGAGGGGGTCACTCTCTGGGGGTGCATACCTAGAGCAACCCAGAGTTCCAAGCAGGGTGACCCCGGGTGGACATCCCACAGGGCATGTGAGGCACCTGCCTGCTGCCTTCTCCCATCACGGTGCATTTGGGTTTGGGCCCCAAAGCACACAGAGCGGCCCTGAAGCAGCTCTGTGGTTGACCCGATGGCAGCTCTCTCCCTTTCCTGTTATCAGACAAGAAATACATACTGTATGCTACTGTTGCTGAGAGTTTCCTCAAGATGCTTGCTGTTCCCTTTTAAGCTCTCTTCTCTTGTCTCCTCATTAACAAACACAGCAGTTGCAGAGAGCAGCGTCTGGGGCTGGGAGTAGCTTTGCTTGGCTCCTGCTGAAGCAAGACTGTGCAGCACTGCCAGGCCTGCTGCCTCAGCTTGACCGCAGAGGTGTTGTCCTCATTTCACTGGCCCCCAAAATATTCACCTATAACAGTCTCCCCCCAGACTTACTAACTGCTTTAGCAGTAGAAGGAAGAGCAACAACAGACATCTGTATGAGATAAATAGAAATATGCATCTATAAGCCAGGCACTGTGATGAAGAGTGATGTAGGTAATATTTACCCCTTTCCCCCTCCCCCTTCTTCCTCACTCACTTTCTCTTTTAAAGCCCCTCTTTTTTCATCCAGGTGAGGAGGCAGGAGATACAGTCAAGTTACTACTCTGTAAAAATTACTCTGGCAAGTAAGAGGATGCCCTGCTATATAAAAGACTGGTGAGGGCACCAGCATGCCTTCTTCACATCCTCACACAAAGCTTTTTTCCCTTGCCCTGGCCATTTCTTTCTTTCTTTCCTGTCCTGTGTTTCTTCCCCAGTGTTTGCTGAAAATGAAAAGAAATGCTCCCTTTCTTCTTTGCTCTCAGCTTCTTTTACAAAGTATAAAAAGAACACTGGCCAAAGTTTAAAAATATATATAAACAGTTAGGTTTTCTTGCCTTTTTTTCTTATTATTATTTTTATTTTTTTTATTTTGGCATTGGGCTTGTTCTGGCATCTGGCATTTCATACTATTCCTAGTTGTTCTCCCCCTGCTAAATCTGGCTCTGAGGAGTAGAGCTGTACATCTGAGAAGGTTTAAAACAAACCTTCTAAGGACTACCTAAAAGGAAGCCCTTAAAGGCACAAAAATCTACAATAAGTTAAAATGATTTGTATGAAAAGTAGCTGTACAATGTTTCACATACATATGGCAATGACCTCAACTATATTGTCATGACAGTATCACAAAATATCACATCTTGATTCTTCAGGTGTGGGAGATGTATTTCCTTGAATGGTGCACTCCAATTAAATAGCATTAGGTCTGCATGCAGCAATATGGTTCAATGGCTGAAGTGGTTTTTAAATGATACTTAACATCAAAACATATTTGCAGAACTGAGAGCTAAATAACAGTCCTGTTTTGTTGTTCCTTGTCAGTTTCCATTACTGTTTATGTAATTTTGAGCACGTGTCTTCCTGAAAAAACAACAACAAAAGTTGAAGGATGGTGTTTTAATAATGCAAAGTTGTATAGTAGATCTAGTAGTAAATTTGGATTGTGTCGGCACATATATAGGAAACTGGATATGTACATTTTGTACAATATATGTTATGTATGATTTACTCAGTTGATTCCCAGAACTAGTAATAAGGTAAACATGCAAATATATATCTTCAATGTGTATACATTGATTTGTTATACTATAAAAGAGTTAAAAAAGTCAGTACAATACATGGGGTAAATTTGGATGCAAACACTTAAAGGGACAAGACTTAGGGGTGACTTTAAGCCCCAGGGGGTGCAGTGAGCTACTCCAGACTAAGTCTATAAATTTAAGGGGAATCCAGGCTCAGAAGTAGCGCAAAAGGACTTCCTGCTATAGTTAGCATTGTAAATATTGTGTAAATGAACTGGTTCCTATGGACTTAACCTTAGTTTTACCTAAGGAATCGCTGAAGTATTTTCCTGTTACTTTTCTGCTTACAATCCATTAAGGTGAAGTAAGCATTAGGGAGTAAGAGGTGCAGGAAGTTTTGGGAAGATTATGTGTTTGGTTAAAGCAAGCAAGTAAGAGCTTGTGAGAATGCTATTTTCACAGAAACCCAGGACACAAATGCTTCCTGAGGTTCCCAAAACATTGTACTTTACAGCCAGTGCCCTGTGGCTTATGCTGGGCTTGCTATTCTTGTTAGTTATGCCATACAATGGTAGTTTTTCACATCTCTTCCTTGCATCTCCTCAGTACCACTTCCTTCCCCTTTCCTGCTCCCCTCCCCCCGCAGGAGCAAAAATAAGCACATGCTAAGATTACCTCATTGCCTATAATCTGTTTTTCTTGATTGCATTTAAACATCTATAAGCATGATGAGGGTCATCACAGGGCTACTGCTGTATATACACCTTGCTTAGGCAATTTTCTTCTGTTTCTACTGATACTAGTATTGGGGAAGCAGACACTTTTTTTTTTCTTTTTTTCTTCTTTATCATCACTTTCACTGAACTTGCACTTTACTAAAAAAAGAAGGTTCTCTTTGCAGGTAGTAAGCAATTAGTTGGAACCCAGCGCTAACATAACTGGCTTTGCACAGATCGGTCAGTATGAATCAGCAGCCTGCAAGACTGAGCTCCAGTTGCCAGCAGTTACTACTGTCTCCTACTGTACTGGCAGAACTCAGTTAAAACAATACCAGATGCAAAAATAGCAACAGTAATAATAACAATAATGATGAAATAATTAGTTGTCTTTGCAGAGACATCTGTCTGACTGTGCTTTAATGGCTAATTTGTATGTAAACCCTTCGAGACCACCTACTGTAACTATAGACTTAGAGGTAGTGAGTTTTTTTGGTTTGTACCATAACAACAGGAAAGAGAAAATTAGCTGACTGGCAATAAATGCCAAATGAAAGAATTACTTGAAGTTAGCCAAGGTATTACATTGTTAAACTGTTGAAGAGAAAACTCTCAATTTCTCAAACTTTCAAATTAATACAGAGTTAGCTATCATCATTTAAATCTGTTTATGTCTTGGTTTGGTTTTGATTAAATTGCTATACCTTAAAGAATATTGGTCTGAACTACTTAATGTTTCTAAAATCAAGTCAATGTTTATAAATATGGGATATTACTTTAGACTGAAACATATTTTTTAAAAGACTTTTCCTTCATTTGTTTTTCTCTGTGTGTTAGCACTGTTCTTGCTTTTTTCTACAGAATCCTTGCTAATTTTTCACAAAATTCTGCACTTTTTCTACTTGTCTTACAGTGCTTTAAAGACACTGTATTTATCTATATAGCGAAGCTAACTCACTTCTATTGCCACCTGCTCAGCTGAAATTTCCAAGTGGCAGAGCACAATGCAGCACAATGGTAATAAGTGACAGAAGAAATGAAAGCAAGCCAGCTCTGTTTAAAGGAGGGCAAATAGAGTACCTGAATGTTACACCCACTATGTAGGGGAATGGAATAAAAAAAAAAACAGAAATCTTCAACATTTTCATGGCACCCTTTTTAACTTCTTTTGTTAGATTAGAGAGGTTTTCAAGAGGGAGGAGTTTCTAACTATTGAATGCTTTGTACTCTGGAAAGTTTGATCTTTCAGTGCTGGTGCTGTATGCTTTTTGAAACAATCATGATCAGAGCACATGGCATACAAGCTTTGTGTCCTCAGAATTACTATTTACATCTGCTATTTTATATAATAAGTGACATATAAATTGAAAATCAGTGAGAATCTCATGTACCCCAGGCATCTTTCTAGTTTCAAAATTGTCGTTTGCTCTTTTAATTTATTTTCTCAAAAGGGTTTATTAACAAGTACAACTTACAATGAGCATGTCTCTGTGCGTTTTGCAATAAATAAGTCTGGGAACAGTGTGAGGTAAGGCAGCTTATGATCAAATTCAGTCTTCTGCACTGTCTGTTCTTATGCATTAATTTTCTGTATGACAATCTTTCTATAGAATGAGAATTCAAAGCATACTTTATGGCTGGTGACTGGCATTTATGGTTGAACATACCAACGCTGAAAGCTGAGAGATTGCATTTATAGGGTTAATCAGACACAATATTGTAAAGTGTGCCTTTGCAAGAGCAAGCAGTGACTCAAGAAGAAAAGAATATGTGGTGCAGAAGATTTAAAAGAGAAAGGAAAAAAGAACATTAAAAAAGTCTGGCAATTTGAGAAATGGAGAGATATTTTAAAAATAACATCTAAACTGAGAAACCTGATTTGGTAGAAACAATGGGAAGGAAGAGCTTTGTCTTCTATGCATCAGACCCCACATTCTCAAGGTGGACACCCATAATATGAACACACATATGCTCATCCTTCTATGCCAAATTTAAGTGATTCAGCAACAAAAACGGGCCTCTATATCAGTCCACCAGCCAAGCATTCATCTACCTAAACTTACAACAATCATTGTTCTTCTTGCCTTCAGCTGCTTTAGTTTTCAGAGATGTGAATGAGACGTGACCTACACACCATGTCCTCCTTTACTACAGGGCATAGTTTTGCATTCTGAGTACCATTTTTGTGTATTGCATAAAGCAAGGGTAGATGAAGAAATAAATATGTGACTATATGGCTGGTCTTTATTATAATGGTGTGCACTAAGTGGTGAAATAAGGTTGCATGGCAATTTCTGATCCAGGATTTTCCTGAAAATAGAAATTGTTATTAGACTTCCACTGTTTATAAACATATTTTTGCATGCAGGAAATGCGCATATATCCATGCATAGGTACACCTGCTTCACATAACCTGTTCTACCATTTTCTGGTTTTGACCCTGCATACTAGTTATGAACAAGAGCTAATCTTAGCTAGCTAATGAGATCTGACATGGTTGCAGTCCATAGCAGTATGGCTGGAGGCTAGAGGATTTGTGTGTGTGTTGTTTTATTCATGTGTTGTCCAGGAGAGGACTGGAAACATTATGTAAGAGTGCTAAGCACTCAGTGTCAGCCTCTAGGCAAAATACGGGTAAATGACTCCTTCAAAATAAAATTATATAAAATTTAACCTTTTTTTTTTTTTTAATGGAAAGACAATTTGTAATGGAGCATGTCTGTCTGTAACCTCATCTGCCCTGTATAAATGCAGTGAATGTCTAGAGAGGAGAACACTTACTATATAGTTATATCAGGTAAGTTGAAGTTAGTGATTTTGAAAACATATATTGGCATGTGGAGTAGCAGTTATTAATTTATCATCTCTTATTTTTATCTTGAATAATGCAAGTTCTTTTTCACAATTTCTTTTCTCCATCTCCTGCTTATCAAGTATTATGTCCTAGGACAGCATCTCATTGTTCCTGTGAGGTGAACTGGCCTATGACAGCATCTAGAAAATCTGCAGAAGACAGATCTCCCTTTCCTCCCCTTTCTCAGTGAAGCTGCACTAAGATTTTTTGAGTTTTGCATTTGGCTCTCTCATATAGCTAAATCTCTGCACTGCTGCAGCTCTTTGAGCACCTTGCAGCTTGTAAATGACTCATGCGGCACACTCCCTTCCCTCTAGCCAGCATGGAGAAAGCCCAGAAAACTGTGCTTGGGAATGATCTTCCTTCTGGCTTACATCACAAATTACAGGATAATGCCCAAAGGCACAATACAGCTTGAAATACATAGTCATCATGAAACATACAAATACAGTTGCTCTTAACAGGAATTGCATACCCACAGTAATTTACAATTTTAACTCCAAACTGCTTTCAAGCCTCTACCTTTACAAACTTTAAAAAACTGATTTCTTTTTTGGTAAGTGCCTGTAACTGGCAGTTATTATGTTTGATGTGAATGGACTACATTTCAAGCAAGCAAAGACATACAAAGGCATCCAAACAAATCCCATTATTTTCTATGAGATTAGAGCAGCAGTTTGAGCACAAGTGAATCTTGGAATATACAAAGATTCTTCAAATTAGCCAGCAACTTTAGATAGGTAAATGTTGCAAAGTATTGTTGCACTGATACTCAATTCAGTCTATATTCCACTTACCAACTGTTGCCCAAACATCATCTCACTCAAAAAAAATCTGCAAATTTACAATTGTGTGTTCCAGTATAAAAATAATAACAATAAAAAAAATCCTAAATGGTCCATGAAATCACCATTTATGTATGAACCTTGTGTAATCTGATCTTCAGAAACTCCAAGTGACCATGAAATTGTTGTTACGGGTTGTACCCAATCCTTCTGACAATCAAGCCCATGCTGCTCAAAAGCATTACCAATTTAGATACCAAAAAAACTTCCTCTTTTCTGTTAAAATACACCTCACTGTGAAAGAGGAACAAGTTTGTGCTCACCCTGTAATGAGCAACTTTGGTATTGTAATAACAGCCAGAGAAACAAGCAGTTGCCATCTAATGCTTGAGCATGCTTACTTTGATGTAAACCAAGTTTTCATGCCAGAGAACAAAATTTCTTGTAGAACATTGTCCTGGGTTCAGCAGTAGCAGTCACGTTTCTCCTCCTTGGTAGCTGGTGCAGTGCAGTGTTTTGACTTTCGGCCTGGGAACAGTGCTGATAGCGATGTTTTGGTTTGGCCAAGGACTTTGTGAGCCTCGTGCTCTGCCAGGGAGGAGGGAAAGCCAGGAGGAAGCAGAGACAGGACACCTGACCCAAGCTGACCAAAGAGGTATTCCATACCACAGCACGTCATGCCCAGGATGTAACTGGGAGTTAGCCGGAAGGGCTGGGAGACTGCAGGGTTGGAGGACGTATCGGTCAGTGCTTGGTCAGGCTTGGGGGGCGAGTTATTGGTCGGCTGGTGGTGAGGTGTTGTATTCTCTTACCTTGTTATTTCCTTTATTATTATTATCATTGGTGGTAGCAGTAGTGATCTGTGTTATACCTTAGTTACTAAACTGTTCTTATCTCAACCTGTGGGAGTTGCATTCTTTTTGATTCTTCTTTCTGTCCCTCCAGGAGTAGGGGGAGGGCAAGAAGGGGGGAAGTGAGTGAACGAGTTACCTGACTGGGTTTAAACCACAACAAACATGTATCCTACCTATTTAAAAAATCGACTGAAGTAGCTCACGTCTGTGTTAAAACTTCACTTTTCCCCGCCAACCAGCAAATTTAGTATCTGTTTATTTTCCACATACTAAACAATTTCCCGATCTGCACCTACTGAAATCTGCTAAATAAAATATCACATCAAAGAAGTAATAGAGAATAGAGTATTCAGGTGAATACTGTCTGCACCCTACAACTGCTGGTGCATGACAAGAGCTCAAGAGCTAAGTCTCTTGAGAAATGAAACAATGCTAGGAAATATTTATAGCTCAAACACATATTGTTAAATTATTAGAAGTTTAGATTAGATATAAAGAAGAAGTTCTTTACTGTGAGGGTGGTGAGGTACTGGAATGGGTTGCCCAAGAAAGTTGTGAATGCACCATCCCTGGCGGTGTTCAAGGCCAGGTTGGACAGAGCCTTGGGTGACATGGTTTAGTGTGAGGTATCCCTGCCCATGGCATTTGGGTTGGAACTAGATGATCTTAAGTTCGTTTGCAATGCCAACTATTCTATGATTCTATGATTAGCCTAAGTTTTGGCTTACACTAGGCAAACACTTCCAAACAACTCCCAAACACAGTCTGGAGACCTTGTTCTAGGGCACCTTTAGTCAAACAGAATGTCTGCAAACAGGGAGGACAATGTTAGTCTAGTACAGGCAGTGATTTGTACCTGCGGAGAAAAGCAAGGACATGAGGTGGAATAGGCTGTATTTCTGCTACTTCTTATGCAGACCAAACAGCACTGGAAACTGTTTCAGTCTGGTTGCTGCAGTGTTACCAGCAGCTCAGTCTCCAACATCTCGCAAAGTGTCATGTGTTGAGGGAACATGATTCTATGCTCTTTGCCTTCCAAGCTTCCTCAGCTTTTACAGAACTTTTGTCATATGGAAGTCCTTGAACAACAACAAGAAAAAGGAATTATAAAATATAAACCAAGTCAGAAAAAGCCTGCATGCAAGCAGGATATCAGAAGCCTATTGCTAGTGACATATGATATTCATTGATAGTAAATTTTGAAGCCCATATTTTCCTAATTAAATTGGGAAATGCCTTGCAAGTTTAACAGAAAATTTTAGATAGTTTTCATTTTTCTATTAGAATACAAAACAGAACATGAGTACAAAGAGAGAAACTTCACAGGTTATTTCTCAAGAAGATAAATAACTGCTCACTAGAACTTCATTTAAAGAAATATTCTACCTTCTGCAGCTTTTGAATCTCTTAACATGCAACATTTTTTTCAGCAGCAGATGTCGAGTACAAAGGAATGTCTATCAGCAAACTTTGAAAGATGACACTAGGAGAACTTTTTTCTTAATTACTGATTATATTAATGGGAATACAACTACAAGCATCAAGGTAACTTCGGAGGAAACAAAAGTTGATGGTTTTAGATTTTTTTTAAGAGGAAGAACTATTACCTCTTAAAGTAGAATTACAGATTTTAACAGGAATGCTTTTTCTTGGGCGACATCTACAAATCAAGAAGGTCACCTGCAATGAAATTAGGAATACCAATAACAGCAATGCCACTGTAAAACATTAAATCAGTATCAAGAAAATGGTAATCAGGTGATACTAAATATACAGAGGGAAGGTAGAAGTAAGAAGGTAGACTAGTAATATTTTTTTTCTTTTACCTTCTCATACTTGCCTAATATTTCTTCCCTCTGTATTCTACAACATGACTGCAAGCTGGAATAAAGTGGATTTCTATTCATATATTCCTCTCTCATCTACAGACTATCTTACTTACCTGTTGAAAAAAGAAGTATATATTCTTGGTTTATACTGATGCTGATAGGGAGTTGCACTGCAGCTGAGAAAGAATAATATAAACACAGGAGAAACCAGTGGATCCTGGTGACCGTTTTATGAATGAGAATGACAAAAATAGAGGTAGGAGAAAATGAGAAAATCTGGATAAAATAAGCCAGTATGAAGACTGCCAAATGCAGTACTGTTGTTAATGTAAGCAACCTGCTAGAAATACTAATTATTGATGATTTCCAGAATAATAAACATTCATATAACTTTTAGCAAGAAAGAAATCTGCTCTGTAAATATGATGTTCATTTGTCACAATGTAATAACATTTCCACCCTCTGTCTACACGTTGTAATTGTCTGCATACAAGAAGCATATTATGTGATTGTTATCTGGTATTAAAATCTTCCAATTATAAAAAAAAACTGTTGCATCACTATGAAAAACAATTTAACATTGAGTATAAACAGTGCATACTTTTTATATGTCCATTTCCTATTTACAAGTTAAAATAACGTGCATACACATAATACACACAAAGAAGGAAGCCATGCTATTTAAATAAATCTGTAGGAAGCTAAGATTCTTAAAAATAACAAGAGTCTCTGCATTGGAAGTATTCATTTAAGTGGTCTTCGTACAAGTAGCAGTACTGATGGATGCTTTTGTGGATAAACACTACTTATATTATTAAAAAAAATACTGGAAAGGTTTCCAACTCAGCAGAGATCTCTTTTGGCTCCACCATGACTTCAAGTTGTGGGAGCAATTTTTACTATGTGGATTGTCATCTTTTTAAAGATGAAAATGTTCCTGTAGCTACATCAATATATAAGTTCCCTGTTTATCCATCTTTTTTTATATATAGTTTTGTTTCTTTGGGTGTGAGACTGGGAGTTATAGCATTGGGCTACCATTAGCCATGCCACTCTGAATTCAGCCAAAACAGAGTAACCAGCCTATCCTCATGGCTTTGTCTCTGCTTCTCCACCTCTCTCCTGCTAGAGGTTCCTCAGATAGAATGACATAACTGCATATGCAGTTGATCTGGTTTTGTCAAAATGATCTAGATTTTTTTAAAAAATATCCACTCTTAAAGTGATTAAATGGGTAAGGATAACTAAATGCTAGCTATATATGGTGATATGCTGGGAAGTCTGAAGTGATGGTATCATCTGGAAAGGGTTTATGGTGAAATGCAGTCATTTTTTAGATGGCTACCTTCTAATCATGCAGCCAGACCAGAATATTGAATTCAGATTGTAAAAAAAAAAAAAAGAAAAAAAAAAAATCAAAAAACCCCAAACATAGTGGAAGATGGAGACTCAAGAAATCCAAAGCAAAACTGGAGAAGGTTGAGGACTAGGTTTGAGATTGAGGGAGAGGTTTGAATTTGGGTAATATGCCAGCAAATAACCTACAAAACAGTTTAGAAGGTAAGTAAGTAAGCTGTAATTTTTTTTCAACCTCTTTTTGAACATTTTTGAAAGAAAGAAAATAAACCAAGTAATAGAAGTTAGAGAGAAGCTGCAGGAGATATAGGTGAAATCTGTAAGAACTGAAGGGAAAGGGATAGGGAATTAAGGAGGAAGTCATGAATGCAAATATGGAAGATGCGCTTGAGAAAGTAAAAGGAGTAAAAAAATTAGTGCTTGGGTTAGAAATTGCCTGAAGTAGGAGGAACGAAATATTTTAGGTCAGGCCACAGGCAGTTCTAATAAAGTGAGTGTGGAAAGGAATTTTTGAATTCAAAATCGCAGTAACATAAAAAAAGTTGATAATCACAGAAACTATGTGAAAGTTTTAAGAAGATAAGCAGTGCTGTGGAGGATATTGACCTGATAATAAAAATGGAGTGTGCCTCACAACAGTAATATTCCTCTTGATAATTTCCCAGAGATTGCCTGTTGGCATTTTTGGAAAGGTAAAATAGGAAGTCATAGGTTGTGAGGTATTCGTCTGTGTCTGCTGGGATTTTATATAGTGTCAGAATGTGCACACTGCTTAATAGACTTGGTCATGAGACAGGACAGTTGGCAAGAGGATAGAAGTCAGGAACAAAAGTTACCTCAGTAATGTCTGTGTTGTGTAGCTGTAAGTCATTGAATTGGCAAATGAAAGAGTAAAAGGATTTTCTTTTTATTTGATTTATGAGTCAGTAGCTCCTTACCATGGCAGCTGAATATTTAGATTTGCTTTTGTAATCTCCTCAAAGACTAAACCTCTCTATTGTCTCTCCTTTTCCAAAGACAAGGAACAATCATAAAGTGTGTCTCAAGAGTATCTGTAATTCCCAGAGTTTGAACCTGCATAAATGAGGGTAAAAAGCTTTCTTCAGTTTGATAAAATCCCCTCTGAATTCATTGGCTGACTGCAAAGTAAGTGTGCATGGAGAAAGGACCATTCTTTAACTGTCTTTTCAGCAAGAGTTGGGTTCTGGCTCACACATCTATTGGCTTCACACATAATTTTAGCTAGATGTATACATCTTTACAGAGAAAGAGAAATTTACAGTGCATGTCTTTGCCACTGATGCCTTGGAAGTGTGGACATATTCAGTAGCTCTTCTTTGATAGTATGTAATTCTTTAAGTGTTTACTGTAATTAGTCCTGTGCAAATCTTCATTTTGCATAAAAGCAAACCATACTTTTCTATAACCTGGCAATCCACTGTAGTAATATTAGTTGGACCAGAAGATTATTAGATCATTTGAACAGGATAAAGAACACAGAATGGAGCTGACGTTCTGGTGCTTCTGTCTGTTTCCACATAACAATTTTCCTTACTCAAATGAGGTGTAATCTCTCCTGTAAGAAACATACATACACATTGGTTGCAACAACTGTGGTCAATAGAAATATCATCTTCAGTGTTTTCTACTTTGACTAACACAGATTTGTCATAATGATTTTTTTTTCTGTTTGGCATTTTTCTACTAAGTAGACTGGACTTTCATGTGGTAATATACACTAATAGAAAACAGTGGATATCCAGCCCTCGAAACTGTTTACTTACTCAGGGATAATTAAGGGACCTTAAGACCAGTAGCTTTTGTGTTTGCATATAGGACTCTTCAATATCTACATGAGAGATCTACAGATAGTATGGTGATTCTTTTCACAGATGCAAGCAACCATGTTTCTAAATTAGAAATACTGAAGGTACTGTTGCTGTGCAGTCTTTATTTGGAAATGGATCCTATAAAATAAGCAGTGTTACATTGTTCCTTGCTTTGTCATGAATATTGGCTAGGGACTCTCAAAGATTATAGAAGCAACAGCCTTTACTTAAGATTGTATGTTAATTAATATACTATACAATTATACAATAAATTAATGTACCATGTCAAAGATATTAAATACATACAAAGCATATCAATATTATGCCTTAAAGCACCATCTGTACTGGCAGTATACTGATTTCCCTTTATGGGAAATGGTGGTGGAATAAGCTGGAGACAATAGGAGTTTGACAGACTCCAGGACATATCTTGTGTCTTCCCTCCAGAAAGGGGATGTGACAAAAAAGCAACACTCTACTATGTATTTCTTTTCCTTGAATAGCAGAGGAAATAAAAATTATGAACTCTTAGCTGCCTGAGAAACCCCACCATGATGCTCCCCTTGAGCAAGGAACGGTAAGACTGCATGTGAGGTATAGTCAATGTCTTTGGAGACAGACTTCTTTGGAGTTCCAGTCTTATTAATGTAAGAACACACACTGGTAAACATTGTACTTCTGCAAGGGTGTATAAAGGGAATAGACTTTTCAACCAGACCTGTAATTCTTACTGAAATTTTGCTAGGTTATTTTTGTAGGCCTCTGTATTTCATCAGTTGTGTATAGTACTACATCAATGTTTTTCTTTACTTTTAATCAGTGGCAGGGATGCTGCCTGCCTTTGTGAGCCCTCCCTGTATGAGCTAACTACACCTCTCCTTTATATAAGCTTGTTCAGCTGAGCCATCATAATGACAGCTTCTGCAGAAGGGTAGAGAGAAAAGTGTCACATCCAACTCCTCACTTGTCCAAAAGTGCTGTCAAAACTTGGAATTTAATCTTTGAGATTAGTGCTTAAAAATCAGAGCTCTAGAGCCAGGATTTTGGCTTCATAAAAGTCAAGCTGTGTAATTATTTGAAAGCTCAGCGGTCAAACCCAAAAAACTCAGACTTCAGCTTAGTGCAGCTTTCAATAATATTAGTTTGTTATTTCTATAAATGTGAGATAACATATATATATAGTATAGTACAGTTACTGACCAAATGGGGTTTAATTCCTGATAATAAGAACAGACAAATCAGTTAAATGCATTAACGTGGTATATAAAACTTCTGAATGTTGTTATTCATGTGGCAACTGCCTAGCTTCTGTGTGCAGAATATGCTTGTGACAAGAAGGAATGATCAAAGACAACTCAGATATGTATAGATCAATGCTTGAAGTTCCCAACTGTAGTGAGTGGTCTGAGAAACTGAGCACTCTGCAGGGAATCAAATGAGTTCAGGCTTATTTATGTGTGAGTTTTTAAAAGTTTTAATGAAAGATAGTTTTGTTTGGATGCGTTTCTTCTTTAAGTTTTATTAGGCATTTTAATAAGCATACATTTGTTCTGTCAGAAAAGAAGCAACAGCTTGTGCTCCTTGATTGGCACACTTTTTTAAAATGGAATGTGAAAATTGATAATAATTTCTCTAAATGAGTTTATCAAGTCTTTACAGATGCTTTTTTTTTTAGACACTTTGTAGTGTGAAAATAAAGCTGCATGTCTGAAAGAGTCAGTAAACCTCTGCTTCTTGTAGGCTGTAGTTTTGTTCACTGAATTTTGTTGTGATGTACTGAATCAGTGATGATGGGCATAGGTACTCAAACAACTGAAATTGAATATCTTGAAAATTATATTGCATAAAACCACTAGAGTATATGAATAATTTGAACTGTTTTTAAATATATTACTTTTACAAAACTTTGCAACCACTGATCAGGTCTTAAATCCAAGGAAAAAGGATTTATTCTGTACTATACAGTCACTTGTATACTTATACCAATTTTTGATTCCCTTTATCTTAGCTGTCTGCATAAGATAGCTGCTGATTCATATAATGCTATGTGTGAAAACTTCATCTTTGTCTTTATTACTGCTTCTGCAAAATGTTATGTTGAATATTTGGCTATTCTGTGTTTTGATGAATAGTATAGAAGCAGCTTTTCACCATAACTGAAATTGTATTTGGTCTGGTTTAAATGAAAGTAGAATCTGTGTTATTTCATTCAAATAAATATCTTGTTTTCTAGTGCTTAACTGATCTATTACGCCTGTATGAAGCATTTGCTGTCTTTCATACTGACTTCACGTTCACAGACTAAGAGTTTCTCACACGCTACTAATTCTTAGATCTTGGCATTCATGATGACGTTACTGTATTTAAGAGAGGAAAATATTAGGAAGGAAGGAAGTGAACCATGACATTTCCATTGTGTGGAACTTTTTTGTTGGATGGGGGGCTGATGTGTCTCATAGCTACATGAAGATTTTTTAAAGTAGGAGATTTTATATATTAGGCTTCCTACATGCATGTTTGGGTGCTTGAATAAGTGAAATGAACTGCTAACTACTTTTGAGTTTGTTCAATTCACCTCATTCTAGTGGAAACAGGGTTCAGTCAACTGAAGTTCTATATTTCTGTTCAAAGCTCTTTTTTTTTGTTTATGGAAAGATACAACAGAGCAAATAAAATATAGTCAAAACTACCTTGCTCTATGGAGAGAGCAAGTTTTATTTAAAGTATTCTCGTTTTAAAGATTCTCACTATAATTATTTCCTCTCTTCTACTCAAGGTCTGAATTAAAATAGAGTAAATCTAACTTACATGAGCAAGGCTTACTGTATCACTCCATTATTTTCTTGTTGTAGTACCTCTTGTTTCTTACTGTAACTTAATGGTAACATTAATGGATGTCAATGTCTATAAAATCACACAGATGGTGATCAAATCCAGTTAAGTTTTCTGACTTAAGCTGTTGGAGTTAGATTTAGGTTCTTTGTGACTACTGTGATAGGCTGTCTAGTTCATCAATACTTACAGTAGAGAAGTGAGAGAATAGATTACAACAGGACAAGTTGTTGGAACATTAAAAAAAAAAGAAAAGAAAAACAAACAAACAAAACCAACAAAACCTGAAAAGAGTTGGAGAGGAGTCTTTAGAAGTGGGGTTTAGTTTATTTTTTTTTAGCTGGAATTTAAAACACAAGTACTTTCATTGCTGAAGGCAAGACAGGATTTAGTATGATGCTTTTAAGAAGAATTTTCCTAGAACAAAACTGTCCTTGTAATTAAAAATAATTATTATATTCTTTCTTCATGTAACTTTTCTTAACTTGAAGTGATTTAGAAAAGGAATATTCTTCAGATGCTGTGGCTTAGAGGAGACTGCAAATAACATGTTTATGTGGAATGAGGTTTTGATCTATATGAGATGATGATGATGAGATTTAGGATTATAGTAGATGGGATGGGATTTAGGATGTATATAGTATATAGGATGGAATTTAGGACTATAGTAGATCCTTTAAAGAAGAGACCACAGTACACAGTGCTCTTAATACAACATGAGTTTGACAGTGTTTCCATGAAGTCAATGGTATAACTAGAAAGGAGGAACCTATCATAAAAAAAGATTGAGGTTAATATAGAAATCCTTTTGGGTAGGAATAACTTACTGAATAGCATGTGAACAACTTTTTCTCTTTTACACCCCTGCATACTGTTGGGAAAAAGTCTGTATGCCTTACTTTCCAGCTGGCCAGTCCCTGTTCATTTGGCCAGTCCTTGCTAGAGCCCTGTCAAGATGAACAACAGTGTTCGTGCCTTTCTAAAAGAGCCAAGACTGCCTAATTCCTAACAAGCTTTCATATATTGCTACTTTGTCTTCCAAATCCAAATAGATTCCAACAGTTAAAAGAGGGACAGAAAATAAATTTAAAATGGCAGATGTTAAATGGGTACAGCAGAAATGGAAGTTTCCTTATTGTTACATGATGGGTATCACATAAAAATTCAATCCCTCACTTTTTTATTTTATCTCATGATGAATCCTGGCCAAAACAGAAGACACAGCAGTAATGCAACCAGGCAAAATGATTTGTTCTGAAAATTCATTTTGAAGGGAGAAGGTGAAACTTCTGAATTATTGAGAAGGGCAGAGTGATCAAACGCACTTTTTCTAAGGAACTCCTATCACTTCTGTTCTACTTTCAGAGTCTCATTTATTTCATCATGAATACTTTGCATTTATAAAGTGCCTACCACTGTGGTATGTGAAGCCATGAAAATAGCAATTGGATTAAAGCTGTCAAAGTCCCAGGCAAATCAAAGAGTTTAAGTAACATGATTCATACACCCAAACTCAAGACACTGTCTCTCAAGGAATAACATTATGTGAGCACTGAATTATTTATGTCATTTCTCTATTTCTGATTTTGCCTGTGTGTCCTGGGGGTGTCTGAAGCCATAGAGCATTAGATAAAAGACATCAGGTAGCTTTAGTCTTGCCATAGATACAGTCCTAGTAGGTTGAGGGAAACCTGTGTCTTCTGCTTCCCCTACCTCCATTTTCTTCAGTTCTGTGGGACAAGTCCTCTCATAATCCTCCCCTTCACAAATTCATTGCTCAGTGCCCCCCATTCAACACGATCTCCTCAACCATGCATCTGCCCACTACCTAGAGTGAGACACAGTCAAAACACTGTTGGCCTCATTCCTCTCTATAGGATAAACAGAAGAGAAGGAGGTCCAGAGGGTGGTGGGAGCAATAGAAAGACCCAACACCGTCTAGTGCTGCAATTGCAGAGAGAAATATCTGCATGGTCACTCAGAGCTCTCAAAGCCTCACTGAGCCTTCACCATTCTGAGAAATATTGATATAATATCATGATACGTGATGATACTGTACTTGTGGGTATCAGCATCATGAAAGATTCAAACAGTAGCATCCGGAACTGCTAACAATAAAAATGCTTATGAATCCCTCAGGTTCTTTGTTTGACCTTGAAAATAAACTGTGTGGGAACATTTATGGCATTAGTTCCCAAAACAAAGTAATCTCAAATACTGGCTCCAGTATTTCAGTTAGCTCACTGTGGAAGCAGGTACTTAATGACCTCCAAACAGAAACTTGTTCAGTGCAGGTACAAGTCAGCATAATATTGTTATTCCTTATTTATTCAGATCCATGATTAAAATACAGAATATAGGAAAAGAAGTAAAGAATTGTGAATATAAATGAGATTAAGGAATGGAATCTATCTTGACCTTGCTGATGCTAGGGTTCTTTCAAGAAAACTTTAAAATAGCTGTTAACTTCGTTTGATTAAAAATGGACTTAATGAGAGTAACTGCGCAAAAATTGGAGGACAAAGTTGGATCTTAAGTAAAAGGATGCATTTTTAAAAGTGGTGATTACAAATGCGAAATAAATATTGAAACGAGTTTGACATAAAAAGTCCATGTTAAACAGATATTGTTATATAATCAGAAAATGTAAGAGAAAAAAAGCTGAAAATTAATTTGAACAAGCCTAATGAAGCAAAGGAGCTTAGAAGAAATCCCCTCAACACACTCACAAAGAATAAAGAAAACAATTGCTCTTTCCAGGTATGTCCACTGTGTTTATTACACTTTTTAATTATCTTGTTTTACAAATGCAGACACAAACAGCTGTATTTTTCTAAAGTTCTGATGGATTTCATTATATTGGTAAAATCCTCCTCTGTGTATAAAGCTGAAGTAATATCTCCAGATACATTCCTTCCTCACTTTCCTTTATCTAGTTTATGATTGCCAATATATTTATCTAGTTTTATGATTGCCAATTTGAAGTCTGGGAAGGGAATTAAGGGCATGACCACGTGACTGGAAAAGCATCCTTCTGTACTGCAGTTCCTACCATACTATTTGTGATTAATTAAGGGGGTGAGGGAAGCATAAGGAGATTCTGGAATCTTACAAAGAGAGCCTGTTTTGCAAAAGTGTACTTGGAGCATTAAGTTAAAATAAAACTCAAAATTCTTAGTTTCGGGAAAATTGTTCCCAGAAGTCTCTTGCCTAAAGTTAGTTGGACTCTAATGGCAGAATTTCATTGTAACTAGTTTAATCTTGCTGAATTTCTTGTGAAAGGCATATCCAGGCTTCCCCACTGGAAACATATTTCCTTGTATACAGGGAACATTTCGCAACAAACAGAAAAGTAAGAAATTCCTGAATGTGTACTATAACCCCCATTTTCAAGAAGGGGAAAATGGATGACCCGGGGAACTACAGACCAGTCAGTCTCACCTCTGTGCCTGGCAAAATCTTGGAGCAGAGTCTCCTGGAAGGCATGCTAAGGCACATGAAAAGCAACAAGGTGCTTGGTGACAGCCAGCATGGCTTCACTAAGGGGAAATCCTGCCTGACCAATTTGGTGGCCTTCTATGCTGGGGCTACAGAACTGATGGACAGGGGTAGAGCAGTTGATGTCATCTACCTGGACTTGTGTAAAGCGTTCGACACTGTCCCACACGACATCCTTGTCTCTAAATTGGAGAGACATCAGTTTGATGGATGGACCACTCAGTGGATAAAGAACTGTCTGGATGGCCACAGACAAAGAGTTGTGGTCAACGGCTCAATATCCGGCTGGAGACGAGTAACGAGTGGTGTCCCTCAGGGACTGGTGTTGGGACCAGTCTTGTTCAACATCTTTGTCACTGACATGGACAGTGGGATTGACTGCACCTTCAGCAAGTTTGCCGATGACACCAAGCTGTGTGGTTCGGTTGATACCCTGGAGGGAAGGAATGCCATCCAGAGGGACCTTGACACGCTTGTGAGGTGGGCTGATGGCAACCTCATGAAGTTTAACCATGCCAAGTGCAAGGTCCTGCACCTGGGTCGGAGCAATCCCAGGCACATCTACAGGTTGGGCAGAGAAGAGATTCAGAGCAGCCCTGCGGAGAAGGACTTGGGGGTGCTGGTCAATGACAAAATGAACATGAGCTGGCAGTGTGCGCTTGCAGCCCAGAAAGCCAACCGTATCCTGGGCTGCATCAAAATGAGTGTGACCAGCATGTCGAAGGAGGTGATCTTGCCCCTCTACTCTGCTCTTGTGAGACCTCACTTGGAGTATTGTGTGCAGTTCTGGTGTCCTCAACATAAAAAGGACATGGAACTGTTGGAACAAGTCCAGAGGAGGGCCACAAGGATGATCAGGGGACTGGAGCACCTCCCGTATGAAGACAGGCTGAGAAAGTTGGGGCTGTTCAGCCTGGAGAAGAGAAGGCTGCATGGAGACCTCATAGGAGACTTCCAGTATCTGAAGGGCAGCTGCAGGAATGCTGGGAAGGGACTCTTCATTAGGGACTGTAGTGATAGGACAAGGGGTAATGGGTTAAAACTTAAACAGGGGAAGTTTAGATTGGATGTAAGGAAGAAATACTTTCCTGTTAGGGTGGTGAGACACTGGAATAGGTTGCCCAGGGAGGTTGTGAATGCTCCATCCCTGGCAGTGTTCATGACCAGGTTGGACGAAGCCTTGAGTTATATGGTTTAGTGTGAGGTGTCCCAGCCCACAGCAGGGGGGTTTGAACTAGATTATCTTAAGGTCCTTTCCAACCCTAACCATTCTATGATTCTATCATTCTACTTCTAAACATATCAAAATACTTGCTATGGGTCTTTAGAAGACAGCAGGAGTAAACATAATCATGTTAAAAGTTCCTTTCTGAAGCAAAGGACAGGGAAATTTCAGTTCAGTTCACTGCTTGCAATCAAACCTGGGGAATGCATGTCATTATTATTCTTAAATCCAATTTCTGCTAGAACGTGAAAGCATAAAACAGGTTCATTCTGGCAGAAATCTGCACATTTACGAGGTATCTTCTATGTATATTCATATTTTTCATTTCTGCAAGCCTTAGGTAATGAATTACTAATTTCATTAGTATGATAAAAATACTTCAGACACAACACAAGCCAAAATAAACTTCATTCTATGACTTACCTTAAAAGCATTTGCTTTTATGTTTTGTAGATGAGTTACATGGTGATATTGACAAATTTTAAAATAAACTTCTTATGATGAAGAAAATTCCCCAAGCCACTACTTTTCTTAATATCAACCCATAATGTTTTGTGGGTAGAAATTAAGAAGACAATAGCAAGTTGAGTACAGAATTTTGAATTAACTTTGATAAAAAGTAAATCTAGAACACCAAAACACTAAATGTTTATTCCAGTATTTTCAGATGCAGAATAAATCTTCACACACACACAAAGTCTTTGTTGCGATTGTTTCGCATTTTATTCATTTGATGGAATTGTTTTTCTTTTCAGTTACAGTTTGTTGGTCTGTAAGTTTCCCTTTTCCCTTAATTCCAACGCTGGACTTTGAGTAATACTAAAAAACATTAGAATGGCCATGCTGCAACAGATCAAATGCCTAACTAGTTAATAATATTTCTGAAAGTGCTCAAAATCAAGTGTAAAGATGAGACTGTAAGAACATGAGACCTGGACAAGAATGTGTGATACCTTCTCTTACAGTAGTCTTTTAACCTCCAGGCACTTTCATATCAGAAACTTCCAGAATTGAATATACTTTCTGTCTAATTAGTAGCCCGCAGCAGATCAGTCCTTGCCTTGAGCTTATGTAAGCTGTTAACATTCTTTAACAAAATATTTCATAGCTCAGCTACATTTTGCACAAAGAACCACCTCATGGTGTTTGTTTTGAATTTATTTATCATCGTTATGCTGTCATCCATTCCCCTTCATAGTAAAGTCTTAGAATACCACATGTTGTCTCAAAAACGTTCACTTCAAAACTGGGGTTGGCCAGAGTGCCAGTAAGTACTGTGGAAGTTGACAGACTACTTCTACCGGGATCTGATAAAACTGCTTACACGGAGAGGTTTGGTGGTTGCTATTTTTCATATAGGAACCTGATAGCGTTGTAAGAAATTCAGGAGTAGCTGATTCTACTCTGGCAGTATTAGCTGTAAATTTATTCTTACCTCTTGCACCCTTTGTAAAAAACTGGGTGTGTATGCTGGACTGCTTCACTGGTGAAGTCTCTAGGTCTTTTCTTCCCTCCTTTGCTAGACATACATCTATCCTTCTAATGTTTTATTCCTCTTATCTATTTCACTGTGTTATAAGGCCTGGAATATGTGACTGTTGGGATGCTTCTTTAGTTTAGTCCATAGCACTTTTGACTGCTCATTTCTGGACCAGTGTAAGGTCACTTTTAATATAAGACCCTGATTGTCTTTCAAAATAGATAACGTGATCATAAGAAATCTTTGAGCAGATGTCTCCTAATTTAAGAAAGTTTGTCAGTCTTTTGAAGTCCCCTGATCTGTTCTTTTCCTTGAAGAAAAGTCTGTTGACATTAACATTTTCTTCTCTGGATCTTTGGGAAGTATGTAAGAAGAAATTGCAGGATGGTAAAAGTTAAATTAATTTTCTTGTTTGATTATCTTTTGTTGTGGGAGTTAATTTGTTGGTTTTATAATTAATACATGACTGCGTATTAAATATATGGCAAGGATGCCTAGAGCTTGAGATAAGAGCTTCTGAATATTATGTATAAATCAAAAGCAAACAAACTAATCAAATTAAACAAAACCCAGGAAATAAGGCCCCTGCCAGGGGACTGGAAGCAAATCAAGTTTTATTGCCTCCAAAACTAGCTTCTAGATTATGTGGCAGTTATTTTTTCTTTCTTTTAAATATGAAACCTGGGGGTTACAATATGTGAATCAAAAGCCAGGAACCAAAGCAAACCTCATATTTTAACTTGGGGATATTTGGAAGATTTCTGTCAGGGAGATTACCTTGGAATATCTGAAGGGATTTCACTTATTTAGCTGCTTAGTACTGGTAAGCCACATTGCTCTCATTTGCTATAGCAGAAAGGCAGCATGCAGGCAGGGCACTGGTAGGACTCTTAACAAAACCCCAGGAGATTTTCCTGTTTTCCCAGGCCTGCTGTGAAGTGCTGATTCATTGAGGGCAAGCTATTTCTCTGGGTATCTCAGGTTTCCCTAGCTATGAGATAGAACTAGTAATATTACTAGACAGATCTGTTTTAAAAAATGCTAAACTCAACAGAAATATGCAGATTCAGAAGACTTCAACTACAAGCCTGGGTAGAATTCAAAGTCTAAGCCAAGCTAACATTTTATATGATAAAAACCAAAACAATATATTATTAAAAAATGAACCAATATAAATCAGCAGTTGACTGCAATCTAAAATGGACAAGGCATAGCATGCCTGCATTTACAATGAAATTGTGGATTTCAGTTTAACACAAAATTTAATTGTTTGTGCTTTGTTTTGCTGTTTGGGGTTTACTTATCTTCTCTTCCCTTGATTTTTGGTCTGGCAATTAAACAAAACCATCTGTTATTCCTTAAATACTAACTAAATTGTTTTGCAAAGGAGGTAAATATTGAGATTCTTCTGACTGATATTTTGCATAGGAAACAAATGTATTAGTATTACTGCCTCTGGCTGAACTGGAATTGGGGACAGACTTTATGGGATAAATGGGGAGAGTAGGAAATGAAATGCTCCTGTCTCTAGCAGGACTCTTTATCTCCCCAGTATATGACTTTTCAGGTGAGGTTATTCTCAAGGCTTAGACTTTTCACTAAAATTTAGCAGAAGGCTTTGGTTGCAGGATGTTAATGAATATTAGGTCGTTTTTTGGAATGTAAGTTGACCTTTTAGGCATGCAGGGCATTGAGAACCCCACATAGGAAGGGGTATGTAAAGAAGCAAGATGGTAACCCAAGTAAGAAGGACTATTCACTGACTGACAACTTGAAATATATTGTCATGCTGTCTTGTTTTTTAATTCCTAACTACTTATTTATTAGTTTCAGTGCAGTAGCACTTGCAGAGATTGAAATGAGTTATTGGAGAAATAACAATGCATGAACTAAATCCTGAAATCCTATTCAACTTTATGTTGGAATTAGCAAATGGAACTCCTACACTAGCATAATTTTTATACAATATCTGCACTATGTCAGCAATAGATTTGCCATATCTGTTGATAATAGCTTTTAGTAACTGTATAGTTATTATTGTTCTAGAAGTATGTGTTACTTAGTAATCTTTAAATGGTTAAACTGCTTTTCATCTCATAGCTTAATTTAAAAATTCTTTGAACATGTTCAGTTATTTACTTTTATCCAGCAAGGGAAGCATTTCTTACACAAAGTAAAATGTTCTTATAAATAACTATTCATTTCCTTGGAGAATCATCTTTGCTCAGACTTCTGTTCCTTTGATTTTCTCCTTGTATGATTTAATAGATGCTTCTCTCCTTACTATTAAAAATGATCAGTTTAGTTGGAACCATTAGCATATTTTTCTATGTGGCAGTAGAAAGTATTTTCTGCTTTTCTTCAGGACTTAAGTTCATTTATTGCATTGCTTAATATTTACACGGCAGTAGCAGCTCTGAGTGATCATTACAAATCAACTGATAATGTTGCATGGTAAGTTTTTGGAGTGTGGAAGTGAACTCCATCAAAGAAAGGTGAAAATCAATAAAAGCCTGTGCCTGTTTTGTGAAATTTTTAGATGATCTCACTTCAAATAGCTACAATGTCAATTTCTAACTACAATGAAAAACTAATGTAATGTAAATTTATGGATACTTAATTTCAATGTCAGATTACAAAGAAAAATAGTGTTATCTGACATCTATAAAGGCAGCATCACAAGTGCAAAACATGTTTAGTGTAACTACACTGAGTGCATTTTATGACCACTGATAGTTCCAGACTGAAACATAGATATGGGTTACATCATTTGTGATACAAGAACTGAAGCAGTGACCACCAGGTGGGCAACAAGGCCCACCCTTGTACCAACCAGGGTACCACACAGGCAGGAAAACACTGAAAAATCATAAAAACAATTTTTCTGAAGATACCAGAAGAAAAAATTTAAAACACACTGTAGCCAGTGCAGTTCAGTTACAGTTGTGGTCATATATTGAGAAGAACAGTACTGGATAATCTGAGGAATAATATAAGTCCTTCTGACATCTCAGCAGAATCCGGTGCCCATTTCCCAGACTATCAGGAATTCATTTGGTAATATACAGACATCCAGTTCTGAGGCAGTCACCATAGACTCCTTCTACAACTAATAAAACCTTGACTGCTAAGAGTCAGTGAAGCCATAAACACAATTCAAACAATTCTATTTCTTCTTTGAGTGGTAAGAAAAACCATAGCATGCTCAAAAGTTAGAAAATTTTGGTGCCTGAGAACTGAGGAATGAGTGTGATTATTAAGGAAATCTTTGGGGAAACACAGTAAAGAAAAGCTGTCCAAATTTTTGATGAAATATATTAACTTTCAGTGATCAACAAATATAGTCACAATTTGTTCTAAGATTTGTTCACTTAGTTTCATACTCAGACTGTTGTAAACATTAAGTGCAAATACCTCCATATTTGTGGCAAATACAAAGTGCTCTTCATGTTATAAATGCACACCCTATGTCTGGTTTCTGTTTGTTAATTATTAGTATCCAGCAACTGAACATAACTTGCATCATTGCCATTTAATTGAAAGGAAAGTTTCAAATGTCTGAGACTTGAAATAAACAATGCAGAATTAAATCATAGATCTTTCTCTTTATTAAAGCTGAAGCACATCCAAGTAAAGTATTTCTATTGTAATGCTGGGTGTTTATACATAATGACATTTTTACAAAATGGTCATCTGTACAAAGAGATTAATTACCATGAAAATCTGTTTCCCCTATTACAGGAAGAATAACAGATATTATATGTATATGTTCTGTGTATATATAAATACATACCAACAAATACATTAGCTGCTATGTTGAAAGTCCTCTTTGAAAATTAAAGGGTATGATTTCTATATAATTAAAGGTATATGATTTCTATAGTGCATTGTTGGCATGATAATTTCCATGACGTGCTAAGCAGATTTTTTGTTTGTTTGTTTTTTTCTTTATTGGACATCCTTAAATATTTAATTAACATAAAAATTGCTTTTTAATTTTGCTAAAGAGGATTCAAGAGGAAACTGTGATCAATTTAGTCACAGGTGCACTTTTTGTTTTGCAGAAATGAGGTGGTTCATGTACTTAATCATTGAGTATTTTCTCCTTAACTTGTTAAATTAGGAAAACTTGAATTTCATTCATTTTGCAGAAAATATTGATAGGTGTTCCACTCTATCAGAAACAGTTTATTGGTGTTAAGATATCACTATTTTTTCTCTGAATTTCAAAAGATTTGTTCAAATACCTTTATTAATTGTAATACATTTTAGAAGGGCAATAGGAAAAGTACCATATTAAAGAAAGAAATATTTTGCAAAATTATATGCAGAGTTTTCACTAATCTATTTTTTAAAAGTTTCACTTCTTTTGGTTATGGACTTTAGATCTTTTTTTTTTTGAAAGACAGAGCACTTTGTGAAATGTTTGTCATTTTGCTCCTCATTGCCATCTTGTTAGCACAAGAACTGACACATAACCACCGGAATGGTTATATGAGTTGCTTTATTGCAGCGCTGGGAAACCAGGGGCACGCACTCAAATCTGGCTTCGACCCCGTCACATCGCGTTCGCAATTTATACACTAAAATTTCGTAACTAATACATATGCATCAAGGATTACTTCATTAGTCTATTATGACATCAGCCTCTTCTGCGCTTGCGCAGCCCCCTCTGGTGGTCGTCCCGATGAAGTAAGGAGTCTTCCTCCCCTCATTCTTTTCACCTTTCTGTTCTTTGGACAGGCCCCAACCATTATGTGGTCGCCAGCATTCTCGCTTTCTCACTTGGCTTGTCCTTTTATGTTGCAATTATTTCACAAAGCTACCAATATTGCAGAGATGAAATTTTCTGCTGCTTAAGATACATGGTTTCCATTTCTAGACAAAGCTTCCTTGTAAGCAATACAAAAATTATGAATGTCTGTATTATCAAGACGCACAGTTTGACAAAGCTTCCCTGTTCTAAACTACAAGGTCTTAGGCCAGGCATCCTGTGTCCTTCTCATTGTTACATTAGTTTCTACTGCTGAGGCTACCACAGCAAAGTTACAGCATTCTTTTAATATACAGAAGTCTACTATTGATTCGAAAACTTTTCAAATATAGTCATTTCTATTGCTCTATATAATCATTTTAACATAAAATTTCACTCTTTTTCTAACAATCTCATATCCTGTCACTTACAATAGGTCTGAGACAGATGACTCTGAAGCATCTAAGTTTTGCAGGACTATAGCTTCCTATTAATTTTTAATGTTTGTCAGGTACAGGGGCCCACCTTTGCTGTCTAAGAATGTCATATTATCTCTGAGTTTAACAGCATGACCTTTGAAAAATCTGCCTTAATATATTATGGGGGTAGGCATGTGTGTGCGTATGTGTGTAACTCAACAAAGTAACAAAAAAACCCCCAAAACACAAGAAAAGATAAAGGCAAGCTTTGTAAACCATTTTTCAACCCTTGTTCTTAAAATTAAGTGCATAAAACTGTAACTAAATTCTTAAGTATTTCAGCTAATTGGAAGATAATGTTTATACTTTTGGATGAGGACATCAGTTTACCAAACTGAAGCAATTTGTGAAAAAGTTTACTTTGCAAAATAAGAAGCATACATTACAAAAGATCTTCAAAACTGTATTCCAGCACTTTTAAAGTGAAATTTAGTTTTACTCTTAACATGGGATATTGGAAAGTTAAAAAAAGCCCAGAGAGCTTCTGTAATGCTATAATAAATCAGTAATAACAACACTGGAAAAAATAGTCACCTTGGCTACTTTGCTATATTGAAGTGGTTTGGTTTGGTTGGTTTGTTTGTTTTTTTTTTACTGACACTTCACACAGGTAGGACTTTTTATTTTAATTTTTAGACCTTAAAAACCCCAAAAGCAGCTCTGCAGTGCTTGTATGAGGCTCTACTGATCACAAGTGAGGGAATGAAACCCATAACTCCTACTGCCTAAAAGTTGGAAAGTTATTAAAACTGAGTGTCAGTCAAAAGATGCTTCTTAAAAACTAATTCTCGGGAACAATATTATCAGTTCATACTCTGAGAAATCACTCTGTCAGATGCTATAGGAGGAGATAACTTTCTGGGAAAAGGCTTCCTAAAAACACAAATGACTTGAGAACTTCTGTATCATGGTAAAGAAGGATGTGTTCAGCTTTCAGAAGAGAAGTATGAAAATATGACACTTATTTAATATCTCAAGAATCTTTGGAAATCTGGAACATATTCTTTTGGTTCATATTATAATTTACATTTCCAGGCCAGCATAATGGTCTACACAGCTGCCACACAGTCAGAAATAAATAAGGCAAACTGAAACAGATTAATAAAATAGTGCGTTTCTTTTTTTTGGGATAAGGATGGAATATTGCATTTCTTACATTACTTATAACTAGAGAGAGCCCTAAATGAGAATTCTGGATATGATTTCCCTAAAAACTGTAAGAAGTTGGACTAAGATGGGAACTTTGTGGCTGTCCCCTCCCAGTACTAGCATGCGTCTGTAAGTAACTGTTACATGCTACCTATCACATAACAGTCTTAAAACACTTCAGTATTTTATTCAAAATGTATAGGCGGATCATTTTCCTCTTATATCTTCCACCTCTGCTCTAGTGGAACTGAACTTCTTTTGGCTTGTTGCTATTCTGGGAAGCCTGTCTGAAGGAATATGCTTTATCTACTGCTCTGTGCTGCTTATGTTCACAATCATATTGCACAAAGCCATTCCTGTGTCTGCTGAGTATTCCTGTAGTGTATTTGTAAGTCAGTCTTTGCTACTGAAGCACCTATGAGATGCTGTGGTATGTAAGAAAGGGCAGACCAGGAGAGAATTTTAGCCAATCAGAATGTCAAGAAGGATGAAACCTTGCAGCTAATTTTTTTTTTTTTTCCCCAAGGAGAACAACATGAAGACTGGAGCTAATCTATTTTATTTATTTTTATATTTATATTTATATTGTTTCACCTATAGCTACTTAGAGTGAATGAATCAACTAATTTTAGGCCTTGATTTTGCAAGTCATATGTACCTGGATGACCTTACAAAATCATAGAATGTTTAGGGTTGGAAAGGACCTTAAGATCATCTAGATCCAACCCCCCTGCCTGGGCAGGGATGCCTCACTCTAGACCATGTTGCCCAAAGCTCTGTCCAACCTGGAGGAAAAAATATTTACACAAATACAAGCTGTGAATTTTTGTTTTGACTGTATGACACAATGATACTTCTTCAGCTAATAGATATTTTAGTATAATCTGTAGTTATTTGTATGACCCCACTTGCTATCATATTCTAGAAAGTGTCCTTTTCCCTAAGACTTTCATACTCGCTGTCCATTTCAAAATGCATGTTGTTTCTTCAGCTCATACTTCCTAATCATTTCCAATACTTAGGTATCTTTCAACATACTAACATTTTATTTATCTTAATGGAGATACGGAAATTATATAATAAACAGTGACTCATTCCTGTTTTTTTCAGAAAAGATCCATAATGTATTTCATATACCTGGATGAGGTAGCAAATTATTCATTTTGCTTTCTTTCATTTTTATCAGATTAATTTTCACCAAATCTATTCCAGATTCTTTTTTTTGCTCTTAGAGATATTGATAGATACTCTTAAACTTTATGGTTCTGCTTTTGGATTTAACAGTTTTAATGACAAAACATGATTGATAGACTGCAGTGCAAAGGGGGACAGAAATAGGTTATTAGCTATACCAAATTTGATACTTGAACACTTGCATTTGCAGTTGATCATCATAAAACTAGTATATATATATGTATTTTTTAAAATTGAGAAAATTCTATATCAAATCCTGGAAGGCTCTGGAAGTTGGTAATATTAAATATATTGAGATTCTAAATATCTACAAAAAGCAGATGATATAGAATCTGATAGTTTTTCATTTTACTTTTCTTTAAATGTTTTTCACTCTTCCTTATTTGTATAGATTTGCTTTTATATCATATAATAATATACCTATTTAAAAATACATTTTTACTATGTTATGTTTCAACTGCAGATGTTATGCATACCATATTGTGACTATGCCCAAATTGTCATGGGTACACACAAGGATATGAACACTAAAATACCCTATTTCTGTTCAAGGGAATTCTGATATTACAGTCTATATAGATACAGTAATAATATACAGCATTACTACACTTCTTAATCTGGCATTTTTTAAAACAGTAGAGACTCTTTGTTGTTCTATTGGAATTCAGTAATCCCAGTTAGAGATCTATTTCCAATTGGGTGACTGGTTCAGAATTAAGTCTATTGGTGTATGGGACTTTTGCATCCCTTCAGTTAGGAGTCAATGGAAAGCCTTTTCATTTTTGGCATGAAATCTATGATACAGCAGCGAGTCTGATCTATTTGGCACTGTTAAGATGAAATCCACAATTGTTTTTCTGCCTCAAACTGTCTTGCAGTTACCTTTTATTTCTTCATTTATATGTTGCATTTTTGGAGTATGTGCTGTTTTCTGTCTGACTCTACAGTGGTGTTTAGGTCTCTGACTTGGTAGATGTTACAGCAGAAAACAGCAATGAAATTGCAAAGACTGTTCTACCATCTGGACCTGATTAGAACACAATATCATTCTACCCATAAGCACACTATATCAGTTTGTGAAGTTGATTACAAAAGTCCAAAGTCACCTGCAGATGCCCAGGCAAAAAAAAAGATTACTTTAACAAGTGAAACAACATGAGAAGAGGAAAAAAAAAAAGAGGAAAAAAAAAAAAAAAAGCATGCTGCTTCTACTTGCCTAAATAAAGAACAATAATAAAAACCCTGCTGGCTGCATTATTGGGAGTTTCATGTAGTCTGTGAAAGAGTTAATAATTTTTGATTTTTCACTTTTTGATCTGTGGGGATATATTTCACATGCTGTTCTCGGTCCAGTTCATCTGTGACTAGTTCTTAGTCGCGTTTTCTTTATTAATTTTGTGTAAGACTAAATGATCTAAACCACTGTTTTAAATCCAACTCTTTAATGATACTGTTATCATACCAGTTTTTTATACTTATCATGTTCTATGTCCAATGCTTTTTATCTCTTGAAAATAAGAACATATTAATCAAAAACATTTCAGTGAAAGACGGTAAAATCTCAGTGGTACTAACTCTATGTGAACCACATGATCCATCTTATCTTGCATTACATTTCCTAGGAAAAAGTGAAGCTGTTTTTGTGAAAATATAACGAGCCCGGAGATGTACTCAAATTATGTAATCTATATAACATACTTAAAATAAAATTGTTATGGTTTAAACCATGTGTTAGATTAGTCTTTACTAAATTTGAATTCTAATTTTACATTGGGCAAAAAAAAAATGGCAGTATTTTGGCAACTAGACTGATCTAGGTGGCAGTTTTGGGAAAAAAGCTACCACACTTTTTTCTCAGAGTGGTAGCCATGGTTGCAAACTTTCTCTATACATATAATTTGCAGTTCAATAATGTTGTGGTAGCAGAATCGGAACTGTTGTAAGACTACTTGTGTGTGAGGAGCAAAGCTTGTAAGTAGATGTGATGCTACTTAATCTTAAAATTTCTGTACAACAGCACAATAGATTTTAAAAAACAAACAACAAAACAAATGATATAACTTCCTGAAAAAGGATGGTTCAAAAGGTATTTGTGATGACGTCTTAAACTGCCTCTGTGAGTGTGACAATTTCCATCTCATGGAACCATTCGCAGTTTCAAAACTTGCTTTTGTTACATGTGGGAATATAGAAAATTTGTTGGTTTTTTTTTAAACTTTTCAAAATGTCTGAATTTTTATATGTGGAGAATGTATAGAAGCCTACTTTCTAAGAGTATGTTCAAGTCTCTCAAGCATCCTAATTCATTAATTCATGTAGGATTCAAGTCTCTTTCACACACAGAATATTCCTATGAAACTTTATCAAAATGATATATTAACAATGTAGCAGAAAAGCCTGAAAGTCTGAAAAACCATATTTGGAGGAAAGAAAAAAAAAATCAAACCGCTCTAGTCATAAACCATTTTAGAGTGATTGACTCGCCAGTTTAAGCAGACCTGTGATATTGTCGTAGGTCAGTGTTCACTTTGATACTTTAAAGGAGGTGCTAATGGAAGATATGTTACAGATCATAAGTTTGGAAGACAGAATAAGATGAACAGCTCTTTAAATTTCTATCCATATTACATACAGAGTTATGTATTTTATGTTTTATCCCAGGTAGCTCCAATGATAAACCACTATTATTTATTGAAACCATATTTGAATTTTTGAAAAAATAAAACAACAAGGTGTAGCAATGCCAATTCAAACTCTAGAAGGTCTCATTGATTGCTGCACTAAAACTGATGTTTTGCTTGGATGTTAGTTTATTATGGTAAGTGAAAATGTAGCAGAGTCTCAGCCTATAGTATGTATCTTGCTGCTCTTAAAGGGTCAGTTTCCTGATGCTGAAACCCATCAGCTACAAAATTGGGTGGGAAGAATGTCAATGATGAGGGAGAATATGAAGACATTTATTAGATGCCACCCATCCCTCATAAAACACACAATTACAATTTCACAGAAGATGGCTCTTTTGTTTTAAAGCTATCTCTGCTAAGAGAGAAAGCAGTAATTAAAAACTTAACAAAAATAACAAACGGGAGAATATCTGGGAGTGTAGGAAGTCAGTTAAAAATGTTCATGAAAACGAGTCTATGGTCAGGACCTATTTCCTTTACCAAGAACATACATACGGTACAGACACATGAAATTCTAACAATTTCATCACTACTAACATAGATAAAGCTGTTAGTTTAGAATAATTCAGAACAGTCTTAAGGAGCCAAAATAAATTCTCACTTACCATTTGGAAAGAAAAGCAGATATAGTAGTTACCAGTGGATTCATTGAGGACCAACAGCTGAATATTTATAACATAAACTTCAAGGATTACCAGAAGTGAAAACTACTGAAATATCTGTCAGTGAGTCTGATGAGTTCTCTGAAACCCTGAGGATTATTTATCATCATCAAGTAGCAAGATCGTAAGTTGTCTGAGGCTTTATCTAAGAAATAAAAAAACCTGTACCAGTAATTGAATAAAAACACAGACCTGGAGGATGTAATTAACTTTAGGGTGGTTACCAACAACTGAACAGTGCAAAAAGTGAAACAAGAAGCTATAAGGGCAGAATTAAAGGAACATAATCAAATTGACTCTAAACAGTATAGTTTATGGCCAACGGGTGAGTAAAAAACCCAATACATTTTAAAAATGAAATTGTGGGTTTAATTGATAAGTGCATTCAATGAAAGTTTATTTAGTATTACCATTGAAAATAGAAACACAGTTAAAAACAAAATAAATGTAACCTAAATTAAATTAATTAAAAAATACCACATAGATGAAAAAATGTTTAGAAATGGGAAAAATATTTTATAGATAGGAAGCATGACACATAGGTCTAATATTGCCCTGAATTCTAGTTATTGAAAATTTGTGGAAAAATATAAAATCACTGCTTACAGTATTTTTAGATCATATTTAAATATGGTGTTTGAAGGCATAAATAGTTTGAGAGCCTGTCATTATACCGAATAATTAGATTTGAGCCTTTTTTTCTATTTGTAACCTTCCCAAATCAGCAAAGGAGAGTTTCAAGGGCACAAAATTTACTGTAATCCTGGAAAGACAATTTTGTTTTTCAAGTTTATGCACGATGCACAGTATGCTCGTCTGTTGCCAATGAAGGTAACTATGCTTATGCTCTTTCTCCTCCATTTTCTCATTACATTCCTATAGAGTTTAAAATTAAAACATATTGTTATAATCAGATTTTAAAGCACTGAGTGATATAGGCCCTCTGAATAGCAGAGATTTGACTCAAGGGTAAATAACATATACTGTAAGCTCTAAGTAAAGTTCACCAAACAGCCCAAATAACATAACAGTAACCAAATTGTAACTCAGGCAAACCCAGCTTGATGTTTATATGTCAGAATAAAAGGAAGTCCTAAAGCTTTTGCCTCTATGCTAGTTTAATTGTGACAGCCACGGCCTGTGATATGAGAATTGTTCTCTGCGTTTGCAGGCTACTGTGGTAGAGAAGAGTAGTATTAGTGTTCCACACCTAAAGAAAACAGACTTTGACTGTGACTTATGATTCATCCATCAGTGAATTCCCATTTATCTGATTGATAGAATCAGTTGAGAAGGAGATAATATCCTGTGCTAGAACAAACAAACAAACAAAAAAACCAACCAAAACCGATGACACTGTTGTTACTGTCTCTTTCTAGCTAAGAAACAAAAGAAATTTTGACTTACAAAGCAACTGATGTAGTTCCTATATTCAGCCTAGGTCTGTCTATTATTGATTTTAGCAACATAATTTTTAAGTTTTGAAAGTCAAAATGTCTGGTAAATTTTTCTGAGAGTCAGAAATTCAAGCCCTAATACCTCTTTTTCATTCATGCTAGTTTTGATTGATAAGTCAGTTCATTTTCCCCTGCCTCACTTCTTATTTGCTTATCACGGCTAAGTCTCTTACCATAGTATTGTAAAAAAGTTCTTGCACAAAATTTATGAATTTCAGTTCTTAAAAATCCAAACCAATCCAAAACCACTAAAAAACACAAAGAAAAAAACTAAAATTTCAGAGGCTTATAGAAGATGAGTTTTAATGTTTTTATGTAATTTTATTTTTTTCTATGAGTCTGAGTAATACTAAATTTATCTATCAGTTACTAGTGATTAGTTTTCAGTTCCTTAGAAGGCTATAATGCCACTGAAATACAGTTCTTAATGTGTTTATGTAGAATTATATTCAAATTTATTCTCTATAAACAAGCACAACCATTTCAGTTTAACAATTGCTTTAATCAGTATTTCAGAATGACAACTTAGAATTATCCTATTAACTTTGTTATTGCAGCATTTATAGCCTTTGCAGTAGATAGCCATTTGGATGCTATCACTGTATAACTTCATTTTAAGAAAAGTGTGAGAGGAGATAAATGCACAGCTTTAGTTTATGGTGCAAAAATGTCCTTTATATCTTACAAATGACAATATTTGTAGGTCATTACTTAATAATGTGGCTAGTTGGAGAATGCCAAATAATCTGCTTGTGTTCTTTAACATATTACTATGCCACCATTAACCATGAAAAGATGATTTTTTTATAGTAATACAATTTTAAATCTTTATTTTTCAACTAAACAAAACTGTTCTATAAATTTAGAAGAAGAGCCAGAAAGATAATTTTTCCATTGCTCCCTCTTTACAACCTTTATACAGCTATGTCTTGGCTATAAAAGCAGTGTCACAGAGAAAAAAGAATACATTGGACTTGTTATACACCTTATCAAAATGTAAGATAACAATGTAAAGAAATGGCAACCTCTAGACAGATCATTTAAGTAAATACATTTCAGTAGCATCTTTAAGTACTGTTATTTGGTGGTTTGTGCCTGAGAAAATGAATGGTGTCATTAGTTTAAGGATCTGTATACATGGCTGCACTTTGAAATTCCAGGTGATAAAGGAAATCCCTTTTCAGCTAAAGAGAAAGCTAGCTGAACAACCACGGAAAATTAACTTTTAAGGCTTTGATCCTTTCTCTCTGCTACCTGTATCACTGGTCTTGCCCTTTCATGTGATATATTTAATAAGCATTTTTCAATAAATTTTGGATTTCTTAAAAAATGATATTTTTGTAGCTAATGTCTTTAGTCTCACCCACATACCTAACAAAGCATAGTAAAGAATTGACAGAGCCAATGGAAAATAAGCTGTCTCCTATTGGAGACAGAAAAAGTATAATTTTTAATCAGAGTGGCCTTATCTGTATTTTCAAGACTGTAATACATAAACTGATGTTAACTTGATTGTGTTTCAGTTCAGCACCATTATGCATGTAGACCTCACCTTGCATAACGTGTTGTTTGGAACTCAAGTTGCTTATTCTCCATTAATTTGTTCCCTTTGCTTAAGTTCAAGTTCAAGTCCCTTTGTTTTGTTCTGTGTAACCATGTAATTGAACATTTATCCATATTTGTGCTATTTCTGAATTCCTTTTGCCAGGGAGTAATCAAATTCCCACCTTTCAATCCCATTCTTCAGCTAGACTCTACCTCACCAACCTATTTATGCTTTTCTTCATTTTCCTGCCTGTTTCTTTTCTGCCCCCCAAGCTCTTTCCCATGTCTGTCTTCTAACAGATCTATCAGCTGCTCTACCAGCATTCAGAATGAATGATTTTCTCTATTATGAATAGGAAGTGAAAGACTTGTAAGGTTCTTCATTCTGGGGATAGGGCCAGTATGAATTTGTGCAGGATTTGTAGAGGAAAACTTAAGAGTCTGAGACCAAATACAGAATCATAGAACAGTTTCAGTTGGAAGAGACCTTAAAGATCGTGTAGTTCCAAATGCCCTGCCATGGGCAAGGATATCTTCCACTAGACCAGGTTGCTGAAAGCCTCATCCAGCCTGGACTTCAGCAAGTATCTTCAAAAGTGTTAGCTTCGGGATTTTAACATGTAGCAACAGTTTATTTGTTTGGGATTCTTTTACTCCAAATGGAGAGAATTCATCACATTAAGATGGACTTTCGTGGATAAAGAAAATGGCAAAATGTTGAGATGTGGTTATCTTGACTGAACATCAGGATGTTAGTTAAACAAATAAAAGTACAAGGCTATATAAAGAAAATAAGCACAGATATATGTCTTTGGAAGTACTGCAGCATTAATGGAAAATTACTGACTAGATAAACCTGTTAGAGAATTGCTCATTGCTCCTCATACATTTTGCAAATGAAAGTACACCCTTCTCCATTCCATATAAAATTAAGATTAACATGGTCCAAGAAAAAGCAAATACTACATTTTCTAGAAGAACAATCATGTTATGCCAACATATGTTATGCCAACATGTGTTATATTTGTCTTCAAATCGCAGAAGACAATCACTCCTATTTGACATAAGCTTATACCCTTCAGATTTTTCTTATCAGATTGTAAAAAATCTAGTCAGGTCATTAAATTTTGAATAAAGAAAGGACCACCTAGTTAATCTACATAATGATACTCTCCATATGTCATGGTTTAAACCTAACTGGTAACTCAGTACCACGCAGCCATTCACTCACAACCCTTTTTGCCCCTCCCTGGGCAGGGTGGAGAGGAGAATCAAAAGAATGTAACCCCCATGGGCTGAGATAAGAACAGCATAATAACTGAAGTAAAGTATAATACAAATACTAACAACAATAATGATAAGTGAAATAACAAGGAGAGAGATATAAAACTAAAAGACAAAGGAAAAAACAAAAACCACAAGTGATGCACAATACAACTGCTCACCACCAACTGACAATTACCCATCCTGACCTGGGCAGCAATTGCTCCTTTCTGGGTGACTCCCCCCAGTTTATATACTGGGCATGATGTGCTATGGTATGGAATACCCCTTTGGCTAGTTTGGGTCAGGTGTCCTGTCTCTGCTCCCTACTGGCTTCTTAGAATCATAGAATCATAGAATAGTTAGGGTTGGAAAGGACCTTAAGATCATCTAGTTCCAACCCCCCTGCCATGGGCAGGGACACCTCATGTCACCCAAGACTCTGTCCAACCTGGCCTTGAATACTGCCAGGGATGGAGCATTTACAACTTCCCTGGGTAACCCATTCCAGTGCCTCACGACCCTTACAGTAAAGAACGTCTTTATATCTATCCTAAACTTCCCTTGTGTAAGTGTGAACCCATTACCCCTTTCTATTACTACAGTCCCTAATGAAGAGTCAATCTCCAGCATCCTTGTAGGCCTCCTTCAGACACTGGAAGGCTGCTATGAGGTCTCCATGCAGCCTTCTTTTCTGCTGGCTGAACAGCCCCAACTTTGTCTTCTTCTTGTTTCCCTCCTCACTGGCAGAGCATGACAGACTGAAAAGTCCCTCATTAGAGTAAGTGCTACTTAGCAACGATTAAAATGTTGGTGTGTTATCAACATTATTTTCAGACTAAAGCCAAAGCACAGTACTACATCACCTACTAGGAAGAAAATTAACTCTATCTCAGCTGAAACCAGGACACTATAAAAAAGAAAGACTTGATAAAATTCTGTCTATCGTATCACTAAACATTTAAAATCTTAGTAAGACTAAGCAAACTATTTTTGAACTCTAAATAACATGAAGAAAGAAGAGTTCTTTAAAGCTAATGTGGTCAAGATCTAGGAACACAAAGAGACTAACTATTACCAGACTAGAACATTCACTGGCTGAACAGTGAATGCTAAAAATTAATTTCTAAAGTGTGTTTAGTTGAATTGTATCTGTATCAAAAAAAAAAAGAAGTGACTGCATGATCTGTAGTGACAATTACAGCTTTAGATAGATTAGCTAGCTCGATTCACTTAAGTAGTGAAAGGTCTGTGTGACAAACATGGAGAATCTTTAGTCTTTGTGAAGGAGCTAAAAGCAGTCATCATTGCTAAAATTCTGAAAGGGTATAAAAACAAGAGGAAAGATACCATATTTGCAACAGATATGACTTAGTTCTTAACAGCAGTACATCTCAGGGTATATGTGAAAAATATGGCATATAGAGTGAGGGCACCAACAGGCTCCAAGTTTGCTTAAACCGTCTCACAGCAATCTGAGACTTCACAACAGCCACTATGCCATAAAATACTTGCTCAGATACAAGAAGAAACTGATGGATTTTTAGATGTGAATTAGAAACCAGAAGAATTAGTAATTAAAAAAAAAAAAGTGAATGTTTAAGTTATTAGCAACCAGGCATAACCTGTGCTCTTCAGATTTTTGGAAACATCTCAAATACTGGCATTACAGAGAAGCTGCATTTAAATTTTGTTCTTGTTTTCCATTTTAATGCACTAAAAATATGAGAGAGTTCTTCTGCATTTTGAATCTTTAGAGTTTATTTCCACATCCATCTAAACTATAGTTATGCTAATACCCTTGACAAATCCCCCCATTACCAACAGTGCCTCAAAAACCTTTTAAAGAAGAATTTACAAATAATAATGGTTGAAGGCTTCCAGTTAGACTTATTTCTAGCTCTTCCTCTGTCCTAAAACAACATAAACTAATAATTTAGAACAATGCAAAATGACTAAAACATCTAGAAGTTGATCACTACCTCTCTTAATTTGTGGTCTGATTGTGTAGTAGAGTTCAACCCCCAGCTAGACACTTAGGTAGATATGTTCTGTAGTCTTGAAAAAGAGATATGAACTTCTACAGCCATTTGGGAAACTCTTACACTGAACTAGTTAACTATAGCTAACCAAGATGAAGAACTGAATACAGGTAATATCTTAATTTTTCAATTTTCCATAACTAAGTAAAAAAAAAAAAAAAAGTATTTTTGAAAGGTCTTTAAGACCTTTCAAAGTCTGTGTTGGGAGAATTTTGACTACAGTTACTGCATCAAGATCCTAAAAACTGTAGGCTCTGCTTCACTTTATACTCCAGAAACCGATAGGCAGGAGCAGTGCAGGAGTAGTACAGCATTTGTTTAAGTAAAACTAGAAGGTGTCTCCTAGGCTAGTGGGCCAATTATTTCTTTGGGATATATTTTGGGTGCAGCTGACAGGCCTGTAATTTTCACTTAAAGATGTTTGTTTACCTTGTGGATATCAACAGCTGAACTAGTTTGCTAGTCATTTTGCAGCCGGTAGAAATGCAGTTACCTATTTTTTCCAGATATCTCTTTTAACATCAAATGAACTGCACCCTAGGAGTAGCTGTCTATAGAGGAATGGCTAAGCAGGTGAATAACTGAGGGTTAATGAATATCACAGAATGAAGAGATGAATTAGTCACTTAAGGCCATATGTTTATGGCCATAAACCCTATATTAGATATAATACTGAAACACTTCAGGTAGGTTTTTTTACAGTGTTTTACAGAACAACATCTTCATCACGGACAGATCAAAACAAAATGAAATGCAACTGATGGTTACCAAATATGGTCAATTATTTGTTTTGCAAAGTGCTTTCTTTTGCAATCTAAACCAAACTTCTAATTATAATCCAGTTACTAAAATAATTTATCAGATTGTCAGCAATGTTTTTTACCTCCATAAGTGAGGAAAAACTATGACTGCTGCCCTTTTTATCAGTCGTTTTGGTTTCATCTTTCTTACTGTGTTCAGTCAATGGCTGCTGGCATATTCCTTTCTGTTCTTTTTCATGCCCTGCAAAGAAAATCACACTTCATTTCCTGTTTTTGTGGAGTGGATAAAGTCCATCTCTATTCTCACTTCCATCCTGACAAATAGGAGATAACCTCAGATACTTGCAGAGATAAAACTTGATTTCAAGTTGCTCATATTCTTGGTCCATGGAAGGACCTCTAAGAATTAATTCAGAAATAAAAGTACATCTCTTCTCTAAATCCATTTTTTTTCCTCCAAACTTCTCTCCTTCTCTCTCTGCTCTCTCTTCTTCCCCAAAGGAAGCAGTTTCACAAATCTAGGTCAAATCCAGTTTTATGATGAAAAAGACAGCAGTCCTTCATAAAGTTATTTACCATGTCTTTCTTGACTGCTTGAAAATGATAGCATAACTTGTCTTCATATTTATACATAAGGTAAAGACTGAAACAGTTAATGATTCCATTTTTAATTTGATGACATTTAATTCTGCCCCTAATTCTTGACAGTATAAATTAATTAAGGCATCCCACCACACTAAAGTGGTTATTCCAATTCTAATACTTAAACTATAATTTTCTAAGATAGCGTGGATTATCTCTGCTTGGCGTTCCTTTGTTCTGTGTGAAAGAACACATTTCTCTCAAACCTATTGGACATTGCAGAAATAAAGCTGCTGCATGCTGCAACCAAAATAAAATTATCATATCTCCTCTGAAGAGTGGCTAAACAGAAGATAAAATGTGTTTTTAAATAGTCATTAATAGTATATTTATTCCTGCATTGATGAAATTGCTGAAACGTATGCTATTAGCATGATTTTCAGCAATTGAGCTGGTGTGAATTGTTAGTAAATCAGGCCTGTAATCTTCAGACATACTCCCTAGGCCTTAAATCTAAAACCATCTGGACAGTGTGACAGTGTTCTATTTATTACATACAACTGCTTGGATACTGCCAATGCATAAACAGTAATTAAGCACACAAACCAACCATGCATGCCAGATTTGCTAGAACTATCCTTTGAGTACCTTAGAGTTTCCATGCCAGTGAGCTTATTGAGGCATTGGCTGGTGATTAAGCATTAATGATTTATGGTGCAAGCAGGGTTCATTTACTGCTTACTGAAATATATTTGACAGTATTTTTGTGATTTTTTTCAGAATAATGCTTTCAAAGATATTTTTCCTAAATAATTTTCTGTACTGTTTTCAGTAAGAATGTGATGCAAAATTTCATAGGATAGTTACTTGTATGTTTGGCTCTCTTGCTGTTATATACTTTGCAGCGAGATAATAGATTAAATGCAGCAGGAATTGGTAACTGTAATAAAATGCTATTTTTCCTCAGTTTGCTTTTTAAAAAATTAATTCCAATGTCCAATACTGCAAACTCTTAATATTGAACCGTGCATCAATACAGATGGATTTTTCCACTGCTGTTTTGCTCATTCAAGCTCCAGTACTCATCCTAGCTGATCCAGTGCTCCCCCAAACTTGCATTTGGGGTCCAACACACTTTTCACAGGGACATTAAAGATTGTATATGTTGGTAGTCTGCATAGGAGTCATAAGAAAAGCTTGACACAAGGCAGTGGCCAAATATTCAATTGAACAGGAGAAAATAGCCTGTGCTGCAAGTGAGAGATTAGTGGAACTTCATCATTAACAAGCTATCTGTCATTATCCAATTCCAAGGACAACTGCCTAATGTATCATGTTTATGTGCATAGCAAAACCTTGTTGTAAAGGCAGAAATATTTTTGTTGACCACAACCAACTGAAACTGTGCTTGTGATGTTTGTCTGGAAATTACACAGGACTAGAGACTTGTTATTGTACAGTTTCACTAGTTATGCCAGTAGACAACTACTTTAGATGTTTCCGCCTTCACCACACCAATCCTGATTTACTAGTATTTCAAATTCCTCTAGGTGGATAGGAAAGCTAATTTCAAATTTGCACACCTAATCATGGTAAGAGAGGTATGATTCACTGGCTTGACAACACATATGAGAGTTCTGGTCAGGGATTCCTGGGGTTTTAATGTTAACTCTGGCATCCAACAGATCTTGGACCTGAATTAAAACCCAAACTTTCCAATTGAACAAGCAGTTTGCAGAAAAACCTTTCATGCGTGTTGTTCGAGTTCTGTGGTTGTACTGAGTAAGGTACAGTTTAGTGCCAGTTATCGATGCATTAGTCATTGACTTCCAAATCACTGGTATGGAGAGGTTAGTACTATAAAAAATACAAAATACAGAGTTTTGTAAAGTTTTTACCTTCCAGTAACACCCTACAGTCTGGGTCTAGTTATGAGTTAAGAAACATGAGTTAAGAAACTAAGCCTACATAGGGCTGAACCTGTCAAATAAACAGAAGGTTATGTTGGCTTTCTTATATGTAAGGTCCCTTAGATGTAAGGTCCCAGATGCAAACTGTAGAAAGATTCCTGAAACAGCAACATTTAGCCCAGAAATTGGAAGCAATACAGCAATGTTAGTGTCATGCCCCAGACAGTTATCTAGGCTGAGAGACAAGGGTAAATTAACCTGGAAACCGGACCAAATTAATGCAGATACTGCTTCCAGGATGCAAGCAAACATTTTCTTTCAATGTTGCATTTTGCCACATGAATACACAAACTCTTTCGCCACTACATAAGGTAAATTTGTGTGTAAATGTTGTGTAACTCCGTGTGTAAATATTGTGTAACTCCACACCCCTGCTTACAATACACGGCTATCCTACTGGACTCGGGCAGGAGGTAGAGTGATCTTCCCATGTGCTCAGTAATTCTGTCAATGACATTTCTTTACATCTTAAATTCCATACTGAAAAATATTTCAATTTTACAGAAACCACTACAAATGTTGAACCTGAAACAGTTGCCCCAGAGTTTTCTCTTGTAATTACATTTATTAGTATAATTTGTTTATTTGAAGAATAAAAGATAATTGTCCATAACCACACAGCAACAGAAGTCCTGGCTCCCCCATGGTTTTCATTCTAGGACATTCCACCTAGCTTCATTCTAGGACTTGGAAGAACTTACCTTGAAAAGTAGGATATAAACTGTTTGTTGCAGTTGTGAACCCCATGTCTTATATACTGATGCCACACCAGAAAGCTGTAGGTGAAGAGTCAGTCTGTAAAGCATGTACTCAACTACAAATGCATGAGATAGGAATGATCAGCTTATTTTCCCCTTCAGGCTTGGCAAACTATCCATTAGTTATTAGCCACAGGCTAGAACCTTGTGTGCTCATCTGCCTGGGACTTACTTTGCTCTTTGTTTTAATTAGGTTGAAGTTTTGTCCTTCTGTGTTCACGGTATTTAAGGATACCATCAAACACTGACAATTTTCTCTTGGGTTTTCTGTGGTTAATATTATCTTTAAGGAAAATATATCTGCACAGAGTTGAGATGTGCAGGATCACTAAGCAAATGGAATTCCATTTTGCTGCTCTCTGTTTAACAGGGTTCTCTCCTTTCTGCCCACCTCATTCTCTGCTGGCAGGCTGTTCAGTAAATATTTTTTCTGCAGGTCCATGAGTCATCCTCATAGTAAGTCACAGCCAGAGACTCAGGAATAACTGGGAATTGGGTCAGTGCACTAGTCTTCTCTCTGGGCATGAGGGTTAAAAATTTCACCTAGAGCATAAGTCTATTGGTGTTGTACGTGTTACCATGTGTTTACACCCCTGAACTGCCATCACTGTCACACTGGTACCTTCTTTAAGGAAAACCAGTCTCTCAGTCCTTTGGAGTTGAATGAATGCCTGCCTGCACAGTGCACTCAGCAAACTGACAGACTGCCTAACTGATTGTTAGGCAAATTGTGTTTATTTTTAACATGGAAGTCTCAGTGTTTGAATAAAAAAAATATCTGCAGATAGAGTCTCCTCTGGAGCTCAGCTGGTCCAACACCCTGCTGGAAGCAGGAGTTACTTTAATGTAAGAGTTATGCTAGGTAGCTCAGGGCCCTGTCTGGATGCTCTCTGAACCAATAATCATTGAATCATTTAGGTTGGAAGAAAACTTCAAGATTATTGAGTCCAACCATTAACCTAGCACTGCTAAGTCCACCGCTAAACCATGTCCCTAAGTGTCACATCTACATATCTTTTAAATACCTCCAAGTATGGTGACTCTGTCACTTCACTGGGATTCATATGAAGCTAATGCTTCATAACCCCTTCAGTGAAGAAATTTTTCCTAATCTCCTGTCACAACTTGAGGCCATTATCTCTTGTTCTGCTGCTTGTTGGTTGGGAAAAGAGACCAGCACCCACCTTGCTGCAACCTCCTTTCAGGCAGCTGTAGAGAGTGATAAGGTCCCCCCTGAGCCTTTTCTTCTCCAAACAACCCCAGTTCCCTCAGCTACTCCTCATAAAATTTGTGCTCTAGACCCTCCACCAGCTCAGTTGCCTTTCCCTGGACCCACTCCAACAGCTCGATATCTCTTTTGTAACAAGGGGCTCAGAACCGAGCACAGTACACGAGATGCAGCCTCACCAGTGCTGGGTACAGGGGGTGATCACTATTCCTGTTGGCCACACTATTTTTGATACAAGCTAGGATACCGTTGGCTTTCTTGGACATTTGGGCACACTGTTGGCTCATGTTAAGCAGGCTGTTGACAAACATCCCCAGGTCCCTTCCCACCAGGCAGCTTTCCAGCCACTCTTCTCCAAGCCTGCAGTGCAGCATGGGATTGTTGTGGCCCAAGTGCATGTCAAGGTGGAGGATCCACTGCCTCTCCAAGTTACCTGTTCTGCTTTTACTCAATCCTCATCATAAAGAATTTGTTCATTTTATCTAATTGGAATATCCCTTGCTGCAACCTGTGTCTACTGACTCTTGTCATTTTACTGTGCATCTCTGAAGAAATTGAGCCTTGCCTTCTCTACCCATGAGTTAAAGAAAACAAGTAGACTCTATCTCTTTTTCCTTCTCTTCTTCATGCTGCACTACCCATTTTCATTCCCTTCCAGCCTTGCTTTTTTAAATACACATTAATTTGTTATTAATGAACAAGATATATACTATTTTTGCAAGATAAAACACTAACAGCTGCTTCCCCGCATGAAAGATAGCTGTCTTTTCCCTCTAATCTAAGGAAATATTACTGCTTTTTTTCAGAACACAGTTTTATTAACATTCCTCATGTCTGGCAGGAAAGTAGGTGACCATTTGTAATACATTACTCTTAGTGCCTCTTCCCCTCCAGCCCCTCTAATTTCTGAAGATCTTCATATCAGCAGCCATAGTCCTTACCCTCAGCAGGGTGCAGATTTTTTCCCTGGTACATCATTTAACCAGCATAAAGCAGCTTCCAGTGTCTTATGCATCTCTTGCAGACATAGAATCATAGAATCATAGAGTCATAGAATAGTTAGGGTTGGAAAGGACCTTAAGATAACCTAGTTCAAAACCCCCTGCCATGGGCAGGGACACCTCACACTAAACCATATCAACCAAGGCTTCGTCCAACCTGGACTTGAACACTGCCAGGGATGGAGCACTCAAAACCTCCCTGGGCAACCTATTCCAGTGCCTCACCACCCTCGCAGGAAAGAATTTCCTCCTTATATCCAATCTAAACTTCCCCTGTTTAAGTTTTAACCTGTTACCGCTTGTCCTGTCACTACAGTCCCTAATGAACAGTCCCTCCCCAGCATCCCTATAGCTGCCCTTCAGATACTGGAAGGCGCCTATGAGGTCTCCACTCAGCCTTCTCTTCTCCAGGCTGAACAGCCCCAACTTTCTCAGCCTGTCTTCATACGGGAGGTGCTCCAGTTCCCTGATCATCCTCGTGGCCCTCCTCTGGACTTGTTCCAACAGTTCCATGTCCTTTTTATGTTGAGGACACCAGAACTGCACACAATACTCCAAGTGAGGCCTCACAAGAGCAGAGTAGAGGGGCAGGATCACCTCCTTCGACATGCTGGTCACACTCATTTTGATGCAGCCCAGGATACGGTTGGCTTTCTGGGCTGCAAGCGCACACTGCCAGCTCATGTTCATTTTGTCATCAACCAACACCTTTTTCCACAGGGCTGCTCTGAATCTCTTCTCTGCCCAACCTGTAGCTGTGCCTGGGATTGCTTTGACCCAGCTGCAGGACCTTGCACTTGGCATGGTTAAACTTCATGAGGTTGCCATCAGCCCACCTCACAAGCGTGTCGAGGTCCCTCTGGATGGCATTCCTTCCCTCCAAGGTATCAACTGAACCACACAGCTTGGTGTCATTGGCAAACTTGCTGAGGGCGCACTCAATCCCACTGTCCATGTCAGCGATGAAGATGTTAAACAAGACCAGTCCCAACACCAATCCCTGAGGGACATCACTCGTTACTGGTCTCCAGCTGGATAGTGAGCCATTGACCACAACTCTTTGTGTGCGGCCATCCAGCCAGTTCTTTATCCACTGAGTGGTCCATCCATCAAACTGATGTCTCTCCAATTTAGAGACAAGGATGTCATGTGGGACAGTGTCGAACGCTTTACACACGTCCAGGTAGATGACATCAACTGCTCTACCCCTGTCCATCAGTTCTGTAGCCCCAGCATAGAAGGCCACCAAATTGGTCAGTCAGGATTTCCCCTTAGTGAAGCCATGCTGGCTGTCACCAAGCACCTTGTTGTTTTTCATGTGCCTTAGCATGCCTTCCAGCAGAATCTGCTCCAAGATTTTGCCAGGCACAGAGGTGAGACTGACTGGTCTGTAGTTCCCCGGATCATTCATTTTCCCTTTTCTAAAAATGGGGGTTATATTTCCCTTTTTCCAGTCATCAGGAACTTCACCTGACTGCCATGATTTCTCAAATATGATGGCCAGTGGGTTACAACTTCATTTGCCAGCTCCTTCAGGACCCGCGGATGGATTTCATCAGGACCCATGGACTTGTGACCATTCAGATTTTTAAGATGGTCTTGAACCAGATCCTCTCCTACAGTGGGCCCAAGGTCTTCATTCTCACAGTGCCTGCATCTGCCTTGGGTGGTGTGGTCAGAGCCTTTCCCAGTGAAGACCGAGGCCTTCTCCAAATCCTGTGTCGCCAGTTCTCCCAAGAGCGTCCTGAGGGGGCCTACGTTTTCCCTTGTCTGTTTTTTATTTGCTATGTACCTGTAGAATCCCTTAATACCCCTAGCCAAGTTTACTTCAATCTGGGCCTTAGCTCTTCCTAACCTGGTCCCTCGCTTCCCGGACAACATCCCTGTACTCTTCCCATGCCACCTGTCCTTGCTTCCACTTACTATAAGCCTCTTTTTTTCATTTGAATTTTCCTCAGGAGCTCCTTATCCATCCAAGGAGGTCTCCTGGCCCTCCTGCTGCACTTCCTTCTAGTTGGGATGCAACACTCCTGAACTTGTAGCAGGTGATCCTTGAATATCAACCAGGGGTCTTAGGCCCCCCTGCCCTCTAGGGCTATATCCCATGGAACCTTCCAAAGCAGGTTCCTGAAGAGACCAAAGTCTGCTCTTGTGAAGTCCAGGGCAGTGAGCTTGCTGCACGCTCTTCTCACTGTCCTGAGGATCTCAAATTCAAGCATCTCGTGATCACTGCATCCAAGGCTGCCCTGGAGCGTCACACTTCCAACCAGCCTTTCCCTGTTGGTGAGCACGAGGTCAAGCATGGCACCTCTCCTTGTCAGCTCCTCCATTACTTGCAGAAGGAAGTTGTCTTCCACACAATCGAGGAACCTCCTGGATTGCTTGTGCCGGGCCGTACCGTCCTTCCAACAGATGTCAGGGTGGTTGAAGTCACCCATGAGAACAAGGGCCTGCGAGTGTGAGGCTTTTCCTATCTGTCTATAGAGTGCTTCATCTGCAGGTTCTCCTTGATCAGGCGGTCTGTAACAGATGCCCACAGTAATGTCTCCCATAGCTATATTCCCTTTAACCCTGACCCACAAACTCTCCACTGACTGCTCACCTGTCCCCAGACAGAGTTCCACACTCTCCAGTCTATCCCTAACATAAAGGGCAACTCCCCCTCCCCGCCTGCCAGGCCTGTCCTTCCTAAAGAGCCTGTAACCTTCCATTCCAACACTCCAGTCATAGGAGCCATCCCACCATGTTTCTGCGATGCCTATTATATCATACCCCCGCAGACGTGCACAGACCTCTAATTCCTCTCGTTTGTTCCCCATGCTATGGGCATTTGTATAGAGGCATCTGAGCCGAGCTGCAACTGAAGCCGGCTCATTGGCTGGAGTGGCTGGGATATCTCTACATTGCTCTGAGCATTTATTATATGTGCTGGCAACTGACTGGGTGTGTTGGGATGGAATGATGCCCCCCCCTCCCCCAGCACATCTAGTTTAATGCCTCCTTGACCAGTCTGGCAAGCCTCCTACAAAACTGTTCTTTCCCTTCTTTATCATCATAGACTTCACAAAACTCTGTGAAGGACTTTATCACCCCTTTCTCTAACAAGGGCTGTTCTTCATACGAGTGTAAACTGCTTTATCTTCATTCAGTGTGGTCTGAGGCAAATATAGATCTATCCCAACCCTTTTGTGATATTTTAGTTCAATCTCCACTGTATTTCTGTGCCACAGCATAAATAAATCATCTCATGCTTAATGTAAAAGTTTGAGCATTGGGGTGGTCTGGGTCAACAATTTAGGTATCTTCTTTCCTGTGTGACCATCAAAAGAAATAACAAAACCTCCTGAAACTAGGATAATACCCCTCTTTTTCCCATTTTGGAAAGGCCACACTCTTTTTTTAAGTTTCAGGTGACCAACTGTCTTGATTGCTCCAACATTAAGCACCACAATGATGGATTAAACCTTGCTTTCAGTGCAGAATTCAGCCTAAAGAAATTTAGTCTTTTAGTACAGTTTACTAAAGAGATGAGAAGAAAAAAAAAGGAAAAAAATGTTTTTGCTTTTATGTTCTCCTAGGCCTGCACTAGTTTGCACGGTTGAGATAAAATTAGTGGATATGACTTTGTGTTTTGGATGGCATGCTAAAGTGATCTGTTTCTAAAGGCCTTGTTCACATTCAGTTCAAATAAACAAATGATATATAAATAATAAAAGTCATATGATTTTTATGGCAATATAAGTAAGAAATGCTTCTGCTATACTGTATGCTTTATTTCAATGTTTTCATGAATATTGCATATGTAGTTGTCCTGGGTTTAGCTGTAAGAGTTGATTTTCTCCTTCTTAGTACCTGGTGCAGTACTGTTTTGGCTTTAGTCTGAGAACAATGCTAATAACACACCAATGTTTTAGTTATTGCTAAGTAATGCTTACTTTGACCAAGGACTTTTCAGTCTCATGCTCTGCCAGTGAGGAGGGGCACAAGAAGCCGGGAGGGAGCAGAGGCAGGACACCTGACCCAAACTATCCAAAAGGGTATTCCATCCCACAGCATGTCATGCCCAGTATATAAACTGCAGGGAGTTACCTGGAAGGCCCAGATCACTGCTTGGGTTGGGCTGGGTATCAGTCAGCAGGTGGTAAGCAATTGTATCGTGCATCACTTGTGTTTATGGTTGCTTTTTTTTTTCCTTTTTGCCTTTTAGTTTTATATTCTCTCCCCTTGTTATCTCCCTCATCATTATTATTATGTAGGTAGCAGTAGTGGTTTTGTGTTATATGTGGACTGCTCTTATCACAGCCCAGGGGGATTACATTGTTTTGATTCTCCTCCCCATCCCCCTGGGAGTGGAGGCAGGGATTACAGGCGAAATGAGCGAGTGGCTGCATCAGTCTGAGTTACTGGTTGGCCTTAAACCATAACAGTGGTTCAGCTTTGAAGTGTTAGAAGAAGAAATGTCATTCCACAGTCTTTCAAGCTAGAGGCTCTTCAAGACTCTTCTGGAAATATTTACCAAAAGTCAGCAGCCTGTAAGTGCAGGAAGACTAAAATCTCTAAAAGAGTTTTATTTCTTAATATCAAAATGGTGTTGAAGAGCTTTGGAGTGAGAAAACCAGACAAGTACTTGTTGACATGTAGGAGATAGGTGAAGTGGAAAATGGCTTTAAAAATCTGTGATACTCATGATATAACATGCTACTGTTTGAAATCTGAGGAACAAGGCCAGGATGAGATGGGGAAACAAGGACAATCAAGAGAAGGTCTTTCACTACTGACACTTCCTCAAGGTCTAAATGGATGACTAAACTTGAGCTATCTTTGCTATCTTATCTTCACATTCTCCCCCAAATCTGGTTATTGGAATGAAGCCCTATATATTTGATCTTAAAATAGTCATCTGGATGTTGATAGTGCTTTAAAAACAAAAATATTTTAATTTTCTTTCTGATAGATATGAAATGTATTTCAGAATATCCAGCATACAACAACAAAAAAAAAAATGCAGTGAGGGCTACATTCTGAACTCAGGTTTTTATTACTTAAAAAGGATTTTTGTATGTATATCCCTCATAACTATATATTAGTTTCAAGGAGCATAGAACCTGAAACTGGTTGATTTAGGACACAGCAGGTTCAAAGCAGGCAGAATGATCATATTAATTTGCATTTTTTAGCTGTTGGCTATATTTCCCCAAATATCATTACTGTGTGATGGTAACAATCCTAAAACTTATTTTGGCAAAGAACTGTAGATCAGCAATGACTGTGATGTTGAGCTCATAGAAGGGCATACTCAGTAAGGACTGTATTCTTCCATTCTTACTCAAGGTTAGTGTAACCTTACACATAATTTCATTTATGTCAGTGGAGATGCTAACGAAATTTAGCTGAGTTGCATAAAGACAAAGAAGTCTATCTTTAGATGATTCTATTTTAAAATCATTAAAAAATTCATTAGACCCAATAAAAATTGGCATAAAGAAAAGTATGCACACATACACAAAGAAAAAAAAAAGTAGAAATCACGGTTAAAAATAGACAGCTCCAAAATCTACAAATCCTCTAAGTAAAGATCATCAATTATCTTTACTTGGCAAATGAAAGGCAATAACAGTAAAATGTGTATGAGCACCAACTGTGAAGTGAGATTTAAGGCTCTAAAACTTCATTAAAATCAGACTGGTAATGATGTACCATATGCACAGGGCTGCATTTGCCTGAGGATCTCCAACCTGTGGCTCATTTCTTCTGTCACACCACCTCTTTATAAGAATGACTCAGAGTGCTTTGTTGAAGTGCTTAGGGGCTGACAAGCAAGGTAGGTGTTTCAGAAATAATCATTTGCTTCATTATATACTGGTGGATTATAGGCATTTTCTGTTTATAGGCGAATGTTAGGCTTTCATTTCTAAAGTTAACTGAAGACATGAAACAAGGCTGTGAGCAAGTATTCTGACAATTTATGCTTTCTGAATAGGCAACTGTTTGGTTTTTTTTTACAGCGAGTAAAAGAGGTTTTTTTAATAGCCTTTTACGGAAATAACTGATAATGAATTTGGATAGTACATTTCAGAGGGATAACAGAAATATATTAAGCAGGTAAGGTAGATGGGTAGACATCATAGGTGAAGGACTGAATGTTTTGTTACCAGCTCTCGAGCAATTTAGTCCCAGTGTGCTTGTTTTATTATTCTGGTACTCTAGTCACTTATTTGTAGCTCACCTTTATAAATTATTCAGGGCCTTTTCTTTTTCAATACCTTCATATATAGCCCCCATTAATGCCACAGCAACCTATGGCTATATGTGGAAAGTAAAATAAGTGCATTTATATGAACCTTCATCTTATTATGATTGAAGATAGAAGAAAGCCCATGCCAAAGCAACTTTAAGCTAAATTCTTCTTATGTTAAGAAAGAAGAAAATATGATAGCACCTGAGAGATACTAATTAAGCTGAAATTAATTTGATACATGGTCATACCCTAGACATTAAAAATTAAACTTCTGAACATGTGTGGAATCACCCCTAAACACTCACATTTAGCAGAGGTGTCCAAGTTCTCATGAGAGAGTCAGGTGGGGATGTTTAAACTGTCTTTGCCATGTCTGTCAGTCACAGATACTCAGAAATGAAAACAAAAGAAAGCAGCAGCAGTTCCTGGGTTGTCTGGTTGGTTCATTTGCTTTCAACATAAGAAACCTGCTGACCAGGCTATTTACCCAGAGTAGGAAAGCCTGTGTTTAATTCCATTTTCTGAACAACAAAGTGCCTTAGCCACTTAAAGAAAAGCCTGGGAAGTGTGCATGCTACTGACCTTATAGTGAAGTAAGGGGAAAAAAATGTGACCTTAACAGCTAACACACTCACTTAGGAATGTATAAAGCCTCACTGGACACAGGACCATCTGGAGATCACCTTTCCTTTTTCATGTAATAAAACAATTAGTGAATACATGTGATTATTGCAGAAGTATTTTCCCATGTTTCAAATATTTTGAGTATCATAAAAAGGATTTAAACATACTTTTCACAGGGTTTTTTTTTCAGGTTGTCTGTGGTACTACTTCAACAAATAAAATATAACCATTCACTGAAAAAAAATGTTTATATTACGTTTTGAAACCTTTGTGATCACTTGGCTTAAAAGGGATATCACAGGTGAATATCTCAGTGAAGAGTATAGTATTACTAGTTAGCATAAGGTTAATTGTTGAGGTAGTTGCCTTGAACAAGACCATCATCCTCAGTGCTGCCACTTGAGTTCCCTGTATTAAGCACATATAAACTGATAACTGGTTGTTTTCAAGATGCAATAACGTTTATAGGCTGGTTTTATGTCCTTTAGAAAGCAAAGTAGCTGTCATCCATTTCCCAGTATACTGAAAGCTGAAGAAGAGAATAGTCCCAATTTGTTTGATGCTTCATTTTTATCCAACACTGTGTCTTTTTAAACTTGCACACTCTTCCTATGAAATGTAGTTTCATATTAGGTCACATGAAATCAAGAATAGCACACAGCATCTGAAGGGGGCCTATAGGGATGCTGGAGAGGGACTCTTCATTAGGGACTGTAGTGACAGGACAAGGAGTAACGGGTTCAAACTTAAGTTTAGGTTGGATATAAGAAGGAAATTCTTTCCTGTGAGGGTGGTGAGGCACTGGTATAGGTTGCCCAGGGAGGTTGTGAATGCTCCATCCCTGGCAGTGTTCAAGACCAGGTTGGACGAGGCCTTGGGTGATATGATTTAGCGTAAGGGAACTAGATGATCTTAAGGTCCTTTCCAACCCTAATGATTCTATGATTCTATGGTTCTATGATTCTATGATTCTATGAATAATAGTTCTCTTTTTAATCAAGATCATTTAGTAGTCTTATCTGACTAGTTTCACCTTTGTTCTGTTCTGCATATCCAAATTAAAAAAAAAAAAAAAAAGATTTCTTATATTTTTTTTCATCCAGTGTTGATTCCACAAGCCTGGTAAGCATTTGGCACTGAGTTTTGTTTGAGATAGGATGTCAGAATAGCTGGTCTAGAGTAATGAGTATTTTGTTTCCAGGGCTCAAGTAAGCATCATATAAAACTACACCTCTAAAAGCATTAGTTGACATTATACCCAGCACGAAAAAAAAAAAAAAAGGTTGAAAGAGTTAAAATAAGAATGAATCTACAATTTCTATATAAATACATGCCTGTATTTGTTTTTTCTTAATGTCTTTAGTGGGGTTGCTCAGTTATAAAGAAACATCATCCTTCTAAATATGTTATTTTATACCTTATTTTCTTAATAATTTAATAACATTGTTCAGTTGCTAATAGCATCATGACACAGCTTCTATATGTATTAAAAGCCCTGGTAATGTACACTTTTACTGCATACATATAATGGCTTAATTGACAACATCTTAAATAGAAAATAACTGAAGGCAAATTTTAACAACATCTCGTGGCAGGGTTTTCTCTTGCTTATAGTATATCCATCATTTAACAAGTGCATAGGAAATATTCATTAATTCTTCAATTAATTGATTAATTAACTTTCAAACATAGGATCCATTTCTGAGCAGCTACACATTCTAAAAGTATTGATCCCATGACTAAAACAGTTCTGCTTGAAGCAAATAATCTTGAAACAGAACCACCGTATTTTTTTTTGTTCTGATTATAATTTATGATCTCAGGAAGAAATACATTAACTTGCATATCTGCTGTAATCAGATATTTTAGGTTTTGTCATGCATTCCAAATGTTGAAGAAATTTAATAACTGAATAAAGAACACCACTTTTAGGCTGCAAAACATTATATGAAACCTTCAGTATTTTTAATAAAAAATGTAATATAACTCTTGATGGATATATCCTTAAATGTGCTGCTGATAGTTTAAATAATAAATTGCTAGGATTTTAATATATAAGTCAATATGCAATTGAGATTGGGAAGCTGGTAAGCTTTCTTGGGAGAAATTCTGCTTAGCAAAGAACAGTGAGTTTTTCAACTTATATATCATTTTGACAATAAATACTACAAATTGTCTCAAGTTGCAAAATTTACGTCCAGATCTGGAACTGCATCTCAACAGTTTCGGACAACTCAAGACTAGATGTTATTCTCTCATTAACATTATCAATGTCAAAACCAGACAAAAATTTGATCCTTTAATTCTATATCCCTGTTGTGAGTCATTCTACCCCACCTGGTCACATTACCACGATGGTAGTTGGTAAGCAATGCCTGTTTAAGCATTTTAGCAAACAAATAACAAAAACCCCCAAGAAATGAAACTGTGCCTTAGAATCACCTCCTCAGTTGATCTGCATCCTCAGGCTATTCTCTGATGAAGTAGAAAATAACTTTATATATTGGTCTACCTAACATATAAAAGCTTTTTCCATATGCCAACCACTATGACATGTATTAGTAGCTGATAACATGTATCAAAGTTTGAGTGAGTCATGGGTAGCTTTGAAGTAGCATAAACATGACAAGAGATGCGATAGCTCTCCTTATCCAGGCAAAGATCGGCTCAGCTCTGCTGGATCTTTGAATGAGGTCAGCACTGTACACAGATAAACAAAAAACCAGCAAAACCTGATATTTTTTCTAGGCATCTGTTTTTCTTACCATCTTCTTGCAACAGCTGTGATTAGTTTAACACAGTAGAAGAGGCTTAGATAAGCAATTTCTTAGGAAAGCCATGAATATTATTCTTGGGGAATAAACCCCCAAAATATAAACGTTTACAACTGCCATATTTTTGTGCTAATTTTTGCATCAATATAGCATAAACCTCCCTGTTTTCTAAAGCAAAAATGGGAACACCTACTTTTTCTCCCAGGATCCACTGCACTCTTGATTGGATAATATAAACAAGTGAATCCAATTTGCTTTTGAAAAGATTGATACATACTTTCATTAATATCTTTTCATCATATTGCAACTAACCTGTAACTAGTATATAGAAGATCCCAGGTTTTCATGGCATGCCTTTCCCACCTTCAGTTTCCCTATGCATTTATCCTAAAATTCCTAAATAATAATGTAAAGTACTTACACAACTAGAAGATTCACAGGGAAAAAAAAAAAAAAAAAGGAAAAAATACCTTCTTGGATTATTTTTTCAAAAACATACAAATGAAAGTAACTTTTGTAGGCTAGCTTTTCTTTCATTTTCCAGTACAATCTGAATGACACTATCATAAACATATTTAAAAACTTTATTAGTTATTTGTGTCTAGGCTGTCTCTAAATGGAGCACTTCTATCTGTATAGGCACTAGAGATAATACAGAGAATGAGAGCAACACTGGGAATTAAAATTGTTCATTTATCATTAAACCAAGTTTCATTATATACCATTCTATCCTTTGGATGAACTCACTCATTGGCTTTCATTGTACAAAATTATCTGAACATTGTACAGTAAACTAACTAAGCAACCCACATAGACACCCACAGGCAAGATTAATAATATCTCCCCTAACCTTCTAGTCTTTCTGAGAGAATCTAAAAAAATGCTAGATATTCTTCACTGCTGCTTTGACAGCCTCGCAGAAATAATTCAGTCTGAGAGAGGGTGAACAAGCAGTTAAAGACTTTCTACTTTCTCAGTTGCCAGGGTTCTCTAAAGGCCATAGTATTTTTCTGTGGGCGCAGTTGTTTTGCCATCAAGTCTTACCATGTCCCCTTGCCAGCTCCAGCATCCTGATTCTTGTGCAGCCCTTGCACTAACACAACACGGGTCTGCAAAAGGCAGCAGTGTAGTTCCTGCACCTAGAAGCCTTTCCTGTAGTGCAACTGTAACAGCTGAAGCACAGGTAAAAGGCCTGATAACCAAATCCATCCACTTCATATTGTATTTGTAAAACCCATGTGATTGATTGGTCAAAAAAGAAGTGGCACTATTTAACACACACAGACACACAGATGGGTGTTGATGTGGGCATTACTATGTCCTGATGAAGTAGATATCAGATTATTGTCTGATTACTGAAGCCAATCTCAAAGTCAGAATGTAACTTCTGTAAAACTCCTGGTTTCTTCCATTTCATTTTACATGGATCTATGTATTATTTAACTTTTTGGCAGCTCTAAATAATCAAATTTATATTTTGATTTAATTTCTATGTGCTCAAAGGCTGATCAAATTAATTACTTTTTTTTAAAGCAAATTTTACAGATGATAGCTTAAATTAAAATCTACGATTCAACTACATAACATTGCAGAAAACTGATTTAAATATTCCTCTCATTAAGGAGGAAAGATATCAGTTTTGGAGGGGAAACTTGGAGAGCTCTATAAATGTTGGATGTACTAGGTCAGTTGTCAGTTGGCATGTCAGAGGCAATTAAGAGAGAAGTGAGGTAAGGAGCTGTAAATTAGAGATGAGACTGGTCCCACAGTACAGATCCCTTAGCTGACAAAAAGTGATGTGCATTAAGCTACAGTAGCTCTAATACCAGTACTTTTGGTTTTCTTGGAAATAAATGTACTATATATTTAATGGGAAGGCAATCCTGCTGCTGAAGACACTCACTCAGGTATCTATCTGTGAGTACATGACAAGTCTGTGATCCTAAACCCCTTAAGCAAGATGATCTTAAATCACCTATTCCTTCATGTAAAAACAAACAAACAAAATTTCTTTAATTCACTTAGAAAAAAAAAAATCACATTGTAGGTTTATGGAAAATGAGTTAGCTGCCTAGGGTGACAAGGCAAAGCTTAACAAATAATCCTGGTCTTTGATCTTTTCTCTGTCATGGAAGTAAAAATGCACAGTATATAGTGCTGATGGAGAAGGATACAGGTAGGCAATCCAGAAAACAGTAGCTGACATCCTTTGCTTTTCCTTGCACACCCAACAGAAAGCCTATCCTTTGCAGATCTCCACAATCCTTTCTCTGGTCTTTCAGTTCTAATTTTACTCCTTTTGCCTTTCCATGGCAGTCAGGCTTTTATCCTTATCCAAGGGAAGGTTATATTAGCCTATCTGGGTAAGAAGTCTCAGGCCAGGCCTGATGGAAGTTGCATGTTCTATTACAATTCAACATCAAAACACCATGCCTATTATTTTCTCTTATGCTACAACTGTATTTTCTCATCTGAGCCTAAGGAAATATTTTCTTGAAATCCCATGAAAAAAAGAACAAACAAAATTGGCAGAGAAACTGATAATATTGTGAGTGGCCAAGAGTAATTTGCTATTATATCATTGGTTTATAATATAATTTTGCTTTATAGCATATAATAGGTTGCTGTGCTTGACTGAAACGAGTATTCTGATTAAAAAGAGGATATAATAGTGTCTCTGCTTTCAGTAGGCTGGATAAAATTTGAGGGTTATCAAACTTGCTTGTAGGAGATACACAGTGATAATCTACTACCATCAAGCACAGATGCTGAAACAAAGAGTCACACATTGCAGTATCTGAGGAATTGTGCATTCATGGTGAAAGCGAACAGAATGCATTCTGAAAGCATGAGTTCATATACACACCGAGTACACTTTGTGGTGAAGCATTTTGCCCAGGCTCCTCTAAGGGAAAGAAAATCAGCTTATGAAGAGCACACTGAAACATACTGTGCTTTCACATTTCTAGAGTTAAGTTCCCTTTATAATGCTATGATATCCCACTCTCCTCTTTTCATTCAGAAATGCTGGATAAAAGTTGCTGCAGGCATGAGACTTAACAGGCTGTTCATAATGACTGACAAGTTCCAGCTGGAACACAGAAAAAGGTAACGATGCGCAAACATAGCAAGCCTTAAGTAATGAAATAACTTCCCTTTATTGAAATTAGAGTGGGTGAGGCAGTTAGTGTTGTGGAAATGAAATGAGAATATTAATATAAAATGGGCTATTATGATACTTTTATTTTGCTTTTCATTACAGGACAGAAAAAGCAATAAATATATCAATATTAATCTGTTATTTGGTCATTAGCAACTAAATGTGAACTTTGAACTCTAAAGGAAAGGAACATACATTCCTGCCAAGGATAACTGCCATTGAAATTAGTTCTATCTCTTCCTTAGCAAATGTAACTTCACCCTTACTTCTGTTATATTTTTTACATGAAAAGCCATTTCTTATATTTACAGTCCTTTGCAAACAAAAGAGCTTTCAGTTCTTATAAATCTGATGACTGCTTTTATCCTGTTCATCCAGAATTTTTCTGAAGGAAGTTAATAGAGGTCATCTAGATAAATTATTACCCTGCAGAACTGGAAGACCTTTTGATCAGTAAATAAAGCTGCAGAGAGAGATATGTTATGGGGAATTCCAGACAGATTATGGAACTGTTATCAGGAGACAACATCCTATGTGGCTCAGGCTTCAACCATAGATTTGCTACAAACATTGCGCAGAAACAATGCAAAGATGATCATCAAGGCACATAATTGCAGCAATACAGATAAAAATCATGCAGCATGTAGTTTACTTGTAGTTTTTTGTTGTATTACTTATGGTAGTAACTAGAATGCAAAACCCCATTTTACTAAAGCCTATAAAAAGTGATGAGTAAGGAACCTATTTGTATGATTCTGGCTCATTTCAAAAGAAGATACGGGCATTAATGGGAAATATTTTTTTGAAAAGATGTTAGAAAGTACTTATATGCAGCATGAAAGATGATTCCACACAACCAACTAATTTCAAAAGTTTAGAAATTCACCATATATTTTTTCTTTCTTAAATATCATGTTGTTTTATTTTTCTAATTCTTTTGCTTCAAATGACACTTTGTCATTATTAGATCAAACATAGGTTACTTAACTTTAAAGACCATTCAATGACTAGCTAGTAAGTCCTAATCAATATCAAAAAGTCACCATCTCTATAAAGTTGTCCAATGGTGATGGCCACCCTCATTCACTAATAAGGTTTCAAGGCCTGAGCCTTCATACTTTCTTCATCAGCACCTAAATTGTCCCCTCCCAGGTCTTTTTTGACTCATATGATGTTCTTTTGTGCTATATTGTCTCTTTGCCCCTCAGTAGAAATGTTTGCATTTGAGATGCAGTGCCTTGCTTTCCAAGTAATCAGCTCTTTGATGGAGAGACTATGTTCTGCATTCGTACAGTGGTATGACCATAAAATAGAAAAGAAAATAAAGCTAATGGAGCTGCCACAAATATGCTCAGTGGAATAAATCAGGACAACAGAACTTCCAGAAACATTTTGCATTAAGACAAATGATACAACGTGCAGTTTATCAAGACCAAAGAAGGAAAAGGCATCAATAGTCAAGATATTTGACAATTTATAGTTCTTTATAATTTTTTGGTAAAATACTACTTCACTTTTTAACATTTCCATTATTTCTACAAGCCAGCACATAAATGGAAGTGTGATTTTTTTTGCTTCGTGCCTGCTGCTGTTGTGTATGATTCTCCTGGGTTCAGCAGTAGCAGTCATTTTTCTCCTTCTTGGTAGCTGGTGCAGTGCAGTGTTTTGACTTTCAGCTCGGGAACAGAGCTGATAACAAGGATGTTTTGGTTTGGCCAAGGACTTTGTGAGCCTCATGCTCTGCCAGGGAGGAGGGGAAGCCGGGAGGGAGGAAGCAGAGACAGGACACCTGACCCAAGCTAGCCAAAGAGGTATTCCATACCACAGCACGTCATGCCCAGGATGTAACTGGGAATTAGCCAGAAGGGCTGGGAGACTGCGGGGTTGGAGGAGGTATGGATCGGTGCTTGGTCGGGCTTGGGGGGCAAATTATCGGTTGGCTGGTGGTGAGGTGTTGTATTCTCTTCCAGTGTTATTTCCTTTATTGTTATTATCATTGGTGTTAGCAGTAGTGATCTGTGTTATACCTTAGTTACTAAACTGTTCTTATCTCAACCCTGGGAGTTGCATTCTTTTCAATTCTCCTCTCCGTCCTTCCAAGAGTAGGGAGAGGGCAAGAAGGGGGGAAGTGAGTGAACGAGTTACCTGACTGGGTTTAAACCACAACAATGGTGCGCTCCCTGAACATACCATATTTGAACCATAGTTTAGCAGCAAAATCTGTGCAAGAAACTGTATAGATTAACTACTCCAGGAACACATAATAGATTTAACTGAAAGTACAAGAGCCACCTAATTTCTTTTAGCCAGAAAGATAAGACCTTCCAGCTGCATACTTACAATTTAACATGCCTTCAAAATATGTATGCAGACTACTCCTAGTTTCTTTGCCTTAATCTTAACCAACTGGTATTTCAAAAGCAAGATGTTCAGAGCATGCTGGTCAGGGGAAAAAGAAACTCTGAAAACTCACCAAAGGTAACTTTTTTCATGTTAATTTTGTAAAATAAAAAAAAATAAAAATAGAAGCAAACACGTTTAATAAAGTCTGAAGCATGTGCATGGGACAGGAAAAGAAGAGAAAGAAAGTAGATAACCAAACCAAAATATTAGTCAGGTAAATAATACACTATTGTAAAATGCTTAGACACAGTCAATAGCGACGTTGTGCATGTTAAGACACCTTTTCTACTAAGTGACACCAAACAAATAATAGCACAGCTTTATGCCGGGAGCTAACATATTTCCATCTTGTCGTGTGTATTCATTCATTGAAGTCTCAATCAAATGCTCGAAGTGTTTTCAAGCACTATGAAGAGTATTTCATAACTGCTAGTTCTGATGCAATCACATTCATTTTGAAGGTACTGCTTTTTTAGAACTATGTGCTGTAACCCAAATATATATCCCTCTGTACTGCAGGTTTAGAATTATTCATCTACAAGTCTATAGAGAGTGGCAGAAATCTCATGTTATAAGGTTGAGAAAGGCAGTTCTTTCATTTGGCTTGGAAAATGCTGCATTCTGTTCTTGGCATTCCAGTGCAAGAAGGATTTGAAAACACTGGTAGAATTTCAGAGGAAAATAAATATGACTAAGGGGTTTCCTCATTTCCAGTGAGAAAATACTAGAGCTAAATATGTCTAATTTGGTCAAATGATGACACAGTTGAAGAACATCTTAATTGTGTTTAATTTTTTGAATTAGAAATTCCAATTGGGAAGAAAAACTGCCTAAAATATTAGAAGGGAAACAAAGTAACTAAGGTTATTGGGCTGTCAAGAAAAAATTAGGAAAAAAGAAATATTAAATATAAATTACATTTAAAAAATTAGATTTAATTGCGAAATGATTACCTTATGGAGCAAAGTTAGTATCTATAATTAAGATTGAAAGAAAAATTTCCACAAAGCTACAAAAATTATTGCTACTTGGAGTTTATCTTTTTTTAATTTAAAAAAATTAAAAGGCAAAGTGGTTATTAATATTTTTCCTTAGCTTTCTTCAAAACTAGTTATCTACTGTATTATTTTTGAAATGTGGTAATGAGAAAGGGGTTTATTATTTGAACAGCCAGACTTTTAATCACCAACATTTGCACATATTTAAGAAACAGAGGCTGCTGAATTTCAGTCCACTTTTGGTGCCCATCAGTGTTGTTCTCATATCTATGGACAATCTGAAAATAGTAAGCTATGAAGAGAAGAAAGAAATAGTGGAAAAGTACAAATGAAGGTTGGGGATTTCACATGCAACTTCACTGGCAGCTATGGACTGTTAAAGGAAATGAAAAGATACGTTATTACTTTATACAAAATTTTATGAAACATGCAAAGTGCAGGTGTGATACCGTTCCTTCTCTAGGGCTTTGACATATGTAAAATTGTTACACAGAAATATATTTCTCTCTTTTTAGGAGTGCTAAAATCAGATGGTCTGGATTGGAACACTGATAAAATGAAGCTCTGTTTTTTTCAGAAAGAAACCTGCTGCATATGAACATGTACAGATTACTTAGAAAAAGATTTGCTATCCAAAGTAGTTCCATGCCTTGTTCCCCATTTGAGCAATATTTGAAGGCTGAAATCCCGACTTATGGAAGTTTTGTCTTCTACAAGTAGAGGTTTAGCTGCCCTTCTAGAGCAGAGCTTTAGTTAAAGGCAGACAAAAATATGCAGTACTGCAAAATATATACATCCCACAGAACACGTTGCAGGGTAACAATACTTGAATATTAGGAGCAGCCTAGTTGCAGTAACACAGGTCCCTGTGAGATTAAAGTTATCTTACAGATAATTAACTGTTACAGAAAGCATTGCAATCATTGGAAGCTTTAGAGAGATGAGCTAGCTAGGTGTGATTAAACTTAGTCTATGCCTGAATGAAAAGTGAGAATATTCTTAATTTTTTGAGACAGATATTTGAGAACATTTTCCTTGTCTTTTCACAGCAGGAATGTCTTGTTTGGGTTGTTTTTTGGTTTTTTTTTTTTTTTTGTGTGCGTGTGTGTGTGTGTAAAAGTTTCAGATCCGTGGTATTGATTCATCTATTTGCTTTGAAATACAGGCTAACAAAATGGGATAAAAGATGCCTTAAAATACTGAATCTTACCCTAAAGCATATAAAATAGGTAACAAGATAGAACTTGAATTCAGATATTGGTATAAATATAAATATACTAATTAGAATTTCATGTGCCTAATTATCTTCTGTTCTTTTTCACAGAGTATTGATATGTAAAAAAAAAAAATCAACAAATTTTAACATGGACTGATAGATAATTGTTTAATTATCATTCATTGCACTAATTATTTGTTTCTATATTCCAGACTATGTTTGAACTTTGTAATATATTGGTATTGAAAGGTTTCTATAAATCTATGATATTCTGGAAGAGTATATTAGCTTCTTAAAATTAAGTTTTATGTATACTTTTTCACATTATTTACTATTTTTTAAGAATAAATAGTATGCATTTTAGAGCATCAAGAAATTATTTTTGTTAATATTTATAATAATATACTCCATATTTAGTCTTATATCTTCAAAACCTCTTCCAGTAATTTATTAGTACAAAAGAAAAACTCACATAAGTTTCAGTTTGATTTTGGAACAGACACTTTAACTATTTTACATTTATATTAAATTTACATAAAGTAAATATTTTGAAAAATTGTATGAAAATATCTTTCTGATTAAAGCTGCCTACTGGAAGTATTTGAAAACCAGTGCATTTAGAGAACTGATTTTCAACAGTCCATAAAGATTATTAAACTGCAAAAAGCTCCATTGGTGTTTGGAAAAAGCTGCTTCTTCTTTGACTTACAAAATGGCATTTTTTCCCTCTGGTGTGCTGATATTATATCAAATTAACCTAAGTTTGCCAAAAGTTCTGCACCTCACGTCCTAAAATACATCTAAAAATCATTCTACTACTGATTTCTTGTGCTTTAGACAAATTTACCACAGCACTGAATTAAACATAACAGGTTTTATTGCATATTTTCAGTTTGTTTTCTCATATAAAAAGAAAACTGACCAGCTTGGGGCTAGTCTGCAATGGAGATGATATGAAACATTAATGGGAAGCAGTGAAGGGCATGATAATGCACTCTATATGTTACTTAGGTTAACACTATCACTTCCAACCACATGAATACTTTTAGTTAGAAATTGTCATTTAAGGGTACTGTGTCTTAATTATACTCCCCTGTTTAGGATCCTGTGTGTGTGTGTACAGAAAGGATTAATTTCATTTCCAAGAATATTTTCTTCCATTTAATTTCCTTGAAAAGTTAAATCCTAAATTCCTTAAAAAAAAAACAAACAACAAAGACTGTCTATTTTGTGGCATTTATAATTTCCTATTTACAAAAGCAGACTCCACTGGCAAAAAAAATAGATTAAAATTCTATCCATCACAACTGATTTATGACTGGAATACAAATATGTTGCTTAAGGGTGTTCCTTGCAGTCCTTTGAAGAGTAATGTAAAGCTGCTATCATGTCTGCTTGTATTTTAGAGGTTCATTCACAAACTTACAGAGAAGACTGAATCAGGATCCTCTATAAAATTATTTTTCCAATAAATTTGCATTTACAAGTAAACAAAGAAAGTAATTTCAAATAGAACACCATTACAAAAATATTTGTTTCTTTCTTCTCAATAAATTGATTTCTCTGTTTCATATTTCATATATTTAAAATGGAAAGTGAAATGTAGCTGATTAAGATTTTATTGAATTGGGAAAACTGACAATGACCTACCACCCTATTATTTAGAGACAACTCTCTGGCTGGCAATTACTTTCCAATACAGTTTTCTTTTTGTAGTAAATGGAATATAAACAATAAAAAATAAGTGGGTGAGCATGACAACTGAATTTGAAGTGTGAATATATGCATATCATAAGGTAGGCTAAAGTCTTTTTCTTGTGGATATAGAAGTAGTATGCATAAAAATAGAGGAATTTATTAGTTAACAGTCTAGTCTATTATCAATTTCTATGCAAATGCTTGCATAGAAGCAATAATAAGTAGGGTATCTGGGGATAAATCTTACTGCATTTCATAAGAAAACTTACATTAATTTCAAATAAATGCAAGATTAGACTCTGGAAACATACCAGTAAAGCATCCAGCATGACCAGCCTGATAAAGGTTATTGAGCTAAAGGAGAATCTGAAAGTTTCTAAGAAGCCCATTTATGAAGGTATATAGTTTAAATTCTAGTACTTGAGGTCTGATTCATCTATACTCTAAATACCTTCCCAGAAAGCATTACCAAAGCTTTCTTAGTATCTGCTAATGTCACATGAGCCTTTCTTGGAGATAAGAATGACAAGACAGGGAGAGAGTTACCAGCAGCCCTGTGAGGAAGTGGTGGACAGGGCTGATGAGGAAAAGGTCTGGAGTGATGCAAGCAAAAAGAAACACCAAATCAATAAAACAGGGCTTAAGCAGGGTCACCTCAAGCTTTTACATGTAAGCAAGAAAGTGCCTACTAGGCATCATTATAAAAAAAACACACATAATTTCTGGGAAACGAGCGTGCTAGAGTGCCTCACTGAAGTGCCTGTACACTAGTGCACACAGTGTGGGGAATGAACATGAGTAATTACAGATCTCTGTACAGTTCCAAGGCTACAGTCTTGTAGGGATCACAGAGACATAGCAGGATGGCTTGCATCTCAGTTTGGAGAGCTGCAGTGACAGCATGCAATACAGGCTCTTTAGGAAATACAGGCTGGGAAGATGAGGAAGTGAAGTTGCCCTTTATGTGACAAAACAGCTAGAGTGCATGGAGCTCCATGTGGGGATGGATAATGAGCCAGGTGGGAGCTTATGGGTAAGTATTAAAAAAAAGACCAGTGTGGGTGATAGTGTGGTGGGTGTTTGCTGTAGGCCATTTGATGAGAAAGTGGATGAGATTTTCTGTAGAAAAGTAAAAGCTGCCTCATGTTTGTAGGCTCTAGTTCTCATAAGGGACTTCAGCCACCTCAATATTTGTCAGGGGAACAGCATAGAAGGACATAAGCAATACAGGAGATTCCTGGAGAGAATAAATTATAATTTCCTTACCTAGGAGACAAGAGGAACCAACAAGATGACTTTTTCTGGAGCATTCACAGATGCGGTTAGGAAAGCCAAAGCCCAGTTGAAATTTAATCTGGTGAGGGATGTCAAAGGCAGCAAGATCATCTTCTTTAAGTGTATTAGTGGCAATAGGAACATTAAGGAGAATGTTTTCAAGCTGCTGAATGGTGTAGGGGCCTTGCTGACAGAAGAAATCAAAAAGGCTAAGAGGGCTGAGCAAGCTGGCTTGATAATCTTTTAAGAAACAAGGTCATTGGAGGAAGAGGTGCCTGAAAACTGGAGGAATGAAAATGTCACTCCTATTTTCAAAAAGGACAGTCAGCCTTGCCTCAATCTCTGCAAACATGATGGAACAACTGGAAAATTTTGGTGAGTACACTAAGCACAAGAAAGTGACTGGGAGTTGTCAGAACAGATTCACAAAGTAGGAGTGTCTGACAATCTGATAACCTTCTGTGATGAAATGACTGGCCTGGTAGATGAGGGGAGAGCAGTAGGTATTGTCTACCTTGACTTCAGGAGGGCTTTTAACACTCTCTTAAGTTCCTCATAGAAAAGCTGTTGAAGTAAGGGCTGGATGAGCAGACAGTGAAGTGGATTGATAACTGGCTAAAAGACCAGACCCGGATAATAGTGATCAGTGGCATGAAGTTGTCTTGGAACTTAGTAACTAGTAGTGTAATGCAGGGCCAATACTGGGTCCAAGCCTGTTCAATAGCTTAATTATGTGGAAGACAAAAAGCAATGGCTAGAAACTGAAACACAAAAGGTTCCATCTGAACATCGGGAAACATTTTATCACTGTGAGGGTGACCAAGTGCTGGCATAGAATCACAGGCTGTGGGTCTCAATTCTTGGAGATATTCAAAAGCTAGGTGGTCCTGTGCTACTGTCTCTGTATAGCCCTGCTTTAGCAGGGGTTTTGGACCAGATGAGCTTCAGAGGTCCCTTCCAACCTCAATTTTTCTGTAATTCTGGCATGCTTTTCCTGACAGTCAAGAGCATCTCTACAGCCAGAGATACAGGTACAAGGTGTGGTTCTTATCAAGCACTGAGGTGGTGCAGCACTAGCTGTATGTTGAAAGATGTATTAAAAAATGATTAGTCAGAATAGCCAATGAACTATTTGGTCCAAATTTGTGACAGTTGAATCTGTCAAAGGATAATTATATTGTATAGTAATCATACTAGGATACATAAGGTAAACTTTGCTACTTAAATCAGCAAATAAACAAGCAGACCACTTGAAATGATTACTAAATTGAAGATAAAACCAATCTTTACATCATCACTAAAGCATGATCTAAGAATTTTTTTTTTTCAAAATTCCAACACATAAAAGAAATTTTGGCAAAAGAACTGGAGTTCAGAACGAAATCATAAAAAAATATTAGAAGAGAGGGGAGAATGAAGGAAACTGATACTAGGTAGCTACAAAGGTGCGCACACATATAAAGTAATATATATGTGTCATATATATATAACATATATATATGGCATATATATACAGAAAGATTAAAATGTGCCAGATAATGTAATCAAAAGAAATCAGAAAAGATTGTCTTTACATATTCAGAAGAAAAACAGCTTTGAGAAAAGACAGAACTCTAGGAAAATACAGTAGGTAGGAAGTAAATAAAAAACCTCAAAGGACTGAATTTTTAAAGAGCTATTTTTACTTGTTGTTTTCTTTAAAAATGATGAAGATGGGAAAATATTATACAAGAAGCAGAAAGAGTGGTTGACGATAATAGCTGGAGAGACTGAGACCAAAGAATAAACAAAGTATCTGACCACATGCTGTTTGAACAGTGAATAATTCATAGAGAACAATCAGGATCCCACTGCTGTGAAAATTATTCTGGGATCTACCTCTTGCAGTAGGATATTGCCCTAGTAGCTAATTTTAAAAGTTAAGTTTACAGTTCTCTTGGACAGAAGAAATGTTAGAAACAGTGTAAAAGAAATATAGCAAGTGATAAAATTACAGGACCAGTAGAATTTTGAGGTGTAAATTGCCCTGCTCCTCACATCTTTCAGAGTGAGAGCTCTGAAACCTAAGCCAGGTTTGTTAAACATCAGGTCTTAACTACTCAGATACTGAAGGTTTTGAAGTTTCCTTTAGTTGGGACATCCAATTAATGTTACTACTTCTTTCTGAGACATTTGGCCAAGAGGTCATCAGCAACTAAATCTTCAACTTCCCCATCATAATTGATCTATGAAAAAAGTTTGTTGTGTGGCAGATGCAAAGAAAGAATGTGGAACTGAAGCCAAATCTATGTGACAAATTTCTATGGCATAGTTTTTTGAAGAGTGGTATATGAATATAAGACATCTTTCAGAAAGTCTTCATGTAACTTTTCTTATGCACACAGGTGCATGTATTTGTATGTCTACGTTCATGTTTATGCGTAGTTACTGGTTTTGCTTTCATATTAGCACATCCTTGTGATGTTTTATTATCAAAGTTGTCCAGCTATAGGTCTGCTTTGACTAATGCCATTAAAACATAAGAGTCTAGCTTATATTAGAACACACAGTTATAGTTCAGGAGTCATGAAAACCTTTAAACAAAACAATCCCACTCTGTCATTCAGTAAGGTGACTCATAAAAAAAACCCAAAGGCTGAGTTTATTGATTTCACTAGTGCCTACATCTCTTGTTAGAGAAGCATTCCTTTTTGATTTATTCCTTTATGTATGGTAGCCTTTTTATAGGGATCCTTTACTTCAAAATAGAAACAATAAGGAGGGATAATGAATAGAAATCTCTGTTGTTGCATGATACGAGATCTACCGTCTTCCAGGAATAATGTGAAATGTTAATTTACAATTCACTGAGCTTATTTATTAGTGAATAAACCCAGCACTCTATGCAGTGTTTCAATAGAACCGTGGATGATTAACATTTAATCTAATCTCATTTTAGATCATTGATATAGATTAGTTTCTATGAGATTCATTCACCTGCCCTTCTGATAGTCACTTTAAAAATAACTTGCTGCTTGTTGCTCTGCTAACTAATGAATTCTCATCAGTTCTGTATTCCTTTGAGCGCTATTTTGAAATGCAATCTGTTATGTGAAATATGTGTTCCTGATTTAAAAAAAAAACAACAAAAAAAAACATGAGAATATAAATTCTAAAATCATGGTGACAGTTTTTAGATTCAAGTCTTGCAAAACTTTTCCTGCCACCAGTGAGTAGTCAGCTGGATTTCCCAGGTTTCTTTGTGGTCCTGCCTGCTCTCCTGGATCTCTTGCCGGGTAGCTGCCAACAGGTGGCTCAAGAATATTTCATCTTTGTTTAATGCCCTCCCCCCCACCCCATCACTTAGCTCTTGCTACATGTCGCCCTGAACATATTTTGTCTGACAATAAAGCTATATATCTTAAAGATGCTCCAGGTGTTACAGACCCAGGATAACGCTCCTTCAGAAGACAAAGTATCCTGGGTTTGTTAGTCCTTACTAATCCCGCTTTTCACTGAAAACAGACTCATTGAGACATTTTATTATCTTTTATTTTATGGCCTGAAATGCAAAGAATTGAACAGTCATTTAATAATTTGGAAATTCCAGTGTAGATAATGACACAGTCAGTTAGATGCCAAGATTTCCATCATGACCAGTGGAAATGTGAGGGTCCTGTTCATTTTTCAGGCTTCACCTGTATTGGCTGTCAATTGTAAACTGGGCAAATGATTGATAAGCTGCCTGCAGAAGAGGTAGCTGAGCACATCAAATTCTGGTCCATTCTGGAAGCAACAGAAAAAAAAAGTCAGAAATTAGTGGTTTATTTTTCAACTTTGCCATTGTTAGAAACAGGGAAAAGCTCTTAAAACAGCTATGTCTCTATTATAAATTGTCAGGCCCAAGTTTAGTTCAGCATCAGTAAATCTGATTCCCAGATGTCTAAAGAAAACAGATGATTCAGTGTCCCAGGTCTGCAAAATCTTGGTATTGTTCTAAGAGACCAGAGGATTCCTCTAATTAAAAGTGTACTAAAAATCGGCATGCTGAAGCTATGAACAGTTGCTTTTCTTATAGTCCAGAATCACAGATGCTTTACTCTGATAGCAGATCTACAGGGCCTTTTAACAAACTCTTTCTTTAAATAATTTAATTAATTCTCATTTTTATTTGGATCAGTCCCAGCCTAACCTTTTTTGCTTTTTGTTTCGCTCTATATTTCAATTTCCCAAGTCAGACTCCTTGTGCTAATCACACAGAGGAGGGCTGCAGCTGACCTAAAGTAATATGCATTTACTGAAGGTAGCACAGGTATGTTACTTTGCATCAATTACAGGTCAGATCTTGTGTTCAGAAGACAGTGAATATGCACTCATTCATGAAATCACCTTCAATGTATTAACATAAATGCAACTGACTGGGATGCAAGTACAGTTCTGAGCACCCAATGTAACCCTCCCTATCTACTCTTGATTTCTCATGCCTGCTCATTCTGGGTTTTACATTGGTTTAAGGTGAGACTTCTCAGCAATCTTCCTGCCCTTATAGCTTCATCTTTAATTATGCAGTCCTAAATCTTTCCTATATGTAATCTGAACAATTTATTTGACCTATTTGTGAAGATCATCAAAAGAAAGAAGAGAATTAATCTAGCAACAAAACAAGTGAGTGTCTTCCTACTGGCACAGTGAGCTCAGTTCACTCATCAAAGGGTGAGATGTGCTCTGGTGTTGACACAAGAAAGGAAGAAGATGTTTAGGGAGGGAACACAGCATTATCATATGCTAAGCTTATAACTCATCAATACATATATTTTTTCTTTATTACTCTATATAAAGATTAGCTCAATAGAACCAGGATGATGTTTATGCAAATGCATTTCACATAACCATTTCAAGTTCTTAGTGATTAATTTGTTCATCAGTTTAATACTTTGTATTTTCTACATGTAGTCATCCTAATTTTATTGGGTATTTTTACTTCTGTGATGTGCATATCCAGAGAGAAGGCATTTTGTTGGAAACAGAAATAAAGTTTAACAGAGTTTGTCATAAATTTATGACAAAAACTTACCATACTGCCAATATCAATGCCTGAGTAGCCTATGTGTCTGCTATACACACAGTAGTAAAATCTGTGTGTCAAATATGTCAAATTTGGAGATGTTTACACTTGCATTGGTAAAACATGCCTTAGATTGGTGAAAGTCTTGTGTTTGATAAATGTTGTTTTCATGTAAATTTTCACAGGAGAGTTACATGACATGATTTTTGTCTTTACTGTGGCAAACACCAAAACATTGATACAAGAAAATAAGTGATAATTTTTTATTGTTTTTTATTTTTAAGGAAGAGTATTTGACAGACAGAAATCAATATTTCATAAAATGCTTTTACAGACAGAAAAAAATAATTTGCTTTTGAGAACTTGAGCCTCATGGGGTATTTTTGTTTTCATTTTTGTTTTTTTTTTGGGGGGGAGTAATGTTTTAGGGTTTTAATTGTGGGTTTGGGTTTTCTTTTTCATAAAGACAATTCATTTATAGTAAATTAGGTTTAATCTCCATATTTGTTCTGATTCAGCAGTTAAAGTAATTTGAAGCATCAGAAACAAAGATTATGTAAGTAAGTTCTGATCTTCGTAATATTCTAATGAGTTAAGTCTTAAATGGAGAAGCTGCACTGCTGCAATCACACCATACATACATCAGAGTCTACCAAATCCATACCCCATACATTATACTTTTATGGACTAGGATATATAGCATTTTTTCTTAGCCAAGTGTCTCAAATATTACTTGAAATAAATTTTTCGTACATATACATATTAATAAAACAAAATGAATGCTATTTAATTCATTGGGTATAAAAAGTAGAAACAGAAAAAAATGTTGATGAATTATTTCATAATTTCTAACATTTACTCCAAGAATTCAAATCATAGGTTTGATGTAAAAGGTAAAGGGCACAAATGGAAAAACAAGTGGATGTTTCAGAGAAACATCCACTACCAGCATTATGCTATAGATCATCTGCTTGAATGTTGGCTACTGGCTCCTGTAACACTGAGCTGGATGAAACCTCTCATTGAATCAAGACAACTATTTTTATATCTTAGATGTTTATTGATGATGTTTATGACTATTAATCCAGTCAGATCTGTTGTTATCTCAATCCTTTTTGGCGCCCAACATGGGGCACGAAGGGTTGAGATAACAACAGATCTGACTGGATTAATAGTCATTCGTCATAATGCTGATTTACTGGCTCTAAGAGTTGTTCCTCTTGATCTCAGTTTCAGAATGTTGTAACTTACTTAGAGCGGGTATTTGCTGTGTTAGTGTTTATCAAGTGTGGGGCTTGGGCTAAGGTTCTTGTGTCACTGTCCTTTATGGCCATGACTTGTAATACGGGTGGGCTCCAGCAGCAGGGCGGGACGGACGTGGCCGTGGACTTGTACCTGGCCGTCCGGCTGCTGTTCACCGGCCTGGCCCTCGCCCTCGCCTCCGTCTTCGTGAGTTCGCGGGGAGCCGAGGGGGAGCGGTCCCGGGAGCCGGCGGCAGCCGAAGCGGCCCGGGAGAGCGGGCCCGGGGACCAAAAGGCGGAGGGAGCGGGGCCGGAGGCAGCGAGGGGCCGGCTGCCGGTGGAGGAGGTCGGGGCGGTCGAGGAGCGGAAGGAGGCGGCTGCCGAGCAGCGGGAGAAGGCGGCGGAGGAGCCGAGTCCGGCGGCCGAGCCCAGCCCCGCGGCGTCTGAGAGCATTCCCCGGAAGCCGCCCGCCGAGCCCCAGGAGGATGCAGGACACCACGCAGCATTTCCCAGCAAGGCAGAGGAGGAAGAGCTGGACTCAAGAAAAGAGAAGCTGGCGGTGGGAGAGCCGGCAAGCACAGCAGCTGCACCAGCCCCAGTGACAAGTACAGCAGCATCGTTTGAGAGTTCTGAAGGTTTTGAATGACCTTTGGGTACCCTTGGGACCTGCCTGCTGATTGTGATGGGGATCAGCATGTTGGCACACACACAGACTGTGTTTTACCCACGACCATTTTGTCTGATCTCAAAAGTTAAGCAGAGTCAGGTTTGGGTCTTGTCTGGGCTGAGACGACGATATAGGGTGACCAGGAGATTTTCCCCAGGCAGGAAGTCAAAACACAGCACTGCACCAGCTACCACAAAGGAGAAACATGACTGCTACTGCTGAACCCAGGACACTGGTCTACAGCTGGACACTGAGCCATTGACCACAACTCTGCGTGGGGTCATCCAGCCAGTTCTTATCTACCGAGTGGTCCATCCATCAAATTCATGTCTCTCCAATTTAGAGAAAAAGGTGTCATGCAGGAGAGTGTCGAATGCTTTTTTTTACATCAGCAAGGTCTAGCGAAGTTTTATTTCTTAAGACTGACAGAAAGAAAATAAGAAAATTAAGGTTTTAAACTCATCAAGGTATCTGAAAACTGTAGCCCTGACATCTGAAAACAAAAAGCTTAGTTCAGACTCTGCCAGTTGAACAACCAATATGTTCAGAAAATGGCCAGCATAAAATAAAGAGTAATAAAACAATCAACAAGCAGACTCTGTTACTAGTCCGATCACATTCTATTCTCCTCTGTTCTTACAAAGTAGGGATCCTCCTGCACTACGCTTCTACAAAACTGCTATGAAAAATTATTTAAGATGGGCTGATGTAAATGGAATAGATATTAAGGAATGTTGCCATCAAAGGGTTAGTTTTATTACCACAAAACAAAAGCACACTGCCCCAAGAAATAAACTACATTTAATTTTGAATTTTAACTGGGAGATCAGCACTGCAGGTAGAACGTTTTGCTGAGGAAGTCATTAGGTGAACATATCAAATTTCAATTGCCTAAGAAAGTCAAAATGAAAAATAAATATTGATAAACCAATGTTTTGGTAGCTTTATGTTGTACAGAAAAGTAAATTCTTGTTTTTCTGTTTTTCATGGCTGCTTATCTAAAGAATCCAGATGATCCACACTGTCCTAAAACTTTCCAGTTATACATAATATAGAAACAAAAGGTAAAATCACCTTCATCTGAGAATCCATAATCAAGAATTCTGCAAATGTATAGTTAAGTTGAAAAAACAGATAACAAAGAAATGGGGCTCAATTTTCCTAGTGCTAACTTCTCACAGTTTCCTTCAATTTAATTCATGTCTGTATCAGCAGTCCCCAAAAAGCCAAATATAAGGAATAAACTATTTGCTCACCACATTCAATACAAAGTTAGGCTAGGATTTTCTGAGCACAATTTCATGCAGAATTACATAACAGAATTACACATTGCTCTTCATTAACTCTCTCTGACTTGAGTGAGCATCAGGATTACAGTGCCAGAAAAATTATTTAGCATCTAAATCCAAGAGGTCCCCAAACTTACCTCTGCATTGATGATGTTGCATGCAGAAGTAACAGCATTTTGAAATTCATGTTTAGCTACTTTAAACTGTATACAAAAGTGAGCAAATGGATGCAAATGCAGAAAAAAAGGGTGCTTGAGAGCCTTTCCTGCCACTGCTGCCCTGAAGGGACTCAGTCTGGATTAAACTAAGACCAGTATCTCAGCCCCTCTCTACTAAGATTGCCTTAAGTTTTTGAAGAGCTCTTGGTAGAAAAACTAAAACCTGCAATGCAGCAAGGTCTGTGTTGTTTCTCCATCAGTCCGTCCTCCCGGATAACTGAAGCATAGGCAATCTATTTCATGACAGTTACAGTGGCCTACGTTCACATGCCATGAACACACCTTGCTCTCCCCCAACTTTCCCATTCATAGCTGTGAGTTTCTGTGTTCTCCAGGACTACTGTCAATACAAGCACGAGGTGAGGTGTTCAGGGAGCTGGACTGAAAGCTTCATCTACAATCTCACAAAATGTTCTCTTTAAGATTTCTGAAGAGAATCTTTTTGAAGCCACTAGCTTATGCAAATATGATTTTTGCCTGCTACAAGAATTTAAACTGTGACATATCTTGTTCAATGATTTTGTTTTTCGTCTATCTGTATTGTAGAAACTGGTAAGTGCAAAATGCCTATAACTCAGATAGATTGCCATAGGCTGCCTGTTCGGCTTTCCCCTGACCTGGGACAGGACATCGTAAAAGGGAAGAGCTGTTCCCTCAGGTAAGGAAATCATAGTAATGTGCTAGTACATTGAGAAATCAGTTCATTTTAAATCTCTAACTGTCCTTTTTGACACTTCTGAATGCTGTTCTTTTGCTATAGAAATCTCTTTTTTTTTCCTGCCCACTGACCAGAACTAGTATTCCTGTAAGGTGGAATGCTCCTTACTATATCTGGGAAGAAAGAAAAAGATAATGTATTTTGGATGAGTTGTTACAATACGAAATTAATCTGGTACGTCTGATGGTTCTAGCTTCCTTTAACAGGAGTGGCCTCTCTGTTGGTCCTGCCATTTCTCTTTTCTTAGTGGCAGCATGACCTTTCTGCTGAGGAGCCTGGCTTCCCACACACCGGTTTCTGTGACCTTTATGGAAGCCTCAGTAGAATGACTTAGAGGCATAATGAGAATACTTCACTCTTATACTCAGATATATAGCAAAACATTTTTGTAGAACACTTCTGTGTATTTTCAGCAATAAAACAAGTACAGTGATAAGTAAAACTGGGGATTATTTCTAAGTGGAAAATCTGAACAAGTTGAAATAAAACCAACTTGCATAAAAACATAAACAATAAAGCCACAGAAGTTATAATAAAAGTTACTCTTTGATCAATTGAGGATTCCAAAACATTTTTCTTTCCTTATTTGGTACCAGGTTATTTGATTTTCTGTATGGCTATTAGCCATGCAATCTCCCATCTTCCTCGTTTACTACCAAGATTTGACAAGGACTTCCTTTCACCTTGCAACATGCTAGTATAAATTCAAGATTTGTTTTCCTAGTTGACCATATTGAGAAGCACTAAAAATTGTTTTCCGGTTCATCAGAGACAAGTTGAACATAAGGAAAAGTTTTCTCCATTTTCCTTCTCTAGCTATGATTACTTTTAATTTCATTTATTTATTATTACAAGTGAGCTTTTACCTAAAGGTAATTAAAAACAATGTCACAGGCAGTAGAGAAATGTCAGTGTTTATTTTTTTAAGGTAAAATAACCTCAGAAATTCAAACATATAGAAACCTGATGGAAATCTTTTGCTAATGTCAGATACAGAAGCCAAGGAAGGACTGAAATGAATATTAGAGAAAGCTATTGAAACTCATTGAAGACACTCACACTGATTGTTAGAGATTTGGTCAAAATGACAAATTATTCATATAGCTACCTTTTTGTTTAAACTAAAATAATGCTTGCAGCTCCTGAAAATAATAAGAATGCAGTGGCTAAGACTCTTAATTTTAATGTTCTTTGCATATAGGAGTTAGAACATTAGTTGTGTTGGAAGCAGCAAACTTAGGCTCTTGTAAATTCAGAACACTCAGTTTCTTTATTACTCTGAAAGAAGTCTGATTTAATGATTCTACAGACTTGTTTATAAAGATATATGTTTACAGAAATATGACACATGAAATATTTCTAAAAAGAGTTTTTAAAAATAATTAAAAAAGCTTGTAATCAAGATTTTTAAACTCTCAAGTTTTCTTAAAACAATTCTGCAAAGGTCTGCTTTTCAATTTCTTATGTTCATGAATGTCTTTTAAAATATGCCAAATTGGGTAAAATAATAGTAATTTAATAGTGAATAATGAATTTTTCAGCTTAAGTTCAAAGGAAAGGAGCAAGTGGATAAATAAAAGTAGAATAATTCTTAAACCCACAGTACAAGACAATATGAAAGAACGCTAGCAAATTAGATAATAAAGAGGGTGTCGTGGTTTAAACCCAGGCACACAGCTCATTCACTCTTCCCCCCCTCCTTCCTCCCTCTTTCTTTCCTTCCCTTCCCTCCCCTCCCCCCTCCCCGCGGCCAGAGAGATGGGGAGGAGAATCGAAAGAATGTAACTCCCACAGGTTGGGATAAGAACAGTCCAGTAACTAAGGTATAACACAAATCACTGCTGCTACCACCAATGATAATAATGATAAGAGAAAATAACAAGGGAAGAGAATACGATACCATCCGCCAAAACGAGTCTGACCCACAAGAGAGCCCCGTGCCCTTCCAGGTAACTCCCAGTTACCTCCCCAGGCATGACGTGCTGTGGTATGGAATAACCCCCCAGCCAGCCCGGGTCAGGTGTCCTGTCTCTGCTTCCTCCCGGCCTCCCCTCCTCCCTGGCAGAGCATGAGACTCACAAAGTCCTTGGTCAGAGAAAACATGACTTAGCAACAACTAAAAACATCGGTGTTATCAGCTCTGTTCCCAGGCTGAAAGTCAAAACACAACACTGCACCAGCTACTAAGAAGGAGAAAAAAATGGCTGCTACTGCTAAACCCAGGACAGAGGCTTAAAAAAAAACAAACAAACAAACAAACAAAAAAGAGCAAATATAAATAGTATTTGCTACCAGGTGGGATTTTCAAAAGCAGGCTCCATGCAGGCTTTATTGTGCTTACCAGTGAAGCCAGTAGTAAGACTCCCACTGAACTAAGAGAGAACAGATCTAAGCCAACATTGATCACTTTCAAGATCCCACCACTAGCTGCACACCAAACCATCAAATGATGAAAGAAAGCTTTCATATTCCTTCAGATAGAAAATAATAATCTTACTACATTATTCTCTGAGAACCTAGAAAGGTCAGACACTACTTCAAGCATACTTAATAAATAGAGCAGCAATGTTCAGTATACTCTGTAGCAGATTTCCTGTATATTGTTAAAATTAATGGCCCGCAGGGTAATTGTGAAAACACTTTTGAGACTGAAGTCAAGTAATACTGCTAGGATAAACATCATCATCAGCTATCATGATAGACAAAGTGGCATGGATTTTGTCACAACTTTTTATGAAAGAATATTAGGAGGACCACAAGCTACCTAAGAGCTGGATTCCAGCCTCTCTTTGAGAATTCATAACATCAGTCAACTATTTGGAAGACAGCTATCTAGAGCACTACTCCTTTGGCAGAAACAATTTTAAGGTGTCTTCGTTTCAAGTAATTTGTAGCAAGAGAGAAACCTAGCATCCTAAAAACAGTGAAGAAGATCATGTTGCCCATCTGGGTTTTGCCAAGCAAGGACCTGAACATATCTCAAACTAATACCTTTACAACATGGACACAACTCTTTCTCTCTTAGCCTCCTTACTGGAGTTGTTCTGCTTTATATAAAGCAATAATTATAAATGAAATAAGAAAAGATTCTAGTTGAAAATTACTGGCCTTCCAGTATGCTTCTGCAAAACATCAGCCAATAATGAGAAGACATGAAATAATAGGGGTAACATGTCAGAGATGACATTCTCTCTTGTGTTAACTGGTTGCCTTGGATTGATCCAAGGATAGATCTCTCAAGTGTCGATTGATGTGCAAGCAAGAAAGAAAAGCTATGTGTTGAAAGAACCTAGACGTTAGGTCACCAGCTTGAAACCTTGACGGGCTGGGAAAGTTGATTTTCAGCCCCTCATGAAGTTCAACAAAGAAAAGTTCAAAGTTCTGCACCTGTGGAGGAACATTACCATACACCAGTGTATGCTGGGAGCCACCCAGCTGGAAAGCAGCTTTGCGGAAAAGGCCATGAGGGTCCTGGTGGACATTAAGTTGAACTTGAGCAAGCAATGTGCCCTTTCATAAAAGGTCATCAGCATCCAGGGCTTTGTTAAACAGAATTCTGCTCAGCCTTTGTGAGGCACTGTGTCCAGTTCTGCAATCCCTAGTACAAAAGTCAATTATATCTTCATCTAGAAGAATTTTAGTGTAGAGGGAGGGAGGGAGGTATTCTAAGAATTAGGAACATTTAAAGATAAGATCAATAACAAGTGGAAAAATATACATTTGCAAATAAATAAAGAACACTTTACAAAAAGTAAATTAAAAGTTGTGGGGTTTTGTTTTGTTTATGTGTTGGTGTTTGTTTTTTTTTTCGTGAAGATAGGCCAATCAATTTAATTTTGAAGCAAATTTAAACCTGGAGAGCCAATTTACAGAACACATAATTAGCATATGTAGGTAATTGCTATGAGATATTATCTAATCCTGAGATTAATTGGATTAATAAAAATGAAAAACATGAATATGCACAGCTAGGGTAGACAGCATAGTGTATAATGGTAATAAGTGTCCCTTGTGGTGAGTCAAAATTAAGAAACACAGCCAATCAGGTTCCAGAAAAATGCATTCCAATGACTATACAAGAAGTGTCAAATAATGATTTTTTTGTATGTTTGTTTGTTTGTTTCTGAAGCACCTGATACTTTTTGTCAGTTGCCTGGGATTTTTGCCAGACTAGTCATAAAGCTAAACGCGCACACCAGCCCCCCCAAGGTGTAGTCAATCCCCAGGAAGGAAATTCAGTCATTTCATATTATGCACTCATATCAGATGACCTCAGTCCTCCTTGAATAATTATCTGTATTTGTACACCAAAAACGTGAAGATCTGATTCCTTGGTCTGGAAAGCTGAGTATATATTTGGAACCCTTAGATATATTATAATGTTATAACTGAAAAATTAATAGATGTAAGTTGCTCCAATACAGATAATAGTTAAGTTATAAATCAATCCACCAGTATTGGGCAGCTTGCCATTCAAAATAAGGATGGTATATTAACCATCTCTGGAGCAGTAACTTCTTCTGTAACTTTGATTTAATACTACATCAAGCAATTTTTCATCCCAAACAGTCTATGCACTGAAAAGTATAAAATAATAAATTCTGAAAAATGATCACATAGAATGTAGTGGAACCAGTTTACATTGATTGACAGAACTTGTGCTATATAAAAATCAAGATAAGAATTACATTCAAGATGATGTAGAATAACAGACATAAAGAATGTTGCCACTTGTTTCTTCAATATTCAAAGGCAGAGTATTTTTCAAAGAATGAATAGAAGAGGAGGTTTAGAAGCTGAAGAAGCATGAGAACAGATAACAGTCTACAGTAAAACACTAATAGGTCATTATACCTGAAGCATACATTTGCAAAAGCTAACTGTAATAAAAATGCAAACTGCAGAAAGAATTAAGTCATTTTAAAGAACAGATTTCAGGACTAATCTTCCAGAGGGTATTTTCTTATATAAAAGATCAGTTTGATAGTGTTGTAGGTAAAAAGCAAAATCAATACTCAAACTACACATTTAGTGTAAATTAGGTAAATTAAGGTACTAAGATTTGCCATGGTATTTAGCCTATTAAATATATTTTCAGCCAGTAGAGACCTCAACTTCACAGTTTTTAAAATAAATTTATCAAAAAGCTCACTTAAAGGTCTCAGGAAGCAGAAATCTTTGCTTATATCTCTTTCAGAATTCACAAAACAACTTTTGATTCTGGCTTAAAATCATACTGTGAATTATGATTGGTGATCATGATCTGCCACTGTCTTAGAAAGGACTTGTCAAGTTAAGGCATGCGCTTGTTTTTGTAGACATCAGCATACAGTGGAATGATTTAGCTATTACTTTTCAGTTACAATTTACTCTTCAGTGAAAACAGCCAAGCGTGGTTAGCGTGCTTGGAATTTCAAGCCTATGAAAGTGATCAAATATGCCAGAAATAATTTTAAAACCAATCAGAGGTATTTGTATTAAGCTGTAGCTCACAAACTGAAAGGCAAATCTTCTTTTACTTGTAGAAGACCATCTCTCTGTACCAAACATAATTTATCACTTTTTCTGCAATCAGCAAACTGATGAGAGAAGACTGCAATGAAGAGGCAAGAAAGAGAGCATGAGCTAAACAAAAATAAACACAGGACCCAAAATAAATCAAAGAAGTTAAACTGAGAGAAGCACAACTGCCAGCAAAATACTTCTCACTTCATGTAACTTCATTTAAATTACAGTATCTGATATTAGCCACCAGAGTAGCAAGCAGTGGTGGGTGCAGCTACATAATCATTCATGTTTCCAAACTGTTCAATCACAGTTTAAAGGATATTCATTAGTAGATCATGACCCTGTCCCATGGAAAACCTGCTCAGTTCAGGATTGAAGTGGTTTAACTGATTTATTAATGAGGTGTAATTAACTGAAAATCAGTGATCAATAGAATCATAGAATCATAGAAAATAATAGCAATACAACAGACAAACCACAAGACAAAGCATTTTCTAAATATCTTCTATAACCCAAAAAAGTCTTAACCCCTCTTTTTATCTCCAACACAGTGAAAAATGCACATGCACCCCTTCAGAGGCAGTGTGGTGGAGGTCCCCCTCATTTGGGCATACGGGACACCCTGCCTGCCCCCACTGCTCTGGAGATACGAGTATGCTGTCTGACCCCATCCTCCCAGGGGTGGGTGACCCCACGCCCTGAGGGTTTGAGTCTCTGAATGGCGCCATTTTGGCTGTGGATGAGCTGGAGATAGTGGTTGAGAGCAGAGGCAGTGACCCATGGGGATTGCGTTCTGCCAGGCCCAGGCAGAGCAGAGCCACATCTGGCAGGGTGACACCACCATCTTTGCTACCCTGTTTCCCTCTGTTGTGGTTTAAACCCTAGCCAGACAGCTTGCCGGGCTGACAACAATTGAGCCCCCCCCCCCCCCCACCCCCCCAGGTCTCTCCCCTTCCCCACTCCCGGAGGAACGGGGAGGAGGATTGAAAGGGTGCAACTCCTACGGGTTGAGACAAAAACAGTCCAGCAACCAATGTACAACACAAATCACCACCGCTGCTATCAACTACAACAATGATAAGGGAAAATAACAAGGGAAGAGAATACGATACCACCGGCCAAGAAACGAGTCCCACCCGGAAGCCCGTGTCCTTCCGGGTAACTCCCAGTTACCCCCCACCCCGGGCATGACGTGCTGCGGTATGGAATACCTCCTTGGCTAGCCTGGGTCAGGCGCCCCATCTCTGCTTCCTCACGGCTTCCCCTCCTCCCTGGTAGAGCATGAGCCTCACAAAGTCCTTGGTCAGGGTAAACATCACTTAGCAACAACCGAAAACATCGGTATCACCAGCACTGTTCCCAGGCTGGAAGTCAAAACACAGCACTGCACCAGCTACCATGAAGGAGAAACGTGACTGCTACTGCTGAACCCAGGTCACCCTCTTTTCCTGTCTGCTACAAAGTTTTGTGTTTCACTTGTGTATTTGCTTAAATTGTCCTTTTTTTTTCACAGAGCTTTCTTAATTCCACAGTTACTGTTTATTTGGGCTGATGGTTGTCTTCCCCTCTAAAAAGATCAGTTTGGGGCAAATGCCCACTCAGAGAATCTGGGCATCCCATTCATGAACACTCTTACATGCACATTCCTGTTTTGGAATGCTTTTATTCTGAACTCTTTATCAAGGCTGGGCCCACCAAGTGCTGGTAACACATCAAGCTATTAAGAAGATTAGAAGTGGTAATGAGACAGAGCTGTTATGTATCTATAATTTCTATGCTACTGTCATATTTGAATGAATTAATTACATGTCTGCAGCTACAGAAAAGAAGCAGCAAATCTTGTTTCCAAAATACAGTATCTACTTTTTTCTATCTTGCTATGACATAGGGATCTTAAACAAGTATCAGTAGTGATGGCTGACCTTTACATTCTGAAAGCAAGTGATTAATTTTTTTTTTTTTTTTTAATGGACACTTTTCTGTCATTTTATGATTTTTTTTCACAGTTCTGGGAAATAAAGCTTTTTTAATAGAAAAGAGTATGACTGCACAAATTCAGAAAATATTTACAGCTGTACTGCAGTCCTAAATGTTAATGAGAAGTCACAAGTTTGAGACTGCAGAAGAAATGCAGCAGATTTAATGCCACTACAAAGAAATGATAAGTATAACAAGTTTAGTTATTATCAAAGAGAAATGGACAATTCCTTCCCTTTGTACAAGCTCTAGTGGAAATTCAGTAAACACATCAATGCTCTACGCTTTGGTAACAGCTGTATAAATTTGTGCTTCTGCAAAATCCTAAACCACCCATATTAAAGGAAGCTTGATGCATGTGAGCAACTGTGTTAAGAAAAAAAATGCCATTAAAAGCAAATCATTATTTTTCAGGATGGTTTGGTTTTAATGACAAAAAGCAATTTTTGCTTCACTGGACAGACTAAGTTCTTGCCCTCTTAGCTTAGAAACCATTGGACTCTGAAAGCAACAATGTAAGAATGTGACAGCCTAAAACAAACCTAGTGACACTGTTGATTCACTTCTTGCTTGATAAACTGAGTAATCACAATCACGTGTGCATCAGAATAGAATATACCTGTACCTTTTAGCATATGCATGGTTAAGCAAGGTAGTCTTATAATCTTAAACTGTAGTTACATGTGCATGGTAAGTGAGCAATCTAATAAGTATTAGAATGCAAAGAATCAAATTAATAAACAGTTACTGCTGGATAATTCTGCACTTACACCGTCTTATAGCTGGAAATATTATGCTATATTTACCTGAAGTGGTAATAATTTTTTCCCCAGTTTCAAGTACATTTCATTAAAATAATGTTCATTCCCACAAAACAAACAAAAAAAAAAACAAGATACCTCAACTTATATATCCTGATGTATTATTCTTAAAAAACATTTCTTTAAACCTTGAATTTTAAATGTTGTCTTTAGACTTTTGACATTATATTTGCAATCACAATTCCAGTACACTTGTGCTTACCAATTTCCACCTGAGGGAGTTCACTCTAATTTTTTGCCTCACAAAATTTAAAATGGTATTTGTATATTCATGAATATTAAACATATTCAAGGTATTCTAACCATATATTTAGTACACAAAAATTCTTTTGTTCACTAGGTAGGTGTCAGGGTAAATTGCAGGGAAAGTTGGTAGATGGATCCATCTATCCACCCTACATAATTTCTAACAGCGGAAATTTCATAGATGACTGATAGCCAATTGCTTCTCATGTATTTTTTTCCAAGCTGTCAGAGAAACATAAGAAAGCATCCAAGGTGCTGCTCTGCTATATTAACTGGGAGACAGTAGTGGGAGTGTGTGGGGACTTTCCTTGTCACTCCACTGATGAATGCAGCAAGCATTGGGAAAGGTTATATACAGTAACTTTCCTTTCTGTATTTACCTAAAACTCACATATGTTAACATCTGTTGGGCTTGCTTATAATTTTCCAGTACCTGCTTCTGATCAGTGTAGCTCTGTAGCTCCAGAGTACCTTCAAAGTACCTGAAGTCCCACTACTCAAGATAAAAATACAATAAGTGAAATATTTGACCATACTTAGAAGATAATATGTTTCAGCGCAACAGCGCAACAGTTCCAGGTTAATATTTTACTGGCGCTAAACTGTCTAACAGACATGCAGAGACAGAAGCAAAGAAATTGCAAAGGAAATATTTTAACATCAGCTTGGAGAGGTTTTAAAACCCTAAGACTGAAGTGGAAGAAATGCATGAGAAAAACAGCCTGATTATGGGTCAGGAAAGGATCAAGATCATGTCTGACTAGGCTGTTGAAATCCTTTGAAATGATTACCACGAAGGTAGACAAGGTGACACTGCGGGAGCTCTCACCCGAGCTTCTCAGTAAAAGCTCTGCAGCTACTTCAGAGCAGTCCTGTTAAACAATATATGTGCTTTAAAATTGAAGCCAGACATAGAAACAAGGCCAATGAAGAACTTGAGTAGCAGGAAGGGAAAAAAAAACAACCAGGAAACATTTGCGCTATCGGGTTAGTAGCAAAAAAAAAAAGCAGGAAACATTTGTGCTATTGTGTTAGTAGCTTACACCATGTTTAGTCCTGAGGTTTTCCAGGTTTGCTGTCACCGTGTAAGTCCAGGGTCTGGACTGATGGCTCCTAAGAGGCCAACAAGCAGCCTTGTACTGCATGCTGCCCCAGAGGATCAAAGACTCCAGGGAACTAAGTGCCGCAGTCCCTTCTATCCTCCAAAGGGCAACTTATTGCAGATTCACCTCTGCAAATGAACAGTAAGCTGTTTTAGAGGGGATACATCTTGTTGTATTGGATATAAAGAACAGGGTGGTGGCATGTCAGCCTCTGTGAGGAGAAGCTGGGGATGCCCCATGTGGGGGACAGCCAGTTCCAGACAGTTCCAGCCAGTGCCAATAGGACGTAGCTGAGCCACTCAGCCTAGCGAGAGGTTCCTCTGGGGAAACAGCTTTAAGAAACGGCAGTAAAACTGAAACAGAAAGAATCAATGATAGGAGAGCATATGAGGTGCTCCATGGTGGAGCTGTCAATGCCTGCAGTGCTGCTGCAGACTATGGAGGACTTGTATGAGAGAGGAGGAAACAAGCATGGAGGAAGGAGTAATGGCAGAGTAAGGAACAAGGAGCAGCAGGAGCCACTGCTGTACCCTGGACCCTGCCCCATGTGTCGCCTCACCAAAGGGTCAGTAGTAACAAGGTGGGGAGGAGATGCCTACAGGGAAGGTGAGCTGGGGAAAGGAGAAGGAAAGGTGTTTTCTCTAAGTCTAAATGTTTGTCTTCCTTGTTTCCCAGTACCCAAATCAGTAATTAAAACATAAGTTAAATTCCCCAGACTGAAGCAGAGTTGAGCCTGCTTTGCTTGTGACAGTAATTCTGATGTGATTTACTGCTTTTATTTTGACCCATAGGCTTTCTCACTCATGTTCTTCCCCATCCTGCTCCTGGAGCAGAGGGGAATGAGCCAACAGCTCTGTGGGTGCTAGCCAGGGCCAACCCACCATTCACCCAGCCTCAGACAACTGAAACTTTACTTACCTAGCCACCTAAACTACTTCCAAAAGAATAGCTACTCACAGAGAGAGATTCATGCCATTTAAGATAACGATCAGGGAAGTGGCTGCAGCATTTTAAAAAGGTACTAATTTACATCTCTTTCCTTTCCTAGGCAATTATCTGGCTGGCTTGATACAGTGTGTTTTGTGAAAACATAGGTTTCATAATCCACTGTCCAATAATGAGAACTATCCTCATGTAGCAGGAAGAGTAGTCTCTCAAAACTTTGTATATTTTAATATTTAATAAATCAAGCTTAGCCCTGAAATGTGTCCAATTAGCAATTTGGAGTAAGCAGAAAAACAGACCTAAAAGTGAATGTTAAAATTAAACACATTAGTAAAATCTTGGCAACACCGTATACATGGATTTGTAAATTATTCTCTCCAATGGGCATGCATCCCATTTTAGATACCTGCACAATTTATGCATGAGGATATAGAACTCTAGCTCACAGCAAGAATGTGTGTCCTTGCATATGGAAATTGAGGGGCTGGGGTTATCTTACAAAATCAGACTCAAATTCTATACCTTATTGTTGGTATCTTCAAGTGAGCCATATGTATTGAGACAAGGAGGCGCAAAAGTACAAAATGTAATCAGTTCTAAGTAATGTTAAGTTTGATGGCTTTGTAATGGAAAATAACTGCGGTGCTTGAAGGTAGTTGACATAGGTTCAGGTCCTCAGGACCTTAGCATAAAAGGTAGAGAGAAAAGCAGAATAGAAAAACAGGACCTCGGGATGGTGAGTATCTGGGACTAGCAGATGTGCAGGGTGGGCACAGATGAACTAACTGATAAGTAAAAGGACAGGATAATTGCTATGTCCAAACATAGCAAATGCCATTTAAGCTCTCTGGGGATGTTAATTTCTCCATAGAGTTGATAGACAGTATATCTGGGACTCACACCCATACTTAGGCTCTTCAAGAGCAGCAAGTAAATGCCAGTATGGACAGCAGGCTATCCTACTATCTCAGATGGCAGTAGATAAGTGCACTGAGGCATCTTAATTGAGCTCTTGTTGAAATGGAAATGAACAAAAGTATCTTTACCAGGTACTGGATCCTATCCTACACACCTATAATCATAATCAAGAATGGACATATCTCTAAAACAAATGGATATGGAGGAAAAGGCTGCATAATCATGCAGTCATGTTGCACTGTGTAGTAACATGTGATGTACCAGCCATGTGATTTGGGAGATGAATTTCTAATCAAGTCTGTCCTGATAAATCTGCATCTGTTCATAATAATATATTCAGTAATATGGAGTCACTTGCCTTTGAAAATGTGGCTTATGTCTTTTAGAGGATTTAAAACCTTATTTATTGGTCAGTTATTTTCAAAGCTAAAAGAGCAGTTGAATTTAATATGTGCAATGGAAAGTAAGAAAGGTATATATCACATTAAACAAAGGTTGAAAATGTACTGCTTTTTGAGGGTGTGCTTCAAGGGAGATAGATAACATAACAACTAAATATTCTATCAATATTTGAAAAGCTGTTGTGCTGTGCATAGTTTCCAAGATAGCAATGAGATAAATATGCAAGAAAAGCTGTTTGTGGTTGTGATATGCAGCAGTCTTGCTATAGATCCAACCTGAGAGCATCTGAAAAGCAGGCCCAGGGGACTGCTGCAGGCAGCTAGCTGATGCAAGACTGTCAAAATTCAAGGACTTTCAAGGCATTTTCTTAAATGAAAAAGAGGCTGAAAATTGCAAATTTAGCTCTTTGAAGCACTTCTGTTTCATCTGTGGTGATTACTGGGGTGTTTTGCTTTTCCTGAAGATTTCTCTGAACTTAAAATAGCACAGACTAAATTCTTCTTCTGCTTAGACATGGAGTACTTACATATCCTTACAGTAAACAGACAACTATTCGGGAGGATGCGCAGAAAATAAAATCTTTTTTCATATTTTAGTTTTAAAGCTATCCTGGTTGAAACTTTAAAATAATGGCTGCTTTTTCTGATGGTCAGTTGTTTGCAAATACTGAAAAATATTGTTTTGCAATATTTTTAACTGTGGGTTTAAGTCACTAAGTAGATGTTCTAAAAGAAATAAGATTGCTTACTGTGCAGCAAGGAAAACAAAATTCATAGCACAGAAAAGTGTGAATCTGGGTCATGTTTGCTCAGCTATGCCTCTCATATCTGAAATCAAAGCCCTATTTTCAGACTGAATATAAGGAAGTGAGCTGTTACCTTGAGACTGTTCTTCACTTAGTCATTAACAGAAATTGAGTGGCTGGATTGATTCTAACTACTAAAATTGCATCATGTTACTTAGACTAATAGGCTCTTGCTGCAAACTTGTAGCAGGGAGCTGAATGGGATGCAAAAGTGGGACATGAGTGATTCAGCTTGAGAAGTGTGGAATCCCTGTTTGTTGTTTGGGGTTTCTTTTGTAAGCATAGCTTTCTTTTGGAGGGGCTGTGTAGGATTTCTGGTAAGTCTCCACCTCCCCTATTCAGTTCTTTTTCCCTTTTGATCTCTCCTTGTTAACTGTCAAAATGTGAGGTCTTAGATACCTATTTTCCCTTGTCTTATCTAGTAATAGGCATTATTCTCACTTCCCTGGCAGTTTCATGCTGTAATAACTGCCCTTTTGCAGTAGCAGGTAGACAAGACAGAAGACCAAACTCATATTAGTAAATGTTCTTTCTCTTGGAAATTTCTGTACCTTAGTTGAGGGACTTTTTCTGCTTCTTTTCAGTGTTTTGCTTTCTTAAAGATTTATGACTGAATAGACATTTTAAAGATCTTATTTTTAAACACAGTGATTTGCATACACAAATACAAAAGATTATCCTCTATATTGACAGTCTACTGTCTTCTTTGAGTAAGTCTGCCAAAGAAATTCAAAATGTTCCAAATTCAGGCAAGAAACTTTATCCTGTTCTTATGTGAAGAATCTTGTATTAATCCATGTTTTACCACTTTTAAGCATACGTTCTTGCCCAGACATAAAATATGCAATATTCTGATAAGTCAGTACTTGTTGTATAAATTATAGTGAGTTTAACATCTTGTCCTAGATTTTAAGAAACGGTCTTTCTGTGTATTTAACTTTGCATATACAAATAATTGAGCTTGAATTTCTTCATGCATAATTTATAACAGGTGCAAATATTCTTTGGGTGATTAGATAACAGCTAATATTTGTGCTCACATTCACTTTAGGCACATGAATTCAGGTCAGTGATTTGTGAGCACAAAATTGCCTCAAACTGTGAAGGCAGGCAGAAACATGTAAATCAGGCCTTGATTTTGCTGATGACAGAAAGTAGATTTGTTCCTGCAAGGTGTTGAGAACTTTTAAGAAATTTTGAGGATCTGCTATTGCTCTTGTGATGGTTGGGAGTAAAGAGTGATCAGCACCTTGCAGGATTGGGAAGTTCACGTCCCCAAAACATCCTTTGTGAGTACTCACTTTCAGGCTACAATTCAGAAAGCATATGTTTAACTTAAAGGGCAAGTGAAGCGTCATTGTAATGAATGGACTCACTTATGTGCTTTAAATTAACCACGTATTTAAGTACCTTGGTAAATCATGACAGTTTATTAAGAGGTTTGTAATGGGGGACCAAGCCCATTAACATCAAAGAGGCACAGGACATTCAGGAGAACTTAAATTAACCATCAAAAACTGTCTACAGGGCATTAAAGCCTGTACGAATGCTTTAATTCAGATGTAGAGTGGTCTTGGTCATTTTATCTTAATCCTCCTTGAGCTAGTGAAGAAAGGTCATTTAGTTCTCAATGAAGGAAGTCAGTGTTTTAATATGCTTTAATTTTGTTCTGCATTTTTTAAGTAGAAACAATAGGATATATTTAGGATGAAATAGCTATTTGAAAGAAAACAACAGCTAATTTCCTGCAAAATATTTCATATGGATCCTCTCAGCCTCTGATAAGAAGCTCCTCTGAACACTTCAGCCCCTGCCACTCTGAGGTTCTGAACCAAGGGCTGAAGGTCCCAGGAGCTAAACTTCTAGCTGAAGATCAGCTACCCAGCTCTGTATGAAGAGAGACAGAAACCCTGGTTGGAGCCACCATTGTCAGAGTTTCATAAACACTACTGAAGAACCCAAACTGGGCTGAACTCCTAAAGCATTTATTTGGATAGCAACCAAATCAAGATAAGATAAGAATAAAACACATCTCCTTAACCTGTTCCATTCCTCACTATTCTTGCAGACTTATTGTAAAAGGCCCTTCTAGAGAAGCCCTATTTGCTCAGAAAATCAGAAGCTAGAGACTGATAACAAGAAGATATTTTTGAGCTTTTGTTGGTTTTTTTTTTCCAAACTTGAGTTCTGTAGATTTGGGGTATAACTATGATAGCTTCTTATGTATAATAATATATGCATCTAATTGCTTCATTATCTATTGCATATACAGTTTTATCTAGAATTAAAGAAAGATGGCTACAAGGACTGGTAAAAGAAGAAATTTTAAGTGTGATCAGCATAGGATTAATTCCGTTGGTTGAATATTCACCAACTTGCCAGAGAAGATCAAACAAAAAATCCTTGGTTTACACAAACCTTTTAAATGCCCAATATACCATAAAAGCAAATTGGGATAAAATGAGTGAATAAGGAATTTAATTAAAAATGCTGTAGTTACTTATTATGGAAAGATATTGAAATAGAAGAATGTCATAATGGTCCTCATACTAATGACAGGTTCTCACATGTGAACCCAGTGCCTCTGAGAGAATGTAAATGAAGGTTCTACGAGGTCCTGAAGGAGCTGGCAAATGAAGTTGTAATCCACTGGCTGTCATATTTGAGAAATCATGGCAGTCAGGTGAAGTTCCCGATGACTGGAAAAAGGGAAATGTAACCCCCATTTTCAAGAAGGGGAGAATGGATGACGCGGGGAATTACAGACCAATCAGTCTTACCTCTGTGCCTGGCAAAATCTTGGAGCAGATACTCCTGGAAGGCATGCTAAGGCACATGAAAATCAACAAGGTGCTTGGTGACAGCCAGCATGGCTTCACTAAGGGGAAATCCTGCCTGACCAATTTGGTGGCCTTCTATGCTGGGGCTACAGAACTGATGGACAGGGGTAGAGCAGTTGATGTCATCTACCTGGACGTGTGTAAAGCGTTCGACACAGTCATCCACATGACATCCTTGTCTCTAAATTGGAGCGACATCTATTTGATGGATGGACCACTCAGTGGATAAAGAACTGGCTGGATGGCCGCACACAAAGAGTTGTGGTCAATGGCTCAATGTCCAGCTGGAGACCAGTAACAAGTGGTGTCCCTCAGGGATCGGTGTTGTGACAGGTCTTGTTTAACATCTTTGTTGCTGACATGGACAGTGGGATTGAGTGCGCCCTCAGCAAGTTTGCCAATGACACCAAGCTGTGTGGTTCAGTTGATACCCTGGAGGGAAGGAATGCCATCCAGAGGGACCTCGACACGCTTGTGAGGTGGGCTGATGCCAACCTCGTGAAGTTTAACCATGCCAAGTGCAAGGTCCTACACCTGGGTCAGAGCAATCCAAGGCACAGCTACAGGTTGGGCAGAGAAGAGATTCAGAGCAGCCCTGTGGAGAAGGACTTGGGTGTGTTGGTTGATGAGAAAATGAACATGAGCCGGCAGTGTGTGCTTGCAGCCCAGAAAGCCAACTGTATCCTGGGCTGCATCGAAAGGAGCGTGACCAGCAGGTCAAAGGACGTGATCCTGCCCCCCTACTGTGCTCTCGTGAGACATCACCTGGAGTATTGTGTGCAGTTCTGGTGTCCTCAACATAAAAAGGACATGGAACTGTTGGAACAAGTCCAGAGAAGGGCCACGAGGATGATCAGGGGACTGGAGCACCTCGCATATGAAGACAGGCTGAGAAAGTTGTGGCTGTTCAGCCTGGAGAAGAGAAGGCTGCGTGGAGACCTCATAGCAGCCTTCCAGTATCTGAAGGGGGCCTATAGGGATTCTGAAGAGGGACTCTTCGTTAGCCACTGTAGTGATAGGACAAGGGGTAATGGGTTAAAACTTAAACAGAGGAAGTTTAGATTGGATATAAGAAGGGAATTCTTTCCTGTTAGGGTGGTGAGGCACTGGAATGGGTTGCCCAGGGAGGTTGTGAATGCTCCATCCCTGGCAGTGTTCAAGACCAGGTTGGACAAGGCCTTGGGTGATATGATTTAGCGTAAGGTGTCCCTGCCCACGGTAGGGGTTGGAACTAGATGATCTTAAGGTCCTTTCCAACCCTAAGTATTCTATGATTCTATGATCCTGTGAAAGTGGGAGAGGACTGATGTATGTGCTCTGGCCCTACACAGATTTCAGGTACCCAGGGTGCCACTTTGGATCAGAGTGCTGATTTTGCAGCCTCACAAGGCTTTATTCGCTCTTAACAGGCATCTTGCCAGAGATTCCCAGTGTTACTGTGCTATTGTGCAATATAATTGAGCTTATAGTCATACCATTAAGCTGGATTCGTCATGCTTAGCTAGCATACAACAATATTTATTTGTTACTGATGACTTTTTTTTTCTGGTGTTAGGCATAAATGTAAGTAATGATGGAGTCTACTACTGCTGTAAACAAAAAGTAAAAGTCATCTCACCAAACTGCTTGGACTCAATTCTAAACTTCAGCCGTTAGAAAATACACAGGCCTTCTAGGAGGCAGAGAAAGAGGAAGGATCTGAACCACATATAATAAGGTTTCATCAACACCTCTCTCTCACTGATTAACCTTCGAAAATCTGCAGCTGTGTCAGAGAAGGAACTGTAGAACCTGTTTAAAAGCATAGTGGAAGAAAGCTAAGCCCTTCACTATTAATGCAGTCTAGCTAGCAAAAATCTTAGTGTTACAATACTGTGTTCAGCATATTAAACCACTCATTTTTTCCTAAATGAAGGTCTGTGGAGGTCCTGGATTCTAATGAATATCTTTAAATCTACTTACATATCAAGAGCAGCTGCAAAAAACCCTTTTGCAATACAACTGGAGCTATTTTCTGTCTACAATCGCTATTTGTAAAGGCTTTTAACTGTCTCTGAAAATTGTATCTTTGAAGATGACTTGTCCCAGGAATGCTGATTCTTACAGACCAGACACCCTGCCTCAAAATCTGACTCACCTGCCACACTGAAACTACTGATACTTCAGCTACTTCAACTGAGTGAATGTCAGATTTTTTATCCTTGGATGTATACATATAGATTTAATTGATTTTGTTTCTTACCACTTCTGAATTTGGCATATTTTCTTTACACTAAACATAAACTTGTTTTACTGTATTTAAATTGTTATTTGTAAATTACATAAAATAAAAAGAAATGGTGTGATTTTTATAAAGCTCTATAATGCAAAGAGTGTCAATAAATTACTTAAATCCCCTGCTGAGCTGCTCACTACAGCAGAGGAGAGTTCTCATCTGGTGCATGTAGGCAAAACTTATGACACACAAGCTTCATCTGGTCTCAGCTGCTTAGAGGAAGTTTCAATGACAGATGGAGGTCAAGGGGAAGAAATATGAAGTTAACACATTCTGCTAAGCCTGGAGTAAAAAATTTTCACTGCTTGTGGAACTTTTAGATTTAATTCTTGGAAATGAAAGATTAGGATATGCAGAATTGCAGTATAAACACCTATGGTCCATTTTCCTTATCCCTGTGAAATTAATATATGCTTTTTTAGAGAGACCTGTGTCTCTTTGGGATGGAAAATGCTTTAGTACTGTTTCTGTTTGCTTCTAAAGTAGAATTTTTCATTAAGGATAGTAAAGTAAAGAGAAATCTTTTTCTAGTGATTTGCTAGCAAAGTACATATAGTATATGTGTATATAGATATTATTTCAGAAAAATAGCTCTTACTGGTGAATTTTTATTTCCTATGCACCTGAATATTTCATTTTGCCTTGTGACTCAGAGGTATACCTAGCTGAGTTCAAGACACTGTATAGCCTCTGGGGTGGAGTGGAGAAAGGGTATGCACATGAAGGTGAAAGAGAAAACTGTCAAACCACAAAACCACACAATGCAATCAATCTAATGTATGTTGATTATAAAAAATAATTTAATGGGTCTTAACAATAAAATACACAACTAGTAAACCATGATTATTCTTGTGTTGGGTTTTTGATATGGTCTCTTGTTCTGATCTTTATTATAGTCACTGGAGTCATTTAACATATTGCTACCTATGGCAGGGAAATGTAACATACTGATCCACCTACAAAATTACAGAAAAGCAGGTGAAAAAAAAATCCACTCCTACCAGACACAGACTGAAAATACACACTCAGAGGAAAAAATACCCAGACCAAACCATTATAATTAGAGAACAGCATTAAACTATTTTTATGTGCATTTGAAAATCTCTCTGAAAGAAAACTCAGTGCGATTAATATATTTTCCCTTGAAAATGTATTTTGACCTTGAAAGTTTATTTCTGCTGTGTCTGGACTTTCTAGTGGAAAAATGATTGACTAATACCAAACTGGTAATTTCATCTGACCCTTAGCTTAATTTCTCATGTACCTTGAATACGTCTAGGGGTTTTGGTTGTGTGTGTGACTGTAAGGGATCAGAGTTCTGATGATTTGAAAGGAGAGTCTTTCAATCTCTGTGTCAAAATGCTGGAACCACCACATATTTTAACTTCCCAAACAACTGACAATGGGGGACTTTTTCCTTCAGAATGGTGACTGCTTGCTTTACACTTTACACTTTACAATAGTATGCATTCCCCTATTTGCTTTTTTCTGTAAGCTGCCTGAATAATTTGGAACCACTAACTTCAAGTCTTTGTGCCTCAGTCTCCCTACTTTTTGAATAAGTTTGATATTGATCTACTTCATATAAAGTGCCATCTCATAGAAGAGAATTATTCTTTTCTTCTGTATTCAGCAACAGAATGATCAAAACAGAATGGTCACCAAAAATGTCAGAAAATCTGAGGATTAATTTAGACGCCTTCTTTTCCTTTGTTGGGTTGGCTCCTGGTGAATTCAGTGTTAAAACATCACCTGGCAAAGCTAAAGAAAGTTTAACCACTGTGCAGTGCACCAACTGCTGAAATCTGTTGCTATGTGACAGAATTGTCTCACTGAAGAGCATTGTCCCACAGCGTACACACATTCATGAATTGAAGGGGAGCCAGAGATCCTAAGCTAGCAGGAGCAATACATTTAACTTTATTTGGACAACTCATAAGTAAGGCAAATATTTTTAATCATAAACATTTCTGTTGCCACTTTGAGAGCAAACAGTGTGTTTTCATTTCTAGGTTCAGCTTTGATTCTGTTGAAGACACTAGGAATTTTATCACAAATGATTATCCCAAATCTTAATGGATCTTCAATTCATTATAAAATCACTTTTGTGTTAGAAATCAAGGTCTCAATAAAACAGCTCCAAGTTTTATGAGTAACTCATTCTCATAAAGGTAAACATATTAAATATAACATTATTAAAGTGCCTAGTAAAAATTTAGTAAAGTGCCAAGTAAAAAATTAGTTTTTACTGTTTTCTGTCAAGGTTAGATATCTCAATAAAAGGTCTTATTAGGGTTTAATATCGTCTTCATGTTTAAATACAGTTCAAAATCTGTCTTTGTTTGAATCAGTAAGACTTGCAGCAGTAAAATTTGGTATCACAGTCTTGACATTTATTTTAAGTTATTCATATGAATATGTGATCTTTCGTTTTCATATCTTCTTTTGGAAAGGAAGATGTTATATTCATTATGCGTATGGATTAGCCTTGGAATTCAAACTGGTGACCCTCTACAAAAGACTTGAGAATGACTCTGCCTGCACTCTTCTGTACAGATGTCAGAGTATGAATTAAATGTTCTAATTTGTTTTAATAGCTGTAAAAGGCTGAATAGAAGTAGACTTTGTACTGTTTTTATGACTAATGTGGGAAACTAGCCAAAGAGAGTTCGCAAAGGTTAGAGTGACTTTGATAGTGTTGGTGCCTAATCATTGCATGGAATATTAGTGTGACAGACAGGTGCTTTGTAAAGTCCTTTTTAAGAGAGGTAGTGACTGATTAGAAGGAAAAAATATCTCACTGTCTGAATCTAAATCAATTCACTGTTTATAATTCCCTGCCATTGGTTTCCAAGGGCAATAATTAAATTTCACTGCAATATTTTGCAAACAGTAGCTTTATAGGTATTTTACGTTACCAACACTAAATTGAGATTGAACCGATTTTGATTTAACTTGACATGTCAGGAGTCTTGTCTCAACATGTGCTACTGTGTAATTGTTTAACTAGTGTCAGTTGAATCCACAAGCCAATTTTATACCTGCACTAAAACCTTGACTATGTGACAGAATTTAGACGCTAGCACAATTATTTCATTATGGTTTTAGTGATGAATTAAAACTGACAAAGGAGAAAGAAAATTAACAAACTTTGAAAAGGAAGCATGTACAGTCTAATGGATTAATCTCTGAATTCACCTGACATCTTTCTGTTTCTGTAATAATCCTAGGGAAAAAAAAACTAGTGAAGTAAGATGAACACAGAAGATTTCCACAGTACTCGAGCACAATGGCATATTTAGGAATCTACTAGTTTTCCCAATGTTAGCTGGGAAATTGAAATGTCCAATTTAGCCACAAGTATTTAATTGAGTTCAAGTGCAGTCCACAAAGACCCATGCCAGTCATAGGTTCTTAAAGGTTAATCACTTGAAAAATTATGGAGCTTATTAAGTAAAATCACTGACCTATATCCAAGCTATATGTTACATTAACTAATGTGAGAAAGAATAATTTGTTTGGGTATCATTGTTACTGGTTTTAGATTTTGTAGACTCATAAAAATTAAGCACAGTGTGACTATATGTACAATGAATTTAATGATTAGCATAAATATCCTTATCAATAAAATTATGTAGGGATAAAATGTCACTGTTTCCAACTCCAGATCAAATTCTTAGTTGTCTCTGTGGTTACAGGCACATATATCATTCTTATGTGCTCATCTCACTTGCTTTTTTAATTTAGATTAAATGTTCCATGCTCTTGTATGATTTTTGCCACCTGTTAATTCTACTTTTGCTCTTCTATTTGCCTTTTTATCTCAGTCTTTCACTTTCATCATACTCTAGTGGTCCAGCTTTAGGGTCAATTACCTTTAGTTCAGAATATTTTACATAAAGATCTTCCTTCTTTTTCCTTGAGAAATGAACAGTGATTAGCAAGGTGAATGCCAAGGTTCTTTATTTTCTAATCTTCTGGAAGTGAAGTGTGTCATTCCGTTATAATTCCAGTCCTCTAAACTTAAAAGCAGCATCATGAAGTAGTGCTCGGATATGCAGTGCCCAGTCATTCAGTCAGAGGCTTTTACCTGACATTCTCTTAACACTGCTTTTAAAAAATAGTTTAAATACCTTTTGGAAAAATCGCTGCCTCACTAGATAGACACACTCATGTAGATCACAGTTGTATGACTGGCTTTCTAAGCAGGTTCAGGAAAAAAAAAACTTCATGAGCAATGAAGGAGTAACAAAGAGGATAAGCTCTACAACAGAAAGGGAAGCCATAGCATAAAGTAAGAAGCAGTGGGTTGTCCAACAAATTTCAACTGACAAGCTTTGAATGCTGCTATATTTCCAGAAAATGAACAGTGCAGATTTGCGCATGGCTTAAATTATAATTTTGCATGTAGACATAAATGTGTATGTCAGCATGAATCTGTACAGTTACACATGATTATCACAGCAGTACTGTATAGTGGCATCCAGCAAGTTGATTTTCTTGCCATCGATGTATCATATTTCGGTGTAATTTTATTGGTATTCCTGAAGTAAGGTAACTTGCACGTTTTCCCATATTCTGGTTAGCTACTTTTTTATTTCATATTTTTTAAAGCAGTAGATTAATTGATTAAAACCCCAACACTATGCTATTTTGTAATTCTAAAGGCAATTTGTATTTTTTAATTTGTTTTGATTTGTTTTGTTTATTTTAATTCTTGATTAACCTAAGTAGTTGATACAAATTTCATTGTCTGCTAATGGTAACAACTGATAGTTTTTCTTCTAGAATGAAAGTACTATGCTTTACAGCAAGCTGCATATTTTAATTGCATATCAGTCTAGCAATTCAAGTCATGAACAACAAAAATAAATCACACTGCTGCTTAAGGAAGACATTTTGTTGTAATAAATACGTGTTTGTTATCATTGTACTGGAAATAAAAAGCAATAACTACATCAAGTGTAAGAAGCAGCCAAGGTAATCTGAAGTTGTTAGTATATGAGGCGTGTGTGGCTGGCACAGAAGCACAGTATGTTGAAAAGTCCTCAGTACTCTACATTGGTCATGGTCCTGTGAAAAGGTTTGCAGGTATCTCAGCTATGATGTTCCCTCCCTTAGCTGGTTCAGGTGGCACATTATCAGTATACCTGACACACACTGTTAGGTTTGCATATATATATGGCAAATATATGTTCCTTCCAAAAAGGTGATCCTAAAGGATAAAAAGAAGTTTTAGCCTCACTATTGAAATGCTTTGTCCAGGAATTGAGCCTCCTACGCACTGCTTGGCCTAGAAATCACAGAATCACAGAAACAACAGGGTTGGAAGGAACCTCTGGAGAACATTTAATCCAACTCCCCTACCAAGGCAGGGCCACCTAAAGCAGGTTACACAGGTATGTATCCAGGCAGGTTTTGAATGTCTCCAAAGAGGGAGACTCCACATCCTCCCTGGACATCTGTTCCAGTAGTCTGCCCACCCTCAACATAAAGAAGTTCTTCCTTGTGTTGAGGTGAAACTTCTTGTGTTTTATTTAGTTTATGGCCACTGTTCCTCGTCCTGTTGCTGGGCACCGCTGAAAGGTCTGGCACTACCTTCTTGGCCTTTGAGATATTTATTTGCATTAATGAGATTGAGATTCCCTCTCACTGTTCTCTTCTCCAGACCAAACAGGCTAAGCTCCAACAATCTGTCTTCTTAATAGAGATGGTTCAGACCCTTAATCATCTTTGTGGCCCACATCTTAAAACTTATGACTTTTGCATCACAGGAGAGCACTCAATTAGGATGGAAGCTAGATTCACCTCCAGACATTAGGATCCTAATATACAGAAATATAATTTTTTTCCAGAGAGGTTATACATGTATTTTGCATGGATATCTTGCCCAGACACTTCTTCATTTGCCTTATCCTGTCAAATGCCTATTTTTCTTCATTTTATGTATCATTTTATGAAGAAAAAAGCTTGTTCTTGGTAAAACTTTACACCAAATTGAAGAAAAACCTTGCAATATTTGTGAAGGCCTTAATCGTATCTTCTTTGGCTCATTGTTCCTAATGTTCTTTTCACCTATGCAAGGCTTGGATGACTAAACCAGTCATTTAAGGCTATAAAAACATCACAGATTAATTAATCACAATCGGGTTCCTTTTATAAGAAAAATAAGCTTCATTTTCTCGTGCTTTCTAATGTATTAACAATGGCCCTTCTGTTCTTCAATGTCCTCCTCAGAGTTTTGGAGACAGTTTTCCCCTATGTTTTTCAAAGCAAACAGATCTCATTTTAAAAATTGTTGCATTTAGTGTTTTTATAATATTGCGTATGAATTTTTCATGGCCAGCATGACACAACTTATTCCTAGTTATCTGACATAAGGTGGTCTCTACCATTTTATTCTGAAAAACAACCTGAAAGTGAATATAATACATGGTCAAAGCTGGTCACAATCTCTTATGGCCCAACATAGAAGGCCTACACAGGTGTTCACTGTATTCACAAAGAGGTAACAACAACATGTTGAGCTCCCTCTTCTCCATTGGCTTTCGCTGCTGTAGCTGGTTCCCACACAGCATCTCTGACAGCAGCTGCAATCAAATTTGGGGTCTTAAGAAGTTTATAGTGCTTTTTCTGTCCTTCTGAGTCAGAGTGAGTTTTATCCCATTCTGAGCAACCATTATAATTCTTTCTTGCTTTATCATATGAAGGTGAGAGAATTTACTCCTTGTTGACTGAAAATTAAACAGAACTACTATACACATCTTAAGCAATTTAAAGTGAGTTGTTTGGCTATATCTTATCAGTAGACATAGTAAAGGAAAGAATTTAATAAATTGTTGTTGATTCAGATTTTCATTTAATGTTTGGGAATGTCAGAGAACCTTGGCTTTAGTATTTGCTTTGATAACCTGCTTTCAATAGTAAAGACTCAATTCTGGAAAGAAAAAAAGACCTAGCTTTCTAGGAGTCCCTAGTGATTCTGCCTGTCTGGCTTTGCTGACAAATAAATACATGGCTCATTTTAGGAAACCATCAAATTTAGTCTCTTTTAAAGTTATCCAAATTGACTTTCCAGTATCAGTAACAATTAATGGGAATTTAGGGAAAACATTTTCAAAGTATTTAAGTAACTTAAGAATTCTATTGATTTAGGTGCTTAATTTCCTTGTTGATCTGAGTCTTAGAGTCAGGCTTAAAAAAACTATTTGTTTAAAGATTCAGAAGGTACATAGTGATATTCCATATACCTGGCACCTCCTTAAGCAGTTTTGAAATTTGTCCTAGTGACTAATGCATCTTTAGATGATTGGATAATGTAACAGGGTTTTTTTAGTAGGTTTAGGAACAGGGTTCTTTTTAATGTTGTTCAAGATTTTACCATAAATCTTATACTTAAAAAAAAAAAAAAGAAAGAAAAAAGAAAAAAAATGGTTGCATAGGGAATGAGGTTTTCTTTTAATAAATTTACTGTACATTTTAAGCATACCTTATCAACAGAAGTGAAATGATAGACATTTCTTAATTTAGCTTTTGCCATTAGCATCATACTGGAAATTATTTATATTGCAACCTCTTTAGTTAATACACTAGTTACATAGTTGACTTAGTTGTTGTGAAACAACATATACTGCTGCCATTCAAAGTAGGTCTCTACCAGCTACTGCTCTTTATAAATATTAGAAAACATATTTCACAACAGAATGTGAAAAACATTGGCAAAAGCTAACCTTTGAAATTACAATCTGCTATAAAAATGTATGAGAAGCACTTTATGACATGAAGTACTTTGTAAGTTTTTTCCTTCCTTAACCCTGCTATTCTTACTTTTTCTAAGTGCTGGAATATGCTTTAGTCACATCACTGAGCTGCCCATGTATCGTTTGACACACATCTTTTCATGGCTTCTTCAATTGTTTTGTTACCTATTTTAACAATATCAGCAAGAAATGTGAGAACTGACAAGTCACTTCTTTGTAGAACAGAAAGGTCATCAAATACCTAGATAGTGGCTAGCAATTACTGTGCTTTGTCAATGAGCAGATAGGAAGGCAATGACTGAGGCAGACCTGCCACAGATTGAGTTCATATATTTTCAAAGCAGAAGTCTTTAAATGACTAATGGGAAATCTTAATGGGGTTTAGGGCTTCATAATTTTTAAAACTGCTTTGCAGATTTCTAGATACTTTAGTTACATTTTTCATCTATGATGTATTATATTCTCATAGTAAGGTGGAAGTTAACATTAAGACCTTCAGAAAGACATTTAATTTCACTCTATGTCAAGATATTTCTGACCTGAAAGATTCCATTTTATTTCCTTTTCAAGATACATATGAGTCATTCTCAAAAGTATCACCCTTCTGAGATAGTGTTGTTTTGTTTTTCTTTTTCTATTACCTGAATATTATTGGAAATAGTTAAGTTTTCTACCTACAAACAAATAAACAACCCCCTCCCCCAACAAAACAAAAGGGAAGTGATATTTCAAATCATAGTTTCAAATTTCTATTTTTACACAGTGTTGCTCCTGTTTTGCTATCAACACTGACAATGCCAAATGAGCCCTAAATCCTTTTGTCTTACAGCTCACTGCTTACTGTAATGCTGATTTAGAGAGTGAATCAGAGTTCAGACATTTTTTATAATTATAGAAAAAGCCTCCATGCTTTACTAACACACAGGTTAAGTTCTAAATGCCCCGTCAGCCTCTGTGCAAGCCTGTATTTTCATGACCTGAGAATTTTATGGAAAGAAGAAAACAGAGAAACAAAAAAAAGGAAAAAGCAAAAGCTCAGTTATAGGAAATTAAGAATTCCAGAGACCATCTCTTCATGATCTTTACTTTGCCCAGTCTGATCTCCATCTTCAGACATCCCCTAGTAAGTGCTCTCCAAAACAGTGTTGAAAGCTTTCAAGGGTCCATCTGAGATATGAGCAGGAGTATTCATCTGGAATGTAGATAGTAGTAGGCAAAGAGGCAGTTATAATACAGATAAGTGAGGTTATGCAATGTTCATCTTGTCTCCAGTCATTCCCTTGTGGGAGGCAGTTCTGATGAATGGAAGAGTATGATTTATCTGTATTTCCTTCTTCCTGACAGATTTGAGTACATGGAATGTACAATCATCAATATCCTGAGCCGGAAGGGACCCACGACGATCATTGAGTCCAGCTCCTGAAATGCACATTTTTAAATTATACGATTTACAAATGGGTGGATTTGTTAGTCATGACTAAGTGCTTCCATGCAGTATTAAGATTTACAAGACTATTTAAGGACAAAGGATTTTTATATGCACATACTTTTTGCACATATCTAGATAGTCACGTCCAACAAGCCTTTAATAGAAAACTGGGTCACTGTCCTACATTTTTTAACCTGCATATAAGAGAACAAAATCCCCATTGTTCTATTCAGGAATTAAGAAATAATTTATACTAATAATGAAGTGCGCCCAAATCAAAAGCTCTTTAAAAGTTTTAATTTAAAGAATACGTGTATGTAGCTATATAATCTACATTAGCTTAGCCTAATATTGTGTACAGTTAATTGCATTTCTTTGCCATATATGTTTCAGTCTTACAGGATACTGGAAGGACTGAGGTGTATCACAGCTAAATTATGAAGTACAGCTATAATACTAATGCAGACTTTTGAGGCTTTTTTTCCACTGGATGGCTTCTTTCAAACAACAGAAAAAGTGTTCTGCTAAATCCCTAGGAGCACTTATTTTACGTATTAATATTTCAGCCTGTTGAAAAAAGAAATGTATTAACATGGTCTACTGCAGAATTACAAAAGCACAGGTGTTGAATCACATGAGAAACATCTGCAGAACCAGCTGTTGCCACCATTTCAGTGCAAGCTGCTGCCCAAGAGTATTTTCTCCTGCAATTTTGTTTGTTCATTTCGGAAGAATGATAGGTGATTGACTGTCAAGCTGAGATGTGATTATTGTATTAAAGAGTGATTTGGTTGACCTCAGGTGTAACATCTTGGTTGTGACTCCCATGATTGGAATGCTGCCAAGGCATATTTGCTGGGAAGTGGACAGATTTATTGAATGGCAAAAGAGACAAAATGATGTCTGTTATACTGGATAATCTATTTGATAGATAACCAAGATATTATGGCAGAGATGACTAAATATTTATGAAAAAAAAAAAAGTAAAATAATGGCTAATCTGTGGGTTTGTCACAGAGTGAAAAAAAAAAAAAACAAAACCAACACCTAAGCAGTACTTTCATTTTAGCTAAGGCTGAAATGAAGTAGAATCTGATTTCTCTGCAACTGCTTTGGAAGGCAGTTACATAGGTACATGGCTAGCATTTCAGAAAGTTAGTAATGGTTTATGAACTAGAGACACAAAAAGCCATAGGTATTGTATTATTGGTATGGCAGTGCTTTATTTTTAGGTATTTTCTTAGATATTATAGTGCATTGGGAATTTCAGGTCTTCTAGTATATTTCAGAATATATACTTTAAACCAGTATCTTTTCATTGCACAATCCCAATCCTGCAAAGAAATTCCACATTATCTTTCTTAATCAGATTTTAGTATTTAAACTCCACTTACAAATCACCTTTTTTTCGCTTTCTATTAAGAAGTCAGTTTTGCTGGCGATGATAAAAATCTCCATTGGTATGTGTTAATTCTCACAGGCTGTTACCAATGAGTCCTGTATTACTTAGACTGAAGTTTCTGTTAGCAGCCATAATTTCATCAATAGAATGAGGAATATTGACTATGTCACTGTAAGGATGTGTTTTGCAAGCTGCTAGCCAGGGAGGTCATGAAATTTATTTTATGACAGTTTATTCAAGCAGCTGATGAGGCCAATAGTTTAGCTGTTCTTATTAGTGTTGGAAATAAACCTTTGCCACCAACAGAGAAAGATGAATATTTACTTTAAAGAGATAACCAAGTCCCCTTATTAATGGATTTCTAGTAAATATTTGTAATGCTCTAGTTAGTATTATATTATTTTTGCAGATGTATTCTCCACACTTGGTTGTTAGAAGTTTTAATATCTTTAATAAAATATTCTATAAATATTACTAAATGCAAGTCTGATAGCAGACTGCCATGGAAGTATTTACATTATCAAGGTCATAGTCTAAGCAATTTATAACAGCTGTAAATATTTAATATGGGTGGGTGGGTGAGAATATACTCAGGGCTACTCAACTTTTTAGTAGAATTATTTCCTTCAAAATTGTTTCTTCTAGGACAAGTTTTCACATGGACTATACCTGGTAAACAGCATTGCTTACCTATACATATGCTGTGGTCAATGCATGTGTTTTCTTAATGCTTATTACATCAGATCTATTGCGATCATGCAGAAGCAAAGACATTTTTTCAAGTCCATCAGTGTCAGTCTAAGTCTGCAAACAGAAAGTTACTGTGCATTCGATGTCATGAATTGCAAAAATCATATTGCAACAACACAAACTTCTTTCTCCCTTTCCTGTGCTGCCTGAAATAAGAACAGGAACTGCTACCGTACAGGTATTTTGACAGTTGCCAGGAAGATACAATTCCAAATAAATGTAGGAGATGAAATCTCAGATTTCTGGAAGGTAGCAGGAGTTTTGCCACTGGCTTCATCAGAGTAATTGGTTCACTCAGAGAGTCTGCTTTGAGGTACTTTGTGTTAACTATGTATTTTGAGGCTAACTTTGTGTTACTGGTATTTCAAGCATAGCTATTCTTTTGGGGCAATAATGGTGAAACTGAGAACTATCCTTGTTTTGTTTTATGTTTCCTGATACAAAATGGTTAAAACATACAATGATCTTTCAGTCAAGTATTGCTCATGCATAAATCAAACCTCTGTCCATCATATGTAGTCTCCATAGCATGTCTGCAATGGAGCCATAACAAATAGTACTTATTTATCCATTCACTGCATATTTGATGTCTACTGAAAGCACCTTTACACTTATTACATTTTTACCTGTTATTAACCACCAATAATATTCTTCAGTTAAACAATTTCCATCATAAACCACCTTGCAATGCTTTTCAAGATGAGTATTGAATTACTGGAATGCAGAAGTTTTTCTCTGCTATTCTTAGGGATGTGAATTGTCAATAAATCTACCATTATTCCTGTAGCTATTTCTCTGACATCTGTGTAAAGGTTTTTTAACATACAGTAGCAAAGGGTTATTTTGTCTTTCTCCAGTGGGGTATCTCATCACTAGAGATTCTACAATATCGACTGTGTCTTCACTATACATGCTGTATAAGCTCTCCTTCAGCTTCATTGAACATCCACCATGTCTCTGGATAGGGCATTGACTTAAAGCAGCTCTTTATGTAGACAAACTGGGGGTATTATTAATAATAATTACTCAGATGCTTCAGGCTTTTTTGAACACTGACATTTTAATAACATTAACAAAATTAATGATTGTTTTGGACAGATTTGTATCCTGTGGAATTTACCAATGTAGACTTATATAAGACAAGCATAGCCAATGCAAGATTTTTTAGCATAAGCGTCTGAGACATTTCTCAGTCCTGACCTAAAGACATGTCTTTCAGAGATGGAGATGTGGTATCCTGCTGTAAGGACAATGGTTTGATAAGTCTTCGTAAATAATGTGAAGTAATACAAATTTCATTTATGGGGAAGGGCTGGATTAGTTATTTGACCATAGCCAGTGTCCCTATTGCATTGTTTTCATATGCAGGATCTAAAACTGGAGTTACGGCTGCAGTCTTAATTCTGCTGGGTCTACCCTTCAGAGAATTCAACAGATCAGCCAGCATTTTTTCCTGGAGTTTTCTGGGCTGTATATGTTGTCAAGCATGCTGTTTCATACCTCGTCCAACCCCACAGTGCCCTAGCCCTTCCGGTTAACTCTGTTACATCCTGGGCATGACATGCTGTGGTATGGAATACCTCTTTTGTTAATTTGGGTCAGGTGCCCTGTCTCTACTTCCTCCCAGCTTCCCCTCCTCCCTGGTAGAGCATGAGACTTGGAAAGTCCTTCATCAGAGTAAACATTACTAAGCAACAAATAAAAACATCGGTGCTATCAGCGCTGTTCCGAGGCTGAAAGTCAAAACCACAGCACTGCACCAGCTACTGAGGAGAAAAATGGCTGCTACTGCTTAACCCAGTACAGCCTATTTCCTTAGAAACTACTAATCTATTGAGTAGGAACAAACGATTTATTAAAATGAAAAAAAAAAAGACATTATTTTCTTCTGCTGTAGAAAAAAAATGATGTAAAAAAAGCATACTGTGAAGCAGAAGCAGTTACTCTTGAATCTCATCTTAAAAGAAAAAAAATATAATCAGGAAATCCCAGTCTTGATTTACCTGTATTTTACAAATAAGGTGGCTATTCTTAAAATGTTTAGGAGTCTTTTCAATCTTTGAGTTAAGGACCTGGAATAGTTAAGTAGCGAGGGGAGACCTTATTGCTCTTTACAGCTACCTGAAAGGAGGTTGTAGTGAGGTGGCAGTCACTCTCTTCTCCCAAGTAACAAGCAACAGGGCAAAAGGAAAAGGACTCAAGTTGCACCAGGGGAGGTTTAAATTGGGTATTAGGAAAAAATTCTTCACTGAAAGGTTTGTTGAGTGTTGGAACAAGCTGCCCAGGGAAGTGACGGAGTCACCATCACTGGAGGCATTTTACAGAGGTGTAAATGTGGCACTGAGGAACATGGTTTAGTGGTGGTCTTGGTAGTGCCAGGCCAATGATTGGACTCAATGACCTTGAAGGTCTTTTCCAACCTAAACAGTTCTGTAATTCTATGATTCATCTTACAGTTGTAACTGAAATGCTACTAGGCATTAAACATAAATGTACAAGGCTATAAAAAAAAGTTTTTATTGCTTTGTCTTTCAATTTATTGTTACTTTTTTTGGTTATATATTCTGTGAGTTGTGTTATGAGTTTTCTAGCTATTGATAGGATTTCAAGTGAAAGAGTCAAGGCAGGAGATATTTGAACTACCCAGAGCCATCTTGTTCATTTCTCTTAGCAAAAGCAATATTTTTTTTTACTTTTATATCTAAGAGTATGCATCCTTAAACTGGATAAAAATATTTTTTATTAATAAAGGAAATGTTTATTGTTTAAAGTATAATTTTGTATATAGTTTGCTTCATTTATTGTCTTAAAGTTTCCATAGCATTTTCTGTATGTGCCATATCAGACTTTGTAAACCGGTTCACAAACCTGCATCTTCTGAACATAAGCAAAGAAAGACCTCTCTCTCCTGCAAATGGCAGTGAGAAATGGATGTGAGGACATGAGTGACATTTCCTGACTCATTACCTTTCCTATTCTCCATTTTTTTCTCTAGAATTAATTCAGAAAAATCTCTTGATATGGGCTAGTGGTGGCCTTGGCAGTCCTGGGGAATGGCTGGACTTGATGATCTTAAAGGCCCTTTCCAACTTGGTTGATGCTATGACTCTGTAATGGAAAATAAATCTTACCAGAGATTCATAATATAACTCCAGTTAGAAGGGACTCCTGAAGGTCATCTAGTCCCAGCCCACTGCTCAGAGGAGGTCTAATTAGAATTCATTGCCCAGGGCTGTGTCCAGTTGAACCTCAGACACCACCAAGGTTGTCAGTTTTCTTGTTCCAACATGTGTTCATTGCCGCTTGTTCTATCACCATGAACATTCAAGAAGACTCAGAGCACAGACTTGCCTGTATCTGAAAACTACAGAGAGTAGTCTTATTGCATAACAGATTTTCTTTTCTCTGTGTATAAGCAGATAAGGATATTTAATGATCTGTATTTATTCCCATGCTCCCTGTCTGCCATAATCCCTACCTTTTTAGATTAGGATGCCAGATTTTTTCTTCTGCCAGAAAGTAATATGAGTAACTGTGGTGAATTTGTTGTAAGTGTGATATTTCCTAAAAATGTTATATTTACTGTGTGTGCATAAACCAACACTTGTGAAAAAAAAAAAAATTAAAAAAATCAGATGTTTTCAGGAAGTGTCAAGATTGCTGCTCTTGCACTATGCTCTTCAGCACTGTGTATTGTGACAATTTCCAAATGTATGAAAGCTTAGTCAGAATTAGTTTCAAAGCTCTGACTCTGGTACTCTATAACAGTTAAAAAAAAAAAGAAGAATTTGACAAAATTTACAGGTGTAGAGGAAAATTCTCATATATACTGGCCCTAAACTTGGCGATTGCATAGGCAATACTGGTTTAGGCAGACTTTCCCTCCTGTGACAGTTTGCAATCTGTTTTTTACATTTATTTTTCTGATAGTCATGATATATTATGTGCTTAATTTGTCATTAAGTTATTCTGGGAAGCCAGAGAAAGAGAAAAGTCTATTTCATAGCAACAGTATGGTAATCAAAAGCAATTTTCAGGAATGAAAGGGATTTTCTTATTGGAATTCATTGATCAAAGGAATTGATCAAATGTAAAAAGTTAGCAAAAATTTGATAAGCTAACAAATGTTTTGTTAAAATAATGTTTCCATTTTTATTACTAAATACTAACTTTGGACTATTTGTCTGTGCTTACAAATATGTATTTTTCTGACATCGATAGAAATTTTATCTGGTTATTAACTCACTTTCATTTTCTGTAACCCCATTTTATGGAACATTTTCCATTTCCTTTGCGGATTTCAATACCTGGACAAGCATAAACAATTGAGATGTTACTTAAAAAATAACATTTATTAACATAATGAATGAAGCTTATCTCTGTGACAATAACATCCATTGTATCATTTGTATCACATCATCAACATGATCCTTGTCTAATAAAGATATGAATCTAATCCAGTACAACTAGAAATCATCATGACTTTAAAGTACTTATGGTGAATAAATAGCTTACTAATAATACTCCAGCCAAAATAAGTTCACAGTGATTTAGACAGAATTTTAAAAACCTCTATTGATAGATGAAATTTTGATGTTTTCAGTTGTTGCTAAGTAATGTTTACCCTGACCAAGGACTTTGTGAGGCTCATGCTCTGCCAGAGAGGAGAAGCCGGGAGAAAGCAGAGACAGGAGACCTGACCCAAGCTAGCCAAAGCGGTATTCCATGCCACAACATGTCATGCCGGGGGGAGGGGGGAGTAACTGGAAATTACCCGGAAGGACATGGGCTTCTGGGTCAGACTCTTTTCTCAGCGGGTGGTACTGTATTCTCTTCCCTTGTTATTTTCTCTTATCATTGTTGTCGTTGGTAGTAGTGGTGGTGATTTGTGTTGTACATTGGTTGCTGGACTGTTCTTGTTTCAACCCGTAGGAGTTGCACGCTTTCGATCCTCCTCCCCATCCCTCCGGGAGCAGGGAAGGGGAGAGCCCCAGGGGAGGGGCCTCGATTACTCTCAGCCCGGCACCACTCACTGGGAGTGAGTGAACAAGCTGTCTGGCTAGGGTTTAAACCACAACAATCTACTAAAAGCAACCAATTCTGATATGTTGTCTTGGTTGAAAGAATTAAAAATATTACAAAGAAAGCAATGATTGTGAAATGTAAATTTAATTATATTTAATGCAATATTTTGGATCATAGGGAAAGGTAGTTCAGTAAATACATAGAAAAAGAGTAAGATACCACTTCATACTAGATTTTCCACTTTACAGGATTTCAAGATGAGGATCAGATTATCTTATTCCACATTGATAGTCTCCTATCTATTCCTCTCTTGTGAATCTGTGCTCCACTGCAGAACTTTTTTAGGTATTCAGAAGTGGATTATGGTATGTGACCACCACAACAAAGGCATCTATTACATTTTCCAATGCCTTATTGCAATCAGCCATAATTTTTTATGGATCTGTCAGACTGACAATTTTCATTGTGTCTGCGCAATTCTGGTGATGATGTAAAACAGGTGGAATACCCTTGGTTTCCTAAAATTGCACTAAAGGCTTACCTTCATCCCACTCAAAAAGCTTTCTAGGTTTTCTGGGAGTCTTTTAAATTGTACTATGGCCAGGCCTTTGACCTTTTTCCTGATGTAGAATATTAGCTTGTATAGGCAGTAAACAAAAAATTATGTTTTATTTTTACATAAATATGTGTAGTCTAGCCATGGAAGCTGGAGAGTTATAGCTTGATATTTTATTGCCAATTATTGATCCTGCTTGTAGAATTTATAGTATCACATCATACGAATTATATGGAAATCCTTTGTTAGCATGATTGCTCATTATATAGCAGGCCTAATTGGTTTTCCCCTGAATTAAAAAAAAAACAACAGTGTGTGCATATATATAGACACACACACTTTTTTAAAGCTGTATACATAGGATGAAAAAAATCTTGATTTACAGTTAATTATCTAGGCTTTCTTATCAGCATTAGTTTATAGAATGTCACAGAATGATATAGGGGGGCTCAATTAATTATTGTTAATACAAAGGGCTGATTTGCCTAGAAGAAAAGTACTTCTAGATTTGATTTACAGTGAAGAACCCCAAATGAAAGGAAGAAGTCCAGGCTTTAAACACATATACTGATCTGGAGCTTGGAAATATCCTAAATGATATAAAAGCATGAAGGTGTATGCCTGAGTGGCTCACTCTGTATGATAAAGCTCTATTTCATGACCAGCTATGATGAGATGACAACAAAAGGAAAGGATTCTTCAGGTGCATGGGCAATAAGCAGAAAAACAGGGAAAACATGGGCTTATTACTAACCAGGGAAGTTACTAATAATGCTGACAGGGCAGATTTCTCAATACCTTATTTGCCTCTGCCTTTACTGGTGTAGCTGGACCCCAAATCACAGGATCAAGTATCTATGACAAGTGTCAACCCAGCAGTAGTGGAGAAAGGGCTGGTCTGAGGCTTCTTACAAAGAGCTCAGTCCACATAAATCAAGCTCAAATGGGATCCACCCCAGGGTAATAGATGTAGCTGACATTTTTGTAAGGCCACTGCCTATAACCTCTGAAAATTTTTTGAGATCACGAGACATCCCTGATGACTGGAAGGGGGAAATGCAATACCCAGCTATAAGATGGGCACAAAAGAGGACTCATTAGCCTTACTTCAATCCCAGGAAATAAATAGAATGAGTCCTTCTAAAAACCAAATTAAGTGAATAATTTGAAAAAGCTAGCACAGCTTTACCAAGGGTAAATCACGCCAGACTAACTTGATCACATTCTACAATAAAATAACATCTTCTGCTGACATGGGAAGAGAAGTGGGTGTTATTTACCTGGACTTCAGCAATGCATTTATCACAGTTTCCCACCTGCATCCTTCTGCTTGGACAAACTGGCAAGATTCAGACTGGGTGAGTGGTCTGCAATATGGGTGAAAAATTGGCTAACAGACCACACTCAGAGGGTGGTGACCAATGTTATTTTTACTCAGACTGGCAATCTGTCACAACTGGGGTGCCCCAAGGAATGATACTGGGCCCCACGCTGTTCAACATCTTCATAAATGACCTGAGTGATGGGATTGAAAGCACTCTCATCAAGTTTGCTGGTGACACTAAATTAGGCAGTGAGGTGAGCATATCAGAAGGGAGAGCCATCTTAAAGAGACACCTGCAGAGCCAGAAGAGCAGGCAAGCAAGAACAGTATGAAGTTTAACAAAGACAAGTGCTAAGTCCTGTACCTGGGACAGAATAACCGGTACTGATATTGGCTTGGATAGTGATAACTTTCTTCATTGTAACTCATATCGTGCTGTTGGAATTTGGGATTTGTTATGAAAATAGTTTTGATAACACACTGATGTTTTACCTGCCACTGAACAGTGCTTTCACAGCATTAAGGCTTTCTCTGCTGCTTCAACTACCTTAACAGAGTAGGCCAAAGGGTAGATCAAAGGGACATTCCATACTGTATGACATCACACTCAGCAATAAAAGCTGCAGGGAAGAAGGAAGGAGGGACATTTGAGGCTATGGGATTTGTCTTCCCAAGTAATCGCCGTGCCTGATGAAATCATGCTTTCCTGGAGATGGCTGGACAGGGTTGCCCAAAGATGTTTCAAAAGCACAGTCAGAAGGCCATAGCTATAGGTTATCACAAGTGTAGACCATATTGCTAACATACTTTGAGTATGAATGTGCAGACATTGCTTAAAGACATTAAATATATTTGTAATGAGTTACATTTTTGCAGAACAGAAACCCTGAAAGAGATGCATTATACAACACAAACAGTGATACATATGTGAAGAGGGCTAGAAGACAGGAAACAACAAAATGTCTTAGGTTTTTTAAATAAAAGTTAAACTTGTTAAAAGATAAAGTAAATTCAATAAAGTGAAGGTGTGTTTCTTTATTGACAATAAATGTTACACATTGTTTAGTGATAAGAATTCTGAATTTTAGAAAAACTTTTTCCAGTGTAATGGAGTATAGAAGGGAAGAATCAAATTGGAGTTCATAAATATAAAGTGCTCTAGAATATGAAAAAGCTGTCTGTTAGGTTTAGATATAAAGAGTGCAGTAAATGTGAATGAAGTATAGTTCCCAATCTTTCTCTATAGCTAGACTAAATAGGATACAACAATTTAGACAACTGTGTATCTTCATCAAACTCACTACAGATTTTCTGTATGACAAAAGCCACAAAAAACATTTTTGATTTGACACCTAGGGAAATACTAATATGTAAAAGAATTTCAAATGTAGAGTTGCTGTTATCTAAATTCAAACTGAACTTGGAAACCTAGTGTTGCATAATTTATGATAAAAATTGCAAGAAAGGAAAGAAGAAAAAAAAAGGGGGGGGGGGGGGAATGTCTAGATTTATTCTTTCTGCATCTCTGGTTAATAGTCCCAAAAGTGATAATTTAGATTTGTCTTAGACTAAGACAAAATGCAAACTAACTTTCAGTTAGAATATCAAAATGTATTAAAAGGAATAGATAGTTTAAAACTTTTAAATAGATGCTAAAATGATACAAGAATAAATTATCTGAGTAATTTTCATCTGTTGCTCAGAGTCTGTCAGAAGATTCCATTAAGCTGGAATAGAGACAGGAGAGTGACGATAGCAGCTTGCCTAAAGCCCTGGTTCTGCATTTTAATGGAGCACCAGACATACACTAGAATGGTTATTACTGCATGGTTTGACTAGTCTTCTTACTAGCTGCAGATAGATATGCAGAAATTTAGCACTGCTTAAAAGAGCATTTCCTCTAGAACTGCTGTCATTTAAAATAAAACTAAGTGAGGATTTCTGACTATAAACTAGAAATTCATTCTCAGACATTTCAAAATTCCATTGGCAATTTTTCCATCTTCTTTATTTTTTTCCCAATTCTGATAAAAACTCAGTATGGCATTATAGGTTGGAGATGTTGACAAAAAAAAAATTATCTTGTGTGGTTTTTATGTGGAATTGGTTTTATTCAGTTATCCATGTGAAATGATGAAAAAAGACAAAGCATTTATCTCCAGTATAGTTCTTTTTTTTTTTTTTTTCTTTTAGCCCTTCATCACCATTTCTTGGCTTGCAAAAGAGGCAGGAGCATATTCATGCTTTCTGATATGGCTGACTGAGAATCCTAGTGTTTCATGAGTTTGTTTAGGGCAACCACATCAGCAGTGGTAGGTAGCCTGCTGCTCCTACCTATGGGAAAAGGGAACCAGGCAAGACCAGCATATTTGGATTTATGTCATGCATGAGACTGAGTGTAGTAGATGTTCGGAGGGGTTTGTGTTAAAACCATAAACATTCAAAAACAGTATGTAGAGAAATTTCCAGTCAGAGAGTTATTCAGCAGAAAAACACTAATTTGATGTATTCATTTTGCATCATCAATTAGTCACCGAGTATAATATACAATTGACTTTGGCATGAAAGCTTGGTGTCCCGTTGGGTCACAAGGCTTCAGCCATGCTCATGTACTCTTTTCTCCACAGGAACACAGGTTTGACAAAGGAGGCTGAAGAGGTAGGTGGTTTCTCTTCCTCCTCCACCCTTTTCAATAAACCAGCACCTTGTATGGTTCATATGTGGCATCCATTCACAGGGAGCTTAATGCCTCTTATATACAAACAAAACCCTGAGTTTAACTCTCCTGGCATGAGTTCTTTAATTACAACCTGACATGTCACCTTCCATTTTCTTCTAGCAATACTTGAAAGAAAATAGAAGATGTAGAGGTCTTTTGTAAATTCCTATTGATATGAATTAGGTGAGGCTGGAAACACATATCATGTTGAGGGCCTCAAAATAAATGGCCACATTCTTGCCGCATGGGAGACTGAGACATGAGGGAGGACCCCAGCAAAGCTAAGGACCTTCTCCCTGGTACTAAGTTGCCATCACTGTTTTGCAGTAGCTGAGCAGGGATTTTAGAATTTCTTTGGCTTGGAGAGAAGGTCTGAACATTTACTTTGATCCCTGTGTAGCTATGTAAGCTCTAATTTGGTACTTCTGTATTTTTATACATTGGGCAGATGAACTATCACACTTTGGGCTTCCTTGCTTGGCGCTTTATTTTTCAAAAATTTGGTCCATAAGTTGAAATTAGAAAGAAGCTGAAATTTAGACTAGTAAGAAGTTAGAATTATTCAAATAAAAGCCTAAGATTTTTTTTGTGTAATTTTTGCTATCTGGTTTTAAGAAAGAAATAAAGAACACAACCATAGAAAAATGTAAAAGAAATGCGATATCATGATTAAACAAATGTTGAAGAATTACTGTTTTCCTTTATAATCAAAGAATCCTCCATCTGCTATTACCAATTGTTCATTCTCGCATCTAACTTATGTCTGAATTTAATTTTTTTTTTTTTTTTGGCTGCTGTTAAAACTGTTTTTATAAAAAGAAAAATGCTTTTCATATGTAGGGGTGATTCATAGTTACTGAAAATAATATCTGAATGTATTATTGTAAGCATTTAGACCAGATTTTATGAAAGAGACCTTGATCCACACTTAACACAGCTGAATACTCACAAGAGTTCAGTTATCCTGTATAATATGTAAAAGTAAGGTCAAGATTTTGAAAGTTGGTCAGTAGATCAGCATTGTTAATTTTTAAAAATATAGCTGTATGTAATTTAACGCTAGTCTAAACAGCAAATATTTAAGAATGTGTTCCTTTGCCTTGCCTTTAATTAAGAATAGAACTTTCTGAGAACATTGATCTCAGCTACAGGTACTGAGCATATCGCAATCTCGTTGCCCGAATATATGTCTTTCTTTGGGTAACAATTTAAATTGCATGTCAGTGACTATAATCATTGAACCAATAACCTTAGTCATTTTGTATGGCTGTATCTGACGATTTAACAAGGCCTTTGCAGAGATTTTACACTATTTTCAAAGTCACATATGGTTCATTTTGTTTAGTTGTGTAAAAAGAGTGCTAAGACTGGGACGTGGGAGGATCAAAAAAATTCACCTCAAAACAGACAACGCGTTGTGTAAACCCTCACAAAATTAAAGTGAACCATTAGTGTTCAGTGCTTCAATGAAACATGCTCTACTTAAATTTTGTACAGTTTCTTCAACCAGTGGTTGGTTGTATTCAACTTCCACGTGAAAAGCAGATGGAAGTTAAAGGTCTTGCAAATTTTCTAAATGCTATTGAAGGGAGTAAAAAAAAAGGGGGGGGGGAAAGGTGAAGAAAACCCTCTTGGAAGTTTGTTTTTTGTTGGTTTTGTTTTGTTTTGTTTTCTGAATGTTTGACTGTCTGACTAAGGTTTGTAGAACGCTCAGTTGGCTGATGATGAATCAAGTCATCTTGGGCTGGTATTTTGTTGTTGCTGAAAACTGGGAAAGATTTACCAATTCTGCTTGAGGTTTTTAGCATAAAATGCTCACAGAGAAGCTCAACGCACTGAAACCCACATACTCAGCATGAAGAAAACTATGTCCTAATTGACAAAGTAAGCAAGCTACTAATTTCTGCAATGTTATGGGTACTGATACTATTCCTTTAGAAGAAACAGTCCTACTTGTTTAGCCAGATCTGTACAGTATTTTAAATAAAGGCTTTTAGATACTGTAAAGCAGGAGTTTTCAGTCTGCTTAACAAGCTCTTAAAAATAAGTACAGACAATATTGGCTTTTTTCAAATCTCTACCTGTTTGGCCTGTGGCATGATGAATACAGGACATAGTGGTGACTAAGAGGTCTTTGTGCATGTGAAGGGTGAGGTAGTACAAATGTTCGTCTGTTTTCAATAACTCTATTTATTGACTTCTAATTAGATCTCTTGGAGCTACATGTCCTTAAATCTGAGCTAATTGATCATGTATCATGGGGTTTTTATAGGTTTCATAATAATAATTTGTGGCACTAATATAATGCTTTAGATTTTCAAAGTGCTATACAAACAGTAACTAATTAACCCACATAAGGCCCTTTGGGAGTTAAGAACAGTATGTGAATATTTTACCCACTTTATAAAAGGGGAATCTGAGAAACACAAAATTATTTGACCAAGATCAGGGACTGAGATGGGACAAAGACTCCTTACACAGAATGCATGAGGAGCTTGGTAAAGTGGGTTGAAAGTCAGTATTTGTATTTTGCTGGAAATGTCGATAATTTGAAACATTATTTCCAGTTTTGAACCAAGTCATGATTTGGCTTCTGAAAGTAGAAGAAAAGCAGAATTTAAAAAGTACATGTTGACGTGAATCTCAAATATATGTTAATTTAAAGAATAACTATTTAATTTTATTTTTTTATCTTTTAATGTGTCTTTATTTTAAAGATGGTTATCATATAATACTGTTATTTGTGACACATCTGTAACTTTAAAATATTCTGTGCAGTAGCAATGGTTTTACTATTATCATGTATTTGCATGTGCTTTAAATAATTTTGGGTTTTTTAAAAGTAAGAAAGAAATCATCTAGAGAAGAAAATGTTTTATTTCCATGGGACACTTAGTTGAAAATAATGTGATTTTAAAGGTAAAGAAAAACAATGGGTTTTAGTTTAATTAAAAAAGCATTGTAAAATTAAAGTTCTATTACAAGTTCAGTGTCTTGATGTTAGTCAGAAAAGTTAGCATTCAATGCTATTTCTATCCAGATAATTCCTCCATAGTTCCTGGACAAATGGTCATTTTGTACTATTCACATCATTGTAAATTTCTTAACTTTGTTGCTTACTCATTAGTTTTTTTCTGCCAACTCATATTTCTTGTTATGCAGAATCAGTCATTGCTGTGTGATAAACTATTTGTAGTATTCCAGGTTGTGCATAGTATTATAGAGCAAACCCTCTAGTTGCCACAAGACACACTTGAGATTTTGCAATTTCATGTAGTGTTGTTCAGATGGTGTGGGAAAGGCCACCCATCAAAAAAAGCTGAAAAACATGAATCCCAGGGTTATGAACACTTTGCTCCAACAAAGGCTAAATAACAGCTAGCTCTCATGCATCTAAAACAGCTAAATTATCATTTTATAATAGAAAATATTATACAATGCTTTAGTATTGTATTGCACTGTAAAGATTTTTTATGTCTGTACAAAGAAGTGTGATGGAATGATACATGATGTGTATAATATATTTCTGACAGCTGGCGCTGGCGTGAATATGTAGTCAAAGTTCAACATTGATGTTTTTATTGAAAATTCTTTGTTAGAAATCAAGGTTGAATTTTATTAACACTTTTCATTCATTAATCTTTTATTTCAACTTCTGTCTCAATTCTTCCTGTCCCTATTACAGCTTTTTCTCTTCATATGAATTTCAATGTTGGAAGTTTCCAGTTTAAAACTGGAGGTTGTAACAAGACTTGGGTGGTGAAAAAGAATGTGAGAGCAGGGAAGGAGGTAACAGCTGGAACAACTAGAAATTAAAACCTGACAGTCCAGGCTAAAAAGCCATTGTGGCTTGTCCTGGGGAGAACAGTAAGGCAAAAAAATCAATGTTTATTGCTATTTAGCAATTAAAATATTACCCTTTTATAGCTTATTAAAACAGATCATATAGAACTAATGACTATTGAACTCCCAATGAGAACTGAACAGTACTTCAGGGAACAAAGATTTTTAGGAAACAATAAAGTCTGTATCAAGATTCTTTGCTCTGTTCTGGCTTTTCTGATCTGTGCCTAGATTTTTTTCTGACCTCGGCCTAGATATGCCACTCTGGAAGTGAACCTAGCGGCATGTAAGAGGAGAACATTGGCTTCAAGAAGTGGCATCTCATATCAGTGGAACAGGCTGGTGTCTTGCAACAGTGATTTTGTATAATCTACACTGACAAAAAAAAAACAAGAAGACCATGTTGTCCAGGACTGAGGACTGACAGCAGTCAAGATGGTCAACATCTCTTAATGGAAATAGTGATGACATCTCTTCCTGGAAGTAAGAAGCACTTCATTTTATTATGGAAAACAGTGCTCTTACTATCAATTTTTTTTTATTCTCACAGCAGCAACAGCTTTAAAAGAAGAAGGAAACTATTCCATGAATGATCACATTGAAGTTAAGTTGAATGTTGCTAATGCCTTGGAATGGGTGGGTTTTAAGAAGGAAGAGCAAGCAAACTATCAATTTTCACTTGAAACCCTTAGTGACAGTTCCAAGCATGGATATGTAAAGGGTAAAATTTTCAAAAACCTGTATACAAATTACAAGCTCCAGTGAGTTTTAATTTCTAACTTTATGATGAATCTCTTTCAAATATTGGTATTTCTTTTGCTCATGATTTTGACATTAGAAAAATTATTATTTTATTTACATTTCATAACTAGTTCTTGCAAAAGCCTTTATTACTTGTTAAATAAAACAAAGGAAACCCTAGCAGAAATATATCATTAAGCTTTGTTCCCTTTGCTTAGTGTCCTATGTATGATTTCTGAATATGCATCATCTGTTGTTATATTTGTCTTTGTATTTGACTCCAGGCATTCTCTAAGTTAAGGAAGAAAAATTTGTTGGCTTTTTAGCTTGCAGCTTTGTAAGATGCTGCAAGAAGAACCAAAGACAAATCACCTAGAAGTGCAAGGATCAATTGACGGGAAGGGAATAGCTTATCTTTCACATTATCACAGACTCCCTCATTAAGCATGCTGTGAGAGCTGACAGGCTGTGATGGATCAGCAGGCTCTATCATACTAAGCTGCGTGGGAAATGCAGTCATTGCTGTGGTTACCATCAGCATCCACTAGATAATGTAGAGCAAGAAACAGCACAATGCCATACATCCTGCATAGCCTGCAACAGCACCTCATCTTCAAATGTGCTGCTTGCCATCATTTACTAAAGTCAGCCAACACTGACAGAGTGGAACTTAAGTGATGCACCCAGGAAATGAAGCCTTTCAGAAGAAGTAGTGGTAAGAACAGCATTTATGATTAATAGTGTAATTCCCATTTCTGAAGTCTTCTGCTATTTTTGCTGCACCCACAGCATAGTATTGGGTGCTTAGGAGGATATTTTTTGGCCAGATCTGTGCTTGTATCTGGTTCATGACATGACCATTGGAAAAGTTATGCTAAAGTATCTAGCATGCTGATGTAGTAGAAGCAAGAGTGAAGGGGATAGATCAACTTGTACCAGTTTAAGCAGAATCACTATCAAATTAAAAGGTAACAGTGTCCTCCACCTTTACAAAAGTCCAAGGGCGTAAACTGTCCAGTTAACCCACAACTATCAGCTGTGGTATAGAATTGATACCACTACCTCCTGTTCCATTTGTGCTCAACCTGTGTGGAAAGATGAGAAACTTTTAGCTCTGATAGCTTGCAGAGCAAAACAAAACAAAAGTCCCACAGCAAACACAAGCCAGCAAATCCCTCAGTGCTGATGCTTCTTTTGCTCAGTTATTAATGACACCAGTAGTTTAATAGTACAGTTACAGGGCACAGTTCTGCAGTTTAGTTGTCAAGGAGAGAGAAATATTAACTAACTTGATCATTGGCAGCAATTCCTTCATAGTAAATTTTTTTTTTCTGAAAATTCATAAGGAAAAGATGCTAGGATTATGTTATTTAAAACTGAATCTAGTAAACTGAGGTAGTAAAATTAAATTAATGGTAGAATAATCATAGAATCAGAATGGTTTGGGGTGGAAGGGACCTAAAAGCTCATCTAGTTCCAGCCCCCCTGCCATGGGCAGGGACACCTTTCACTAGACCAGGTTGCTCAAAGCCCTGTTCACCTCGGTCTTAAACGCTTTCAGGTCTGAGGCATCCACAACTTCTCTGTACAGTCTGTTCCAGTTTCTCATTACCCTCACCTACTTTTTATTAATAATTAAAAAAAAAAAAAGTAACAGATACAAAAGTTAATGTACTTGGTATAGAATTTTTTGAGTGAGATCTTTGGCCTCCATTAGAAATCAAGCTGAAACCCCTAAGTACTCTGTTTTCCTTAAAAGTACCCACATCTACCTTGAATTCATTGAATTAATTTATAAAATCTATTAATTTCTCCACTAGCACACTCTCTTGCTTATGTATGTAAGTATATGTTGAGGGAAAGAAAGGGGGAGGAGAGACATTTCTCTATCCTAATATAGATGTATAACCTGTAACAGGATATAGTGTCTATTAAAGAAAATATCAATATTCCATCACACAAATACTTTTTTTTCACAAATATATTAAGGCTGTGCAATATGAGGAGGTGTAAATGTTTCCCATAAGTATATTAAGTTCATATGCTATTTTTTAAATGAAGATTGAGTGAATTATTATCTATAGGATTAAAAAAAATATTTCCTCCTAAATTATTCATATTCAGGAAAACAGGTAATAAAGCATGCATTTGCTTAAGATGAGATGCATTCAAACTTTTTATCAAAAATAGAAGTATTTTGATAATTTGTGATTCATAAGTAACAAGAAACTAAGTTTATTGAAAATATTACTGCCCATAATTTGATGAAAATATTCCAGTCTCATTAAGTTTGGGACAGTGCAACTCATGTCAGAAATTAGAGTAATAATGCAATTTATTTGTGAAAATTCAGATATGCTTGATTTAATTTATTAGAAAGAAAAAATATAATCAGAATGTGGTCTAGGACTTGTGTAGATTTTTCCGATTTGTCTGATTTGGAAGTCTAGGCAGTAAGTAGAATTACAAACTGGAGGTGGGGAGAGGGAGAAGCTCATACTTTATTGGGTTAAATAGCATAAGTAAATAAAAAAATAATAATAATCTTACTGGCATATCTTCCAGAAGCTTCATGAAATGACATAATTAATTTTAAAGGTAAATCACTTGCAAATACAACAATCAGTTTAAGGTAACCGAATGTCCTGTGTTTCACTTTACTGCAGACTCCTTCATTAAGCCTGCTGGAAGGATGTGCCAGCTTGGTAAAGACTATTGTTTTAGATAACATCAAGTTATATGGTGAATCAGAGAGCACACAGAAGGATAACTACAAGCAAGCTTCTTACAATCTTCTAAATCGATTAAAATAGCAATCAAATCTGTTAATCTTTGCATATATGTTCTCTTTAGCTTCAGAATAAATCATCAGAGGATATGTTTATACTAGTATTTTGCAGCAGATTACCCAGCCAGCTTCTAATATCCCACAGTTTTCTTTCCATTGCAGAAACCTAAAGCACTACATTTTACCTTTTTTTAAAAGTTAATACTGGAATTGATGCAGTTATCACATTTTCATTCTCATGGAAACTGACAGCGGTAAAAAAGGAAAAAAATTAATAGTTTACTACTTTCGTATTTTACTTCCTTTCTTAACATATTCAGACTTCCGCTGGTGGAAAAAAAGAAAGCATTTGGAAGGTCATTCAGAACCAAGCAGTTCCCAGCATTCACACATGCATACAAGCATATGCATATATACAAATACAGATAATGTTCCTTTTGCTAGAAGATTGTTAGCGTCATGGAGCCGTTTATTGCAAAATTTTATACTGATTTTAGGGTGTGCTCACAAAAATGTTAAGCCAATTCTGAAATTTACGACAGCTAAGCCAAAAAGATGAGAATTTATAACAGTATAACTAATATGGGGCACCTTTTGTACAGGACTGATATTTTGATTTCTTAGGTCCTGGAAGAACTCTCTCAAAAGTGTAGAGAGCTTTCCTTTAAAGTTTTGCTATTCCCTTAGTGAAATGTCTCATAGTTTTCATGATGATTTTTTGTCTGTGATCTTGAAAACCACTGACATGCTTTATTTAATAAATAAAGAAATGTGCGGTTCTCTCAGTTCTTGTCCAGCATGACAGGACAAAGCAGCACAAACCCTAGGCAAGAGGAAGATTATTGTGAAGTAATGCAAAATGGATCAGCAGAGTTTCATTGTCCAAGATGGATGAAATGCTAAAAGTAAATCAATAGTTTAAATAATGAAAACTAAATCACATGATTAAAAGTCTTTGGTTTAGTGATTTGTTGTGACTAATGCAAGTAAGGACTTGCTGAAATATATGTCTCTATCTTGATTATGCTCCTTTAAATTAAAAATATTGCTGCTGGTGTCAAAGGAAAATGATGGCTGGACAGACTTTGCCAGAGAAGAAGTAAAGCTCTAAATCCAAGCTGAAATTAATAGTCTTTTAGTGAGACTGTATTTTTTGTCAGAGCCATTTGTTGGAAATGTGATTCAGAATTCAATTGAAGAAAAGGTGCTTTCTTTCTGAAAAGGATAGATTTGTATTTCTTAATTTACAAAAAAATAAAAAATGAAAAATCTTGTTCCCAGGGAAAGGCATCAAATTTATTCAAAAAAGAGGATCATAAATTTATACTCTCCTAATAAATCACAAGATTGCAAGCCAAAGCTTTCTTAATATCTATTTCAATTTAATTCTTTTCTTCCCCAGCTATTTTCTGTTTTGCTCTTCATCTGGAAATTCAAAAAGATGCTCTTTTGGCTCAAGGTTTTATAACACGATGCGCGTGGAAAATATATTCTGCTACAGATTTTGGTAGAACAAGTGACAGGAGTCTATGTAAAAGATGAATGTCTGACATCAGATGCAAAATTGCTGCATTGCCCATACAGCTGCAACCGTCCAGCAACAAGCAGAGTTAAGTGATTTAGTGAAAGGAGGGATGACGTTTAATGAAGAAAGTAATCGTCATCCATCAAAAAATCTGCAAGCTAAAGTGTAACCCAAAACTTTCTGATTAATATTTAGTTAGGCACTTTTTTTGATTTCATAAATATATGGTATGGTATTTAAAGGCTACACACATAGCTTGTTTCCTAGGACTAGAAGAGCCTGAAGACAGTAAACAAGCCTGCTCTTCTGTTAAAACAGTCTCCAAGCTCAGAAATGTCTAAGAGAGATTAAGTGACTATGATTGATGTTCTGATTGTCCCTACTCAGCAGTCAAAACTCAGTGAGTTTCTCTAAAGACTGGAGATGGGCAAAAACCTCAGGCAGCCATGGGTTAGGGAGAGCCACAGCCTGCCAGACAAAATATTCTTCCTTCTGTGCCTGCCAGATCATAATGCTTTTTTCAATTAATTATGAGAAAACAGAATCACCACTGTTACTCTGCCTTTCCTGCTGTGTAATCCTGTGATAATCCCAGTTTTTACCACTGCCACATGGGCAATGCAAAACAACGGCAGGCAGCTTTGTTTTTTAAATACCATCTTCCATTTAACTGCAGCTTACTGTTCTTGCCAAATGGATGTTCCCTGGGATATTGATACATGCCATATTCATATACTTCATCATACAGTGGAAATGTTTCACTTGCACTTTAGTCTTCCTGATATGCTTTTCTCTCCTAAGGAGATTTCACCACAGGTAAAATGTCTTCTCCCCAACAGGCTCAGCTTTGTCTGTTTCCCTACTGATCCCTGCTATTGAGGGATAATGTCAGCTCTTGAGAGCTGGTGCTGTTTTGAAATAGCAATGATTCAGGCACTGAGAATAGACCTTCATACCAGGCACTGAGAATGGACCTTCATACATTCATAGACATACTGTAAGCATATGAGAGGTATTACATTAAATCAATCCTTTCTCTATAATTTCTCTATTAAACATTTACTTATAAACCTATCATAACAAAAATGCCTACTGAGGTATAAACCAAAAAAAGTGTTTGGGTCATAAGCAATACCTAGTATCACAGTATCACAGTATGCTAGAGATTGGAAGGGACCTCGAAAGATCATCTAGTCCAATCCCCCTGCCGGAGCAGGAACACCTAGATAATGTTACACAGGAATGTGTCCAGGCGGGTTTTGAATGTCGCCAGGGAAGGAGACTCCACAACCTCCCTGGGCAGCCTGTTCCAGTGTTCCGTCACCCTCACTGAGAAGAAGTTTCTTCTCAAGTTTAAGTGGAACCTCTTGTGTTCCAGTTTGTAGCCATTACCCCTTGTCCTATCATTGTTTGCCACTGAGTAGAGCCTGGCTCCATCCTCATGACACTCCCCCTTTATATATTTATAGACACTTATAAGGTCACCCCTCAGTCTCCTCTTCTCCAAACTGTAGAGACCCAGCTCATGAGGCAATCCCTAACACTCTTCTTATCACCAAAGTATCACAAAGGTATTGAGAAAAATTGCAGGAAAGAGTTTGGTATAGGATTCCAGGCCCCCACAAGGTTGTATCACATTATGAGGTGCTTCTCTTCTTTTGCTGTAGAGTTGTCTAGAATATCCTCATAGTAAAGCTGTTCAATTTCTGCTCATGTTGCATTTGTCTGGGCCTAGAAGGACTAGACTCTTCTTCCTCTTCACTAGCTGCAGAGTGCACTCCAGCCCAAGGCAATAATCTTTCTCATTTTTCTCTCCTCATTGGTTCTAAGAATTTCAGAGATGATTTTTGAGGCTAGTAGTTAATGCTTCTCAGTGTGGGAAAGCTAGTAGCATATTCTTTTTCTCTGAATAGAATTTTTCCTCTTTTGAAATTTACCCTCTTTTGAAACATATAATTATGTGAATGTAACGTAAAGGTATGACGCTCAACAAGGCAAAGCACTGGGTCTTGCACTTGGGCCGCAACAACCTCATGCAATGCTACAGGCTTGGGGAAGAGTGGCTGGAAAGCTGCTTAGCAGAAAGGGACCTGGTGGTGCTGATTGATGGAGCTGAACATGATTCAACTTGTGCCCAGGTAGCCAAGAAGGCCAGCAGCATCCTGGCCTGTATCAGAAATAGCGCAGCCAGCAGGGCCAGGGCAGTGATAATTTCCCTGTACCCAGCACTCGTGAGGGTGCAACTCAAACATGGTATTTTGGGCCCCTCACTGCAATAAAGACATTGAGGTGTTAGAGAGGGTCGAGTAAAGGGCAACAGAGATGGTGAAGGGTCTACAGGACAAGTCTTGTGAGGAATGGCTGAGGGAACTGGGGTTGTTTAGTCTGGAGAAGAGAAGGCTGAGAGAGGACCTTATTGCTCTCTACAACTACCTGAAAGGAGACTGTAGTGGGGTGGGGGTCGGTCTCTTCCCCCAAGTTACAAGCAATGTGACAAAAAGTAACGGCCTCAAGCTGCGCAAGGGGTGGTTTAGACTGGATATTAGGAAGAATTTCTTCACATAGATAGTGCTCAAGCATTGGACCAGGCTTCTGAGCGAAGTAGTGGAATCACTGTCCCTGGAAGTGTTCAAAAAATCATAGAATCACAGAATCATAGAATAGCTAGGGTTGGAAAGGACCTTAAGATCATCTAGTTCCGATCCCCTGCCATGGGCAGGGATACCTCATACTAAACCATGTCACCCAAGGCCCTGTTCAGCCTGGCCTTGAACGCCCCCAGGGATGGAGCATTCTTCCCTGGGCAACCCATTCCAGTGCCTCACCATACTAACAGTAAAGAATTACTTCCTCCTTATGTCCAATCTAAACTTCCCCTGTTTAAGTTTGAACCCGTTACCCCTTGTCCTATCACTACAGTCTCTAATGAATAGACCCTCTCCAGCATCCTTATAAGCCTCCTTCAGATACTGGAAGGCTGCTATGAGGTCTCCACACAGCCTTCTCTTCTCCAGGATGAACAGACCAAACTTTCTCAGCTTGTCTTCATAGGGGAGGTGCTCCAGTCCCCTGATCCTCCTCGTGGCCCTCCTCTGGTCTTGTTCCAACAGTTCCATGTCCTTTTTATGTTGAGGGCACCAGAACTGCACACAATACTCCAAGTGAGGTCTCAAGAGAGCAGAGTAGAGGGACAGGATCACCTCCTTTGACCTGCTGGTCACGCTCATTTTGATGCAGACCAGGATACGGTTGGCTTTCTGGGCTGCAAGCGCACACTGCCAGCTCATGTTCATTTTCTCATAGACCAACACCCCCAAGTCCTTCTCCGCAGGGCTGCTCTGAATCTCTTCTCTGCCCAACCTGTAGCTGTGCCTGCGATTGCTCCGACCCAGCTGCAGGACCTTGCACTTGGCATGGTTAAACTTCATGAGGTTGGCATCAGCCCACCTCACAAGCGTGTCGAGGTCCCTCTGCATGGCATTCCTTCCCTCCAGGGTATCAACCGAACCACACTGCTTGGTGTCATCGTCAAACTTGCTGAGGGCGCACTCAATCCCACTGTCCATGTTAGCGATGAAGATGTTAAACAAGACCGGTCTCAACACTGATCCCTGAGGGACACCACTTGTTACTGGTCTCCAGCTGGACACTGAGCCATTGACTACAACTCTTTGTGTGTAGCCATCCAGCCAGTTCTTTATCCACTGAGTGGTCCATCCATCAAATTGATGTCTCTCCAATTTAGAGACAAGGATGTCATATGGATGACAGTGCCGAACACTTTACACAAGTCCAGGTAGATGACATCAACTGCTCTGCCCCTGTCCATCAGTTCTGTAGCCCCAGCATAGAAGGCCACCAGATTCGTCATGCAGGATTTCCCCTTAGTGAAGCCATGCTGGCTGTCACCAAGCACCTTGTTGATTTTCATGTGCCTCAGCATGCCATCCAGGAGAATCTGCTCCAAGATTTTGCCAGGCACAGAGGTGAGACTGACTGGTCTGTAGTTCCCCGGATCATTCATTTTCCCTTTTCTAAAAATGGGGGTTATATTTCCCTTTTTCCAGTCATTGGGGACTTCACCTGACTGCCATGATTTTTCAATTATGATGGCCAGTGTCTTATCAACTTCATTTGCCAGCTCCTTCAGGACCCGCAGATTTATTTCATCAGGTTTCACAGACTTGTGTAGATGAGGCCCCAGTGATATGGTTTAGTGGTGGACTTGACAGTACTGGGGTGGTGGTTGGGCTTGGTGATCTTAAAGGTCTTTTCCAACCTGGTTGATTCTGTGATTCTATAATATGATATACAGTGGCCAAGAGACACTTGGGGGATAGTTGCCGAACAAAAGTACAGGAAAATATGTGCAAATAGTAAAGAATGCCTAAAATAACAACAAAGGAGGTAAAATCAGTAGGAAAGACGCCCAAAGAAACCAAAGTCATCCACAGAACAAGTAAGACATCAACCTTCAGAAACAAAACAAGTCCCAGCTCCTGAAACAATATGAATTATGTCAGGAGTATATGAGATCACTTTCATTCTGTTAAAGGAGGTGAGGAGTGTAAACCCATCAGCGATGAGGAAGGACAGATGAGAAAGAAAGGTTAATTTTAACTTTCTTCATGAAAGAGCTCTCAAACCAAATCACTTTCACCCTGGCTAAGAACATCAAAAACTAGGCATCAGCACTATGTGTCATTATCTCCATGGTGTTCTTATGTGTTGCAGTACTGTGTTATCCTGTAGTTAGAAGTATTGCAGGATAACACTGTTAAGGGATAATATCCAGTGATAATGACTGATAATGAGTAAGAGCTGCCCACTGACAAAGTGTGCTGCTAATGAATTTCAATCCAGAAAAGTGTTGTTCTGAAGTTTTTTAAACACCTACCACAGTGGTCTCTAATTCCCTGCATATTCCTATATATACATCCAGCTGCAATTCTTTTAAAATGTTTGGAGTTGTTCAACAGTATTAGACTTTTAAAAGAACTCTGTTATCTTTATTTTTTTTCAGATTTTGATGACTATATGGCAATTACCATTTTGACCAACGGTAGGATGTGAATTAGAAAACTTTCAGATCTAGAAGAGTGAATATGAACGCCTTGCTGTAGGGTGCTAGGACCTAGTGCTATTCTTTGTAAATTAACCAAGTAAGGGGACATAGCACACACAAGAGGGAATTAAAATTATACTGTTCTTAACTCTGCTACTGATCAGCTACAAGGTTTGATTTAATTCATTTAGTTTCTCACTATTTGTAAACCAGGCTTATTTAATCTGTAAAAATCAGTATTTTGCTTAGTCTGCATTAAAGGTATTTTTCTTTTTTAGTTACAAGTTGGATTTTGATCTGTGATCTGCTTCAGACCATCAGGTGTAAAATCTTACTAGTGGCTGCTTCTGAAAGAATCCCCAAATGTTTTACAAGAATAAAGTTGTACCATAATCATTCATTAATTCAAATCCTGGAATACTGTCTAGTACAACATGGTGCTTACATAATGATGAGTAACATTTCTGCAGAGTCACTTAGGTTAGAAAGAAAATAGACACAGAATGAATATCAGTTCCTCAAGAAATGTGAAATGTGGTGGCTTAAATGGTTGGATCAATGTGGTATTGTCAGTCTATCTGTACTATCTATATTATACTATATGCTGAATTTACAGATATGTTTGCTACTGATTGTGATAGGACCAAGCCCTAAAAGAAGAGAAAAACACCTACTCAATTTTGTCTTCATGTTTGGAAGGCTAAACCAATTCTGAAGATGAAATAACAAATTGCAAGAATTCCCATAGAAAATTCTAATCCGTTTTAAACTTCTTAATTTTGCAAACAAATGGTCCTTCACCAAGTAAAAGATTGTTTTTCATAAAGATTACTTACTGCACGATAAATTGACTGACCATTTTCCCAAACTTCTTGACCTTGCTGAATTGAGATTTTTCTCATCAGGCTGGTAATGAAGCTATGGAGAAGGGCAGCAGGCAGGCCACCTGTTACTGAACTGACAGTAAGCGAGCTGAAAGATTATATTTCCTTTCTTTTGAAACAAGTTTTTGATAATCTTCACATACCCTCAATACATCACTGCATTATCATGCATCTGTTTCCCTTGTTTAGGATGAAAAAAAAAGCACAAATATATGTAAACAAATCTATATTTAAATTTACATTTTATAGATATATATAAAATACTATTTGCATGTATTTAGATCTATTTTTATCCAGTGAAAAGCTCTTCATTTTTCTGCAAGCTTTCTTTAGAAAAAGGTATCTATTTCTTTTTGAAAGAGATGAAATTTTATGGATGAGCTTCATTTGTACCAGGCTGTTTTACATTTCTGTAATATTGTAAATTATTGCAGCAGAGACTGCATTAAGGCTGCCTGTAGTCAGTGCCCTTAATAGGTGTTAACAAATGCTATATTAACAGTAGGGGCAGCAATAGTTACTATGCAAGGTTCAGACCCTAGTTTGCTACACAAAAAAAAAGCAATATCAGTATCTAAATTAAAACACCTTTTATGTGAGTCTATTCAAGGTGTCATGATTACTTCTCTCCACTGAAGAGGTTATATGGTGAAGGTTACATGGTACATGGTTATATGGTACATGCACATAAGTACGTAATGTTTTGAAACATTTTGAACTTGAATCTTCTTTACTATCTGTGCATTTCACAAACCTACTCACATCACCACAGGGAAATAAAGATCATTTCCTGCTTTTTTACAGAGAGGCCAGTGAAGAACTTATGACTCAACTTAATTTTTTCAGGTCAGTGTATAGATTTTAATGACTTGGATAGGCTCCAACCACCCTCAAAGAGTTTAAATATTCAGAATCCCACTGGTTGCCTATATCAGATCTAGAAATTAAACCCAGGTACATCCAGCCAAGTACCTTCCTCTTCCACAACAGGTCCTTAGTGGAACTTATTAAAACCAATATAAAATTTGATTTGAATGAAAGTTATTTTTGTATTTTTTTATTTATGTTAAAATTGTAAACCGTAGTGAATATATGCAGAACCTGAGCTCCCCTGTGACAGGGAAAATAAAAGCCTTTTTTAAAAGGAAACATTTCTACATATGCCTGGTTTTTTTAAATGATCCACCTGGAGCAGTGCACTATTTATTTATTTATTTGTTTGTTTGTTTTACTTTGCTTAAATGTGCAAATAAGCTCTATATCCCTGTCATTCTATGAGAAAATACCTGAATATGACATGCATTTAAGCAACTGCACTTGTAAAACACCCTTATGTGTGAAAATGTGATAATGGTTAAGAGTCATTACAATGGACTTGTTACTGATTTTGCAGCTACATTTAATGATGGGATGATCTCATCAATTCTAATGATGCTACAATAGCTAAGGGTTGTATTTGACCAGTATTTAATATAAGCTATAAATAAAATATGTCTTTCATCTACTTTGAAATTGGGCCATGAAACAAAGATGAATTCCAGGCAATAAACAGAACCAACCTGTCAGGTAGGTGTATACGATACGTTTTATCTGCATGAGTTGCTGGTCTTGTCCAAAGATTTATTCCATTTATCATTTCTAACTCTTGAAGTTGAAGAATACTGGTGTTGTAAGTATTAAAGTTTAGGAGAACACTCTTTGGTTTATATGCAATGGGTATTATACCAATTGTAAATGACCACTCAAGTATATTTTTTAACATGCAGATACTCTAGCATTCCTATGCTGAATGTAGCATCCCTTACTGAATGCAGGGAAACCTAGTGGCAATGGATGAGGAAAAGACTGAGGTACTTAATACCTTCTTTTCCTCAGTAAGACCAATTTTTCTCTGTGTACCCAGTCCCCTGAGCTAGAAGACAGGTATGGGGAGCATGATGAAGTCCCCAGAATCCAAAAGGAGTTAGTTAGCAACATGCTACACCACTTAGACATACACAAGTCTATGGGGTCAGATAGGATCCGCCCAAGGGTACTGAGGGAACTAGAAGAAGTGCTCATCAAGCCAGTTTCAGTCATTTATCAGCAGTCCTACCTGCAGAAGTCCCAGCTGGCTGGAGATTATCAAATGTGGAACCCATATAAAAGACAAGACGGAAGGAGGATCAGGGCACTACAGGACTACAGCCTGACCTTGGCATCAGGGAAGATTATGGAGCAGATAGATCATCTTGAGTGCTATCATGTGTCACATACAGGACAACCAGGTGATCAAACACAATCATGAATCATCCTAGCTGTGGAAGTATCACAGCTGCATTGCAGATATTACTAGTTGAAGGGACTAGAAATATGATGCCACTAAAATGAAAACAAATCATATATTTGCAATTTATGGTTAGATTAGTTTATATAAATTATTACATATAGAGACCAAAGTGTGGATATATGTATTGTAGACAGTTCATCAATATTTTTCTAAGATGACTTTAGTAATTTGATTTTTTTCTTCAGACATAAGAAATACAGGTATCCCATAGTCACATTGTATAGCCTTATAAGTCACACAAGCAGATGCACTTCCCCTCAATGAGGTCGGTATTTTGAAGACAGTTAAGAACTATCAATGCAGAAATCCAATTCAGTTTGACAGACTTATGCCTTTGTATCTCTTTAAGTTTTAAAATTACAAAAATATACACACTATGCTAAATGGCTGATTTTATAAAAACGTGATGGGAAATTCAAAGCAGATGGCTAAATTAATGCATCTCTTGTAGTTCAGCCCTTGAAACCTACTGAGGATTCAGCTTAATGAAGACTGTCGGCATCACACTGTCACACTGCTCTTCCTTTGTTTTTCATATATATATATATATTTATGGAATATTAACACTTGTTCACTCACCAGAATGTCTTTTGAACTTAAAGTTGAAGAGATCCTAAAACTGGAATCCTGAAGAACACAGTTTCACTCCAGCTTGTGGCTACTAAAGAAGATCCAATGATGTAATGGAAAGAGAGCCTTAGAGAGGAAAAGCTGTCATGTTTTTGTGCCTCCATTAAAACACGCTGCAATATTTACAATACTAATGTAATTTAGCTTGGAACACAGTCAAAATTAAACTGTATGTTTTAAATAAAAACTTAGGTTTTGGTCATGCTCCAAGCAAAACTACATTAGTAGGGTGCTGTAAATACTGAAGTGAATTTTAAAAGAGGCACTAAAAAATGATGGCTTTTAATTCTGCTCTGTTCTGACCTGTGCTCCTCTCACCTTCTATGGCATCCTGGATTCTTCCAGCCTCTAGGTCAGGTCTGGATGAGAATAATGACTTTTCAAAGGAGTTAATCAGTGGTAAAAATTTTGTTAACAAGACTATTGAGGAAAAAACTAAAAAAACCTCTTTTCTGTTGTTTGAAATGTTGAATTCTGAAAGTACAAACAGTAATGAACTGATGAGGAAATCTTGCAACTTCTGAAAAAATCTCACAGGTAACACAGACATGGCACACTGTAGGGAGATGGGAGACGTAGTAATTTTCTCCTCTTTCTAACTGTTTTCCCTTCCTTTATTCCAGTAATAACGGACTGTGCAGCAGTTCTGGCTTTGTCCTCTTTTCCTTACACTGCAGATAAAAGAATTAGTCTTTTATATGATAAAAGTCATAATCTGAAGTCCAATTAATCAGAAAAAAAAAAATCCCGCCCCCTGAAAAAAAAAACCAACCAACCAAAAAAAAGCCAAAACCAAACCCCAGAAAAACAAACAAGCAAAAAAAAAAAGAAAAACCCAAAAAGTTTTCAATGCTTTACCTTTTTTTATTATTACTATTTTTTTTAGGTGAGGTTTTATTGTTTGTTGGGTTGGGTTGGTTTTGGTTTGGGTTGGTTTTGTACAGGCTGTCAGGTGATTTCTTCTTGAACTGATTAGAATTTTTTTTTTTTGGTCAAATTGTTGGTTTTGAAACTGTCAGTTTGTGAAATCACAGCAAGAGACCATATAAAATAAAATATAATTTCCTTCCTTCCCTCCTTCCCTCCTCCCTCCCTCCTTCCCTTTCCCTTTCCCTTTCCCTTTCCCTTTCCCATTCTTCTTCCTTTTATTTTTTCTTTCCTTCTTCATTTTTGCACACCATCTCTCTCCTTTCTGTTCTCACCTGTATGCTTCTCTGAACTTATTCTCCTGTTGTTTCATATGAAAAACTACAATAGCAATTTGGTTTATATTAATGACAGCATGTGCTGATGATTAGAGATCTATTGATGCTGACTTTTTCCCAACATATTTGGCAAGAATAATTTAGAAAAATGGTTTTAAGTATTTACCTTTCTGAATATCAATAAAATTTATAATGTAATCATTCAAAGCATGTTCCTGAATATAATTATCATAGAATCATAGAATAGCTAGGGTTGGAAAGGACCTTAAGATCATCTAGTTCCGATCCCCTGCCATGGGCAGGCACATCTCACACTAAACCATGTCACCCAAGGCTCTGTCCAGCCTGGTCTTGAAAACCTCCAGGGATGGAGCATTCACAACTTCCCTGGGCAACCCATTCCAGTGCCTCACCACCCTCACAGGAAAGAATTACTTCCTCCTTATGTCCAATCTAAACTTCCCCTGTTTAAGTTTGAACCCGTTACCCCTTGTCCTATCACTACAGTCTCTAATGAACAGACCCTCCCTAGCATCCTTATAAGCCTCCTTCAGATACTGGAAGGCTGCTATGAGGTCTCCATGCAGCCTTCTCTTCTCCAGGATGAACAGACCAAACTTTCTCAGCTTGTCTTCATAGGGGAGGTGCTCCAGTCCCCTGATCCTCCTCGTGGCCCTCCTCTGGTCTTGTTCCAACAGTTCCATGTCCTTTTTATGTTGAGGGCACCAGAACTGCACACAATACTCCAAGTGAGGTCTCAAGAGAGCAGAGTAGAGGGACAGGATCACCTCCTTTGACCTGCTGGTCATGCTCATTTTGATGCAGACCAGGATACGGTTGGCTTTCTGGGCTGCAAGCGCACACTGCCGGCTCATGTTCATTTTCTCATCGACCAGCACCCCCAAGTCCTTCTCCGCAGGGCTGCTCTGAATCTCTTCTCTGCCCAACCTGTAGCTGTGCCTGCGATTGCTCTGACCCAGCTGCAGGACCTTGCACTTGGCATGGTTAAACTTCACGAGGTTGGCATCAGCCCACCTCACAAGCGTGTTGAGGTGCCTCTGGATGGCATTCCTTCCCTCCAGGGTATCAACTGAACCACACTGCTTGGTGTCATCGGCAAACTTGCTAAGGGCGCACTCAATCCCACTGTCCATGTCGGCGACAAAGATGTTGAACAAGACTAGTCCCAGCACCGATCCCTGAGGGACATCACTCGTTACTGGTCTCCAGCCGGACACTGAGCCATTGACTACAACTCTTTGTGTGCGGCCATCCAGCCAGTTCTTTATCCACCGAATGGTCCATCCATCAAATTGATATCTCTCCAATTTAGAGACAAGGATGTCATGTGGATGACAGTGTCGAACACTTTACACAAGTCCAGGTAGATGACATCAACTGCTCTACCCCTGTCCATCAGTTCTGTAGCCCCATCATAGAAGGCCACCAAATTGGTCAGGCAGGATTTCCCCTTAGTGAAGCCATGCTGGCTGTCACCAACCAGATTATATTTATACACATTGCATTCATACCTTTGTTAGAAAAGAGCCTTTTATTATTTTTTCCATCTCATTTTAATATGAAACAACCTGTACCTTTTAAAGAAAATGTTACTATGTAACTGTGATATTTATGAATTCAGTAAAATTGTGATTGATTTTATGGAAATTGTCAAGATCAGTGTTAAAATGTGAACATATTCTAATATAAAGTCACTGGACTAGAGACAATTTTACTATACCACTTTAAAAAACAATTATAAAATACTTCATACACAATTAAACCTCATGTCTGGATGGGTCACTTAGTGCTTTATAACATTTAAGTAATAGAAAACAAACCAAAAGACATTTCTACGTATTCAATAGTACTTCACATTAGTAAACCAGAGTCTGCATCTACCAAAGGAGTATTCTTTGCCATCCCTTTCCCTTCCCTTTTCTTCTGGAGTCTCATAGTTTAAATTCAAGAAAAATTGGTCCAGAAGTAAGGCAGTGAACACTATCAAGAGATTTAATTTCAGCTCACTTATTTCAAGACACTCCAAATGATGGCATTTCCTCAATTTCAAGTGGTGTTCAGAGTTTTAAGTTAACTTTATGAATTGCATTGAAAGGTTGAAACTTTTCTTAGTGGAAGGTCACATCTCTTTTGTAGGCATTCAATATTATTATAATAGTTACAATTCAGGAATAGTTTCTAAAACAAGTTGCTCTGGTCAAAAGCAAACGGTATAGCCTTAAAGAAAAAAAACAAGCAGATTATTTATTTCTGCACATAATCTGAAGGCCATGCTCTTAACTTGAAGTAAATGCAAGATTTTAAATAAAGGTGCAGAAGTTAATGCCATCTGTTGGCCTAATCAAATTCATATTTGTGCATTTTGGCAGTGGCACAGGGCAATTACAGTATCCTGGTGCATGAGGTTGCACAGCTCCTTAACATACAGAATGAGCAATTGGCTCCTACCAAGAAACCACTCTGATCTATGTAAAAATATATTATAAATGAGATAAATAACAGAAGGGCCACCTGAAAATGAGTATTTCAATTAAAGGTTAATAGCATTTTGTCATTCTTAGTAAAATATGACCTACATATATCAAATACTTTCATGATCAAATGGTAAGGACAATAATGAGTTACATGTCTTTCTCTCACCCACTACAACTCATCTTAGGCAAAAGCTGTAGTAGATATAAATTGTCATGTGTACATTTTTTTCAACAGTAAGAACTTCTTTACTCTGATTAATGTGTTATCAATAACAAAAATAAGGCAATTATATTAAAAATGTGCATTTTAAAGCTTACTGTTCTAGCACAGTTTTAACAAATAGTACTTGAGCATTTATTTTCGTTTTTACGTGCTTTGCAGTTAAACCAGAATCTTATACTTCCATTAAAAAAAAAAAACAAAACCAGAAATAAAATCAAAACTCCCAAACCAGCACATATTTTACTCTGCCTGCATACTCCTTGGTGAAGAGACTGCAATCTGGTCATGAAAGATGCAGCAGAACAGAATAATTTCACTGGCAAAAAAGGATTCCTTTAAATAAGATTAATTATTTTGGTTTTAGGAACTCTGTTGGAAACTAAAACAATAGACTCAGTAACTCAGTAGAAAAATAATTAAAATTACTGTTATTTGTATAGACCTTTTTATTGGAAGATGAAGGTTTTTTTTTCCACTGTGCCGTTTCCACAGTACTAATGGAGGAAAGCAGGTGGCCCCGGTGCCCCTAGCAATTGCCAAACTGTAGCAAGGGGTGGCTGGCAGTGCCTACTGGTGTGGACGGAGGGAACCAGCTCCTGCAAGCACCAGTGACTGCTGCAGCATATCTTCATGTTAGTTATTTGGGAACATTTTTATTCTAGAGAGTAGATAGTCTTAGCCAGAACCAAGCTAAATACTACAATCTTTATGAAATTAATGTTCTAAAATGTCTCATTTCCAAGAACTGCCTTTTCAGCTCAGACATCTATCTGTGTTCAATAAGTAACTTATTTTTAATTCATCTGTCATTGTAGAGTTTTTATTCTTTAAATAACTGGGTTACCTTGGTGATTTCTATGTTTCTATTTCAGGACCACAGTATTTGGGTTGATATAGGTATATATTTTTCACACTTTGATTTTTCAGTACAAAAAAAGAGGAGTTATTTCACTGTAAAATTATTCCAAGTTTAGCCAGTCTCTCATTATGGTCTGAAGTGAATAGTAGTTAATGTTATCTACTTGACTGGGTATGAGGGAGGTCCCTTAGTTTAAGGAGAAAAAAAAAATTGAGAGTAAGAAAGCAAGCATGTATATTTTAAAGGCCATGGCTAATTTCAGCCAACTTCAGCCATCTAAAAATTGAGCAGTCTCAGTTGGTTTATTTTCCTTGTCAAGTTAAGGGAGAGAACTTCCAAAAGACGTATATATATCTACATATTTGCTATCCTGGGATGGAATGACTCATCCTCTGGAATTGCCTGTTTTCTCTCGTCTATAATGAGAGACTATCCTCTGGAACTGCCTGTTTTCTCTCCTCTATACTGAGAGACTAAACTACTAACTTATATTAAACCAAATTTTGAATAGCTAGATGGTGGGATAAATCCCATACTCTGTGTGAGAATATTAGCAGATATGCACTGATACATTAATAGCCACTCTAACTTTTAACTGTTTGCTATCAGGACTATTTTATGCTTACTTTGTGTTGGCCTAAGCACTTTATTTCCAATGACATATATAATAAACATAAATGCACTGCTACTTTATTTTTTTTTTTATAACACATCTGCTGTCAATTTAAGTTCAGTCAGTAACTCAGAACCACACAGTCGCTCTCTCACTCCCCCCTTCCTCCCCCCGCTCCCAGAGGGATGGGGAGGAGAATTAAAAGAATGTGTCTCCCACAGTTTGAGATAAGAACAGCCCAGTAACTAAGGTATAACACAAACCACTACTGCTACCACCAATAATAAAAATGATAAGAGGAATAACAAGGGAAGAAAATAAAACCACTCACTGCCCACTGACTGATACCCATCCTGACCAAGCAGTGATCTAGCCCTTCCGGGTAACTCCCCCCAGTTTATATAGTGGGCATGATGTGCTGTGGTATGGAATACCTCTTTGGTTAGTTTGGGTCAGGTGTCCTGTCTCTGCTTCCTCCTGGCTTCCCCTCCTCCCTGGTAGAGCATGAGACTCAGAAAGTCCTTGGTCAGACTAAACATTACTGAGCAACAACTAAAACCATCAGTACTATCAGCTTTGTTCCCTGGCTAAAAGTCAAAATACCAGCACTGCACCAGCTACTAAGAAGGAGAAAAATGACTGCTACTGCTGAACCCAGGACATCTGGACTTTTGAATAAGAGTTGCCATATATTATTCCTTCCATAAGTAAATTACTGTAACAATCTCTTGACCTTTCTGAAGAAAATTTTTACTCCAGCAGGTGGGATGATAGTAAGTATCAACATGGAAAATTCTATCAGAAAAAGAAAAAGCAACATATGTTAAAATTGTGACTTCAAATTTTTCACTTCAATCAAGTTCACTGCTCTGTATGATAAACCTCAAGAAGAAAGTTATCTTGTTTATGCAATTAGAAATTGTTTTATGCAATTTTCCCATATGCACAAAAAAGAACTGTGACAAGAGATTCCCCTTTGTTAACTTCTCTGAACATTCATTTTGATTAAATTTGATGTTAAAACAGGCTATTGTGACTAAAAATTATATGCGCAAGTACATAAAACATATTTAGTACTAGAACCTGTGTGCTCAGAAGGGGAGGGATGTAGACAATGTTTGCCGCAGATCAAAAGGCTTGGACTGGCCTGATTAGGCCCACTTACATTTTTAGTGGACTGGTTGCATCTATAACATAGCAAATTTTCTAGGGTCTTCTCTGTGACTTCTACATCTAGTTTATACGGTTTCAATATGATTTCCTCTGCTCAAATTATTTGAAGAAATGCAAATTCTATATTGCTGGTTTTATAGTGTGAAATTATACTGCTTGTAGTATGCTCTGTGGAATGGCAGGAAAACAGGTGGAGCATTTGGATGTGTAAACTCTGCTGTGTGATCTGCAGGGAGGCAAACCTGGCTCAGCCTCATGCTCTCTGCTCTTTGGGAGTGATTCATGCTGAAAATCTCCCAAGCAATGTTCATGTTTTGCCATTGAGGGTGAAAGCTGAAATTGTCTAAAACACAGCTAACAGTTCAGTGACATGAACAGTCAAAAGCTATTCATTGCCTTTTAGTCTTCTGCAGTGTAAGCACACTTAGCTCAGTTCTCCTAGAGCTTGCAGAAACAAACATTCATTGGCCCATGAAATTTCAGTTTGTTTCTATTTGGTGGTTGGGGCTTCACCATCGCAAAGAGAAAAATGGACAAGTCTGAGCAAAGTTTTGCTTTTTCCACAGCACCCTACTTTTCTCCAAGAACTCCCAGATAATGTCTATGCATATTAAAAAAAAACAGAAATAAAACCAACACCACTTTCCCTGCAGGGTACACAAGATCCTTAGTTAAAGCAGATTTAGAGGCTCTTGTGTACACAAGCATTTCTACCAAGCTTTGGTGGTTCGGAGTTAGCCGAAACCACCACTAAGACATAGAAACAGTGCATACCATTTTTTAAGCAGAATGTGATATTGCCTACAGTAAAGTTTGAAAAAATGTCTTTTACCCAGCATTTTGGCAACCTGTTAATATAACCTGCTAAGCTGCTATTATTTGATATTTGTCATATGGTTATGTCCAAAACTAAGTTTGCTTTTTGTTTATTTCATATTTAGGTCATTAAAAGTGACAGCTACTGTTCAACGGGTCCTGAAGGAGCTGGCAAATGAAGTTCCGAAGACACTGGCCATCATATTTGAGAAATCGTGGCAGTCAGGTGAAGTTCCCGATGACTGGAAAAAGGGAAACATAACCCCCATTTTCAAGAAGGGGAAAATGAATGATCCGGGGAACTACAGACGAGTCAGTCTCACCTCTGTGCCTGGCAAAATCTTGGAGCAGATTCTCCTGGATAGCATGCTAAGGCACATGAAAATCAACAAGATGCTTGGTAACAGCCAGCATGGTTTCACTAAGGGGAAATCCTGCATGACCAATTTGGTGGCCTTCTATGCTGGGGCTACAGAACTGATGGACAGGGGGAGAGCAGTTGATGTCATCCATCTGGACTTGTGTAAAGCATTCAACACAGTCCCACACAACATCCTTGTCTCTAAATTGGAGAGACATCAATTTGATGGATGGACCACTCAGTGGATAAAGAACTGGCTGGATGGCCACACACAAAGAGTTGTGGTCAGTGGCTCAATGTCCGGCTGGAGACCAGTAACGAGTGATGTCCCTCAGGGATCGGTGCTGGGACTAGTCTTGTTTAACATCTTCATCGCTAAAATGGACAGTGGGATTGAGTGCGCCCTCAGCAAGTTTGACGATGAAACCAAGCTGTGTGGTTCGGTTGATACCCTGGAGGGAAGGAATGCCATGCAGAGGGACCTCGACACGCTTGTGAGGTGGGCTGATGCCAACCTCATGAAGTTTAACCATGCCAAGTGCAAGGTCCTACACCTGGGTCGGAGCAATCCCAGGCACAGCTACAGGTTGGGCAGAGAAGAGATTCAGAGCAGCCCTGCGGAGAAGGACTTGGGGGTGTTGGTCTATGAGAAAATGAACATGAGCTGGCAGTGTGCGCTTGCAGCCCAGAAAGCCAACCGTATCCTGGTCTGCATCAAAAGGAGTGTGACCAGCAGGTCAAAGGAGGTGATCCTGCCCCTCTACTCTGCTCTCTTGAGACCTCACTTGGAGTATTGTGTGCAGTTCTGGTGCCCTCAACATAAAAAGGACATGGAACTCTTGGAACAAGTCCAGAGGAGGGCCACAAGGATGATCAGGGGACTGGAGCACCTCCCCTATGAAGACAAGCTGAGAAAGTTTGGTCTGTTCATCCTGGAGAAGAGAAGGCTGAGTGGAGACCTCATAGCAGCCTTCCAGTATCTGAAGGGGGCCTATAAGGATGCTGGAGAGGGACTCTTCTTTAGAGACTGTAGTGATTGGACAAGGGGTAACGGGTTCAAACTTAAACAGGGGAAGTTTAAGTTGGATATAAGGATGAAATTCTTTCCTGTGAGGGTGGTGAGGCACTGGACTAGGTTGCCCAGGGAGGTTGTGAATGCTCCATCCCTGGCAGTGTTCAAGACCAGGTTGGACAAGGCCTTGGGTGATATGATTTAGCGTAAGGTGTCCCTGCCCATGGCAGGGGGGTTGGAACTAGATGATCTTAAGGACCTTTCCAACCCTAATTATTCTATGATTCTATGATTCTAATTTTAAAACATACCTTGTCATTAAAAGTACATTGGCTTTTCTTAACACGAACAAATTTCCAAAGATAAAACAAATAATTTAAGCATAAAAATGTTTGCTTGTATGTGTCTATATTTAGATAAAATATTTTTTAGTTCTGCGCTCAAAATGATAGCTTCAAGATCTGATTCATGCTTCCAGGTTAGGTGGACATTTGTGTATGGCAAAGGTGTACTAAGATCTGAGTGTGCTGAAGGATACATATCATAAAATGAACAGACAAAAAACCCAGACCTGAAATAAGACTTATTGTAGACTTATAGATGTATACTGATAAATATACAGAAATGAACCAGCTGTTGTACTAATATAAACAGCAAACAATTTGTGCTAAAGTACATAGCCACATCACTCACTGGAAAAATGAACCAGAGTGCAGCTAAATCCAAAGAGTTATATTGCTTTTTCTCCAATTACCCTTCCTGACTCACCTTTCTGCTAGTTCTTAGAGCAGACAGAATATTGCTGGTTGCTCTTAAATGTCTGTTACACCACAAACTTTTCTTATGACACCAGAGTCCAACAAACAATCTTCAGACTCTCTATTTTAACTTCTGCTCCCCTGAGTGAAGATGAAGCACATAGTCATTCATGGCATTTCTATGTCACTCAGTTCTCAGCATGAATGTTAATTTCAACAAATAACTCCAAGTTTCTTATGCCCAGTAGGACCTATGTGATGGCATTGCAACCTTCCTTTCTCCAGCTGTGCACTCTCCAAACACAATGTGCTTGCAAAAGAGTCAGAAACCATTTTGCCTCATCAGAAAAGCTTGTAAGGAATCAGCTACTCCTCCCCAGCTGAATGTAGAAGGATTTCTTTCAAAATATAGACCCATATATTAAAACCATATGTGCAGGTGTCTGCATGCATACACATGTGTGCTTCATGTTTAATTTCTGATTGCAATCACTGTTTAGGTAACTGAATTGAGATCCTGATCAACACAGTTAATAGAGAGCAGAGGCTGCTTTGGTCAACCAGTCAGCTGAAACACAATTAAATTGTCTCAATATATATATAATACCAATGGATATTCAAGACATCTTCGCAGAACTGACAGGCATGCCACAGATCTATGTATGAAACTATGCCTCAGACCATAGATGACATCAGGATGTTTCACTAGATGTTCTGTTCAGGTAAAAGGATACAGACTTATTTCAGAGTGAGTTTTTAGTTCTGCTTTCACTTAAGATAAATCAGCTCCCAGCTTCCATCACCTGCAAATGCTGTATTTAGTGACAATACCGAGTCTCAATGCTGACCCGTATGGACAACAGTGGGATTTCAGATATGCCTCATACAGGCTGACATATTATTCAGACATCAAAATTTAGGTATCTTAAGAAACAAAGGGAAAGCCTTGGGGAATATTTGCCACTTTGGAATAATTGAGAAATTTGTTGGCAGGATTGAAGATACAGATCTCTTGTGGTATGTCAATAGTCCTAATAAATCAGAATTACTAGTACTATTAAATGTAATACTGCTCTGCCAGACAGATAAGACTCACAGCATGGTTAAGACTGCTGACATAATACTGTTCCAAGACAAGTTTTTTATCTATCTATTTATGTAATTATATTTGATCCAAATGTGTCAGTTTCCAAGAAAAGTACCCCCATGAAATTTCAAACACTGTATCATTGCATACACTTATAAATTTTTATTCATCCTTTAGGCAACTGGATCTCTCCTTAAAAAGAGAATCCAACACCAGTTTGCCCTCACATTAATAACCTCTTCAGAGCAGGGAAGAACAGTAGAATGGCAATATTACAATTCTGTAGATGATTAGTACAGTCAGAATAACACAGTTCTGTACCTGTGGTCAAAACATGCTGCTTCAAAGAAAAACAAAATTCTTCAGTACTGAAGACAATTCAGAACATGTAAGCGGGACGTTTGTCAAAGGTAAAGAATTTGAACTATCCATGACAGGATTTGATACAAATATCAATTATGTGAATTTCATGTCACACCCACTAAAATATTAAAATAATATGTAGCTATTAGATTTCACTAACTCTTACAAGATTTTGGATTAGTGTACTGACGTCAAACTCCTAGCCACATGCTCTGGGCACACAGCTAATTTGAGCACAGGTTAACCTTAAATTATTTTTCTGCTCTTTTACATTAATTAAATAAAATTAAATGGGAGAAAAGCTTTTTTCTTAGCTATTCATCAAAGTTGTTAACGTTTTCTCAGGAGCAAGTTTTAGCAAAACACATTTTATTTTAGATTTTATTTCTGTTTAAACTGCATTTCCATAGAAATATTATTTTTCATAAAATATTGATTGAGAAAGTCCAGAATGACATTTTAATAAAAATAGTTCTAAAACTTCCTTTAACACACAAATAATCCAGCAATTAGGACACAAGGCAGAAATGTGGCACAGAGTTCTGTATAAGACTGATCATCTCTTGTCTTTCGTGGATCAGTTTACAAATTTATGTAAACAATTAATATTAACAAAATGACAGAAAACTGGTGAATTCTCTATTCATCAAACTGAACAATAACATGAATGCTAAATAAGAATTTTTTAGCTTGGAAAGCACAACAGATATGTATGAAAAAATGTGATATGGAGAAGTGCTATGGAGAACGATTTTGTATTTTTTCTTCCAAATGAAAAAAAGTTTTGGTGATTTAATTGGAAGTGACTTATCCCTCAACAGAAAAATAGGAATGTCACTGCCCCTTGTTGTCTTTGTTGAAATCAAAGTAATAACCTGCACATTAAGCGTTTCTGACTTAGTTTGGTCCTCACTCAACTTTCCACCTGCCCATGTATTTAAGATTTCCCATCATGTAAGAATATACATAGACTGCATAATACAATGTAGGAGAGATCAGATACTTCTAAATCATTCATCTCGAGTACCAGAAACTGCCTAGATATATTAGCTAGTCAATGTCTTAATAAAATTTTTTTCATGAATCCAGAATAAGTGACTAAATACACCCTGGTTTTGTATTTTTTTTTTTTTTTTTGTATTATGTGATCAATTAGGTTTTATGAAGTCAAAATTCTCTAATATGTATCAATAATTCAGGTACTGCTAAATAGACAATGAGATTTGAATATTTAGCCTATAATATAAAATGCACTAGATAGCAAACAATAATATTTTATTTTTGTTGACAGAGAGACTTGGGAAAAAAAATTGCCATTTTTACTATATATGCAGATGAAATAGTTAAAAATAAATTCCTATAAACTAGGCAATTTCTCTGAGATTTGCAATCCAACAAATTTAGATATGTAAGACCAAATTTTATAGGCCTTGCATTTTGGGGGTGTTGCCAATCCCAAATCAGCCATGCAAGCTTTTCTGATGACAAAGTATTAAACACTTCATTTAAAATTCACATCATTACAAGCATATGCTGCAATCAGACATTTCCTGTTAGTGAAAATACATATAATTAAAGAGAGAAAAAAATGTATTTGTCAGCTGCCAGATGTGCTATTTGCTTATATAGTACATACTGTAGACAAGGTGGTAAGGATAAGACATGTTATTTTGTCTTTTTACAAGCTCTCATTTTCAAGAGTTTTGAAAGCAGTTGTCTTCATAATGATAACCATCTCAAAGCTGTAGGAATTTACAATTCTGTATCCTCTAGTGGCTTACCTTATTACACTTTAAGTGCTATGCAAAATTATCTTTGCTGCTATTTTGCAAAGAAGTTGCATAGTGGATTGTGTTCATGAAGGATTGCAGATGGCACAGTCCCTTCACCAAGGAGAAATGGATTTCACTGATGACTAGATAGGCAGAGAGGAAGAGTAGTGTATACAACAGTAGTAGCAACATCAGACATAGAGACCTTGTCCATATTGCCAGAAGCAAAATGAATTCTTTTTGATAGAAAAGGAGGTCAGACTGTGAGATATAGCTGTGACCTTTAAAATGCAATGTCTCACTGGTCTGAAACGCAGTCATTTTGTCCTCCTGATTTTGTTTTGGCAGTGAATGTATCTTATAAGCTTTTAGTTTGTAAAACCAAGACACTTCATCCTCCTAAATTTAAACACTTTTTTCCAAGTTTGGTAGAGTTTTCACAGCACCCTGCTTACCTTCGCATTTCCGTGTTCATAGGTGTCATATTAATTTTAAGATTTAAATTAATCTTTTCTTGAAGGATACAGTTGCTGCCTCTAAGTGTTTTATTTGCATCTTTAGTAAAGACTTCAGTGAGATAACTTGAAAGACTAACCTCAGTTATTAATTTGCAGCCTGAAAGACCTTCATATTGGCTTCCATCTCCTTGTTCTGTTCTCTGATCAAGAGATGAGAGATGAGTGTGGAAAGAGATCAAGGCTGAGTGTGGAAATATCACTATCAGCAGTTAACATAGATGTCTGTTGTGGTTTAAATGCAGCTGGTAACTCAGAATCACGCAGATGCTCTCTTAGTCCCCCCTTTTTCCTCCCCCTACTCCCGGAGGGATGGGGAGGAGAATCAAAAGAATAACTCCCACGGGTTGAGACCAGAACAGTCCAGTAACTAAGGTATAACACAAACCACTACTGCTACCACCAATAATAATAATGATAAGGGAAATAACAAGGGACAAGAATACAACCGTTCACCACACACCAAATGATATCCAGCCCGACGTGACCAGTGATCTGGGCCTTTCAGGTAACTGCCCCCAGTTTATACAGTGGGCATGACATGCTGTGGTATGGAATACCTCTTTGGCTAGTTTGGGTCAGGTGCCCTGCCTCTGCTTCCTCACAGCTTCCACTCCTCCCAGGCAGAGCATGGGACTCAGAAAGTCCTTATTTGGAGTAATCATTACTTAGCAACAGCTAAAAACTTCAGTGTCTTCAGCATTGGTCCCAGGCTGAAAGTCAAAACCACAGCACTGCACCAGCTACTAAGACTGAGAAAAATTACTTCTACTGCTGAACCCAGGACAATGTCCTATTATATCCACATTTTGTCACACATAGCCATCTCCACCCTAAGTGGAAGCCAAGGGTGAAAGACACAGCTAAAAAGGAAGCAATTCACAACATTTGGAGACATTCAAAGTTCCTCAGAACTTGAAACAATTCCCAAACATCTGAAATTTGAATAGCCACCTAGATAGTTAAATATTCATATCAATGTCTTGACTAAGCAGAAGCAGGGTAAAGCTTTGTTTCAGAAAAGAAGTAGTGCATGACCCTGGGAATCCAAAAGCTATGGAAACATGATGTACTTCATGGTGATGCAGATCAAATATGACAAAACAAAATTTCATGATATTCTAGACACAGGAAAAAAAAAGGTTTTGTCTTTCTTGAAAAAAAATGAAATTTCTAAATAATTTCTTTGTAAAATTATGTGTGCTTCAAAATATGGCCTTTAATGGAAAAGCAGATCAGGCTGTAATTTCAGCGCTAGACTCCTAAATAAGAATTCACAAGACAGCATCATGGGTTTTACTAGAGAAATATCATTTGAATCAAAACATTTTGCATCAAAAGGAGTGTGACCAGCAGGTCGAAGGAGGTAATCCTGCCCTTCTACTCTGCTCCTGTGAGACCTCACCTGGAGTATTGTGTGCAGTTCTGGTGTCCTCAACATAAGAAGGACATGGAACTCTTGGAACAAGTCCAGAGGAGGGCCACAAGGATGATCAGGGGACTGGAGCACCTCCCCTATGAAGACAAACTGAGAAAGTTTGGTCTGTTCAGCCTGGGAAAGAGAAGGCTGCATGGAGACCTCATAGCAGCTTTTGAGTATCTGAAGGGGGCCTACAAGGATGCTGGAGAGGGACTTTTCATTAGGGACTGTAGTGATAGGACAAGGGGTAACAGGTTCAAACTTAAGCAGGGGAAGTTTAGATTGGATATAAGGAAAAAATTATTTCCTGTGAGGGTGGTGAGGCACTGGAATGGGTTGCCCAGGGAAGTTGTGAATGCTTCATCCCTGGGGATGTTCAAGTCCAGGTTGGACAGAGCCTTGGGTGACATGGTTTAATGTGAGGTGTTCCTGCTTGTGGCAGGGAGGTTGGAACTAGATGATCTTAAGGTCCTTTCCAACCCTATTCTATGATTCTAAACTAGGCCCACTATTTTGGGAAGACAATATCTACAAACAAAATAATCCCAACAAAATGCGATTTCTTGATGACAAGAGCCTGTTGAAGACTGTCAAATTTGCTGATGGATAAATAACCTCATAATAGCTTGTGTTAATCTGGGAACATCTGAAAGCCATTGGAAGCCGTTTGAACTGCTAAAGAAATGCTCTTTCCCTCCCTTACTCTAATAGTATTTTGGCTACAGTAGGCTGTGGATTTGCAGCTGTCTGAGTCTAAAGCCATTGTGATAAATGATTATGGAGTGAATGGACTAGTTTACCAGTACATTACCTGCAATTTTTTACCTTCAGTTCTCTAGTGAGCAAATTTCTTAATTTGATAAACTAAGATGATTTTGTACACAGTTGATAAATTATATGCTATAAATTAATCTGTGTCTTGACAGAAGAAAAATATTGAAATTCTACAAACAATAGTGGGATTTACAGAACTTGCATCAGAGCATGGATGTAAGGTTTGAAAAGAAACGAGGAATGGGTTCACAACACTCATTGATTTGCTTAGACAGAAGAGTTAAAAGTGTTTGATTGACCTTTTTTCTTTCACCCCCAAAAAATCTTCTTCAACCCACTCCTCACCTGAATATCATATTGAACCAAATAAAAACTTTGTGGCTTGAAATATATTTATATATAAAAAATGAGGATGTCTGTTGGTGAAAATACATCGTGTAGGATCCATCAACCCAAGATAAGTGAGGCTGCAGCAGCTCCATGACCCTTGTTCCCAGGAGCAGTGGTGCTGAAGAGTATTCCCAGCAGGTGTATGCACCCAGAGCATACATATATCACAGACAGACACTTAGATGACTTACACAGACAACACCAATGCCCTCATCCTGCTCTGCTCTCTGGCTGAACAGGGTGGAGATCCATTAGTGGGAATGCATATACCTATGTACAAGGCAGATCAGGAGCTGTACTCAGACATTCAGTCTGTCATGTGGATGTCCCAAATCTGTTGCTAGCACCTTATGAGTACAAACACATGCACACACATACACAGAGCTGCTTCAAATTGCCCCCATCTCCATAGTAGATGTGCCTTTGCTCTCACCCTTAACAATACACAGGCACTCATCAAATCATTATGGACTGACTCATCCCCCTGGCTTCCAAAGCCACTTGACCTAATCACTGGCCCTAATTTGTGGTGACCACAGCTGCACTCACATACCTGCACTCACTCTAGTTGCTGCATCACAGACACACAGGCCCTCTGACCCATCGTCTGGCTCCAACTGCTGCACTCAGACTCCCACATACACAGGCACAATGAACAGAGCACCCTCACCCAGAAGAGGCTTAGAAAGGAATTTAGCAAGAGGATAGGCACAGCACATAGCCTGTACTGACCAGCCAAATATTTACATGTAGCTGGCAATTTTTATACCTTTACTCTTCTATTTTCCACACATGGTCATCCCCAAATCACCTAAATGATTTTACCACCTTCAGTTCCTCCCCTAAATATTCGATAATAAATCTTGTGCAGTCTCAAAAAGCTCCTCTGGTCCATCCCATCATGCATCCCAGACTTAGGCTCGAAGTCCTGTTTAGTACCAAGGGTGATTTGAAGAGCTGCTCTTAATGATGGTGATGGGTTTCACACTTGGACACTGAGACCTTGACAGGGACCCAGACAAGATTTTTTCTTCTCCAGAGCACTTAGTTTGGTTTTCTGCCTGCCATCATGGTCTGTGATTGGCTTCATTTCCTGTCTTTAGGAATTTGAACCTAATTTCTGAAATTTCCAAACTTCCTTTCCAAGTACTAGTCTTGTCTTTGTTCTGTTTCATAATGGGCTTTTGTTTATTTTTATTTGTTTGTTTGGTAGATTCATTGGTTGGGCTTTTTTCCCCTCAGAAAAAAGGGGAAAAAAAAAATTGGTGCTGGCAAACTTGGGAACAGCAACAATTATGTTTATTCATTTCCATTACTTTTTTATCTTTCATTTATTTGTCAGCTAAATTAATTTAATAAATTTAACATGAATTCATGAAGATTTTAAGCTGCCTCAGAATTCCCTTTTGCATGCAATAATTTATTCATTGAGAAAACAAACAAATCCTAACAGGTTTTATTTAGCAGTGTAAACCTTTGTAATTTTTTTGGCAAACTTCTGACAAGATTTAAAAAAAGGCTCTGCACTGTTAAGGTCATTTTATGTCTAGTTACCTTTTATAGAGTTAGACTTTGAGGTTTAAAGAAGGTAAAGAAGGTAAAATCTTTCTTGTTAATTGCTGTTATGGAGTAAAAACATAACTAGCCAAAATATTATCATAATATAGTACAAGATCTACAAGTCCCATTTCTTCTTTTATTAGGAAAAAAGTCTGTTCACGTTATGAAAAACATTTGAATTACTCTGAAGTGGAAGATTACGACCATAATCCCTCCAAATTCCAGAAAAGCTTTTAATTATATGCAGGACGGCATTGGTCTCCAGAAAGGTTAACATTAACCTAACTTCATGTCTTGGGTTCAGCAGCAGCAGTCATTTTTCTCCTCCTTGGTAGCTGGTGCAGTGCAGTGTTTTGACTTTTGGCTCGGGAACAGAGCTGATAACAAGGATGTTTTGGTTTGGCCAAGGACTTTGTGAGCCTCATGCTCTGCCAGGAGGGCAGAGGAGGGGAAGCCAGAAGGAAGCAGAGACAGGACACCTGACCCAAGCTAGCCAAAGGGGTATTCCATGCCACAGCACGTCACACCTAGGATGTAACTGGGAGTTAGCTGGAAGGGCTGGGAGACTGCAGGGTTGGAGGAGGTATGGGTCGGTGCTTGGTCAGGTGGGGCGGGAGGGGGCGAGTTATCGGTCAGCTGGTGGTGAGGTGATGTATTCTCTTCCCTTGTTATTTCTTTTATCATTATTATCATTGGTGGTAGCAGTAGTGATTTGTGTTATACCTTAGTTACTAAACTGTTCTTATCTCAACCCTTGGGAGTTGCATTCTTTTCGATTCTCCTCTCCATCCCTCCAGGAGTAGGGGGAGGGAAAGAAGGGGGGGAGTGAGTGAACGAGTTACCTGACTGGGTTTAAACCAGGACACTTCATCATAACATTAAGTGCACCATTAGATCATGCACATATTTTACATATAGACATGCTTAAACGTTAAACTGTGTAGAAATGAGCAGCTGGGACAAAGTCTTAACTTTGTAGTTTTAATTATCTTATACAGTCAGTGCAGAACTAGGAAATGGGTTACAAAACTTTAAGTAGCTGTGATTTAATTAACCTTTTACATACATCTTATTTTAATGTGAACAATTCTGTTTAATAAAGATAATGCTTGGTAGATTTTGCAGGAAGAATTTTGCTAGCAGTAAGTAAGGTAGCAACAGCATGCAAAGAATTTTAAATAAAGAAAACATTAGGATATGATTCAGTCATATGAAAAAAGTCTTTAAATTTAAATATTTAAATTTTATATATGCAGGGCTTCAGGATGCTACTATTTACACACAGATTAACAGATGGTAGAATTTGCAGCTGGTACTTTAAGACAAACCTGTGAGAGACTAATCTGAAATCAGACTCTACTGCCCATTGTCTCAAAGACAGGAGAAGCTGAGATGGGACTCCACCATCCACTGCCTGAGGGATGAGTGGGAAAGAGCTGAGATAAGACTCCAATGTCCATTGCATGGGAGAAGGGAGTGAGGAACTGAACTGAGACTCCACCATCCTTGTCTGAGGGATGAATGAGAAAGAGCTCATAAGACTCTTCCATCCATTACACCAAGGACTGGTGTGAGGAATTGCTGTCCATTATCCCACGAATTGCTGCAGACACCGGTGTGTGTGCAGACACGTGCAGTTGGCTGCAAGACCAGGGAAACTGGTCCACCAGGAACAGGAATATGTGACATGAAGAACATAGGTACTTCCCCCAGCTCACAATAAAGGGGGAATCCTTAGATGGTCCTGCACTTGATCTCCTACAGTGGGCAGTTCTTCATTCTCCCAATCCCTGCCTTTGTCTTCTGAAACTTACGCAGTGTGGAATACTTGCTGATGAAGACTGGGGCAGAAAGTCACTGAATACCTCAGGCTTCTCCATATCCCAAACAACCAGGTCTGCATTCCCAGGTGGACCTATATGCACTTCTCATTTTTACCTTAATTTCCAGTGAGGAACTCTCATAACTCCTGAGAAATTAGTCTGAGAAGACAAAGTTCAGAACAAAGAGGGGATCAGTGCTCACTTGTTAGTTAGATCTGGAACTAAAATTTCAAGGTTATTTTATAGGTGTGTGTGGAGACAGTGTTCTCACAGGAGAATGGATAATTGGTACATAAACTCTGAATAATCCTGAAAGATACAGCAAGGCTGTGAGAGGCCCAAGGAAACTTAAGCAAGCAAGATAAGAAGAAGCTAGAATTCACTGATGTAATGAGAACTGTGGACTGTTGGCAAGCTTTCAAGGTCAAGTTCCCACACCTGTGCTTAACCAATTATATGCTAGTTGCAAAGGGTCTTCAGGACATGCATCCAATCATAATATGCAAAATCACTGTAAGTGCATGTAAGAAATAGTATTTAAGGGGTTAAGGCTTTGTAATAAACAGCTTTTTGTCTGATCACATTGATCTCTGACTGAGTCCATGTATTTTCTGCGGCAGGTGTGTTCCAGGGTTGGACTGGAAATGTATTCTAAATTATTTTTAACAGTTTAATGTTGTTGAATGTTTCTTTCCAATGTAAAACCAATGAAGAAAAATCTCTTTTGAAATCAGAACATTCATAACTGAATTCAAGAACCAATAGAAGAAAAGATAATAGTTGAAAAGCTGATAATCATGATTTGGCTCAACTGACTTCTGTTTTTATGCATGCATAGTGACCTGCATTTATTCCCAGGTGCGACTGAGTGTACTTAGCAGCAATGGTTATGGAAAAGTAAGAAGCTATGCAAGATCACAGGAGGCTGTAATAACCAAGATTCTTGGGATCTATCGGAATGAACTGAACAACATCTGCAAAATAATTATCTGAAGCCAACTATGTACTGGAGCTGAAATGAGTACATATTTGGTCTTAAGGGGTTTTTTTGGTTTTTTTTTTTTTTATTCTCTGCTTATCCCACTCCATTTTACCTGCCTTATCCTGTTAAAATAACTGGTTGCTATAGACCAATACTCAGGGGTACTTTTTGACAAATTAAACAGACCTAAATAAACATGGGTTTGTATGTCTATTTTAATTTCATTCTATTTCTCTTGTAGCAATGCCATACATTACCTGGAGAACTCATTTGTCACATATCTTCATTTTTTCACACACAAGTCAAACTTTTTTTCATAACACTTTCACAAGAGAATCCAGGGATATCCTCTATCACTCTTACAAAAGCCTATTGAACACCCTAATGCGCTACAGTGGACATGCTGTGTTCTCTCTTGCAGGATTAAATGCTGCAGATCTGCTGGCTTTGACATTCTTCTATCATTCGGTTTAGGTAAGCAGCTTTAAATATGACAACAGAGGTTTATAGATTAGATGAGCCAAAAAGGATTTTGATTGATCCAGTGGTGTTGGTAGTTTAAAAATACATAAAGTGCACTTTATATGTTATAGCTAGCTACTCCAAAAAGCTTAGGTGTAGTCAAGGAATTCTGTGGTTTTAAACTGGCTTGCTCTACCATGCTGACAATATTAAATATAAACTTCTGTGACATTATTAAATTAACTTTTACTAATCTTACTTATGAAGAGATTTACTGCAGAACAAAGAAATCAAAAAGGTTAATTTATCAGAGGAACTCACTAGCCATTAGTAAAATGTATAGGTTAGTACAATTCCAGACATAAATCAGATTTCTGTATGAAACAACACATTAGAGTATAGCAGTCCAAACTCTGCTTCCAGGGAAGACCTTTTGAGGTTGGATTATTACACTGTAGCAACATATGCTTGATTAGTCTGAACGAACTGAACAGATACTAGTGATTTGAGACTGTGAAGGAATCCCTGACTAATTTTATTAGGATCTAAGCTCCACCTCCCCACCCAATGTTTACTTATTTAAATAAATTCAAACAAAATGTAAAAATAAATAAACCAAAAGTATATGCCAAGGTGTTTGTCTTGAATGATAAAGCTACTTTACATAAACACATCTGTATGATTTAGGAGTCTCGGTCTGATGAAAATTAACTGCCTAAAGCTCTTAAAGCTCTTGCATACTTTTGAAAATATTGCTTATCACCACTCAGATATGAATCTTCTGAGCTGATCTGCTTGTGTAGGTTACAATTCTCTACACCAAAAAGCAATTGTACTTTTTTTTTTTTTTTTGTAGGTATGGACTGCAATTTACAATTGCAGCAAAAGTGATTACAAATTGTAACTGACTTCAGGATGTTAAAGATATGCAGATTTCTTCCATGTCATGCTTGAATATAACTTTTCTTATGAACAAATTCTGATGCTTTGTCCTTAAAACATTTCATTCTAAAATGAATAAATGAGAGTTTTTTATAACCTAAAATAGATCTCTGTCGTGGTTTAAGTCCAGCTGGTATCTCAGAACCATGCAGCGCCCACTCTCCCTCTTCTTCCCCCTTCCAGCTCCTGGAGTGATGGGGAGGAGATTCGAAAGAGTGTAACTCACACAGCTTGAGATAAGAACAGTCCAGTAACTAAGGTATAATACAGAACAACTACTGCTAACACCAGTAATAGTAATGATAAGGGGAATAACAAGATGAGGGAATATAAAACTAAAAGGTGAAAAGGAAAATAAAACATTAAACACAAGTGATGAACAATACAGTTGCTCACCACCGACTGATACCCAGACCGACCCGAGCAGCGATCTGGGTCTTCCGTCTAACTCTCCCTGGTTTATATACTGGGCATGATGTGGTGTGGTATGGAATACCCCTTTGGCTCATTTGGGTCAGGTATCCTGCCTCTGCTTCCTCCTGGCTTCCCATGCCCCTCCTCCCTGGCAGAGCATGAGACTGAGAAAGTCCTTTATCATAGTAAACAATACTTAGCAAGAACTAAAAACATCAGTGTGTGATCACTGTTGTTCTCAGGCTAAAGTTGAAAATACAGCACTGTACTAGCACAGCTACTAAGGAGAAAAATGACTGCTACTGCTGAACCCAGGACAATCTCATATCTATATTATTGTAAATTATTTCTATCAACAAACCGTTCCAGGAATTATCTAACAGAAAAGGCAGTTTCTGCATTATTGAAATACCAAGTGGAAGTACAGGATGGAAATAATGTTTTTTAATATAGAAAATCAAACAATTTTCTGAAATTAATACAGTGAAAATATTTCTGCGTGGGTTGACTTCAGCTGTATTATGGACCTCCTACACTGTCTGGAACAGAAATCATAGTGATGCAAGAACGACTTCTGCAACCAAAATCAGTGTTTACCTGGAATGCTTACCCAGAATGGAAATATGCAGCACAAAAGTGAACTCAGTCAAGCAAACACTTCAGATCATATCATAAATTCAGAAATTGCTGGTTTTATTTGGGAATGTGTACATACTAAATTTTGAAAATATGTTAAGAATTCTTTCTTCTATCACTTCTGAGCAGTTGCAGGATGTCCACATTTTGCTCCTGTGCTAGAAGAAAGCAAGAACTGAAATATCAGAATATTCCAAAGTAGACATTTTGAATAGTGTTTGGCTTTACTAACTTTTAAGAAATCATTAAGAATTTTTATTCATGGAAAAACCCTACTTGCTTCAATTAAAACAGGAAAACCAACTCTCAGAATACTCTGTTCATATTTCAGCAATTCTTAGAGGTTTCCTATGAAACTGGGACTTGACTGGCCTTCACACTACTTGTTCACAAAGAATTAGTCTATAACCTTAGACAAGGCAAAGAGAAAAGAACAAATGGACAAATAAATCAAAGATGCAATGTATACCTTTTTTTTTATAAAGAATCACCTGAAGCTTAAGTGACAGCAATTTCAAACACAGCAAAAGACATATTGTCAAAGGATGCATCTACCTGTGTTCATGCAGTTAGATCTGGACTCCTCGGCCTTTACCCAGAGCTGGGTGACTGCTATGACCATGTTAAATGCAGTGTATTTCCACATATGTCCCTTAGCAGAATATATTTGCATGGCATACTTTGAAGCTGGCTCTGTTTAGTCAACTCAGAAGGCGGAAGAGGAAGCTGGGTCAATATTTATCCACCTCTGTAGACACACACGTTCAAGTTCTGAGGAACTAAATCCTAGTGCACTGTCATCATGAATTGTTAGCTTTCTGTCTCTGCATATCTATCCATAAATTCAAACTAGCTCCTGGTTAAAATAACCTACATTCCATCTAAAACATTTTAAAAAAGGAACATTCTAATTTAGCTGCTCACTGTTTCTGAATTTCAACAATTTTTTGCCTTGGGTCTCTTTCTCTGCGAGGCCAGAGTTAAATGGAAACAAAGTAGGCTCACATGCATAGATAAATTCTCACAGATATATGACGTAAAATCATTTGAACAGCTCACCCAACAATGCAATCTTCAGAGATTAGGGTTTCATAAATATCATCAATTTTGACAGATATACAGCAATCCATGTCCAAGTGTGAAAACAAATTGCAAAGACTCAAAAAAAACCCAGGCAGAGTTAAAGGGCAAATTACTAGTCTCTATGCAGCACTAAGTCACAGAACATAAAAGAAAAATAAGAAATACAATTTCTGATGAGATGACTCCTGGGCAGATATCTCCTACACCACACACACCATCACCTCCTTTACATCAGTGAGTGACTGCCAGTGGAAAGTAATCCTTCTGTCGGGTACTAAACAGCAGTAAAACAAGAAGAATAGGGCAAATATATGGTGGAAAATGGGAACAGAATAGGTTACCACAAACATCAGTTTCTGAAGTTATTCACATGTGCAAAATATTGATCATGTAAATATATAAGCTTATATTAATCTTTGACATTAAATTCATTTTGTAAAACACCCAATCCCTTATGATATGAAAAGGAATTCCATTTGTACAAAGCCACATTTATGCAAGAAAAATTAAAGCAATTCTCCCAACACCTGTACTTGAGAAGGCTCTATTTAGTCGTTAGATTAGAAATAATGTAATGGGGAAGAGAAAGAGCAAGATTACGCTTAAACACCACAATCCTGAAAAAACAAAAACAGAACATGTTGCAGTAAGGGAAACTCAAACCATATTTAAAAATCTGAAAAAAAGCACACAGAAAAACAGACAAAGATCAAGCAAAAAACCTGCCCACTTTTGGATTGCTGTATATATAACATGGCATATTTGTAGAAATATGAGAAATATGTCGTTCTTTTGAAAAAAAAAAATCCTCAGTGTAAGCATATGAAGGTGTAATACTTCTCAGAAAATCCATTCAAACTCAAGCAAAATTTGAACGAAGGACAACACAGAAAGAAACCAAACTCCGTGAACGTTAGGGAGATCTGAAAATATGTAAGATTCAGCCAGTAATAAAACTGAACAGATTTCCCCAACAAACACATCAAATAGACATCATTGACCACCAGGAAGTAAAATCATAGAATCATATAATAGTTAGAGTTGGAAAGGACCTTAAGAACATCCAGTTCCAGTCCCCTGGCATGGGCAGGGACACCTCACACTAAACAATGACACCCAATGCTCTGTCCAACCTGTCCCTGAACACCTCCAGGTATGGAGCATTCACAACTTCCCTTGGCAACCCATTGCAGTGCTTCACCACCATTACAGTAAAGACCTTCCTTCTTATATCCAAACTAAACTTCCCCTGTTTATGTTTTAACCCATTACCCCCTGTTCTATCACTACAGTCCCTAATGAAGAGTCCCTTCCCCAGCATCCTTATAAGCCCCCATCAGATATTTGAAAGCTGCTGTGAGGTCTTCATGCAGTCTTCTCTTCTCCAGGCTGACAGCCCCAACTTTCTCAGTCTGTCTTCATATGGGAGGTGGGCCTAAGATCTTCATTTTCACAGTGCCTGCGTCTGCCTTCCAAGACTTAGGTGGTGTGCTCAGAGCCTTTGCCAGTGAAGACCGAGGCAAAGAAGTCATTCAGAACCTCAGCCTTCTGCAAATCCTGTGTAGCCAGTCCTCCTGAGAGCTTCCTGAGGGGGCCCACCTTGCACCTAGTCTGCTTTTTATTTGCTATGTGTCTGTAGAATCCCTTCCTGTTATCCTTAACATCCCTAGCCAAGTTTAATTCTAACTGGGCCTTAGCTTTCCTAACCTGGTCCCTAACTTCCCGGACAGCATCCCTGTATTCTTTCCCGGCCGCCTGTCCTTGCTTCCACCTTTCATAAGCCTTTTTTTCATTTGAATCTTCTTAAGGAGCTCCTTATCCATTCAAGGAGGTCTCCTGGCCCTCCTGCTGCACTTCCTTCTAGTTGGGATGCAACACTCCTGAGCTTGTAGCAGGTGATCCTTGAATATCAACCAAGAGTCTTGGGCTCCCTTGCCCTCTAGGGCTATATCCCATGGAACCTTACTAAGCAGGTTCCTGAAGAGGCCAAAGTCTGCTCTTTTGAAGTCCAGGGCAGTGAGCTTGCTACATGCTCTTCTCACTGTCCTGAGGATCTCAAATTCGACCATCTCGTGATCACTGCATCCCAGGCTGCCCTGGACCATCGCATTTCCAACTTACCTGAAGCTTGTTTGCATGAGACTGCCTACTATACTTAGTCCACTTCTCCATGTTTTCTTCCCTATTATAACATTTTACCCTTCTCCTAAGCAATCTATGGTAAGTTTCGCACGTTTCCATATGAACTTTTGAGCACACTTAATTATCTCCCTTAAATATCCTATAGTAAATTTGCTCTTTCACACCAGATCCCAAATATTGTAATTTCCTATCTACCTGACCTATTACAAAGTTGTGGTTGATTCTGCCTGGTGCCTTTAACAGCCCATCCACCAGGTCTGGTCTTTGATATGGAATTTGCTATCTACTGTTCCCTTACATTTTCTGCGTTTGTGTCTTCAGTTTTTTGCTTGTCCTGTTTCTTATCTTAGCCTTTTAAACAAATGTTTATAGAAAACAGATGTCCTACACTTCAGCTATCCCTACAGAATCTTGCCTAACCATCAGTCTAACTCTATCCTTTTCCCTGTCCCTCTCATTTTCTCTGTGTGTACATTCAATCATTTGGGAGAAACTGAGAAGTAAGAAGAAGACAAGAAGGGGAAGGACATATTCTGCAATGCACATCTTGATGCATACCCATGTCCTTTGCTATTCATAAAATTTATTGTTAAATTTTCTCAACCTTTCAAGAGCAAAGACCACTTCAAAAAGGTGCATTAGAGAGGAACAAGTTGTGCTTTTATTCTTAATAATAAACAAAAATGCTGTTGGTGAGACAGATGATTTAAATATTGACTTCAGCTGCTTCTTTTACAAAATTACGATGAAGACGCAGGGTTTACTCAAATGCCACAGAAATTTTAGAATCTGAAAAAGAAAACTGGCTCTGTATCATATTTACCATATTGTTTGTATCACCGTGTCACTTTACTTTCATTAAAAAAATATTAAAAATAATTTCAAGACAGGAATTTTTTGCAAACTTTTTCCACAAATCTTATAAATCATGTATAAGCTTTTGTTTCTCAGCAGGACTATTTTTCTGTCAAACCCTTCATAGAGAAATTAAAATATTCCTTTGTGAAGCACATATATGGAAACGTGATTTTCTGAGATTTCTTTTTTATTCAAATGCACTTTTACATGTCCTATGGAAACTATTTGAAATGTCTTTTTCATTTTATTAGCACTAATTGTGCTCCTGCATGCTCCAGGTAAGATTTTCAAATTCTGAGCTTTTCAGTAGAGAACTCCCATGCATTTTGACAAACCCTGCATTGAAATCAAAAGTGACTAAATGCTACATTCAGCTGGGAAGTATTTTTTAAAGGCTTAGTGCTGTCCACTTCAGTAAAAGTATTTCATCTACTGCTGTAGAACTACAAAAGAATAATTCAAACCTTTTTTACTACAAATACTTCTGGATTTGAGGTATGATTATTCAGGTTATGTATCTGTTCACTTGCATACTTGATCTAAAATACGTTTGCTTATGTATTCTCAGTGTTACATTAATCTAAGTAACAGATGTTTTTTTAGAATAACAAAGTGAAGGAGTGAAATAGATCAGTGACTTGACAGACTCTAAAAAAAGCTTTGCATTCATAATGAAATTACAAATTTTATTAAAACCATTATATTAATATTCAAATTGTGTGTTATTACACTTACATATCACTGAATATTATTTTAGTCAAGCTAGGACCAATTATTTTATTTCTCTGACAGCTTATTGTGGTAATTGTCACTATGTGCAGTCAGGCAAATAAGTTTCTTGTTGAAACTTCAGAAAGTAGCTAAGATATGATGTTAATGACCTTGGAACGTCAGATTTGAAAACAAAGGGAATGTTGCTTTCAGTTTCATTGATATAATGAAGAGGAAAGCAACATCTTTGCATGAAAAGGTACACAAGACATACCAGTAAGCTAAGACCATATAGTGAAAAGGGAGTACAATAAGGGATTAAAGGCAATGCTTTTTGGATGATGGTAAATCATTTCCTGGTGAAGCCAGCACTGAGTTAAATTCTAGTTAAAGTTAATAAAGCAGACCTTCCTAGAAGATAATGATTTGGTTTCCTGAAAGCTGTCAAGTTCCAGATTTTTTTATTCTCCTTTGGCATAAAAACAAATCCTTTTAAATGCTACTTGAAAATGGAGGTGTGTCAAAATATCTTCTTCATGTTAAAGAGGTCAGCTTTTTGACACAAGCATTTACCTCATAAGTATTCCTTCTCAATCAAAACCTTTACAATGAAAACTTTGTCAACATATATGCTCTGGAATTTTTCTGAAAAGTAAAAAGTGTTTTGAATTAAACAAAACACCTTGCTCAAATGTGATTTTTCCAGAAGTAACAAAAATAGAGAATCCTGGTGTCCTAGAGATTTGGGGTTCCTTGCCTCTAAATTCCCTCTAATTCACCCCACCATAAAAAGAGTGTGCATCCATACCAAGAGACAGAACACTTTGCTGGTTCATTCTAATTTTCTTTCCTGTGTACATCTGCCCAGGTGACTGGCCAACTTGCTGCTACCAGAACAAGTGATTAATTACAGATTTCACAAAGTTTTTATTTTCAAGAGCAAGTAATTATTCTCTTTCTTCAACAACCTGTTTAGGGGGGTGGAGTAAGAGGACAAGTTTGAGTAAGGACTTGTGTTTGATATTATTTTTTTTTGGTGGTTGCTAACACTGGCAAGAGCTTATTATGGGTGACTGATAAACAGCATGATCACACAAAAAGATAAATTAGAGGAAAAAAAGATTTATGAAAAATATTATTTCATCACTACTAAATCCATTATTACACCTTAGCATTATGTACTAAGAAAATAATCTTGTTTGATTATTATACCATTTATGCCTACCTAGTAATTTTGCAAAAACACTCAAGAAAATTATGACTTCTGGGTTTTGCTTTGTAGGATATGCGTAATAAACATCACTTACAGTTCAGTTACGGAAAGGGTATTTGTATTTTTGTACTGCTCAAAGCAGTGAGATCTCTTTATATTTTAAGGACAAGATTTGGCTCCCTGAAGAAAGCAGTGAAGTGCCATAAGCACAGACATATCTATATAACTAGTCCTATCTGATGGGACCTTCTTATCAGTGGCTGATTGTCTCTATATACACCAGGCATTAGATGGCCTCAGAATTTCAGCTTAATGTCTCAGTGAAATCTGTCACACTGGAATGATGTATACTACACAGATACATTGCTTAAATTTTGTAAAGCCACTGACTCTATTTAAATTATAACTCTGGCTAATCAACATCTCTGTTATGCAGTTTTTATTGCTTTACCTAGCCATAAAAGCCACTCTTGCTGTAGAAAAGCTTCTATTCAGTATTTTTCTTATCTCCTCAATAAACTTAATTTCAAAATTGGAATGGGGAAAAAGACCAAATAAACAAAAAATCAGGGGCTTGTGGTCAGAACAGCCGGGGGAAAAGTGTTTTTCGCTATAAGTACTTGAACCATGGTGTCTGGCATGTGTAAGCAGCACAAAAGTATAACTTGTTGGCTTTTGTGAAATCAGGAAGACATTCATCAGGCAAGAGAAACAAGGAAGCTCTGCAGTCCAGAAGTTGGGAGGAAGATGTAAGAGACTCTGAGGGGATTTGGAAAAACTGAGTTTTAATGTCCTTCAATGGACATTAACTTCCTTTTCTGAAACAGATTTTCTCTAAGATTAAGGCAATTTTACTGTGCATGTCTACCTCCCATGGAAAAGCTCTGTGGACAGGCAAGGAATAGATTTAAATAAACATCATATTTCACACCCCATATTAATGCCCAATAAACCTTGCTTCTGGCTATTTTAAGAGAAGAATCTCTTTCCTCATAAAATAGCTTCAGACTTGCCTAGGACATAATTTCCAAATGCTTTGTAGGATAGAAGGAAACATTTTCACCTAGTTCGATATATATAAACACACAGTCATGTCACTGGTAACATCTGAAATAGCAACCCACATGTTCCCTAACCAAACACAGACACCTCTCAGACGTAGCCCCTGACAACAGAGTGATCATATTAAGGCTGTCACATCTAGAGCTCTGTGTTTCAGCTATATTTAGCACAGCATCACTCTTGTAAACTTTATATATAGGAAAGAAATCTGTTTTTGTCTTGCTTATTTTCTGCACTGCATGCCACACAGCAGTAAACTAACACTTCATACAGGCATTTTGTTTTGTTGGGCCATATGATGGAACAGCAGCATTCAGTATAAATGGAGAAGAATAGTGCATAGCTTAGATCCAGCCCAGAAACAAACAAATCATAGAGTGCTCCTTGAGTTTGTCTTCCCATGTGTTCATTTGCAGCAGATCTGTGAGGCACTGCAAGCTGACAGGTGGAATCATTTGCCTCATAGATCATGAATGGAGCTACAGTAAGATGAATTGCATGCAAAATAGCAGACAAAAATCAACAACACATGACATACTGAGGCAATGAGTATTCTGCAATAGAATAGGAAACTCACTGAAAGAAAAGCAAAAATAAAAGATACCACAGCTGTACATCAGAATATAACAGATGGAGATGTGATAACCTAAGCTTAGATGAACATTACATGCATTAAAGACATGATGTATGGGATATAGTAGAAGATGACCTGTTAAATCCAGAAGGTCAGTGTAAGGTATTCCTCTTACAGATTTTTCAGTCTAGCCTGTTGTGTTAACATTTGTTTATAGCCATTTTGTTAGCTGCTTGAAGCATATTGAGATATCTTTACTGGTATCTGTCTCCTGAACAGTAGGTGAAGAGATAGTGGAAATGCTGGTTTAATCTAAAAGAGTAACAGAACATCTAAGACTAAAATCTTTTCCTGATTCAGCAAAACATCCATATATTATGTTTTGTCACTCACACAGCTATTAGCTGGTATGTTTAATTGTAGCTGTACTGAAAGATTAGTTTACTGTAGTTTCTGTCAAAATAAAGGCTCCATTTGCTGAACGTAGATTGTCCCAGAAGTGGGACAATCCATTTTTTTCAGGACTGAGTTATGACACAGTACTTTGTAGCTGTATTTAAGAACTGCTGAAGTCAGAAGAGAGTGTTTTTCACCTGTGCATTCTTTAGGAAAGCATGCTGCTACTTCTTCAATATGTACTGCTACCACAGTGGTGCTGAGAACCACGATTCCAGAGAGGTGACTCTATGTGCATCCATTGCTCATGTTCAACACAGCATCTTCATGGCTGGGGCAGTATCATGGACATGCCACTGCTTTTTTTTTAAAGTTTGTCTTTTATCTGAAAAAACTCAAACCTTAAGTCGCTGTGAAAAAAAGAATGAAGTTAGTATCCTTTTTGTATATGAAAAAGATATTCCTTTCGGAGTTGATGTAGTAGGAGTCCTTTTAAAACCAGGATGTTTTTCCCTCTTCCCTTGAGTAACCATCAACAAAATGCAGCCTGGTCCTGAGTCCAAGAACTGTGAGTAAAGCGTTGGGCTAAGTCCTGAATGCTGTCACATTGCAATAACTTTGTGCACAGCTCTTGCACCTTGTAAAATGTTCCCCTCCACCAAGCTGAGGGTCACTGCGCTCAGAGAGAGCAGGAAGGCATCTGGTACTGAGGAAGAGGAGGGCAGCCCTTCAGGGGGAACAAACAAAAGTCATAGAAACCTTCCTAAGGTGGACAGAACGACAATAACACCCTGCACCACTGTGGGGTGAGGCCCTGTGATCATGGGGCTGGGGCCAGGCTGGAGGAATAGTTCTGAGGAAAAGGCTCAGGAGAGCAGGGGGAAGCAACGAGGGGCACTCTCAGTCCCTGAACCCCGGCTCTTTCCAAATAAAACCTCTTTCAGTCCAGAGGCCACACATGTCAGAGAGAGCTGGGCACATGTATAGGCCACCATTGCATCAGTTTTCTGATGTCACCAGCTGGATGGACAGAGTAAGTTTTTCATAAACAAATGAGATTTCATCTATAGCAATACATGAAAGAATAATAACCTACTATTAACCTTATATTAACCCAATACAGGTTTGGAAGGAGAGTGGGAAAGGAGAGGTCCATTTACACTCCTTCATTAACATCATTTTAACCAAAGACTGTAACTGTTATCAATATTGTAGCCAATTTCGGTTTAAAGTATAAATTTTATTAAACTGAGTAAGCAATAGCAGATAAAACAGCGCTGGGTGCGCTGGGGAGTCCTCCGCTCCACCCAAGGCGCACGCGGTCTCTGGGAGGTGGTCCTTTATTTTTTTCGGTTCAAGGCCCCAGCCAATCCTGTCGCCCCTCCTCACTCCGATGTTGACATGGCTCTTCCCCATTGGTTCCCTTTGTTGCAGAGGTCTCATCACCGAGAAGTTTCGGGAAGTTTCGAGAAGCTCCCGGAGGCTTCGAGAAGCGTCCACTACCAGCCTCCTCGCCATCGCAAGCCCCGCCCCTCAAGTGCTGCAACAAGACACCACTTCGAGCCACCCAACTCCCCTCTTTTCTCTCTCACAATCCCGCGCAACAATACAACTGACCTCCCCCCCCCATTACTTCTGGAGTACAACAGTTACAGAATCAAAAAGGAGTATTGTTTCACATAAGGACAGCCACAGAGAGCCTCCCTCCCCCTAAACTTCTTGATGAACAAACCCCACACATTACAGTAACTTTGCCTTTGAATCTGATAGGAGATATTTCCTACCTGCTGCCTCACTTCCATATCCATTAATCTGGAATGTGTCTGGGGAAGTTAACAGAAATACACCTTTGTGAATGTCGATCTATGCTAGGTCCAAACTGAGAGATCTTTTTCCTTCAAACCCTCATCATAATTATGTTCACTGTTATCATATTTGTTTCATGTCCTAAAGTGGAAGAAGATTAGACCCCAATATTTCAGTAATAAACTTTGCACTAAGGAGCTTTAAAACCTGTTTGCAAATGAAACAAGTTAGGACAAACCACTTTAATCCAGAAAGTTTAAGCACAGAGATAAAGGGAGCAGGGAACTGCAGGTGCCTTGTCTTGAAAATTGTACAATACCTCATTCAAACAGCTAAAGCAAATGGTTGATGCCATTATTTTCTGCCCAAAAGTCCTCATGAAATCACTAGGCTGTATATTTAAATTGGTTAAGCACAGTTCTAAAACTGGAGTAGTTCAGTGGACAGTCTGTAAAACTTAAAAATTACTCTCTGTGAGGGAGATTTTTTGACTGAAATAGATCTCAGTCTAAACCAAAAAAAATAGACTATAAATTGATTGCTTTTTGGAATCTTATCTGAGAATAATGAATATTACTATTGTAGTACAATACCTGGTATGTAGTGTATATATGTGCATATGTGTGTGTATATATCAATACAATACACATCATGAATATGTTATGTATATATATGCATGCACATACAAACATTATGAATATAAAAAAAGGAATCAGTACGATTGAGTCATTATGCAGGACAAATGACTGTCTTTACTATCTTTATAACAAAGAAACTATCTTTATAACTACATAAAGATCTCTCTGGTCAAACGTTATCTTTGCCTCTAAATCTTTCTCTGTGACCATAAGGAAAAAAATTTACCATCTGAAAGATTTTTTCAACACCAATGGAGACATGGAATAGACAGGATGTTACTGTTTAAAATCATTAAGAAATAGCTTATTAGATTCTTCAGGTCATGAACTTCTGTGATCTTGATTTATGTGAGTGAAAAAGGGAAATCTGTGACTTGAGGGCAAGCTCGGTGCTAATCTGGGTGCTCACATAAGAGTGAATACTGCAGAGATGTGGAACTCTGTTCTTTTTTGCCACTTTTTACCATGTGAGAATGTCATTATCTGTGATGAACTTTGCTTTATAATCACTTCTAGTAACATCCACTAATGTTTTTTTTGTTGTTTTTTTTTTTTTCACAGTGCTGATGTTACTTCATTAGCCATACCAAGAGATAGCACTAATGAGTATAAGCTGGTATCTTAACTGTTACTGTGGACCTCTTCCTAGTGAGAATAAAGTGTTGTTACTGGCACAGGGCACAGGTAACAAACAAGTCTACACTCTGTCATCACTGTTTGGGATGACTGCAGTGCTATTGGTCACAAAATAGACTAGTAAAAAAAAAAAAAGTTTATGCACATATATATGAGCACTTATGCATACACTCACAAATACATATGTACATAAATGTAGTGACTGTAGTTGAGAATAGAGGAAACTAAGTAGATCCCTTGCATCTCCATATTCCACTTTGATTCTGTACAGTATAGCCTTGGCTATATCAAGGATAATCAACCTCTGTCAGTCTGTCATTAATCTCTACAAATGCTCTGCAACTGAGTAATTACAAAGAAATTAAATGCAACCTTCCACTTTTAAATAACAGTAATGCCATGACACAAACCTATAAAAATAGGAAATTAAAAGATAAGAGTTGCAATAGGTCCTTTATTCACATTAATATGAAGAACCGACAACCATATGAATTAAAGAAGTAGTGGCGACTTTAAAGCCATTTTCCTTGAGCTAAAGTGCTTATTTTTCCTCCATTATCAATATCTATAGACTTTTGCCAAGTAAAATATTCTTTCTTTTGAAAATAAAAAGTAAATATCTCTTGCTTGCAGAAAATAGCGTATGTGGCCCTTTTGCAGTTTTTAGTTACTGATGGCCTCTGTCCCCACCACCTTTTTCAGATAAAAAGTTATCTCAAAATATAGGGTAAACTGAGATCATAGATTTGCTCTTATTTAAGGGATTTTCCCCCACATATATATTTCTTTCATGGACAATAGTGTTTTTAACTTGAGACAAAATAAACTGATAAACCAGGCCATAGCAATTTGTGAAACCTAGATTAGCTCAATTATCTCATCAGGTATGCAGAATTCTTTAACTACTGTGCTGCTGTATTTTGTGCCTGTCTTTGAAATGATGGCAGGTCATATTGGAGAGGTGATACCTCAGCAATTTCCAGTGAATTTGAGGGGAATGAGTTAGATGACAAAGCTTACATTTCTAAATAACTTTGAAAGAAGCTGTCCATTACCAGACATAGAATGTAGTCATTCACAAACTCTTTACACATATTACAGGTGACTTAGAGCCTAGAACTGGTTATAGGAGTAGTATGTGTTAGGCATTCTACACACATGTCAGAGTCCCCTTTTCAAAATATTTACTGTCCAAGTAAATGAATTAAACTACAGATGTCAGAAGAAAAGGAAAAGCATTCATTCTCTTACCAGGTAATAATTTCACAGATGTAAAAAAAAAAGTGAAGTCTGCCTTCCAAAGCACTGCTAAGATTCCAAAGTGAAAAATTATATTTTTATTTGCCAATTATTATACTTAAAGTCAGATGTAGACCAACTGAATGCTTGCAGCCCAGAAAGCCAACCGTATCCTGGGCTGCATCAAAAGGAGCATGACCAGCAGGTCGAAGGAGGTAATCCTGCCCTTCTACTCTGCTCTTGTGGGACCTCACCTGGAGTATTGTGTGCAGTTCTGGTGTCCTCAACATAAGAAGGACATGGAACTCTTGGAACAAGTCCAGAGGAGGGCCATGAGGATGATCAGGGGACTGGAGCACCTCCCATATGAAGATAAGCTGAGAAACTTGTGGCTGTTCAGCCTGGGAAAGAGAAGGCTGCATGGAGACCTCATAGCAGCTTTTGAGTATCTGAAGGGGGCCTACAAGGATGCTAGAGAGGGACTTTTCATTAGGGACTGTAGTGATAGGACAAGGGGTAACAGGTTCAAACTTAAGCAGGGGAAGTTTATATTGGATGTAAGGAACAAATTCTTTACTGTGAGAGTAGTGAGGCACTGGAATGGGTTGCCCAGGGAAGTTGTGAATGCTCCATCCCTGGGGGTCTTCAAGGCCAGGTTGGACAGAGCCTTGGGTGACATGGTTTAGTGTGAGGTTTCCCTGCCTATGGCAGGGAGGTTGGATGTAGATGATCTTAAGGTCTTTTCCAACCCTAACTATTCTACAATTCTGTGATTCTATGAATGAGTCAAGAGGACCATAGTGAAAAATTATCTAGGAAAGATAAAAATGTTGCTTAGCATCAAGAATAAAGGATTTCTATTTATTTATTTTTAGAAGGAAACAATCTGTTTTTCATGGCTACTTGAAGTTCTCAATTTTTCAGCTCTGTGATCATTGAAAGTTTCATCATGGCACCCAGGTCTTCCCAGTGTCAGCTCTACTGTCTATCAAAGCTCTACAGTCTATCAAATCACAACACCTTTCATATAGAGACCTCTGCGAAAGACCAGAATAACTTTTATTTATCCCATAGCATTTTGATAGTTCAAATTAGACTGGGAATACAAAAGTCTAAGCAGACATCTAATGTCAGTTCATTCCCTTCCTATGAAGCACAATAACATACAAATTCTACTTGGAAAGTTATCTCCAGCCTAAAGGAAATATTCAGTAATTTTTTCCTTGGTAATCTCCTTGGGCTGTTGCACTCAAAGCTTTATTGGTAGCAAAATCTAGCAACCAGAGAGTAAGATTAAAGAGTAATACAGCAGCATGTTTTGTCCTGAGCTCTGCACTCATTCATGGCCAGTTTAAACCTGATATTGCAGTACCTCTTCATTATCTGTCATGTCTGTCCTGTGTGTGTGATGACAGTAATTAAAAAGTTAGCATTCTTAACTTTTTTTTTCCTACTGTCTAGACAAGAGAATCTCTAATGTCCTTTTGTGCCATAAGCTTTCTGTTCCCTTCATCCCACTGTGCTCTCATGCCTGATTTGCCAAGGCAAGTCGTCATCCTGGAGGAGCCTCAATGCTGTTTGAGCATGGACAGACCTGTGCAAGAACTGTCGCCACTGTAGCTGGACTGGTCTCACTCCTACTGCTGCTGTCTTTAAATTTATGCCAGTGGGTAGAGTGAGAAGAAATGTCTCTGGTCATAGCTACAGGGACCTGAAAAAAAAATAAATTATCTTGAGCACAGCCCTGAACAGGGAATTTTCAGAAAACATTAGTATCTGTGTACCATGGAAATCTCTGATGGTCATAAGTCTAATATACGATTGTATAGCTTTACAATGAAAAATGAAAATGTAGAAAAATTATTTTATCTATGTCACATGACAACAAAATTAACATAATGTTGAAGACTGACAGGAGCTACATGAGTTAAACTTTATTGTAGTTTAAAAGTTAAAATATAAAAAATGTTAGTATGATGGAAACTAGAGTGATCTTTAAAAATGGAACATATTGAAATAGAGCGATATGTGATTACAATTAATATTGGAAGAAGCCATTTGTTATAACTGGCATTAAGACAAAAAAAATTAAAGAACCTTAGAATTTTTAATGGAAGCAATTTAAGTCAAGAAATATCTTCTTGTTATTTTAAAACCTTTAAAAATGTTTACTTTACACTGTGAAATTGCTTTGAATATTAAATAGATTTATAGTTAAATAGATTTATTTTTATCTTTAGGTAAATTATTTATTTATTAAATAGATTTATTTTTATCTTTAGGTAAATTTATAAATAACATTAAAAGGAAAAGAGTGAAAGTTAGTTTCTATGCATTTCATTAGTGATATGTTTTGTATTCATCTGTCTGCTTTTAGTTTCATTTATTCTTAGACCAAAATAAGATCTATGAAGCTACTTTAATCAATAGCTACCCTGATATGTAAATCTGTTTGAATATTGAGGAACTGTAAAAATCTACCCGGTCTGAATATTTACTTGATTTCTTTCTCCAAAATAACAGTGTTAGGAACGACAGTGTGAAAGTTGTAACTTAGAAAACATGTGTGAATAAATCCAACTGAAGATAACCTTAAAAATAAAAATTTAGTTCTGATATTGTGGCTGAACAATGTTTTGAAGTGGGACAATATTGAGATTTCAGATGCACCAATTTAAACACCTTAAATCAGCAAAGAGCATGGAACACAGACTCTGTTATAGTAGCACTATGGCTCATACTTTATAGCACCTTTTTATGATCCACAATATTTCCTTCTATTCAAGTCAGCAGGTGGTCTGGGACATGACTTGTTACTGACCTGCTGTACTGTGTATTCATTACAGAAATCTGAGAAGCCTGCAAACGAGGAAGTGTGGCTGTGGATAAAACTGACAACAAAACTTAAAAATCTACCCTTTTTCTTCTTAACCCATATATAAATCTGTTTTAAAGGGTATTTCAAGTCTATGATACATGGCTAGTGCTGTGAATTTATATCCAAAAGAGACAGTACAAAGGTAGGGTGGCAAGATTAGAACATTAGTTTGTAGGTTATATCTAAGAAATATTCCCAGTGAATGCAGATCCAAAGTCCCTGCTGCAATAAATGCTAGTCCTTCACAGATAATTATGATTTTAATTAAAAAAAAAAAATGTGTAGCATTAAAAACAGATAGGTAAATCTTTGATTTTAGGCCATAGCCATTGAAAAAATATTTAATACTGTAAGTTAGCTTTATAGGAAATACATGAATAACATCACTTTCATTTTTAATGTTCTCTTTCTAGCAGTTACCAATACCATTTAGAATTTATTGCCATTCAAAACTGGATGAAAATGGTAGAAAAGTGTTATTTTTTTTCCCCTCATAAATATATTTAGTATTCATACATAATCCAACATGAGCTTACACTCTGCCTAGTCAAGAGAACATTTCTTCTTCAACAGGACTTGTTTATCTTGTATCATTCATAGAATTCTAGGACCAGGTTATACATAAAAAGCCAGAGACTTAACAGAGCTCAGCCATGTGAAGAATTTGTTTTCCTTCTACAGGGCCTTTAAAATCAGAGTTAGCTGATTAATTTTCATGTTTTATGAATTATTCATAGTTTAATCATTAACAACCAAATACAGACAATTCTGAATCTAGACCAGTATTTCAGAATCCATTAACTGGTCCATCAATGCAATATAAATTCAAAGCTGCAAGAAATGAAGTAATATGTGGTGATTTCCTTGGGCTTTATCCAGTTTTCTGTTTCTGTTGGTGGGCTTGCATTATCAAAATAAATAGAAAACTTGTTATACTACTTTGCTTTGTTACATAGGTACATTTTTGAATCTTATGTTTCATACTCCAACAGGCACATATTGCCTAAAATAATTCAATGACATCTTCTAAATATTTTTTGCTTCCATTTTTGCATATCTTGTACCACATTTCTTGCATTTAATCTCTTTTCAGGTTGTTGTTTGGTTAAAATTTTATTGAGAGAGAAAATATGTCTATGAAAAGGATACACTTAACAACAGCAGTTTTATGAAAAAAATTCAGTGCTTTGATAACAGGCTTAAATGGCTTCAGGACCATTCAGCAACTCAGCAAAAGTAAGAAATTAAACTGTGTTCATTTGTCCACCATTAGCTTTGTTGATTTTGTATTTAAGCACTGATAAATGCTGCATGTGCCTAGACACTTTACTTACACTTTTTTTAATCGCTATGTTGCCCAGAGAAGCTGAAGCTTCCCCATCCCTGGCAGTGTTCAAAGCCAGGCTGGATGAGACTTTGAGCAACCTGGTCTAGTTGGAGGTGTCCCTGCCCATAGCAGGGATGCTGGCACTAGATAATCTTTAAGATAGCTTGCAACCAAACCATTCTGTGGTTCTATGAAGATTAAATACCAAAATCTAGTAAGCAATTTTGTTTAAATAAATAAATATATTATTCTGAAAATAGTCATTAAAACTCTTCCACAAAGTATGGTCTAATGTTTGCACTGCCAAGTGTTATCAAGGGTCACACAAAGAGCTGGTTATTTCATTATCTTTTTCTTTTCTTTTTTTCAGTTTTGCTATGTATTTGTGCCTGCTGTTTATTTGATTACATTTGCTGATTTATAAGATATTCCTCAGGTATTTTTTCTCAATTTGGCAAAATAGTCTTGCTTGTGACTGTGGGATACACTCAAAACCAGTTTTACTTAATGGACTAATTCAGAAGAATCATTTGCAGACTCTGGATACTGAATTATGAGTGTATTGAACCATGAATCTATTCTTATTTTCATGGATCAAAGACAATCTAACAGTACAATATGCATTTCAGAACTGTCTCCCCAGTCATAATCCTGCTCCTAACCAAAATGATAACATCCTGTTCTGTCCCCAGCTAATTAGGAACCATTCAATCAACACCAGCTGCTATTATTAATTGATCCTGCCAAACCAGAAAAGCGTGTATTCTACTTCTTGGTTCCAAAATCTAAGACTAAGCATCACAACCCTTCCTAAGTCTTATCACAGCCCTAACTGTATTCACAATAGAGACACAGATATCAGGTCAATAAATAGCTGAATGCTCTGCACTTTATGTCGAATATGCAGCTTATCCATGTACCTGGCAGGATCTAGTAAGGAACCATACATAACTGTCCTAAACTTTAAGCCTACACTGAAATAGAATCCTGACTTTACAACCTATCAAAAAATGCATTTGAAGCTACCTATCCCTGTAGAGTTCTTATACGGTTCTTCAGAGATTTACAGTATGGAACACGCAACCTAATTCTCAAGACATTAACCGAGATATATCAGGATATAATAGATAGCCTCACTTTTTGCTATTAATGAAGTAATCAACTTTTTTTATTGTTTTATATTTGTCTTTTTTTTTTTTTTCATAGAGCATATCAGCATAACAACCACTCACTTTTTAGGCAAGACATAAGGAATACAGCTTCAAGCAATGCTGGTTGCAAGTCTGTAAAGATTCAGTGAAAAACAGGATTTTCTATACAGTGTGGATTCTATGCTGTGTAGGACAGTTGATTACCTCATCTTGTTTGCCCAGAAATTAAATCAATTTCTGTGACATTCTTTTGTCAGTGGTACTTGGCTAGTAAAGGTGATAGATGGTGCCATAAGCTATCCTGAGTTCCTAAATGCACTTGGTGAAAGTATCTTGAGAAAGTCAGGAGAAACTTGCTGAAACAGCATCCGCAGCATAATTTGAAAGAAATACATGGTCCAAACCATGTGGTCTAGTATTATGATTGTCATTTTTTTGGAGTTCCTTTTCGTGTTTATCCATGAAATATTGTTGAGCTCTGCTGATAAATAAATAAATAAATTAAGAAACAGTTATCTAATCAATGAGAAGTATTTTAGTATTCTTGAAAACTTCTTTAAAACAAATAACTTCATTCTTTTCTTCAAATAGAAGAAAAAATACAAAAGCTTTAACAGATAACTTCATCGAAAATTTGCTTTTTCACGCAGATGCATGTGTGTGTGAATGGGTGCACATACATAATAGATAATAAAATTTCATCTGAAAGACTGTCTCCAACAAGATTTAATAACTCTGATTTAAATTCTTATATTAATTAGCATTTTTGTCTTGCTGATACTTTAACTGATCCTCTCCTGAATTTAATTAAACATACTGTGCTATGGTTCTTCTCACTTAAGTGACACATAAAACTAATATTAAGCAAACTGATAAACAACAAAAGTTCTGATGAAAGCCTATTCTGATGAAAGCGACAACATATTAAATTATTATTATGTAGTAGCACAAGGTCATTTTGGAGGTACATTGCTTTTTCTGTCTCTGTGCTCTGAATAGATTCTTACAGAAATAATACTCACTTGATAATAAGAGGGCATCACTTACACACATGCTATATCAGCTGTGAAAAGAACAGCAAATGCCGCAGAGAAGCAGCAAGAAAACTGTGCCTCAGAAGCCTCTTTAGAAGCTGAGAGAATGAGTACATTATTATGGACACAGTATTGCCTTTGCAAAACTGTACATATGCAGCAACTGTGTCCTTATTTATCTCAGGCACTGGAAATGGAAATTTCTTGGAAACGTGCTTTAGCGTTTCTCTCAGTTTCTGTGATCTTTCTCCATCATCAGCTTTTTCCAACTTTCTTCCATAACTGAGAAAGGCACTCAATATTTTTCACCTTTCAGGGCAGCCACAGCTCTAAGAGAGAAGATACTCAGCCTGCCCTGCTCCTACACATTCCATTAGCTCTATTTCACATGCAAGAGAGGGTCAGGTATCCCCAGCAGATATGTCCCTTGCGCATAAAAAATAGAATCCAAAAGGTCTGCTGAATAATCAAGAAGAAAAGGCTTTGCAATAAGCAGCTATGTTCTGGGATTTTGTGCATGGGACAGTATTTTTCTTCAATAATAGAGTTTAGACAATTGTGGGGTTTTGTGGCACATACTAATTCTTTACGATTTCTGGGATGTGACAGCTGTCTTAGACCATGTTATTGAGCTTGACTCCAAAGTTTTCACTTCAATTTCTCACCTTTGATGTCCTGTGTCTGTTGAACTTTGTGACAATATAGTTTGTTTTGATGTTTATGTTGGAAGGCATTATTCACTCAGTCAATGTGTCCTTGAAAGTCATGCTTGACTGCAAAGGTGATTTATGAGGGATAATGAAGATCTTAGCAGCACAGAAACAGAAAGCCTAACTCAGCAATATCAAATTAAAACACGCTTATATTTCCAAATATTATTTACAGTGCCATCTTGTGATGTTGACAAGTAGTGTCTTAAGTGAGCTCCCAAAGCTGTTAGCATTTCTGTAGGGGAGCAGAGTTCAGATTGTGGAAGTGCTGACAGGAATAAAAAAAATGTTCAGTTGTATGCCAGGAGACTGCACTGGTGCCTTCCTTTTATTCAGTTTCCAGGGACAGTGGAATGTAGGTCAGATTTCTTACCCATTTCGGTGTTGCCAGTTGATACATTGGCAGGTCTGCTGTAACTGAAATGTCCCTGAAATTCGGACTTACGTTTTTGATATTCCATTGATTATGGAAAAACTGTTATGAAAAGCACCCTTGCGCATCAATGAATTTTAAGTACATGTTCATTTTTTACTTTCTTGAATAAGCATTTCCTTAAAGGCACTAAGCATTACGCTTAAGTCTTAATCATCCTAACCCTGCATGGTGCCACATGGAGTACAATTAATCTCCAAAGTGTCTGATAGGTTGGAGTTAATTAGAATTTTGGCAGTAAGGCTCATCATAAAATAGACAGCATTGCATGGCAAATTGTTTCTCAGTTAACACAAAACATATAACAAATCTAATAGCTATGAGGAACATAGGTAGTAGTAGTCATTTGAATGCAATATTTTTAATTTTATCAGTACTTCTTCAGAAATTAAATTTTTACAGAAATGAACTGTAAATTATTTTCTGCACATTCCCTGGTAGTAAATTGTATAGCTGGTCCAAAATCTCGCAGCAATTTGAAAAACAATTTAATGTTTGATTTCTGAAGTATTATTTGTAGCTAATCAACCTTGTTATTTACTTGAAGGCCCTTAGGCCCAAATCCACAAAGGGATGCACATGTAGGAAAGACAATTTCAAAACAAACCTAATTATACTGGATTTCAAGCTGAATATGGATTTCTTGTAAGACTACACTTGTATTATCTTCCTTTCTGTTCATCTTCATTTGGACTCCAATGACATCAGTCCAAAACCAGGTCAGTATACACCAAAACTTTGGAACTGGTGAAAGGCACCTCCGGGGGAAACTGTCAATATAAACCCAGGATATTTTATCACAACTGTAAACAAGTAGAAAAGATTTGTGACACTTTTATTAACAAAAGGAAAGGCCTCTCAGTTCAGCCATTGTTTATATCGTCAGAATAGTTGCAGGCTGACAACTTACAAAATTCCATCCCAGGTGTGTGTTGGTTATTATCTAGATGTATGATGTCTTTTTGAGGCATTTAAGCAGAACTGAAAGTTTTAAGTATATGCAAAACAAGTACTAAAGAAACTATTTTTTTCAGAATTACTTGTTTTCTTTTTTGATGTCTCTATGGATTTCCATTTTCTTATTCATCTCAGATTGTTGACGTTTCTGAGAATTTTCTCAAAGTGCTTTGAGCCCAGTCTGGTAAAATCTTGCTTCAGGAAATGTCATTTTTAGAAAAGGAATATATAACCTAGATAATGAAATGTCCTGCGTTCAGCAGTAGTAGTCATTTCTCTCCTTAATAGCTGGTGCAGTGCTGTGGTTTTGACTTTCAGCCTGGGAACAACACTGATAACACCTATGGTTTTAGTTGTTGCTAAGTAATGATCACTCCAAACAAAGACTTTCTGAGTCTCATGCTCTGCCAGGGAGGAGGGGAAGCCAGGAGGAAGCAAAGACAGGACACCTGACACAAACTAGCCAAAAGAGTGTTCCATACCACAGCACGTCATGGCCGGTATATAAACTAGGGGCAGTTACCCAGAAGGGTTAGATCGCTGCTCGGGTTGGGCTGGGTATCGGTTGGCAGATGGTGAGCGGTTGTATTCTCTTCTCTTGTTATTTCCCTTATTATTATTATTATTGGTGGTAGCAGTAGTGTTTTTGTGTTATACCTTAGTTACTGGACTGTTCTTATCTCAACCCATGTGAGCTACATTCTTTCAGTTCTCCTCCCCATCTCTCCAGGAGTGGGGAGAGGAAGTGTGGGGGGGGAGTGAGCGAGCGGCTGCATGGTTCTGGGTTGCCTGCTGGGTTTAAACTGTGACATGAAGCAGGGAACTAAACTTCAGCACTGAAATATTGGTAATTCACTTATAACGGTAAGAGCAAAAGTAGAAATTTCTGTCACAGTTTTGTGATCTTTCAGCATAATGTTCCATGGAGTGATCAAGGTACATTAGCATTTGTATTTTACAGGCTGCTCATTTGTAGCATGGCTTGGACTAGGTATACAGAAATGTAGTTCTACTAACATAAAATTTAGTGTCTAAATAATTTTTAGTGCTGTAAAAACATCTATCTATTATCAAAAAACAACCTTTTGGTTTGAAAAATATCTATTTTTGACTTAGAATGTTGTGAACATGAAGACAAGAAGTGAGGACATTCTGCGTCAATTTCTAGAATTTTCTGTATATTGTTCTTTCTCATTTTAAAACTCTTACACTGTATTCACAGAATCACAGAATCAGAATGGTTAGGGTTGGAAAGGACCTTAAGATCATCTAGTTCTAACCTGCCATGAGCAGGGACACGACACATCCTGAAACTAAAGATGCTGTTAAAAAATGAAAGGGATAAGTAAACCTGCACAGTGATCTAATGGAAGTGACTCAATAATACTGTTTTAAGAGAAATATTTAGTTTTGCTCTCTGGCAAACTGGGAACTTCACCTGACTGCCATGATTTTTCAAATATGATGGACAGTAGCATATGTTAATCCTTCCATACCTTCACATGTCTTGGGCCAGGCTAATTAAACTGCAGAAGCTCCAAAGCAACAGGAAGTTGAGAAAGCTTAAAATAATAAATTTCCTTTACTAGTAGTATGGTATAAATATCTGATTTAATGAACATTTTTCTGAATCAGGTCAAATCAATTCAGTGGTTTGTCCAGGTTAAGTCCAGCAGAAACAAGATTTCCCATGTGGTTTGTTTTTAGAGATGGTCTGAAATACAGTCTTAAATATTTTTACTTGTTTTCTTTTATTTATTACTTTTGTTTTCATAGCCATTGGGATTAGCTGTTTGAAACTGAGCTGTTTCACAGGATTTATGAAACTTCGTTCCAGATCTTGAACTATTTTTGTTGCACTATAGTGTTTCCTTCTTAGTTTGCCAGTTGATAACTTTGGAGCCCTTAAAACTGATAGGTAGGTCTCCCAAGTTTCCCAGTTCCCAGATGCCATAGCTCAGGAGCTCTGGAAGCCCTGGCACTGCAGGCTGAAAATGAGCCAGTCTGCATTAACTTTATTAGTCCTTCATCACTGGATAGATGCCATGAAATTTACTATCAGATAATAAAAGATTTTTCAGCCTTATTTTCTTTTCCTCCCCCTCCCCCCCCCATTTTAAAATTCTTTGTCTGTAGAAGAACACGACATTGGTAATCTGTTAAGAAGTAGTCAATCATTCATCTCTATTATTACAATAATTAACTGCATTGCACCTACTAACCTTACCCTAATCAAAGCCTGTACTAAAGAAACTGCCTCATAATAGTAGTAGTGTAGCTTGGGGTGTGTTTTGTTGTTGTTGTTTGATTGGTGTGATGATTTTTTTTTTCCCCAAAAAAAAATGTTGAGTGGCCCCACTGGACACTGTCTGTTCTGTACAATAAGTTTGTTCCTTCTGTCTACCTTTATAGAGACAGAAAAAAAATCAATATCTGATACTTCAGCATTTTGAATCACAAGGATTCCTCTAAACCAACTAACAGAGTTTTGAAATGTATGAGTTTTCTTTTTCATCTGAAGTTTTGTTTGAACTTAAATAGTTGTTTGGGCAAACCCATCAAGTTATGATTTTGGGAGAAGCATAAGGAAATATAATTATCTTCACTACACCCAGATGTGATGAAACATTCTAGGTTTTAATAGCTTTAAGAATCTAGTGTGAGTCTAGATCTTTGTTAGCCTTTAAAAATCTAGTTAAGTTTTTCAAAAGGAATAAGTATATTCTGCATGCATAAGTTTGTAGGAACAGATATATAAAACACATGAAAAGGGACATGAATTTCTGATGTTCATCTTGATACAAAACTACTCCTATGAAATTAGATTGCAACTTCTATTAATATCATTAGAAAAAGAATCAAGGTGAATGTGTAATTAGACATCCTAGAGAGAAACAAGCTGCTTGGCACAAAAAGATAGTGTGAAGCAAATCAATTATTATTTTTGTTAGGATTGTCATGATTAGACTTAGATATGGCATCATAGAAAAATAATACAAGCAGAAAGATATAGATCATATTAATAACTTCAAACAGTAATACCAGTATTCTTCCTCAGAAAGCAAAACATTCAGGAAGAGGTCACAGAGGAATTATTTTTACTAGGGGTGACTCCTAGAAGGATCAGGAGAAAAAAAGAAAAAATTGAAGTTGCTCTGAAAACATACCAACAGCTTCCCTTTAAGGGGAAATTAATGGAAATACTATTTTAAAAGCTACTATGACACTCACACACCCATGACTTGGCAGATTGACAAGAACTGTGATGTTCAGAAGCCTGAATTTAGAAGAGGGAGAGACTTACAGAGAGAGAAAGGAAAATATATCCTATATGGAAAAAACAGATCTGCAAGGCAGTTCAGCAAGAGCGTCTTTTTTTCAGGAATAGGAGTGGGAGAGGGAAGGGGAAGGAGAAGGCAAAGTAGAAGGGAAAAGTAAAGGGTGAAAGGCAAGACAGGGGATCATATGCTATGGCAATATAATATGAAGCAGGCTTTAGGATTTTTAGAGAATATGGGGACGGAATCAAATGCTAAGGAAGAATTTTAATGTAGAAGGAATGTTTCAAACCAAATATTTTCTTCATTATAATCTTGATTTTTTTTTTTTTTGATTGCTTTTAAATAAATACATCTAATTTGTTATTATCTTCAATTTGTGTGCAATGTACCCTGCTATGATGAAAAGCCATCATCTCTCACATAACAACTCCTTTTAAAGACAAGATCCATACTGCCAGCTTTTGTACTGTATATCAATGTATGTCACCTAAAATGTGGCACACTGTGCCAGAAAAATTCCGCTTTGTAGGAGGCAACCTTGGCTTTGGTTCTGACTTTTGGAGAAATGGTAACCTCCATGCACTGGATCTCCACTGGTGATTCTGCCAAAACAACTAAGACAGTGGAGTCTCCTTAGAACAGATGTAACTTAAGAAAGATGATAAAAAAAAAATATTCACATTTAAAAAAAAAAAGGATTCTTATGTGGAAATAAATATTGAAATAAATAAAAATAATTTAATCATAGAATCATAGAATCACAGAATAGTTTGAGTTGGAAAGGTCCTTAAGATCATCTAGTTCTGATCCCCTGCCATGGGCAGGCACATCTCACACTAAACCATATCACCCAAGGCTCTGTCCAACCTGGACTTGAACACCTCCAGGGATGGAGCATTCACAACCTCCCTGGGCAACCCATTGCAGTGCTTCACCACCCTCACAGTAAAGAACTTCTTTCTTCCTTACATCCAATCTAAACTTCCCCTGTGTAAACTGGAACCTGTTACCTCTTGTCTTATCACTACAGTCCCTAATGAAGAGCCCATCCCCAGCATCCCTATAGCCCCTCTTCAGATACTGGAAGGCTGCTATGAGGTCTCCATGCGGCCTTCTCTTCTCCATGGTGAACAGCCCCAACTTTCTCAGCCTGTCTTCATACAGGAGGTGCTCCAGTCCCCTGATCCTCCTCGTGGCCCTTCTCTGGACTTGTTCCAACAGTTCCATGTCCTTCTTATGCTAAGGGCACCAGAACTGTACACAATACTACAAGTGAGGTCTCAAGAGAGCAGAGGGGCAGGTTCACCTCCTTTGACCTCCTGGTCATGCTCCTTTTGATGCAGCCCAGGATACGGTTGGCTTTCTGGGCTGCAACAGCACACTGCTGGCTCATGTTCATTTTCTCATTGACCAGCACCCCCAAGTCCTTCTCTGCAGGGCTGCTCTGAATCTCTTCTTTGCCCAACCTGTAGCTGTGCCTGGGATTGCTCCAACCCAAGTGTAGGACCTTGCACTTGGCATGGTTAAACTTCATGAGGTTGGCATCTGTCCACCTCACAAGTGTGTCAAGGTCCCTCTGCATGGCATTCCTTCCGTCCAGGATATCAACCGAACCACACAGCTTGGTGTCATCGGCAAACTTGCTAAGGGCGCACTCAATCCCACTGTCCATGTCGGCGACAAAGATGTTGAACAAGACCGGTCCCAACACCGATCCCTGAGGGACACCACTCGTTACTGGTCTCCAGCTGGACATTGAGCCATTGACCACAACTCTTTGTGTGCGGCCATCCAGCCAGTTCTTTATCCACCGAGTGGTCCATCTATCAAATTGATTTCTCTCCAATTTAGAGACAAGGGAGTCTTGTGGGAACTTGGATGCTTTTATCTAGTTATGCTGTGATAAACTTAAGAGAGAAACTCTCACCCCTCTTTCATTGTTTGTTTCATAGGTCAGGCTAAGGAAACTTCAGAAATCGTTTAAGATACACCTGCCTGTGTAGGACTCCAGCGGATCATCCAAGCCAATTATGGGACCAGAAAAATGGGTGGATGCAGCACTTTGCTAGTGAAGAACTGGATGATAGTAAATGGGATCTCTCTTTGAACACATGTATTCAGAGATGCTTTGAAAGAAGAGTCATTGATATGAGCAATGATGCCAGGGGGATAAAGAAGATAAAAAAATTCATTTATTGACCTCAATAATTTCTATGAGAAATTCAACAGAAATTGAAATTAGTATAGATTGATGGTCCTACAGAAACATGAGACAGTTGTGCAGTTCTTTGTCATATCACCATGTCGTAAACAAATATATCCAAATAGAAATAAATAATCCAATGTGAAATAATTATTATCTGGTGAAGCTGGAAAAATTAACAGAACATCTAGTAAAAGTGAAAATAGATATATGGCTAAACAAGGTAATATTCTTTCTACAGACTGAGTAAAACTTGGGCCCATCAATTTTTCTTGAGTTAATAACTTCAAGTTCTGTGTAAATAGGACTGGTGGAAGAGAAATATAACTAACTTGTCTGTATTACATCTTCCCCATTGTGACATGATCTTGCCCAAACATACTTGCGTTGTAAACTAGGCAGGAATTCTTTCGACTGCAAAATCTTGAAGCAGCTAATAGGCACCCAAAGGACATTTCCAATGATTTTTCTGCATCAAATAAAGCTTACAAAAGGCAGATTAAATATGTCACATTTGCTAGACATTATAACTTGATCTGAAAAAAAAATAAAGCCACCAACCTAGAGATATAAGATTAAAAAATATTAGGCTTTTAAATTACCCTATTCATTTGCTTGAATTGAGGAAACGAACCACCAAACCCCACAACTGAAAATGAGCTCTAAGTATCTAATTTAATCAAATTCTCATATATAATTTTCCTTAAAAATTAATGAACCAGAATTCCTGAAATTTCAAATAACATATGCTTGTGTCTATCATTATGTTTTTTTCTATAATTTTGGTCTTTATGATAGTATCTGACCTCTAGTTTAATATTTAAACCTTTATTTTCTTTTACAACTAAGTTTTCATAGATTTCAATAAATATGCTGTTCATTTCTTACTTATGATGAGACATGCTTGAAACTGAAGTACTTTGCAGAAGCAGGGCCTAAGGCTAACAAAAAATTATGAGTTCAAATTCATATTTAAACTGGTATTATTGGAAACTCTATTATTACTATTATTATGGAGATTTGAATATTTTGCTTTACCATGTGTGTTCTTCTACTATGCAATTGACTGAAAAATGGCATAAAATTTTGGCCAACCTTCTTTTTCAAATGTGAACAATACAGCTCCTGTTAATTCCAAAAGTACTCTATGTGTTCAACCTTTCTTCCAGTAACTGAAATAGTTCTAAAACAGTACTATTCATATTCATACATGTGAAATATAGCTGTTATATATCTGTTTCAGTGAGAAAGTTTCTTTGAAGTCCTTACATATGCAATGCAAAATTGGACTCATTTACAGCATTACGTAAAATATGCATACTGAAAATATAATCAAGAAAAATTCCAAGCTGACACCAGTTATGACTACCAACAGATTTTAGACAGAAGCTCTGATTTCCAGTTTCAAATAAGTGAAACTTACTCTAAGGAGGATCATTAATATAGATATAAATTTGCTGCAGTGGAGAACTTGGCTTATAGTTTTCACTTCAATAATAATTTTTTAGAACTGCAATAAAACTTCAGTAAGAATTTCTCAGAGCTTTTTTGTAACCTTTGCAATGGCTATCATCCCCAAAATGTCAAGATATAGCAGAAAGGTAATTTAAAAAAAAAACAACAAACCACACTCTAAATGCCAAGATTTTCATCTGCACTATTAAAACATCGCATATGTTCTCTATGAAAGACTAACAACATGCATTAATATATTTGTTGTCTCTGCTTCATTCTAATAAAACAAAGGGGAGACTTCTGCATAAAGTTAGGAGCTATGTAACTTGTGAAATGTTTAGAATGTATACTTTTTACCTGCAGCTCAATTAACTTTCTTCTTAACTTGATATCCATATTTGATTTACTCTGCCCTTACCCAACAATTGCTCTACTGAAGGATGTGATCCTGTAGTTTCTAGTGGAGTGTGTTTAAAGACAAAATATAAATAGGAGTAGCATAATCAGCCCTTCAAAGTCCCTCTTTCTTTATCAAAGATGTTCATAATCAAATAAGTTAATATTCTACACATATTATTTATAGCCAAAAGAAAGGTCACTTAAGTTTCTTGAAACTTAATTATTTGAGACCTTCCTGCTGTAGGTAGCTGCCAGAATATTTCTATGTTCTGGAAAAAATCTCCAAAGGAATGCTCTTTCAATCCATAAAAGTGTCATGATTGTAAAGGCTGTAATGAATATGTTTCATGTAAATGAGAGATAACTCCCCCAGAAAGGTCTTAAATTATTGCTTAAAGAAACTCCCCCCCCAGAAAAGTCTTAAATTATTGCTTAAAGAGACTCCCCCCCCCGAAAAGTCTTAAATTATTGCTTAAACAGATTAACATCAAGTATTTTTAGGTCTGCTTTTTTATGTTTTTTACACTTCTATATTGCTGTTATATTTCCAGTTTTATAACCAGAAATTAAAATATGTTGGGTTTTTAGAATAAAGGGCTTCTTAATTGTTAAATATTAAATTAAAATGGCAATCATGGAATAAAAAAAAAAATTAAGTGTCTGAAGAGAAACTTTTGGAGTAGCCACAACTCATGGCAAGTCTGGGATGTGGTATTTCAGGTTAACATGTAAGAGCATGAAATGTCAAACGACAAGATAAATACAAAGTCTTGCCAGACAGCATTATTCTGAGCTTCCAAGAAGGAATACACAGAAGACTACCCAAATCCTGGGAAACATCCCTATTTCCCCACCCTCACTGTTCAACAGCTCAAACACCTTCATTTATTGAATCTATATGAAGTATAACAGCTATATCATCAAACTGTAGATTATGAAATGTAAATCGCTGAGGAAATTATTTCTCTTCCGAAAGAAAAATCTAAGTCCTGATGATGGTCTAAAAGGTTTTGGTCCTAATGATATCTAAAAGGTCCTAATGACATCTAAAAGTCTCTGAATTAAGACTGAAGATCTTGTATATCTCTATTAGCTCTAGGGTTTTCATCTTTATTTGCTTCAAATTTCTTTTAATGTCTGGCTTGGCATTTCAGCAGAAAAAGTTTTTTTGACAGAATTCCCCACAAAACCTGAAGGAAATCACTTACCAATCTAAGCTTTGTTTTATAATCAAGTTCAAACAGCAGAGGACAAGTCCACATAAACATTTTTGCGCCCAATGTTAATTGTCACAAATGCATATTGCATTTGGAGATACAGATGCCCACATACTTTCTGCATCTGTATCTACCCTGTCTGCTGGAAAGAATCAGTGCTGATATTGTGGGTTATGAAAATGCCGTTGTGTTATTTTCTCCCTGAGGGTCTATTACACAATTTCTCCTACAGTTGCATTTTTTTCTCCATAATTATATGCAAACTGAAATAACCTTGTTAATAACATTTTTATAATCAGACTTGTTTTCTAGTGTCCAACCCATGGCTGATTATCTTTAGCCTCCTGCCTGCACTGTATCTTGCCTAAGTAACAGAAAGCATCATTTGCCAAATAGGAACATTCAGAAAGTATTTCAGTAATGGTTTTTGGGGGTAATTCTGCCCTCTTTTCCTTTTCATAAAGTCATTTGAGTTTCAAGTAATGATCTCTTCAGTCTTCTCAAGAAAGACAAAAATATAAATTTAGATATTCTTTAGATAGCTGCTGTTAATTCCTTGATAAAGTTTCGGGATTTCAGTTGCAGTAGTGCCTGTGTGAAGGCATACTGGATACGTGGAAAAAAAGAAACTGTTAAAGATATTAACAAAAACTTGACAATAAATTCAAAATGTGACAAAGAAATTTTATTATGGTTACAATGATGTTAACACTTTCAGTCTGAATAATGCAATTACAACTCATTCCTAATAATGAGATACTTGCAACTAATATATTCAGTCTGTCTGGTATCTATCTCTTTCTCTGCTGATCAGCATTCTTTCAGTATGTCACTGGGTCTTGAGATCAACCATCAGAGGATGATCATTTATCAGAGGAAAAGCTGTCAGGATGAGCCCTCAGTGCCATGAATTCTTCAGGGTTTCTTGTTTGAGTTCCTTTCTCTTTGATTGTAGTTCCACTTTTGTGTTTTCAAACAGTCTGTTGGACTGCTCACTCTCTTTTCTTGTTGACCCTCAAGATGAGCTAGGCAATGACCATATAGTATTGTTAAAACTTGATCATGTATGACGCAAGCAGATGACTCGCAGGGGGCGGAGCCAGGAGGAGAGGCACCATCCTTGAGTGGTTAAAAACCTGCCCCAGGGAGCACAAGCAACCAGGAGTGCAGTGATTGGGGTGTTTGTGTGACAGTTCGCGCGGGCAAGCGAGTGGGATGGTGAGCACTCGCATCATGACCAGGGCCCGGTCTGAGAGCTCTGGTCTGGCTGCCCCAGCGGTGGCCAGCGTAGGCACCCAGACAGAGCCTATGAGAGGGGAGGCTGCAGCACAGAGCTCAGAGTGTAGGGAGTGCCTGCGCTGGTCTGGTGAGGGAAATGTGCACGATGGGCAGGGCTGCGCTCGGTGCTCCCTGGTGGAGGTCCTCCTGCAGCAGGTGGCTGAGCTGCGGGATGCTGTTAATAGGCTGCGAGATATGAGGGAAGCTGAGAGGAAACAGCACTGCCTACTCCAGGCCCAGACTGTGCAGGGGCCTCAAGCATCCACTGTAGTTCATGGAGGAAAAAAAAAGGCCACTAACCCAGGAAACTGGGAAATAGTTACCAAAAAACCAAACCAAACCAAAAACCAAAAAAAGAAAGGAGGAAGAGGACAATTAATAGCAAGGGGCTTCCTCCTAAATCTGATGTCCCCACCCAGAACAGTTTTTGCAGTTCTGCAGGGAGTTAACGAGGAAACACACTTCACAACACGAACAACCAGCTGATGCACTGCTAAAGAAGATCCCTACTGGTGCTGCCAGGAAAAAGCAGTGGTTCGTAGTCGTAGGGGACTCTACTTTGAAAGGCTCAGAGGCACCCATCTGTCACCCTGACCCAGTCTCAAGGGAGGTTTGTTGCCTACCAGGGGTTCGGATCAGAGATGTTGCAGAGAGGCTGACCTCTAGTAAGTCCCACTGACTTGTTACCCATTTCCTGTGGTCCATGTGTGTGCTAGTGACATAGATAGCAGTAGCTTTGAGAACATTAAGGACTACAGATCCCTGGGAGAGGTGGTTAGGGGCTCTAGAGCTCAGATAGTCTTTTCATCAATTCTCCAGCATAAAGGGAAGTACCTTAAAAAGGCTAGGTGAATTGGCCAGGTTAATAAATGGTTAGAACAGTGGTGCTATAGTCAGGAGTTTGAGTATTTAGAACATGGGACTCAATTTGGGAGGCCGAGGCTGGTGGAGCTGGTCCGAGTGATTTTGCTAGGAGGCTTGCCAGGCTGGTCAAGAAAGCTTTAAACTAGATGTGTTAGGGAAGGGGGGGCATCATTCCATCCCAGCACACCCAGTCACTTGCCAGCACCTATAATGAATGCTTGGAGCAATGTAGAGAGATTTCAGCTGCTCCAGCCAATGAGTTGGCTTCCTTTGGAGCTCGGCTTAGATGCCTCTATAGAAATGCCCATAGCATGAGGAACAAAAAAGAGGAATTAGAGATGTGTGCACATCTACGGGGATATGATATAATAGGTATCACAGAAATATGGTGGGATGACTCCTATAATTAGAGTGTTAAAATGGAAGGTTACAGTGTGAGGTGTCCTTGCCTATGGCAGGGAGGTTGGAAGTAGATGATCTTAATGTCCTTTCCAACACTAACTATTCTACGATTCTACAAGGTCAGGAGTGTTGCATCCCAGCTAGAAAGAAGTGCAGCAGGAGGGCCAGGAGACTTCCATGGATGGATAAGGAGTTGCTGAGGAAACTTGGAAAAAAAGAGGCTTATAAAAGGTGGAAGCAAGGACAGACAGCCTGAGAAGAATACAGGGATGTTGTCTGGGAAGCTAGGGACCAGGTTAGGAAAGCTAAGGCCCAGTTAGAATTAAACTTGGCTAGGGATGTGAAAGATAACAGGAAGGGATTCTGTAATTACATTGCAAATAAAAAGCAGACTAGGGACAACATGGGCCCTCTCCGAAAGCTATCAGGAAATCTAGCTACCCTGGATTTGGAGAAGGCCGAGGTTCTTAATGACTTCTTTGCCTCAGTCTTCACTGGCAAATGCTCTGACCACACCACCCGTGTCTTGGAAGGCAGACGCATGGACTGTGAGAATGAAGACCTTGGGCCCACTGTAGGAGAGGATCTGGACATGGTTTAGTGTGAGGTGTCCCTGCCCATGTGTTGTGGTTTAAGCCCAGCCAGCAATCCAGAACCACGCAGTGGCTTGCTCACTCCCACTCCTTCCTCCCTCCATTCCCAGAGGGATGGCAAGGAGAATAGAAAGAATGTAACTCCCACAGGTTGAGATAAGAACAGTCCAGTAACTAAGGTATAACACAAACCACTACTGCTACCACCAATAACAATAATGATCGGGGAAATAACAAGGGAAGAGAGTACAACCACTCACCGTCAGCCAACCGATACCCAGCCCGACCCGAGCAGTGGTCTAGCCTTTCCAGGTAACTGGCCCCAGTTTATATACTGGCCATTATGGGCTGTGGTATGGAATACCTCTTTGGCTAGTTTGTGTCAGGTGTCCTGGCTCTGCTTCCTCCCGCACTATTCTATGATTCTATGATATGTGATACAATTTTTATAGAGCAAAATTAGACTATTTCACATAACTAAATCTAGGAATAAGTCACCAAATTATTTGACAGTTTGCTCCCTTAGCTAAAACAAGTGGTAATAAGCTCAAGAACAGTAAAGGCAAGTCCTGAAAAAGTTCTGACAAGCCCTTAAACCTTACATTACTGAGTTAAGAAAAAAAAACTAGGGTCTATGATCAGCAATGGTGATACAATACAAGCTGGGCTACAGTTGAGTAAAGATGAATTCAGAAACAATAAGACAAAAGAGGGTGAATGAAATTACTAGGAAATCTAGGTTCTCACTGAATTGTGCATAAGAGCAGAAATTAATCTCTTAACGAAATCTTCTATGCATGTCTATTTTTCTCTGCTGAGATGCAACAATTATCAACTGCAGTATTTAACGTTATACTTTATACTGTGGGTCAAGTAGGGCAAAGATAACTTTTAACATTGGTTTGCAATGCACATTAGATCAAGTTTTCCACAGTCACAATCCCATTTGAACATGAAATGGATCAACCAAACTTCTGAAGAACATCCCTTCTGGGGTATCCTAATCTCTTTGATGGGTTTGATGCTCACGCTGCAAAAATGACTGTCTCTAGATCTAAGCACTGAGATATTGCTACTGAGACCATCCTCAGGATGAGGCATGCATGTTTGATTGACACATACTCAGGGTATACACAAGTTGAGGATTTTACTATAAACCCAAAGATTACTGCCACTGGTTTTTACTGGAAGCAATATGTGAGAAAAGGAAGATACTTCTACAAGTCCAGTAAATTCAGCTCAGTTTATTAAACCTTCTGAGTTGCAGAAATAGCATTCTTCTTCCAAATTACTGATATATAAGTACGCTTCTTAGGAAAAAATTCTGACAAGATAAACACAGGAAGCATTTTTTTTCTTCTTCACCCTTATCATTCAAAAAAAAGCATAGCATTTGTTTCCTTTATAAATGTCACAGGGAGATTGGTGCTCAGTTGGCAACTTCCATGGTGATTTTTCATCTCTACACAATTGTCTTGAGCTGGATTATAAACACTGGGAAATGGAAAGTATTAGTGATCATTTTAAACTGTACTGATACAAACATAGTGCTAGGATAAGAGATATATCCTCTATCCATTTCCTATGACAGCAACTTCAGAAAACTTTTAACTATTCCTTCACTTGCCAAAAGATTAGGGAAGACTTCATTATGGGCTTGATTTCAGCTCCTCTAGGTGTAGAAGTTGTCATCAGCTCAGCAATATTTGTGCTGATTCAGCTAAACATGCAGAACTGGAAGTATTAATTTACTTTTAAAGGTGTGCTCGGAAGCAATTCTGTTTCAGAAATAGGATCAAAGTCAGCTGAAAAACTGCAGTTAATTTTTTTTTAAACTTGAACCCTTGGTTTCAGTATCCTCCCTCAGAAGATTTGACTGAAATACTGTAAATTTCCTGCTTATATTGTATTTTTTCTCTCCCAAACCATCTAAAAGAAAAGAAAGGAAAAACACAAAGACATTTAGAAAAATGAAATAAAATAAAAAAAAAAATCCTGTAACTCCCTTTCCTAATAAAGTCGCATCCAGTGAAAAATTCGCAAATTTATTTTTCAAGCCAATCTCTTACCAAGCTAGAGTGCTTCCCCTCTATACAATGCTTACTATCAATAGCTTCACTGTAAATCATAACCTTCTTCATCTCTCAGAATTTGTGAGTGTGTTGGAAAACTCTATATATTATGACTTCTACATAGGCACAATTCCACCACGTGGTGCTTGTTCCAAATTAACTGTAATGGAAGATAAGCACAGATGTGGCAGGGAAGTTTTCAAGAATAAAACCATAAGAATTGATAGTCAAGCATCTCCACAGCATCATTAAAAAGTAAATTTGCCTGCCTTGTCCAGTCATGCCTGTGAAATTCCAAACTGCAATTGTGTAGAGAGTGACTATTTACTGTGGCTGCAGGTATGAATGCAGAATGTTTTGGCAAACATGAAAGACTTTAACAATTTTCCACCTCATTAATAAACAACTATTTTAATCACTGAAGAAACCCATGGGTTTGGGATACTGAAAGAAAAAGAAAGCTTTCATGTCCTTACCATTCAAGACCTATGTGAATAAATATGTATTTTATGAATACATATAAAAATGATGAATGCTTACCATAAAATGGTAGTCTACTAAAACACACGTGTCCACCTTCCATAAGTCCGCTGCCAGGTTGATGAGATTTTAGAGTCCACACAAGGTATGTTTTTCAGATCCTCGAGGAACACACTTGTTTAAAACAAAGAATAGGGGTAAAACACAAAATCTCAGTTGTTCCTGCCCTCATGAATTCATTGTAAACAGAAAATGCTTTACATGTTTCCAGACCTGAATCACTCCCTTCTACTGTCATTTGCATCTCAAAGCCAATGTAGAGAGACACAGGAAGAGAGTCTATCATATTTTTTCATGGACAGCCAAGTTCTTTCTCTGGAAGTTTAGCTTTTTATGAAATGAGTGATGCCTAATGTCAGATGTACTGAAATCCTACAATCTAGATCTTCATCTGTGTCATCATATATAGAAAGCTATCTGCTAATTTGATGTACAATCTGTACCCTGGAAGCATAGAAAGAGATCTTTATAAAAGAAGCAATCTTCTAATGCTAGGGTACTTTACATTTACCAGACATTTCAGTTTTCCACCCTAAAAAAAAAGGATCAGTTCACTTTCTTCAGTGTATCAGTCATACTATTAAAAAGGTAAAGCTTATATTCAGAAGAGGAAACAGAAACAATTAGGAAGTGAACTTCTGGACATTACAGACAGACGTTCTGTGTCTACAGTCCTTTCAAAACTAAGAATGGGCCTACATCAGGAGAAAATAAGGAAAATTTATGTCTATCAAATTGATGTCTCTCCAATTTAGAGACAAGGATGTCATGTGGGACAGTGCTGAATACTTTGCACAAGTCCAGGTAGATGACATCAACTGCTCTACCCTTGTCCATCAGTTCTGTAGCCCCACCATAGAAGGGCACCAAATTGGTCATGCAGGATTTCCCCTTAGTGAAGCCACGCTGGCTGTCACCAAGCACCTTGCTGTTTTTCATGTGCCTTAGCATGCCATCCAGGAGAATCTGCTCCAAGATTTTGCCAGGCACAGAGGTGAGACTGACTGATCTGTAGTTCCCTGGGTCATCCATTTTTCCCTTCTTGAAAATGGGGGTTATATTACCCTCTTTCCAGCTGTCAGGAGAGCAGTACAGCTTTCTTTTGAACAAAGATTTTTGAGAACATTATGAATACAGATTATTTTTCATGTTACATTTTGTCATGTATGCCACTACACTGACCTTCTTTAAATATATATATTTTGGCTTATTTTTCCCAGTGGCAATAGAGGCTAGGTCTGCTTTAAACATTCATACAACTTTTCTTTGCTTCAGCATTTCCTCTGGATTTCAGAATTTCCTCTGGATCACTGTAATTTCATATGTGCTTTTGAAAAAAAAAGCCTTTTGATTTTTTTCCCTGTTCTTCTACTAGTAGCAGTTTGAAAAATCTAGGCAGAAATGGGAAAGTCTATTTATCAACATTATTGAACTCAGTTATAGGTACTTAATATCCCTCTCTGAATATCTTTATGGGTACTACTGGACATATCTTCAGTTTCTTTTTTGCTGCTTTTGCAGAAGAACATAATTTTCATGGGTCTCAGGAACTGACTATACCTGTAATATCATCAGCATGGTGCCTGAGGAAGAAATTGCAATCAGCAGTTAATATTACTTGTATTCACTTAATTCCATTCTGATGGGCAAAGCTTTCACAATCCCCTATATGATCTCCATGCATCATACAATGCATACCAAACCAGTGAATCAGACTAGCCAAACTTGTGTGAAAGAAAAAAAGAAAACAGAGAGATGGAGGTGTTCGTTGGAGATGTCAACATAACAAGAAGTGTTGATGGATATGTATTGACTATCCATTCTCCATGGTTACAAGGGATAAAGCTATTTTGTTATATCCTTTTGCCTAATCTGCAAACAGCCTTGTGATCAGCATGAAACACCTCTGGCAGCAAGACTACTGCTGATGCAAGACACAGCCGAGTCTGAAACACTGGAGTTCTGTGGAGGAATGGCTCATCTGCAGAAAGTTAGACTCCAGGTCCCTGCATTTCCCAGCCACTAGCAGTTCCTGGTGCAGTGTGTGTATCTTTCAAATCTCAGACAGTGAGAGTCAGATGCAGACAACCATCTCTGCCCCAGACACCACTGCAGCCAGGCCTCTGACTCATATATTTTCAACACTATGCTCTGGCTGTACTCCCACCATCACTCCATATATCAGGCATATATGTGATTCTCTGGATATACATCTGACCAGTAATTTCTGTTTGCTTAGGATGAGGAGATCATCTGATGGAAAAACACTGACTTGTAAGAATTCACACTTGGCTTCACTCTTGAAGCTGGAGCGTAATTTTGTCGTGTAATTTTCCCATTCTGTCCTCACATGGCTCTTTGGTCGTAAGATAAAAAGGTCTTATTACATTCACAAAGCAGAACTGGAAAGATGTCATACACAAGAGGCAATGGTCTCCACAATTCCCATTGCTCAGCATCACTTTGTTTTCAACCCAATCTTTCTGGTTTCACTTCAAGTAAGTAAAATTCCATTCAGGTATTTTCTTTTCATTTCATATGAGTAGATAGGAAAATTATAGCTGAGTCTATAGACCTCCTGTATTTGCCCAGCACCTGTAACATATACTGAAAAGGAATAGTCTGTGCCTGAGACTGTTCTTACTCCAAACCCTGAAAAGCACATATTTTCCTCTGGAAATTCAATATTGAAATAATTTGTTGCAGTATCCTGCAACAGAATACTTGACAAAATATCTATGTCATTCTTTGGTCAATGTTGGAAGAACTATGAAGATTTGAATACTCTGTGTTTATGCATATTAATTGAGAACAAAATGATACACCATTGCATTTGAAAATGATAGCAAATATCACTTCTTGGAGAGAAAGTATTGTACCAGACTGGAATTTCTTTTCTTTAAAGTAACACTGACTCTGACTCTGTCTTTAATTTGCCAGATATGACCCTTAGATAATGTGAAACAATGCACTAAATTTTCCATTACTATTGCAGGCTGTAAAATGTTTCTCAAGGACTGTAAAAGATGTTTCCTCCTCACTGGCTGTCAGCACTGTGCAACGGGGCTGTTCACAGAACTGAAGCACTGAGATTAAAAAATTTTTAAGACCAAACACATCCCCAGTAATAATTTAAGAACATTCAAATACCAAAACCAGGAAAAAAAAACAAATATTAAAAAAGCCCTGCTAAAATGTATTTGGCCATTGTGATTTATACTTTGCTTTTAAACTGTGTTTATACCTGATGTCTTGCTTTCTGAATGCCTTTCAGTAAGTCATATATTTCTCATTGTTGCTCTGAGTTAAACATTTCTTTGAAATGCCTAAATGCCCCACTAGGCTTTCTTGCACTTTGAATTGAACGGGTTGCAGAAAAAAAAAAGGCTGTTATCTGCTAAACTTGTTTATTTGCAATAGCAATAGAGTCAGTCTGTCATCATTTTGTGTGTTGATCATGACTTCTTTTTTCTTATTTGTTCTACTGAGAACTGGAAAGTTAATATTAAATGTTATCATCTCTGGGGATAAAACCTACCACACGTGGAGATACATGGGGCGTTCATGCTTTTTTACAGAGCCATTATTATTGAAATAATCATCCTAAAAATGTAAGTCAAATGGATCTCAGCAACACAACAAGAGATTAAGTTTTAAAAGAAATAAAAACCCCACAGCTTTTTGAAGAATTAGATACCTGGCTGAAAAAGTTGTGCCGTTTTGAGCAAAACAGATAACTTATAAAGTATGTGGAATGTCATATGAAGATTGGGGAAGATTATTAACTCTTTATGATCTGTGGTACATCTTTGCAACTGCTGAATGATCCTCAGAAAGTCCTGCATCTAAGTTCTCCATACTAGTACAGTCATATGTGCCATTTGCATAATATTATGAGGGGTTAAATATTGAAATAAGTTGCTCAGAGAAGTGCAACTCTCTGAACAATTTGTTGTTGATCTTGTTGAACAAGATCAAAAATCTTAAAATTGAGTTAAAATTGAGCAACCTGACCTGACTTTGGAGAAGAATCTCATCTCCTTCAGAGGTTCTTGCCAACCTAAATGGGTTTGTGATTCTGTCAGTAATACAATAACTATGGTTGATAAAGTGGTTAGTTAGCACAGTTACTGCTTAGAGAAACAGCTGATACAAGGAGTTCTTGGAAGTTGCTGTGAGCATTTACCTGGTATGTAAATCTTCGTCTGAATTTAGTGGGATCACACAACACAAAACTTCCTTACTGTGTTTAATGTTTTCATTTTTTTTCCTGTGAAGAATTTATCCCAAGAAGTTTTATATCTCGATTTTCTTCTAAGGGTGCAATATCATTGTTTCCTTGGCAACTTTTGATTTACTGCAGCTTTTTATCTGTTTCTCTGTAATTCTTTCTGCTAGCTTTTTTTACATACACATTCTACTGAACATCAATCAGCCCTTGAAATTGTGATTCACCCTCCCAGAAAGACTTCCACCACCAAAGTTAGATTGTTTAGTGAGTCCTCCGTGTTTTTGGTAATTGCTATTTCTTTTGAACTACAAAGAAAATGAACTGATAGGCTTTTTGTTTGTTTGTTACCTAAATGTAGAACATGCTTCCATATCCTGTTTAAGAGTTGTGCGGCGCAAGAAATGAAAAAAAAACAAACAAATCAGGAACAAGAGACTGAGGCAAAAGCAGCAGCAAGCCATTATCAGAATTGGACACAAAGTGTACACATTAACTGTCTGGTCTCAGAACTCTTACTTTGAAGGAATTTCTCTTGTCAAAGTCAATTAATCTAGATCATTTCATTATAACCTCCAAGTCTTTGACTGCTAATTTATGCAGCGAAACTGAGTTTTCCAGTTACAAGTAAATTGCAAACCCTGTTTCTGCAAGGGCATATTGTCCTCTCGATCAGTTTGCTAATTTCTCTATTAGGACAAAAGGTATCACAGTACCTCTAGATATGCCATTTGTGTGACTAATAATCAAATATCATGCATGAGTTCCAGCTCCATTTTTTCCTGGAGAACAATAATGTACTAAATACTGTAAAAAGTCACCAGAATAATCTAAAATATTCATTCATGCAGAAAGATTGAAGGACTTCCATCCATTCAGTTTAACAAAATTAATATTATCAGTTCATTTTCTTCTAGTGCATGCTGATGCAGAAAGCAGATAAACAACCTTTTTCTTTTTTTCATTTTGCTAAAAACAAAAGCAGAATTTATTCTTCTAAAGAGTTAGGCTAGAAGAAAGATATAATATGCCATATGTGTCTATTACCACTGCCATGACTTCCTAAGTTTCCATTGACTGTTTTAGTCATGACATTTTCTAAAAATAACTGTTATGTTTTCTAGAAAATATAGAGCTAAAAGAGTAGTTTGAAAAGAAGTTGTATTGAGATAAATTTGTGCTAGATGAAATAATACAGTTTGTGGCAAACATTGATACACAATGTTTACATACTTCGGAGAAATTTCTCTGAGCCTAGCTTGACTAAGCAGAAAGGTATGTGTACATATCAATGATATACCACTCCCGAGTTTTCATCTAAAGAACAGCTGGTCTCTTCTGAAATGTTCTAACCCTCATGAAAGAAGAAAGGAAATAGAAGAAATATATTTAAGAAATATATTTTAAAACTCTAATATTCATAAACATTTCTACTTTTTTTAAATTAAAATAATTATTTCCAGAACCAAATAATGAATTTAAGACACAATTCAGGAAAAACTGTTGCGGAATGGAGAATATTTTCAGTACCTTTTAAGGCAGTGTTTCAAGACTATACACAATGTAGCTGTCTGAAAATAAATATAGAAAGAAAGCTTATCCTTAGTTTGAATGAGTTCATAACTCTACATTAGTTGTTTACACAGCACAAATGTTTACTATTATGAAATCCACAAGTATATGTTATTCATTATGCAGCTGCATTTTTTTATAGACAGGAATTAAGCCCTACTTGTTTCAGGCAGACTAAGTAAAATTGAATTAGCCTTGAAAACAGCAACATAATGAATGGTAGAAATATACCAGGTGTGTCAATTTCACATTTGTGGGTTCATAACCCATAGTAAACATCCACTCCAGTGTGTAGCCACTGGTTATCTCCCACTTTTCTTCTGACATAATGAACTATCTGGATTAAAGCTGTCAGTTATCCATCCCAATCATCTGCCCTGCTTCATATCCCTATTTCCAGCCTGGTAGCTATAATACACATAAAAATCTATTTGATCTATTTGGAACAACCATTCACATTCCTGAGACAAACAAACACGTCCTGAAGCCTTCCTCTAAAATACTGCTTGTAATTCGCCTTTATTTTCTGTTAATCCGTTATTTTGAAACAAAATGGCAACTACCAGAATTTCCCATTGTACCATCCTTACTTCTAACAAGTATCTCAGGAGCTGAATAGCAGTCAAAAAAAACCAAGATAATAATATCCCCTCCATTTTTTTTTATACTATTGATACTCTGGTACAGCATAAGAATGATCAACTACTACAAATTGGAGCTACATCCCTGGTAGCCAGTGGCTCAAACTGTGTTATCTTCGCATTAGAGGAATTCTATCTCCTCCTTTAAGTTTTTGCTTTAACAGTATTTATCAACTCTGAGATATTCATGAGGAACACATAATCACCTTCTGACAAGCTTAATACATACTCTAACAAGGCTTGCTACTTTAGAAGTAAGCAGGTTGATGACCTGTGTCTTGTAATATGAACCCCAAAACCCCTTATTTTGTATAGTTGACATTGTACTAGCAATAGTCTTTTCCATTCATTACTTCTGCTTGGCATTGAAAGCACTCAAAACAGATGGTCAGAACTGACTTAATTTATTCTTGTAGTCATTGAGATTATTTCATTCAGCTCAAGATGTGTTCTCCCATCTTCACTTCAGAAAGAAATCGTCTTCATTCCAAACTCTACTTTGAATAACTTTACATACTTTTGCAATACAAATTGTGTAGCCCATGAGTCCTGTGTGCAGGACTTATGCTATTTTGCTTACTGTAAATGTGGCAGATCAGTTTACTGAGATTCTTTGCAATGGGATCATCAGTTATCAAGACAACTGATTTTGTCCTTTATGCCCAGGTCTTGAGCTTTCTCTATTTTGAACTTCCATTTATTTGTGTTTGGTCTTTTCTTAAGGGAAAAAATATAGGAGCTTTAAATTAACAAAGAATTTCATATAGATGAAAGTTGAGTGTTTTGTTTGTTATTCAAGTTTATTTTTTTATATTGTTAGATAATGAGGTTCTTCTACCACAGAGAAGACTTTAGGTATATGTCCTCAGGAAAGTTCTGCCCAGTGTCTTAGGTATATTGAAAGTCCAAGTAACCAAGCCAAAAACTGTCAGAGGTTTCTAAGAGTCAAAACCCTGTTTGCTTCAACGATCAAAGGAGATGTGAAATACCTTAGCAACCAATGCAGTAAGGTCTTCAGTAAATTTTGCTCTGAGCTTCCTCAGGTACTGAGATGAAGAACCCTATACACTCATAGACAGATATGCTCAGATCTAAAGAGTAAGATAGAAGACTGGGAGAAATCTTTATGAATTCACTGTAGCATCTTTTTTTCACAAAGGTTTAGTAAAATAATTTAAAGGAAATATGCTAGTGCAAGCCTCATCCTTTACGGATATTGTCAAAAATTGTACACACCTGCTTTCAAGGAGTGCAATCAAATTATTGCTTTTGTTATTATATCTTGCTAACTGTACTATGGTCATTTAATGAAGTATGCAGATACATTTTGTGTTATATAAACTGTGTTTTATAGAGCTTCTCTTGGGGAACATAATCAGCCAAATACAATTTAGGTGCCATTTGTGTTTATTAAGAATAATGAAAAGGGAACAAGCTATCTCAGCAGTCAATTACCCTTCTTCAGCATTTATTTTGCAATAATTGAGTCTCAAAGCATATAAACAAAAGAAAGAATTTTCAAATTTTTTGTCTTCCATAAACTTGTATATGTTTTTACAAGTACAGCTGTGAAAAAATGTTTCATTTTTATGTATACACACACACGTATACATGTAGGTGCATATACAATATATATAGACACCCGCACATGTATAAAAATATATTTGTGCAATATTTAACACTGGTTCACAGAAACATAATACCAAATTCTAATAAAAAAATAACAACAAAAAAAGACAGAGATAGCTTGGGTGAATGTGTGAATTGATAAATTGTAAACAAAACTGCTAAAGTATGTAAAGCAAACATAAATATGTATTTTAATGTTATGGCTAAGACTTGTAATCCACTCACATTGCAAAGAATACTTGTTGATAGATAAGTAGCCCAAGGGTTACTCAACTATCAGAATCATGCTGACTCTATGCTGAATTTCTCTTCATAAATAACATACCCTCTTTGTTACAATCACTTAATATAATAATGAAAAAGCAGTATCACTATTACAATAATTTTAATAATGGAATGCTACCTATATTAATCTTAATAATCGATATATAAAGTAATTTCATGTTAAAAGAATACATTTATAAAAGCTTTTCTTACAGAAAAGAAGTTTTAAAATGGCTTTATAAGGATATCTTTCATAAGTATAATTTTGTAGACTTCACTACCTTTGATAAGAGTTCCTTTGTTGCCAGTGCAGAAAGTGTTAAAAAGCCGTACCTCACTCTAGTTAGACTGAATTACAATTACCCGGTAAGACAAGAAAAAATGGGGGAAAACAGATTTTAAACCCAGAAAAAAAGCTATAAAATAATTGATTTCTCTTTGTAGTAATCATATTTGTATTAGTATGCAAGAAGTATACTGACCAATTAACACTGAGAATTGTAGGTGGATATTTTAACCACATCTCTTGATTGTTATTTATCACAACTGCAAAATCTGTCAAAGATTTTTACAAAATGAAATACTATGCAAATCTGACAATATATGATTTATGAATAAATACTTCTGAAGAACTGAAAAGGTTGTTCATAGAGGTGTTTTCACGGGGCAGCAGCATAGCTCAGAATACTTGGCATTCAAATTATCTTCCTTTCAGTTGCATAAAATTTGTCCTGCACAGATTTGTGTGTTAGTCCGTTCTGTCTTGCAGAAACACTAAACTGTCTATCTTGAACAATATGGCTCCTACTGTCAGCCACCTCCAGTACTTAGAATTATTTTTGCTGAAGTGAAATTCACTTTAAATACTATAAGAAGTACCAGAAACTAGACGCCAATGGGGAACTAGGATAAAAAGTGAATTGATCAGTAAACACTTACAATACATACCATTATTTAAAGCTAGACTGCATTATTGCTTCAGAGACTTTGAGCCTTGTGAGTTGTGGCAGAACACTCTGCAGTACTTAACTTTCAGTAGAACAATAGAAAGATTTTTTCCTTGCCCTTGACAGACAATAAATAAATAAATAAAAAATTAAACCAATGTGATGTCTAAATATTAAATTCTTTCCACTTATTCTTTGAAATCCTTGGTTGCATGGATCAGGCTGGCAAAAATTTCACCGGCATGAGTTTGTATTAGTAACTTCACAGAAAACATTGAGCAATTTACTGTATGAACATGGGCTTTGGTCTTCAAGCCACTGAAAGTAGTGGCCATGAAAGATTCCCTTTGATTTCAGTGGAACTCTGAATTCATCTGATTATGCTCTACTAAAGTATGATAGTTGAGGACACAACAAAGTGTTAGCTGCATGTCAGCATTGGGCTGCTTGGGCACAGTGGTTCTTACTAACTTTTGTGAAGGTAAGCCACAAATGAACTTCTTTATGTCACATTAAAATTCACAATCTGACTTTCTTTTGATTTTGTGTTTGTTTTTTATCACCTATAAGCAAAGGGCAAACTCAGCACTAAGGGTAGCTGCCAAGTGTCAATACTGAGCTGTTGTGTGAAATGTGAAACACAGCTCCATTTCATAGATAGGCTGTTTCAGCAAGACTGATGGGTGGTGATGCTGGGATTTGCGTTTGCATATCTGTATATGTACAAAGTGAGTATCTAAATAGACCTTGGTGAGACAGACATATATTAGTTCAATTGAAATACGATATGTCAGCATATGGGTTGATACTTTGGGTATCCAGTAGAAGACGACTGATTAAATAAATGTCTTTTAGCTGAGGAAGGCAAACTGCATGAAAATATCTTGAAAGAAAACCTGAAGTGTTTGAATATCCCAGAAGATATTTGTAACAACCATCTCCATGAAAACCTTTTGTATCCATGTTTTTATTTTTCTTGTAAAATTCAGAAATAAAAATTAGCAGGGCTGACAGAATGACTTCCCTGTATTGTTTATGGAATGGACCAGTTTTAAAAGAGCACTTAAAAAAGGTAAAGGCTTAGAGTGATGTGAGAGAATAGGGGGGAGAAAAGGTATTGCAAAGAGATGTAAAGACCAGAAAAAGCCTGCCTTAAATAATTTTATGTAATTTTCCAATCTTAGGAGAAAAAATATATTTTATTTCACATTTAACTATTTTTCTATGAATAACATACTTAAGGCACACAAGCTGATTCCAAAAATTTATCACCTTATTTCTTTTAAGAAATTAACATTATATTTGACAGAGGCAGTTATTTTGGTGTGATACTTTTGTAAATGACATTGTAAGGTTACCTTAAAAATCTCCCTACCCTATAATATTATTCTTCATTACGAAAATGAAATGAAACAAACAACACCTAGAACAAAAAGTCATTAATCTTTATTTGCAAAAGTTTAATTTTCTTGGTGAGGAATAATACTCTACAAAACTTCTTATTCATTGGCTTGAAAAAAAGACATTATCAGTCAAAACAAAGGTATCATGGCTTCACAATGTTAAAAAGACATTTAGTTTGAAAAGCCAAGCATGCAAAAGATAGAAAAGGACGTAATTTAACCATTTTGTAAGTAAACAGATATGGATTTTTATTTCATGATTGCATTTTTTTCTGTTAAATTCCAAAAATATTATTGTTTTTCATTTATTTTTAGATCTTCCATATTTAAAGCATATTTTGATGCCTTAGTTATTGTATCACTCAACAGTGTGAATATTGTGAAATAAGTGAAACAAGGAATGGCTGAGCTTGGAAGGGAACATAGTCCAACCAGTTCAACTGTCATCTAATCCAACTCCCCTTCTCAAAGGAGGGTCAGCTACTGCAGGTTACTCTAGAACATGTCCAGTGAGATGTCAAACACCTACACAGATGAAGAGTTCAAAACCTATCTGGGCAACTTGTTCCCACCCTCACACTTAAAAAAAATGTTTCCTGTGTTCAAATTGAAATTTTCTGTGTTTTATTTTGTGTCCATTACATCCTGTCCTCTTAGTGGGCACCGCTGAAAAGAGTCTGTCTCTATTTAATTCATTCCCTTACACCAGGTGTTTGTACACTGGTGAGATGATACTTGAGATTTCTTTTCTCCAGGCTGAACACTCTCAGCATCTCCTCTTACAGATGATACTTCACTCCCTTGATCATTTTTGAGGCCTTTTGCTGGGCTTTCTCCACTAAGTCAGTGTCTTGTACTGGGAAGCCCAGAACTTAATACCCTGTATGTATCCCACTAGTCCTGAGCAGAGTGAAAGCATCACTTCCCTTGACCTATTGACAGTGCTCCTTCTAATGCTGCCCAGCATGTTGCCAACCATTTTTGCCACAAGGGAATACTGTTGGCTCATGTTCAACTTTGTGTCCACCAGGATCTCCAGGTCTGCTTCTGCAAAGCTGCTTTCAAAGGGGTTGGCCTCCAGCACATATTGTTGGTGTTATTCCTCCATATGGGCAGAATTTGACATTTCTGCTTGTTGATCCAGTCTGTTTCTTTAGGTGGTCCAGGTCCCTCTGAATGGCAGAACAACCCTCTGGGGGGGCTGGTACCCAACATTAACTTTCTCATATGTAGTTTTGGCAAAGTCATTGGTGGAACATGTAAAAGTCTCAGAAATTAATAAAAGCCCAGCCTCAAAATGGAGACATTGAGAATTTAGTTGACTTCTCCCAGTTTTCAACTAAGAACATCTTTCTTTGAATATATTCCAAATTGTTTGTTCTGAAGAATGAAACAAGACTTTCTCAGTGTAAGATATGCATAAATATGTTTTAATAGGGACAAATAAAATCAATTATCTCCTGCTTTCAAACAGAAATATTTGTAAGGTTTTAAATCATTTCAGGGATATGAGTGATTCTTAGCCTATAGTAAGCATCTGTCATAAAAATTTCAGCTCAATATACTGAAAGTTATAAGTGACTTCCAGTGGAGTTTATTATTAGCTATCATTGCAGTGTAGAACACAGTGGGAACTGTCTGTTTATATATATTTTATAGCAGAAAAGTTGGCATAGAGGAGTAAGAAAATGATGTGGTAATGGAAACCTTGTGGAAGCAAAAAGATATTTCTATATAAATTTGGGGGACAAATATCTATCTTCAGGATATATTCTAGAACTCCTAATAAATATAGCAATGAGTGTATAAATAGCATAGAAAAGTAGAATAATAGAATGGTTTGGGTTGGAAAAGGCCTTCAAGATCACCTAGTTCTAACCTCCCTGCCATGGACAGGGATAAATTCCACTAGACCAGGCTGCTCAAAGCCCCTTCCAGCCTGGCCTTGGGCTACTTTGTATAGAGTAAAGAAATTGATGACTTAAACCACCGTGTTCACTAACAGCAGATTCAAGCACACACTGATACCTATAAGTAACTTACCTATTGACCAGTTTTCAAGGCCACAGCCCTTATAAAAAAGAATATAGAATCATAGAATCATAGAATAATTAGGGTTGGAAAGTACCTTAAGATCATCTAGTTGCAGCCCCTGTAGCATGGACAGGGATACCTCACACTAAACCATGCAACCTAAGGCTTTGTCCAACCTGGCCTTGAACATCGCCAGGGATGGAGCATTCACAGCTTCCCTGGGCAACCCATTCCAGTGCCTCACCACCTTTACAGTAAAGAACTTTTTCCTTATATCCAATCTAAACCTCCCCTGTTTAAGGTTTAACCCATTACCCCTTGTCCTATCACTACAGTCCCTAATGAAGAGTCCCTCCCCAGTATCCTTATAAACCCCCTTCATATACTGGGAGGTTGCTATGAGGTCTCCAATTTTAAAAAGCAAAAACTAAGGCAAAAATTACTCTTCTGTGCAAATTACTTTAAAATAAAGTCTCTGAAATGTTATCTACTTTAATCATTCAACTCACTAGTCCATGAATGTCTTCACCTTCCAAATTATTCATATGGTCGAAAGTTAAGAGCTCTCTATTCGACCTTGGCACATTTGATACCAATAAGACATCAAGACATACTACCAACTGGCCATATAAATATTGTGAAAAATGTGCATCATTATATGTTACATATGTATCCTTTAAAAAGCCATTTGTAATTTAAAAAAAATTAAAACTAACTACATCTTGCTTAACATTCGCAAGAGATGCTGTCCTGAAGACAAGTTGAGTAAGGCCTGATCCTGAAAGGCTAAAGTTGCAAATCACTTCCTCCTTTGTCCCTCCAGCTGATCAAACAAGATACCTGGAAGCTTGGGAAGATTAAAGGCTCCCTTTTACCTTGAAAGCATGGTGCAAAATTTATTGATGGACATGTGTAAAACACTGAACTCCACTAGACATAACTAACAGCAGGAATTTCAGCCAAGAAAAGATCAGTTAGTCCCAAGTGTATACTAGAGGGAAATAATTTTTGAGGCTACAGTAAAGCTCTGTAACATGGATCTTGGGGGACCTCTGAGTCCCATTCCTTGTAAGTCATGGAAAGGAAAGTGCATGTTAGAATCCATCCAACATTAAATATTAGAAACTGCACTTTAAAGACTCTTGGTCATCACAGTAACTCTGTGGCTTTTGTGGCTGACAGTGAAGATCAATTCTTTTTCTTTTCTGCTTTCATATACAGGGCTGAAGAAAAATGAAAAACAAAATAAAAAATAAAAAATGGCTATTTCATTTCTTTGCTCTGGATCAATTTTCCAAGGACTTCTCTATGTCATGTTTCTCTTTTTTAGATTAGATCAAGTTCCATTTTCAATATTAAATCTTTGTATAGGTAAGTTTATTAAATTCATTGTTTTTGCAAATACTGTTTGAATGAATCATTTTTTTTGTGTTTTGAATATTTAGCATGTCTCTAATTGTCATTCATTTACTAATTACAAAAGTTGTTTCTTTCATATAAGACAATTTGTTCTCTATGACCATAGCTTTTTCTCACATGGTAAAATAAATTTCAACTTCTGATTTATTACCATTTGTGGAGAGCAAGATCAATGTATGAATTATTTAAAAAGCAACAAGCAAACTGTCTTAAATATTTTATCCTCAGTTACAGAGTTCACTGGCTTTAGAGTGGTTCCTTGGATTATATTTGTTTTTATTTAAAAGCGTCATGAAATTTAAATAAAGAAAAAATCACAGAGAACATCGAATGCATTTTCTGTTCATCAGGGGGGATTAACACTATTACATCAATGTGTATGCATATTTATACAGAAATTTTCGATTCTCTGTCCTCCTCAGAGATTGAAAGACATATCTCAGCACATTAAGAGGTTTCATTACACCTAATTTTCATGAATGTGCACCAAAACAAAAACTTAAGTTTTTAAAGGCTGAATTAGAACAATAGACAAAATGACAAAGGAGTTAAACATTTATAAGTGTATATTAAGCTTCAGTCTAGGTTTAGATAAATATATTCCTCCCTTAAAAAAAAAAAAAAAAGTAAGACCTCATATTTGGACATTTGCTTTGCCATCTTCATAACTAAATTCTTGTCCTCTCATGAGTCATGTTGTTACAGACACATCAGAATCAAAAAAGGGGCAAGAGACTACTTTGATTTTCATTCCTCTCTTCTAGGATGGACATATTTTTAGCATGTTTTTAAATGTTTAGTTGTGTAGAGAATGATAATCTGGCAGCAAAACATTTTCTTTTTTCCTCTTTTATTACTAAAGACAGCAAGCCAGCAGTGACATGATAACTGCAGTGAATAATCTTATTTCATAATGAATTCAGATTGATGCTTTGTTCTATTTGACAAGACATGATGGTCTTTTTAATATAGTAAAGGATTATAGTATCAGTTTCTGTGGATGACACCTGTGCTTTTCTGAGATGTATGACTATGTGTCTGGCCTTTGCAAAGCAAATGTGATAGAGCATGAATCAAAAAAAAAACAACCCAGATATTAGTGCTGCATACTATGTGCTGCACAATTTTTTTTATTTTTTTTTTTTTTTTTTAACCAGATGAAGTTACTGTCTCTTTAAAAGCTGCCAAAGTATGGGAAAGTGTATGGCAGGCTTAAAAGTCTTCTTACCAAACAGTTTTCTGTTACAGTTAACTTTTTTTTTTTTTTTTAGTTCTTTAACTCTCAGTGGCAAAGAAAATCAGAAAAGGAAGAATATGGGCCTGAAGACTATACTGTACCTCTCTACAGCCATTTCCAGCACATGAGGCTTAGCCATGCTATTGCTTTTTCTAGTTACTTTGTCAAGCTAGCCTGATAAATCCTAGGAGTTCAAGCTCATCTGAGACATGGGAATGAAGAAGAGGGAGGAGGAGTTACTCCTACAACCTGACTTTCTTAGTTTTTCCCTCCATTATGTGCCTGGGACTTTATCTACCATGTTTATCTAAAATCTAACGAATACTGCACTGGCAATATTTTAATTGTTCATTCATCTTGACAAGAGAAAAAAAATCAAAAAATTTGCTGTTTATTTCATGCAGTGTATAGATGTCATAATGTCCTCAACTTTTACAACAGTCCAAGTCATTGAGTTACCCTTATCTGAAACTGACTAGATTGAGCTTGAACCGTTTATGTGCACTTAGTTTGCTCATGATCTGCACTTAGCTATTAGCCTGCACTTGAGTACACTTAACATATTGGCTTCTTGGCAGTACAGGGAGATATGACACCACAAATGAATATAGTGTTCACATTTCAAAACTATAAATAGCATGCAGTAGAAATGTCTTTCTGATATTAAATAAGAAACATCAGTAATGGGAGAAAAGAATCCCTAGTGCTGTGTTTAAGATAGCACCCTTGGACCATATTTATACTATGAGCTAATTTTTACATTTGAACAGTAATTAAAAACTCTTTTCCCCAAATTGCATTAAGTATTATACTGAAATTACAGTAAACTTTATATAGCAAAATAATCTGGATTTTTCTCCACAAAGTATCATCTGCTGTGTAGAACAAGACCATAATTTTTTTCTTATGTCAACCAAGTTACAAAATAAGGTATCCTTTACAGCACAAAATACAAGGATCTCATATGATTGTTGTGGATAGATTTCAACTTTCATTCGAAAGAAATGGCAGAATCTATGCATTATGTATTGTAAAACAGTAAAAAAAACAAACCCAAAACAACAAAACAAAAACCTGTATTGCTTGAGGCAAAATATAGTTGTAAATAATACTGAAATTTAGCATTAAAAAGATGCTGTTATGAACTATGTTGTTGTTAGTTTTAAATACATGTGGGCTTGACTTACAAAAAAAAGAGACTAATAGAAACAACTCGAAGTTTGGAAATAACTCTAGCTTGCTCACTTTTTACAGATGTGAGCTGTGTAGCAAGTTCATTGTAGTTCAACAAGCGGAAATAAAATGTTGCAAAAGAAACAGCACACAGATAGAGGGAAGGTGAAATACAGAGCTAATTTTCAGCAGCAGTGCTTGTATGACTGCAGTTCTTGACTCCCACATGAAACCTACAAAATTAAACAATCGCTTCATTGTGAAAAAGACAATAAGAAAAAACATTAATGGAAAAAAACTTGTTATAATTATGGACTTCATTATCATCCAAACATGGTAAAATACAAGAAATCCAGGAAATTTACACAACATCTTCAGTGTGTAAGTAAGTCTTATTAGTGCCTACTGTTCTATTATTTTTCATGATCTGGATGAAGTGCCTCAGGCACAGTTCACAGTCATGACAATGGAGTTGTCACACAGGAACAAATCGAAGTTCTGAGTATCAGAATCAGACTTCATCACAGGCCTTACGACAAGACTATTAATATTCCTCAGACCTTCAAGTAACCAATACAAGCTGGAAAAAGAAACAATGCTACTAATGAATTGAGATAGCTCAGTATTATACCCAATCTGCTCATCAGAGCCAGTGAGATGGAATTAAATGTTTTTCTAGATGTAGGAGTCATACTGTATCACTTCTGAAAGAATACTAAATAATAAACTAGGAATCCTCTATGTATGTTACTGAACCAATTCTTACCATTTCTCAATTCCAGGATGTTACTAAACTTGCTGAAATATTAAGCTGCAGGTTATTTTCTTTTCAATAATGTAGTAGCACAAGTTTTTTAAATGAACATTTTGATAGCATGTACGAATTTTGGCAGATATGGCAAGATGTTTACAAAAAAACTATGGGCTTTATCAGTCAGGAATCAGGAATTTGCTTTATGCTGAGATTTCTTCCAAGGAACAGCTATCTGAAAATCTTCTATCACTACAAATATTTCCCTTTCTGCCTGATTGTAATCACTGTCATAAAATTATCTGTCAGTAACTCAGTCTCATAGATCTGTTGAATAAAAGTTTTAGGAACAGCTACTCAAAAGGTGGCAATGTGTCTTAAAGTCAAATTCCTGGTGATTAGACATCATTTGCTTGAAGTATTTATCCATATAAATGTAACGTCAGTTATATATATACTATGATATAAGCAATGTACTCTTTTGTTATTTTTTGTCATCATCAAAAAATCTGGAAAACTGATAAAAAAGCCTGACAAACTGTGCTACAAAAAGGAAATTTAACACAGGTTTCCAGAAACCACTAAAAACTTACAAAACACTAAGGAGTCTTAATTAATGTCCAGCCACCTCTTGAGAGTCAATTCAGTTAGTCTGCTGGGCAAGTAATGTCTTGCTGGTGCAACACATTAAAAGAAAACAAACCAGGCTTTCTTATTCCACAATTCAAAATGGAATTGTCTTCCATTAGGAACAGAAAAAATTCCCTTCTTGTTCTCACTCCATGATACAAGGTAATTCAGGAACTTTTTGCTTTTTCCTTTTAAAAAATCATTCTCAAATATCTTTAGAATTATGACAGAATTTAGTTGTATTCTACAGATTGTGCATCTATAGTGTTTACAACTGAAACTAAATAACAGCTGAGAAAGATTAAGTTGCTTGTGAAGGAAAAGTATTAAACATAAAATCAGATGACAGTTCATTTTCTGGCAGGTGGTATGTCAATGTATTGGCAGTATAAATTTTAAAACATCATTGCCACTAAGTTACCAAGTAGTGATGGAATGTGCTATCAGAGTTATTTTTGCTTATTGCAGTGTAGTCATCAATACTTTGATGCACCTAACTGGGAGAGCTGTTCTGGCAGTAGGAAGCATATTACGGAAGGCCATTGTTTTGTGTATTACAAGAAAACTAAAAGCTGAAGAGGAGCTGTAGTAGTTCTCTTAAAGTAGCAACTATATTGAATAAAATATAAGTGAGTAAATATAAACTTTCATGAACTTAAATATACTTTCAAAATCTGTTTTCTTTACTATGCATTTCTGACTGGACAACTTTAAAACGTGATGTGAGGGAGAGTAGCAATAGGACAAGGGGTAATGGGTTCAAACTTAAACAGGGGAAGTTCTGGTTGGATATAAGGAAGAAGTTCTTTACGGTGAGGCTGGTGAGGCACCAGAACAGGTTGCCACAGGAAGTGGTGAATGCTCCATCCCTGGCAGTGTTTGAGGCCAGACTGGACAGAGCCTTGGGTGACATGGTCTAGGGTGAGTCATCCCTGCAGGGGGTTGGAACTAGGTGACATGAAGGTCCTTTCCAACCATAACTATTCTATGATTCTATGATTTTATGATTCTATGTTAGTTAGATTTTTCATCTTCCTGTTATAAAACTCTTGACAGAGATATTCTACATAACTTTTGCAGCTGAAATGTAGAACTGTTCACTCAAAGCTTCCATTAAAAAGCTGTTTATTTACCAAATGGTGGATGAAGTTAAAAATATCCCATTTTTAGTTCAGATGTGTCTTAAAAAAAGTTAATTAAATTTTGTGATGATTAGTTGACTTTAAACATCATAGAGCACAGGAAAGAAAATACTGTAAGGCAATGTTTCTTATTAATAAAACATCAATGCCTTGAAAAGTATGAAAGAGGGGAAATACAAATCACAATCCAATTATTTATAATGTAGTTCAAGGCTATGCTAAAGATCATCTCTGTCCAATCTTTCTGTCCAGGGAGCCTAAGAACTCAAAATATAGTTCAATTCAAAGATGTCCTTTCAGAATTTATTTCTTTACTAATAATCACAGAAGACCTTAGAGATACAAAAGAAGTTGTGGAGAATGAATAAAATTTTTCATTATGTATTAATCAGTGATTGCTATTCTCTGTTCAGAATACGTCCAGTATCTTAATGGATAGTAATGGCAAAATTGAAAACATTCAGAAAGTCCCCTTGTGCAAAAGGCTCTGTTCTTGTCCTGGGTTCAGCAGCAGCAGTCATGTTTCTCCTTCTTGGTAGCTGGTGCAGTGCAGTGTTTTGACTTTCAGCCTGGGAACAGAGCTGATAACAAGGATATTTTGGTTTGGCCAAGGACTTTGTGAGCCTCATGCTCTGCCAGGGAGGAGGGGAAGCCAGGGGGAAGCAGAGACAGGACACCTGACCCAAATTGACCAAAGAGGTATTCCATACCACAGCACGTCATGCCCAGGATGTAACTGGGAGTTAGCTGGAAGGGCTGGGAGACTGCCGGGTTGGAGGAGGTATGGGTCGGTGCTTGGTCGGGCTGGGGGGGGCGAGTTATCGGTCGGCTGGTGCTGAGGTGTTGTATTCTCTTCCCTTGTTATTTCCTTTATCATTGTTATCATTGGTGGTAGCAGTAGTGATTTGTGTTATACCTTAGTTACTAAACTGTTCTTATCTCAACCCGTGGGAGTTGCATTCTTTTCAATTCTCCTCTCCGTCCCTCCGGGAGTAGGGGGAGGGAAAGATGGGGGGGAGTGAGTGAACGAGTTACCTGACGGGGTTTAAACCACGACAGTTCTTTAAACACTTTTTATCAGAAACATCTTGTAATTCCCATACTGAGGATTTTGCAGGCATGTATAGCTTAAATATATTTATCTCATTTCCATGAAAAAGAGTTTACTGCATTTTAAATAATGAATACTTTCATTTCATTTATACCCCATCTAGTAATTTCTAGGCTAAACAATTTCTGTTCTTCTGATCTTTTATCACAACTAATATTTCTAAACTCTAGCTGTTCCTCTTTTTCCTCTTTCTGACACTTTCCAGTAGATCCGTGGCTTTTTTTGGAACAAGGAAGCAAGAACTGGTAACAAAACTTCAGCTGAGATTTTATTATGAGTACTTCTCTTATGTCTTCCTGTTTGTTCAGCCCTGTAAGAATTTTGTTTTTCTCACAGCCTCGGGCTTTAGGTGGCAGATGTCACTGATTGCCCACTGGAGATCATTGTACCTTCTTGATTTAAAGAGTATTTATGTCAGCTGTATTACTACTCAAAAAATTATTGCTTTTGGCTTTTTGCACACCTGTACACAAAGGTACTGTGCAATGATTGTGGAAGTTGCACCATAAAACCGAAGTATACCACAGAAAAAAGAAAGTGATACTGTTGCCTAGCTGGCAACTAAATAGAGGCACTATTCAGTTCTTATCTGGAAAAGGAAGAAGGACAAAATTAGCAGTATGGTGAATTGCTGTTGGAACCCACTTGAAGTAACATCACGTACATGAAGCAGCATGTGTCCTGAAAAGAAGAAAAATGGTAACAAGCTTTCAATTATTTTTTTCTTTTTCAGGAAAAAACATATGAATTGCTGTCTTTAAAATTTGTAGGCACTGATCTGTATGCTCAAAGATAGTATGTATTTCATTGTAAGTTGTATAATTCTTTTTAACAGCAATGAACAGCTAGAAGTGAAAAGCTGTTTCTTTTCACCTGAGAAGAGCTGACACATGGAGCATTTAAAATTATTCTAAAAAGTATTTATAATTGGACATAGCAATCTCTGTTGTCCTGGGATAATGGCTGGACTTGGTGATCTTAAAGGTCTTTTCCAACCTATTTGATTCTATGTTATTATTTCAGAAATTTCAAAAATGGAAAAATGAGACATGCTATGTGGAAAAATTCACAGGGGAAAGACAGCAATTGTATTATTTATGTTTGTACAAGCAAAGCATTCTAAATACATATAAAGTTTTGTTTGGTTTGTTTTCTTCTTTCCCTGGTTTATATATTTTTATATCTGAATGGAAATCTGAAAGAATTAGTATTACTATAGCAACCAAGATCCAGCCCTGCAGGTATACTCCACAGAGAATAGTAATTTTTGTCTTACTGAGTGAAAATCAACAATACCTAACCCAGATTTAAGGTGAAACACAGGGCACGGGAAATGGATTTTTTTTTTTTTAACAACGTACAGACATTTAAATTATCAAAACACCCTTTATTGGTCCTTTATGGATCATGAACAGTAAGTAGCCATTGCTAGAGTCTGATTCAGCATATACTAAAATTACTTCAAATAGATCAGCTGAGCTGTGTTCTAAAAATGCTTCTCACTCCACTCTCCCCTTTGGATTTACTATAAAAAGAAGTGATGGTAGCTACATGTGGAGAGATGTGCATTGTCAGCATCTCACCTCAGCTAAAATGGATCCCTCCCAAAGCATTTCACACAGTAGGTGCAGTTAAGTGACCACTTTATTATTCTTCTTTTTCTAAATATGCACTTATGAACATTGCAGGTTGTACCTGAAGCTGGATTTTCATCCAGAGAAGGTAATGCAGTGATGGCTCAGACATCTTCACAGATGCCCTACATATACTTGGGTGCTCATTTGCACTGTGCTGTGCAGAGAATGGATGGACTTCTGCTGGACACTCATTTATTTGAAGCACATTTGCTTTTGTGTAGAATTAGTACTGGGTAGATAACGCATAAGTTAATATATATTGTATTCCTATTGAAGAACCTATAAATAATAGTGGCTGCTGTGTCATTAGATTTAAATTCCATTCTATCGTATGCCAGGGTGTCAAAATGCAAATAATTATGGGGAGATGAGTGACTACCAGCAGAAGTTTCTGTACAAGGTGCACAAAAGTCATGAGGAAAAATGAAAAATATACTGTAAATAATTGAAATAAAATTATAGGTTAGAATTTTAGGTTGAAATAATATAATTACCTAAGGATGCATTTTGGCTAAGAAACCTGCTACATAATTTTTCATTTTGAAATTAATAAGCCTTAAGAAATTCTTTGCAAGATATAAAGTAATTTCACAGATTCAAATGTAACAAAACTCCTTTATTTCTTTCAAGAAAATTATTCAGAGCAGCTCCCAACAGATTTTAATATGTCTTTTCCTTGCTATCATTGCATAATATTTGAACATAATTCTCTATATGATATAAAGTGCTAAAAAAGTGGAAACAGATAATAAAAATACGTGCAGACTGAATCTTGCTTGTACTGCGAGAGAACCTGCCTTTCATGAGTGTCGTGGTTTAAACCCAGTCAGGCAACTTGTTCACTCACTCCCAGTGAGTGGTGCCGGGCTGACAACAACCGAGGCCCCCCCCCCCCCCGGGCTCTCCCCTTCCCTGCTCCCGGAGGAATGGGGAGGAGGATCAAAAGAGTGCAACTCCTATGGGTTGAGACAAGAACAGTCCAGCAACCAATGTACAACACAAATCACCACCGCTACTACCAACTACAACAATGATAAGAGAAAATAACAAGGGAAGAGAATACGATACCACCTGCCAAGAAATGAGTCCCACCCGGAAGCCCGTGTCCTTCCGGGTAACTCCCAGTTACCCCCCCACCTCGGTCATGACGTGCTGTGGTATGGAATACCTCCCTGGCTAGCCTGGGTCAGGCGCCCCATCTCTGCTTCCTCACAGCTTCCCCTCCTCCCTGGCAGAGCATGAGCCTCACAGAGTCCTTGGTCAGGGTAAGCATCGCTTAGCAACAACCGAAAACATCGGTTTCACCAACATTGCTCCCAGGCTGGAAGTCAAAACACAGCACTGCACCAGCTACCACAAAGGAAAAACATGACTGCTACTGCTGAACCCAGGACAATGAGTAAGGAATATACCGTAGACAAATGGACCTTTATTTATAAAAATATCTGCACATATTTTATAAAAATATGTGCTAAATGTAGTCACATTGATCATCCTAAAGCTATGCTTGCATCAGTAGATTGCTAAAAAAATTAATGAGACTCTTGCCAGTGGACTTGGTTCAAAGTTCAGAAGCCAGGAAAAATAGTCTCAGTTGTCCACTGGGAAACCTTATGAGAAGGAGTATATCTCACTTTTATAGAATATAAAATACTGTACAACACACCATAAAATTTATGAGGCAAATGTTTACACATCTTTCTTGGGTAATGATGTAATTTTTGTTCTCAACACAACTAGAATCTCTTTTAGGTTCATATTATCATTTTCTGTATAGAAATATGTTTGCTTCTTGGTTCTCAAAATACTATAGAATATTGCATACTATAAGAAAACTATCTGGAAGCCATTTATGACATAAAAAATATGGTTTGGGTATAGAACTCTTTTAGTAGCTATTTTAAAGAATACAATGTCAATTATATTAAAAATTAAGAATTTTAGAAATCATAAATGTGCAGAAACATCCAAAAAGACTGCTTAACTTACCTACTACACAATGTATATTTCTGGAACTTATCCACAGGCATCTGACAATGCATCTGCACTGTGATGTGGATGCTTATTTATGCAAGGATTACTTGCAGTTGTTTAGAAACTTAATGCACTTACAATTTTCTGGTTTCTTAAAATTAGTTGAAAACATTTCTTCTTGTGGGGAAGGAGTGGTTGAAAGCCTTGAAAGCCCTATTTCATACAGAAAAAAAAAACAGAAGTTTGATTTATTTTTTTTTTTTAATTTTGAATTGCAAATGAATTGAAAATAAGTTCCAGTTGTGAGAGGCCTATTTGAGTCCAAGCTGCTTTTACAAATCCAAAAATGAGTGTGATTTACCAATCTATAATGTCTTTTCTTTTTTCATTTATATAGTGCTCCCCATGTTGTTAAGTTATCCTCACTTGTTATTCACCACTTTCAAAAAAAAAACAAAACCAGAGACTTTCAGTGACTGGTTGAGCCATAAATTCATTGAAGGACAAGGACCTGAATTAAAGACAAAAGCTTTCTTTGTATGATGACTAAAATTAAAGTACTCACAAATTTTACAAAATAAAACCATTAACGTGTTCCCCCTTCATATTGTTTCTTTCGTATTGGGAAAGAAAAACCCCCAAAGGCAAAACCTTCTTAAAAGCACATTTTATTTCATTATTAAAATCTTGACACAGTAATATTTCTTGTAATGCCATTTTTCACCCTCTTTTGTCCAGAATTATTTTGAGGGGTTTTTGTTTGTTCATGGGTTTTTTTTGGTTTGTTTGTTTGTTTGTTTTTAATAATTCACAGCACTGCTTACCCTTTCTTTTCCTTAAAAACTTTTAAATTAATGAAGTCCTGAACAGAAGCCTTCACTGTCAGATATCTTATAAGTATTAGTTAGCTGGATTGCTTGGATTGTTTGGAAGTATGGGCATATCCATCTGATGGTTAGTGTATATATGGCAAACTTATGAAACCACAGCAGGAGTTAGTTACCACATTCAGGATCATAACTAGTTCCTGTATATAGTACTATTAGAATGACTATAGTACTATTAGAATGACTTCAAGACATACTCACAACCAGTCTACACTGTAAGATGGAACAGGATGATTGCCTTTCCTAACAAAGAGTCCCTCTCCTAGTAATACATGAAATAAGACTTCTTAATTATTAATTATGTCATAGTGTAGTAATCATAAATGTGTCTTAGTAGGCAAAAAAAAAAAAAAATTCATGGAATTCCAACACCTAAATTAAGAAAATGTGTACAGGATCAGCCTGAACTGTATATTACAGTAGATTAACAGTGTCCTAGCTAAGTGGTCTTGCTGAAAGAACTGTGATCCTTGGACATACACATAAAGACATGCTGAAATATCTGTACGTAACAAAAGGCTCATTGAAGAGCTATTTTCATTTATTATGCCAACAAGGGTATAAAAATTAGAAAGGCTTATTCATTATTACTAAAGCAACCACAGTTACATTCAGAAATATGCATATGCAAATGTGCATATACAAGCATCACCTTTGTGTACATACCCTTAGTATTTGTGTGACTGGTTTATGCATCTTATTATTTGATATGTAATTAACATGATTGTGAATAAAGACTGGAAAATAAGATATTCCTAATCATATTTCTTCACAATGGTTCTGCAAATAGGAGCTTTAAATTAATGTTCCATCTTAAATCAGGAAAAATGACAACCTCAAAAGCACATAGTAAACCAGTTAAGCTTCAGAATGTTTTCCATAAGGGAATTTCATTTCAGAAATATTTAGCATTTTCATTCTACTTTAAAAATATGGACTATCAGAGATTCCTTTTAAAAGGTAAATGTCTCTGTATGATAAATATCAGGAATTTTTGTCATATCCACTGCATCCCAAGGTTATACTTCATCCTTTTCCTTCCCACCCTGTTTTGCCTTGATTTCCAGCTACGGCTTGTCTTAGGGATAGTGAAAATTAACATGGCATGACTTAAGATCTCAACTAAATATTGTTGCCTAATGATCAAGCTTTGCTACCTATCTTCCTGATCTCATTCAGTTCAAATGCAAGAAAGACTAAAATCTACCTTAAAATCCTTCTGCCTCTTGTGTACATATTTGCCTTTTATCTTGGAATTTCTTAGGCTACCTTTAGGGAGGGTTTGAGTTGTCTTAAAACAAAATTAGGATTATTGTAACGAAGACACACAGTTTTAATAGAAAGTGAAGTATCATATTTAGTATTTAATAAGAGCATATGTAGGTACAAAGGTTAATTTCCATTCCTTATTTTATAGCAAGAATGTTAACAATGTACAACAATTAAGCTTTACTTCTACAGATTTATAAGTATAAAAATGGATAGTAGGTATAAGCCTTTAAGCAGTTAAGCAGCATTTTCTATGAATAAAGATGAAATTAAAGAACAAGAAAACCCTTTGATCCAATTTTTTATGCCCTATCATTAATCATTGTTAAGGAGAGACTAGTGCATGTTAAATTAATCTTATATACTAAATACAATGCTTTGAAGTATTGAATTAGTCTATTAGATCTGGACAAATTAATTCTTCATTGGAATAGTTCTCCAAATTGCTTTAAGATCTATAAAAGCTAGAAAATGAACAAATATTTCCTTTTTTTTCCACAATACCAGTTCTATGTAATATTGAAGATTGTCACAGCTGCAAATATGATTATTATATGACTTCGACATCTGTATTGACATCAAAATCTTTAAAAGCATCTCTTTCAGAGAATATCAAAATTTGGATGCATACATAAATAACCTTAATAATTTGGATATTCAGGGAAAGTAACAGTGTATTATTTAAAATCCACAGGCATTTCAAAAGAAGAATGTAAAACAGTGCATTAAAAGTATAATCTGTGCATACTAAAACTTTTTAAATCTCTTTTATATTCCAGGCAGGAAAAAGATGTAAGATGATGCTAAGGCAATACAGAACACATAATGAATACAAGTTTGGTTCAATTCCAGGGAGAAGAGAGAAGTGGGGGAGTAGTTTTCACTGTTTAAATCGAGAAGAAATACCTACAAACAAGAATATTAACAAATATCAGGGAGATTTTGCATCAAATATGGTTTGTTTGCATCCCAAAAGTACAGTGTGTTGATTTAAGTGGGTGCTTCACTTTCATCACAACCTTCTTTCTCCAGGAGAGATAACAGCAGGAGTACCCAAAGTCTGTGTACTGAAAGTACCTGAAAGAGTGTCTCACATACTTGACTGTGTTTATATATGTGTATGTGTGTATATATATATAGATATATACATGCATATAATGATACAAACAAAAGACATACATGTACATATACATACTAACACATGCATATATATTCATGGATTCTTGGGGACAGAGCAGATTATAGTACATATTTTCACTGTGCTGTTTCAGGCTCTAGTAAAAAATAAAAGTATAGAAATATAACAACAACAACAAAACAACAACAACAATAATAAGGCCCAGTTAGAATTAGAGGTATTAAAGATAACAGGAAGTGATTCTACAAGTACATAGCAAATAAAAAACAAACTAGGGAGAATGTAGGCCCCCTCAGGAAGCTCTCAGGAGAACTGGCTACACAGGATTTGGAGAAGGCTGAGGTTCTGAATGACTTCTTTGCCTCGGTCTTCACTGCCAGAGTCTCTGACCAAACTACCCAAGTCTTGGAAGGCAGATGCAGGGACTATGAGAATGAAGACCTTGCACCCACTGTAGGAGAGGAACTGGTACGAGACCATCTTAAAAATCTGAATGTGCACAAGTCCACGGGTCCTGATGAGATCCATCCACGGCTCCTGAAGGAGCTGGCAAATGAAGTTGTGAAGCCGCTGTCCATCATATTTGAGAAATCATGGCAGTCAGGTGAAGTTCCCAAAGACTGGAAAAAGGGAAATATAACCCCCATTTTCAAGAAGGGGAAAATGGATGACCCAGGGAATTACAGACCAGTCAGTCTCACCTCTGTGCCTGACAAAATCTTGGAGCAGATTCTCCCGGATAGCATGCTAAGGCACATGAAAATCAACAAGGTGCTTGGTGACAGCCAGCATGGCTTCACTAAGGGGAAATCCTGCATGACCAATTTGGTGGCCTTCTATGATGGGGCTACAGAACTGATGGACAGGGGTAGAGCAGTTGATGTCATCCACCTGGACGTGTGTAAAGCATTCGACACTGTCCCACACGACATCCTTGTCTCTAAATTGGAGCGACATCAGTTTGATGGATGGACCACCCGGTGGATAAAGAACTGGCGGGATGGCTGCGCGCAAAGAGTTGTTGTCGATGGCTCAATGTCCAGCTGGAGACCAGTAATGAGCGGTGTCCCTCAGGGATCAGTGTTGGGACCGGTCTTGTTCAACATCTTTGCCGCTGACATGGACAGTGGGATTGAGCGCGCCCTCAGCAAGTTTGCCGATGACACCAAGCTGTGTGGTTCGGTTGATACCCTGGAGGGAAGGAATGTCATCCAGAGGGACCTTGACATGCTTGTGAGGTGGGCTGATGCCAACCTCATGAAGTTTAACCATGCCAAGTGCAAGGTTCTACACCTGGGTCGGAGCAATCCCAGGCACAGCTACAGGTTGGGCAGAGAAGAGATTAAGAGCAGCCCTGCGGAGAAGGACTTGGAGGTGTTGGTTGATGAGAAAATGAACATGGGCCGGCAGTGTGTGCTTGCAGCCATGGGCTGCATCAAAAGGAGCTTGACCAGCAGGTCGAAGGACGTGATCCTGCCCCCCTACTGTGCTCTCGTGAGACCTCACCTGGAGTCTTGTGTGCAGTTCTGGTGTCTTCAACATGAAAAGGACATGGAAGTGTTGGAACAAGTCCAGAGAAGGTCCATGAGGATGATCAGGGGACTGGAGCACCTCCCATATGAAGACAGGCTGAGGAAGTTGGGGCTGTTCAGCCTGGAGAATAGAAGGCTGCGTGGAGACTTCATAGCAGCCTTCCAGTATCTGAAGGGGGCCTATAGGGATGCTGGGGAGGGACTCTTCTTTAGAGACTGTAGTGATAGGACAAGGGGTAACGGGTTAAAAGTTAAACAGGGGAAGTTTAGATTGGATATAAGAAGGAAATTCTTTCCTTTGAGGGTGGTGAGGCACTGGAACGGGTTGCCCAGGGAGGTTGTGAATGCTCCATCCCTGGCATTGTTCAAGACCAGGTTGGACAAGGCCTTGGGTGATATGATTGAGCATAAGGTGTCCCTGCACATGGCAGGGGGTTGGAACTAGATGATGTTAAGGTCCTTTCCAACCCTAACTATTCTATGCTTCTATGATTATAATAATAATAATAATAATAGTAGTATAATTAGGGGCAGGCTTGCATAATATCTTGAAACCTGTCTTGGTTATTATCTTAAAATTCAAATATTCGAAATTCATTTGTGCCAGTTTAGCTTGCTTCATATGGAATACTTTTAGTCCATTAGTGCTCTGACTCTCTGTTATAGAACAATATAATAGAAATGCAAATGAAAGTATTCAACTCACCAAAACTAATCATTGATTTCAAAGAAAATGTATGGTATGCCAAAGCTTTTGCTTGTTTATTTGTTCATTTAGAGCAATTTAAATAATAGTATCGATTAAGCATACCTTTATATGTAGAAGGGAAATTAAAAAGCTGCCAAAGAAAAAAAGATGCATGTATACTTGTAATTTCCATTTTAGAAAAAACTTTATGCAAAGAAGAAAAGACATATCTACTATAATATTATGTTCCATGGATGCGATATCTCTTCAGGTATATACCTGTCATCTATTTTATCACATTATGATGAATCTCATCTGATTGTGTGCAGTAATCTTGAAATATTAATTTCATAGATAACTCACAAAAATAATGTATCTTTTATCAGTTTGTGTTATTATTATATGTGCAAGATATTGCCAGTGCATGCTGACTGGCTGTCAATCTAGCTATTTATGATGGTTTTGTCATCCAGTGGTATTTTCTGTTCACATTATATAGGCCTTGAAGATTATTTAACAGGTATTGGTTTAATCAAGTAACAATAGAAATGCTTGCTGAAGAAAATGGTAAACTCTTAGTTGATGAAGATTTCTTACCTATTCCTCCAAAATGCTTGAAGATTGGTCTTTTAAGTAGTGGTAGAAATTAAATAGAGCCTGCAGTCTTTCTTTGCCAAGTATACATGTACACTTCATATGTGCAAAAAGAACATTACACTGATAACTAAGCCTTATCAGAAATCTGATATATTGCCTTCTACTTTACTGTATCAACCCAGTAATCTTCAGTTTTCTTGCCTTTTAACGTCACACTCTGAAGTACACTTGATTAAATTGTCTAATGGCAGAGAAGCATGTAAAAGAATTGGAATTAGTACTTGCTAAAGAAAATAACAAATAGGAAATTATGTCTGGTCTACATGCTGTTAGAGCGCTGTTTGAACTCCATTACTTTTTTTAATCAAATGTTTTATGATTTTATGTGAGAGTATGACTATTAAAAAGATGTGCTCACATATTGTGCTTTATTAACTCAGCACATATTATTATGCATATACTAATACTCTAGATATATAGAGAGATTTTTTATTTCCTACCAAAAGAAAAAAAATAGATATTTTTTTGTGCAACCTCTAGTAGGGTCTGGCAACTATATTCTGTCTCCATGGTGTGATGTTTTTCTTGATATCTTAATTCACAGTTGTATTCTTCTCCCTATTAGTTGTTCTGCTACTAGAAGTAAAACTATAGGCATAATTTTATTTTTTTAATAATAATGCTCAAGGAATTATCTCTGGTTAAACATATTGTAAGCAATATTCTGCTGATTTTTTTTTTTAATCTTCAATTATGATTCAGTGAGAAAATCAAAGACTTTTTATTGTTAACTTCTTAAAGAATAGTAGCTAATATGCCAGGTCAGGTTTCTCTGTGCCAGTGTATTTCCAGTATTTCAGAAGTATAAATTGGCTGAAGAAATATTATCCTGAGGCCATTTTTATCCTGTAGCTAAAAAGGTTCAGTTAATGAAATTAGTTATCTCAGACATTCAAAAAAAAAAAAAAAAGCAATTTCCAAACTAGTTCCATAAAAAAAAAAAAAACAAAAAAAGGAAGATGGGCTTGCATAAAAAGATTTTTCTCAGGACATATTGTTGAAAGACATATTTTTGATTAGTAAGAAAGCCAGGCAAAATCTCTCTATGTGTTAGCTGTAAGGCCCACAGATATTTTACTATATTATGTCCAAAAGGACAATAAGTAAATGCCATAGCTTTTGGAGGCTGATAAATTTTTTTAAAAAGTCATCAGTCTCAATAGCTTGAAGACATCCAGGTAACTATAATTTCTCTTAATATATGGTTCAGCAGTTTACTTCCAGCAATATTCTCATTTTCTAAGAAGGGCAGCAGAAGATAGTTGCTGTATTATCATGAAAAGCCTACCACCAATGTTCTGAAGCGGTGTTCAACATCTACTTGCATTATATTAAAACTGCCTGAAACAGCTGTTTAAAACATGTGACCTCCACATGTAAATAAAACAAAGAGAGTCAGAGGTAATTTTTGTAGTTTTGTAATGTCACAGTCTTAATTTCATCAGATGTTCAAAAACATCCTTTTTGAAGAACAGGAGAATATGTCATGATAATGTTGTCTGCTAGGCAAATAAAAATTTGTCATAGCAAAGAGGGGTAAAGAACTGGAGCTTACGTGACCAAAACTAAGTGCATTTCACTCACACTCAACTGTGAGTGAAATTACATATTCAAAACTGAAATGATATTTTGATATGAATGTGGCTTTAATCTGAAATCCATATAAGGAAGCAAATTATGTATGATCCATCACATTTTAACTGATCTCTTGTGGAATAATTAAATAAAGGCGGTGTGCTGAATTATCTATGTGTGTGATTTGCTTTACAGTGATAACAACTGTTTGTCGTGGTTTAAGCCCAGTTGGCAGTCCAGAAAAAAACACGCAGCCTCCTCTCTCACACCCCCCCCCCTTCTTTCCTCCCCCCGCTCCCAGAGGGATGGGGAGGAGAATCAAAGGAGTGTAACTCCCACAGGTTGAGATAGGAACAGTCCAGTGACTAAGGCATAACACAAAACCACTACTGCTACCACTAACAATAATAATGATAATGGAAATAACAAGGGAAGACAATACAACCGCTCACCACCCACTGACCAATACCCAGCCCAACCAAGCAGTGATCTCGCCCTTCCAGGCAGTTGCCCCCAGTTTATATACTGGGCATGAGGTGCTGTGGTATAGAATACTTCTTTGGTTAGTTTGGGTCAGGTGTCCTGTCTCTACTTCCTCCCAGCTTCCCCTCGTCCCTGGCAGAGCATGAGACTCAGAAAGTCCTTGGTCAGAGTAAACGTTACTAAGAATCAACTAAAAACATCGGTGTTACCAGCACTGTTCCCAGGCTGAAAGTCAAAAAAAACAGCACTGCACCAGCTACTAAGAAGGAGAAAAATAACTGCTACTGCTGAACCCAGGACACTGTTGAACAATTAATTCAATGTAAACTATTCAAAACATAGTTCTTAACCCTTAAGGAACAAATTAAAATGTAGATGTGGTTAGACCCTGTATTTCCTGATTTGACTTACCTTTTAACTTTATTCTGTGGACAGATTATTTGACAGACAAACTGAGAAGCAGTAATAAGGTGAAGTTTTCTTGTGGAATTACTTCTGACACACTGCAAAGTATCTTCCACATGCACAGACTAAACAAGGATTCTGGTCAGCAAAAGCTTCTTTTTAGCATGAAAAATGGCAGAAACAAGGTCCAGGTTTGACAGATATATAAGAGTTCCTGAGGCTGACCAGCTGAGCTACTGAAAAGTTCAAAGACCAGTATGTGGACCCCAATTTTTCTCTGAAATATAAGTCAGTCAAAAGATATATACAGACAGAAAAGTATGCAAAATTCTTTGAAATCAATAGATAACACTGTAGAACTTCCAAGGATCTGTGTATCATTGATCCGTGTATCATAGATCTTCATGTGATCTGAGACTTTTAGCACATAACACTATAAAGAAATAAAGCAACAAGAATTATGTAGATTGTATTTTTTTTTCTGTGAATAAGAGAAATAGCTGTTCCAAAGTAATCATACTAAAACCAGAATCACATATAAAGAAATAACTTAAAATCTAACCAAATATACATGCAATCGCATATAAAGAACAATTCAAACTCAGTTATTTAAGGGTTAGTACTGAGAAAGCATGTTAGTACTTATCATTAATTAATTTGATATCTCTTGCCTAATAAATTTAATGAAATTTTAGTCAAAGTATATGTCATGTATATGTCGTGTGCTGCTGCTTTCTGTTCCTGCTGTCAGGATGGTGCATGGGTCTTATGTATCACAGAGAGGAAAGCAAAGTAGTAAACAAGAGCTTTCACAGCACTAGAAGTAAATGTAAATATATACATTTTTACCAGATTTTACACTAACTGAATGCCACAGGGTCATAGATGTGCTTATGCGGGAATGACAGAACTGTTACTGCTACGTGGAACTGTGAAAAAAAAAAAAAGCTTTCATGCAACATCCACATCTCACAATAATGCTTTTTCCTAACTGAGCGAAAAGCAGTGATAAGAATATCTGAATTATAAGCAGCAAATTAGGGTGGATGAATGAAGAAAGGAAAATGAGTTTGCTTATAACAGCCCATTATGGTAAGCAAAGAAGGTTAACGTTTTTTCTGCTTTCCATTATGAGCCAGCTCACCTCAAATACCAGACTGCAGACACTTAAATGTAAGCAGATACACATAAGGTAGTTATTTAGGCTTGCACAGAACAGCCAGTGAACCCTTGGTATGAAGGAAGGTCCCACTGATTCACCAACACCAGACATGTGTAACACGTAATACCCTGATTTCATTTATTTATTTAAATATAGGTCATAGTACTAGTTCAGATGCACTGATTATCCAGGACATTTGGACTGAGGTTGCAAGGCATGACAAAAAGCTTACAAGAACCTCTCACATCTGGATAGACAGCTTAGGAGCCAGAGCAGATCTTAGATGGGACTAGGCAGATTGTAGCCATCATTTAGATATGTTAGGTTTCTCCAGTTCAGATCTCAGTTTTACTCTCCTTGTTTCAAGGTGAGGCTTTATTTCATACCCAGGAAAATTAGACATAATAAACATCTCACCAGTGGTTACTTAAAACAAATGCAAACCAGGAGCAAGACAACTAATTTTAGGGGTAGCAAGGAGAGCAAGTAAGTAGTATATAACATAAGCAAAAAGCACCATATTTAGTAAATTTGTATGTAATATGGAGAAGCAGACCAATGAAGAAAGCAAAGATGCTAAAAACTGTGGATTTACAGACAGGAAGAAGAAAACATCAGCATGAACATCGTATTTTCCCAGTGAAGAATTCCAGAGGCTTATAACTTCCTCTAACCCCCACCCCAGCAGCCTAAAGCTACCTGCCTTAAAAGGACCTGTGGAACACTGAGAATAACATCAAGAAAAAACTAAAGATGAAATAAATAAATAAGTAACCAACCAATAAAAAAAAAATAGGAAAACAAATACAGAGACTCTGTTAACTCCTGTCACGAAGAAATATCTGTATGATACTTTGAAAAGTAAATTATTTCTTTAGATCAGGTCTAGAAAATGGAAATGTGAATGTAATAATGAAAACTTATATAACTCAATTTTTGAAAGTATGCTTTGAAAACTTTTATAACAAAATCAGAAAATACACTGAATAGCTTTGGAAATGTTCCAGATATTCCAGATGTTGTGGAGGTTTTTGGGGATTTTTACGATTTGTAGTTGATTTGGGTGTTTTTTCTTTTTAATCATTTGATATTTTGATGCAGAAGCAGTAAAATCTTGTAAGAAGATATGTCCTAAGCTACCACAGTATATCAAAGAATATAATTGCAGCAAGGGCTTCACTGAAAAAGGGTATATAACTAGATAACATACCAAACATCCTATTCACTGTGATGACTGCCATGCATATTACATTTGATTAGAATTATAATGGAATAAAAAGACCTAGATGTTTTTTCCTAGGTATTAACACATTTGACTAAAATTATTAAAATCATAAGACACTCATTTCAATAGGTTAGAAATCTTAGTCATGGACAAGTATCTTCCTGTGCTGCATAAGAGTATTTGAAAGCAAAATTTGTTTATGCCACAACAGATATCTTTCCATTTACATTGGGGGTGCTGATTGATGGCCAGCTGAACATGAGCCAACAGCGTGTCCAGGCAGTCAAGAAGGTTGCATCTTGGTTTGTATCAGAAATAGTGTAGCCAGCAGGGCCAGAGACGTGATTGTCCCTCTGTACTCGGCACTTGTAAGGGTTCTGGACCCCTCACTACAAAAAAGACATTGAGGAGCTAGAGCAGACCCAGAAAAGGGCAACAAAGCTGGTGAAGGGTCTGGAGAATAAGTCTGATGAGGAACTGGGGGAACTGGGGGTGTTTAGTCTGGAGAAGAGAAGGCTCTGGGGAAGTTGCTCAACAACTACCTGAAAGGAGGTTTGCACTGAGGTGGGGATCAGTCTCTACTCCCAGGTAACAAGTGATGGGATAAGAGCCCAAGGTGGGACAGCCTCAAGCTGCACCAGGAGAGGTTTAGATTGGATATTAGGAAAAAATTCTTCACGTAGAAGGTGATCAGGTATTGGAACAGGCTTCCCAGGGAAATGGTGGAATCAAAGTCCCTGGAAGTGTTCAAAAAAACATGTAGATGCACTCAGCGATATGGTTTAGTGGTGGACTTGGCAGTCCTGGGGTAATGATCGGGCTTGATGATCTTAAAAGTCTTTCCCAACCTAGCTGATGCTATGATTCTATTGTCTTCATCTTTCTGACCTAAAAAGGGGATTGTTTTCTTGTGAAAAGTCTTTGCTGTAATTCAGCAGAGGAGAGAAACAGATGAGAGGAGAAACCAGAGAGATGCATTTATCTATGTGACAAGAATTATCATTGCATCAACATTTTTTGTGGAATAGAAATATTTTTTGGAAATAATTTTGAGTGGTTTTATGAAAGAGAGGAGGCACATAGGTAATTGTTTGAAGAATCATTCTCTTTTTCCCACTCAATTGGTAGTTTAGTAGACACAGACATGACAAACATTGATGAGGACTTGCCTTTCGCAGCATTTTGACAGAAGATGACTTTCTGCATGTGCTGTTCACATGCAAAACCAGACAAACAGTGGCTTAAAGTCACTCAGGGGATTATGTTGTCATATAATTACTAAAAAAAGGAAAACATATCTGGTTCTTTGAAGTATGTATTTTTATTTTGATTTTGTTGTAAACAACACCAAGTTTTTTAACAAAGACAAAAGAAACTCTTTTTTAGGTATTCACTTTATGATGGAAATAAGACCTGAAGACCTAATCACCCAGCAAACACATTGGACACTCATTTTACCCTGGTGACAAACTGGCTAAAGGAAATGTGCTTGGACTGCTTTGGATTTTCCTACTGTCTTCTGCTTATACTGAAGCTTTTTAGGTTTTTAGATTGAAAGTCTTCAATCTGTTTGTGGAAGTATTTTGTGTAATTATTTCTAAGCATCCTTATGCAGTTATATCACTTATATTACATGATTGCCTATGGGGATAGTATTAAAAGAATGAAGAGGTTTCTTCCAGGCATGTGTAAGCCATTACCCACTGGGAGAATATAACCCCATGTTTTCAACGGCAGGGAAATATCACTCCAAAGAAAGCACTATTTCTAAATTCCCATCAGGCTACCTAAAACACATATCTTGCCGCATACTGCACTACTTAGAGAACTCAAAGCTGCAAGTGTGCAAAAAAATCTCATGTTTCTCAAATATCTATTCCCCATTCAACCTACAAACTCAACATCTCTTTAGGGTTTTCAGCCTTTGGAAAAATAAACATTTGAGACTGACAGAACCTGCTGCAATCAAAATCTTGCAGTAGGCAAAATGGAACACACCATTCAAATGGAGCCAAAAATTTCTTATTCCAGTTAATATCTTAGCAGTAAAATAGTCTAAACTATTTAATTAAAATCCAGAAACCTCGTTAATAAAATAGTTAAAATTGTTATGCAAAGGTTTCCGAGTTTCTATGCCTTGGGTGTAGTGTTATGCCCACCCTACAGATGTGCCCAGCATCCTACTTCTGGTAGTTTCAATCTTCCTGTTGCAGAAAGGGAGGGAGGGGCCCAGTTCCCAGATGTCACCAGCACACTGAGGCCTTAGCTAGCAGAAGATCATGTTCCTGATGGGAATTTCCCCTAAAAGACTAAATGGTTTCTAGGTATTCCTTCTCAGTATTGAATTGACACTGTTCCTGTGCATGACTACTGAGAAAAATCTTGAGAAAATCTCTGATCAGAGGAAGATAAAATTAACAGTTTAACCTATTACAGTCACAATTAGTAATATTGCAGCAGAGCTCTTCTCTTTATAGCTTCAGTGCCTTTTATCTAAAAAATAAAGGAAATACAATCCAGGCTTTTTATCTGTCATTGAGGTTTCTCAGTTACGGTAGTCCATGAATAAAGCACTAGTGTGTTGCCTAGGTGAAATGGATACTTTTTCAAACAGCAATTGATAATAATATAACACCACAATATATTGTTAGAGATAATTATTTCAGCCAATTTCCAATAGGAAAGAGCTACAAAGGTAAATGAATAGACATGAAGCTAATTTTTTTGTAAGGGGTATGAGTATTTCAATTGTTAAGTCCACTATATATACAAAAACTAGAGAGGATGGTGTCATGAATAAGTAATTTATAATGATGAATGAGTCACCAAACTGTGTTACTGTACAAAAAGACAACATCAAGGGGCTGATGTTTTAGATATAATACACTGATGATAGACTTAACAATATTGTGCAATACATCACTATGTGACCTTGCTACACACTGGCAGTACTTCCTAATGTAAATCACTGTAATTTATTCACTAAACTTGTGATAGTCTATGACAGCAACAGAAGTGAATATACTTATTGTGTTATGTACAGTCTAGAAAAACAGTATGTCTTAAAATGTCACTGTAATTTTTAAAATAATTCATTCTTTCCCCATATCTTCCCTAATTAGTTATGTTTGGCTGCTAGTTTGGACCCATGGAAAGACACCCAAGATCCAAATAACATGATCTGATTGAAGTAGATAGAGTAGATAAACAATCATTAATTTATCAGTAGAATTCATCTATGAACTTCCAATAATCATTAATGATTCTTAATGATTTCCACTTGGTGCATGCATCTTTCAAAAGGATCCTGTCTTCCTCTTGCAAGAGATTTATGTGCATGTCTTCATATATAGGACTGCAAAAGTATTGTTGTCTTACGGCATTTTTTGAGACTGGCTTCCTCTGAAACTAGCTTCCATTCCCAAACTTGTCTATGCCTTAAGTCTGTTTAATCATGAAATTCTAAGGGAAAAAAAAAAAAAAAAAAATCTAGGAAATCTCAGTGTGGTTAATATTCATGTATATTAAACTCTCTGTTAAAGCAAAACCAAACCCAATAAGACCAAACTTGAAATGAGCAAACTGAGACAAAAATGAAAAACCAAAACAGTGATTTATAGAGTTCTTTCATGCTCAACTGTTTCTTCACGTGCTCTCATAAGATGAAGGTTGGAAAATCCCAATCAACTACTTCCTTCATTGGTAGCTAATTTTATAATCCTTGACTCCATAGGAGAGCAAAGCATCTTTCAGTCTATATACTGGTTTTGCTTTCCTCCTATTTTAAATCTATGTGTTCCTCAAGCAGCCCCTACATTGCCAAATGTCTATTCTCATTTAGTGGTATATGAAAGACATTCAGATGGAACAGGAAAATCAGTCTTCTCCCTTTCCACATACTACCCTGTTGCCTACCTTTTCTCCCTCTTCTAGGCAAAGAAAAGAAAGGGAAAACACATTTACCAGATAGGAGAACTGAAATGACACTCCTCACTGGCAGAAACTAATAGCACCCATGCCCTTAGTATTGCGACAGAGGAGCCTTCTATGCTTCCTTCCCTCTCTGTTTCTTTTTTCATGCCTCTGTTGTAACACTTAGGTTCTATAAAGATGTTCTCAGTGGTATTTAATGATTACATTAACTGTGCCTTTCCTGACTTGACAAAAGAGTCTGAATTCATGTTTGAGTTCCCAAGAACAAGTAGTTCAAGTGAGCTGAGAACTCCATTGACCCTGGCCTGTTCATGATGTATTTCAAAGAGGTTATCACTGTTGTTTGCCAGGAACAAACTCAGAGCTATAAATTCTCCTATATGATTCTGTGTTACAGTATCACAGTATCACACAGTATGCTAGAGATTGGAAGGGACCTCAAAAGATCATCTAGTCCAATCCCCCTGCTGGAGCAGGAACACCTAGATAATGTTACACAGGAATGTGTCCAGGCGGGTCCTGAATGTCTCCAGGGAAGGAGACTCCACAACCTCCCTGGGCAGCCTGTTCCAGTGTTCCGTCACCCTCACTGAGAAGAAGTTCCTTCTCAAGTTTAAGTGGAACCTCTTGTGTTCCAGTTTGTACCCATTGCCCGTTGTCCTATCACTGTTTGCCACTGAGTAGAGCCTGGCTCCATCCTTGTGACACTCCCCCTTTATATATTTATATACACTAATAAGGTCACCCCTCAGTCTCCGCTTCTCCAAACTATAGAGACCCAGCTCCCTCAGTCTTTCCTCATAAGGGAGATGCTCCACTCCCTTAATCATCTTAGTTGCCCTGCGCTGGACTCTCTCCAGCAGCTCCCTGTCCTTCTTGAACTGAGGGGCCCAGAACTAGACACAATATTCCAGATGAGGTCTCACCAGGGCAGAGTAGAGGGGAAGGAGGACCTCTCTCGACCTACTAACCACCCCCCTTCTAACACACCCCAGGATGCCATTGGCCTTCTTGGCCACAAGGGCACAGTGCTGGCTCATGGTCATCCTGTCGTCCACTAGGACCCCCAGGTCCCTCTCCCCTACACTGCTCTCTAACAGGTCGTTTCCCAACCTATACTGGAACCTGGGGTTGCTCCTGCCCAGATGCAGGACTCTACATTTTTCCTTGTTATACTTCATCAAGTTATTCCCTGCCCAACTTGTTCCATCAAGACATTTCTAGGCTGCCTGGTAAGAGTAGGTAGACCTTACGTGTATTTGCTAAACTGCTATGACTCCTAAGGGAGTCCATGTAAGCTGAGAGAGAAAAGGACGTTGTGCTGTGGCCCCATGATGTGATGCAAGATTTTATACAAGTCTTCAAAGAAAGAGCATTGGTAGTCACAGTTTTCCAAAGACATGGCTTTGAATTTGAACATCCAGTACATCTCTGTTCTGGCATTTACAGATTAGATATCATGCTTTTAAATTTCACGTGCATGGAAGCTGTTGATGTAACAATGTTCCCACTCATATTTTAACTTTGGCTATGTTTTCCTTGGTGTCCTAAGCAGTTGCTCTGACAGCACCAGGTTTGATGTTGGGAAAGAGTGATTTTCTGAGCCTTGACTCACTCAACTTTTCTAATGTGACACTGCTCAGGGCATGAAGATACAGAAGTATGTGCGAGACACTGTGGCATAAAAAGTGTAAGTGCTATGGAAGAGTAAAGCAGGTTAAGACAATTCTTGTTGAGCCCACTCTCGTCATAAGAACAGAGGTGTAAAACATTCTCAGCCAGTACTGTACCCTTAGCCCCCACACCTCCCCTAACCTAAAAGTGAACTGGATTTTCTAGAGCTGAATTAGATGTGAACATAAGTATTAACAGTGTGGATAATCATGCAGGCCAGCGTGCAACCAGAATACATTTAATTTAAGCATTATTTATGTGTCTCCAGGATTTCTCGTGGCAAAAATTTCAGCAGTGACTGTGCCAAGATATTTCTGCATTGTCCTTTCTACTTTTGAGTTTGTAGGTGCTGCATTTCATTTTCTTTTCAGCATCTAAATTATGCGTTGTCCTGAAAGATTTCAGGAATCTGAAAAGTACATACGCATCCAATAAGCATGAGAGCCCCACATTTTTTTTTTTTTTTTTTGCTTAAGCTCTCTAATAGTGAGGATCTGTGAGACTAGAAGAGCTGTGTATTTGTAATTGGTACACTAACGTAATATGGCAAAAATTATTTGCTTCAACCTCCACGAGCATTAAAACATGACAGCAACAGGAAAAAAACTCCCCCAGCCAACCAGTCTGTTTTTATGAAAATTATCAACAGCTAGCCTGCTAATAATTGTCCTCTGCCACCCCTCTGCTCCCAAATGAAAAACTGTTTAGAAAAAGCGGTTCTAAAGTCAAATCAGGTTACTTGGTAGCATGCTAAGTGCAACAAAGCTGTTTCTGCTACCACTCCCTAAACTGTCAGAATGATACACATTTTACCAAAGAACATTATTCCCTAAAATTATCATCAGCAGCTACCAAATTTCTTGTAATCATAATAAACTATGTTTAAATCAGTAGGTTCTAAAACCTTCTGAACTTTTGAGTCTTGCTTCCAATGTAAAGTGAATTTAAGAAAGTATGCGAAAGCTATAATCATACTCTGAAAAATGAAAACCCGTGTTTCCCAGTCCGTAAAACTATCATAAGTCTGGTTTCAGAGAAAAGGTATTACTCTTCCACTTCCTCAAACAGAATTGTTTCCAAGTTTGTCCAAGGTGTATTCACTTACGTTGAAAAGAAGATGAACAGTAAAGGTCTGAGCCTGATAGCTATCACTTTATTTTTGATAGTATAGCAGTTTCATGAAATAACTTCAGGGACTTTTTTTTCGTACTGATGCCAGAAGTAAGTTAAAACAAATGTAAAGAGGATTAATATAATTTTATAGCACATTAATAACAATACAGAGACTTAATAACTATGTTCATTTGAACAGATTGAAATTTGGATTGGAATTTGGATTTATACAGAACCTTTCATACTGAAGATATCTTACAGCACTTTACAACCTAATTTTACACTGTCAATGCACTGACTATGAAAGTAAGCATGTGTTCAGCAATTGCTCACATATATCTCTAGTGCTGCTTGTATTAAGGAAAAGATATTGGACCTCTATTAATTTTCAAACATGCCACAAACTGAACACAAACAATTACTAGATATATAGAAAAGCTTACTAATTACCTACAATTTAGGTACAAAAATAGATGCTGCCAGGTTATAAACTTCCAAACATTTCACAGACTAAAACTTCACAGAAATACTTGAGTCTTTGAGTAGCCATTCACCTGCAGGGGCTTTTCTTGCTTAACATAGTCTTGCGCAGACAGTTCTTTAGGGGCTGACCTTTCTCCTAACAGTAGTCTTACTGAGTTCATGAAATGATCCATATCCTAGTGGGACTTCTGCAAGCTTTGAAAGCTCATCATTTTCTTGGAATTCATACATTTTCTAGGAAACAGTTGCTCTTTAGAAAAAAAAAAATAAATTTTGCAGAGCTGTAAAGATTTGTATTCCTCCTTGTATTGGTTTTTTAGCTACTATTTGTAAACCATTTTCTATTTCTTGCACACATTCATATTTTGTCTCTGTTTTCAGTATCTGCTATTTCTTTTTTATATTTTTTCCCAGGCAGCAGTCAATAGCATGGCTGCCCTAGGTGTTAGAAATCTTAGAGGAATATTTGTAAAAATTCCTGCCTGTAAACCAACAGCAGCATGTTTCTGAGAACTGTTCAGAATGTCAAATTTTCACAATCTGCCTTGAAGACATTATTCTTCTATGGCCCTTGTAAAGTTTTCAAGTCTTAAAACAACTGAAGATGTGAACCAATAAAATTCAAAGTGTTCCTCAAGGCCTGTCATGTAATGTCACCTTTCTTCTAACTCTTCAGCAGAAATTCCTGAGTTCTTTCCCAAATGCAGATCCAAGGATGCACTTCCAGGGGGCCAAACAGAAGCTGATGTATTGGTCTCCACCTTTTCACAATTTTGCTATTGGACCTTAGGACAGCCTATCTTGACAACAGTGTCTTTTACTGTCTATATGGCAGTCTTTGATTTCATGCATGTCTTAAACTCAGTCTTCAATAAAAAGTGTAACAAAGTGGCTTTTTCTTTCCTTTCTTCAATTCAATGATTCTTCACAGCTTTGTCTCTAAAATGGAGAAGCATAGATTTGATGCATACACCATTTGGTGGATAAAGAATTGGCTAGATTATTGCACCCATGGAGTTGCGGTCAATGTCATTATGCCCAAGTGGAGACCACTGATGAGTGACATTCCTCAGGGGTCAGTGTTGGGACCAGTGCTGTTCAACATCTTTGTTGGTGACATGGACAGTGGGATTGAGTATGCCCTCTGCAAGTTTGTTCATGACACCAAGCTCTGTGGTGCAGTCAACACACTGGAGGGAAATGATACCATCCAGGGGGACCTTGACAGGTTTGAGAGGTGGGTCCATGCAAAACTCATGATATTGAACAAGGTCAAGTGCAAGGTCCGGCACCTGGGCTGGGGAAATCTCAAGTCCAGCCACAGGTTGGGCTGAGAATGGACTGAGAGCAGCCCTGAAGAGAAAGACTTGGAGGTGTTGACTGATGAGAAGCTTAACACGAGCGGTCAGTGTGTGCTTGCAGCCCAGAAACCAACCATATTCCGGGCTGCATAAATACAAATGTGACCAGAGGTCAAAGGAAGTGATCCTCCCACTTTACTGCTCTTGTGAGACCAGACCTTTATTTATTATTTACTGCGAGGGTAGTGAGACACTGGAAAATGTTGTCCAGAGAAGTTGTGGATGTCTCACCCCTGGAAGTGCTCAAGGCCAGGCTGGATGGGGCTCTGAACAACCTGATCTAGGGGAAGTGTGGTGGTTTAAACCCAGCCAGGTAACTCGTTCACTCACTCCGCCCCCTTCTTTCCCTCCCCCTACTCCCGGAGGGATGGAGAGGAGAATCGAAAAGAATGCAACTCCCACGGGTTGAGATAAGAACAGTTTAGTAACTAAGGTATAACACAAATCACTACTGCTACCACCAATGATAATAATGATAAAGGAAATAACAAGGGAAGAGAATACATCATCTCACAACCAGCCGACCGATAACTCACCCCCCCCAGCCCAACCAAGCTCTGACCGATACCTCCTCCAACCCGGCAGTCTCCCAGGCCTTCCGGCTAACTCCCAGTTACATCCTGGGCATGACGTGCTGTGGTATGGAATACCTCTTTGGTCAGTTTGGGTCAGGTGTCCTGTCTCTGCTTCCTCCTGGCTTCCCCTCCTCCCTGGCAGAGCATGAGGCTCACAAAGTCCTTGGCCAAACCAAAACACCGCTATCAGTTCTGTTCCCAGGCCGAAAGTCAAAACACTGCACTGCACCAGCTACCAAGAAAGAGAAAAATGAGTGCTACTGCTGAACCCAGGACAAAGGTGTCCCTGCCCATGTCAGGGGGACTGGAACTGGATGAACTTTAAGGTCCCTTCCAACCCAAACTGTTCTATGGATCTATGACTCCTTTTCATTTATGTCTACTCTCTCCTGACAAGATGTTTAAGTTCAATAAAGTAACTTGTTTGACTGGTACAGCGGCAAAAGCAGCTCATGCTGGGTGCCTCCAGAGAGGGATTTGAAACAAAGAAATACCCTTAAAGAACACTTTAAATTATTGATTTAGTAACTGAGATTTACTATTCACAACAGAGTCAAGTCTCTTTCAAGCTAACATGATATCCAATTGCACTTCTATGCATATATTTGGCATGTACTTCTCCAGTGACAAGAAATAATTATTTTGAGCATGGACAATTCAGCGACAAAGATAGATTATTGTAAATGCACATTCATGATGGTCTTCTTCAGAATGTGTTCAGAATTTCCAGATAGATCTGATCTCAGGTTATATAATCGACCATTATCTTAGCATTAAAACTAACCTAGCTGGCTGGAAATATCCTGTTGCATATACTAAGCTGTGATTTAATTATCTGTGAAAAATTGATAAATGAAATATATGTCTATGCCCAATATCTGATAAGTATATAACATGGACATTAATTAAACTTTTAACATTTTGGTTAAGACTATATTATTTCTGCTGATTATGCAAATGTGGCAAAAGGGCCTGGGGATAGCAGTAACTAGCTCACATTGCCAGCATGCACACAAAATTGACAATTTATTTACAAAAATATTTAGATTTCTTAAAAGACATTTTATAGATATCTTTAAAATTTATTTGCTCTACCTAGAAGTTGGAATGTTATTGAATATAACATCAATGCAACATTAGTATTGCAGAGCTAATGTGTAAATGTGTTTATAATAAATATATTTATTATAGAATCATAGAATCATAGAATAGTTAGGGTTGGAAAGGACTTTAAGATCAAGTTCCACCACCCCTGCCAGGGGCAGGGACACCTCACACTAAACCATATCACCCAAGGCCTTGTCCAACCTGGTCTTGAACACTACCAGGGATGGAGCATTCACAAACTCCCTGGGCAACCTATTCCAGTGCCTCACCACGCTCACAGGAAAGAATTTCTTCCTTATATCCAATCTAAACTTCCCCTGTTTAAGTTTTAACCTATTACCCTTTGTCCTATCACTACAGTCCCTAATGAATAGTCCCTCCCTAGCATCCCTATAGGCCCCCTTCAGATACTGGAAGGCTGCTATGAGGTCTCCACTCAACCCTCTCTTCTCCAGGCTGAACAGCCCCAACTTTCTCAGCCTATCTTCGTATGGGAGATGCTCCAGTCCCCTGATCATCCTTGTGGCCCTTCTCTGGACTTGTTCCAACAGTTCCATGTCCTTTTTATGTTGAGGACACCAGAACTGCACACAATACTCCAAGTGAGGTCTCACGAGAGCAGAGTAGAGGGGCAGGATCACCTCCTTTGACCTGCTGGTCACGCTCCTTTTGATGCAGCCCAGGTTGGCTTTCTGGGCTGCAAGCGCACACTGCCTGCTCATGTTCATTTTCTCATCATGTTTCATGTTTACTATTATAAACAATAGTAAAATCATATTGTTATGGCACTTCACAATTAAAGAATGCCAGCATCAACCTACTGCTTTGGATACTTATCTTGTACATTGTGAAACTAACTTTGCAAAGAAAATCTTATAATATATCTGTCTCTAAACACATCCTCCTTAAAAAAAAAACAAAAACAACTTAAAAGATTATAAATGAATACGTTGTTTCCTACACGCTGTAAAAAACAGATTCAAAACAAAATTTCAAACTGCTCCCACAAAATTCCCTTTGCAGTGGTTCTGCTGCTGACAGCTCCACTCAAATATGTCAGATATTTCAGATGGTTTATAACTGGAAACAAAAATCCCCTTATTCAAGCATATGTTACAGTATGTACAAATATATATATTATTAACAAATTCAAACACAGTCTTACAGAATTAGAAATTTAGTAAAAAGTGCCTATAATTAAATTTCCATATTTATTTTCAATACATGTTTTTACATTTTTACAACATATATATACACACATACACATATGCATTCTGGCTTTTATATAAGTTTACATCTATCAATAAAAGATAACAAATGTCAGAGAAAAAAATAAAATAAGAAAATCACCATCTTCAAAATAATAATGCTGCATCAAAGAGAAAATGCAGATAAATTCTGAATTTCTGTGGACTGAAATAATTCCATATTTTTTTGAAAAATAATGAATTATGAATAATTGTTTGTCTCAGAATTCCATATAACATATGAGGAAAACTGCTAATGATTGAATTCAATTTGCCTAAAAATCTGTGTTGACTGCTCCAGTGTTTTGCGACACTGAACAATCGCTATGGAAACTTGGATTTTCTTCTCAATATTTAGCAGTATTCACACAAATACCATAGCATGATTTCAGCAACTAGGAGACTGAAACTGGATGATATTAAGGTCCTTTCCCACCCAAGCAATTCTGTGATTCTGTGATTCCATGATTATGTGAAAGGAGGCACTAGTAGATGCATGTATGACTTCCCACAGGGTCACCATACTACACTGGCAGAAAAGTCTTCTCCATCCCTTAGCATGTAGACAGTGAACTCTTCAGTCTATCAAAGAATTGTACTATAATACACATAAAAATAATGGTCAGGAAAGCAAACTTCTCACTTGGATTATGTATAGGATCACTATAGGATCTGGTTGATCCTATACATAATAAGAACTTCATAGTGCTCTTCTTTGTATTGGTAGCTAGAAAGGTGTTAATAACACACACCAGTGTTTTGGCTGCTGCCACTGCTGAGCAGCGCTCCCACAGCATCAAGGCCATCTCTCCATCATCCCCTTTGACCACAAAGGCCACTAGGCTGGCCTTGAATGTTAGGATGGGACACAGCCAGAACAGCTGACCCAAACTGACCAAAGATGTACTCCGTATCATCTGACATCACGCTTTGCACTAAAAGCTGACAGGAGGAAAGGTAAAGGGGATATCGAGAAGGAATCAGCATCCTCACAAGGAAAAAAGCTGTAGACAAGTGAATGTTGGCAGTGCTGGCCTAAATTGGCATGTCACTGGACATCACTAACAGAGCCTTGATCTCACAGCATACTTATAAAATTGGTTACTGTCCTGGGTTCAGCAGTAGCAGTCATGTTTTTTCCTTTGTGTTAGCTGGTGCAGTGCTGTGTTTTGACTTCCAGCCTGAGAACAGTGTTGGTGAAGTCGATGTTTTCAGTTGTTGCTAAGTGATGTTTACCCTGACCAAGGACTTTGTGAGGCTCATGCTCTGCCAGGGAGGAGGGGAAGCCAGGAGGGAGGAAGCAGAGACGGGGCGCCTGACCCAGGCTAGCCAGGGAGGTATTCCATACCACAGCACGTCATGCCCAGGGTGGGGGGTGACTGGGAGTTACCCGGAAGGACACGGGCTTCCGGGTGGAACTCGTTTTCTTGGCCTGTGGTATCGTATTCTCTTCCCTTGTTATTTTCCCTTATCACTGTTGTAGTTGATAGTAGCGGTGGTGATTTGTGTTGTACATTGGTTGCTGGACTGTTCTTGTCTCAACCCGTGGGAGTTGCATTTTTTCGATCCTCCTCCCCGTTCCTCCGGGAATGGGGGAGAACCCCGGTGGGGGGCAGGGACACGGACCTCGATTGTTGTCAGCTTGGCACCACTCACTGGGAGTGAGTGAACAAGTTACCTGACTGGGTTTAAACCACAACAGTTACTTACAGTGTGAGATTTGTCCTCTCTGGGCTTTTGCTACATATAAAATATGTATTCACAAGTTATATGAGAGGAGCTTGGGAAACCAAAGGCAAATTGGTGAAACACTTTTAAACCCATAGTTTCACTAGAACTAACACTTCAGTCCAAATTCATTTTCTCCAACTAAGTAAAATGACAAACAAAGAAACAATGCATTGTAAACTTCATTTGCATGAAATTGAATCTAAAATTATTTAACACACTGTGTGGTAGAAAAAACTTTTAATGGAGAAGTAACAGCAATTTTTATATATATATATATATATATATATATATAAAATATTATTTTCCCAAGAAAATAACATTTAAGAAATTCCATCATGAAAGAAAAAAGATGTTAAACCTCATTCTTACTAGCTGTCAGGTTTATTTATCTAAATAAAGTGCAGTGGAAGATAGTTGCCATAGCTACAGCAGAGCTCTACAATAATTTTGTTTCCTCTTAATTGTTGCATACTTGTGTACAAACAGCTTAAAAACATCTTGCATTTTTAGTCTGAGACCTTAAAGCCAAAAGAAAAAAGCTGGATTTGAATCTCCTGCTGACAGAAGGGTAGTCTACAAAAGGAAACATAATGATTGAAAACTTGTCACTATAGAGAGTTGTCTGTAGTTGTCTTCATAAAACCAGTATTTTTTCTTTGTAACATGCTGATTAAGAATCTTGCACTATATTCACATTTGCAATCCTTGCAATCATATCAGACTTTGCGAAGTTGAAGTACCTCAACTTTACTATTTTCCAGGAAAATCACATCAAATCTTACATTGTCAGAATTTCAGTGGATCAGAAGGGGAGAAAGAACAACTCTTCTTCAAAGCTTCCTGCGACATACAGCATCTATTCTTGCCCAGCTAATGTCATCATTATCTATCTATGTAATGGAATAATGCTACAAGAAATTTACTTTTAGCTTGTTCAGTGACAAATTTATTCTTACAATTGAATATAGACATGAAAATAGGCTCATCACAAAAGGGAAGAAGACAGTGTTGCATTTCAATACATTACTTTGTATCACATTTTCCACTAGTATTGTTTTTACGCATATCAAGCAGCCAAGGAGATTAGCACAGCTCTGCTTCTTCACAGAACACTGAACTCTCACAAACTGGTGTTAAGGCCAGTACTCTCATATAGCTGAGGATCAAAAGTTGCATGTATTTTTTCCTGACCTATGCATAGCATATATTTAGTTTGAATAATCAGCTATCTTTACTTATGCAAGTTCTCAGTGCACTAAAGTCTATTTAAGACCTCCTTTGAATATCGAAATTTCATCCCATCTCTATCCCGAGAGTTCAAGGAGTCTGTTATCCCCACTGCCCTCCAGTACCTGCAGTATATTCCCATAGATGCTGTTTCTGCCACAATCCACGACAGAACTCTCCCACTTTGCATCTTTACTGAATGCTTCTCTAAAGTAATGGTGTCAGGATTTGGTCCATATCGATCTATGTGAACTGAAAAACTGTTGGTGATACACAATCACATTTCAATATTTTTGTTTCATTAGCAACCTAGCAAAATTGAAATCTGGGTCTGGCTTTATGCAGTCACACAAACCCAAGTTTAAATGAGACCCTGCTTTACAGAGTTTAAAATACCTGATTACAGCCATTATAATTAATTTGTAAACTGGAAGACTTCCAAAAGTTGTCTGCTGTTACATCAAACAAAACCCCCTTTTTCTTCTTTGTATTCAGGGAGAGACTTATCTAGCACTAACAGGAAACTACTGATTCTCTCTTCTTTCTGGCTCACAGACCATCTGAACTCTACCAAAAATAACATAGGACTTTAAAGAATTTTATGATCTAACTTTGTACAGATTTTTGACATCTACTACACTACAGTAAAATATAGGTTTCATTGTAATTGGGATTTTATACATACATACTACCAGGGTATAAAGTTTGTATTAAAGGAGTAACAGTCTTCATTTCATACCTACTGATTTTGATCTTACTGAGAAAAATTCACTCATTATTTTATTTGCTCATGGATTTAATCATTCATTTACTGGCAGTGCAGTTTAAGTAAATTGAAATGAGCTATTCAAGCACATCTGTCTCAGATGATAATTTATAGTATTTCAAAATCTGGATGATTTGCTCTTTAATAGCTCTTTTAATGAATTCTATATTTATGACATAAAAGTTGATTTCATAGTACTAAAGAATAATGAGGTTAGTCAGAAATAATTTGTAAAGGTAGATAACTTCATACCTTTTAACAATGGTTTTGAGTTAATCTTATAGGTTTCATATGGTTGTGAACGCAAAAGCTAAAAAAATATGTTAAAAACCACAAAACTTGCTATGTAAACGCAGAGTTACACTAAAAGGCCTAGGTAGACCTCTATTTTGGGATACACTTCGCTCTTGCAATAAACAGTTGATTGTTCAGCACCTGGCCAAACTAAATTTACAACAAATTATGCTTTACTTTTTCTTAGGACCTGAAGCTGAATTTATGAGTAATGTGTTCTTGCATTCCCAGTAAAGATATCTCTATGTTATACCTTTCTATCCTTATTATGTCATTTTGATTAAGTAATTTTCTGACTTACATCACAGCAATGGCAGAAGTTTCAGACAAGAAAAAAAGTTTCATCATTCTGTCTTCTGTAGAAATATAACCAAAACATCTCCCTTCCAAAGCTACGTTTCACCCTATCTACTGGCAATTATTTCTCTCTGGCATCCTTCAAGCGTACTCTTTTCATGCACGGCTGTAGCTCTTTTGTAATTCATTATATTTTTCATTGTATTCCGTTAACTCACTGTATTTCTCTTCTTCTATTTCTTCTAAGGGATTAGATCACAGGTCCATTCCTAATTCTTATAATTGACCCCAAATATATGACCTTAAACTTCATACCTTTACAATTCACCTCATCTTCATTACTCCAGTTTCCAAGATATCTTTTCTCATTTAGCTATGTATAGAGGATTCAAATTTGTCATCAGTACCCTTCCTTGTACTTTCATACTTTGATCATAATTAAAAGTATTTTTCAAAATGTTTCCAGAATTCATTCTTTAGAACACCACTTGCAAACATCCTGTCCATAAGTTCTCTTTTTCAGGATCAGCAGTGACTTTCATGTGCAATAGGTATGTTAATTATGCTATAGTTCTTTTATTATGTTACATTTTCAATACCTACACACACAAAAAGTCATGTGGCCTAATTATTTTAGTAACATTCTGACAGATTCTGTCTGATACATTTCTTGTTAAGGAATATAATCATCTTAGGAAAAAAAAAAGTAACACTGTGGACTGTCATACACATTCTGAATTAAACCAGACTCCATATCTCAGTGTCTCATATATACATATATACAATTTCTTAGTTTCAGCAGTATGTGTTACTTGTTGAATATGTCTTTGGCCTAAAATTATTTTTATATTTTTCTCTTTCTTCCTAATAACACTCAGATTCCATGCCAAATGTCATGAGCACATTAACGTATTACCATTAGTCTGGATTAACATATTATCATTAAAACTGGATGCCTGCATATAAAAGTAACCTCGGGGTTTGTTGAGACAATGTAGATAAGCATAGTCAGTTGTATTTGAATTTTCAATGGTGTTTGGGACATTTAATCAGATGCAACTAGCCAGTACAACTGGACATTTTTAATAAGGCCTTTCTATAAACTGAAAGAGCTAAGTGTTTAGAAACCATTCCTGGGATACTTAAGCAGCACCACAATGTATGAGCTCCCAATAAGAGTTTGTGTAATTTCTTGAAGCTGTACACACCCAACATCAGTATTTCTGGTGATGACACCCTGATACTGTAATGAAACTTGGAAATTACAGTCCTTTCCAATAGAGTCTCTCTTTTCAGCTCAACTATTAACACAGACATATTATGAGTCACGTGCGCCTCATTGTCTTGCTTCCTTTTAGTCTACATATTGGGGACCACAGGACTGATTAATTCACACATTCTTAGGTTTGAAGATAACTACTCAAGACATTCTACTTTTCTAACTGAAAGCATTGCTTAACATGCTTTATAATTGTTTGCTGCTTCTCTTTCAGAGAAAGACTAGTACAACGATTTTTTGGAAGAATTAAGCACCTTAATGTAAGTAATGTAAGGAAAACATACACTTAGTGACTAAATTCAGCAACATAATTCAGAAGTAAATAGATGGTTAATAAACCATTCAGGTTAACTCTCAACAAATTTTAATTATATTTCCAAGTTTACCTTCATAAAGGCTGTCACAGACTTACTTGCACATTAAAACCAGAGTATTTTAATATGAAACATTATATTTCACAAAAGATTATTAAAAACATTAGTAAGATTAACGATAGGACAGGAAAAAAGAAAATATGACATTAAATTTCATAAAGCTTACTCTTACTTCTAATTTAATTAATTGTACTAAGGCCACTAACAAATATAAACACATTAGATGATACATAAATATATACATGCTGAGAAAAAGACTTCTTACTTCATTAATTTTTAAGCTGTAGCATTGGTACCAGGAAGAACAGAGAAAAACAAGCAAGTCATAGTCCAATTGAGATCAAATTAACAAAGCTCTGGATGCTGGATATCATCAACATTATGAACTTGGTTAAGATAGACACATAAATTTTTAAAGTGTTGGAAAAAGTATGACTCTACCCCCACTGAAATCAGTGCAGTCCCCTGTTGACTTCAGTGGGACTAGAAGAAAGCAACAATTTTTATCAGCTTGATTAGAGTTTTGTCAAAAAACCCTGGACAAGAGGCAAACAGTGTTCAGTAATGACTATCAAAAATAATTACATACATTCAACCATAAATTAAAAGTTAAGCTTTCAAATTAATAAAATTGGCTGGGAATAGCTGATAAAAAGACACATTTGTTTTATTTTGTGTTTAGGTTAATTTCCCTCATTACTTTTGTTAACATTGTTAAGCAAAGACTTCTATTTTAAAAGAGAACAAGGAAGAATTGTTAGAGAAGGTCCACTTAAAGACTGAATGAAGACCTAAGAAAAAGCAAAAGACATTATTAGTGAAGAAAAAAAATAAAAAGCTTTGTAAGTTGGAATTTCTCCGATTCTTGTTTTTCAAAATTGTCTTTACTTTGGTGCGAAGCGATAGAGAAAAAAAAGGAATAGCAAAAAGGAAAACCAAGTGGAGCGCCTGCCTTACAAAAACACCTGCTTTTCCTTCCAACAAGAATAATATACAAAATCCTAATATTCCATGTGTGATAGTAAAGATGTATCAACCTTTTATACAAGTAGCAAAAGAAATTTTTACCCTTTGGACTAACCTATAACTGGATTCTTCATGAGGTCTTCAGAATGGTTATTTATATCTAAAACTACTGTGAAGTCATTTACATCCACTTTGCCCAATAGTCAGTCTGTGATGGCCCGGAAGAAGTCATGAATTATAATGCCATGCAAGCATACTGGAAATGAAGGACACCAATGCACTCCGAATTAACTGTGTATTTAAAGCAAGTATGAAATATACTGCTACATAGGAAAAAAGTATGTCATCTAATGAAGTCTTGGACTGTGCTGTATGACTGCTTGAAGAACAAGCTTTAAAAATTTGCCTGTTTGCTTTTTTGAGGACTAGCAGCTGAGCATCACAATGTCTGTTGCAGAATGACTCTAAGAGCAGGACCATAGAGTTCTGGAGGACTGTGCAAGCAAGGCAGGGGGTGGCCCCCACAGGTAGCCGGAGACCGGACCTGGGAGGAGAATGTGGAGGAAGCTGTGGGGGCTAACCAATACTGTTATGCCAAAAAGGAGTGGCTGAATACCACTCCTATATATGTGTGAACTGCGTCACAAATAAGGTAGAAGTTGCTTATCACCCATATTGGGTTGGCCTGTCTGCTTCTCCTCGCCGCTTACAAATGGCGCCCGAACAGGGATGCGGACTACAGGGTCCTGGTCGCTGGGGACCCGGATTACAGGGCTCCGACTAGCGGGGACACGGGATACAGGGCCCCGACTAGCGGGGACCCAGGATACAGGGCCCCGGGCGACGGGGACCCGGATACAGGGCCCCGACTAGCGGGGACCCAGGATACAGGGCCCCGGGCGACGGGGACCCGGATACAGGGCCCCGACTAGCGGGGACCCGGATACAGGGCCCCGGCTGACGGGGACCCAGGATACAGGGCCCCGACTAGCGGGGACCCGGATACAGGGCCCTGGCCGATGGGGACCCAGAATACAGGGCCCCCGTTTAACGGGGACCCGGATACAGGGCCCCGACTAGCAGGGACCTGGGATACAGGGCCCCAGTCGACGGGGACCCGGAACGGCGAGTGAGCGGCGCCGGCGGCAGCGGCCGGGAAACGCGGGCAATGCTGCTGCGGTGGCGTGACGGACCCGGGTGCTTGGACTAACCGAAAGGAATCCGCCGCTGGGGCGAACCAGACACTGCTGCGTCGGGAGGCCGATCCGGAGACCGAGGTTACAGGACGACCCAGAAGAAGACGATCCGGAAAAGGCTGGCCATGAAAATGGACCGAGAGGTAGCCCTGGACTTACTACAGTGCTTCTTATAAAAGCGAGGAACTGAGCCCTGAACTTTTTACAGTGCTTTTTATAAAAGCGGGGAATTGAGCCTGAGACTCTAAAGCAGCTAGCAGGTCTAGTGGCTAGGGAAAGCTAAGAGATTTCTTTTGCAGATCCTAATACAATATTTGAGAAGAGTGAGTGGCGAAAGTTTGGTGATGAACTATTTGACCCAGTGCTTAATGATTATAAAAAGGCAAAGAAACTCGGTAAACCACGGAGGCAAGTAATGAACTGTGTAAAAAGATACAAGGCAGAAAAGAAAACTGCCGCGGTAGCAACGGAGAAACTAGGAACAGACGTCCCCGGTCGGTTGAAACCGGGGGAAGATTACAACTCGTCCCCCCCCGCCCCAACTCGCGGGAGCACAAGGTTTCCCACCCCCCCCCTTCCTTTTCTCCCCCTCCATCAGAAGGTGCCGCGGAGGAGGTGCTCCCCCACCACCCCTGTTCCGAAAGTAGGGACTGTGAAAAGGACAGAGAAAGTATATTAGAAGGTATACGCATGATAAAAGTCGAGGAATCCGAAAGAAAGAGGGCGGTGCCTCGGCGCCGGATCGATTGCGGCGCCACTGTGAAGCACGCAGTAGAAAATAGGGATCATGCGCGAGCGGGAGATTTAAAGGAACCGCGAGCCTCTCCAACCCACTACGCCCTAGAGTGAAAAGAAAAAATTTTTAACGCGGTTACGGAGGAGCCAGGTCTGCAGATGGCTACATACCGAACGAGAGACATCTGATAAGAAAGACACAGCTGCGAGCAACGGAGACCCCGAGTTCGGCGCAGGATCAGCCCCCGAATCCCCTGAATCCGAGCCAGATTTATATCCTCTGCTTCCAGACCCTGACTCTTTGTCTCCCAGGTCGGTCTGCTCAGACTTACTGGCCCTGGAGACGCTCAGTTGTAACAATGGGTAACCAAATATGTGATCATTACTGGGGAATTTTCTGCAATGGGCATCTTTGCATATCCTGTGTTTACTACACAGCAGGGGGCTAAAGAGTGGGAAGCTCTTGATCTCAAAATAGTTAAGGAGGCCTGACAAACAGTGACCACGTATGCGTTAAAATCCTCTTATACTCAAGCTGTATATGTTATGATTTTTTCTTGCAATTGACAGGGGGAGCCCATACAGTTTCTCTGTGATACTCATGTACTAGAAGTTGCTAAATATAAGTATGTCCAGGTTTCTATCAACCCTTGGAGACCTCTGTAGATACTGCTGGCCACTTCTTCCAGCACAGGCTGGCCACCTGTGTCGGAATGAGTGTGCATTTTGGTCAGTATAAAAGCCCAAGCCTCATACGATGTGGGGGAGGCAGAGCCTCTGTGGGGAAGCCCGATAAGGTTGAGCCTGCCACCTCGCACTGCAATGATGCTTCTCGGAGCTGGTTTGCTGTTAGTCTCCACAGGGTCCTTGTTCTGTACGTGGGACTGTAGTGGGAGTAATGATGGCTTTTGCAGGGACTAAAAAAAAAAAAAAAAAAAAAAAAAAAAGGGAGGGGGAGAGAGAGAGTAATGATGTTACATTTAACTTTAACCTGTCTAACCTGTCTACTTCTGAAGAACTGATAACCTGGGGGAGGGGGTATATTTGTGTCCTCCTGCCTACAGGTCCATGATGACTGCCTGCAAAGTTTGTCAAGCCTTCCCATGAGCTGGACAGACGAATGGATAAACCTGATGCCTCAGCTACAGGAGCTGACTGTGATTACCCCAAGCAGAATGAGATGGAGGAAGAGAAAGAACAAATAACTGCAAAACATCACTTGGGGGCAACTGGAAAGTAACATCCTGAATATGTGTGCTTGTAAAATAGCTATTATTAGAGGTTGTGATTTTGTGTATAAAACCACCTGTATTTACTAGCTAGTTGCTAATAAGAAACTGCACCTTGTATTGTATAGATTTGTCACTTGTAAAAGAGATGTTAAGAGTATGGAAATTTGCAGTAGCTGCTAGAAAATGCTAAGGCAAAAGCTAGAAAAATTTTAATACAATGGTAGTGTTATAAAGCAGGTGATGGAACAAATTAAGAGGGGGGGAGAATTCCACTGGTAAGAAATTTCTTTGACTAGTCCTTCACTGCCATCAGCATCTTCAACATGCTGCTGCACCCTGTAATAGTTACTCTGCTAATGTAAATGTGTGTGTGCCTTGCTGTAGTAGCGACTTGTTACTGGATAAAACAAAAGGGGGGAGATGTGGAGACAGTGTTCTCACAGGAGAATGCATAATTTGTACATAAACTCTGAATAGTCCTGAAAGATACAGCAAGGCCATGAGAGGCCTGAAGAAGCTTAAGCAAGCAAGATAAGAGGCTGGAATTCACCAAGTTAATGAGAACTGTGGACTGTTGGCAAGCTTTCAAGGTTGAGTTCTCACACCTGTGTTTAACCAATTATATGTTAGTCACTAAGGGTCTTCAGAACATATATCCAATCATAATATGCCAAATCACTGTAAGTGCTTCAGCTGGGGCCTTGGCTCAACTAAGCAGACTGGGTTGCTGAGTTGCTAAGCAGACAATTCTACATCGAAGGCAATTCCTGATTTGTTTTAATGTTGACTCTGTGAGACATGCAACACTGCAGAACCTTTTGTTGTTGGAACAGGGACATGGATGTGAAGAGTTTGATGGAATGTGTTGTATGAGTCTCTCTGATTATGCTAATTCGATGCAGGCACAGCTGAGAACCCTGGCTCAGCTTACCCAGCAATAGTAAATGAGCAATATCCTAATAACTAGATGGTTGTCTTCACGGGGCATTACAGGTTGAGTCAAACACTGTTGTTTGAAGTATTGCACTTATGTATCATTGATTAGGTTAATCATCGTAGCTATTAGACTTATTTATAGTTGTGTGATAAAACAGGTGAACAGAATAACCCATAATGCCTTGCTTGCACAAAGAAAAAGGGGGGAATTGTTGCAGAATGACTCTAATAGCAGGACCATAGAGTTCTGGAGGACTGTGCAAGCAAGGCAGGGGGTGGCCCCCACAGGTAGCTGGAGACCGGACCTGGGAGGAGAATGTGGAGGAAGCTGTGGGGGGCTAACCAATACTCTTGTGCCAAGAAGGAGTGGCTGAATACCACTCCTATATATGTGTGAACTGCGTCACAAATAAAGAAGTTGCTTATCACCCATATTGGGTTGGCCTGTCTGCTTCTCCTCGCCGCTTACAAACGTCTTCTTCACTACTAATATTATAATAAGCCTTTGAATGTCAACTATATTTTTAAGCATCTATTATCTTCTACCAGTCACACAAGTTCAATACAAGGAAGCATTACCTTGAGCAAAGTTTCAACCACACAACCATTTACCCAAAGAAACAGTGAAACACTTAGGTATAGGCAGAAATTAAATCCAGTTCCTAAGATATTCAGAAGGCTAACCATAAATAAGCACCTCGATATCCACCTGGTACTCGATGGGTCTTTTGTGTTAAGATTTACTTGGATGTGGGAGCTATAATTAATTTCCTATTGCAAGAGCATATATGAAGGTCATGTTTATCACAGTGCTCATAAAAACAACCTATATATATTCTCCATTAATTCAGTAACATCTTTTTTTTTTTAAATTAACAATGAAACAAAACTAACACAAAAATTAAGATTAACCATACTAGAACAAAGTCAAGTCCATGCATTCCCGTATTTTAACTTCTTTCATAGTCTTTAGCAGAGTTCTAAGGAATATAACAGAGTAAATACATAGGGGTACTTTCCTATTACATTCATCCAGGTTCCAGAAGTCATTAATGAATGTTAGAGTTTTTAAGAAGTTTTTCTTCTGTTGGAATCAAGGCTGAAGTCAGGCAGCAACAAGCCAAACCTGTATCCTATTCACAAAGTTGCAAAGCACTTCCCCTTGTGGTATGGCTTCTACATGTTAAAAGAGTCAGCAACAAGAAGGAAGGTTCACATTGTCTGCATGCATTGCATGTGCACAAGCACCTATCTAGGACAAGCAACTGCAGTGAACCTGATTGCTGGAAAACATTTATTATGGACATGCAATACATGAACTGTAACGTCTTACACCAAGTAAAACTCAAGTCCCTTCTTTGTGCTACACCAGTCACTAATGTGTATATATACCTTTTGAATACAATAGCCTTCAAGTATTTTCTTTTGCCCTCTTGATCTGTTCCATATAAACTCTGGCATTTACAGTATCTCATGGCAATGAGTTATACAGCACTGTGTGTCACTTTGTTTGGAGCATGTTACCTGATAAATGTACTAAAATAAAGTAGTATTAATACCCATTTTTAAAATTAATAACCATGTGACATACAAACCAAACTAAACAAATATCATGGCATGGATAAGAATATAAAAGTCAATGTCTTCAAGAATATTTATTTATAATCTAACAAGCAATTATATGTTCACAAAAGTGGTGGAGCTGCACATTTAATTTCCAAAATTAAAAGAAAAACAAAAAGAAAAAATAATCATAATTCTGTGTACTGATGTGGAGTGAATGTCATTCATTTTTTCTTAAGTGACAAACAGAAGCAGGAAGGAGAAACGGCAATATTTTTATATGATCATGTGGAATTAATATCATGCAATATATAGAATAAATAGCAAAGATAAACTGTCAGTCTCAAAATATAGGAGTTATAGGCTGTAAAGTGTGTCACGGAATAAAGATCAATCAGGAAACTGACTTTAAAATAAACCCAAACCAATCCCAACCCTAACCAAACAAGAAACTATACTTTTCTTTTCCATTTAAAAATATCCATGGGATACACTATCATAGAAGAGTAGTTTGCAAATCCACTGTATCTTCATTACACTCTTCTATAAAAGGATTGCCTTTGTTAATGCAGGGATTGGTAATGTTAGTCTCATTGACACCCTAGGCAATATTAGTAGAATTATAATCTCCAGCAAATTATTCCTAATTGACCTATCACAACTTTCTGTATTAATATGCAAATTAGTATTTCCTGTTTGAGTTTCATGTTATTATTCTTGCTTTTACCTTCTTTAATAATTTTAAATAATTCCTTTGCATCTTCTTTGTTCCCACATATTCAATTTTTATAGGCACTCACAATCTACTAATACCTCCCTCTTCTTCCTCACCTTTTACCTCACATAACTCTTACCTAACATGTCTGTAATTCATCCTAATGTTCTAACCATATTCATGTCTTCATGTCATAACAATTTCTCTAGTTTTCTAAAAGGAAACACAGAAGGAAAGAATCATAGAATAGTTAGGGTTGAAAAGGACATTAAGATCATCTAGTTCCAACCCCTTGCTGCGAGCAGGGACACTTCACACTAAACCATGTCACCCAAGGCTCTGTCCAGCCGGGCCTTGAACACTGCCAGGGAAGGAGCATTCAAAACTACCTTGGTGTCCTGGGTTCAGCAGTAGCAGTCATTTTTCTCCTTCTTAGTAGCTGGTGCAGTGCTGCGATTTTGACTTTCACCCTGTGAACAATGCTGATAACACTGATGGTTTTAGTTGTTGCTCAGTAATCTTTACTCCAAACAAGGACTTTCTAAGTCCCATGCTCTGCCAGGGAGGAGGGGAAGCCAGGAGGAAGCAGAATCAGGACACCTGACCTAAGCTAACCAAAGGGGTATACCATACCACAGCATGACATGCCCAGTACTTAACCCTGGGGCAGTTACTCAGAAGGCCCAGAGCACTGCTTCTGTTGGGCTGGATATCAGTTGGCGGATGGTGAGTGGTTGTATTCTTTTCCCTTGTTATTTCCGTTATTATTATTGGTGGTAGCAGTAGTGGTTTCTGTTACACCTTAGTTACTGGACTGTTCTTATATCAACCCGTAGGAGTTACAATCTATCGATTCTCCTCCCCATCCCTCTGGCAGCGGGAAGAAGAGGCGGGTGGAGGAAGTGAGCAGCTACACGGTTCTGAATTACAAGCCGAGCTTAAACCACAACATCTGGGCAACCCATATCAGGGTCTCACCACCCTTACAGTAAAAAACTCTCTCCTTATATCCAGTCAAAAACTCCCCTAAGTTTTAACCCATTACCCCTTGTCCTATCACTACAGTCTCTAAAGAAGAGTCCTTCCCCAGTACCCCTATAGGCCCCCTTCAGATACTGGAAGGCTGCTATGAAGTCTCCACGCAGCCTTCTCTTCTCCAGGCTGAACAGACCAAACTTCCTCAGCCTGTCTTCATATGGGAGGTGCTCCAGTACCCTGATCATCCTCATGGACCTTCTCTGGACTTGTTCCAACACTTCCATGTCCTTTTTATGTTGAGGACACCAGAACTGCACACAATACTCCAGGTGAGGTCTCACGAGAGCACAGTAGGGGGGCAGGATCACGTCCTTCAACCTGCTGGTCACGCTCCTTTTGATGCAGCCCAGGGCTGCAAGCACACACTGCCAGCTCATGTTCATTTTCTCATCAACCAACACCCCCAAGTCCTTCTCCGCAGGGCTGCTCTGAATCTCTTCTCTGCCCAACCTGTAGCTGTGCCTGGGATTGCTCCGACCCAGGTGTAGAACCTTGCACTTGGCATGGTTAAACTTCATGAGGTTGCCATCAGCCCACCTCACAAGCGTGTCAAGGTCCCTCTGGATGGCATTCCTTCCGTCCAGCTTATCAACCGAACCACACAGCTTGGTGTCATCGGCAAGCTTGCTGAGGGCGCACTCAATGCCATTGTCCATGTCACCGACAAAGATGTTGAACAACACCAGTCCCAACACTGATCCCTGAGGGACACCACTCATTACTGGTCTCCAGCCAGACACTGAGCCATTGGCCACAACTCTTTGCGTGCAGCCATCCAGCCAGTTCTTTATCCACCAAGTGGTCCATCCATCAAATTGATGCCTCTCCAACTTAAGAGACAAGGATGTCATGTGGGTCAGTGTCGAACGCTTTGCACAAGTCCAGGTAGATGACATCAACTGCTCTACCCCTGCCCATCAGTTCCGTAGCCTCAGCATAGAAGGCCACCAAATTGGTCATGCAGGATTTCCCCTTAGTGAAGCCATGCTGGCTGTCACCAAGCACCTTGTTGATTTCCATGTGCCTTAGCATGCCTTCCAGGAGAATCTGCTCCAAGTTTTTGCCAGGCACAGAGTTGACACTGACTGGTCTGTAGTTCCATGGGTCATCCATTTTCCCCTTCTTGAAAATGGGGGTTATACTATACTTTCTCCAGTCATTGGGAACCTCACCTGACTGCCACGATTTTTCACATATGATGGACAGTGTCTTAGCAACTTCATTTGCCAGCTCCTTCAGGACCTGCGGACGTATTTCATCAAGTCCCATGGACCTGTGTACATTCAGGTTCTTAAGACTGTCTCAAACCAGATCCTCTCCTACAGTGGGCCTAAGGTCGTCATTCTCACAGTCCATGCATCTGCCTTCCAAGACTTGGGTGGTGTGCGCAGAGCATTTGCCAGTGAAGACTGAAGCAAAGAAGTCATTCAGAACCTCAGCCTTCTCCAAATCCTGTGTAGCTAGTTCTCCCAAGAGCTTCCTGAGGGGGCCCACCTTGCCCCTACTCTGTTTTTTTATTTGCTATGTACCTGTAGAATCCCTTCCTGTTATCTTTCACATCCTTAGCCAAGTTTAATTCTAGCTGGGCCTTAGATTTCCTACCTTGGTCCTTAGCTTCCTGGACAACATCCCTGTACTCTTCCCAGGCCACCTGTCTTTGCTTCTGCATTTTATAAGCCTCTATTTTCCTTCGAATTTTCCTCAGCAGCTCCTTATCCACCCAAGGAGGTCTCCTGGCCCTCCTGCTGCACTTCCTTCTAGTTGGGATGCAATACTCCTGAGCTTGTAGGAGGTGATCCTTGAATATCAACCAAGAGTCTTGGGCCCCTCTAGGGATATATCCCATGGAACCTTATTAAGCAGGTTCCTGAAGAGGCCAAAGTCTGCTCTTTTGAAGTCCAGGGCAGTAAGCTTGCTGCACGCTCTTCTCACTGTCCTGAGGATCTCAAATTCGACCATCTCATGATCGCTACAACCAAGGCTGCCCTGGAGCATCACATTTCAAACCAGCCCTTCCCTGCTGGTGAGCACAAGGTAAAGCATAGCACCACTCCTCTCCTTGTTGGCTCCTCTATTACTTGCAGAAGGAAGTTGTCTTCCACACAATCGAGGAACCTCCTGGATTGCTTGTGCCAGGCCGTACCGTCCCTCCAACAGATGTCAGGGTGGTTGAACTCCCCCATGAGAACAAGGGCCTGCAAGTGTGAGGCTGTTCCTATCTATCTATAGAGCACTACTTCCACAGAGTACTCTTGATCAGGCGCTCTGCAACAGAACCCCACAGTAATGTCTCCCCTAGCTGTTCTCCGTTTAACCCTGACCCAAAGACTCTCTGTTAGCTGATCACCTGTCCCCAGACAGAGTTCCATACTCTCCAGCCTATCACTAACGTAAATAGCAACTCCCCTTCCCATCTGCCGGGCCTGTCTTTTCTAAAGAGCCTGTAACCTTCCATTCCAACACTCCAGTCATAGGAGCCATCCCACCATATTTCTGCGATACCAATGTTATCATATCCCTGTAGACGTGCACACATCTCTAATTCCTCGTTTGTTCCCCATACTACCAGCATTTATATAGAGGCATCTAAGCCGAGCTCCAAATGAACCCAACTCATTGGCTGGAGCAGCTGAAATCTCTCTACATTGCTCCAAGCATTCATTATAGGTGCTGGCAAGTGACTGGGAGTGTTGGGATGGAATGATGCCCCCCTTCCCTAACACATCTAGTTTAAAGCTTTCTTGACCAGCCTGGCAAGGCTCCTAGGAAAATCGCTCGGACCAGCTCCACCAGCCTCGGCCTCCCAAATTGAGTCCCATGTTCTAAATACTCAAACTCCTGACTATGGCACCACTGTTCCAACTATTTATTAACCTGGCCAATCCACCTAGCCTTTTTAAGGTACTCCTCTTTATCCTGGAGAATTGATGAAAAGACTATCTGAGCTCTAGAGCCACTGCTTTTTCCTGGCAGCACCAGTAGGGAACTTCTTTACCAGTGCATCAGCCGGTTGTTTGTGTTGTGAGGTGTGTGTTTCCTCATTAGCCCCCTGCAGAACTGCACAGCTGTTCCGGGTGGGGACATCAGATTTAGGAGGAAGCCCCTTGCGGTTAATTGTCCTCTTCCTCCTTTTTTTTTGGTGGGTTTTTTGTTACTATTTCCCAGTTTCCTGGGTTAACTGCCTCCTTAATTCCTCCATGAGCTACAACGGACACTTGAGGCCCCTACACAGTCTGGGGCTGGAGCAAGGAGTCCTGCTTCCTCTCAGCTCCCCTGACATCTTTGAGCCTATTTACAGCGTCCCGCAGCTCAGCCCCTGCTGCAGTAGGGCCTCCACCAGGGAGCACCGAGTGCAGCCCTGCCCATTGTGCACCCTCCCCTCACCAGACCAGTGCAGGCACTCTCTGCACCCCGAGCTCTGCACTGCAGCCTCCCCTCTCATCGGCTCTGTCTGGGTGCCTACGCTGGCCACCGCCGGGGCAGCCAGAGCAGAGCTCCCAGACCGGGCCCTGGCCATAAGGCGAGTTTACCATCCCGCTCGTCTGCCAGCGCGAGCAACTGCCGCCACGCAAGACGGCCCAGACCCGCCCTATTCGCCACACTCCTTGCCACTCGCAGTGCCTGGGCAGGGTTTTCATCTAGTCAGGGCTGGTGCCGCTCCTCCTGGCTCCGCCCCCTGTGAGTCAGCTGCTCGCGTCAGCTGAGCTGCCGGCTCCTGGGGAAGTCCTGTCGAGGACTTGAGGCTTTCGCCAGTGGAATTGAGGCTCCTGCACGCTGAGCTTCCCCCGCTCAGGTGTTGAAGGCGTCCTTTCTCGAGCTACTCACCTCAGCAATTGACCAGTAATGATCGATGATGCCCGGTTTAAATCTGCTGCCGTCCCTCCTGGCTCCGCCCCCTGTGAGTCAGCTGCACACCTCAGCTGAGCTGCCGGCTCCTGGGCAAGCCCTGTGGAGGACTTGAGACTTCCTCGGTGGCTTTTGCTGCGCCGAGTTGAGGCTCCTGAGTGTTGAGCTTCCCCCGGCTCAGGTGTTGAAGGCGTCCTCTTTCGAGCTACTCATCTCAGCAATTGACCCAAGGAACACCACTTCAAAAACATTACAGTCACACTGCGCAGAATAACCATAGATAGGAATCACTACTTTGAATAGAGATGTTTTTAAGGGATGTTAATAATGGTTGAAATCAAACCTTACTTTTTCACCTTTCCAGGATATTTGAAGCAGTTTACTGTCAGAGAGTGGCATCCTCCCTGCTAGAGCAGGGAGCTGAGAGTCCCCCCAGCTTAGGAAATGGCAGTGTCCCCTCCTGCAATGAAAAATGCAGGATGAACAGAGGAAGGGCTGGTGACTGGAACAAGTGCTGCCAGAAACCCAGTGATCATCATACAAAGTAAGGTGATAAAAAAGACCTGAGGTCAACCCAAGAAGTCCAGTCAACAAGACAGAAATGCCAGGGGACAAGAAATGGAGCCCCTAGGCTTCATGGGCAGGGGTGTGGGTGCAGGTCCAGGTTGGGCTGTTCAGGGACGTTAGAGCCTATCGCTGTGCTCAGGACCCTGATATTTTTCATACTTGACAATATCTGATAGTTTAAAAAAAAATTCCTGTTTGTCACCTTACATGCATTTTCTCTATTTTTTCTTGTAGTTATGCTTTTATGCTTTATTTTGTTATGATTTTTTATTTAGTTTTAAAACATAAGCATCCTTTTTTTTCCTGCTATAGTGAAATCCTGATGTATATTGGAATATATTGTTTAGTGCCTCATAAAAAGTCAGGCAGAAAAAAATGCTACTTCAAAAAATTACTTCAAATTTGCATGACCTCAAAACCCAAGCCAGTAAATTATGTATTTGTTTTATTCATATTAGAGAAGTAACATGAAGAATAATTCCATTGCCTCTGATTTTTGTATTAGCTAACATTTTCATGCAGATTGATAAATTTTCTTCTTGTTGCCAGAACATGTTGCTATCCTGACAGATCAGTAGCTAAGCCATGAATCAGCTGACAGGAGTTAACTTTTATTCTATTGTGCCCTTGGTCTGAAGGGCCTATAAATACCTAAGCTTTGAGTTGCCACAGGAGCAACGCTAATGGAATGAGAACCTAGAGGGGAAGAAAGCACCACACTGTCCTGAGATTCCTTCAAAGATACATCTCAGGGATGAGAGGGGTCTGTTAGTATTTGAATATGTAGCTAAACCTCATGAAACTTTTGCTTTGAAATGTAGGTTTGTTGAATAGTACAACTCTATGAGTGATAACCTGTTGGAAAGCAGAGTGTACAACCTTACTAGATACTGGGGAAAGTGGTCGTTCTATGGTGGCAGCACATCTGGGATAACATATTTAAGAGGGGAAAAAAAATTGGTGGGCAACAGCACCTGGAAGCAAGGAGTGAGAATATGAGAGATGCAATTCTGTAGACACCAGGGTCAGTGAGGAAGGAGAGGTAGGAGGTGCTCCAGGTGCCGAAACAGAGATTCCCCTGAAGCCTGCGATGCAACCCATGGTAAGGCAGGCTGTGCCCCTGCAGCCCATGGAGGTCCATGGTGGAGCAGATATGCACTTGCGGCCCATGGAGGGTGCCACACTGAAGAAGGGGGATGCCTGAAGGAGGCTGTGACCCAGTGGGAAACCTACACTAGAGCAGACTCCTCGCAAGACCTGTGGTCCTGTAGAGAGAAGAGCCCACCCTGGAGCAGGTTTGCTGGCAGGATTTGTGACCCCCAGGGGACCCACATTGGAGCAGTCTGTTTCTGAGGGGCTGCACCCATGTAAGGGACCCATGATGGAGCAGTTTGTGAAGAACTACAGCCTCTGGTGAGGATCCATGTTGCAGAAGTTTTTGGTGGGACCCTATGTTGGACTGGGGGAAGAAAGCAAGGAGGAAGAAGCATGAGAGAAAGTGTGGTGAACTGACAGCAGCCTCCATTCCCCATTGCCCTGTGCTACTCAGGAGTAGGAAGCAGGGAAATTGGGAGTAAAGAAAAGCCAGGAAGAGGTGGGAGGAAAGTGTTTTAAGATTTTATTTTTATTTTCTCGTTATTCTACTCTAACTTTTAACTGGCAATAAATCAAATTAATGTCCTGAGTTATGTCTGTTTTGCCGATGATTATGTGAGTGGTCTACTTGTCCTTAACTCGATCCACAAGAAAAACACAAGCTGTGTTTTTCTCCCTCTGTCCAGTTGAGGAGGGAAAGTGACAGAGCGGATTTGGTGTGCACCTCTTGCCCAGCCAGGGTCAACACATCACACCCCATTCTCTCTGTAGACCTACAAGTTTGTGACAGTCTCATCCACCTTCCACCCCACTCTCAGGGAAGAGTTTGATCAGCCTGTGAACAGGCTAGCAGGAGACTCAATTTGCAATTAAATCTTTACTGCCCAGAGTAGCTGTGCAGAACTGGCTTTTACCCAGCAATGCCCACAGTTCAGCAAGCTGCTGTCAACACTTACCAGGCTGGTTCTGAAAGTGGCTGGGCACAGCTGGCCCTGCTTTGCTGCCTGCAAGGGTAGTGCAGCCCAAGGCTGCTTTAGTTTGTCCATGCACTGGTAGCAAAATGTCACTCTTTCCAATAAGCCTTTTTAAGTCATCCAGGCATAAACTTTGCTGATTCTTCCTGTGTAGGAGTTCCAAGGTTTAGATATTTCTCCATTCATAATGCTGAAATTGTCATTAGCTCATGCACTTCAATCGCCTCCTTTTTAACTTCTTGCATGTGTCAGGGTCCGGTTGGAGAAAGCGCCACTGTCAGACCCTGTTTCGTTTCGTTTCGATCCTGAGAGTGAAATTGAGATGCAAAAGAGGTCAAGTACTGTAATTGATCAATTGGTTTATTACAAAAAGACAATTATTATAAATAAAGGAAAATATTGTAATAAAGGGGATAGTGATAGGACAGATTGGAAATGAAGCAAGGATTTAGAGTGCACAGAGAGAGAGAGTCACCACCATGGATCCAGTGGTGTCCAGGGGATCCATTGTCCTGATAGGAGGTGATGGGAGTCCTCCAGGGTCCCTAGTACACCAGTCCTCAAGATAATGGATGGAAGAGTCTTATAGCAGCTCTTTTCCACTCATCCCTCAAGCAATGGACCATGGAGTCTCATTTCAGCTCCTCACACCCTTCTCCCGGGCAATGGACATTGGTGTCTTATCTCAACTCCTCCCACCCGCCTCTGAGACAATGGATTGGTGGAATTCCATCTCTGCTTCTCATACCAATCTTTAGACAATGGACAGTAGAGTCTGATTTCAGATCAGTCTTTCACAGCATGACACATGTTGCTAAACAAGTTCAAAAGCTTTTTGAGTTTACCAGGACGCCTAATGAGCAGCAGTTCATTAGTAAGAGAGTTGTTCACAGTACTAATTTTCTGTTGATGCAGAGACGATCAAGTGATTGCCAAATTTATTACAAAGCCTTAACTCCTAAGAAATATGCTATTTCTTACATGCAGTTACAGTGATTTGGCATATTATGATTGGATACATGTCTTGAAGACCCTTAGTGACTAACAGATAATTGGTTAAGCACAGGTGTGAGAACTTGACCTCAAAAGCTTGCCAACAGTCCACAGTTCTCATTAACTCCTTGAATTCCAGCTTCTTCTTATCTTGCTTGCTTAAGCTTCTTTGGGCCTCTCATGGCCTTGCTGTATCTTTCAGGATTATTCAGAGTTTATGTACCAATTATGCATTCTCCTGTGAGAACACTGTCTCCACAATTTTCAGTTCAGTTATACCTGTCAGCATCTCCATTGAAATCCCATTGATCTGTTTCAGTACTTTGAGGTATTATGTGAAGAAAACCTTAGTCTGTAACTTCATGGAAGATAGGGGAGCAGCTTCCTCTAAGTATGTGTTTGTGCACTGGGGGAGAACAGATGAATGGGAGGAGTGTGGCCTCAAAATGTGACCTGCTTCTTCACCAGTGCCAACAGTGGACTGTTTAGCTGTCCCGCTCCTCCAGCCTTGCTGTTGTGTCTGAAACTGAGGCTGGTAAGTTGGTAGTCTCATCCTTTACACAACACATACTATGGCAAGTCTCAAATCCAGCATCTGCTAGGGTTACCAAAGAGGTTGCCTTTCCTTAGGAAGACAAGCTGATACCAGCTGGCTTATTGTCCTGGGTTCAGTGCTCAAACCAAGATAATTATTTATCACGTTCTTAATTGATAAATAACTTTTTGCTTCCCTGCTTCCCCCATGCCTTCCATTTACGCATTCTGCAATCTAAATTCACTGCCCGTGTCATGCCTTCATTTGTACTTTCAAACTGATATTAAGAACAGCTGCCTAAATGCATAATGCTATTGTCTACTTCCCAGTCCAAAATTTCTTGAAGCCAATTGATTTTATTTCATTTACTTTATTGTGAACTGGATAGGTTGCATATTTCCCAAATCTATCTGGCTATGATAAGCAATGTATGTGAGATGTAATTGAAATTTCATAAAAAGGAAAGACGGACACACACAGCTACAGTCTAATATAGCTGTCAGTATTTCTCATTCTACAGTAGGCATTGCACCCCATTAAGTAAGGGCTCTACTGTGAGTGACAAAGCCAGGTGTTTCGTAAGAGATGCTGAGCATCTGTGATGTAATACGTAATCTAGGGAAGGGCGCTAAAAATTGGAACAAGACTGACCTCGATGACTGGTACAAAGGACAGAAACTGCAATTGTAAAAATACATCAGAGAATTTGTAAAAAGATGGTGGCAGCATTTAGAAGAGTCTCCTCCAATGCGCAATGATATTTTGATAATTTATATTAATACATGGCAGTGTGTAATCTAGGGGAGTTTATTACCTGTGCTTTTTGTTCTGAGGATATTTTAATTCTTTTCTGGTACAAGTTTTTTTTTTTTATCTGGAAGTTTAAACTAGCCCTCTGAAATGTCAGAAAACAAATCTCATTTGTGAGAAGGTTGCAAGAATTCCTCCTGTGAGAAATGTACTTCCTGATTTTGTGTTAATTACTTGTACAAGGACAAAAGAAACAGATGTTTATTTGTGTTTACAGCATGCAATAATAATTCCTTGATTCCAATAGAGACCAGTGCTGATGTAAAGGTTTTTTAATTACTTGGTGAGTAGACCTATGCTGGAAAAGCAATATATTAAGAGCTAAAAGCCTAATATTGAAGGCAATGAATATGTAATTTGTGATGTTGCAATCTTTAATTATAGAATAGTCTGTCCTAATACACATGGAATGATTTAATTCTGGATTTTTTTTTTGTTGTTGTTGTTAAATATATTCAATTAAGGCCATATATGTTTCTTCATATTTGCCTGTAATTTTTGAAGTAATGAATCACTTCCTGACCGATATGTACGATCGAAATAACAGAGCTGGTGAATGAACTGATCATGCACTAGTTATGAGGATAATAAAGGCTAATATAGAATCATAGAATCATAGAATCATTAGGGTTGGAAAGGACCTTAAAATCATCTAGTTCCAACCCCCCTGCTGTGGGCAGGGACACCTGTCCTGGGTTCAGCAGTAGCAGTCATGTTTCTGGTTTGTGGTAGCTGGTGCAGTGCTGTGTTTTGACTTCCAGCCTGGGAACATGTCCTGGGTTCAGCAGTAGCAGTCATTTTTCTCCTTCTTGGTAGCTGGTGCAGTGCAGTGTTTTGACTTTCAGCTCAGGAACAGAGCTGATAACAAGGATGTTTTGGTTTGGCCAAGGACTTTGTGAGCCTCATGCTCTGCCAGGGAGGAGGGGAAGCCAGGGGGAAGCAGAGACAGGACACCTGACCCAAACTGACCAAAGAGGTATTCCATACCACAGCACGTCATGCCCAGGATGCAACTGGCAGTTAGCCGGAAGGGCTGGGAGACTGGAGGGTTGGAGGAGGTATCGGTCAGAGCTTGGTCAGGCTGGGGGGGAGAGTTATCGGTCGGCTGGTTGTGAGATGATGTATTCTCTTCCCTTGTTATTTCCTTTATCATTATTATCATTGGTGGTAGCAGTAGTGATTTGTGTTATACCTTAGTTACTAAACTGTTCTTATCTCAACCCGTGGGAGTTGCATTCTTTTCGATTCTCCTCTCCGTCCCTCTGAGAGCAGGGAGAGGGCAAGAAAAGGGGGGGAAGTGAGCGAACGAATTACCTGACTGGGTTTAAACCACGACAGAACAATGTTGGTGAAACCGATGTTTTCGGTTGTCTCTAAGTGATGTTTACCCTGACCAAGGACTTTGTGAGGCTCATGCTCTGCCAGGGAGGAGGGGAAGCCGTGAGGAAGCAGAGACAGGGCGCCTGACCCGGGCTAGCCAAGGAGGTATTCCATACCACATCACATCATGCCCAGGGTGGGGGGTAACTGGGAGTTACCTCGAAGGACACGGGCTTCCGGGTGGGACTCGTTTCTTGGCCGGTGGTATCGTATTCTCTTCCCTTGTTATTTTCTCTTATCATTGTTGTAGTTGGTAGTAGCAGTGGTGATTTGTGTTGTACATTGGTTGCTGGACTGTTCTTGTCTCAACCCATAGGAGTTGCACCCTTTCGATCCTCCTCCCCGTTCCTCTGGGAGCGGGGAAGGGGAGAGCCCCAGTGGGGGGGGGGGGCCTCGATTGTTGTCAGCTTGGCACCACTCACTGGGAGTGAGTGAACAAGTTGCCTGACTGGGTTTAAAATACGACAACACCTTACGCTAAATCATATAACCCAAGGCCTAGTCCAACCTGGTCTTGAACACTGCCAGGGATAGAGCATTCACAAACTCCCTGGGAAACCTATTCCAGTGCCTCACCACCCTCACAGAAAAGAACTTCCTTCTTATATCCAACCTAAACTTCCCCTGTTTAAGTTTTAACCTATTACCCCTTGTCCTGTCACTACAGCCTCTAATGAAGAGTCCCTCTCCAGCATCCCTATAAGCCCCCTTCAGATACTGGAAGGCTGCTATGACCTCTCCACACAGCCTTCTCTTCTCCAGGCTGAATAGCTCCAACTTCCTCAGCCTGTCTTCATATGGGAGGTGCTCCAGTCCCCTGATCATCCTCGTGGCCCTTCTCTGGACTTGTTCCAACAGTTCCATGTCCTTTTTATGTTGAGGACACCAGAACTGCACACAATACTCCAGGTGAGGTCTCACAAGAGCAGAGTAGAGGGGCAGGATCACCTCCTTCGACCTGCTGGTCACGCTCCTTTTGATGCAGCCCAGGATACGGTTGGCTTTCTGGGCTGCAAGTGCACACTGCCAGCTCATGTTAAGTTTCTCATCAACCAACACCCCCAAGTCCTTCTCCGCAGGACTGCTTTGAATCTCTTCTCTGCCCAACCTGTAGCTGTGCCTGGGATTGCTGCGACCCAGGTGTAGGACCTTGCACTTGGTATGGTTAAACTTCATGAGGCTGGCATCAGCCCACCTCACAAGTATGTCGAGGTCCCTCTGGATGGCATTCCTTCCGTCCAGGGTATCAACCGAACCACACAGCTTGGTGTCCTCAGCAAACTTGCTGAGGGCACACTCAATCCCACTGTCCATGTCAGTGACAAAGATGTTAAACAAGACCGGTCCCAACACCGATCCCTGAGGGACGCCACTCGTTACTGGTCTCCAGCTGGACATTGAGCCATTGAGCACAACTCTTTGCATGCAGGCATCCAGCCAGTTCTTTATCCACCGAGTGGTCCATCCATCAAATTGATGTCACTCCAATTTGTAGACAAGGATGTCATGTGGGACAGTGTCGAACGGTTTACACAAGTCCAGGTAGATGACATCATATTCCTACTGAAAAAAAAAAGAACAGAAAAGGATTAAGGTGACTGTGACTAACCATTGCTTTTTTTACTTCATCAGTGTTGCTAACATTATTCCTGTAGCTTTACAGCATCACTATGACCTCTGTGTTATTTTTGCCTAAAGCCTATAACTTTCCTGCTTATTTGAGCAGACAGCATGATTTTATTTTCTGAATATTCATTGTCATCAAAATTGTACTTTTTTCTCATGCACAGTTTATGATACAAAATGTTATTCATGTAATTTGGCTTTCACAGATCAAGATTAATAATCAGATTAAGGATACAGTCTTTTTAAGTAAATGGAAAAATATATCGATAGAATGTCATTTTTGCTTGATTGCCTCTTCTATTAGAAAATAATTCTTAGGAACTTACAGTCTTAACTTCTCTTCAGTTCTTTTCTCGTTTGAGAGTGATAAGAGTCAAAAAGTTGTGTTGAAAGCCTCGGTCCTGGCTGAAGCATCTGTACGGTCTCTCTAACAGGAAAGCCTCATGGTATGAAGATAGCCTTTATGGAAAAGTGAGAACAAGAGTTGGTTTATTTCTCTCTTAACTTGCCATTTTCATCCCTTCTCTGAGGAAAAGTAGAAAGAATGAAACTGCAATGATCATGCACTGATAGAGTTCACAGTCGTGACAGCTATGGGTCAGGAGAAGATTAAACTCATGACCCTGAATTTTAGGAAAGCCAACTTCCAGCTCTTCCAGGAGTTAGGCAACAGGACTCCCTGTGAAACTGCCCTCGGGGACAAGGGAATGGAATAGAGCTGGCAGGTCTTAAAAGGTCCTTTCCATAGACCACAAGAACTTATACCAGGTGTAAGAAATCAGGAAGAGAAGGCAAGAAACTGGCATGGCTAAGTTGAGACATGCAGGTCAAACTAAAGAGTGAGAAGGAGATGCACAGGAAGTGGAAGCAGGGATGGGTATCCTGGATAGGTATAGGAACATTGCCCAGTTTTGTAGGGATGGGGTTAGGAAGGCCAAGGTGCAGCTGGAGCTGGACTTGGCAAGGGACACAAAGAATAACAAGAAGGGCTCTACAGGTATGTCAGCCAGAAAAGGAAGGTCAAAGAAAGTGTACTCCCCAGATGGACACGACTGGCAAACTGGTAACATGAGGAGAAGGCCGAGTTACTCAATAACTTTTCACCTCAGTCTTCACTGGCAGTCTTTTCCCCGCCCCCCCCCCCCCCCCCCCCCGGAGTAGATGGACCTTACACTTTAAGCAAAGATGAGGTTTGTGACAAGCTAAGAAACCTGAACATAATGTCTAAGGGACCTGACAAGATGCATCCCAGAGTCCTGAAGGAATTGGTGGATATAGTTGCCAAGACACTCTCCATGATGTTTGAATGTCTCCATGATGGCAGTCAGGTGAAGTCAATGGTGACTGGAAAAAGGGAAATATTGCATTACTTTTCAAAAGGGTAGAAAGGAGGATCCTGGGAGCTACAGATGTGTCACCTTTACCTCTGTTCCTGGGAATATCATGTAATGGATCATCTTAGTAGTGATGATAAGGCACATGGATGGCAGGTGATTTGAGAAAGCCAGCATGGCCTCACCAAGGGCAAGTCTTGCCTGACCAACCTAGTTGCCTTCTATGCTGGAATGAGCATTTCAGTGGACAAAGGAAGAGGCATGGATGCCATCTTTGTGGACTCCTGAAAGACCTTTGACATGGTCCTCCACAGCATCCTTATCTCTAAATTGGAGAGATATGGATTTGATGGGTGGATTGTTTGGTGGATGACGAATTGGCTGGATGTTCACATTCACAGGGTAGCGGTCAATGGCTCTGAGAGATAAGATGCTATGCAGAGGGACCTGAACAAGCTCGAGAAGTGGGCCTATGTGAACCTCACGAGGTTCAACAGTGACAAGTGCAAGTGCCTGTACCTGTGCAAGGGCTAGCCCCAGTATCCACACAGGCTGGGGGATGGAGGGGTTGAGGATACCCCTGAGGAGAAGGACTTGGCAGTACTGATGGGCAAAAAGCTGGACATGAACCAACAGTGTGTGCTCACAGCCCAGAAAGCCGACTGTACCCTGTGCTGCAACAAAAGAAGCGTGGCCAGCAGGATCAAGAGAGGTGATTCTGCACTCTACACTCTGCTCTCATAAGACCCCACCTGAAGTACTGGAGTCCTCAGCACAGGAAAAATGTGGACCTATTGGAGCAAGTCAAGAGTAGGGCCACAAAAATGATCAGAGGGATGGAATACCTCTCCTGTGAGGAAAGCTTGAGAGTTTGGGTTGTTCAGACTGGAGAACAGATGGTGCTCAAAACACCTTCTTGTGGCCTTTCAATACTTAAACAGGGTTTATAGGAAAGATGTCAACAGCACCCTTCCTGGGAGCTGCTGTTTGAGTTTCTACATTCACTCTTTCACTACAAAAGAGGTAAATATGTTTTGTATATTAAGAAATATATTACTTGTGGTTAAAAAGATGTGATTAAAAAAAATTAATAGAAAACTATTTCTTTAAAGTATTCAACTATACTTACTGAAGTCTGGTAATCTGGTTTTGGCAATAGTATGCATTTGGCAGTACAAGACTAAGCACATAAAAGCTCATCTAAGACACTTCCCCAGAGACATTATTCTTGTTTCCAGGATTCAAGCAGATATAGCAATAGTAGTAGGCTATAGTTACTCCTATCACATAGCTGGAAAAAATAAAGTCCCAGGCATGCATGTCCGTCTTGACTTTCAGAAGTCATTTCTGAGGGTCAAATTGCTTCTACTGCATTTCAGTCTGTAGTGTTATGGCATACAACAAATTAAGTAGCTGTAGAAGAAATATTACAAAAAAAAAAGATTTATAGTGGATCAAAATGAATGATGAGTCTGGAAGATTCTTTATTAGATTTGATTTTTTTTTATATTTCTTTTATGAATTAAAAGAACCCCTAACATTCTCAAAGGAATTAATAATATCTCCAGGCTTTGCTTTGCAAAATGTATCTTGAGAATCTTAAAAAGGCCAGATATTGAAATTAATTCTGTTTTGATCCACCTCATGGTGTGTGCCTCTAGTCATTGCTCACAGGCTGGGTGCTGGTGCTGGGTTTAGCATTTAGAAAATAGAACACTGTTCAGATTAAGGTCCAAATGTGACAGATATGAAGACTGCCAAACATTATTGAGAATTTAGGTGCTTTGCAACCATCTTAATTATTAAGGTAGATTGTCCTGCACACTTAAAAAAGTTTTAAGAAAAGTGTGAACTAAAGTAGCAAAAACTGAAACCATCCTGTGGATTGTTCAAAATGAAGAAGTTAACTCTGAAATAAGGCACTGTTCCTGAAAACACCTGACTGTATGTCCAGAAGTACTGAGTCTCCTTAAATCAGGTTCATTTCAATGGAAGTTGGTAGTCTCTTGGGAGGTGCTCAGCACCTTGAAGGATCAGACTTCTGGGAGATGCTTTAGAGGTAAATTATGCTCTTCAACCTATATTTTCCCAACCCACACTTCTTTATACCTCGTCACTAAGTGACCTTCCATGGTAATGACTACTGAACTGAGTAGACATCTGTAATACTAGAAAGCAATCACAGCTGCTGCTTTAGTGCCTCCATGCTGCTTTCAACAATTTATGAACAATAGCTGATGATGTCTAAATAATTAATTCACCTGAAAGAAAAAGAAGTCTCTGAATAGATTTCACATTGTTAGGAAAAAAAAAAAGTCACAAGAGGTAAAGAAGGAACGGAAGTCTTCCTATTCTGTTCAAGTACCATAGTTTCCCACTTTTGTGTGAAAGATAACAGAAAGACATTGGGAAATCATGATATCCTACATTCCTTCAACAGGTACCATGAGAAGGTTTTCTGCTTCTTGGTTCCTTCTCCCTGACTCAAAATTACATCTGTGCCTATCCTGGGTTAAGTATTAGTTCTGCTAGTTCTTGGGTTTTACTTAATTGTTTCCTCAAGGACAACACAACTGTGTTTAAGAAAAGTTTGGCTGTGAGTGTTTATCTACTATAAACCATCTAGATGACATTCAGCTTTAAAAAAAGCCAGCATAGATATGACCTTACTGTAATTTAAGGTACTTGGAAAATTTCAATTAAAATCATTATAAGTGATGTATTAAAAGTAACACAGAGTGATCTTTCATTCATGTAATAGCTGAAAAGCAAATTATGTTCTTTGAACTTGTGAAGTGAATGACAACAACAAAAGGAAAAAGGCAAAGGAACAGAAAAAAAGAAGAACAGGTCTAATTCAGCAGTGAAGAGCTGGTTAACAGCTGCTTTAAAGAAAAGTGAAATTGCACTTACGCGACTGTGCAGTATACCCTGATTTTCATTGACGCTAGGGCCATTTTAGAACAGGTAGACAATATAGACAAGAGTGCAAGTGAAAATTGCTCCCACATAAAAGGCTTTTCTTCCTATGAAAAAGCAGCTGCATAATAACATCTATTGTCCTACTCTAAATATAATTTTCTTTGTCATTCTGAAAAACAGAATATTGGGATCGGTGGGCCAGTAGTCTGATTTAGAAAAATATTTCTAATGGCTTACAGTGGAGTACGTATGATCCGTATGCTTCAGCATACTGCCCAAAGAACGTTATGAGTGGACTTATATATTTACTGTGTGAAAAATCTCAGAGTAGAGAAATGCAGTATTTTCATTCACGGTTACCAAAAAATATTAAAAGGAAACAAATGTTAAAAGTGAGAATAATGAACTATAAAATGTTTTTATGAGTTATGAAGGGGACCAAATCATACTAGTGAGAATTTGTTGATATTGGTTCATCTAATATTATGTGGAAACTCAGATATGCTGCATTAAAATAAACTGGAAATGAGCAACATATTTCTCTTGCAGTGATCGGGTATCTAAAAAAAAAAAAACATTCTGTAGCGCAGTTCTTCATCTATATTTTGAATAGAATGATTCATTCTAATTTTCATATTTTCAAAAAATATGAATGAGAATAAATGGCCTGAAAAATATGCCCATTCAGATTAGGCTCAAAGCTTTTCTTAAAGGGCTGTTACCTTTTCCTCTTAGCAGACTTCCTTGCCATGTAAAAGGCATAATTTCTAGAACAAAAATGAAAGGAAACGTATATACTGAACTTCAATGCCTCCATGCTACTCTTTCTCTCCCCCAGTTAAGAGGTGTTCTTGTTTCTCCAAGCTTGCATAAGTTTACCTTTCACATAAAAAGACAAGTGAGATAGCAGGAGAGTAAGGAGAACAGAAAAATAATTTTCTAGAATTAGGGGTTTAAAAATTGTGCCATCCTCTACTGGTGAAAATAAAGCACTATTACCTTCCAAATTAAGCTCTTAGTAAGTTTCCTAGAACAGATTCTGTAGGTTTCATAACAAATCTTCCCCTTAGCAACTTGCCAGTTTCAAAGACTGGCAAACAGATTTGCACTTGTTTTAATCTAGTTTAGTGGTAGCAGCAAAAAATACTTTGTTATAGAGAAAACTGTCTGGAAAGGATGGTGTGCCTCCAGCATATTCACTAGAGAAAAAATTTTGCCAATCCACCTTGTTGTAGAAATATAACAATACATCAATACATCCAAAATTCCTTTTTTTTTTTTTGTACTCATAGAAGAGCTGACTTTTCTTTGACATGTGGAACTAATACTCAGATTTCTCAGAATTCAAATCTTCATAATTACAGGAGGTACTATCTCCAATGAATATGTCTACTTAATAATATAACCAACTTTGTCTAAAAGTAGCAGCAAACCTACATTTTTTCATCAGTATTGATAACTGTTTACATGTAAACATCCAATCACTACCAAAATGCCAATTTGTGGTGCATGTTTGCAGTGACACTCTGCCCCCGAGGCTTACTTATGAAGAAAAAAGCCTAAAATTTGTTTCCACTGAGAACAGGAACAGATACACTCAGAAATACATGAATGCAAGCAAAGTTATTTTAAAAGATAAACTAGCCCTGAAACCTGTATTTGCCCTCTAAGTATTAAAGTCACCAGTGGTACTGTAGAATGACACTGTGCCTGTTCTGCTTTGAGAAATAAATTCTCTTCCGCCACTTCCCCCCAGGTATACAGCAGATTCACCTCCTCTCTATTTCTACTTGCTTCCTTCCCAGTTGTGTGGCATACTGGCTGGATGGCCGCACACAAAGAGTTGTGGTCAATGGCTCAATGTCCAGCTGGAGACCAGTAACAAGTGGTGTCCCTCAGGGTTCGGTGTTGGGACCAGTCTTGGTCAACATCTTTGTCAGTGACATGGACAGTGAGATTAAGTGCGCACTTAGCAAGTTTGCTGATGACACCAAGCTGTGTGGTTCAGTTGATAACCTGGAGGGAAGGAATGCCATCCAGAGGGACCTTGACACCCTTGTGAGGTGGGCTGATGCCAGCTTCATGAAGTTTAACCATAACAAGTGCAAGGTCCTACAGCTGGGTCGGAGGAATCCCAGGCACAGCTGCAGTTGGGCAAAGAAGAGATTCAGAGCAGCCCTGCGGAGAAGGACTTGGGGGTGCTGGTTGATGAGAAGATGAACATGAGCTGGCAGTGTGCGCTTGCATCCCAGAAAGCCAACCGTAAAGCGTAAGGTGTCCCTGCCCATGGCAGGGGGTTGGAACTAGATGATCTTAAGGTCCTTTCCAACCCTAACTATTCTATGATTCTATGATTACAAGTGGTAGTTGCTCTTAGATATATAATGTTCTCTTCACATGTGTAAATCCAGTGTCAGCTTGAAGTCGACACACACGTATGTGTCAGAGGTGTAACTGAACTCTGCATCTACATTTAAATTTTTGCCTGACTTCAGGGAGTGAGCCTGACAAATCATGTTTAAAAGAAGATAGCTCTGAGCTTAGCAGTTAGATCATAAATTTAGATTCAGCTTTCAAGGTGGGATACTATTCTTGAAATGCCTATGAGGAAACTAGACCTGGATAGCCATTTTGAGTTGATGTGATTCAGCAGTTGCGCCTTCAAAATTTCACTTAAAATATCTGCCTCATTCATCTGAAATCTGCTTAATGCACAAAACAAAACAGAAAAGGACTTAGACAAATATTATGAAACTCAGCCTAAATTCTGGCCTATATTTAGATTCCTAGCCATGTGGGACAAATTTTATAAACACTGATAATTCAGTTTTTTAGGGAAATGAATGTGACTTGCAGTTAATCAGATGTCTAAGATATTCAGGCCAATCTTTAAGTCTTCAGTACTCCCCCCTCTTCCATTTTGTACATAGCATTACTAATAAAGAGAAAATTTATTCAAACGCATGAAGATTCTGATTTAACTTTTTATTTTTTTATATTTATACTATTCAAAATAGTACTCTATCCTTTGGTTTGTCTTTTTTTTAAATTTTCTTTTCTTAATTTGGAAATTCCATTTGTATTTGTATGTTTCCATTTTTGTTGTCCATGAATATGTACCAGGGGATTGAAGGGAATTAGTAAAGCGCTATCTCACACCCTGTCTCTTCTTGCCTAGGCACTGAAGTCCATAGAGCCAGGGTTTCATTATAGAAGCCCAGCACTTTAGTTGGAAAATACAGCTTGCTGCCAACTGAAATTTTGTCTGGGAGTATAGAATCTCATTTCCCTTGGCAAAGGACTGAGAAAATATTTCAAAATATTATTTGCGGATATTGCAGTTTAACTACTTTCTTTATATTTAAGGCTCTTAACAAACTCTTATCTCTAGTCAAGTGATTGATTCTTATCTCTGGTTTCCCTATCATTCTCTTGAATACTTGTTTACTTTTTAAGGTGCCTATTTTTATTTTGTTTTTGTTTTGTTTTGTTTTTTGTTTTTTTCAGAGTGCTTCTTACATTCTGGAGGAGTTAAATCACTGTTCTCTTGCAGATTGCTCTTAAAACTGCTTATTTCTACAACCCATTAAGAAGTTACACAGTATAATGATGAGAATGTTATTTCTACATCACATTATTGTCTTATTGTTTCCATGTACTCCCTCCCCCACTAGCCCATGTAGACCCATCCTTTTCTTTTGAGTTTGAGCTATTTTTTTTAACTCTTGGTAGCTCACGTAAGAAAACAGTCTTAAGACACATCTAAATGATATGGTCTTCATAAATATTACTGAAAGTGATAATGAATGCAGGAGACTCACTTTCATTGCATGAAAAAAGGTTTGTTTTTTTGGTTGTTCCTTTTACTCAAGTTAACTAACTTACAGTGAAATCCCACTATTAGGAACAAAACCCCCTGACAGTTTTCATATCAATTCACAGACTGAAGTAAGTGTTAAACTGAAGAATCAACTTTAATCTGTTTTGCTATATGGAAGAAATCTGAAAATTTTCTTTTTTTGTTTGTTTTGATTTCTGTTAGACAGGAAATGACCAAAAACTTCTGTGATCTAATGTAACGTACACATTGGCTGATGCCAACCTCATGAAGTTTAACCAAAACAAGTGCAAGGTCCTACAGCTGGGTTGGAGGAATCCCAGGCACAGCTACAGGTTGGGCAAAGAAGAGATTCAGAGCAGCCCTGCGGAGAAGGACTTGGGAGTGTTGGTTGATGAGAAACTTGACATGAGCCAGCAGTGTGTGCTTGCAGCCCAGAAAGCCAACTATATCCTGGGCTGCATCAAAAGGAGAATGACCAGCAGGCCAAAGGAGGTGATCCTGCCCCTCTACTCTGGTCTCTTGAGACCTCACTTGGAGTATTGTGTGCAGTTCTGGTGTCCTCAACATAAAAAGGACATGGAACTGTTGGAGCAAGTCCAGAGGACAGGCACGAGGATGATCAGGGGACTGGAGCACCTCCTGTATTGAAGACAGGCTGAGAAAGTTTGGTCTGTTCATCCTGGAGAAGAGAAGGCTGTGTGGAGACGTCATAGCAGCCTTCCAGTATCTGAAGGGGGCTGTAAGGATGCTGGACTGTAGTGACAGAACGATGGTTAAAGGGTTCAAACTTAAACAGGATAAGTTTAGGTTGGATATAAGGAAGAAATTCTTTACTGTAAGGGTGGTGAGGCACTGGAATGGGTTACCCAAGGAAGCTGTGAATGCTCCATCCCTGGTGGTGTTCAAGGCCGGGTTAGACAGAGCCTTGAGTAACATGGTTTAGTGTGAAGTGTCCCTGCCCACAGCAGGGGGTTTGGAACTAGATAATCTTAAGGTCCTTTCCAACCCTAACTATTATATGATTCTATGATTTTATTATTCTATAAATGAGCAAATGGAGGATTGACTCAAGCTTTACATTTTAGATGTTAAACTTGAAAGGAACTCTCTGAAGAATTTTATTTTCATCTTCATGACTAGAAGCATTATTACAAGGGGCTTCTAGATAATGCAAGCTTTTAGGATTTTTTTTTAGTTTGTTTTCCTGTTTCCTGTTGTAAAAACTTGATACTTAAACTTTTCAAAAAAGTTAAAAAATGCATTTAAAAAATTATTCACATAAATAAGTAGTGTGCAGGATTTTAATCAATGGACTGGTGGCATTACTTATGAGTGCACTACAAAGATTCCCTAATTGCTTCAAAAATAATAAATAAATATATTTACATATCTAGGGGTGAATCACGCCATCATGTGTACTAGTTGTACAAATGCAGTAATCTGAAAACAAATTATTTTAACATGCTGGAAATATGTTTCTGAATTGTTTCAATATCTATGAAACAAGACTCCCCACTCAATGAATTAGTGAACAGTCCTCTGAAACCTGGATTGAAAATTGGACTAATGAAGAGTCACACTAACACTTACTCTTGTAAAGTTTGTGAGTGTAGTTACATGCCACTCAAAAAATGTGAAGAAATGCATCGTAGCTCCTCTTAGGCTGTTCAGCGATAACTGTTCTCAGTCACAAGTAGAGTGTTAGGTACATTGGTGTACAGGAAAAATCAGAAAAAGTGCTTTTAGATCAGGGCATATGCATTTTACAGTCTTGATATCTCCACTTTACAGATGAAAGCAACCAGTAACAACAGAAAGGCAAATACTGACACAAAAATTAGTTCCTTCTGCAGTAAAAATTAAAATATTACCCCAGTCAGCGAGTTCTCTTCTGAGTGTAACATCTTGCCAGCTCTGAGTTATACACTTTGAAACATACAGGAAAATCTCATGTTCAGAAAAACAAACAAACGGCATTATCACTATGTTTATTAGTTCTTTGAATAAAATTAGGAAACATTAAATATAATATCTTGTAGCTCTCTTGCCTGCTCTCATGAGAATCAAGAGAAGCTTCTAATTATGTAATAAGGGCAGCACTAGCAAAAACTTTGCTTAGCAGGAACACATCCAGTTCTGCGACATCTTTAAGTGCTAAATCTGTAACAGTAAATTGCATTCAGAACAGAATCTTTTTTACTTTTATTTCATCACATTAGTGTATCAGATTTGAACAAAAAAGCTGTAGGGATCATGATCCATTTCTGATGTTCATCAAGAAGTAATACTTCCATAATATCAAATTATACTTTTAGTCCTTCAACTGTCATTTCTTTATAAAAAATTCAAACAAGGAAAAATCAGTAGACTTCAGAAGTTGAAAAAGTTTAGTGAACTAGTATCACAGAATCACAATCTTAGTTTAAAAGAGTTCCTCTATTAAGAGCTAATAGTCCAACCAAATTAGGTTACATACAGATTAAAGACTTGTTAGAATACTGTAGCATGAATAAACTGAAGATTGACAACTTTGTTCTTTGAACAGCTGCTAAGTCATAGAAACTTATTCAAATTAGTTCCTAACTCAGGCAAATGTAACGTACCAGGTTGCTGAAAAAAACCCTAGCCTTTTTCTGCCAAGCAATGCAAACAAATAATCAAAACAGGAGTATTTTTTTAATTTATTTTTCAGTATTTGCAAGATCCTTACATGTGTTCCTTAATTTGTAATATTTATTGTTTTTTTAAAAAATATTGCCTAAGAGGAAATAATTCAAGGATGAAATTATATAAGGACATGTTCTAGGAAATTCATGGGATGTAGAGTACCATACAAACCGGTATTGTAAACAAGGAAAGAATCAAACAAAAGCAGAACATAGGAGCAGATGGCCAGCATAAAATTCTGGAGGGGACTTTAAGTTTTCTTTTTTTTTTTTTTACAAACCAATCTGTCTGAGAACACATCTAATCCACAGGCTGCCAGAAATTGGGGAATTGTGTTCCAACTGTGGCTGCAGAAGAAGGAATAATTTTTCAAAAAGGTTTATTTGTAAACTGCAAGGAAGAAGCATCTGTGTGTTGATAGAAAAGATTAGTTTAAAATCATCGTGTGATCCATCCATTTGAATTAGATTATTCCTTTTGTATAATTAAGATTAACTTGCAATAATATGTCATGCCAAATTAATACAAATTATAGTGCAGCCACCAAAAAGAGACCAAGACAGGTGGAACATACACATTACTGACCAGAAAAGGCAAATGTTTACTGATACAGTCAACACTACACAAATGAACAAGTCATTGTCGCATTAATGTGACAAAATTTATCCCATATCACTTGCATCCATATATTTGTTTGAATTTATAAATAGCATTATTATAACAGATGGTATTATTATTATTATTATCATAACACAAGCAAAAGTATAGAAAATGTATTTTGACAGTTCCTTAGCTGTAGGAAGGGGCCGGGGTGGGGGAGGGGACGAAAATAATTATCTGTATCAGAAGATCCCACAGCTAAAACTGCAGAGAACTCTGTCCTGCTGCCATGTGAAACTCATCAGAGTTTAGATTTTTCATGCAACTCCCAGAGAGTTAACATTCTGCAAACTCCGCAGATATAGAAAGATGACCAAGTTAGCCATGATTTAAAACTGAGCAAAATCAACAGTATCAGGAACCTGGAAAAATTGCTTATGGCCATTGATACAAATGAAGGTTAATGGATAGTTGAACAGTGTTTGGCAGAGCTCACCAGTGCCTAAACATTAGATGCAAGCATTTTAGTCACACTGGGAATTTATGTACATTAATTAATGAGAATAGGTGTCATTGGAGTGAGAAATTCTGAGGTTTCCAGAAGTGCCAGGGTCTTGGGAATACTTTCTTTGAAAAGAATGTGTTCTCAGCTTTTTAATTTTACCTTATTAAAGGGTATCTTGCAAAGAGGGCTGACATGGACATTTGATAAAATATGTAATAATGCATTGAACAGCATGTTGAACTGGGAATTCCAAAATGCATAGTTGCATTAGAGAAGTATGGTGTAAAGAAGAATGAGTTTTACATCTCTACAGAGCTAATTAGCCTAAGAAGAAAGCAGGTGTTGTATGTCTATATTGCCTCAGTCACAGAAATACACACATTATGATTAACTCTTGTGTTTCTGTCTTCTAAGCACTGTAAAATATCCCCTTAAACAGCCTTGAAAAATCCCACCTTACAATGCAGCTTTTAAAAAAGGAGAGAAGAAAGATCTGTATATATCCATTCTCCCTCCCTTTAACCTGACAAAACTTGTCAGAATTTTATGCAATATTGTATAATGTGCAATTAGCTAAGCAACCATTTATTAGAAAAAAAATTAGGCTTAAATCTGTATGATTATTTTAAAGGCTTGGAAGCTGAAACTTTTTAGTGCAATTAGTATAAGGACTAGTAATCATAATTACAATACAGTTTGTCAAATCTCAAATCTGTGTTAGAACTTAGGAGACTAAATGGATTTGCTTTTGTTCTATGGCTCTGTGTAGATGGAAAATTGAGAAAAGATAGAGTTCATAAGCAAATTTGTATAGGTACGATGCAAGAGATAGGGTGATGACTGTCATCTGCTAGTGGATGTTACAAAATGCTCTCATACATTACGAAAAAAGATGGAATGCAATATTATTTACTTCCTTGATAGATGGTCTGAAATTGTAAATGCTTTTAACATTTGAGAAATTTAATATAAACCTGAGTGTTTAGAACTTTTATCTGACAAGTAAATTCTCAGACAGGTCTTGGAATTTTTTCTAATAGATGAGATTCCAGGTGCACTCATGGACCTGATCTACACCTCTTCTGGAAGAACAAAACATCTTTGGGAAAAAGAGGAAGGCTCTGGGAACTGGGTGAAGAAAAAGAGAGTAAGAAGATGAGAGGGAGAGAGAAGGGGGTGTCTTCCTGAAGTGTTAGTGGCAGTAGCCTGTGTAGCTTTGCTTTCACTTTATCTGTAATTTATAACCAGTGATTAACTTCTTAAAAATTCTTACTGTTTTGAGCTCTAATGATGTCAAATGAGAGCAACTGTAATGCTGTTAAAGAACTAAAGCCAGGCTGAGACATTCCCTGCCAGTGCTCACAGGACGGGTACTGGTGGAAGTGTATACAAGGAACTGGCTCATGATGCATCTTTGCAGACTCTGTAGAGCTACTTAGGGTGGTAGAACTCTTTCCAATGCATTGGTTATTATTTATACACATATATAAAATATATATATTTAACTGCAAATGTGTGTTCAATTCTCCTGAATGTGTACAGTAAGATTTCTCCAACAATACTCACATCAACTAATTGCTTCTATAGATTGAATCACTTCAACATTTGCAAATCTAAGTAGAAATAGCTTTAAACCTTCAGTAGTTAAATAAGTCACAACTAATTGGTCAGTTTTATTGAGTCAGCCATGAAATCATATAACAAATGTGGCTATAAAAGAATCAGTTCAGCATCAAGACTCAGAGACTGTGTGGGTAAATAGCTACAGTCACTTTAAAAGTAGAAGGAACTTGCTCCAGCTCAACTGTGATAATTGAATCAAACCAGTTAAAGTTTGAAATTAGGAAAAACATAAACAACAAAACAAACAAGCAGAAAACCTGCAACAAACAAGCATACAAAACTACAGATAGAAAGCTTGTCCCTTGAAAATGAAGTCAGGTCAATGGAGTGGTTTGCCTTAGTCGATGAGGAATGGGTTAGAGACCAGTTGAGCAATCTGGACATCCATAAATCCATGGGTCCAGATGGGATGCACCCGCGGGTGCTGAGGGAACTGGCAGAAGTCATTGCTAGACCACTCGCCATCATCTTTACCAAGTCTTGGGAAACAGGAGAGGTGCCTGAGGACTGGAGGAAAGCAAATGTCACTCCAGTCTTCAAAAAGGGCAAGAAGGAGGACCCGGGTAACTATAGACCAGTGAGCCTCACCTCCATCCCTGGGAAAGTGATGGAACACGTTATCCTTGGTGCCATCTTAAGGCATATCAAGGATAAGAGGGTTATGAGGGGCAGTCAACATGGCTTCACCAGGGGGAAATCATGTTTGACCAATCTCTTAGCCTTTTATGAGGAAATAACACAGTGGATGGATGATGGCAGAGCGGTGGATGTGGTCTACCTTGACTTCAGCAAAGCATTCGACACAGTCTCCCACAGCATCCTCACAGCTAAATTGAGGAAGTGTGGTCTGGATGATCAGGTAGTGAGGTGGACTGTGAACTGGCTGAAGGAGAGAAGCCAGAGAGTTGTAGTCTATGGGGCGGAGTCTAGTTGGAGGCCTGTAACTAGTGGAGTGCCTCAAGGGTCAGTACTGGGACTGGTATTATTTAATATATTCATCAATGATTTAGATGAGGGAATTGAGTGTACTATCAGCAAGTTTGCTGATGACACTAAGCTGGGAGGAGTGGCTGACATGCCAGAAGGCTGTGCTGCCATCCAGCGAGACCTGGACAGGCTGGAGAGTTGGGCAGGGAGTAACTTGATGAAATATAGCAAGGGAAAGTGTAGAGTCCTGCATCTGGGCAGGAGCAACCCCAGGTTCCAGTATAGGTTGGGAAACGACCTGTTAGAGAGCAGTGTAGGGGAGAGGGACCTGGGGGTCCTAGTGGACGACAGGATGACCATGAGCCAACACTGTGCCCTTGTGGCTAAGAAGGCCAATGGCATCCTGGGGTGTATTAGAAGGGGGGTGGTTAGTAGGTCGAGAGAGGTCCTCCTTCCCCTCTACTCTGCCCTGGTGAGACCGCATCTGGAATATTGTGTCCAGTTCTGGGCCCCTCAGTTCAAGAAGGACAGGGAGCTGCTGGAGAGAGTCCAGCACAGGGCAACTAAGATGATTAAGGGAGTGGAGCATCTCCCTTATGAGGAAAGACTGAGGGAGCTGGGTCTCTATAGTTTGGAGAAGAGGAGACTGAGGGGTGACCTTATAAGTGTCTATAAATATATAAAGGGGGAGTGTCACAAGGATGGAGCCAGTCTCTACTCAGTGGCAAACAATGATAGGACAAGGGGTAATGGGTGCAAACTGGAACACAAGAGGTTCCACTTAAACTTGAGAAGAAACTTCTTCTCAGTGAGGGTGACGGAACACTGGAACAGGCTGCCCAGGGAGGTTGTGGAGTCTCCTTCCCTGGAGACATTCAGGACCCGCCTGGACACATTCCTGTGTAACAATATCTAGGTGTTCCTGCTCCGGCAGGGGGATTGGACTGGATGATCTTTCGAGGTCCCTTCCAATCTCTAGCATACTGTGTGATACTGTGATACTGTGAAAATCAAGAGACACAGCACAAAACAGGATTAAAGGCAGGATAATTAATAACAGTTGGCAAACTAAGAGACATCTGAATTAAAGTAGGTACAGATGAAGAACTAGTATAAAAACTGAGTAGGATTGGGATCCAGAATGCCAATTATGTGTTAAAAAAGGGAAGAAAAAAACCTGTACTTACCTTTGAACCCATTTTTTCATTTGTGATTACAGATGCAGGACTGTGGAAAGGCTGTGAAGAAACCTATAGTCAAGCAGAAAGAATGAAGAACTGAAAGCAGAGAACAGCCAGAATGTCTCACTCTTTAACTGTGAATTGACTTTTGTAGATGGCCATAAAAAAATGAAGGCAGTCTTTGAAGGTCAACAGTGTAAAAATAATGAATCAAACAGGAGACTACTTCATACTAGAAAAGAGAGCAAAACAGAAGGGACATAATTTATGAATCACTTACCTAAAATTTGACAATACCCAGGTTGATGGATTACCCCATGACCGACAAGCCTGGGTTACTGTGGTAATCATAGAATCATAGAATGGTTTCAGTTGGAAGAGACCTTAAAGATCATCCAGTTCCAGCCCCCCCCCCCCGACATGCGCAAGGACACCTTCCACTAGAACAGGTTACTCACAGCTGCATCCAACATGGATTTGAAGAATTCCAGGGATGGGGCAGCCACAGCTTCTCTAGGCAACCTGTGCCAGTGTCCCACCACCCTCCCAGTAAAGAACTTCTTCCTAATATCTAATCTAAATCTCCCTTTCAGTTTAAAGCCATGCCCATTTGTCCTATCACTGCATGCTCTTGTAAAAAAGTCCCTCTCCAGATTTCTTGTAGGTCCTTTTAGGTACTAGAAGGCTGCCCTAAGGTCTCCCTGGAGCCTTCTCTTCTCCAGGGTGAGCAAGCCCAAGTCTCTCAGCCTCTCTTCATAGGAGAGGTGCTTCAGCTCTCTGATCATCTTCATGGACTTCTCATGAACAGGTCCATGTATTTCTTATGCTGGGGATCCCAGAGCTGAACACAGTACTCGATATTTTATTGTGTAAAAATTAGACACCACTTTTATCATTCCAGGAATCCTAATGCACACAGTTAGTGATCTGTTGACCACTCTGTATTAAACCTTTTTTAAAACACTCTTTCCAAATTCCTTCTCATAATTTAAGCATGGCTTCCATTTTCTCTTTGTAGCATTGGTTTTAGCCATTTAAAAAAAAAAGTTTGAAAAAGACTCACTTTCTCAGAGATGCAGGTCATGATGTGAAAGAGACCTGGCTTTATTTATCCCTAAAAAACCAACAACGTCTACTGGTAATTACTTTCTGCTTGTACTCAATGAGTTTTGTGTTGGGATAATCTATCAGCTATGTTTGTATAATTGTGTGGGCTAGAAATGTACATATGCAGCTGTAAGTTTAAAAACTCATATCTATTCAAATAAAAAATAGAATATAAAACAAGACAAAACTGCCTTTGCGTTCCTGCCTCACACAGAGGCAGGAAATTTTTTTTCAGCTTCTTTTTAAAGTCTTAACAGGAAAGAAAAACTGAAATGCATGTTTTGGCCTTATTATCAGCTTGTATAAATGAGCACTATTATGTAAACTTTAATGGAGAGACTCTGTCACATGCAAGTTAAAGATATGTCCTGCTTACAGTAATTTCAAGCATTTGTCAGGCTGTCAAAAATGGAAGTGATTACAGCCCTGATGTCTTGCTGTCTTATATCATGGCTCTGAGAAAAGCAGAAAGAAAAAGCACGTTACATGGCTTGTTCCAGCACCACCTATTCTCTTGGCTCCTGCATCTGATCTCAGAGTTCAAAAGTCAGAAGAAAACTATTCTGTTGTGATAGCTTTATGTTTAGACATTAGAGTCAGAGTGCCCTCCTTTCTCAGAAATCCAGAGCTGCCTATAACAATACTTGCAGCACAGAACTAATTGTGACCATGTTATTTAAATGCCAAATCTGCTGAAAAGAGGAACCAATGCTAGAAATTGAATATAGTATAAAATTTTCAAAGGCCTGAACATGAAGCGCCACACACACACCTCTTATGCATTTGCAAGCAACAATGGTTTTCTCATTCCAGGACTGAAAAAAAAAAAAAGATAGAAAGAATTGGGTCCAGAGGGTGATTCCCAAAGGGATATTCAAAGTACCACTTTGGTGTACTGGTTCCCTGTGCAGGAGGGAGGGTAGACACTTGAGAAATTTAAAAAATCTATAAATTAATGTAGCAGGGTCAGGAAGGACTGCAAAGATGCAGTTCCTGCTCCTAATAGGTGTTCTTATTGAAGAAATATTTTATTACTTATATATATTTTTATATGAACATAGGAACTAGAATCTGTCTGCCTATTAAGGTCTGACTGTCCAATCTGACAAGTTACAAAGTCACTAAGCTGCTGCTTTCTCTGTGTTCCAGCTTCATTGAAATCATACACTTCTATGGTACTATACTATCACCAACTGAGCAGAAAGGTGCAACATCCCTTCTACCTTGTAATTTTATTTATGTCAATTTTATTTAATTGGTTATATATTTTATATTTCATGGTGAATTGGAGACAAGACTACAACTACAGAGAGAACTTTCAGCTCAAAAGCAAAAATCCATTATTTGCCTAAGGGTCATACAACTGCTAAACAGAGTTTTAACAGCTTGAAATTTTGCACTGTTGTTCAGTGCAACAAAGGAATGTCTAAGGTTTTGTTTGCTGTAACTTCTCATGGTTTCAGAAGTCCGCAAGGCAACTTCTCTGGCAAGAAAGTTCACACCATTTGCTAATCCTAGGTGTTTGCTGTGCCTGTTTGGAAAAGTAAATCCTAGAAGACTTTGCATACATTGTGCATATTAGGTGTATATCCATGCATTTAGGAAATGATATTAATTTCCTTTTTCACCCTAATTATTGTCTGAGAGCAATGAAATTAGATGTAGAATGGGTAACTTGGCAGGCATGTAATGAGAAGCAAGGCTCCAAAATCCAAAATATGAAAGAACAGATATAGCATCACTGTTTTTGTGAACTGTGAAGTTAATGGAAGCCCAAAATAGCACCTGTGCAGAAGATGGAAGACATCAAAAGCCTAAAATATGACAGTACCATTTTTTTTTCCTAATTATCCTTCATATCATCCTATTAGCATCACAGGTGGAAGAGTAGAAAGTGTAAGAAAAAACATAAAGGGTGGAAGTGTAAGAAATGTCTTTGCTGATTTTAACCACTATGGAATAGATCCCTGCATTTAATTTTAAAAGTCTTGGTTCCATTTAAAACTTCTTTTACAATTCCTTTTGGGGTATCTTCAGCCCTGCATTTAATTTTACAAATCTTGGTTCTATTTAAAACTTCTTTTACAATTCCTTTTGGGGTATCTTCAGAATAAACAATGCTAATTTATGTATCAACACATAATATTACTAATTCTGTCTACAAGAGGTCTTTTGTTTTTGAGATTCCCTCTCTCCCCATCAAATAGGCATACAACTTTTGCTTATGTAAAGCATTTCATTATCCAGGAAATCTGTGTTTAAACTCTATTTCAAGGCAAACAACACAATTTAAAATCAAAAGATCAAAGTTAAAAGAAAGGAGAGACTTAACTCAGAGAAAAAAAACGTTATATCCTGAATGACCTTCTAGTAGATTTTGGTTTCTTTATTACGCTTCAAAATATTGTACTGCATAGTTTGATATCCTAAACTTCCTTGTTTTTATTTTTTGGAAACTACATTAAAAAACATCAGAAGGGACTGTTGTGTTCAGAGACTGAGATATGGGGAGTACAAAAGGAGATTGCAAGAAAAATTAAAAAATAGTCAGAGGTCCTTTACTCTTTAGAGACTAGAATTAAGGTTTAGCAGGTCTAATAATGGGGTATTGCATTGAGAAAACCTCGTAACCCTTTTGTAAAAGAAAATAACCTGAATCTGTACCATACTGGGAATAATACTGAGAAAATTAAACCTACGAATTGCTAAGTCTTTATTAAAACAGCTGTACTGGCATCTGGTTAATCCTTCCAAAAAAAGACATAGCTTTCAGATACTGCTTTTCACCTAGGAAATATTGTCTTGCCAATGGGAAGGGAAGTTCACTATAAATCTTTTATTTGAAGTGTTTTGTGAAGCAGAGCTATAGACTGGGCATCAGCAGGTATTTGCAAGATGTCATAAAATACTATTTTTCATTGTTACTTATTTAGTTAGTTTTAAGAATTATTATAAACTGAGATAACTTGCTTTTAGGGTAGCCGCCCCATATGCAATTTGTAACACAGCAAATGAGAAACATTAGAAACACCTACGTGTCTCCCTTTTATTGAGAAACCTACATTCTGCTTCTGAAACCTACATAGAAGTGACTATATGACCCAATTTGCAGCACAGTCCTATTACAGGGGAGTTAGAGCCTGAACAGGACATTTAGGAAGTAGAATTGCACTCTGCAGTTGCACTTCATTTAAAAAATCATCAGTTATAGATATCTGTTATTGCTAGTTCTAGTTCTTGAGAAAAGTATGGTGTGCAAAGCTTGGCAGTAATATTCATTAGTAATGCCCCTTCTTCATGTCTGTTAGCATGTGACTGATATAGAATCATAGAATAGTTAGGGTTGGAAAGAAGATTATGTAGTTCCAGTTCAATGATCCAACAATTCCATAACATCAACACAAAAATCTCAAACTTTACACTGATATTTCATGAGCTGAAACAAATTCCTTGCAGTATTACCACAACATTTTTGAAAAACCATGGCAGGGGAAACAACTGGCAAGGTATTCCTATCAAAGCCTTGGCTAAATGTTGAAAGAAGGGTAACTGCTAAGGACCAATTTGTTTGTATCACTTATTTGCTTGCCAGAAGAGACCAATTCTTCATTTTCATTATCAATGAAGTTTACCAAATGAAAAATGGAAAAAGAAATCATTAGTGTGAATCACTAAAGTTTGTCATCATGACTGATTTATTGTATTTTTTCTTTTTCATAAAACTGTAAAAAACATTATTTTATGGAGTGGCTTACTTTGGAAGTCCATATTCCCTGATATTGCAAATTATTTAATTTTTTTTCTTTCCATGCAAATAAAAAAAGCATCATTAATAATCATGATGCTACTCAGGTTTATTTTGACAAAATTCTTTTATAATGTATTAAAATGCCCTAGTTTATAAAGTATTCACCATGGGGGAATAGGGTAAATATTCATTTTTACACACAGTTACAAACTTCGAAGCCCGTGTTAGACTAAAATAAAACATGGTGATTAATAATTTAGGTTGTGAACTTCACTAGTTTTCAGTTTGTCTGTCCCTGCTAAGAGGATATTCATCCTCAGGCACAGTGAATTGCCTGAATAATGCTTCACTAAATCCAAATTGGGCTGTCCCCTCCAACTGGCTAAACTGCAGTGTGATAAAATCAGCTGTTAGATATCACCAGGATTTGTCTGTGTTGTGCAGTGTGCTCACATCCATTATCTAACATCTTTATGGTAGTCTGTGCCTTTCAATGGTTTCAGTGAATAGCCCTCAATAAACATGTAATTGACTTTTGGGTTGTTGGCTTGATTTAAGAACAATAAAATTAATTCATTTTGGGCAGCTGAGTGCAACTTGTTTTTTGGGAAGAGAGAATCAGTTGCTTGTATTTCTATTAACAGGATGAACCCTGGCTACAGCATTCCTCACCAATTTCACTTTTTTTTTTTTTTTTTCCAGGATATATATTCTTGTCTACACATAGAACTTCAACAGACTGTAGGCTGTGCTGTTCAGACAGGCAGTACACATTGTCTTTGAATTATAACATCATGGGGCAATTAGAGAGAAAACAGTCTATATGGTGTTAATCTATTTCCCAATTTTTCTGTTTTCTGATTGAAACTCCAAAGTGTGTGAGAGTAGAATAGAAATGCAAAGGCGATAAGAATAAATATTTTCATTATTCTTTCCAAACACTTCAGATATACTTGGATTTGTCACAAAGTTAGATTTAATTACAATGATAAATATAATGCAAAATGCCAAGTCTGAGATGTGTGAGAATTCTGGCCTTCATGACCTTATTGTAGGGTTTGTTGTTTGTGCTCGATTTTTGAGCATTATTTTGCATATAATTTTAGTGGTCTAACAAATAATACATGGCAGGATTCATGCCATATATACAGTGGAGGAAGTATGGAAAGAGAAGCTGTTAGATAATTCAATCAGGAAGCATTCTATTCCTCTTTGAAATGTTCCCAGGTATATAGGATCATCACAGATTTCTAGACTGAATCTCTCTTTCTCTCTTTGTTCCTTTTTACATCTAGACCACACCTCAACTTTCCTACGTTCTCTTCATTTGTTGCTCTTAAACTTTGGAGTTTCTGTAGAAAAACAAGAATTTATTAATAGTCTAATTGAAACAGTCTAATCAATTCTTTTTAGCCCATGTATTGGGTCTGGCTGAGGTGGAGTTAACTTTCCCCATAGCAGCCGTCATAGAGCTGTGCTAGAAAGGTGTTGATGACACACCTGTGTTTTGGCTACTGCTGAGCAGTGCTCCCATAGAAACAAAGCTGTCTCTCCAATATTCACCCCTTATCAGTAGGTGTAGGGTGTAGGAAAGATCTTGGGAGGGGACTCAGCCAGTTCAGCTGATCCAAACTGGCTGTTGGGAAAAGGGATGTGTTGGAAAGGGATATTCCATACCATGGGATGTCTGATGAGCAGCAAAATTTAAGAGAATGGACGAGGAAGAGAAGAGCACTTGTTATTTGTGACATTTCTCTTCCAGAGCAGCCCTTCCACATACTGAAGTCCTGTTTCCTGGGAAGAGGCCAAACATTGGCTGCTGATGGGAAACAGAGAGTAAAATTTTGTTTTCCTTTGCTTCTGTATGTGGCCTTTGGGTTGTGTTTTTTTTTCTTTATTAAACTGCCTTTATCTTAACCCATGCAGGGATTTTTTTTTTTTTCAATCTTATTTTCTACCTCCCTGTCCTGCTGAGGAGAGGCGCAATAGTGTTTTGCTGGGTACCTCGTGTCCAGCCAAGGTCGACCCACTACAAGCCAGCATTAACTATTACAGAAAAAGGAAAAAATATATCTACTAAATAAAAAGTATGAATAATAAATATCACAGTTAAAAATATTATATGAGTTTTCTGGCCTTTTTGCTGTTCCACTGGATCCCATCTTTGACAACATCAGTTTAGGGGAAGGTTTTATTGAGTCATTAGCATCCTAAGTCTCTTCTGGAAGGAGTATGGTGTTAATGTTGAAGATTTCTTCCTCTTCATTCTGGGATATACTTGGGATTATTTTCCTACATTTTCTACCATGCCCTACACTTTACTCTTTCTTCATTGTGCCTAATTTCATGATCAAAATCCACATTTGGTGTATATGATATATTGGATGCAACAGTTATCTGTTCATTGTTATTCTTTAAATTGTTCTACCTAACTCCCAAAGATACATTTATTTAATAACCAAAACTTAAGCAATGGCATTTTTTTCATAGCTTTAAAGACCCTGGTAAGATTTTGTGTCCATGCTTTCAAAGACTTTTCTGTAATCCCCTGTATTCTTCCACATTGTATTTTTATTCTAGGTTCATAAATAATGCATTCTACAAAGCTGAGCTGCTTTTTATTGCTATTTTTTACAAAAATTACATACAACAATAAATGTTATACCACACAAATTGACAAAGCAAAGCCAAAGCTAAAAGAAATGGGACAACAGTTCCCTTGTTAGACAGCTGTTACAGCTAAACAAGCTTGTGAGAGAAACAGTGTTGTTTCCACATACTGGGGATGCGACTTTGCAATATTAAAGTTTTTTAATATTAAGGCTTTGCAATATTAAGACTTTGGAATATTGGGGTTAGTTACTAAGGGAACAAAACAAAGGTTTTGAAATACCATCACTTAAACAGACACACTCTGTAGTTAAAGACAGTGTCATCTTTGGGTGACAGACATACTCTGTGGTTAAAAAGAATGGTATCTTTGTACAACCTATGAAACTAAGTAAGTGCAAACTGGTTCTATAGTTAAACAGTAAGTTCAACCCATGTCACTACTGCTCTGATATAGAAATCATTGCACAAGTGCTATCACCACCTGAGATTTCACTACCAGTTTCTTTTCATATTCAAGAAATAGCAGAAACATTGATATATTTTCATCTTACTACATAGTCATGAACTGAACGTAAGTATATATGAAGCATTTGCTCACAAGTTTCAAACACAAGGAATGAGTGTTTTACTACACAACCCAACAAATAAAAATTCATCTCAGAGAATTCCATTACACTTTGTAAACCTTTATGCTTTTATACACAATGAGAATATGGCATACAAGCAGCTAAGGTCAGAGAGTTAGCAATAAAATACCATTTCATTACTTATGTTTTTTACCCCAAAATGAAGTAATCTCTTGTATGACATAATTTCATCAGTAACCTGCCACATTTAGTCTGACACATGCTGAATGGGTGCCCACCAAACATGGAAAATTATTTTCACTGTTGTTTCACCTGTATTGTTAGAGCAAAAATTTAAGAGGAATAGTTTAAAAACCGAAACAAACTAACCTTATTTGTAGCAGACATTTCCTCTAAAAGCTGTTGGAGTATGCAAAAACTCTCACAATCACTAATCATGACTTACTTGTTCTTTTGTGAAGAGGATTTGCTCCAGGCCTTCCCCTGCGCATTGGTATTTAGATTTTTATTCATTTTCTTATTTTTATTTTCAGACATTTAACATATGATAGTATGTTTTCCAAAAGAAACATAGTAGTTACATGCTGTATATATGGTTGTATCCAAGAAATGTGCAGCCTAGTTCAGAAGTCTTCAATGTCAACAGGAACAGATGGTTTTACAGGAATTTATAATTACTGTATGAAGTACTTCCAACCTACATTTTCATTTCTTTATTTTCTTCATTTCAGCAAATAATATTTTCTAGCAAAGATCAGTCCTGTCTGCACATGTTCATGGGCACAAGTGTTTCACCTCATCATGAATACACAGTCATACATTGAGTATCATGTGCACCAGTGACTTCTGTAAAGACACAATGATGAAACATGCTAAAATTCAATTCTCAGTAAAGGACTGCAACTAAAGCTTCAGCAACTAAGCTTCTGCAAATGAAAAATGTAAAAAAGGACAACATGCAAAGCTCCCTACTAATTTAAGTGAATTTCATTTATAGATAGCATTTAGTACATTTGTAATTATTGTTTTTGCCATACAATATATCTGAAAATTAACACTGTCATTTGTAACGACATATCAATCAATCACAGGAGAAGCTTCAGAAGTTCCAGTTTCAGGCACTTGTTGAGAAGACGTGCATACTACCTTAATCTGAAGCTTCTCACAATGACTTCAGGGTACATCTACAAATAATTGTCTACAAAGAACTGTACTCTGTAAAATTTACCCTTAAGCTATATGGGTCTCTTTCTTATGTGATATCAATCACACAGCACAAAGGCAGGAAAAGAGGTGAAAACTCCTTACATGTGCACTGGGATTGCAGCTATAGAGGTTGCATGTGGTGTCAGTGCCCAGGTACCTGGGGGGGGGGGGGTGCACAGTGCAGCCTCTGTGGGGGGAAGCCAAGGCTGTCCCGTGCAGGATGCACTGTCCCATGCAGGATGCAGCCAGTTCCAGCTTAATACAGCAGATCCAGCAAAGGACACAGCTGAGCTCCTCAGACAAGCTGTCAGTGCCTCTGTGATAACTTGTTTCAAAAACGCTAACATGCTCGGTAGGCAGAAAGAGAAGTAAGGAAAAGGAAGTGAGAAACAGGCATGCAGATACCAAGGTGAGGGAAGGAGGAGAGGGAGGATGTGCTCCAGGTGCTAGAGCAGAGATTCCTCTGCAGCCTGTGGAGAATGATGTCAGAGCAGTTGGTATTTCTGAAGGAACTGCTGCCTGTGGAGACTCCACACCAAAGCACAGAAGTGTGAGGAGGAAGAAGCAGCAGAGAAAAACTGATATTACTGACTTGGCACCCTTCATCCTCTATCCCCTCTGTGCTGCTTATGGAAGGGTAGAGAGTGGAGCTAAGCCTGGGAAAAGGGAAAGGAAAGCCGTTGTTTCAGTCTCTTTTCATTTCCCATTACCAAAGTTAGTCTTTTTTATTTTATTTTAATTGGCCATAAATTAAGTAAATTTTCTCCAGATCAAGTCTGTTTTGACCATGCCAGTGCCGTAGTTCATAAGTGCCTTTCTTTATGTTAACCTATGAGATTTCTTGCTCTTGCCCTCATTATTTTCTTACCCTGTCCTGTTGAGGAGGAAAATAAGCCGGTAGTTTGGTGTGATTTTGAAAGTTAACTACAACTAACCCACCACAGAAGGTACATTAGGTCAGTTTCAGGTTAATAAACATGAAAGGAAGTAATACTGTGATGAAATAGAAAAGAGTAGTAACAAAATAACACTGTTTTGTGATGGTGAAAAGAACATCTATAAAGGTTGTTCAAAACAGTCTAGCCAGGGCTTAAGGTGCATAAGCAAAGGGGTTAGTTATGTTTTAAGACTTATAATGGTTCAATCACACAAGTTGTCAGAAGCCTGGCATGTTTGCAACCTTAGACAGAAACTGTTAGCATGGGTGGGTGCGCTATAAGGTTTATCCGGGGATTAGGAGTCCTATTAGAAAAGGCTTCAAGTGCTGAATATGCTCACTCTTCTTTTTTTTCCAATTATGAAAAAAGACTGGATTACGGGGTATTAATGTTTAAACAGGTCAGACATGAAGACCCTGGGTAAAGCCTGTTCTGATTCCAGGGCATTATTAAAGCAAGTCACTGCTCTGTAGCTAGTAAACAATCCTTCAGAATCAGCAGTATACTGGATTGATATGTATGTGGGTTTTGAGAAAGTCTACAGTTGCCGTAATTATTGTAATGAGTTTGTGAGGAATTGTAAACATCATAGCTGAAGTTTTGAAAATTTTTGTTAGCTGATCAGCTTTAGGGTAAAACCCAGTGAATAGGTTATGTTGCTTATATTTTCCTCAGGCCTCTGAACATCTTGCATCTGCTCCTGAAACTTTTGATAATAGCTAGGAGGCACATTTTACTCTTCATCAGTAGCTTAATGCATGTGTTCTTCCCACAGACTAAGAGCATAACTGTGAAGAAATGGGTATTTAAACTGATAACTTGAAAAGCACATACTCCAGAAATGACCTTTACTTATAAAAGTTCTTCAAAAAGTGTAATTTCACTGAAACTATCAATTAAAACAACTGTCACAAAAATGTAAGAAATCCAAGCCTCCTTTTCTCTTTTTTCTCTTGACATAAATTTGTAATAGTAATAATATGTAATTAAAAAGACATATTCAGTCCCTTTTTTTTTTCCCCAAAGTTTTGTTTCTCGGAATGCATTGATGCCATAAATATATATCATTTCAGCACCCCATAGAAATCAAATTTACCAAGGGTAAATTGTGCAAGATTGACCTGATCATATTCTCCAACAAAATAACATCTTTTACCTAAATGGGGAGAGCCATAAATACCATATATGGATGGCATTTACCTGCCCTTAAGCAAAGCATTCAACACTGTTTCTCGTAGCCTTCTCCTGGAGAAACTGGTAAGAAACAGCTCGGATGGGTAGGCTGAAAGACAGATAGGGAACTGGCTAACAGGCTGTATTCATAAGGTGGAGGTCAAGCGTTTTTACTGGCTGGCAGCCCATCACAAGTTGGATCCCCCAGAGAATGATACTGGGTCCCACACTGTTCAACACGTTCATAAATGACCTAGATGATGGGATTGAAAGCACTCTCACCAAGTTGTTTATCGTACCAAACTCACTAACTGGTGAGGTGAACACATCTGAAGGGAGAGCCATCTCTGCCCAGAGGGACCTGGGCAGGCTGGAAGAGTGGTCTGGAAAGAACGCTATAAAGTTTAACAAAGACAAGTGCAAAGTCCTGCGCCTGAAACAAAATAACTGAAGAGCCCAGTACAGGTGATGATCTGTGTGGCTGGGTAGCAGCCTTGCTGAAATGGACCTGAGGGTCCTGATATAGACAAGCTGAATGTGAGTCAGCAGTGTACCACTGCAGCAACAAATTGGCTCCTGGGCTGCATCTGCAGGGTGATTCATGCCACTCTATTCAGCACTACTCTGGCAACACATAGAATATGGTGTCCAGTTCTGGTCTCCGCAATTCAATAATGTTTTGGACAGACTAGAGAGGGTCCAAAGGAAGACCATAAAGATAATCAAAGGGCTGGAGAATTTGTCCTGTGAGCAAAGGTTCCCAGTATTCCAGTACTTAAAAGGCAGCTACAAGGAGGATGGAGGCTCTCTTTTCACAGGGGCCATATGGGGAAGACAAAGGGCAACAGGTGCAAGTTTCACTGGGAGAGATTTCATATTGACATAAGAAAAAAATTTTATACAGTGAACAATCATTCACTGGAACAAGCTCCTCAGGAATGTGGTAGAGTCCCCACCACTGGAGGTTTTCAAGACACAACCGGGCAGGGTGCAAGGTAATCTCACCCGGGTGCTAGGCAAATTTCCAGGAGAAATTGAAGTAGATCTTTTGAGGTCTCTTCCAACTTAGGCTGTTCTATGATTTCGTGATAATTTTAGTTAATTTTTAGCTGATGTTACCTATATTATGTAGTGTTCTAACGCATGTGCATTTACGTGAATTATGAGTAGGTCTTTATTGTGTGTTATAGAAGTACAACCAAACTAACCCTTAGATTCTTATTGTTCATTCCTGTAGGTAAATTTAGTTGAATATTTCTTATAGTCTGTGCTGTTAGACTACTACTCAGGTCAGTAAGGGAAAGGTTTCCTGTTCACTTTACCTTTATTTTCTGAAGTAATTTAAGGATAGGTTTGTGACTGGTTATTTTAACAAAAGTGCATTTGAGGTGGCATAGCAGACTTGTGTCAGACCTACAAATAAAAACCATAATTACAAAATATTTTAGTCTAAGATACTATATTGTAGACTGCGTGAAAAAATGTGCACTAAAAATAATGCTAAGAATATAGTTGTCAATGGTTAACTTGAACTGACTTCTTAAATATATTTTGCTCTCACATTCATTGTGATATACGTAATGACATACACATCAACAAAAAACTGCAGCATCTTCCTTTCATGTTCTGAATACTTCTTATAATTACAAAAATTGTTGTCAGAATGACTTTAATATTCACATTGGAATGGAGCATCTGCCATAGCAGATGGAGAATATGACATCAAGTTCAACTGGTATAATAACCCTTTAGAAACCTTGTAGTTTACAGAAATAATGTGTAATTCCTTTTGACTTTACTAAAATTGAAACTTTGCTGTATGTTCAAGACAGGATATTGCTGATAACAGCTAACACTTGCTGGGAATAAAAAGATAGCTATCATAGCACATAATAATTATCCTTGTACAGAAGATAGAAATAAATATTCTGAATTCTTCATTTAGGCTAGAAACAACAAGTAATTACTTTCTCCATAGACAATGCTGATGTTGACCTGAACCACAATTCTTAAAAACACTGAAATTACCAGAAAAAAAAAAAGGCATTTTTAGACTAAACTTTATGTAACATTTTTAAATTATGTTACTTCTGCAAAATCTTTCTAACTTATCCAACACATTTTATCTTTCTAAATAAATAAATACTTTAAAATATATTAAAATATTTCCAGTTCAAATGAGATATTTTGTTTGGTACATAATTATTATTTTTTATCTTTCCAATTTTCCAATGAAAAATCCATTTTGCAATCAGCTCTGCTTACAAGACAGGAAATCAACAGATAAATAAAGAATGCTTGAGGAAAGTAAGGTTGCATTTTTTGTTAAGGCCTCTTGAATGTTTGATAACAGAAAGATTAAATTTCTCAGTAAGGCATTTTATGCTGATGAGATCTCAGGCAGAGATCTATCCATTTCAGCCAGAAGACATTTCAGTTCCATTAAAAAACTTAATACATTCTGATTCGTGGAGGGGTTATTTTTCAAATAACTCTCTTACCAGTTTTGCCAGTGATATCTTTTTAATGAAAAACTCCAAATTGGAAATTATCAGCCCAGAAAATTTTTGGTAGGTCTTTGTTGAATTCAATATAAAGTTATAATTTATCCTGAGAATTTTCACAACAGGATAAAAAAAAAACAACAAAACCCCAAATTCTTATTTTTTTTTGCACTAAGCTAGGTATTTTTTACAAAAGGTTCACCCAAACCTCACTTTTACCTCCCTATTTCTGTGCTCATTCTAGTGATACCTGAAGTTCATATTCTACCCACCTCTCATTGCCGAATTCATTTGTTCACAAGAAAAATCAGCCAGGATAACACAGCCTCTTGGTATTTCACCTTAGCATGTATTAAAGCATGTAGAATTCTTTTATGACTGCCTTAAAGCAAGTGTTTGTCTCTTTGTTGGAAAGATTGAGATCTGTCAGAGCTAGTTCTTTTCTGGTTGTTGCTGACCAATACTGCAGTTTTACTTTCCCAGTCTCTCAGTTAGAAGGCTGTAGCAATCAGCTCAGCTGCCTGCCAGGGACTTTATTCCAGAATCTTTAAAGAGGATCAGTCAAGGTGAGGAGTAGTTACAGATGAGAAGTTTATATAAATATGATGTATAGTTATATACATGCATACACACAAATTATTATACAGCCATCCACATTCACATTTATATGAATTCATGTACATAAGCATGCATGGTGCATATACACATACACAAAGGCTTCTTGACATGATCATTTTACTTCTTGCACTGATCAAAAAAGGTCACAGACATGTGGAAGACGGTTTCCCTCACTAAAAGTAATTTTGAAAGTAATTACCCTAGTTTTAAAAAAAGTCTGCGGTGCTTCGAAATCACTTCATTAACAGTTGTAAAGTATTAGCTCAGCCCAGCCAGCAAGTATCCAGAAATAAGATATCTACAATTTTCCTAAAGCATAAAAAAGAGAAATATTCATTACTTTCTCTCAAGAAATCTTTGATTAGAATCCCAGATACCCTGGTAGTGATGCAGTGTTTTTGATGCAAGCATTGCAGGAGCCAGAAGGATCATCTATGATTGCCACCATTTTTAGATTTAACTGATTTCATAGGATTCATTTTAAAGCTGCTGAGACTGAAAATGTGCTTAAATAGCCTGTTTAATATAATAGAATTTTTGATTTTTCAAACAGAAAAAGTAATGTTTCTACACCTTCATCCTTTTTTTCTGTAATTAAAATACCACTAGATAGACTGTACCCTCTTAAGGTTTCTGTCTATGAAAATAATGCCTTTATAATCTCAGACTGGGCAGCTGCCTATAGAGCAAGGTCTAGAGCTTCATGCTTTCCTTCACAAAGAACTTACGTTTTTCTGCTCTGTATGTGAGCTCAAAACCATTACAGATTTTAATCATAAATAAACTTTTGACATGCAGACAAAGTAGACTATCAAGATAGTTCAGGTTTTATTTCTGGTCTTGAGAAGATTTCATTTACTGTCGGTACAGTGCAACTCCAGTAATATAGTCATGCACTCTGCTTTCCTAAGAAGGTCTCAGGCTGTGTGGCATCATTGCTCTATTAACTTTCCAAAGTTAATGATATGGAGAAATGTTAAATGTGAAAGTTCCACTGCTCTTGGTATTGATACTCTACATTCAACAAACTAAACACACTATAATTTAATCTCAATAAGGTCTTCCTGTGCAAATGTTACTCTTTCTTGTAGAAATCTTAAATTTATTATACCTAATTAATTTTAGAAATTATTTAATACACATACTTTGGAAGTATACAAATAATTATTTTAAATGTTATTTTTAAAGTAACTTAAAAATGTAATTTGTATACATACATAAGAAAGCTTTGTACTGACATACAGAGAACACAATATAATAAATACCGTAGCAATACAGATCCATGTAACATATAAAGATTTAATTTATTTATTAATTTAATTATAAAGCCTTTAATTTATTAATTGATTTGTTGTGGGAATCTATTTTGTATATTCAGCAAATCTAGAAGATAAAAAAAAATTTCTATAATTCAACTTCTGCAGTTCATTTCTCTAGAAGACTGAGTTTTTTCATCATGGAGAAAAGAAAGCTTATGGGATACCTTATCACCATGCTCCAGTATTTAAAAGGTGGCTACAAAGACAGAGACTCTCTTTTTCCAAGAAGTCACATGGAGAAGACAAGGCATAATGGGTGCAAGTTACTCCAGGGGACATTCCAGCTGAACACAAGAGGAAACTTTTTCACAATGAGAACAATCAGTAACTGGAATAATCTCCCAAGGAAGTGATGAATTAGCCAGCGTTGGACACTTTTAAGATGCAGCTGGACAGGTTACATCTAATTGTGGTCATGCTTTTGCCAAGAAAGGTTGGATCAGATGATCCTTGAGGTCTCTTCTCGCCTGGGATTCTATGATTCTAAGCCAACCAAATTAAAAGGAAAAACAGTGAAAAGGTACATCCATGATGAATCTGCCATATTCGATGTACGAGTTATTACAGTGAGTTTTATTTCTTCTCTCAAACTCAGAATTTAAGAGCTGATCCTTCCTTAGAAATATTCATAAAATAAAAAAGCACGCACCCTTGATGAAATGCAAATTTCTATGACAACCAAGGAAGGAAGCTTTGGCAAAGGAGGCCATATAGATTTATTTTTTTTTCTGACAGGTGGCAACACAAATAATGAAATGCAACAATGTGACACCATCATTTGGAATCTTCCAGTTTTCATTGGCCTCCAACTGAGATGAAGAAAGCAGAAATACTTAGTGACCTGTGTCATTTTCATACTGTTGTTTTTAAAGAAAGCACCAGTGTTGAGATCTTCCAAAGACCTTACCATTTTCAAGATCAGATTTAATCCTAGACTCCTGAAATTTAGAGCAATATTGCCAATTGCTCTGAACTGAACCTATGTACTGACAAATTGCATAAATTTTATGCTGCACTGGAAATGGTATTTGCCTATGTTCTTTAGTTTTCATTCTCTGAGAAAAATGGCAAGGTTTTCAATACTACTGTACACCAGCTTTAGCCCAGTATTCTGTATACCTTATAGGCTCAGTATTCTGTATACCTTTTAGGCTTAGTCTTTGCAATCCATTTTAATTCACAGGCACTTTTCAAAACCTCCTGCTTTCAGAACAGTCCAACTTATACTTACTATATTCTTGAAATCGTATGTGTGATACCTTAAGTTCTTCAGTGTTAGAGTTCATTTGCTATGTGTGAATCCAGTTATATAATTAAGTCATCTACCTGAACTCCTTTTGACGCATGCAGTCTTCATTAACTACTTGTTCAAAGTTCTGAATCATCAGAAAATTCAACAAGTTGTTAACGGAGCTTTCTGCCAAGAAATTTGTACATAACTAAAGGGTTTGGACAGTGATTTTTCTGTCATATGTTTGGTATATTTTTTCCATCTGTACTACTACCTGCTGTGATTGTAGGTAGTGAGTGGTACAACTTCCCATTGATACCAAAAATGTCTTTATATGATGTTTTTTATCCCTTGACCTCTTTCACTTACTGTCAAATCAAAACAAAAAATGTTCCTATAATTTACCAAAGGATTAAGAAAATCCCAGTAAATGCTCTCATCTCAGCCACCATTGTCATCATTTCTTATCTTTTTCAAAAAGGTAAAGAGGTTAGTTAGGCAATATGTTCTTTTTCTATATTCATTTGGGAAATCTTCTGTTATCTCATTACTGCAGGTGTTCTTTTATGCTATTGCTCAATATACGCTATTAGTTTGCTTACTCTAGAGAAAAAATGCCCTAGTTTAAAAAAATTGGTGGAGGTTAACTTGTTTGAAAAATGAAATGAAAAGTGTAAGATCTAATAAAGAAATTAGTTTCTGTTAAGCCCTTGGTCAATTAGTCCCTGGCTTCTGGCTTGCAATGATATGATCCTTTTTTTTTTTTCCCCTTTGAGAAGCTGCCAGAAGGACTAATCAAATGGTGACTTACAAAGAGTTATAGCCACTGGAGCACTGAACACAAAGCTACTTTTAGACACTCATATTTTGTATCCAAACTCTGACTAGTACTCTTCAATGCATAAGATAAAGAGGATGATCTGTGGGCCAAATTCTGAATCTGCTTTCACTCTTCTAAAGCCTGTGTGAGCCTACTGATTAAATTTACAGACTTCAGCTTCAGTCTGCAGTCACTGAGAATTAAACTTGGAAGGAGACAGTCTGCACTGTGATAATTGCCCACAACTTCCACTGTAAAAGGTAACTCTTAATATTTTTTATCCGAAGGAGTTTGAGTATGCAGTTCAGAGGTCTTCTTAAATGAAGGCTACTTGTGTGAGGACCATATAAAGAACTTAAAGGTAAAGCAGTAACTGCAATACGTATAATTTTGATTACAAAAATATCATATGAAGAGGAGAAACTCACTTTAAAAAAAAAAGAGGGAAAACTTTAATACACTACAGAAAGTAAGTAAAACATGTGTTTAACTTTCCTGTACTGGTTAAAAACTATGTGATTAAGCTATTACTGGCATAGAAGTTTAATAATCCCTGAAAAGCCACCCCTAAATCTCTCTGGAGCTTGGTGTGCCACTCTTTGTATCTTTTTTTCATGTTTTCTTCTTTCTTATTTCTAACAATATGTTTGATTATTGTGTTATGTATTTCAGTACATTTTGAACATCGAATGCCAGTTTGAAGGGTCTTTATATATTGCACAGGTAAAAAACATATCATAAAGATTATCACACCATGGTGGTACAGGCTTTCTGTCATTTTCTGATGTGTATGTTTCCAGTCATGAATACAGAGCTCTTAGAACAGCAAAGCTCATTTCTAATGCATGCTGTATGTTACTAACCGTAAAGAGGGTAGTCAAAGATGACTATGACTATTACATTACACATGCTAAGGAGTAAGTAAGAAGCCAATAATAAATCAACATTTTGCTGAATTGTTGCTTTTCAAAAGGAGTGTCTGCAACTCTGAACTAGAAAAGAGGAAAGTCACTGAGTGGGGAGGTTATCAGTAAATAAGATTCAGGGCTTTTATTTTTGAGAAAAGAGTAGTGTAAAAGGTATTAATATGACTTAAAGAGGCGTAGGGAGAAAAATGTAGAATTTAATAAAAGACTACTATACCTTTCTCAAGTTTTCTAGGAAAGTGAAAAGAGAACTTCATCTAATGACCTTGCTATTAACCTGACAAGATCTCCAGGGAATTGAGCAAATTTAGGTGAAACCTATTTTCATATTGATTAGGTGGCAAGTATACGTCTGCTGACCTCTCCTCCTCGGATTTGTGATACAGGTTTTGAAAATGAAATCTTTATTGAGATTACTGGTTACTCTTGGTAGTGTACTGGTGACACTGAGCTACTTATGCTAAAGAAAAATAATAACTTTGGAAGTAGAAACCATAGTCAAGTCTATTAAGACAAAAAAATCAGTACATAGAAAGTTTACCTATGGCTCTTCTTTTCTGATGCTTTTATAGGTTTGTGTCCTTTCACATATCTCTTTTCCTAACAGCATTTCCTAAAATTACTATTATTTCTTATTATTAATTCCATACTCTCATTAATTTATTTTACAGCCTCATAAGATTTTGGTATTCCCTCTATAACTTGCCTGAGATAGGGGGCTCAATGTTAGACAAAATTTCAGAAAACAGCAAAAGGTTTATTCAGATGTTATTATATAAAACATCAATCATCACTTAAACTAATGGATAAACAGCAAAGAGAGAGAGAATAATCATCAGTATCGCATCCTAAAGGACTAATGAATAAGAGGGCACATACAGAAATTGTTCTTTATGGAATGAAAACAGAGAAGGATGGAAAAAAGAAACAGTGACAGTATGACAGACTATTGAGTCATATTTAATAATTAAGTTTACGTCCCAAAGAATGTTAGAAAATGTGTGAAATGGTAGGAAATGTTTTCAAAATATATGTTTCTTATTAAACCTAGAAAAGATCTCCTATCAGCCAAGAACACATATAAAAGTCACTGCTCTCTGTACTGAAGTGCATCTTCATTCAGCGATGAGCAAGGGAATTATTACTTTATTATTAAAATATAAAAACTGCACAGAGCCCAAAGGCTCTTCTTTGCATATAAGGATTCAATTTCAATATTCACACAAAAGCTAATTTAATCATTTCAGTCCATGCAACCGGTTCATTATTGCTTCACTAATATATTATTAAGTACCTAGAAGACAAGTTACCTCAGCTTGCAGCATTACAAAATACATTTTGATGCATCAAGCACTTCATATTCCTGTAGAAAAGTCACACAAAGACAAATGAAACCTATTTAGCTTATGGTGTTTAAAATACCAGGAATATAACAGTCTGGTAGAATAGCATAAAATGTACAAAATGTTCTGACTTCAGCTTCCTGACTTTTGACTTCATTGAACCTCATTTTCAACTTTTACAGGTTGCTGTAGCAACCTGTAGCAGCCAGCTCCAGTTTGAGCCACCAATTTCACATTTGCAATAATGGTACTTTAAGTGAATTCCTGACCCTTACCTCAAGAAAAATAGGTTCTGTTAAATATTAATACTTGTAGTACCTTGAGATACCCTTGATTAGTTTCATTTAGTTAGGGGTTCAGTTCTGGGTTCTAGCAGCATGTGCTCTTTTCTATATATTTTCATGCCTGCTACAACACAGTGATTTGTGGTTTATTTGTTTCATTTTGTTTGTGTTGAGTTTTTTATAATCATTCTGCACCACTATAAAGATTCAAGCAGTAGGCCTCAAAAAATCTTGCTGTTATCACTCTTTACATACCTTTGGAGAAATATTATGTTTGCTGTAGTTTCTTCTTACCTTATATCATTTTGATCTCTACCATATGTTAATAAAACACCTTTATTCAAGAACATTCTACTTTACAAACTTTATAGTTCTCACATAACCAAAGAGGAAAGCGAGTCACAGATCAGTGAAGATCAGTTATTCAAGATGGACTCTTTGGAGCTGATGGAAAGACTCCAATGCCATCTAAAGAAAAGGGTATTACTTCTGTGAGCATCTGTGCCTTTTCTAGACTGCTGAAGGACTAAATAGTTTGGCAGCAAGGGAAGCCTATGTCAGGTGAGAAGACAAAAAACTAAGTCAAGCTCTGCTGCTGTTCCTAAAGACCACCCTTCCCTCATCTGATCCTGAAACATTGCTGTTTTACGTATGAGGCGCCTTTGCGCAGGAGATACACGCTTTTAGAGCTAGGAATGAAATTACATTTAGGAAGTATTTAATATACATTCCAGTACTTTTCCTCATTGTCTTTCAGCTAGACATATTCCCAGAGTCCTCATTAAGCCAGAGATGTTTACTTCTTACAGTGCTACTGCTTCCAGCATGAGAAAGAGCAGGGCTGTGGATGGTAAGGATCTATCTTTAGGAAGAAAAAAAAATATTGGTTTCTCAAATAATTATTTTATTTGTAGCTACAGCTATTCAGACTCCTCCCTGTTGTGGATTGCTGATGTGTGGTGACAATTCTTACTGTTAAGTTTAGAAAAGCAAATATACCTCAACTCCAGGGAACTCTAGGAGCTCATGTTTTATTGACTAGAGAAACTAGATGGGTACTATTATTTTTTGGCTGTATCGTCTAAATCATTGTCATAGATACTAATTCATTCTTACTTTCTTGAATTGCCTCTGCATGCTAAGAGGTCTGAATCATATTTATCTTACAAATTCTCTAGTAGCCACCCATTTTGAAAATGAACATTAAATTTCTCTTTGAAACAGCCTTATATTTAAAGTTATTTATTTAATACCATGTTCTTTTAATATGTATTGCATGTATACATATATAACACACACAGCCTTTAAATCAGTTTTGAGAAATAATAACCATTGATTAGTATGCACCTCTGTAACATTTAGTATATACTATAGACATAGTTCTCTGACATTGCCAAAAAATTGTTTCTATCCACTACCTTAGTGCAAGATGGAGGACGTAATCAATTTTAAGAATACATAAGAGTGTACTGAGAGCTTTTTTTAAGTTTTCCAGTCATAATCAGATAATAATATTAATTAATCTGAAAAAAAATAAAACAAAATTTAGTACTAAATGCTTCTAGTTTTATTTGTAAAATTGTAAATGTATATATCAAGTATGCTTGATTCTAATTTCAGGTACTTAATAATTTATTTCTTAGTAACAGATTTCCTTTTTTGTTTGTTTTTTGTTTTTTTTTTTTTTCTATCAGAACGGTGTTTCATGCTTAAAAAACTAAAGAGTAGGAAACAGCTGATTTTCTCATCCTCTAGTAAAACCAAGTGTAACATGTCTTTCAGAAAAGGTGGAATTTTTCTTTTCTTCAGTTTTAAAAAGGATTTCCCAGGGAAACTTAGGGGGAAGTAGTTAAGTTAGAAATCATAAGATTATAGCATCCTGAGTTAAGGCAAGATACAGGCAAGTGTTAACAGAGAGTAAAAGACCAAAAGAGAGCAACTTTATTGTTTAGTCCAAGTCAAGAGTCAATAGACTATACAAAAGCTATTGCTCTTTGAAAGTGTCCTGGGTTCAGCAGCAGCAGTAATTTTTCTCCTTCTTAGTAGCTGGTGCAGTCCTGTGTTTTTGACTTTCAGCCTGGGAACAAAGCTGATAACAGTGATGTTTTTACTTGCTGCTCAGTAATGTTAACTCTGACCAAGGACTTTCTGAGTCTCATGTTCTGCCAGGGAGGAAAGGAAGCCAGGGAGGTAATAGAGACAGGACACCTGACCCAAACTAGCCAAAGGGGCATTCCATACCACAGCACGTCATGCCCAGTATATAAACTAGGGGCAGTTACATGGAAGTGCTAGATCACTGTGCAGGTCAGGCTGGGTATTGGTTGGCAGGTGGTGAGCGGCTGTATTCTCTTCCCTTGTTATTTCCCTGATCATTGTTATTATTGGTGGTAGCAGTAGTGATTTGTGTTATACCTTCATTACTGGACTGTTCTTATCTCAACCCGTGGGAGTTACATACTTTCGATTCTCCTCCCCATCCCTCTGGGAGCAGGGGGAGGAATGGGAGGGGGGGGGTAAGCAACTGGCTGTGTGGTTCTGGGTTGCCAGCTAGGCTTAAACCATGACAGAAAGATAAGATGCCAGCTCTGTCATAAGAGATTTTCTAAATTATATTTTTTTAATCTCAAAATAAAAATTGTTGATTGGTTGATTTTATTATTATTATTGTTGTTGTCGTTGTTGTTGTTACCACATTGGCAAAGTCTAAGAAAGTGAATAGAATTTCATATTTTTGGAGTTAAATATTGGCTATGAGGCAATGCATGTAGGTTATATGGATAGGTGGATATTTCTTTTTGAAATGCTTGGTTTTTCAACAAATTGTTTCCAATGGCAAAACTTTTCAATTTTTATCTTCTTTCAAATGTGTTTTATTACACAGACTTTGTGTAATAAGTTGAATATGTTGATAACAGTAGATTTTATATAATCTATAAACTCAAAGAAAAACAAAATGATCCTACATTTCATTATGAACAGACTTAAATGTACATAAATGTCATTTTTTATTAATAATACTGGAAATAAATGTGATATTTTCAGTGTTACATTTGAGTGCTCTAATCTCCACTAAATCATTTTCTCCAGGTGTCACCTCCAAGACAATGATTAATGACATACTAATAAAGTTCACTTTGGCAGTCTAAAACTAAAATGTCATTTCTATTGGGTATGAATTATTTTCAGCTAAATAGAACCTTGAGTCAGTGCCATGATGTTCTTTGTTCAAGGACTTTATTTTTAAAATATTTTAATACAGTTGAAAGTGAAAAAAAAAAAAGTGGTTGTGAGTTACCTACATGATGAAGTGATGTTTTTGTTGGCTGATTCTTCTTTTAGGCTTGGCACTGTGCACTTCGAAATAAATTAACCGTTATCAATCACTAGGTATAATCAGGTTTACAAATCACTCTATAGTACTGTAAGCCAATTGCAAATGAGAACTCTAATTCTTGTCCTTATACTAATACATATATTTTCTTGTCTAGATTGTATGTCTTGTATGAAAATAGAGACTAGACCTCAGACTCTAATACTATTCCTTAATTCTAAAACATTACCAGCTGTGCAGAATAGGCAACGGTAATCTGTACCCCAAAGAACCTAAAAACGTAGAGGCAAACATGGATTTCAGGAGGACACACTGAAAAGTCCAGGGAAGAAATGCAGTGAACAGTTTTAAAGTTAATATTAGTATTCTCTGTATATTGCAACTGAAGTGATTTTTTAGAAAGGACTTAACAGGAAAGCGTTAGCCAACAAATAGATATTGTGTGTTTAGGCACAAAAAGAAAAGAAAAAGAAGAAAAAAGAAAGGAATGCCAGCTGTACTGAGACCATGTGAAAACAAATTAAAGAATATGAGAGGGGAAAATATGTTACAAGATGCAAGTCATTATTAAGTTGTATAGAAAGCTAAAGGGTAAAACAAATCACAGATAAGGGAAAGGGAGAATTGAAGAGGAATTTAAGGAAGGCTTTGTTTGATCAGCTCTACAGGCACTGTGATCATTAGGAAAAATGTGGCATACTCAAAATCACCCATATGTAACTTGAAGCACAAATCACATTGATTTTTGTTTGGATTCAAGTTTTTAATTTTGATATTTCAAAATTGTGATTTATGTCATGCCAGGGAACCTACATCAGAGTACTATTGAAACATATACCAGGCATGCTGGCACAGAGGCAGAACTAATTTTTCCAGTACTGCTGTCACTTTGTTCTCAGCCTTTACATCACTTCTACATTGTTCTATTAATGAACTTTCTGGGGTTTCCTATACCTTTCCTTTACTTAAATTTTCATGTGTTTAGTGACTTTTCACAGAATCCCAGAGTGATTTGAGATTGTGAAGGGCCTCTGGAGGTCATTTGGTCTTAGACCTCTACTCAGGCAGGACTATCTAGAGCCACTTGCCCAGGACCATGTCTCCAGGGATGAAGAGTCCACAACCTCCCTGAGAATCCTGTGCTGGTGCTCAGTCACCTTCACAGTGAAACAGTGCTTCCTGATGTTTAGGGGAACCTCCCAAGTTTCAGTTTGTGCCCATTGCCTCTGGTCCATCACTGGGTACTACTGAAAAGAGCTGGCTCCACCTTCTTTGCACACTCCTTTGAGTATTTATAAACACTAATAATATTTGCACCTCAGACTTCACTTCTCCAGGCCGAACAGTCCCAGTTTTCTCAGTCTATCCTCTTAGAAGAGATACTCCAATACCTTCATCGTCCTTGTATCCCTTTGCTAGACTCTATCCAGTATGTTCTTGTCTGTCTTGAACCAAGGAAACCAGAATTTAACCGAGCACTCCAAGTGTAGCCGCACCAGTGCTGAATAGAGGGGAAGTATTACTTCCTGCTCTGGAACCTGCTGGGAACACTTTGTCTAATGCAGACCAGGACATCACTTTCCTTTTTTTCTGCAGGGCACATTGATGGCTCTTGTTCAACTTGGTGTCCAGCAGGACCTCAAGTCTTTTTCTGCAAAACTGCTTTTCAGCTGTGCACTGGTGTATGGGCTTGTTCTTCCTCAGGTGCGGGAGTTTTGAGCTTCTTGCAGAACTTCTTGAGATTCCTGTTGGCTCATTTCTACAGCCTGTTGGGGTCCCTCTGAATGTCAGCACAACACTCTGGTGTACCAGCCAGCCCTCCTTTTTCACTGTTTTCTTTCAGTCATTCTTTGCATTTTTCTACACATTTAATTTCTGTATGTTCCTATTATTGCCATCGCTTCAAGGTTATGCTTTATTCCCTGTAATACTTTAATGTTTCCTTCCTCAGTCAAAGTCACTTGTGGTTATATCTTTACTATGTTTGCAAAGGGCACATAATAAAATAACCCATTGTCAGTATCATAAGTATGGCAGAGCTGGTGAATAACTTGCATGTGGAACATTATTCATAAAGATTATTTTTTTTCTACTAAAAGTTGTGTAATTTAAATAATATAGTAAGAAAGCACAGGAGATATTTGTTTCATTATTGACATAAAGCAGTCATGTTTTCTGGATATTTTCACAAAACAATAAAGGATCTACTTTTTCTGTCAAGATTGATGTAAGCACCTAAAAATTTTGCTCATCTGAAGCAAAACTTTTTTTCCTACAAGAAGGCTGCATTTTGCTTCCCCAGGCCAACACTGTTTAACATTCCATTTTGGAGTGGAGCATTAGGACATTACCTTATCTCTCCCTCCCATTATTGAAAAAGCCACAGTGGTTCAGACACACTTTGAAGTGCTCTTCAAAGCATGGTCTTCAAAGATGTGATTAAGAGATTTTTAATTTTTAATTGACATCTATAAATAACAAAAGAACAAAATATATTGAGATTATGTTTAGTTTTTCTATTCTTCTACATAATTCCAGAAAACACCTCTAATAATTATGAAATGAATAAAAAGAAAGCCAAGTTTTTCCAGAACAGATTCTGATGAAGTTCTATGTGGCTTTCCAGAAAGCCTTCTGATATTGTTCCTGACCTCTTCTTCTGGTCTAATTGCCTTTCCATCCCAACTGCTATTTATTTTCCTTTTCCCTTTGTTATAACCCATTCAGTGATATATAAAGTACATCTGCATCCTCTTAGTTTTATTAAGCTTGCTTAAGATTTTAAGAAAGTTTAAATTGTAGCGGTAGGACAAGGGGTAATGGGTTCAAAGTAAAACAGGGGAAGTTCAGGTTAGATATATGGAAGAAGTTCTCTACTGTGAGGATGGTGAGTCCCTGGAAGAGGTTGCCCAAAGAATGATCCATTCCTGGCAGTGTTCAAGGCCATGTTGGACAACATCTTGGACAACATAGTCTAGCATGAGGTGTGTCTGCCCATACCAGGGGGGGTTGGAACTACATGATCCCAAGGTCCTTTCCAATCCTAACCATTCTATGATTCTATGATAGTAGCTTATCTGAAGTATGGAGATCTTTCATTTGCTCTGGAGAGATGAGGAGAGTTTTTAGTATAAATGCTTTTTATAGCTGTACTACAAATATTAGTATTGCAGTTTGGCATACTGCGGAGACCTCAAAAGGTTGATTGTAAAAAGATACTATGGTGAATTGACCCTGGTCATCACCTAAGCCCCAGTCCAGTCACTCACTTCACCCAGCAGCATGGATGAGAGAATAGAAAGGCAAATGTGAGAAAACGCATGAATCAAAGACAAGACAGCTTAACAGGTGAAAAAAAGCTGTGCAAACAAAGGAAAAATTTTCTATCAGCCTGCATATGGTTAGCAGATGGTTCTGGAAAGAGGAGCCTTAGCGTACATAACAGCTATGAGGCAAGACAAATGCCATAACCCCAAATACCGCCCCTTCCTCCTCCTTTCCCTGAGTTTTTATTACTGAGCAAGACATGATATCGCATGGAGTATTCCCAGTTAATGTCAGCTGCCTGTGTCCCCTCCCAACTTCTTATGCACCCTGGACTACCTGCTAGTTGGAGGAAAGTGGGGAAAGAAAAAAAAAAAAAGAAAACCCTTGATAAACCCTTGATAATGTGCAAGCACTTCTCAGCAATAGCAAAAGCACTGGTGTGTTTTCAGCACTGTTTTGTTCATAAATCCAAACCTCAGCCCCGTGTGGGTTGCTGTGAAGAATACAGACTCCATTCCAGCCAGACCCTGAGCATACATTCAGACCTCCTGAGACCGAAACAGACTCATGACAGCCTCATTTCTTCTACACAAAGAAGCCAATAATTTTATCTAAAAAAAACCTGCTTCAGAGTGTACCTTTTTGAAAGAAACTGTTTTACAAAAGACCAGGGATTTCACCACCTCTTTTAATGCGTTTTTTTGAAATTGAACTACCTCTTTAAGACACTGAAACTGATTTTTGACTATTAATTTTTAAACTTAAATTTTCAACCATCAGTACTATAAAGCTGCCAAAAATCGAAATGCAAGATATATCCAAAACTTTTCCTGTGTAAGTGCATGCCAAAGGGACCAAGATGAACTCCTTAATCTAATGGGAAAATTAGAGAAGGAAAAAAACTGGGCCTAATCAGCCTTGTGTACTTTAAAGATGGAAACCAGAACAAGTTTTTTTAGCCACTAGGAGATTTGTAAATTACCAGAACAACCCTCTCAGGGGAAGCCTGAGACAAAACAGAACTAGTTTTAAAATTATATTGATCCATTTAAAAAAAGATTTCTTTCTGTTTTGTTTTTCTTTTTTTAATTTCTTCTCTACAGTTTTGATTTTCTGCTACAGTAGAGGACTGAGTTCATGATCCAGTGTTCCCCCCCCAGGACTTGCAATACAAACCTCTGAAGATAAAAGTTATTTCCCAGGCTCTTGATTATTTATGTTGTCCTCCTTTGGGAACCCTTTTCTGTCTCCACATTCCTAGAATCAGGTCATAAGACCTGTACACAACGTTTTGCTTGTACAGTGCTGAATACTTAAACAAGATTACTTCTTAGGATACTTTCAGTAGTGATAATTAAGTACACAAGTAGGTCATCTAGGATCAAGACCCAAATGCTGACAACAAAAAGAGAATAATTTTTGAATGCAAAACATCTTCAAGAAAGTTATAACATGAAGAAAGGGGTCAAATCATCATCTAAATAATTCACAACTGTCTGACTCTATTAAAGCAGACTGGTTTTGAAGTTAGCGTGCATGACATAAATCCATATTTTCAAGCATTAGAAAGATTCATATCCAAATTATAGGATCTTTGCAAAATAACCCTTTGCACAATTTTTTCCAGCATACATCAGTGATACTTGGTTCTCAAATTACTTCATGTGACCTGGTGGGCTTTGTCCATCAGAACTTACAATTTCCCAAGAGTTCAATAAATTTTAGTACACTCCTTGCTGCTTATCTGTTATTTTTTCCCTTTTTAATTTTCACCACTTCTTTTTTTTTTTTTTTTTCCTCCCACACTGTGTGTATATACTAAATCTCAAGATCCTGGCAAAGCAGTGAAACAGCAGCCTCTCTGATATAAAGTGCTTTTAGATCCCCTTTTATGACAATTATATGCTAAAAGATAACATATTATTCATCATTAAAATGGAAGTTATGAACCAGGCTTCTAAATGAAGACCATTTGAAATTCAAATAACATCCACTGTGCCAGTGTTCCACTATGACTTATTATATATTGCTAATTACTTTTGTAGCACTCCAGGTAAGCATTATCCTTCATAAATAAATAAAATATCAGTAAAGCAAACCATATTTGTCAAAACTACTACATATAGTCTTAGTCTTGACTCAAAATTATAAGAGAAGCTAACTGAATGCACAAGAAAAGCTACTTTCCCTGTATTTAATGCATGCATTTTGAAAAAAAACACATTGCATTTGTGTATTAAAACCAACCAAACAAAAAGTGTGAAACAAAAACCTCCGTACTGTTGTCACATAAAGACAAAATAAAACCTATTCCTAAGTCTTCTATGGTACTCATTAATGTACCCATATTTTAGTCATTTTATGATAACAGATACAGAATAAAATAGCAAGTCACTTGACTAAAATTTAAGAAATAAAAACCTGTTATATAGATGTTATTAGTGAGGTACAGGGAAAAATCAAGAACATTAAATTATTTCAAGACTGTCAGGGTCTTCTGATTAGAAAAAGATGCAAAAAAACTTTTTCATATAAATATGTATAAATTTCAGTTGTAAATTTCATGAATGCATATTTCTGCAAAATTAAAGACCACATTTTTATTGTAATGCTATAAATGTGTGATTTTTTTTTCCAATGCATTTTTTTCAGATTTTTTTTTCCTTCATCTTTCTTTTCAAGCAGGATTCCCTGGGGTTTGAGATTTTTTTGTTTTGGTTTGGTTTTTTTTTGCAATGCTTTCCATTTTGTTGAAATTTTATGTCAATCACCTATAAAAATTTAATTTTGTTTTTGAAAAATAAAACAGATGAATAAGAATTGCTTTCAGAAAGATAATGAAATTATTAATATTCATCATGGACAAAAATATCAACGATTCAGCATTTCTGTAATTGAAATAATACAGATTTTCACTGAATTATGAAAATTTAATTTAAAGCACATACAGCTAAATTCACTATAATGTGTTTTATTTTTGGTAATATAAGCAAAAAACAGTTTCTCAACCTCAGGAGGCAAACATTCATAATTTAAACTTGTAAGAATGAAGTCTGTGACTAAAATGTTCAATTCTACAAAAAATCCCAACTTGGAGTGATTATGTAGTATACGGTTTTAGTGTTGTTTTCAGAAATACATACACCATCTCCTGTAAAACCTACATGTGCTTCTTGACTTCATAGACCTACTGAATGTTTTAGGTTGGAAGGCAGCTCTGGAGGTCATCTAATCCATCCTCCTGCATAAAGTCAGGTAATGCCTGAGCGTGTTGGTCAGGACACTTACAGTCAAGTTTTGTACATCTCCAGGAATGGGGATTGCCATAGCCTCCTGAGGCCTCTGACACTATGTATAGGCACTTTTCTGAGGAAAACTCTTAATTTTCATCAGAATTTACTTTGTTTTAGCTTATAACTGTTACCTCCATACCCTGCATCTCTGAGAACAGTCTGTTGCCATTTTTCCTGCAACCAGGAAATGGAGAGTTGATGACAGCAAAATCTCCTTCAGCCTTCTGGCTAAGCAAAGCTGGGTCTCAAGCCTCTACTACTCGATTCTCTACAGGCTGTCTTTGTCTTTCTCCAATTGAGGAGCTCAGAACCGCGTATAGTATTTCTTCAGCCTCAGCATGCAAAGTGTGAAAGGGCGGCAAATAATCAGTTCCCTTGACCTTCAGGCTGTCCCATTGCTAATGCCACGCAGGGTGTGCTTTCTACCAGAATTCTCTACAAACATGAAAAAAAATAAATTAAGTGTACAGACACCATTGACAATGGGGCATGGACACCAGGTTTGCCGAGCCTACGGATATGTTTAATTTTATAAAATCCTTTTGCTCTAGGTGTTTCAAATGTATGAGAAAAATTAAAACTACATGAGAGACAACAATAAAACTTTCATGAAACATGCATAGTAAGGCCATTCTGATTAAACTATTTACCTGAGTGTCAAGTATGTTTTCAGAAATCAAACTTTTAAATAGATTTAAAACCTAGCTTTTAAGAATAGAAAGAAAGCAGAAGCAACTTTAATAAAATGATAAATATGTAAAATCTTACCAATGTCTGAGAGTAGTTAAATTGTTCTGTTTCATGATAGCCTACAGCCATTTGTCATTGAGAAAGTCTATTTGATAGGAAACTTGCATTATTTCTGACCTAGGTTTGGATACCCCCCCCCCCCTTTATTAGTCTGTCACATTGCAAGAGTCTGCAGCAGAGATGTGCTTTCACTTGCAAAAATTCTCTGTTGTGTTTGGTGAAATCAGAACCAAACCCTTCCAACTTTACTTCCTTCTTTCCCATATTCAGCAATTTAATAGATATTATTTGATAGCTAAGATACTGCTGTCATTAATTATATTATAGTATGTTAAATGGGGTATTTTCTTTATATTTTTTATAAATGGAGTGTTATATGCAGCATCTGATAGCATTTTGGAGATCTGTGAATATTTGCATTCTGAATACGCAACTGGCAATATATGTCACTGTAATTAAGTGTACTAGTTGAACACTGAAAGGAGGTAGGTGGTATATTTTCATTAATTCTGCTAGGGTTTATAATTGATGTTAATTTAGTCCTGATTGTTTGAAGCAATGAACTAAAAAGATAAGCACCTGCACGAGGAACAATGAAAAATTATAAGATGTATCTCTATAAATGGCTTGTTATGTATCAGTGTCCTAGGTTCAGCACTAGCAGTCATTTTTCTCCTTCCTTAGTAGTTGGTGCAGTGCTGGGTTTTTGACTTTCAGCCTGGGAACAACACTGATAACACCGATGGTTTTAGTTGTTGCTCAGTAATGATTACTAAAAACAAGGACTTTGTGAGTCTCATGCTCTGCCAGGGAGGGGAAGCTGGGAGGAAGTAGAGACAGGACACCTGACCCAAACTGACCAAAGGGGTATTCCATACCACAGCACATCATGCCCACTATATAAACTGGGGGCAGTTCCCCACAAGGGCTAGATTGCTGCTCAGGTAGGGCCAGGTATCGGTCTGCGGGTGGTGAGTGGTTGTATTCTCTTCCCTTGTTACTTCCCTGACTATTATTATTATTGGTGGTAGCAGTAGTGATTTGTGTTTTATACCTTAGTTACTGGACTGTTCTTTTCGCAATCCATGGGAGTTACATACTTTCAATTCTCCTCCCCATCCCTCCATCCCTCTGGGAACAGGAGGGGAAGGAAGAAGGTGAGGGGGAGTGAGCAAGTGGCTGTGTGGTTCTGAGTTACCAGTTGGGCTTAAACCACGACAATCAGCCAGACGCACTCACAATTCCACAAATAGGTAGAAAGTAACTCCCTTTAAATGCATGCCTAGCCCCACTCCTATCAAGTCATTGGCTATGAAAGGCTGAACCTTCCTAACTGCCTACAGTAGACAGAAAAAAAAAACAAAACATATTTTAAAGTGAAAGGCTATTTGAGAGAGATAACTGCTTGGTCTTGCTTTTTGTCTTGATAAATTATTAGCTGTATGCAAGATGTCTCTCTTTTCAAGAAAGAAAAAAAAAATTCTTCATATGTTAGGAAATAGTGAAGCCACAAATCCTAAGCATATTCAATAACATTCAGTAATACTTCCTCATGTTCCACCCATTGCTTGTAGCAAACCCACATTTAAAGGACAATTTCTTTGTGGCTTTTTCTGCAAATATTCAGCTCTACTTATACAAACAAACAAACAAGCTACAAAACAAACAAACAACCCCCAAGAAAAAACACAAACAAAAAAAAACCCTAAAGGTATTGCGAACAGCTCCAAGAAACAGCATTATCTCAACAAAACATAGGCACCTAAACTCTAAATTTCTTAATTAAGAAACTGTTTATTTAGGGACCAATTACTGTAGGCAAACCTTCTCTAGTAATAAATTTATTTCTGGGAATCAGATCAGTAGGAACTGCAGTTCAAAAGCTGTGTGGAAAATCAGTATTTATACCCCCCCTGCCCCTTCCCAGAGAAACTTCCTTATTGTTCACAGTAAAGAACAGAGATTCCAGCATCTTGTAAGCATGATTCAAGTGTCTAGGATCAAGAAACTTGATCTTTAGTATAATCTATTATCATAAAATTGATATACCCTCATAACCATCTTATGGACTTTCAAAAACATGTTAAAATCATGAACTCCTTTCTTGTTTCACCACCTAAACTCTGGCTACCTGGTGCTTTACCTGCTGTTTTCCGCTCTAGTATATCCCAATCAGCTCAATTTGGAAGAAAGTGTTGGCACAGATCTAAGTATTTTGTTTCCTCTAGCATTCAAAACAACGTTCAGGAAGTTGGAATAAACCATCTTGTACAGGGCACCATTTGTTTCTCTGCTTTCTTAAGTTGCTTCTCCCCATTTCCACTCTTCATCTCAGTCTCCTGAGGGTAATAACACATAGTCCTTTTATGAGATAGTCACAAGAGGACTACCTTTTCTACCTCATCATGACAGAGCTTCTCAGACCAGTTTTTCTAGTCCATTTTTTTTCAATACCTCTTTCCTAATGAAGGAATATACTGAATTCTTTATTAAAACAAACAAATAACGACAGGAACAAATTCCCCAAAACCCAAATAGAAAACCCCAGAAACATGAACTGCTTATGTCTCTAAAAGGGAGCGGTAATTAGAAGGTTTATTCCACCTGTATTGTTTGTTCTGATTTTTAGTTCTTCATCAAACTTTTTATTTCATTGGATCTGGTATTTGTCTTTTGCACATTTAATCAGTATTTCTTTCCCTCAGAGCATATAATTTAACTGTTTCTATGTGTGGAGAGATTCTGGCACTGCTTATACTAGCCCTAATCATTGTAATGAATGTTTTGAAGTGTTGTTTTTAATTAGGAAGAACCTGATATAATTCCATTTTCAGATGGAAGTAAATACACTGAGGTTCATAAAATATTCTGATAAGTGATCCATGAAGATTAACCCTCACTGTCTAAGTCTAAAAAATAAATAAAGAAAACTTATCCAAAATAAAAAAAATGACACATTTTAAATGGATTAATTAGATTACATTAAACATTTATTGCACTCTTTTCTTCCCAAGGAAAGTATTCTTTATTGAACTTAACTGACTTAATTTTCAGGTGAATAAGGACCCCTTTAATTTACTTCAGTTCTGATTTTGAATGTCTACACAGGGAGTTAATAGTGTTTAAATAGTCCTCCATAAATCAAGCTTGTTAATTGATTTGAATTAATTTCCCTAAGCATCTGTCTGTAGATAAACCCTAAAGGGAAATATCTTGACTACTGGAGATTAAATTGAACAGGAATAAAGGAAAGTAAAAGGGTTAATAGCTTTGTGAAGCTTTAAGTTCTTTTTTTTCCTATTTTGTAGAGTGCTTTCCTGCTTCTGTGTTTTCATCTATGACTAATGAATAACAGACCACTATTTTCTTCCAAAAAAGAATTTATGTAAGTTGATTTGTTTCTCAATTCTCCTTCAGTCCCACACTTAATATGCCTTAGACATTTACATAAGCAGACAAAGCCCTCTTTTCTGGGCTGCTTTTTGAATATTTTGAGTTTATATCAGCCATAGATGAAAGTGCCTTACCAATCCTGAACATTAAGAATTATCTAAAACTATTTCTAATAACATTAATTAAATAATTATCACCTTTAATAATATTTAACAAATACTATGACTACTGATGCATTCCATGCTTATGATATTAAAAAGAAAGGGGGGAGGGGAGGATTTGCAATGAATATGTGAATAAAGTAGTGTTCAGATAACTTGAATTCCACCAACCTAGTCACATAATACATATGACAAGATTTCTCAAGTCTGCTTCCTAGACACTATTTAGGTTTGTAAGCGAATGGAGATCAAAGTAATTACTGCATTAAGTTCAAAATAGGAAAGGCTACCTCATCTGATGTGCATATATAGTACTATATTTATCTGCTATAGAAGACCATGCCTTTTTTTTGTAACCATTGAATGAGAGTGTGGCTTCATCTCTCTTGCCACATTCTAGTCCTGTGCTTAAAAGGAATGATTATGTGTTAGGCTTTGAGATGAGGGAAATGTATTAATTAGGTTGTCCTTGCTTTGTTTTCATGACATTATTTAATTGCTTATTAATTAAGCTTTTTTTTTCTTTTTTTGGTAACAGACTATAGATCAAATTACCCCTGTCACTTAAAAAAAATTAAAAAACAACAATTAGGCAATCTCTGTGCTCCTATGACTAAGACTTTTCACACATTGAAATAACATGCAGTCCAACTTCAGAGCATGGAATATGTGATAACATTCTGCAGACTTCCTCTGAGGAATGACAGACTGCTGGCATTCTCAAATAAGTGTTAATAATTGACTTTATGCTAACATCACTAGAATTTAACAAAATTGTGTTATAAATGTTGTTTTCTTTACATTCCATGTTAGATTTGTTATTAGTAATGGCAACAAATGCATGAAAAATGGTGACCTACAGTTGCTTACCAATTTCTTTTCGCTCTTTAATTCATCATGTCTTCATCTACACTGAGCTAGACCTCTTTTACAGCTCATTAATTGTATCAACATTCCACTTTATTGCCTGGGATAATAAATTAGTTTCATCAAGTCTGCCAATTTTTACCAGTGCATTTTCAAATTTACAATTTTTGGCCAAGTTTATAGCATTTTAGTCATTGATTCACATATGCTGAAAATTTTGTTGAATTTCTATCAGGATTTTGACATGATAATGGCAATTAAATAATTCTGGACACTTTCCTGTAATGAATCCCTGCTTACTGATTGCAGACCGTATGCTACCTTGATTGTTAGATTTCTTCTTCTTTTTTTAGCTTACTGATCATAGGTGTTACTACCAATCCCCTTAAAACATATGGCAAACCTGACAAGAACAATTTTTCAGCAAGTAACCTTATTTTTACTTCTGTGTTTAATTATTCATACTTCTGTGTGAATTAGATCAGACCTTTAGTCTCTGAAAATGACTGGCCTACTATAGCTATATAATAGTTTTAAGCATCTTTTGCATGGCAAAAGAGACAAGTTCAGTCAAAGCTTTGTCTTTTAGCAATTTATATAACTGTCATTGTCAGTTTCACCTCTAACTTGAGGCTGAAATCTATGACTTAAACCAAGCTAAAAATTTGGCAAAAACATGAGTGTAATGAAGTAAAATAAATTAAAAAAAAAAAAGGTGGCTATACTTCTGTGTCGTTAATAACAGATAAACACTTCTACAGTGATATCTGAATCCTCAGAACATTAGTTTTTGTTCTCCTATTTCTTAAAGTAGGTGGGAACTGAATATAACTCATCTTTAATGCCATGTGCTCTTACCACCACAGAGTAAAAACCTACTGTACATAAAGACTGAGGGCTCAATTCACTTGAGTAAACATATGTGCCCAGTGTCTTTTGAGATTCCAGAAGGTATAATGACCATGCACCAGCTGCTACTGCAGAAGCGTGCAGATCTCTTGGAAGTTTGTGCCTTATCTGTTCATCCTTTATGCTCAGCTCAGAAACTCTACAATGTCTCACATATCACTTCTTAAGTAAATGAATTGCTCTCTATGTGTCATTCTTTTTTCCGTTTTCAGTTTCAGAAAAAGGAAGAATTGATTTTGAACCACTAAGGAGAAAACCAGTTCATCAGTTTTATAACTTGGATCAGTAGTACTAAGAGGTAGAAGCATTGTGAGTGCATTTGAGAACATTTGACTAGTTCTACAGAGATACCAGATTCATTGCAGTAAAGGAATCCCACTGGGTATCAGATCATTCCTTAGGTTAGGTCAGCCAAACAATGTTTTGAAACAGTATGCTCTGGAACTCTTACAGTGATCAATTTTATAATAGCCTAAACCAGCAGAAATTCATTTCAATCAGGAAAATTGAAATGGAATATGCTATGAATTTACACAACATTCTTACTGAAGTAAGAATGATGAGGTCTTCCAACATTCTATGCAGGAACAAATTTAAAATAATATATAATTAAATTAATAATAATATAATTTTTATAACACAGAAATCCAGTGCAACACAGAGCTTCAGAAATTTGTATTTGCTCTCCTTCCAAGGAAATTAAAGAATCATGTTTTTAGATATCCCAGTTATACTAATAGCAGAAGCCATTAAACATATGTACTTGCTGAATAAAGAAGCAAATTAGACATATTTTCTTTCAGGGAATAGATCTGTAACATTTGTTTCATGACAGAAAAAGAAAATAAGAATTCAAAATCACTGAAGTTACTGGAAGGCTAATAAATCACAATTAGAGTCTGACTGATTGATGTTTGAATATTTCTTGCGTCAAAGGGTATTTTTGGAACATATTTGAGTTAATCATCATGATCAGCCATTGTGATATGTTGGATAGAATAGTTTTAGCAAGAAATGAGTCATGTAAAGAGGAGTACTGTCTGAAAGAAAGACGTTATCTTTCTTGGCATATCTGAGTACTGTAAAGGCCTACAGAAAGGCATAAAGAGTACACACAGGAATAAACTAAGAAAAAATCAAAGAAAAACAATTTATACTATTCAACACTGGCAATAGCTATAAAAGCTTACAAAATAAAATAAATTTTAAAAAGTATGCTGTCCCTTTTTTTATAATGTGGCACAATACACTTGCTATTCTCTCCTCATAGGTTGCCAGTCAAGTTTTCCACTATTTTTTGCTTCCCTTGCAGGTGCTCTTCAGCTCATATAGCTAGTCATACTTTCAAAGCCTTCTGAAATATATGGCCTAGTTTACTGGTTGGTTGGCTGGGTGGTTGGCTGGTTGGTTGTTTTTTTCCAAAACTCCTATTTTGCCCTGCAAGATGGAAAAAAAGAAAAAAACAAAACTCCTTTAATTCATATAAGAGCTACCTTAAGAGAGGCAGTTTCCCTAAATACACTCACTGTCATCTTTTTCATTAAATAATTAGTAAGCAATCTTTTGTCTACTAGAAAAATGAAATGCCTCTCTCTAATGAATGCTTAACATTACCCAGTAAGGTACATACCTTTCATCCTTATCTTTCATTGTGACTACAATAGATTTTACATTTAGAACATGGTACAAACATCTAAACAGTTCAGTTGTCTGTTGTGTATAACTAGCTCTTGACTGAGAGTAGGTACAACAGTAATCCATTGCTTTGGAGTAGTAGCTGTTAAGAGGTTTCTTCAAGACCTTTTAAATGGAACGGAACTACAGTGATTTCATTTGTGTAGGTTTAGTGAATATTCAATCACTGCCATTATCCATTTAATGAAAGTGTTTTCAGATTAAAAACCAAAACCAAAACCAAACAAAAACAGTCACACAGAAAAAAAAAAACAACAAAAAACAAACAAACAAAAAAACACAACAAAAACCAAATAAATTTAAAAGACAAAAAATCCTAAATGTTTATCTTATGCTTTAAAGGAAGAAGTTTGTATTAGACTACTCTTCTGAGTTCATTAATTCCACTGTATGGGTTGCACTTAATATTTTAATTCTCCTATTATTAAATTAATTTTTACATGATTTTTTTTTTTCTTTATGTTAGGCTTGCATTTCTTAAATGTATTTAGAAATAATGATTAGGTTTGAAGACTATTGATAGAAATTTATTGTGTAAAAATTTTCACTTTAGGTAAACTCCCAATTTTCATATTATGGAAAAAAATACTTAGCACAAGAAAGGAGACCTGCTCAGTATACACTTTTGTTAAACTCTTACACTGTTCTTTAAACTGAAACATTTGCTGTCACTTAGCCATGTATGAAATAGGGCTGCTTGGTGCAAAAAACTTGACTAAATGCAAACGTGATTGCTTGACTGGACCTAAACTGAATGTTATCACAGACAGAGCACTTTCTAATTCTTTGACTTTATGCTCTCTGGGAAGGAGCTCTGTGGAAAAGGCAATGAATGTCCTGGTAGACAGCAAGTTAACTGTGCATGAGCACAGCTAAGTGAAGTAGTTACCTCCACTTTGTACAAATTAATGCATATCTATAACACTGCATGCAGTTTGGAGCCACCAAGACAGGAAAGGCACTGATAAACTGGAGTGAATTCACTAGAGGGACCCCACTTGGGGTTCTCAGAGGGCTGGAGCACTTTCCCCGTAAGGAGAAGCTGGAACCCCTGGACTTATGCAGGCTGGAAAACAGATGGGTTGGATGCAGGGAGGGTATGGAGGGCTCACACTGTTCCCCATACCCAGAGGGAAGTGACTGAGAAATTGGAGCGAAGGTTTTCACAGCAGTGCATAGCAGGAGAATGAAACTGAGAAAAAGAGAGGTTCAAACGGAGATGAGATCCTTTCCCCTGGCGGGGACAGGGCTGGGTAGGAGCACAGGTTTCCAGAAAGACTGTGATGGCTCCATCCTTGAAGATTTCCAAGCCCTGACAGGAACAGTTCTAAGCAGCCAGGTCTGAGTTCATAGATGGCCTCACCAAAGGGGGAGGCTGAACTAAAGACCTCCTGACCTCCTTTGCCACCTGTGACAATCTGTAGTCCTGTCATAACAGCACTAGCAATTAAATTAAAAATTAATTATTCTTTAAAGACAAGTAGCATTTCAAGAATGCATTATGACTAAATACAGGTATTGTTAGACAATGAATTATGTATCAGGTAGAACTGACAGAAAACCACAGGTAATACGTACAGTGTAAATTCGTGTTCTAAACTTGTTAAGTTCCTAAGCCTTAGATTTGTTCCAAGAATCAAACCACTTCTCTATTGCTTCTCAGGGGAATCAATAGTAGATGACTTTATGTTGGCAAAATTATGAAAATCCAAAACAGAATCATGTAATGAAGACTGACAAAATTTAGGAACACACAGAACTGTAAGGGAATGTCAATGCCAAGTTTATGTTGTATTTTCTGTTAAATTTAAATCAGTTGTCTTTGATTGAGGACACTCTAACTCTTTGGCTGGTAAGGCCTGTCCTGGAACGATGTCTCATCTACTGCAGATGTAGTTTCAATTCCAAATGGAATAGTTAAGGGTCAGCATAGCGAAGCGCAAAGTCCTATAAAGTCCTGCTCTTCAGGACTGCCTGCAGCAGAGTAGACAGAGACAAAGAAGGCATTCAGTAACTCTGCCATCTCTGTATCTTCTGTCACCAGGGCACCCATCCCGTTCATCAGTGGGCCTACATTGCCTCTGGTGTTAGTTTTATCTGCCATGTATTTGAAAAAGCTCTTTTTGCTGTCCTTGACCCTTCTCGCCAAGTTTAATTCTAAGGAGGCCTTAGTCATCCTAGCTGCCTTCCTACATCCTCTAGCAGCAGCCTTATATTCCTCCCAAGTGGCCAGCCCCTCCTTCCATGACCTGTAAACTCTCCTCTTCCACTTGAGCATACCCAGCAATTCCCTATTTAGCCACGCAGGTCTCTTGGCCCTCTTCCTTGACTTCCTACGTGTCGGGATGCTCCGATCTTCAGCTCAGAAAAAGCAATCCTTGAATGCCAACCAACTATCTTGGGCCCCTTTACCTTCAAACAGCCTTGCCCATGGGATTTCCCCTAGCAATTGCTTGAAAAGGCCAAAGTTTGCCCTGCTAAAGTCCAGGGTTGCAATTCTACTTGCTATTCTACTGGTCCTACCACACAAGGTACTGAATTCCAACATCTCGTGGTCGCTGCAACCAAGGCAGCCCTCAACCCTTACTGCTTCAACCAGACCCTCCTTGTTAGTGAGGATGAGATCCAGCAGCGCTCCTCTCCTGGTCGGCTCATCCACCATTTGCAGGAGGAAGTTATCATCCACACACTGGAGGAACCTCCTGGACTGCGGCTGGGTTGCCGAGTGGTCCTTCCAGCAAACATCAGGGAAGTTAAAATCCCCCACGACAACCACAGCCTGTGACTGTGAGGCCTCTCTCAGCTGCCTGTAGAAGGCCTCGTCAACTTCCTCACCCTGATCTGGTGGTCTGTAACAGACACCTACAACAGTATCCCCCCTGCCAGCCTGCCCCTTAATTCTCACCCACAGACTCTCAACTCGCTCATCATCTGTCCCCAGACAGAACTCGGTGCATTGTAGTTCCTCCCGCACATAAAGAGCAACCCCACCACCCCTCCTGGCTGGCCTGTCTTTCCTGAAAAGGACATAGCCCTCCATGACTATATTCCAGTCATGTGAGCTGTCCCACCACGTCTCTGTAATTGCCACCAGATCATAGTCTCCTGACTTAACACAGGTTTCCAACTCCTCCTGCTTATTCCCCATGCTGCGCGCATTGGTGTACAGACATTCCAGGGAGCGAGCTGAGCACACCGATTTCACCCTAGGATTATAGGAGGCCTCCCAGTCTTCATCAATTCTGGAGTGCTGCCCCACTGGGGCAAGCCCAGCTACAACCCCATCCCCCTTCGAATCTAGTTTAAAGCTCTCCAAATGAGCCCTGCTAATTCGTGCCCCAGCATCCTTTTGCCTCTGTGAGATAAACCTTTCTCACTTGTCATTGTCCAGACTGGTGCCCTATAAAACCAGCCGTTAACAAAGAATCCAAAGCCCTGCCTGTAGCACCAGTCTAGAAGCCAGTTGTTTATGAACTGAATCTTCCCATTCCTTCCCACATCATCAGTGGAAGATGGAAGGAGTGAGGAGAAGATCACTTGAGCCCCAGACTCTTTCACCATCCGCCCCAAGGCCCTGTAGTCTTTCTTCATCCCCCTCAGACTGCGGGAAGCAGCTTCCCCCTCACCTGCCTGGAAGATCAGCAGCGGGTAGTAGTCTGTCGGGTGCACCAGGTTGGGGAGCGCCCTGGTGATATCCCTGATCCGGGCTCCAGGCAGACTACACACTTCCCTATGATAAGGGTCAACTATGCATATCCGGCCCTCTGTTCCTCTCAGAAGGGAATCCCCTACTACAATGACCCTTCTTTCTTTCTTATCAGAGGCAGTCTTGAGGTGCAAAGTCGACCCCCTTTTCCTATGTGGCCTTGTGGGCTGGCCTTGGCCCACATTCTCACCTACCTCTCCTTCAAGATCCAGGGCCTCAAACCTATTACGGAGGGACACCTGGGGAACCAGGGCAGGAAGGGGGGAGGGTTTCCCATGATGCTGAACTGGAACTCGCTTCCAACCCTCGTCGTCTTTTTGGTCCCCTACCTCTGCGCAACAGCTACAGGGCAGGGGCTGTCTCGGGCCATCCCCCTCTGTGTGAGAGGGCAGGGGGTCCTTCCCCTTTTGGGGGGTATCTCCCTGGAACCGTTCCGACTGGCACGCCAGGGAGTTACTCCACCAGTCGATCTCCCTTTCACACTCCCTGATGGTCCTCAGCGTCTCAACCTCCTCCTTAAGTCTTGCCACCAGGCTAAGCAGATCTTCTACCTGCTCACACCTCACGCAGGTGGAATGCTGTCCTCCCTCCCCCGGCAGCAGCAGGCTCTGGCACTCCCTGCATCCAGAGACCTGAACAGCCACGGTTTGGGACGGGGTCTCTGTCTGAGTTTCTGCAGTCACCTTACTGCAAGCTCTCTTTCTGGAGGCGACCATATTGGTCCGCAGTCTGGGACACCAGCAACAGGGTCAGCAACACGACCTGCTTGCTCCTCCCTGCGCCTCGTGGGCAGTGACGCGTCGCTGCCCTCTCTGAGGCTCTTTCAAGGCAAGGGGCAGCGGGGTGGTCACTGTCACCGCGGGAACGCCCCCTGCCGTGTCAGCCTCCCTCTCGCAAGGGCTGCTGGGGCTTCGGGAGATGTCGGGAATCGCGATGTCTCTGCGCTGTCCCCTCTGATTTTCCTAATCTCTGTTGACCCTCGCGGTCACTGAAGCGTGCCGGCTGCGGCTCTAGCTAGGCTAGCTCCGATCAGCTGACTGATCTGACACAGTTCTGGTGTCCTCAACATAAAAAGGACATGGAACTGTTGGAACAAGTCCAGAGAAGGGCCATGAGGATGATCTGGGGGCTGGAGCACCTCCCGTATGAAGACAGGCTGAGAAAGTTGGGTCTTTTCAGCCTGGAGAAGAGAAGGCTGCATGAAGACCTCATAGCAGCCTTCCAGTATCTGAAGGGGGGCTACAAGGATGCCAGAGAGGGACTTTTCATCAGGGATTGTAACTATAGGACAAGGGATAATGTGTTTAAGCTTAAATGGGGGAAGGTCAGTCTAGATATAAGGAAGAAATTCTTTACTGTTAGGGGGGGTGAGGCACTGGAACAGGTTGCCCAAAAAAGTGATAAATGCTCCATGCCTCGTGGTGTTCAAGGCCAGATTGGACAGGTCTAGTGTGAAGCAACCTGTTCCAGTGCCTCACTACCCTCACAGTAAACAAGGGATAATGGTTTTAAACTTAAACAGGGGAAGTTCAGGTTAGATATAAAGCAGAAGTTCTTTACTATGAGGTGGTGTGTGCTTGCAGCCCAGAAAACCAACCATATACTGGGATGCATCAAAAGACAGTTGTCTTTCTGAGTTGTGAGCACACACTGCTGGCTCACGTTCAGTTTCTTGTTGACCGATGTCCCCAAGTCCTTCTCTGAAGGGCTGCTCTGGATGACTTCTCTGTCCAGCCTATAGCTGTGAGTGGGTCATAAAATTTTCAAAACATAAATTTCAAAGTTAAGTATTCCACATTGCAATAAAGGTTTTAAACAACATTACTGGAAGGGCACATTTTCATTTGTGCCATTCGTCTACTAAGTTGATACAAATTTTTCAGCTGACCTCAGTGTGAATGTTTTCTCAATGAAAATGTGATCATGTTACAGACCCCAAGTAAAGTTCTACACTTAAAAAATTACCAAGGGTTACACTAATACATGCTAAAACAAGCAAACAAGTACACAAAAAGGTTTTTATTTTAAGGTTTTGCTTTGTATGCATGTTTCATATAATTTCTGTACAATTAAATTTCCAATTCTGCAGAATTGAAAGTGAATAGCAGGGCATTTGAATGCTATATTAATCTGCTGACCCTTGAGTTTATTTTGCAAAATAAATAAATCAGTCTCTCTAATCAGAAGTACTTTCTTGATGAGCAACCTTATTGCTGAATTTCAGTTCCCTACTGACAATCCTTTATAATAAGAATGGATTATTAAATTTTGATTAACATCAGATTATACTAATTTTATCCGCCAACTGACATTTCTGTTAATTGAGGATAAATGCATTAGTCTGATACCTTCCCAAAACAAAGAACATATTGGAAGTCTGAGCACAAGCTGAAAACATAATTAATATTCATTTTGTTTCCTGGAAGCTACTGGTTGCCTAAACCAGAGTCTTGCAGATAAAGTTGAAATTATAGACTCTACAATATCGCTATTTGGCACATTTTATTTGAATTATTTAATACAAGTCATATATCTAAAGTTATTAGCAAAATGTTAATGTAATAACTTCAGTCATTAAAGTCTTTTTTTGCGATAAACTATGCTCCTGTGCAGTCATTAAAGCCAAATGCTGATTTCCCAGTCAGGAAAATTTCACACACTCTTGAAAAATGAGAACAGAGTAAGGAGTACACAACTGGGCTTTTTTTCTAGTAGTAATGATTAGGATTGGTAAAAAATTGGATATTTTTCTATTTGATGACTTTCATCAAGCCTGAGCAGAAAACTTAAGGTAATAATAATTGCAGATCATTTTTTTTTTTTAATGAAACCACTTCCCCCAATGCTTTATCATCATGCTCTAAAATGGCTATAATGGCTATATTTTGATGTGAAATATTATTATTGTAAAAGGTTTAAATTATCTAAAATGCAGAGCCCTTCTTTAAAATCTTGTATATCTCACAGTTTAATAATCAGCTGCTTAGCTATCTCTCAATTTTGACAAGGAATCCAGGAACTGCATCTTTTAGATAATGACTACAAAAATGAAGCTGAACAGAGATTTCTTTTTTTTCAAGGATGCACAAATGGATAATTTCTGGCAATCTTTTTTCGTTAAGAATACAGCAAATCACATCAAATGAACAACTAAAACTTTCTCATCTAATTGGAACTGATTTAGACAAAGGAGAAAGAGGTTGAAAAAAGTTTATGCCAAATTAAATACCAGTTTATTGTGTCAATGATTATGAATAAAATTATAGCTAATCTCTGGAATATGCATTTCTTAAGTAATCATTTTTTTGTTTGCATTATCAATTAAATTAAAATGGAGGACAGTTGAAACATAATTAGCAATTCAAATCAGATTCATATTTGTGAAAGGTACCCTGAATTCAAACTGTAGCTGATTCACAGGCATGGTAAGAATTTTAAGGTTTTCTAATTTTATAACATTTTCCTTTTCAAATGCTGGACACATCCAGTCACCCAGTATTTTATAATAACAAGTGTCGTAACAATCATACAATGTGATATGAAACAAGCTGGAAAATCTGTTACCATTTTCTGTACTGATTTGACTGTTACAGTATAAAATGATTGGCAATTAATTAAAATTAAGGAGAATGAATTGTAATATAATAAAAAAAATCAATTGTCTGGGTTTATTATGAATCCCTCATTGTATAAGTGAATAGTAAATGTTAGCACAAGGTTTCTTACTGTTTCACAAACTCAGAAATCCACTTACACAATGATTAGGACTTTCATTTCATTAATAGTATTTTTATACTTTGTGACATTTTGAGTTAGATTTTTCCCCTAGGAATTTTGTTAAGCATCACTTGACTGAGAAAACAGAAGGAAAAGGAGCTCATTTGTAGGTATAGCAACTTAATTCTCTTAATGCACTAAAGACAGTATTCTGTTTAAACTGTGGCTGTCAAAGGCGATTGATACTCTCTTTGTAGTTTTAACAAACGTTTGAAAAGTTTTTTTTCTTTTCTCATTGAAAAATGTAATCTAATTTCATTATTATTGGTATTGAAGTTTTACTTCTTCAATTTAAAGAACATAGGTTGTTCTGCCCTTACAGGAAATATTCAGAACCTACCAGAATCTATCCCATTGCCTTTTTATGGAGAAAGAATATAATTTTAATCTTGTTGGTATCTGCTAGAGTTCTCAGTTCAGAACCAGAGACTTGCTGGAACTTGAGTAGAATGAAACAAAGAATTCTAACTGTGAGGTTTATTAAACTACCACTTTTTTGTTTAAATTGGACAGAACTGATACACACATAAATATGCTGTTATACCTGCTCCAGTTGTACATCATGTATAGGACCAAGCATATGGAAGAACAATAGTGTTATAAAAACACTCTGCATTTATTTGATACAGCTGGCTCTATATAATGTTCCTGGATCATACAAAACTGTAGCATCTGGCCTTTTGCAGTCTTTCTTTGAAGTATTGTTCAGTTGTAATTGTGAATCAAATTTATAATAACGTAGATGTGACCTGCCTATCCTGACATAAGCAATGGGCAAATCGAACAAACTCAGCAGTGATTTGAGAAGAACTTCTTGGTTTTCCCATCATAATGCTCATTTTAGAAGAAAGGAGAAAATAAGTGGTATTACCTTCAACCTGGGCATTTCAGCAAGACAATTGGTGAAGTTACAAGTGTGCAAAACATGTTATTATCATTAAAAAAGGGAAGTAGATATTTTGTTCAAGTTCTAACATATTTTCTGCAGATTCATTCTTGCTGATGACGTCTGCACAATCAGCTTCCATTATTATATAAATAATAATCATTAATGACTCTATCAGCAAAGTTTTCGGTTAACTAAAGGTCATAGTGCCTAGTAATATAGTCACAAATTCACCAAAACTCTTGAACAGCAATAGCTTCATTTTGATCTATGGTATTCAGCAAAGCCATCATTAAGTACCACTGCTTGTGAAAACATGCACTCTAATACTTTTATTGGCATTCACTATTTTGGAAAGTAAGAATTTTGAATATCAGTATCAAATCATCACAAAAACATTCTCTAGTATCTGCAGTGGTAATGAGATTGGTTGTAATCCTACAGTTACGTGAAATGGGATTATTCCTATTAGAAGAGATGTCAAGGTCTTTTTCAAGAATTAATTAAGTCTTCCTCAATAAAGACCTCTTTACTTATATTTATTGAATGCAAAGAAAATAACCAGAGCAAAATGTTCCTTTGTTCATAAACTGTGTTGAAACTTTTTAGAAGCATTTCAAGTTCTAGCACAATTTAGAAGCACTACGATTTAGAACATATTCTGTTATTTCCTTTTCTGATAAAACACAGAGGCACACAATCCAGTTCATATTTTAAATATGGTGACAATGCAACCTGAGAGATATATCTGTTGAATTAGTTTATAGTATATTTAGGAAGACAGATGCTAAAATATAATTTAAAATCCAGTACTTACCCAGAGCAAAATCAACCTTCAAAAAGCTTTACGTTTGCTAGGTTTTATCAGTGTTTAACATTTTTGGATTGATTGCAGGTTAGAATCTAAAATTCCTAATCAGGCACCTGAATTGCCGATACAGTCATAGGACTGAGCCTCTTTGGGCAGACCTCACAGCAGTGACATGCTAATTTTTCTCCTCAGGTTGGACATACAACATCGCAGATATCCAAGCCCCAAATCTTCTTCTCAATGTCAGCAGTAATTTCTTCTCCCCTTTAAACACCAAATGGCTTCCTTATTTAAGAATATGCAGGAATGAGAAAAGTAAGTGTTAGTAATAGTAGTAGCAATACTTTCATCATTATTACATACCTGTAAGAGTTTGTCCTAAGCTGAAAGCAGTAACTGGTGTTGCCTGTTGGATATGTAAGTGAAAATATCACTCATTATTATGACAATAAATAAATGAGGAAGATCTCAGCCCTGCAAGGCTTTTACAACCTAAGCACAGAACTATAACTCTATAGTGATATTTCTGGGAGGGGGCTTGCACTCTGTCCTGGGTTCAGCAGTAGCAGTCATTTTTCTCCTTCTTGGTAGCTGGTGCAGTGCTGTGTTTTGACTTTCGGCTTGGGAACAGATCTGATAACAATGATGTTTTGGCTTGGCCAAGGACTTTGTGAGCCTCATGCTCTGCCAGGGGAGGAGAAGCCAGGAGGAAGCAGAGACGGGGTGCCGGACCCAGGCTAGCCAAAGAGGTATTCCATACCACAGCACGTCATGCCCTGGGTGGGGGGTAACTGGGAGTTACCTGCAAGGACACAGGCTTGGGGGTCGGACTCATTTCTTGGCGAGTGGTATTGTATTCTCTTCCCTTGCTATTTTTCTCTTATCATTGTTGTCATTGGTGGTAGCGGTGGTGATTTGTGTTGTACACTGGTTGCTGGACTGTTCTTGTCTCAACCCATGGGAGTTGCATTCTTTTCGGTTCTCCTCTCCGTCTCTCCAGGAGTAGCGGGAGGGCAAGAAGGGGGGGGAACTAGTGAATGAGCTGTCTGGCTGGTTTTAAACCATCACACACTCTCAGATTTAAATACTTGCATTCTAGAGCTAATTGCAGATTAGACACTTGTTGGTAGTGTTGTGTCCTACCCTATCATACATAACATTGTATCATAGAATCACAGAATCATAGAATAGTTAGGGTTGGAAAGAACCATAAGACCATCTTGTTCCAACCTCCTTGCCGTGGGCAGGGACACCTCTCACTAAACGATGTCACCCGAGGCTCTGTCCAATCTGGCCTTGAACACCAGCACGAATGGAGCATTCACAACTTCCCTGGGCAACCCATTCCAGTGCCTCACCACCCTCACAGTAAAGAGCTTTCTCCTTATATCCAATCTAAACTTCCCCTGTTAAGTTTGAGCCTGTTACCCCCTGTCCTGCCACTACAGTCCCTGATGAAGAGCATCCTTATAGGCCCCTTCAGATACTGGAAGGCTGCTATGAGGTCTCCACGCAGCCTTCTTTTCTCTAGGCTGAACAGCTCCAACTTTCTCAGCCTGTCATCATACAGGAGGTGCTCCAGTCCCCTGATCATCCTTGTGGCCTTCCTATGGACTTGTTGCAACAGTCCCATGTCCTTTTTATTTTGAGAACACCATATCTTATATAGTACTGCATCAGATCATAGAATGGTTTGGGTTGGAATGGACCTTAAAGATCATCTAGTTCCCCCTACAGCAAGCAGAGACACCTTCCACTAGAACAGGTTACTCAAAGCCCCACTCAAGTGGCCTTGGGCGCTACCAAGGATGGGGCATCCACTACTCTGGGCAACCTGATCTAGTGCCTTACCAACCTCACAGTAAAGAACTTCTGCCTAATTTCTAATCTAAATCTATCCTTTTTCAGTTTAAAGCCATTCCCCCTTGTCCTATTACTACATAGTAAAAAGTCCCCTTCAGCTTTCTTGTAGGCCCTTTAGGTACTGTAAGTCTGCTATAAGGTCTCCCCAGAGCCTTCTCTTCTCCAGGCTGAACAAGCCCAAATTTCTCAGCTCGTGTTCATAGGAAAGGTGCTTCAGCCCTCTGATCCTGTATAACTCTGATCAGTTTCAGTATTAGTTCCAGTGTCTCTGTTAGTTCTAACTGTTCGGCTTAGCTCAGTTTGTCTGATTTTGAATCAGGGTGCCAGCTCAACTAGCTGTTTCTGATATACATACACATTAAAACAAGCTGTCCTATGCTATCAGATGTAGGTATCTTCATTAGGCAGTCACAATTCTGCATCAGTAGTTGGTCATTCGTGTGAATAGCCGTGGGGATGCTGTTACCATTAGGTTCTTGAATTTTCTATACCTCTGCTATCTTCTAATGTCAATGTTCTATATTACAGCTTTGTGACTATTCACTTTTACACATATTCTTATTGTAATGTCATTTATAGCTCCCTTTATATACTAATAGTATTTAGAAACATATACATGCACACACACACAAATGTATATAAAATACCTTTTCAGCTACTTACTATTAACACTGAATTATAACAACCCCACACTGGAGTAGGGAAAGAGCATGAGGAAGAAGGAGTTGCAGAGACAATTTTTTATGAACTGACCGCAGTCTCATTCTCCATTCCCCTTTGCTGCTCAGGTAGAGGAGAAGAATTGGGAACAAAGAAGTGTAGTTGAGCCTGGGAAGAAGAAGGGGAAAGGTGCCTTTAGTTTTGTCTTTGTTTCTTACTATTCTACTCCATTTTTCATTGGCAATAAATTAATTTTCTTCAAGACAAGTATGTTTTGCCTATGCAGGTGCTTAGGAAACTACTTGTCTTCCTGTCCTTACACTGACCCACAAGTTTTTTCATCCTGTTTTGAGAGGTGAAAGTGAAGTGTCAAATTGGTTGGGGTGAAACAGGTCTGGGAAAGTGGAGTGCAAATGGGGAAATAAAATGGGCTGGTATCATTTCAACAATCTGTGGTCAGAACATGATCAGCCAGACAAGCTCATCAACATTTTTGTCACGCCTTCCTGTTAAACTCCTTCCCTAGCTCTTACTGTGTCATCTTACACAGCACTCTGTGTTTAGGTGGGTGGACAATTCAAAACTGAAATTGGACTTGCCAGAGAGTAGAAGGAAACCCAAACACATGCAGATTCAGCTCTCATCCTAGGACTGATGTGAAGACTGAACCTAGGATCTGGTGATGGGTATGAGGCAATGTTATAACCCATGTTAATATCAAAAGATGTGCACATGGGGGTGTACCTGTGGATGGAAAGTATCCATGCGTGTGTCAGTAGTGAGCCTCCATCCCAATCAGGTGAAAAGAGGTTCTTTATTTATGAGATCAGCCCTGTCATGCTTACGTATGTGGAACCGTCACTGGTGTTTACTTGGGTGCAGGTAAAGGTATTGCACCCTGTTGTGCTGATCAGCATGTCTGGACATTTCTGTATGCATATGTGTGTGCACACAAGCACCTGCACCTTTGGAGCTCATCCTTGTCTGCTGGCTCAGTTGAAGTTCCACAGGATCCAGTACTTTGACTAAAGACCTACTATCCATTACAATGATAAACATCAGAAACTGTTTTTTCAGTAGTATAATTTCACTGAGAAATTCATTTTCTAAGAACTGTTGTATAAAATGCCGGTTTAAACATAAAGTCTTACTCTAAACACCATGCTATTGTCCTCTGAACTATTGTGTCATTAAGATGTTTATGTTAGACTTTTTCAAGACGTTGATTTTGATATTTCCATCTCTATAAATTACTGGAGTAGCTGATGTCATCTACCTGGACTTGTGTAAAACGTTTGACACTGTCCCACACGATATCCTTGCCTCTAAATTGGAGAGGAATCAGTTTGATAGACGGACCACTCGGTGGATAAAGAACTGGCTGGATGGCTGCACACAAAGAGTTCTGGTCAATGGCCCAATGTCTGGCTGGAGACCAGTAACGAGTGGCTTCCCTCAGGGATCGGTGTTGGGAATGGTCTTGTTCAACATCTTTGTTGCTGACATGGACAGTGGGATTGAGTGCGCCCTCAGCAAGTTTGCTGATGACACCAAGCCGTGTGGTTTGGTTGATATGCTGGAGGGAAGGAATGCCATCCAGAGGGACCTTGACACGCTTGTGAGGTGGGCTGATGCCAGCTTTATGAAGTTTAACCATGCCAAGTGCAAGGTCCTACACCTGGGTCAGAAAAATCCCAGGCACAGCTACAGGTTGGGCAAAGAAGAGATTCAGAGCAGCCCTGCGGAGAAGGACTTGGGGTGTAGGTTGATGAGAAAATGAACGTGAGTCGGCTTCAGTGTGTGCTTGCAGCCCAGAAAGCCAATCATATGCTGGGCTGCGTCAAAAGAAGCATGACCAGCAGGTCAAAGGAGGTGATCCTGCCTCTTTACTCCGCTCTTGTGAGACCTCACTTGGAGTATTGTGTGCAGTTCTGGTGTCCTCAACATAAAAAGGACATGGAACTGTTGGAACAAGTCCAGAGAAGGTCCATGAGGATGATCAGGGGACTGGAGCACCTCCCATATGAAGACAGGCTGAGGAAGTTGGGGCTGTTCAGCCTGGAGAAGAGAAGGCTGCGTGGAGGCCTCATAGGCGCCTTCCAGTATCGGAAGGGGGCCTATAGAGATGCTGAGGATGGACTCTTCATTAGGGACTGTCGTGACAGGACAAGGGGTAACGGGTTAAAACTTAAACAGGGGAAGTTTAGATTGGATATAAGAAGGAAATTCTTTCCTGTGAGGGTGGTGAGGCACTGGAACAGGTTGCCCACGGAGGTTGTGAATGCTCCATGCCTGGCATTGTTCAAGTCCAGGTTGGACGAAGCCTTGGATGATATGGTTTAGTGTGAGGTGTCCCTGCCCATGGCAGGGGGTTGGAACTAGATAATCTTAAGGTCCTTTCCAACCCTAACTATTCTATGAATTATATTCATTCCATGCAGTGTGATTGGTCTTTTTATGCTTAAGGAACACAAAACTCTACAGATGGCTGCCAGAACTTAAAACAGTCTTGTTAAACAGAGCAAAACAAATTTAAATCTTAAACCACTCCAAAATAATTTTAGTTCAACAACAAAATGTCTATGTGAAAGAATAAAAAACCAAGCTAATGTAGGAATTCAAACATTAAAACTCATTTAGAATTATAGCTATAAATTCCTCCATTAAACTATGATCACGGGAATCCTGTGGTAGAGCTATCTAATGGTCTTTCTGGCATAAACTGACAGCTTCTGATTAATGCTAGTACACCAAATAGTTATGCTTTCCCATATAGTTACTGATTGGTATGTATAGTAAACAAGATCTTGACACCGCTAAAGTCCTGCTCATTATGCACGAAGCAGACCAAACTTCATCTTGCATCTCTTTGACATGTTCTCTAATGCTTCTTTTATTCTTCTACCAGTGAAGATTGTCCTTATCCAGCTGGATGTGGATTGCAGCAATGAAGTTTCCTTGCTGCTACAGAGGTGCTTTGAAGCAAGTGAAAGCAGCTAGACTAGTTGTGACTATTTTGCAGTTCTTTTTCTTGTTTTTGACTATTCTGATTTTTAACAGACATATCAGAAACGTTTAATCCTTTGCTTGTAGTGTCACTGAAATGTAGATAATCAAAGTCCAGCAGTATAACACGTAACTTTTCAAAAATACTTAACCCCACCCCCCAGTAGTGCGAAGAGCAGGAACCCTTGGAAGATGAAGCACTGCATAAGACAGTGCAGTATGGACCATGTGCTCCAAAAGATCCTACGGATCAGGCAGATAAAACAGTTACATCCTGCAAACATAAACAGCTTCCCAAAATTAGAAGTTTTAATGTTATGTATTGCATACTTTTCAGATTCCCTCTTCAAAGAAAACTATCATTAAACATAAAACATCTCCTAAAACAACCTACATATGTATATTTATTTTAATGCTTAGAAACAGATGTTTTAAAACCAAAATTTCAGTTTTTTAAATGGTGAAATTTTGTTTTTAAAAGTTATGTAACACAAATGACTACCTTGTTTTTTCACCCAAGAGGTTTTATGCTACAAAATGTTTATAGGAAAAATTTTCAATTTTTCTTCCTTTTTTTTGTCCCCAAAATACTGTTTGCGTGTTATTTCAAACAATTCACTCCAGTAATTGTGCCAGTTTTGTAACTGCTTCTGTCCATTTTATAGTTTCATGCATGACATTTTCCATTACCTATAAGTAGCTGGTGGCAGTTATTTAGAGAGATATTCCCTTCCAAATATTTCCATGGAGACTAGAATTAAACAGTCATTAAGATGGGAGAGTCCTTTTGTTCCTGTAAAATAGCTCTTGTACAGCACTGAAGTTGCTAGAATTTACAATTACATATAGGAATCTGGAGTCCATGTGTGTGTGCATGTGTGTGTGTGTGATGAGTTGTGATGGTGAGAACTTTAAAACTATCAAGATCAGTGTTTAGATAATAACTAGTTCTATACACAAACTGATAGAGCACCTCCAGTCGTTCTGGAGAATACGGCACCAATGTACTCATCGTGCTTTGTACTGTGTACTTCAAACACAGTGTTCTGTCATTAAAAGCAAAAAATTAAAACCCACAAGGCACTAACTGGTAAATTGTAAGTAATGTTTTATGTTACCCAGATTGCAAAAATACTTGGTTTTGTTTATTTGTTTACCTTGGAAAATATCAGACTCCCTCAAATATTTAAACAATTATAGAAAGAAATTATGCAAAGATACAATCCAAATGTTTTCACATTCTCAAGCAGAAGTATCTCTGCCTTTAAAATTAAAAAAAGCAGAAGTTACCCTATTCATAGTTCAAAAGTATCTTTTCACAACAGTCTTACCTTCAACTGTAACAAATCAGGTACTTTGATTTCAGAGAATATTATGCCTCCTCATTGACTGATTGTATCAGTAGAGATCTTATTTAGAACTCAACTATACATTTCTGCTTTTGCAAAATGCAAAGGAGGTTTTGTACAGAAAGAAATATATTTAAATTACAAATAGATGAAAATGATACAAATATAAAGATTAGCACGTAGGCGATACTACAAAATAGACCATTATCTTGGTTACTGCTATATGGCACAAAACAGGAAAAGGGTTCTGTCCTTTTTTTAAGGTAATATCGTGTACTTAGTGCTACTAATTCTTATTACAGAAAATATCATATTTCTACATTGCTTATCTTTTTTCTTCCTGTTTCTATGGCAACTATTTTAGGGGCATTTTTATTAAAACATTATAATAACAAATAGAATAACATTTTTAAAATCAGATACATGTCAGCATAAAGTTATTGACCCAAGATAAAAACACAAATGCTTGGTTCTGTAAGTAGTTACATAAAAATTGATGAGGTTAAAAGATGAGCTTTCACACAAATTAAATTTCTGTAATGTTAAAAAGGGAAGAAGAGCTTTTAGATTGCCAAAATCTGCCATAACATCTTATGTCAAAGAAAATTTAAAGAATTAATTTGGAGTGTAGTTTAATTCAGGAGTCTATGGTATTCAACAGACCCTTAAGAGTGAGACATAGCACATAAATGCTAGTAAACTAAGATGAAGGTGTATTCTTCAAGTGGATGATTGCATTGGAATATTTAATAAGCACATCAATTTAATTTGAAGATGTCATGCATTGTGCATAATCTGACATTTCTTCCAAAGCACTTATTTCAACTCATATTATGACTGTAGGATTATATAATTTGCATGGACCTGAAGTTTCAAAGTTGTTTCACAAAAATAACTATACAGCCTAGCAGATTTAATTATGCTAGGAGGTTATATCTACATCTGGACTACAAATGGATAGAAGCTGCTAATTTAAAAATTAAATACCAGCACATATTTCTTATTTGCTTGATTGTGTTGGGGTTATAGTTTTAATTTTTTAGCTTTAATAGTTAATCTTTAGTTTTAATATTTTAGCTTTAGCATTTTGTTAAAGGTTTGGTTTTGTTATTTTCTTTATCCATATAATTTGTCAATATATTTAGAAAATTGACAATACAATAAAATTGCAGTTTCTCCAGGTAAGTGTGCATAAATTCAGCACTTTCTAATGGTTTAGAGTGTATGATCATGACTGGGTCTTCCATCCATGGAAAACAGATGCTGTAAATTCTGAATCACAGAACTTAAGTACTTTGAAATCATAAAGCATAGATCATTTTATGTGCAGAAGCACACAGGAATTCTTTTTCCTGCTGTCAAATGAAAAATATTAATCTTAGAGAAACCTTACACTAATTTAGAGGAATATGACAATATAGTTTGCCCACTGTACATTATGACTTCTTTGCTAAGAATACTGTGGGATCAACTGGGGTATACCTGTATTTATTTCTCTACAAATACACAGGTCCAAAGTAAGTCTCATTCCTAGAGTAATATCAGTAACAGATAATTTTGTTTCTATTAAAAAGCAAAAAAAAACCAACATATTAGCTCACCGAGATTAAAAATAGACAGCATGCAATAAGCTCAGGCAGTAGTGTTTGAATGTAAATGTCCAAATTTTAACTGCAGGAATATCAAGACTGGAAAAGTTGGACTTGCCCTCTAGCAAGTGTAAATCCTAACAACTTGATGATTAATAAAAAAAAAAAGCATATCTATTAAAAATTATAATAATAATTTAAAAAATGAAATCTACTGTAAAGCACTGACATTTCTCACCTTTGAGGAGTTGAACAGAGATTTTAGTTTTATGACCCTTTCCTCGAAAATAACCACTAGTTTATAATTCAGAGGTTCACATCATGTTTCTTTGTTTCCCTACCATTATTTTTCCAACTCTGACTTCACAGAATCAGAGAATCCTAAGGGTTGGAAGGGACTTCAAAAGATCATCTACTCCAACCCTCCTGCAAGAGCAGGGTAACCTACTGTACATCACACAGTAACTTGTCCAGGCAGGCCTTGAATATCTCCAACGTAGGAGACTCCACAACCCCCTGGGCAACCTGTTTCAGTGCTCTGTCACTCTCACAGTAAAGAAATTTTTCCTGATGTTCACATGGAACCTCCTATGCTCCAGTTTACACCCACTGCCCCTTGTCCTATCACTGGACATCACTGAAAAAAACCTAGCTCCATCATCCTGACACTCACCCTTTACATATTTGTAAACATTGATGAGGTCACCCCTCAGTCTCCTCTTCTCCAAGCTAAAGAGACCCAGCTCCCCCAGCCTCTCCTCATAAGAGAGATGTTCCATTCCCTTTATCAACTTTGTAGCTCTGCGCTGGACTCTTTCAAGCAATTCCCTGTCCTTCTTGAACTGAGGGGCCCAAAACTGGACACAATATTCCAGATGCGGCCTCACCAAGGCAGAGTAGAGGGGGAGGAGAACCTCTCTTGACCTACTAACCGCACCCTAATGCACCCTAGGATGCCATTAGCCTTCTTGGCCACAAGGGCACATTGTTGGCTCATGGTCATCCTCCTATCCACCAGGACCCCCAGGTCCCTTTCCCCTTCACTACTGTCCAGCAGGTCAGCCCCCAACCTGTACTGGTACATGGGGTTGTTCTTCCCCATATGCAAGACTCTACACTTGCCCTTGTTGAATTTCACCAAGTTCTTCTCCACCCAACTCTCCAGCCTGTCCAGGTCTCACTGAATGGCAGCACAGCCCTCTGGTGTGTCAGCCACTCCTCCCAGTTTAGTATCATCAGCAAACTTGATGAGGGTACATTCAGTTCCCTCATCCAGGTCGTTGATGAAAATATTAAACAGCACTGTTCCCAGCACCGACCCCTGAGGGACTCCACTAGTCACAGACCTCCAGCTAGATTCTGCCCCATTGACCGCAACTCTCTGCCTTCTTCCTTCCAACCAGTTCTTGATCCACCTCACTACTTGATCATCAAGCCCACACTTCCTTAGCTTATCTATGAGGATGCTGGGGGAGACAGTATCAAATGCCTTACTGAAATCAAGAAAAAACACATCTACCGCTCTACCATCCTCCATCCACCTAGTTACTTGCTCATAGAAGGCTATAAGGTTGGTCAAACATGACTTCCCCTTGGTAAAGCCATGTTGGCTGCTCTTAATGACCCCCTCATCCTTGATATGCCTAGAGATGGTGTCAAGAATAAGTTGTTCCATCACCTTTCCAGGGATGGAGGTAAGGCTGACCGGTCTATAATTACCCGGGTCCTCCTTCTTTCTCTTCTTATAGACCGGCGTGACATTTGCCATCCTCCAATCCTCAGGCATCTCACCTGTTTCCCACGACTTACGAAAGATGATGGAGAGTGGCTCAGCAATGACCTCCGCCAGCTCCCTCACCACCTGCCAATGTATTCCATCCGGACCCATCGATTTATAGATGTCCAGATTACTTAACTGATCCCTAACCCAATCCTCATCTACCAAAGCACACTCCTCCTTTATCCTGACTCCTTTCGGGGCTATAGGTATCTGGGTCCCCCTGGGGAGAGTCTGCAGGAGTAAAGACAGAGGCAAAGAAGGCATTCAACACCTCTGCCTTCTTTATATCCTCTGTCTCCAGGGCACCCACCTCATTCAGCAGTGGGCCTATACTGCTTCTTGTGTTAGTTTTATTCGCGATGTATTTGAAGAAGCCCTTTCTATTGTCCTTGACCCGACTTGCCAGATTAAGTTCCAAGGAGGCCTTAGCTGTCCTAATTGCTTCCCTACATCCTCTAACAGCTGTCCTATATTCCTCCCAAGTGGCCAGCCCCTCCTTACATAATCCATAGATTCTCTTTTTCCGTACGAGTTTGCCCAGCAGTTCCTTGTTTAACCATGCTGGTCTCCTGGCTCCCATACTTGACTTCCTACTCATTGGGACACTCTGATCCTGAGCTTTGAAGAAGTGGTTCTTGAATGCTGACCAACTATCTTGAGCCCCTTTACCATGATACTTCCCTTAGCAATTGATTGAAGAGGCCAAAGTTTGCCCTTCGGAAATCCAGAAATGTGGCCTTACTAGGTATTCTATTCCTCCCACACAAGATCCTAAACTCCACCATCTCATGGTCACTGCAGGCCAGGCTGCCATTGGCCATCACTACTTCAATCAGACCCTCCTTGTTGGTGAGTACCAGATCCAGCAGCGCTCCTCTCCTAGTTGGTTCGTCCACCATTTGCATTAAGAAGTTATCATCAATGCACTGGAGGAACCTCCTAGACTGTGAATGACTGGCTGTGTAAGTCTTCCAGCAAATATCGGGGTAGTTAAAATCCCCCATAAGGACCAAGGCATGTAGTCGTGAGGCTGCTTTCAATTGCCTGTAGAAAGCCTCATCAACTCCTTCGTCCTGATCAGGAGGTCTATAATAGACCCCCACAACTGTGCCACCCGTACTAGCCTGTCCCTTAATTCGCACCCACAGACTTTCCACTTGGTCCTCATCTGCCCCTGGACAGAACTCAATACATTCTAGTTGCTCTTTCACATAAAGAGGAACTCCACCACCTCGCTTTGCTGATCTATCTTTCCTAAAAAGGACATAGCCATCCATAACCACATTCCAGTCATGTGAGCTGTCCCACCATGTCTCTGTAATTGCCACCAGGTCATAACCTTTAAACCACACACAGACTTCTAACTCCTCCTGTTTATTCCCCATGCTGCGTGCATTGGTGTACAGGCATTTCAGGGAGCGAGCTGAGCACGCTAGTGGCACCCTTGGAAGGCAGGAGGCCTTCTGGTCTCATTCATACTAGAACATTGCCCCACTAGTTCAAACCCAGCTACTACCCCCTCGCACTTCAAATCTAACCTAGAGCTCTGTAAGTGAGCTCTATTAACTCTTGCCCAGGTACCCTTTTTCCGCTGCAGGACAGGGTTTAAACAACTACACTTTCCCTCAAATGAAACAATAGATTGAGAGTTCTCCTTAGTCTGCCATTCTTCAAGCCCTAGCATGTTTCTCTTGGGCTTGTCCCCAACAGGCCCAGTTATCTCCCCTTCCCCCTTCCTACATAGTTTAAAGCCCTGTCAATGAGCCCTGCTAACTCCTGCCCCAGAAACCTTCTACCCCTCTGGGACTGATGTATCCCACCTGCCACCAGCAAACCAGGTGTCTCATATAGCAGCCTATGATTGAAAAACCCAAACCCCTGCCTTTAGCACCAGTCCCGTAGCCATATATTGATCTGCAGTCTCTTCCTATTTATCTCTTCACCTTTGCTTGTAACAGGTATGGAGGCAAACACCACTTGTGCTCCAGACCCTCTAACCAGCCATCCCAGGGCCCTGAATTCTCTCTTCATTGCCCTTGCCCTGCTTGCAATAATTTCATCACTGCCAACCTGAAAAAACAGCAGCAGATAGTAGTCAGAGGGCTGCACCAGATCAGAGAGTTTCCTTTTAACATCTCCAATCCAAGCCCCAGGTAGGCAGCAGACTTCCCTGTGGGATGGATCAGGTCGACAAATGGGCCCTTCTGTTCCCCTCAGAAGGGAGTCACCCACCACAATTACTCTTCTTTTCTTCTTCGTTGAGGAAGTTCTAAGGCATGGGGGTTAGTGACAAGCCCTAGGTGACTTACTAGATGGATCAACCCCTCCATCACCATTTACCTGGCCCTGTAGTTCCAAGACCTCATACCTGTTACTCAAATGCAACTGAGAGGAAGGAAGGGATTGCGAGGGTTTTCACTTACCTCTCCAAGGAGGGATCTCCCTCCATACTTCCTTGTCCCTTAAGTTTACTCTTTCTGTCTGATGGTAGGAGGGAAGGGGATCTATCACTTGTTCAACCACTTCCCTCTGCCCTTGCCTTAGGGTGTGGCTCCACCAATCAATGTCACTTTCACACTCTCCGATAGCTCTCAACCTTTCAACATCCTCCCTCAGTTCAACCACCTGCTTTAGCAGGTCATCTACTTGCTGACACCGCACACAAGCGGTGTCACTGGCTCTCTCCGATACAAGTGCCAGGCTCAGCCATTCACTGCAGCCAGAGACCTGCACGGCCGCATGTCTGCAGGAAGGCTCAGTCTGGGTACCCACGTTATTCCTAACTACAGGTTTTGATGGAGTGGTCACCATGATCCCTCTGGTCGATCGGTCTGTCTATGTCTCTTTGCACAACAAGCAGTCCTTCCTCCTCCTGTGCTCCAGGCGAGTCCTCTTGACCAGGCGGTCACCCCACTCGCCTGCCCACGCAAACTGCCTCGAGGCGCTCCTGGTCGCTCGCGCTCCCTGGGCAGGTTTTTAACCGCTCACAGCTGCCGCCAAGCCCCCTGGCTCCGCCCCCGGTGAGTCAGCTGCTCGCGAGAGCTGAGCTGCCGGCTCCTGGGTGAGTCCTGTTGGGGACTTGGGGCTCCCTCCTCAGTGGCTTTTGTCGCTCTGAGTTGAGGCTCTTGGACGCTGATCTCTCCCCGCTCCACTCCGGTGTTGCAGGCGTCCTCTCTCAATCTGCTCACCTCAGCAATTGACCAGGAATGGTCATGATGGCCATTTGCACTATTCCAGTCTCATTTTCATTCATACAGTTTTCTCCGTTACTGAATGACAAGAGATGAGACTTTTTTTTTTTCCTCACTTTAAACTTGGGAATCCATCTAAAAAGCTGCTGTATTTTTTCCTACCATCTTTACTGTTCTGAAGATTTCCCATTTAAATTAAAAAATCAAAGTCAAAAAGGATGCTTTTCTCAGGCACTTTTCTTCTAAGATATCATTAACCTCATATTAAGTCTAAACAAATTCAGAATTTGGGTTTGAATGTCAAATATCATTAATATTTTCAGATAGCTGAGGTGTTAGGATGCTATGCACCCCATTTAACTCCTGTCTGAATATCTGTTGATTAAGGATGCACTGCTATATTGAGAAAGCAATTACAAATTATTCATCCTGAAGTTTTTTTTCATTAAAATCAAGAACAACAAAAGTAGTTTTGTACTTAATTTGGTAAACAATAAATACCACTAGCTCTTAAGCTTGGTTGGGTCAATCCTGTCTTGATGTTCCCTCCCAGGAAGTTCAAATCTTCAGGCTTGCTCTTCATCTCCCTTTGCAACTGTGAGAAGACAGACTATTCTATAGCTGGAGAACAGAATCGGTGATAGTGCTTCTGAATGTCTATCCCTTGGTCCAAAAGCAAATCCTTTCATGGCAGGCATTTTATTTGTGAGCTTGTTCTGTTGTAGATCATAAAAAGGACACCATGTGCATTATAGTATTGATGCCTTACAGAAGAAAAAAAAATGCAGGTATGATAATTTCCATCACCATGATTTAACAGAAAAAAATAATATAATCTCATGTAATAAAAACACAATTTATTTTTCCCTCATGAACAATAACAGTTAGAAATGGGTATACATAATCAAGATGAAGAAATTCAAATTAGGCAAAAAGTATTTCAAAACTATACTGTCAGAAATGACACATCAGCATGAAATAGCTAATGGTTACAGCAGGAAATAACAATGAACACTTTAATGACCAGAGTTAATTAATGCTGAATGAGAATCCTCAAGAAATACTCATGACATTCACAACAATAGTGAATGAGTTCATCATTGTGTTATGAAACCAACATTAAGCCAGTGAATTAGGAATAAAAGTAATTATTTGCAGTATGATATTTCTATTCCTCATTTTGTATCTATTTTGTCTTCACAAAACTTCAGTCCTCCAAACAAATTTGTAAGTAAATTACTACATGAGTACACATTATTCTTGTGCATAATTCCATGGGGTGAAATTTATGTAAATTTTGGAAGATTGTATTATTGATGAGCCATTTTCAAATCAATTCTGTGGATGTATTCTTTATCTTCTCAATAGTTGTAGTTCCTGCTAAGACATCTAAACTTGGAATTATCTGCCTTCCTTTCACACAGAAATAGTGCATGACTAATTTTCAGTAAGATAAAATTAATATAGGTAGACTGAGTCAGACTAATGAACAAATCTGTCAGAAAATCTGTGTGTATCACTATTTTTCCCTGGTGATTGTGTGCATTATCTCAAGTCTTAAGAAATGATGTCGTACTATTATAAACCCAACCAAACTATCTGATACTTAACCAAGAGAGATAGAAATATATGGTTGCAGGGAGGAAAAAAATACCATTCAGGTAGAAATACTTCAGTGAGGATGATGAATCTTTGAAGCAAAAGGCAAAGATATAAGGTGCCTACCTTGCTGGTCCTTCTCTCCCATCTGCAGCAGTCTGAGAGACTGAAAAAAATATGACAATTATCTCTTGGGTCAAGATAAAGGCAGCTTATGGGAACAGAGATGCTCACCCACCTTCACAGGACAAGTTGGTAGTCGTTTCCAGGATCTGCTGCTACAATACCTCCCCAAGGCTGGGGTGAAGACGGCAGGCCTGGGGAGGGTCATAGAAGGGGCTGCACAGGAGTATGGTGTGCAGTGGTCCAGGAAGGAGGAAAGCCTGGGTGCTCTTTCATTTTCTGGGAGAACCAACAGGCATGGACCAGGGCACATTAATTTTCAAATAAAAGGGCATGTGGAAGCAGCAGTTGGTGAAATGCTCCCAAGTAGCACAGGCAACAAGCATGGACAAGCATGGGGAATGTCCTCGAGCACATGCTCCTCAGGGTGCTTTGTGCATGAGCAGCAGTTGCACATGGACACATTCTGCAACCCAGTGGCAGTCGTATAGGCAGGCACCAGGCTTCACACTCGGAAGTGCTCTCATGGGCAGCACTCACTGGAAGCCAGCAGAAGCATCTCTGAACCTAAAGACCTGTAGAGCCAATTTGGGCTGTGAAAGGCACACAGCAGCACTCTGTAAAGAGCTGGCCAAGCCCAGACCATTCATTCAGCTGACTGCCAGGGTGATTGTCTGATCTTCTGTTACACTGAAGGCATCCTTGTGATTTCATGTGCTTCCTTCAGTACTCCCAGTGTCACTGCAGCATATATGCTACTTAAAGTGCTTCCCGCATCGCTTGCTTGACCATACTTCCAGTTACAGGCAGCAACATCAGTCCATTAATACATGGCTCTGTGGCTGGTATTGCCACCACCATTTTGGGGTTTTTGATAATGGGATGGCTGAGTTCAGCTGTAACAGTTATTTTCCTCCGTCTTAGTGGCTGGTGCAGTGCTGTGTTTTCAACATCACTCTGAGAACAGTCCTGATAATAGACCAATGTTTTTAGTTGTTGCTAAGTAATGTTTACTCTGATCAAAGACTTTTCAGTCTCATGGTCTGCCAGTGAGGAGGGGAAGCTGGGAGGAAGCAGAGACAGGACACCTGACCCAAACTAGCCAAAGGGGTATTCCATACCACAGCATATCATGCCCAATATATAAACTGGAGGGAGTTACCTGGAAGGCCAGATCACTGCTTGGGTCAGGCTGGGTATTGATCAGTGGGTGGTGAGCAATTGTATCATGCGTCACTAGTGTTTGTTGTTTTCTTTTCCTTTTCCCCTTTTAGTTTTATATTCTCTCCCCTTGTTATTTCCCTTGTCATTATTATTATTGGTAGTAGTAGTAGTAGTTTTGTATTGTATCTTAGTTACTGGACTGTTCTTATCTGAACCCACAGTATTTACATTCTTTCAATTCTCCCCATCCCTCTGGCATCTGGGGGGATAGAAGAGGGGAGGAGTGAGCGAGCGGCTGCATGGTTCTGAGTTACCAGCTGGGCTTAAACCGCAACAATGGCCTACATGGAAGCAGATTTTCTGACTTTGGATGGGATTCACCTTTCTCAAAGGAGGAAGAGGGTCTTTGATCATCATAGAATCATAGAATAGTTTGGCTTGGAAGGGACCTTCAAAGGTCATCTAAACTTGAATGTCTCCAGGAATAGTACATCTACTACGTCTCTGCACAACCAGTTCCAAAGTTTTGCCACCCTCATGTAAAAAATTTTCCTTCACATCCAACCTTACAGCCTCATCACCTTCTTAAAGGAACAACTATTAATTCCTTTGAAATGTTTCACTGGTGTTTCCCTGTTGGCTCCTACTACCTCAGGTGCCACTTCGTCTCCCTAAGACTTCAAGTGTGCTTCAGTATGATCAACGCGTCTCAGAGGTACCTGCTGAGAATCCTCACTAGCACCCCCACCACTCTAAACTTGGCATCTCATCCCACAGCTTCGCATGGGTGAGCTTAATATCATCCCTCCACACCAGTTCTAGTTTAAAGCTCTGTCAATGAGCCCCGCTAGCTTTCTCTGAGGAGACTCTTTAGCAGGGCCTATTGCAATGATGCGCAATGGTTTTCAACTAAAAGAGGGGAAATTCAGGCTGGGAATAAGGAAAAAAATCTTTACAATGAAGGTGGTAAAATACTGGAAAAAGTTGTCCAGAGAGTTGGTGGGTGCGCCATCCTTGGAGGCATTCAAGGTCAGGCTGGAAGTGGTTCTGGGCAATCTGATCTAGTTTAAGATGTCCCTACTCACTGCAGGGGGGTTGGACTAAATGGGACCTTCGAAGGTCCTTTCTAACCCAAACTGCTCTATGATTCTATTTTATGATTCTATGATCATTGCCTGGTGCATTACCCATACATGCAGTTGTGTCAAATGTTCCCCAGTTGTCGTCCCAAAGGCTGCAGGATGATGTTTGTCTGCTGCTGGTTTTTCTGTCTCACTTGCTGTGTCCTGCAACTATAATAATGAGGATCATTCTAGTTCTTGTTTTCCAGGTCCTTATCTGAATCTTCTTTAGCAAAATTAGAGGGGATAAATTGTCTTATGCTATCTGCCAGTTCTCCTCCACCTGTCCAAAGACATAAACATATTGTTCCCCAGTTAGAGGAAGCTCTAGTTCAGGTTGTTCACTGAGACAATAACAAGGATTGTAGCCATATTGAGCTAGGAATATTGAAAGGTTTCCCAGTTGTTGTCCAAGAGGCTGCAGGATGACAGAGTGTATGTTACCAGTTCTTCTGTGTTACTTGCAATGTCCTTTTCAGAAAGCAGGACCTAGTATTGCCCTCTGCCCAAGCTGACTCTGAAGAGCTCTGAAACCAATTCCCCAGTTTGCTAACCCGGGCTCCAAACAGTTTCACACTTTCTTTGTGGCACCTTTCAACTTCTCTCTTGGCCCTTTCTGCTGTTTCTCTTGCAGCTTTCAATATGGACTCTGCATCATACAGTTGTGTTTTAAGAGAGCTGATGGATGGGATGACAGAAATTCTCTCCTTTGTCACTTGCATAAGTTGCCCCATCAGGTCAGTATTTTCAGCTTGAACCTTTTCTGCCCAGTGCATCTGCCCATGGAGGTGAGAATTTTCTTCAGCCAGCCTGGCATTTTCATCTGCCATCTCCATGAGCTGCCCCTGTAACTCCTCACACCTTTGGCAGAAGGTGCTCACAGAGTGTGAGCTCTTGTTGTCTGCAGCCAGTTAGTCCTGAAGCTCCTGATGTGAGACATCATACTGCTGGGCCTGGGGCAGCAAAGATCTGGCAGACTGTCTCTGTCCTCCAGCCCTCTGCTCAGGAAACAACTTCATGCACGGCTTCTCAGCAGAGCTTTGGGTGGGCAGTGGCACTGAAGCACTCACCAGGTGCTTGATGGTGTCCTGCAGATGCCTATATCTTTTTTTCAGCTCCTCCATGATGGCAGCTAGCAAAGCTTTTCTCTGCTGGAGCCTCTCTGCCTCCTGGCATGCTTCTGAAGGGCTGCTTTTTCCCAGGAGGTGGTTCTCCATCTCAAGGGTATTGTGTTACCTCTCTAGGTCTTCTAGCACATGCTGCAGGCCGACCTTCTGCTCCAGCAGCTGGCTGCAGGTGCTACCAGGAAGCACCAAGCCTTGTTCTGCAGGCCCTGGCACATGGCGCAGAGCATGCATCGCAGACTAGGATGTCACATGCTGCCCAGTGTTGTGGCTTTTGGGGCGTCTTTCCTGTAGCGTGAACCAGCACTAACAAGGCTTGATCTGGTGGCTAGCCACTGCCAGGGCCCATTTACACTGGGTCAGCAGGAGCTCTGTGTCTCCTGATGGCCCCTGCACCCTGAAGGGCTTTCAGACTGTGCCCAAAGGAGCCACAGCTGGGACCATCAGACATGCTTGCCCCAGGCTCAGCTCGCAGTGCCTTCCACTCTCCTTGGTGCTCCTCCTTCTGCACAGGGCAGGCAGGAACCAGCACTGAGTTCCTGCAGGGTGACAGGGCACCGAGCACCACGGGTCCCCAGCCCACAGCATCCTGCCTTATGGCTAAAGGCATGGGTTTAGGGCTGTTGGCCTCCAAGCACTGCTGCCAACAGGCACCACCACTCACGCTCCCTGAGTCTGTGAGGAGTGGCAGCCCCCTGAGCCCATGTCATCTGCACCCAGCAGGAGCAGAGACAGCATCTGCCATGGGGCAGAGATGGTGATTGTTGCCTTATATGTTACCTACACATGTGCTCACCATGGAGGGTAGGGAACTATGGCACTATATGGAATGTTGGAATATCCTGACCCCTCCCCACCCAGTACTCAGTGGAGAGTGTGGCCTTTGTGGTGGGTTGACTTTAGCTGGCTCTCAGGTGCTCACCCAGCACTCTCCTCTCCCCTCCTCAGCAAGATGGGAGGGAAAGAAAAGATTATGAAGAATTCTGGGGTCAAGATAAAAAAATCTTAATAAAGAAAAAGCAAAGACCGCACATGGATGCAAAGGACTGCAAAGAAAAGGATTTACTGTTTCCCATGAGCAGGCAACGTTCAGCCGGTGCCTGTGAAGTAGGGTCTCAGTATGCACAGCCATTGCTCTGGAAGACTAACACCTTGATGACAAATGCCTCCCTTCCCTTTCCTCCTTTCTCTTAGCTTTTATTGCAAAGTCTGATGTCATATAGCACGTGTCATATGGGAACATGTCTTTGTCAGTTTGAGTCAGCTGTCCTGGCTATGTCTCCTCCCAACCTATTGCCCAAGGCCAGCCTAGTGGCCTTTTGGGTCAAGAGGGATTATGGAGAGATGGCCTTGGTGCTGTGAGAGCACTGCTCAGCAGTAGCCGAAACACTGGTGTGTGTTATCAACACCTTTATACCTATCAATACAAAGAACAGCACTAGGAAGGCTACTATGGGGAAAGTAACTCCATCTCAGCCAGACCACATACACAATCCAAGTGAGAATTTTACTTTCTTGACCATTATTTGTATGTATATTATAGTACAATTCTTTGATAGACTGAAGGGTTCACTGGCTACATGCTAAGTGCTGGAGAAGACTTTTCTCCCAGTGTAGTGAAGTGACTATGTCAAACCACCCATACATCTACTAGTCCCTCCTTTCATTCCAAATCACGAAAGATATGGGAGGTAATCCCAAATCAAGCCAGGACTTCCTGATGTTAAATGTATTATTTCATTACTAACTATTATACTCCATGAATGCTATCCATTTGTACACTATATATGTTCTCTCTCAAACAGTTTGCTGTATTTCAGTATTTTCCTAACAGATTTTGTGTTTCCTTCTATTTATCCTATTTTAATAAAAATACCAGGAAAAAAATATAAAGCCTAGAATAATTAGATTTAATTTGGACATAATTTATCAGACAGCACAGACATTCCATCTTGTTACAGAAACACAGAGGTAGCTGATGCCTTTTTCCAGTCTCTCCCTTTATCCTGGAGTTTGAAGTAAGAAAGAGGCTCTCTTCCTTTATGGAAAGCTATCAATCTCTTAGATGAAAAAGTGCAATGTGGCAAGTATGTCTTTGTAGAAGTTTCACCTTCTCTTTGCATTAATACAGAGTCATTTCCTTTTGTGAAAGTGATATCAACCCCCCGTTAATTCATGTCTCTTTACAGATGCCTAAACACATCTACCATCATTTGGCCTGCTTTCATGTGACATTGCATATGTGACACAGGGTCTCTGACAGACCAGTGTCATTACAAATCTACCTGTCCAGTGTCTCAGTATAATCACAGATGTCACCTGCTGCCTGTGCTTAGGCAAGGTGTATGTGCCCTTGCTGTCAAATCAACTGATGCCTTAATATCTGGGTTGTAATATGTCAGCACAACTAAGCCTAATGCAACTAAGAATGCTAAAATACGATTTCTTAGGAATTGGATAAATTCTGTGTTGTTGTGTCATTGAGAAATTTCAAAACTGAAACTGAGTTTTGTATATATTCATGATATATCATAGAATCATATATATCCTATAGTCCCATCTAAAATGTGGAATATGTAGCTGGAATTATGTCACTATAATCAGAGGTAATTTTGTACCATGTACCTTAGAAATGACATCATGGTCATTTTTATTTTATTGCTATACTGATGGTATTGCCATTGTAGTATACAAAGCAAACTGCCCCTCTGAGCTGGTTCTGTGCAAGTAATCACTTCAGTATATGATTGAAACACTTGGGAAAAAAATTTTTTTGATACATTATTTCATCTTTATTAATTAAAAATAATGGATATAATGATAATATTTTAGTATCAGATCTTATATAATATTTTGGAATTAAATTTTAGTTTCTTTTAGTTACTCTTTTATGACTTCTCTGCCTGTATCTCTCTGACATTCTCTTTGCACTAATCAGTCTAGTACTGAAATTCCAGTCAGCGTTGCAATTTAAAAGGCAGTTTCAGATTAACAGCATTCCAGGCCATCTGTTCTGGTTGAAATAAATTGAAGACACCATCATTCCAAATCCAAAACAGTCTTAACTTAAAAGCAGAAAATCCACGTTTCCACACAAGTCATCCCTAAGGAGATGATGTTAACAGTTCAATTTACAAGAGAGTTTATTCTTGCTTATCTCCCATCCTTACAATAGTCAGAAAAGAGTGTGTATCCTGTTTATTACAACCAGGTACATTTTCAAAATTCCTTTCCCAACAAAAATTTGCACACACAAAGATAAAAACATAAAAATTGTTTCAAAATTGGGTGGCTTGTTTCAAAGACTTATGTTTAATGCCACATTAAGACCTCCCCACCCCAAAAAAAAAAAACCAAAACAAACCACACCACAAACAGTAACAAACAAACAAAACCAAACATACACACATTTTCTTCCCTTGTAACTCTTCAGAAGAAATTACATAGATTGCTTTCAAGGTTTTTAATTCTGCATACATGTTAGATCATAAGTAGTAAATAGAATAGAATAGTTGTTTAAGTACTGTGGCAAACCTTCCTGCTTTTGAGAGTTAATTCTATCTGTGAAGTACTTTATTACATTGTAAACAATTTTCCACTGATAAAAACATCTGTATCAAAAAATTGGAGAAATTGTTTTTCTTCCTGTTCTTAAGAAACAAATTATCTGTTGTCCTTGTCTTGTTATTTTCCTATCAATTTCATAAAAAGTAGAGCAGGTTTTATGCATTTTTCTATACTGAAAATAGTGTTAAATTCTTTATAAAACAGTTTGGTCATTGACCAATCTGTTTCTGTTTCAAGCATGTAAATTCAATCTAGATGTTTCTGTGGTCCCTGATACTTAGCCCAGTTCAGAATAAAGAAAAGTCTTCTCAAAATACCCTTGGAACAACTGTATCCTGTAGCAAGCAGAACAGATGGTGCATCTCAAATGACACTGGGGACCATATAGGCAAGTGAATCCAGTGCCTCCTAAGTGGCAAGGTCTATGTTCTGCTAGTTGTATGGAAAATATCACCCTGGAGCAATATCAGCTTCTATAATGGGCTGTATCATCACCTTCATTTTGGCTGTCTTGGAATATCACGTTTTGTTTCTTCATATGATAAATTTATGCTCTTTCAAATTAGAAAAATATTTTCTACTATTTCTCTGTTGATCTAAACCTAAACAAAACAATGTGACTATTACTCCTTCCTTTCTTTACTAAATTATAATTAAAAAAAATATTTCAGGCTCTTACGAAACCTGCATTTCTACTGTTATGTACCAGGTACTTCAAATTCATTAGCAGAAATAAACTAATTTCTACTTACACATTTTTTCTCAATCAAAAAGATAGGTTTAATAAAAATTTATAGAAATTAATTGAAATTATTTTAATAATTTCTACCATCACTCCTGTAAAAATGTAAGCTAAAAATGATGTCCTTCATTTTCTTGAAGTGGATCTATGTGGAACCAAAAGGGTGCTTTTAACTCATCCCCAGAGTAAATCTGTCTTTTTTGTTTTATTGAACTTTCCATATGAGTGATATGCTAGTTACCAGTAACCTAATATTATGCATAATATTATGTAATCAGTAGAAAGAATAATAATAAATAGATATTTTTTCTTTGTTATTGGGAGCTTCTTTTGTTAGTTTTTCAAAAATGGCAGACATATTCAATAAGTTCTAAAAAAAACTCCATTAAATTTCTGACGTCTTACAAATTCCTTTCTTCCAATGTGAAGTGGAGGAAAAGACAACAGAAACTTACAATTTATATTCAGATTTCATATCTAAAATTCAGCCAATTAAAATGTTTTGAAAACATTGTTTTGTAACTTTCTATGTGATTGGTGATCACTCTGCATGTCACTAGCCATAGGAGTGGGCAACCAAAAACATTATGCCAAGACTATTGTGCATTCTGAAATTATGGAATTATTTTTGCAGTACAGTCAGCTTAAACAGCAATAAAGTCTATATAGGACAATGATTTATTATCTCAGGCAGAGAGACTGAGCAAGCTTCTCACCAGACACTTGAATTAAAACAAAACAACAAACCCTCAGAAAATGAATTATGACATTAGGCTGTAGGTCTTTCCAGCTCCATCTTTAATTCCAAGTCTGGTTAGAGAGGATAAAGAAGATGATAAGGAAGTTATTTTGAGTACAGCCTGTAACATCTCTGTAACCCTCAGATCCTTAGGACACTCTTATTTAAGCATCTTTTATGGTATACAGTCTTGAAAGTAGGACCGTACAAACAGCTGGTGACTACACAGCAAATATCTTATTCACTGTCAGTACATACTGTGAGGAGTCAGGACAAGTGTGGTATCAGCGCTAAGAGTGAACATGCTCACTTTTCCCATTGCAGTCAGCCAAAGAGTCTTAATGGTCAGGTGGCCCTCAGTCAGGTGAATAGCTGTTGGTCTCTTGCTCCTTGAAGTGTGTTGCTCATCAGTCTTGCTGAGCTGGCATCCTCTTCCTTTTTATTTAGATTTCTACATCCTGTCACATCAGACATTTTATACTAACTCATTGGTGATTTCCTTCTTTATTTTAAATTGTTACCAACTAGTATCAATTCAATACTCTTGGTTCTGCATTGTTTCTTTGTTTCTCCTTTGTCATCTTGCAGTTCTTAATAGCCTCAGCAATTTCTTCTTTACAGACATCAATAACAGGTATTGCTCTTAGCTTCAGTTAGCAAAACTGGGCTCTTAGTCACATCAAAATATTTGGTTCTGACTTGCACTGGAGATAGCACTATTTCTTAGTTGTTTCTGGTAAGAACTGAGAAAATGAGTGGAAAAAAAGAATGTAGAATAGGCAAATGCACCAAAAATATCCCAATACTCAGTAGGTGTGGGAACAAAATCTTTAAGGGAAAAAAGAATACAGAATGAATCAACTTGAGTATAGGAACTGGCTAATATTGAGGGACTAGCAAAAAAATCCATATATTATAATAGCATAAAAAATGAAGTGGTTATTGCCTTGAGAAAATTACTTGAATGACCTTCCCTTGTTTAAAATAAGTAATAAAAAAGCCCCTGCTATTCCATATAGCTTAAAAATTTTGGAATTAGCTCACAAATCTTCAGCATTCAGGAGACTAAGTATTTAACATTTAAGACAGAAATCAGCAATGTCTGTTACTAAAGTATTCATAATTTAAAGCTGTCACCTGAGTTGCAGATTTTTGGCTTTCTTCCAAGCAATTGCCGTCGACTTAGCTTTTCTCTCCAAAGATAAATAGTGTATGAAACTACACAGATAATTACCTATTTTCTGAAAAATGTTAGAAGTGGAAATTCAGGAGTGTTGTATTCAATCACCTAAGGCATACACTAACACCACAGTATTGACATTTAGTTAAATCTTTCCCTTTTTGCTCAGCAGCTTTGCATGAAGCAAAGCAAAACCCCGTATCTGGTTTCTTTTCAATTATGAGCTTTTTCCTGCATTCCATTAGATGAAGGATCAAAACACTAGGGAGACTGAGTCCTATCTGTGGCTGTGGAAATAGAAAAGATCAGTCTGGTGGGCTGATCAGCTACACTTGGACATGTTGCACACATTGTTAGACATTGTGATAACTGATACAATTAATATATCTGCAGTTTTTTTCTCTTAAGATTTACCATTGTTTACTATAACCTGATAATTGGAATATAAACTTTGTTACTAGCTACAAATTACTTCATCCTTTGCATTTCCTAGATCAGCAATCATGCTGGTATCATGGCCTACATTATCTGCTTCATTTGCAATTAAGGAGTTGTTAATTTTTAAATTGATTGTAAAAAAATAAAATATTTTAAGATAAACATATAATAAAATCAAGCAGCAAATGAAAACATGACTTTTGCTCCTGGTATTTATATCATCTGATACTTATTTTTAAGGTATTTTTTCTAAAATATTTGCAGAATATTAACTTTCCAGCTTTTGGGGGTTTTGTTTTATTTTGGATTATATACTTTATGGTTTGTTTTTCTTGGGTTTTTGGTGTTTTTTTTTTTTGTTGGCTTTTTTTTTAAATTCATATAATAATAAAAGGTGCAGAGAAAGGCAAGAATGGCAGAATTTTGGAGCAGGTTCTCTACAAGGAGTGATGAAGCCAACAAAGAGCTGTCAGCTCCCTGGATTTCCCCAGGGACAGTGGTGATGTCTACAGGTCATATATGAAAAGATGTGATAAACTTCCATAATGAAAACTTAAAGGAATAGACTATGAAGGAAATATAAGAAAACAAATTAAAATTAATTTGTCAAAAAATTATAATTAAATTATGTCTCATTTTTTTAAAGAACTACAAAGGCAAAATAAGAATGCGTCCAAGATGAAAAAAATGATTAATAGGTTCAGTGATATCAGTTAATCAGGAGCACTAACCAAGGATTGCCAAAGTGGAGCATTAGGAGGAACACTGTTGATTCTGAATAAAACATAATTCACCTGTCACACAGTACCCTGGACACCTGCATTTTGTCACTATTGTCATTGCAACATTGGATTTTTGGTCTGACTCAGTAAAGCAGTTCTCAAATTCTTATTGGGAGGAAAAAAAAAAAGTGAAAGCAAAAGGAAGTGTTGCTATGTTTTAGGGAAATATGTTTTAGGAAAATATCTTCAAGATATCTCCTGGCTCAGTAGACTTTATTTTCCAAGGGAGAGAAAAAAATTCTCGTACAGAAATGTTTTCTTAAAAAAAGGATTCCAACTAGCCAAGCTTTTCTGTACAATAGAATATTGGGTGAAGAGAAACTGTGACACGTTCACTTCAATTTACTATATATATTATGTTATCATGCTAATAATTGGAGTAATGTATAATAATTTTATTACTCTAGAATCTTCCTGGATCTAGGGTGTTCAGAGGTAAAGTGGTTTATTTACATTGACTAAGAGTTCATCCATAATTTGTCTTTGAAGAAAAAGAAGAAAAAAAAGGAAAAAATGTAAAAATGATCAATACAGCACTTATGTTAATTTATAGTACACAGTAAATTTTCATGTCTAAGCCATAAGCCAGTAACAGCTGAAGGCATATTACAGAAATTTGGATGTATTCTTAGCACTGACTACATGTGCAATATCCCTGCAATATCGTTGTTGGGGTTTTTTTTTGTTTACAATTGTTACAATACACAGAAACCTTCCTGTTACAGCAGATAAAGTGCAATGAGAGATATTGTCAATTAACACTTCCACACTCTACCACCCCCTACTTCCGATGCAGCGGGGTGATCCTCTGCATCTGTGGACATCACGATTTTCACCTTTCTCCTGCTCAGGGTGAGACAGGGAGTAAAAAAGCAATTTTTCTCAGTTAATCTTCACCATATGCCCTGTCCTGCTTCTGCTATTAGAGTTTTCATTAACGTTTTCAAGTAAGTTACATAAGCAAAGGCACAGCCTAATTAGAAAGAGAAAAAAAACACCCCAAAAAACCCCCACAGAAACCAAGCCAGTTGCTTCTTAGTTCAGTATTTTAATTAAAATGAGATGGAGGGGGAGGAGAGGAAGAAAAAAAAAAAAAAAAGGAAGGGCTTAGTTTAATTCCAGAGAACTCCATAGAGAATGCAGAGAAGCTGAAGTACTTTCAAGGGAGCCAGAGCATTATTTACTAGGAAGGCAATAGAGTCAGCACAGACAGAAACAGTTTCCAAATGTGACCAGTGAGGCAAGTTAGATCTTAAATAACAATTGTGCCTTGCTGCAGGAAGAGTTTCCAGTTCCAAATGTGACCAGTGAGACATGTTAGATCTTAAAAAGCAGTTGTGTTTCTCTGCTTAGATAATAAATTAGTGCTTAAAGGAAACTTGTTTACAAATATCAGTGTGACAGAATTAATTGTAGTAACATCAGCCGATAGTTCGAAAGGCATTTTACATGGAAATACTACAATATTGTCATACAAAGACCTGATGGCTTCCAAAGCTTTAATTCTGTCCTAAGAGTTATCACTTGCAGTAAGCAAATTATATTAGACTTACCATCACTTAAGGTTTTATTAGGAAGTAAACAACAACAGGAAAATTCATTAAAACCAAATCAAAACTGAAAATCCGGAAAGATTCAAATGAAAAAAGAGGCTTATAAAAAGTGGAAACAAGGACAGGCATCCTGGGAAGAGTACAGGGATGCTGTCTGGGAAGCTAGGGACCAGGTTAGGAAAGCTAAGGCTCAGTTAGAATTAAACTTGGCTAGGGATGTTAAGGATAACAGGAAGGGATTCTACAGGTACGTAGGAAATAAAAAACAGACAGGGTCAACGTAGGCCCCCTCAGGAAGCTGTCAGGAGAACTGGCTACACAGGATTTGGAGAAGGCTGAGGTTCTGAATGACTTCTTTGCCTCAGTCTTCACTGGCAAAGGCTCTGGTTGCACCACCCAAGTCTTGGAAGGCAGAAGCAGGGACTGTGAAAATGAAGACCTTGGGCCCACTGTAAGAGAGGATCTGGTCCGAGACCATCTTAAGAACCTGAACTTACACAAATCCATGGGACCTGATGAAATCCATCCGTGGGTCCCGAAGGAGCTGGCAAATGAAGTTGCTAAACTGCTGGCCATCATATTTGAAAAATCATGGCAGTCAGGTGAAGTTCCCAAAGACTGGAAAAAGGGAAATATAACCCCGATTTTCAAGAAGGGAAAAATGGATGACCCAGGGAATTACAGACCAGGCAGTCTCACCTCTGCCTAGCAAAATCTTGGAGCAGATTCTCCTGGAAGGCATGCTAAGGCACATGAAAAACAACAAGGTGGTTGGTGACAGCCAGCACGGCTTCACAAAGGGGAAATCCTTCCTGACCAATTTGGTGGCCTGACATCAATTTGATGGATGGACGACTCGGTGGATAAAGAACTGGCTGGATGGCTGCACGCAAAGAGTTGTGGTCAATGGCTCAATGTCCAGCTGTAGACCAGTGACGAGTGGTGTCCCTCAGGGATCGGTGTTGGGACCGGTCTTGTTTAACATCTTCATCGCTGACGTGGACAGTGGGATTGAGTGCGCCCTCAGCAAGTTTGCCGATGACACCAAGCTGTGTGGTTCGGCTGATACGCTGGAGAGACAAATGCCATCCAGACCTCGACACGCTTGTGAGGTGGGCTGATGCCAACCTCATGAAGTTTAGCCATGCCAAGTGCAAGGTCCTGCACCTAGGTCAGAAAAATCCCAGGCACAGCTGCAGGTTGGGTAAAGAAGAGATTCAGAGCAGCCCTGCGGAGAAGGACTTGGGGGTGTTGGTCAATGAGAAAATGAACATGAGTCGGCTTCAGTGTACGCTTGCAGCCCAGAAAGCCTGCCATATCTTGGGCTGCATCAAAAGGAGCATAACCAGCAGGTGGAAGGAGGTGACCCTGCCCCTCTACTCTGCTCTTGTGAGACCTCACCTGGAGTATTGTGTGCAGTTCTGGTGTCCTCAACATAAAAGGACATGGAACTGTTGGAACAAGTCCAGAGGAGGGCCACGAGGGTGATCAGGGGACTGGAGCACCTCCCGTATGAAGACAGGCTGAGAAAGTTGGAGCTGTTCAGCCCGGAGAAGAGAAGGCTGCGTGGAGACCTCATAGCAGCCTTCCAGTATCTGAAGGGGGCCTATAGGGATGCTGGGGAGGGTCTGTTCATTAGGGACTGTAGTGATAGGACAAGGGGTAACGGGTTAAAACTTAAACAGGGGAAGTTTAGATTGGATATAAGGAGGAAATTCTTTTCTGTAAGGGTGGTGAGGCACTGGAATGGGCTGCCAACAGAAGTTGTGAATGCTCCACCCCTGGCGGAGTTCAAGGCCAGGTTGGACGAAGCCCTGAGTGAGATGGTTTACTGTGAGGTGTCCCTGCCCATGGCAGGCGGGCTGGAACCAGATGATCTTAAGATCTTTTCCAACCGTAACTATTCTATGATTCTATGATTCTAAGTAAAATAAAGGTTTGAAAGTAAATCTGTAATGCCTGACCCCAGAATCAATGATGATGGAGGTCCTTTCCTTATATACACACTCTCAGTCCATTCATGTTTCCCATGTAAAATAGAGTTTCTTCTCCAACATCTGATTATGTCCAGTGTACAGGCACCAGTTTCTTCCTCCATATTTTGCTGGAGAAGAGGGAGGCTTTATCACTACTTATTTCACCAATATAAGCTTTGGGTTCCTCTCGGAAAACTCACACTGGATTTCTGCTACATGGACTATTTTGGCTCTTACTAGTCATTGATTCTTAAATTTTCAGTCTCCCACTTGGAAGAGGGAAAGAAAGGAGCACTCATGAAGAGCAAGCATGTATCTTCCTTCATGTCTGGAGAACCCAAGGACTGACATACAGAAGTCAGGGCAAAACCATCATCATGCTTTCTCTGCTGGCCACTCAGGCACTCAGCTTCTAAAATATCAAACAGGGGAAGAAGCAAATTAAGTTTTCCCATAATGTTTCAGAATGATACAAACACATTTGCGCTCAGGGCAAGACAATTCACATTACTGAGAAAAATCTCAGTTCACTAACATTGCTTTAATGTTAGAAGACATGGACACATACAGTACAAGTTATATACAAGACATTTATGTACATAGAGTATTTCTTTGAATTTTGTGGTTGCAAAACTTCAGATTCAACTATTTGTTTAACTATGAAAAAACAGCATAATATGTTATTTTACCCAGCCCCTCAGCTAGTGTGAAGACTAATTTAGTAAGCACAATAAAATGTATCCTGCAGGGTTATGTAGTTCTGCTTTTGAGTTTGTCTTTGTTTGGGGTTTTGGGTGGTTTCTTTTTATTTTGTTTTTGTTGTGGTTTTGTTTTAACTGCAGTACATTTCCAAAATCATAAACCAGCCAAGACATGACTTTTCTGGAAATCACTACAGAGTAATTTAAAAAATGTAACTTGTAAGATCAAGAATCAGATATAGAATATCAGATATCTAAAAGGAGACAGCTTCTTCCTCCTTCTTTTGTCTTTAATACTGTGTATTATATGACAGTCAACTCACTGAAATATTGGAAATAAATATGTTGGCACTATATTGCAATATCTTTAAAGTGGCAGTTTTACAAATTATGTGACAATGCTAATAATAAACACTGTGGTATACAAAAATCCAATTTACAGTAATATAGTCCCTGTAAAAAATCCCATTCTAATATGCTTAAGGATTTTAATCAGGGAAGCAGAGAATTTCCACAAACACCCTAGTAAAATGTCTACTCAGTCATTTGTATACACATAAGGAATACACACTGAAAAGACATGTTTGGTTGTGTTTTTTTCCCCATCTATTTCCGAGAGTATTTAATTTCTGGATAAGTACTTTTTTAAATAATACATTTCAGATCCATTTTCTGAATTATTTCATTTGTAAAACTCCTCTGAACCGTTAAAACCTGGAAAGAGCCTGAAGATATTTTAATAAAATGCAAAATGGCAGTCTCATGAAAAATAAATAGAAAATCTCTGCAACTGTATACGTTCCTGAAAGACTATGTCATGTGCATTAATTGCATCCAAATATTTCTTAATACAGCTGCAAGCATGACACTGAGCTAAGAAAGGGCATTATGGTCTAGAGTTCACCCAGATGTATTGAGATTGTTAGTAATAAAAATAGAAATAAATGGAAAACATTAATAAGTATAGAAAGCACTTTCTTCCTGTGGACCTGATCTCTCACAAAAGGAAATTGGAAACTATTTCAGGAATATAATTCCAAAGAATAAAGCATATTTGTCTGTTTTAGTGTAGAACACTAAAGTACCTGGAGAAAAAAAAAAAAAAGTTATTTTCTAGAACTAAAACTAGCTTAAAGTTTAGTTACTAAACCAACACATTCCTATGATGTGCTCATTAAGTCCAGCAATTTATTGAAGTGACTTCTATTTGTGGCTTCTTCATTAGTTTTTTCTCAAGCAAAATTCTTTTTCTTAATTGACAGAAAAATAGAAAAAAAGAAGATAATAGCATTTATTTATGTGGTTATTGTTTTCCTGAACATCTTGCAAGAGGTAAATATTTGATAAAACATTCATAAATACAAAGTGGTTTTATGTTTAATTTGTACTCAACATGTAGCATCCGAATTGTATTCGGTTTATCAAAAGTGTAATGTATGGTCAGCCTGCACCTCCATGGAGAACCTACAGTGTGTAGGAAACATCAGATTTTCCAAGCATCCACAGATCACTGCAAATATCCACATACAGTGTGTCTGAGATTCTGGAGACACTTGCTGACATTAGCTACTCTTTAGATAACACTCTGTGTTGACTTCCATTTAAAGCTTATTCAGACTAGAAGATAACAATCTAAATCTGAAGAAACAAGAATGATGTATGTTGTGTTCATGCGGTAGCAACACAACTTCTCCTTAGGAATCCAGTCCCACCCAGGTTTTTAGCCAACTTACCATATATTCAGCAAGGGTTTATGACTTCAGCAGGTGAGATTTCTACATTCAATTGCATTGTTTCAATTTCATTTTCAAAAGAACTTGATAGGATAGGAGTACTTAAAGAATCCACTTTGTTTTCTTTCAGTAGCAGCATTCTTGAAATAAGGCAGAGTGATCTCTAGACATTTCTTTCAAGTGCATGGCTGGTAAACAGCAATGCCAAGCACAAAGTAGTGTCAACATATATGAAAAGGAAAGCGAGAAACCCAAGTTGAATGGATGGAAAGTAGTTCTAGCCATTCTATTCACCTAACACTAGGGAAAACTTTCACCCTACATTCATGTTCAAGTGTCATGCAATACATTTTCATTCTGCTTGAAGTTATACTGACATACAAAATAACAAATCTCTCAGAATCTCAGCTGCTAACTATGTACATTCAAACACATAACAGCAGACCGACATTTCAAAATGTTTTATCTTTTGTTGTTCCTGTGGGCTTGGGGTGCTGTTTCTTGTCCTTTGTGTCAGGTCACCAGAGTCATTATACTTCTAAAAAACAGACCATCAAAGAAAGAATTGCTACTGCTGTAATAATATCAAGTATATATGCAGGATTCTTATACAGAAGTCAGCATACATTTACTGTAGTGTTATCATCTCAATAGAGATTTTCACTTATTGTAACATGATTTCATATCATTAATGAGGTTTGTATACATTTTCCTCACAGAAGTCACTAATACAATAGCTAGAGAGTGAGTCATATCCTTCCCTTGTAATTGTCTCAGGATAAAAATATTGCAATGTATTTATGGCTCATTTTTCTATTACCTTACTACCTTGCATAATTCACAGCATATTTATTATTTATTCAGAGAAATCTGAAACAAGATTATCAACATGGAAGAAAAAATAAGTAGAAACATACAGTCTTGGAAAGGAACACAGACTATCAAAACAAGAATTCTTAATTTTTTAAAAAATGAAATTTAAAATCTATTTAGTTATCGAACTTGCCATTTCCTTATGACTAAAGAAACATTTTGAGTGTTAGTGTTGGCTAAAGTCATATAATGGGAGTAAATATTCTTCATTATTTTTTTTAATATTAACATCTGGAGTTTATTTTAAACAATACCATGGATGCAGTAGGCACTTCACACAGCATATGCCTTCTGTCAGCATGGTTATCTTAATCTCAGCTCTGTTGACACCAGAAATAATACACCAGAAACAAATGTTAGTTCAGTGAGTATCGACTGAGTGCATCTAGCTGGAATGAGGAGTGTTTCAGGGGAGTACTAAGAGTTACAAAGGTGAATACTACAGCAAACCATGTTACACTGTATTGCTTCATCTAACTCTCCCCAGTAAAATGTAGAAAACTGTCATGGAATTTCAGCAACTTATTACCATCCTTTACACTTTAGAGAAAGAGAAAACTTGCAATAAGCTCAAATACTTTATAATGGACAGCTGAAGGACATTCACATGCCGTGTATTTGTAATAGGCATAGGAAACTTATCTATGAGAAGTAATGAGCCCATTAACAACGTCCACAGGAGAGTCTACTATTACATTTTAAATCTGTCTCTATCACAGTTTTCCCACTGGTTTAGGATTTTTCTCTCTCACCAATTTTCTAAAAGCTAATGTGAGAGGCAACTAAAGGAAAAGTTCTAGGGATTTCTGCACCTTGTCATGGACAGGTTAATCAAATCCTCTAATAAGGAAGTGCAATGCCCACATGTCAGTCTAAGCTTTTTCTCCTCTATCAAACAGAAGAGCATTCTTCACTCCCTGGTGAGTTCTTCTGTTTGCTTTTATATTTCCAGATCAACACATCATCATAGGTCAGGTTTTCTGTCAGCTGAAAACACAATACAGAGTCACCCTGAGGACGTACTTTCTCATGCAAAGGACTTAAACGATCCAATAACTTTGCAATAAGTATGGTATAAGTGTCCTGCATTGTCTGCCAGCAGAGCATCCTGAGAGTGAATTCAAAGCCTTTCCACCCCTAAACTTCATGCTTGCATAAAGTATCTTTAAAGACAAATGCAGTATTAGCATACAGTTTTGCTCAGGGTCAGAGGCAATTCTGTAAGATTATTTAGTGGTGTGGTTTTGGTTTTATATATTATAAGTTAGTACCAAAGAGTATATTTTTTTCAGAATATGCATATATGTTTATATATAGAGATAACCCCAAAGGCAGGTATATAGTTAGAATAGAAATTATCATCTAACGGTTGTGCCAGAGTATGAGTTTGGTTATTCACATATTAAGACTGAAGCTAAAGCAAATGTACACATACAGGCAGAGCATATTAAGCAAAGTGTAGTAACTATATGCTTTCCCTGAACCCAGGTATTTACATTCCCAAATACTGTAACTGTGAGCAGTGTATAACCATTTTTAACATTATAGCACTGCTCATAGGCGTAACCAGCAACAGGAGCCCCTTGTTTGTAACACGTTGAAACATAAACATGCAAATAATATGTAACCAAGTAAAAGCAAATGGAAACTTTTGGAACACTTGCCCAAGGGGGTAAAGAAAAAAGTGCTCACAGCAGTATCCACAAGATAAAACCAAGAATTAGAACAGGGGAGAGAGAGCTTATATCAGAGTCGCATTTGCTTGTCTCTTGTCCTTTATACTGAAAGGGTACAGTGAAAAAAGGTAAAGATAATCCTGCAAAACAAGCAAGAAAGATGCCTGGTAAAACCAAAAAAACTCCTTGTCCCCAGAATTGGATAAACTATGTTGGGAGCAAATGTGATCACCATTTTTCTTTTGGGAACAGATATTAGAAATGTAAAAGAAAAAAAATATATATATATATACCTCAAAGGTAAATATATATATATATATATATCTCGAATGTAAGAGAGGAAAGAAGAGCAACTTAGAAAATACCCATGATTTTTCCATCTTTCCTTGTGGAAGAGTTCTCAAACTTAATGACCTTGGCCTTAGACCGAAAAAGATCAAGAACTCCAGCCGTCAGCATTAATCATAGGGTAGCAACTGAGTGGTATTGTATATCCACAGTTTATATAGACTTTTGAAGATTGTTTGAATATTTAGTGGTAACAAATGACAATGAATAAGAATTCAGCATTGGCGATGTGTATTTTGATGGTTTAATGTAAATACAGAAAAGTATTTTCTTGAAGTTTGAAAATGGCCTGATTTACCAGTCTTTTAGAGTCTCCCATGATAATCACTAGTTCCATAATTGGCACTAATATAAAATATATTTAGATGTTTGCAGTTTTTTTTGTTGCAATATGATTGATCATAGATGTAAAAGCTTTCCATTATTAGAAAGGATATGCAAAGGCGAAAAAGGAGATTTTACTCTATAGGTGTTAATAAGGAAGATATCTAAACGCTAGCAAGTCACAATAGATCTGTGGGGATTAGTAAAAAGGGCTAGTGAAGTTCAGGGAGAGTATATGTTTCAGTCTCATATTCAAACATATAATGACATTATGATTATTATAATATTTACTGTACAAACTATATGACTGACTAGCCAGTGAATATGATGGGAGTTTCACGTCTAGGTCTGTGTAACTACCCATATGATAGATACCAAACTTGAGGTGAATTAAATCCCACTTTTGATAGAGAGGGAATATATCGCAGAGATCAGAATCCAGCAAGATCATTAAATATAGAACAAGAGCCTGAAGAGAGCCTTGTCTGGGTTTGCTTCTAAACCCTAGGGAGTAATTAGATGATAACACAGACCCTGAAAGAGTGCTAGGTGTTGAGGGCTACCGTGTATCTACATCCATTGAAGGTGACTAACCATCAGAAATAGGAGGAAGGAGCGTGACAGACTGAAAATTATATATTTCAGGAAAAGCAGACCTGATGAGCATAGAAAAGTGTTAGAAAAGCCTCCTGGAAGACTATTAGGAAGTGATAACAGGTAAAAGAGAAACATCTAATTCTGTAACTGTCCTCACGCATTCTTCTGATCAGAAGAATTACACACACACATAAAAAAAAAAAACACAAAAAAACACCCAAACCACAAAAAACACAAAACCAAACAAAAAACAAACAACCACAAAACAAAACAAACAACAAACCAAAATCAAAACCAAAACCAAAAAACAACATAAAGACAAAAGTTTTTAATTCATTGCTTGCTTTTATCTTCAGAAAACAAACAAAGAAACAAAACAAAAAAAAAACCCAAACCCCTAAACTTAACTAACTAGTTGGATATTTCTGTAACAGAAAAACATATAAAATCTCAGCATAGACTAAAGGAAGAAATTTTAAGGTATCGAGAAAAATCCGGTAGTTCTCAGATAATCCAGGTTTGAGGAAATTCACCTCTGAGTGCCTAAGATAATAGCTCAAATAATATCATCAACATTAAAAATGATCTATAGCAAGGCACAGAAGCATGTGACACTACAAGGGTCTATTTTTTTTTTTTTAAGTAAGAAATTAGAAGCAAGAACATTATAGAACTTCAATTAACCTTAATTTCTTCCATGTTACAAGAACAATTAACCTGAATAGTTGTAAAAACATAGCAGAAAACAAGTAACATTAGTTACAGAAATTGGTTTCTGTTTAAAAAGAAATGCCTATTCTTAGGCAAAAATGCTCAGTTTTATGAAACTTTAAGGAAACAGACAGCTAAGAAGTATTTCTGAGGGAAAAGATCAAGTATTTAGTAACACAATTCTTAAAGGAGGAAAAATAGTGACTTCTAAATAGCTGGATATTCTTGAGACACCCTGCTCCATATAGGCAAGATCTCACTTGCAGGCCTGTAGTCATTATGAGGCTCTGATCTTCAATGAAGTTTAGATGAAAACAATTAAAATGCCTGGAGTTCTATGTCACTGATGAGGAGAGATTAAAAGAACAGAAGTTATTCAAAGGTGAGGAGGATGAGGGATGATTCTATATTAATATTCAAACATATAAAAAACTGCTGCAAAGGTAAAGGAAATGAGATAATGTCTTCTTTTTTGTCCATAATAGATGATAGCGCAAACGTAATGGGTGTAAATTTTGTCAAATCAGATTAAAAGCATATATAAAATTCCACAATCTTCTGCTAGAATATGAGGCTGGACTATATGACCTTGAAAGGTCCATCCAGCTCTATTTTTCCCTCAATTTATGTGGAAAATTAAGCCCAAAACATACACTGTATTATTTAAAGTAGGTATATGGTTTTAATTGAATTTTAAGTGCCTAAGATGTGGATTAATTTCCACATACAAATGTTATAGTGAATTGAGGAAATGCAGACTACTCACGATAATAATGCAAATAATTTTGCATGTGCTTCTGTAAGCCTGTATAAAATTAGTTACTTGTGTATGTGTCTCTAAGATCTGAATTTTTGTGTTAACCACTCAAAACTGTATATCAGAAACTGTTAGCAGATGATTAATTCATATCTATGCTAAATGCCACAAATCTGATCAGTGGCATAAATTTTCAAAGCAAACTGCCAAAGATGGAAAGACACACCATCGTAAGACTTGTATGTATATGTTTATAAATTTAGAGATACAGACTAGTTCACTGTCAGATGAGATATTAATGCATGTTGACAAGAATGAGGTACGGTTGGGTCTCATGCTGAAATGCAAAGTAGTATTGCAGGTCAAAATGGAAGTCAAAATTACTGTTGTCAAAATGCCTTTTCCTTGTAAAGTCATCCTTAAATAAATATTCATCATTTTTCCCCTTTGAATCCCTTTCTTTTCCCCTTTCTTTCTTTGTTGAAAGAAAAATTTGGATTTCCATCTTAAAAAAAAAAAAAGTAAACAGTTATGATAATAAGCATGACTTTTTTTTAAGTGACAGAAGTATTGTAGATGCTTTATGAATTATTAGAGAAAATGATTGGTCTGGAGGGAAAGATCTAACTTGGAGCCAGAAGTAAATGGAAGAACTTATTTCTCACTAGGTACTGCATAAATTCCTGAGGGAATTTCATAGGCCTTGAAAGAAAAACATTTGAAAGATGAGAGACATCAACTGCAGAGGGTTAGCAAAAATGAATCGTATTGCTTTTTAAAAATTATGTTCATTGTTGACTTACTTATGATATGCAGACCATTCAGCTTTCTCTAAAAATAATGCTTGACATCCGTAATGATATTTTCAGACACATTTGCAAGCTAAAGTTTTCATATGATTGGAATGTAAGAGCAAAAGTTCTGTTACATGAAATCAATATTCTGAATCTGAGGAGATTATATATATGCATATAAAAGGAAATCAAGTGCTCTTTGCTAAAATATCTATGATCTAGGCTGGTTTACGTATTCTACAAGGAATGTATTCCTTTGAATATGTGTGCTCCAAATTAATAGGCTACATTCATGCAACGAAGGATTTCTGGAATAAGCATTTCTGGAATAAGACTTGATATTCTGAGACATTTACGTACCTTTTTTTCACTTAATATTGAGCTGTATATACAAAGATAAGTACGTGAATTTGAAAGAAGATTATAGTATTTCTAATAATGAAATATTATAGTAAAATGGGAAAACAAACATAAAGCCTGGAAAAATTGTTCAAGCAATTGTTTAAATACAAAAGGACATTGGCAAAATATTTTTCCAAAATGATGAGTGAGTCCTAACAGAGGATTAGGAAAAGATGGGACTGCTTTCGGATATAATCAAATCAAAATATTGGGACAGAAGAGCCAATAACACGAGTCCAAGGTTAATAAAATCTTCTGATGTAGAGCAGATATGACAGTTGCTGACTGGATTCAAGTGCTAGTGCTCAAGGTTTAAGAGTATATCCAATAAATAATCTAACACAAGTATTCCTTTTAAAATTGAAAGTTCCTATAATCTCCAAACAAAAGATCTAGTCCTCCATGCCTCTGTAGATGCATTACAGGAGAGAGAGAAAAACAAAACAAAGCAAAACAGTTCTTATTTTTTTTTAATAAAAATGCTTAAAAGAGAGATGATCTAATAAAAATAACCTACATACTGTGTTACATAAACCTTGGGAACCATATTCAAGCTGAATAAAGAAAAGAAGAGCACGAAGTATGAAATTTAAGCAAGAAATCTTTGGTGGGTATTTTTTTTGTATGTTGTTTTAACTAGATTGATAAACTTACTCTTCTTCAGTGATAAAACTAAAGCAGGCTTAGTTGCAAAGAAAAAATTATGAAAATTAAATTAGTCTTAATCTGACAATGTACTAGAGTTTAACAGCTATGTATATCACTACTACACTTACAGGTACTGATCCATCCAAAGAAAGAAATTACTTGAGCTATAAAATACTTGATAACCACTTGTTAAATCCAGATTATTTTTCCCCTTAACTGAAATATTTGCTAATTTCTTGTTAGGTCAGAGTTTATATTTTTTTAAACTTTCAGTTAACTTGCACTATTTCAGTATTTTGCAAAAAAATGTACAGAAAGTTTATTCAAAAAAGGATAGGGAAGGAAAAACACTATAGTTCATCATCATGACATTCTCATGACATGCTTAAAGATATGATGCTCATTGAGAAGCTAATTAGGTTACTACACTACTTATTTGGTGGTGTAATTTTTTGCTGCCTTTTGTGGATTGCACTTTATTTTAGTACTGTTAGAAATCATAATTTTGTTAATTCCACAACTTCTTATTCATTTTGATATAAGGGAACCTAGATTTGCAGTAAGAAAAACTTAAAATGAGCCATTCACAGGTTCTCAGGTACGTATTATCTGCTATGTATTAGTAGAACCACAGAGATCTCTTAGAGGTATAATAAACTGTTAGAGTTTATACAGTACTATTTTCTTTTCTTTTGTAAATAGTCATAATACTTGGGAAGAGGATCCCTTTGATTTGTTTCTCATTCTAAAGCATGTGGATAGGGTGATTTTTTTATGTATGTAATACCATTATCAAAGAAAACAAAAAAAAATGTTTGTGAAGGCATGAAATAGATAACAGAAGAATTGTCTCTGAAACTCTGTTGAAATCTTTTAAGGAGTATGTGTTGTCTTATTAATCATCATATTTTTTGTTGCGTATATTTAGAGACCTCAGATGGTTTAGACCCCAGTGTTAAACACTGTGCTACCACTTTTCAAAATCTTGAAAGTGAACTGATAAGATATAGTAGCTAGATAATGCATGGGCATAAAATGTGCAAAATGAGAAGAACAAAAGAAAACATCAGATGAATTTTCAGTAATTTAATGTGTGTACGATGCTTTGGATTTGGCACTGGGATTTTATATCTTCTTGTAATGTGTTTCCCCTTTGGACTTCTTCTTTGAAGGACTTCTGTTACAATAATTTTATCAATTGCCTTACAGCTCTGTACAGAATATCAGTATTTTACTAGAGATGGGCACAGAGTCATAATGAACAATCACTTAATGGTGGTCTGGCTCTAAATAACATAGCACAAAGTCCACAGAGCATATTCCTCTTTCTTTATTCAGTTCTCACTGCCTTTCAACAACCATCTCCCTAGCATCCTCTACAGAGAGCTGCTCAGAATCACAGCTTCCAGAGGTGTCATCAGGGTGTATGTACAACTGACTCCATCCAGAATTGTTTACGTTACCAAATTCATGTCTTCTGATTTAGTCATAATTCTCTATTGAAGGTGACATTTTCAGATTGTCCTTCTCTTCCACCTGGCTGAAGGCAAGGCCCCTCTAATTGCGATGATTTCTCACTTTTTGTAAAAAGGGGTTAGCATTCCTAACCAGGGGTTAGTCAGGGTAAGGGGTTAGTCAGAGTACAATCAGCTCTTTCACTCCGTCTGAGAAACTGCCTATCAGAGACTGAAGCAGCAATTTTCTTGGAAGGATCCCTATTCACTGTTGTTTTAGTTTACAATTTACATACCCATTTCTCCAGAACTGATGCAGGTTTTCCATCCCACTTTCTCATGTCTTCTCCATGATCCCACAGGTAAAACCATGGGGTGCCCCATTCTGGGCTGGATGTTGAAAGGCAGGATCTCCTCTACACATCACACAACTGTTGCTACATGGACAAAGAGGGCTGTGCTAGACATACAATGAGCTTGAGTAGGAAATCCCAGTCATCCAGTAATCCTAGAAGCCATCATGGACTGGCCAGAGGGCAAAAATTTTGGAATGCCACCAGAGGAGCAGGTGATGTATGCTGAAGAGGCCCCACCATATAATAAACTGTCAGAAAGTGAAAAGCAGTATGCCTTGTTTACTGATGGGTCCTGCCTGTGCGAAAGCACTGGAGATGGAAGGCAGCTGTATGGAGCCCCCAATGACAAGTTGCAGAAACTGCTGAAGGAGAGGGTGAATCGAGTCAGTTTGCCGAGGTGAAAGCCATCCAGCTGGCCTTAGGCACTGCTGAACGAGAAAAGTGGCCAGTACTTTATCTCTATACTGACTCATGGATGGTGGCAAATGCCCTGTGGTGGTGGCTGCAGCAAGGGAAAGCAAACCCATCTGGACTGTTGTCCTGTGGCAAGATATCGCTGCCTGGGTGCAGAACCTGGTAGTGAAGGTACATAGATGCTCATGTATTCAGGAGCTGGGCCACTGAGGAACCCCAGAACAACCAACTGGTGGATCAGGCTGCTAAGACTGAAGTGGTTCAGATGGATTTGGATTGGCAACATAGGGTGAATTATTTTTATCCAGGTGAGCCCATGACACCTCAGGCCATCAGGGCAAAGATGCAACGTACAGATGGGCTAATGATCGAGGGGTGGACTTAACAATGGACACTATTGCCCAGGTTATTCATGAACATGAAACGTGCTGCAATTAAGCAAGCTAAGCAGTTAAAGCTTCTCTGGTATGGAGGACGATGGCTGAAGTATAGATATGGGGAAGCCTGGTAGATTGACTCTGTCACACTCCCATCCACCTGCCAAGGCAAGAGCCATGTGCTTACAATGATGGAAGCAACCAGCAGATAGCTGGAAACGTACGCTGTGCCCCACTGCCCAGAACACTAACCTGGGCCTTGAGAAACAAGTCTTGTGGCAACACGGCACCCCAGAAAGAAGTGAGTCAGACAATGGGACCCGTTTTGGGAATAACCTCGTAGACACTTCAGCCAAAGTGCATGTCATCAAGTGGGTACAATGGGCTCTTAAAAACTATACTGACAGCACTGGGTGGTGGGACTTTCAAAGTGTATTGAAATGTGTATTGGGATACATATTAACCAAAAGCCACCTGGACGGTCAACAACAGAGGAACTGCCAACAGGGCTGGTCCAGCCCAGTCAGAACTTTTACGTACTGTAGAGGAGGACAAGGTTCCTGTGGTGGGCATAAAGAATTTGCTGGGGAAGACAGTCTGGGTTATTCCTGCTTCAGGCAAAGGCAAACCCACTCATCTGATTGTTTTCACTCAGGGACCTGGGTATACTTGCTGGATAATGCAGGAAGATGGGAAATCATCGAATCATTCATAGAATAGTTAGGGTTGGAAAGGACCTTAAGATCATCTAGTTCCAATCCCCCTGCCATGGGCAGGGACACCTCACACTAAATCATGTTGCCCAAGGCTCTGTATAACCTGGCCTTGAGCACTGCCAAGGATGGAGCATTCACACCTTCCCTGGGCAACCCATTCCAGTGCCTCACCACCCGCACAGTAAAGAACTTCTTCATTATATCCAATCTAATAATGCCAGTGTGTACTTCAAGGAGATTAAATTTTGGGTAAAAGCAGCCAATGAACTCAACTGTATGCTGTTGACTGCTATATATAATGCTTCTACAGAAGCTAAATGCCCATCTCCACCACTCTGCATTTTGAAAAGAAAACGTGTACTCTCATGCTCATTGGCAGAGAATAAAGCCATGGGAAAAGCCAGCAGAAGCATTGGGATTCCCCCAGTACTGTTCTCAGGTCACCATCGACTGAACCTGACTTCCCTCCAATTGATGAAACCAGATGTGTCCAGGGACCAGACAAGTTCAGAGGTGTCATCAGCAGGCAACAATCCAACACGACACACTGTCTATCCTGCCTTGAAAGACTGTGCTGTATAGTGCTGTATTTTGGCTTTAGTCTGAGAACAACTCTGATAACACACCAGTGTTTTAATTGTTGCTAAACAATGCTTATGCTGATCAAAGACTTTTCAGTTTCTCATGCTGTGCCAATGAGGAAGGGCACAAGAAGCTGGAAAGAAGCTTGACACCTGACCCAAACTAGCCAAAGGGTATTCCATACCACAGCATGTCATTCCCAGTATAATAACTGGGGGGAGTTACTGGGAAATTCAGATTGCTTCTCGGGTTAGGCTGGGTATTGGTCGGTGGGTGGTGAGCAATTGTATTATGCATCATTTGTGTTTATTGGTTTGGGTTTTTTTTAACTTTCACTTTTTAGTTTTATATTCTCTCCCCTTCTTATTTCCCTTATCATTATTATTAGTAGTAGTTTTATATTATACTTCAGTTATTGGACTGTTCTTATCTCAACCTATGGGATTTACATTCTTTTGATTCTCTTCCCTGTCCTGTCCATAGAGAGTGTGAAGGGTGGGAATTAGCAAATGGCTGGGTGTTTTTGAGCCACTGTCTGGGATTATACCACAACAGCACCTAAAAATCAGAAAAGCATCTCTTGGATGTACTCAGTACAGTCTGTCAGGAACTGCAGGATGTCATGTTGCACAGGTACTTCTGCTCTGGTTGCGCCACTGCCTTGTTCCCTGTGATGAACTGTACAGATAAAAACTTTAGTGGTCACCTGCCCAGTATAAGAAATACTCTTCTGGACCACAAAATTAATCACAGTATTAGTTGCATCTTAGTACCATTTCTGAACATATTTCCTTTACCTCTTTTTGTTTGAAAAGATCAACCCCGAAAATAACTGTCTTTAACTGCAAAAACAGGCAATGCCTTTATTTTCCTCCTAATCAGGTCGATGAACTTCTGCCAGACATCTTTTATGGAAAAACAAACTCACAAAAATTCCATTATTTCTCCAGCAAGCAGCATCATAGAGTTGTTTCAGATCTGTGCTGTTATTGTGCTCATTATTATTCCTATTATTACCAAAAACTGGAAAACCTAGAGTAAACCTGATCATTTCCATTTTTTTCTTAGAAAAAACTTTTTATGCAGTATCAGCTGCCAGCACTGAAGCTTCTTTATCCCCCCACTCCAACTTTCTTTTTTTAGCTTTGTCAAGAGGCACTTGCCTTTTAAAAATAACACAATACAGAAGATCGTTATAAAATGAAGCATTCAAGTTTTGATGATCTGTTTCCTCTTAATTGACAACTATGAAAAGCTATGGTAGTGCAGCTGTCATATTCTTACTCAGCAGTTACCTTCCAGGAAAAGAAATCATTCCATGATTTTCTCCATGCTAGCTAACTAGTTTCCTGGGGGCACAAATGGGGAAAAGAGTACAGTCATAGCTTCTTTCAACTTTATGTAAATAAGTTTTTAATAAAGGAAAAAAAAATAGATAAAAATTATTCATTAAGTTGAATGTCAGCTGATGCTTCTTCCATTCTGCAGATGGAGTGGCTTTGTTGGAAAGTTCTGTTTCTTATTGTGGGCAGTATTAATAGATAATTGATTATTATTTTAAATAAATAACAGCTATCCATGTATTTGGAAAACCAACACCTCCTGAAAACTGTAGAATATTCATGTTAGTATGTACCAGCACTCATTTTAATAAGCTTTCCTGAATTGAATTAGAATTTAGAATATGTATAAGGTATTAATTTAGATTTTTTTTTCTAGATTAATTAACTCCCTCGTTGTTATTAGTAGTAGTTTCAAATATCAAGTTGTGATTCTCTGCTGTTTGGTGAAGAATGCTGAAGACCAAACGCAACTTTAGAATGAATAAGGTGTCTACAAGCAACCAGTCAGAGATTTTATGAGGTAGTGTCTGAATGAAGGTTCGTGTTTTCAGATCATGAAAAGATGTAGAGAAAATTCGCAAAGTAAAGGATTCCAAATGTACAAGCATACAACTCACAACATGTATTACATGCTATTTGCCCTCTCAGGTTCTGTGATTAAAAATTTATAGCTTTTAAAATTTTTATGTTATTTCTAAAAAGACTAGCCATAAAACCAAGCTTTTCAGATGTGAACTGACTATAAAGAGATGTTATTACTACTGTGGAACACTGTAGGAAGTCTAACTAAGAGGAATTTAATCCCCTTTTTACACTCCATAATCTCATTGAAGGGTCAAGTTTACAGGCCACAGAAGCCATGTCTATGAAACTATAAAGTATTCAGTTGCTGATCATTTTAGCAGATAAAGTAGAAAAAAGAAAATGACAAAAATCTTTGAGAAATGAGGCTTGAGAGTGGCAGAATGAAAAACAGAAAAAGAATAGGTCACAGCACAGTAACTGACATGAGTAAGGATTACTGAACATAAGAAAAAGAAAACTGAAAATATGGTACTAAAGGGAGTAGGATTTCTTTACGTACAGTCCCTACATAATCAATTTAAAAAAAAAATAGATGAGAGGCATATTTTGTGACAGAAAGGTAACTGTATTTGTTCTACTATTACTGTTCGAACCTAATAGCTATATTACTGTGAGTCCTATCATGGAACAAAGAATGTGAAATCCTAAACTCATTTTCTATCTAGTCCATGGAGCTTAATTAGAAAGAAATCCTCAAAGACAAAAGTGTTATAGTAATATGAGAGTTAAATTTCCTAATGTCATTATGTCACAAAATAGGTCAGAAGAGATTATAGGCCATGGTGAAAAAATAGAGCAGAATTAGCCATCTTTTCATTCAACAAAAAGTGTCTTTGCCGGGAAAGGAGACTTAATGCTAGGTGGAAGAGACTTAGGGATCTTAATATTTTCCCTTTCTTGCTGAAGTCAGCTTGTACATTAAAAAATCATGTATGTCTGAGCAAAGAAATTTAAACAGGTGCCAAACAGCAGTGTACTAAATTTTGTTCTCAGTTAAGTAAAATGAATAGACAATACAGTAATGATAATATAAACCAGGTCAGTGGACTGAGGAAAAGGAAGTATAATTCATTAAAAATAGAGTTTGAAATGGATCACCAGTGAGTGAGGGCAGCCACAGTAAGTGCTCTTCCCTGCTTCATGGGACCACCAAAAAAGACACAAGATCAGCTCAAGTTAATTTGGTGGGAAGCAAGGAACGGAAGACATGAACTCAAAGGTATACAGAATTAATTAATTTCTCTAGTTTACAAAAAATGTACTCTTCTGTGAAAGAATAAAACCTGTGGTCCCTGAGAACAGATTGCTTTTGCATCTCTGAACTTACAATGAAAAGCAGCTTTACATGAAAGCATTTTCATTGAAACATGATTGTTTTTTTTTTTAGTTAAAGGAAATATTATTTCTGAAGGAAAAAATACTTTATGTGATTGAAAAGCAATGTAAAGTGATAATCTGCTACTCCAACCAAACAGCACTTGGTACATGTTCTCTGGCAGAATGTTAATGTTCTATTTCAGTGCAAGCTTAATGACCTTTAATGGTGTCTTAAGTAAGCTATTCTTTGTAAAAGTTATCTGTTTCAGTGTTAACAAAATTGCAGACTGACAAACTTACATTTTTGACAAAACCTGTCATTCAAAGTTAAAGTGGATTTCTTTGTAAGTTTGACATTTATAGTTCTCAGAAGCCTCTACCAATGGTAGTGTCATAACACTGGCTGCTGATTGTCTAGAACAATATTGTTCACTTGAGCTCAATCATACATTACAAATTTAAGATAAATTTTAATGGTAGGAAACTATAGAAAAGTAGTTTTAAATATTGCAAAAGCATGTCACCTTTTGAAAATGAAGGGTGAGAAAATGAAAGAGGATATCTGAAAAATTATAAAAGGGGATGCACACAGAACTTGCTCTTACTTTCATTATCTATACGGATCAGGAACAACATATCTGGAATCTGTTGAATTATATCAGACTTTCTAGTCTTCAGATATCAGATATTTTAGCTTGATTCTTTTTCAGTAGTGAACTCAATGTTTTTGACCAGACATATATTGTCAAGTATATCTCTATGAAATATTCAGAATTTCATATAGTATTTATATTCTTCATTAGATCTGAGTGACTGAGTGAATAAAAATTGGTTATAAAGTTCAAAAAAATTATAGGAATGGATTCTGAAGAAAAATAGAGATTAAGGAGCAAAAATTCTAATCTGCAATTTAAAGCATCATAAGAATCTGCAAAAAAAAAATTGTATAAACTTCCATGGAAAGAAAATTATATTGCAATTTATGTTCAGAAAAGAGAAATAGCACAGTTATAGCTGAGCCAGGAACCTAGTTAGGTTCAGGACAATAAATAGGATACCACTTGCTACAGAAACCAACAAAAAAAAAAAACAACCGAAAAAAACAACCAAACTGACAAACCTCACAAAACAACCAAAGAAAAACAAAACCCCAAACCAACTCCCAAACTAACTCTAAACCACTTTAACATTGAAAGTTAGTCTAAAATTTAAGTTTGCTTTTTGGTTTTGTTTTGTTTTGTTTTGTTTTTTGTAAGCTTTTTTTGCTGGGAAACACACATTGGCATTGTCGGTTTAAGCCCAGCCATAACTCAGAACCATGAAGCTGCTCTCTCACTCCCCACCCTTCCCCTCCCCCACTCCCGGAGGGATGGGGAGGAGAACTGAAAGAATGTAACTCCCATGGGTTGAAATAAGAACAGTCCAGTAACTAGGGTGTAACACAAACCACTACTGCTACCACCAATAATTATAAGGGAAATAACAAGGGAAGAGAATACAACTGCTCACTATCCACCAACCGATACCCAGCCTGACCAAGCAGTGATCTAGCCTTTCTGGGTAACTGCCCCTAGTTTACATACTGGGCATGACATGCTGTGGTATGGAATACCTCTTTGGTTAGTTTGGGTCAGGTGTGCTGTCTCTGCTTCCACCCGGCTTCCCCTCCTCCCTGGTAGAGCATGAGGCTCAGAAAGTCCTTGATCAGAGGACCTGAGCAGCAACTAACAACAGCAGTGTTATCAGCGCTGTTCTCAGGCTGGAAGTCAAAACCACAGCACTGCACCAGCTACTAAGGAAGGAGAAAAATGACTGCTGCTGCTGAACCCAGGACAGGCATTGATTCTTTTGGGGGCTGGTGAAGGTGGTATTAACTTTCAAAAGACTTTTTTCAAAAGTGCAGTGTTAATACTAGGGGTTTCTTTCTGCCTGTACAGTATGCAATTGATCAAATATCCAATTTAATATAAACTTTTAACATAAATAAAATCTATCTAACTATATTTTTGTTATTCCTTCTTTGCTGTTCTCCCACTGCTGTAACCTCTCCTGGAATCCAAGACTGCAAAATATGGCAGCAGATATGATGATAGCAAGTGCATAGCAATCAGCAAGCTGTCTGACTTTGCATACTGTAAAGGAAGTGCCACTTAAATAAAAGGGTTGCTTTTTTGGTGTTTTGGTTTTTTTTTAATAAATTTGTGTGGCGGAGAAGACTGAGGAGGGCGATTATGTCATCTGTCTTTTAAGTCTGAGCACAGAGAATTGAGAAATTCTCTGGCCAGGTTGGACAATGGTTTGGGTGACATGGTTTAGTAGGAGGTGTCCCTGCCCATGGCAGGGGAGTTGGAACTAGATGATCTTAAGGTCCTTTCCAACCCTAACTATTCTATGATTCTATGATTCTATGAAATAAATAAGTGGAAATACAGGCAGAGGAAAAACAGACATTAACTATAAACGGCAATTCACTGAAACAGAAGAAAAGCAGTTAAAACCAGAAAAATATCCCAAAAGCAGTTAAAACCATAAAAATATCCCAACCCCATAAATTGCTCAAAAGTCCATGAAAATGGTGAAGATTTATAGTTCAAAGCTTGTCCTGGTATGAGGTTTCTCAAATCGCATGCACAAAGTTTGCAGAGATGTCAGAAGCAAGAGTAGAGGACAGCAGATTATAGTAAAACAGGATGTTGTTCACTTGCTCCTTTGTCTTTTTCACTCTGTGGAACAGGGAGAAAAAAAGAAAAAGACCAGGAAAACATGAACTGTATTTTACCACAGTGCAAACCAATAATTTCCAACATGTATTTCTAAAGTTAACATCTTTATGGAGTGTGAGCTAAGGAATTTTCAGAGGTTAGCAGCATTTCTGTTCTATGTCTATAACAAGAATTTTTCCTATATATAAATATAGTAAAGAAATAATATAAATGAGAAAACAAGAAGTTGTAATGTCAATGTGCCAAAAAAAAAGAAAAATAGTTCAAGAACTTATCAAGGTGACAGCATCTCAGAACCTTTTTCTTCTAATCTATTTTCTGTAACTCTATGAAGAGTTTGTGTGAGATGCTCACTGCTGGGTGTTTTGTAATACATAATAAGATTTGTTTTGCTGACTCTGTTGACTGTGCCCACAGCATAATTAGAGATTTTTTCTGCTGACTGGGCTGAAGAAAGTATCTGGAATCACATATAACTTTAAAGCAAAAGTCTAATATGCACTCATGCAGAGACCAGCTACAAAACTGATGAAATTTATGGTTACTAAGCACTGAAGGTTTGTAGACGTCACCTTCCTTATGTGGTAGGATGAGCTTGCCAAATCAAAGTTGTATCAAAGTAACACCAGGGGAAATCTTAAACTTCTTCTATTCCGCTCCAACCCAGCAAGAAGTTCTTGCTGAAATAAACATCATTGTACAATAGCCATCAACATATCAATGTGAATCTGAAGAACATTCCAAAGTGGAAGTGAAGGTCTATTGGAGTAAATTAGAGGATGCCTTTATGCTGAGATGTGCTCATTTCCAAATAGTTTCCTATTCCATATAATCTCCTAACCCATAACAGGAAAATGGGTTGAGAAAAACCTTTTTTTTTTTTTATTTTATGTATTTTACTTGCCACTGACTTCACATAGTGATCTATTTATGTTCTTACATAATTCGTCTTTTAATTTGGACCAAGTTGAGCAGATGGGGCTGTTTCTTTTATTCTTTAAATATGAGGAATATTATATCATCCTAAACAAGCAGCCTTCCGTAATGAAAATATTCCCTCTCAGTTAATTTCCAGAAGTATGCACAAGAGAGTCCTCAAAATTCTCACAGATATATATTTACATGTATTTTTAATTCTAATATCACTGAATTGTACCTGAAGCTTGCTCTCTGTGCACTGTTTAAAATAAAGTATTGATTTTGCCGTTTCCTATTCTGTTGCTCTTTGTTTACCTCAACTGCCTTTTCTCTAACTTCTCCATGTACCTTGAGTTTGTTCTTTATTTCTCTTTCATGTATTTACATATTTTACATATTTTAATATCTATCTATCTCTTGCATATATTTACATAAAATTTTTGAGCATAATAAAAATATTCTTTTTTTGGATACTAATAAAAGGTCAACATTTTTATTCTTATTACATCACCTGTTGTGCAACTATGATGGAATGGACAAACCTGATGACTCCATCATGCATGTCCCAAGAATTTCCACACAAAAAGCCATATATTTCAGGGCATAAACAATCCTTTGAACTCCATCTACACGTTCAGTTTGATAACATATACAACTTAGTAAAAGCTGTGAAAATACTGATTATAAATATAGTCAAACATGTCAGTGATGTAATTGTTATAAAATAATTTGTAGAAAATAAAAATGTACAGACTTGGAAGAAAAAGACTCAGAGCCTCTTTTGACTCTTGAATATTCTGCAAACTTCCTTTAGTGATATCCTCCTATTCCATTTCATATCCAACATTTTGTTAAGGTCAAAATTGCACTTAAAAGATCACAGAATCATAGAATCATAGAATAGTTAGGGTTGAAAGCACCTTAAGATCATCTAGTCCCAACCCGCCTGCTGTGGGCAGGGACACCTCACAGTAAACCATATCACTCAAGGCTCTGTCCATCCTGGCCTTGAACACCGCCAGGGGTGGAGCATTCACAACTTCCTTGGGAAACCCATTCCAGTGCCTCACCACCCTCACAGTAAAGAACTTCTTCCTTCTATCCAATCTAAATTTCCCAGTTTACATTTCAACTCGTTACCTCTTGTCCTGCCACTACAGTCCCTAATGAAGAGTCCCTCCCCAGCATCCTGATAAGCCCCAGTCAGATACTGGAAGGCTGCTATGAGGTCTCCACACAGCCTTCTCTTCTCCAGGCTGAACAGCCCCAACTTTCTCAGCCTGTCTTCATACGGGAGGTGCTCCAGTCCCCTGATCACCCTCGTAGCCCTTCTCTGGACTTGTTCCAACAGTTCCATGTCCTTTTTATGTTGAGGACACCAGAACTGCACACAATACTCCAAGTGAGGTCTCACAAGAGCGGAGTAAAGAGGCAGGATCACCTCCTTTGACCTGCTGGTCACGCTTCTTTTGATGCAGCCCAGGATATGGTTGGCTTTCTGGACTGTGAGCACACACTGCCAGCTCATGTTCATTTTCTCATCGACCAGCATCCCCAAGTCCTTCCCCACAGGGCTGCTCTGAATCTCTTCTTTGCCCAACCTGTAGCTGTGCCTGGGATTGCTCCGACCCAGGTGTAGGACCTTGCACTTGGCATGGTTAAACTTCATGAGGTTGGCATCAGCCCACCTCACAAGCATGTCAAGGTTCCTCTGGATGGCATTCCTTCCGTCCAGCCTATCAACCGAACCACACAGCTTTGTGTCATTGGCAAACTTGCTGAGGGCACACTCAATCCCACTGTCCATGTCAGCAACAAATGTGTTGAACAGGACCAGTCCCAACACCAAACCCTGAGGAGCACCACTCGCTACTGGTCTCCAGCCAGACATTGAGCCATTGACCACAACACTTTGCATGTGGCCATCCAGGCAGTTCTTTATCCACAGAGTGGTCCGTGACAGTCTTTATGATTTCCTAAGGAAAGGTGTATTCTACTGTGAAATATAATTTATCTGAGCCCTCAAGATACTCTAAAAGTGGTTAAGCATCAAGTTAGGGGTGCAGGTAAATAACTGCACCATGGACTAGGTCCTGGCTTGAGGTTTACCTAAGAGAACAGAGTATTAAGTTGTCTTGAATATGATCAAAGAAGCTTATGAACATGATAGATAACAGTGGGAGAAGCAGGCAAAAGCTGTAGATAGCACCATGATGGAAGGATGGAATTTGCACATGATTAACAGGGAGGTATGTGAGAAATCCACAGGTACTTGGTTGAGAGATTACCATATGAAGCTGAAATTACCTGGGTAAGGTAACTGGAATTCTGAAATTGGGTATGGATGTTGGAAAAGTGGGAACAGTAGAGAAAAAGCAATTGCATTGGGTACTTTATTTGAGATTAGATGGGAAAGAGACAGGGAGACACATATTCCTTGAAGAAGAGGGTTGAAAAATGGGAAAACAGATAATAAGGTATGCAGAAGTTGTCAGGTTATAGCATCATAGCAGTTTGTGTTGGAAGGAACCTTTAAAGGTTATCAAGGCCAACATCCCTGCAATGAGGAGGGACATCTTGAACTACATCAGGTTGAATGGGCAGCCCTGTGCTTGATCACATCTGGAAGAGGACGGTAAACCAAATCTGTCATTCTGATCCCACCTTTAGAGACACCCTGCTTTTGTGATCAGGAGGATGAGGAGAAGAGGGCAGAGAGGGCAGGCAGGGGAGGTAAAGGAACATCCAGACAGGGAGATGAATCAAGCAACCTGGTGTTAATAGGTCTGTGCTAGCAGCGTCAGCTACTTGCTGCATCATAACTTTCAGTGTAGATGTTTCCTGCACTTTTGCACCAAGGCTTTCACATGCGTTAATGAGTAGGAATCCCAGTGTTAGGGATCAGCAGGAGAGCATGGGCCCCCTGCAGCAGATGTGGCATGTGCTTTGGCTTTCCCAAAAGCTTTAGTATGAGGCCACCTACCACATGGGATGGGTGTAATTTTGTGACTTCCACATAAGAGGTTAGCAGCCCTGAAATTAATCCAGTGAGTTAGTCTGGAGGAATTAAAAAAAGTGGAAAATAGGGAGAGGATGAAGTTTAAGGTTGATTTCTCAGTTGAATAAATTGAGCTTCTAAAAATACCAGTATCATAATTAGTTTAATTCCGTCTAACACTTGAGTGAGTATTTATTTTGAAATTAGAATCTGGATTTAGCTAATGACATTTGCTGGGGTTTTATCAACCATTTTATCTTCCTTCTTACAAACTGCCTATCATATTTTCCCTTAAGATTTAAATTTTTGTTTCCAAAGGAGGCAAACTGAATAAATAATCTGCAGCCATTTAGCTTTTTTTCATTTACATGATATTTTAAGACTGTAAGATGTCCAAACCAATAATTAAAAGAAATCGAATGCTGTAAAGTACGGTAAAACACTATTTCTTGTGAAATTTTGTGTATGGGGGAACACATGTACGGATAAAGAAACAAGTTCGTATTCATTTTGCATAACCAACAGACCTAGGGTTCAGATACTTAAATCCTATTAATATGACTTCAAATTTCTTTGATCCAAACTGCAGGGTTTTTTCTCAAAGCCTTTTTTTTCCCAAAATTTGGGGGCTGTAGGGAGTAGATTATCAAAGTACATACATAGGCAGTTATACAATCACATCTTTACAAAATCTTCTCTTCATGAAGCTATTAAGATCTGTGTTAGCCAGCAAAGTTACCTAGGGTCTTTACGTTCTGCTGCTGGATGCCCTTAAGACCATTGCTGTGATGACAGAGCTGAGGATTTTGTCGACTTCATTTTAGTTTATTAGCTGAAGTTCAAGAAAATGTTGAAAGTAGGTATAGGAAGCTGATAGAATGAACCTCTTTCCCTTGTGCCACCTGCTTGCCTGCCTGGTTGCCAGATCAACCACTGAAAACCTGCTCACTGAGGAGGCAAAACACACAATGAATCACAGCATGCACTCAGCCAAGGTCTCATCCCAGCTGCAGGTGTACACTACTCCAGTGCTGCTGCCACCTCGAGCCTGCAGACATCACCAGGCTAGCTGGCTGGTCAGGAGGAGAGCAAGGAAGAGGAGGACACCTTAGAAATGAGAGAGAATTCAGTATTGAAAATCCTTTACTGTAAAGCTGTCTTCTCCTTTGGCACCAAAAAATCAAAGGCCCCCTCTGTTCTGACATGTCCTACAGACCTGCCACAACCATGTTACCCAAAACAAGAAAAATATTGAACGTTCTTTGAGAGGAAGCACTACTTCTATGAGAAAACCCAAACAAATGCAGGCAAAGCTAGCCTATAGGAATGTGGAGAGCGGCTCCAGACCAGTCAATTCTTCCCATGCAGAGGGCACAGTTGAATATGATCTTTCAAAGGCCTCCCTCCACACAGCCACAACACCCTAGCTGTGCACTGTGAAAGTGACAGCCTGCTCCTGACCATAACTAATAGAACCCAGATCACTGAGCCATTCCACAGAGAAAATACTACAGTCAATCGTGGCTGATTTAAACCAGAAGGCTGAAGTGTGAGGGCACTTTTCTGAATTGTTGCCAGACACAGCCAGACAAGAGGTTCCCCCTTCTAAGGCCACCCTGTGAACTGTTGTTCAGGACATGTAGCACTGAGATGAAGCTGGAGATACTGACCAAATCGTGACATATTTATTATTCTATCAGCTGCATTATCACCATTACAAATCATGAATATGCCTATGTGCAAAATACATGAGAAAACCTGACGTAGTTGATGTGCAATTTAGTATTTTCTATTTTCCCTGAAAAAAGCCAGAGTTCTATAAATAAATGACCAAGATGCCTCAATGAACTTTGATTCTGACTCAAAATTCTGAAGTAAGTACAACTCAAGAATTCTTGATAGATGAAGCTTTCGAGAGGCTTGGTCCTAGTCACTTAAAAGCTACAGCTTTTCTTAATTCCTGTGGTGAAATCGAACAATGAAGGTGAAGTCTTAGACCAATAAGAGCAATATACTGCCTTTCTCAGACTCAAATTAGTGGAATTCATTTAGGCCATAAGAAAAGAGATGTGCATTAATATTTTTATCTATCTTCTGTGGCTTTGAAATTGTAGGTCAAACAAAAAGCCTGAAAATAGTCCTCTAACTTGAAAACAACTTTGTCTTGGCAAAACCTCAAATCTGTATTTATGTAAGCATGCATAAAAACATGCCTGCTCATTTTTAAGTATTTAAAATGGCACAAAAGGAAGTTGGACAGAATTTCATGGGCTATTTCTGTTCATATGATACTCTATTTTTAAAACAACATATTCAATGCTATACAGTTATTGCAGCAGTTTCAAGACAACAAAATTTAAGTATTCAAAATATTTAAGGTATTGACATAAGATAATTTATATACTTTCTATCTGGCATATAATAAACCTCAAGTCATTACTGAGTAAATCTGAAATGTTTTTCTAATAGTCTTCATAGCCTTTTCTGACATTCACAAGTACTGTAATTTGGAAGAGTTGTCTGTTTACTTAATATGCCAAGTATAAATTACTGTTGATTGTTCCCTGGGATGATTCTACTTCTGTCATATTCATTTAATACTGTGATTTTTTTTTGTTTGTTTGTTTTGACTTTTTTTTTTCATCTTTATTTTCTATTTTCTTCTTCAAGTCTCTTAGGAGAAAGGAGTAGAGAAAAAAATAATAAGGGAATTGAAAACCAGATCTTCTCCACTGCACTCAGAAACAGTAGATAGATTTCTTTTCCATTTTTAGCCTTCAGTTATGTATGAGGAAGAGGTACTGCTTAGGTGTGTTCTGATACATCTGCCTTTAGAGTCAAGGAATATACTTAATAAACATCTGTCAGACATGGAAGGGATACATTATCTCAAAGCATATGTCTTGAAATCCATACATTTCTATGAAATCTCTCTCTTGCAGAAGTCCATTCAAAACTATAGTCCAAGGCTTATTAGACTAAACTCATTGAATCTTGCACTACTACAGACAAATTCCATTTATTCAGGTTTTTCATTTCCTAAGGATGATGCAACAGCAACCTACAGAAAAGGATGATAAAGAAGCATGCTTATGAATCCAACATAGATTCTAAAATCCAACATTTAACAACCCCTAGCTAATCTTTACACAGCTTCTTTAAACTCTTCACAAGAAAAAATTAATGAGGACAATATAGGACAGACTTTTGCAACTTTCCATCATTTCCTGTTTGTGATAAACTGATAATTTATTTTAAATTTAAGTCTGTAAGGCATTCCTGTTTGTTTACTTTGCTATTCCAAGGTCTACTTAAGCACTCATATATATCCAGAAATAACACATATTTGCTGTTTTTTTTTCCTGATTATAGCCCATAGCTAATGACCTACAGATTTAGTTAATGTTTTCCTCAGAACATTCCTATCTTACAAATGTTGCAAAATGCATGCATCTATTACCTCTGTTCACTATGGATGGGAGAACACAATAAAAAATTGAATTGCTAAGGGTAGCTCTCAGTCCTGTAACGTCAGAAATGTTGGAAGTAAAGATGTGGTGTCCTGGGTTCAGCAGCAGCAGTCATTTTTCTCCTTCCTTAGTAGCTGGTGCAGTGCTGTGCTTTTTACTTTCTGCCTGGGAACAGCGCTGATAACACTGATGTTTTTAGTTGCTGCTCAGTAATATTTACTCTGACCAAGGACTTTCTGAGTCTCATGCTCTGCCAGGGAGTAGGGGAAGCCGGCAGGAAGCAGAGACAGGACACCTGACCCAAACTAGCCAAAGAAGTATTCCATACCATAGCACGTCATGCCCACTGTATAAACCAGGGGCAGTTACTCAGAAGCGCTAGATCGTTGCTCAGGTTGGGCGGGGTCAGGGGGTGGTGAGCAGTTGTATTTTCTTCCCTCGTTATTTCCCTTATCACTATTATTATTGGTGGTAGAGGTAGTGGTTTTGTGTTATACCTTAGTTACTGGACTGTTCTTATTTCAACCCATGGCAGTTACATTCTTTCAGTTCTCCTCCCCATCCCTCCAGGAGAGGGGGGAGGAAAGGCGGGGAGGGGATTGAGTGAGTGAGTGGTTCTGAGTTACTGGCTGGGCTTAAACCAGGACGTGATTATATAAAGATCAAATACAAAGACTGATTGACTGAAAAATAATTGTGGTAATAACTAAACTCTATGGAAAGTAAAATAGGCTCAAAAAGGGGCTAATTTTCAGAGCCCCATTTATTAGCAAAAGATTTGAATTACAGTCTCCTAACCCCATTAGGCAATATAATATTAAGAATAAACATTGAAAATAAACTTTTAATTTGGTGGCAGTGAAAACCCAATTTATTTTACTAGTTATTGTGAAGCTGTAACAAACTGTCTTCTGATACTATCTCAACATGTAAAGATCATAGAGTATTACACATCAATTCTCAATTTATGTTGCTGTGTCTTATTTGAGTAAAATAATTTCTTTGCTGTGAATATAAAATACAAAACTTCAATTTTCTCTCTGTATTTGTGCAAGTGGCTTGTTTTCAACAGCTGATTATTTTTTGCTAACTTCCGTCATGGTTTTTTAATTACTGTTTCCTCACACTGTTCTTCACAGGCAATTTCTTTCTTCTGTTCTGCCGTAATTTAACTGCTAATTTAAAATCCTCTTATGCATAGAGTTTCATTTCCTACTCTTATTTCTTCCATCTTTTTTCTTATGTTACCTCTCAGTCTCATTTTATAGATTATAGAAACTTTTCTGCTTCTTATTTATGTACATTTCTCCCATATATATGGATTTCAATTGCTTTAACTCAAACTTTTCTCTTCTCTCATCACTTCCTCCTACTTCCCCATCCCAGCACACTTCTTGTCTTCTTCCTTTATCAAAATTATTTTGCGTAAATGGGTTAAGAAACCCATTATTGTATATTTTTTTTAATTCATTCATTGGACAGTTGTTTCAGCTAAGCTTCAACTAATAGCTTTTCAAGTATTTTGTTCACTTTGACTTACAATTTCCCCAGTGGCTGAGTCTCTGTCATTACCTTGGGGACAATGATCCAAAGCATGATAAACGCCCATTATTTTCATGCTCATCTTTAATTTCTTTCAATCTTTTGCTGATACCTTATTACAATAAAGCAAAAGCTTTACAGAATTTCTCTGAGGCCATTCCTCTTGAAAGGCTGACTTTGCTCATACTTGCTAAGAATTCTTTTTCATTTAGTGTGCCTTGTGGGTGAATCTGATGTCCAAGCTCTAAGGAAGTTCAAACAATGATACACCTGACCATGCAAAATAACTTTCTTTGAACTTGACAGTTTCTTCTAAGGCTGATACAGTGCTCCCAGAGCTATGCTTTTCACAGTATCTTCTATCAAAAAAAAAAAACAAAACAGCAAAATCCATTCTCTTTCTGGTTTCACGCCAGTTTCCCAGTCTCACAATACTTATACACAGGTGCACTGACTTGCTGTGTACTTTTTGTGCTTTGGCATTTCCTCATCACATAATCCAAAATCTTGACGCTCCCAAATCCTGCATCCTTCTACAACTTCCCTGTGTTTCATTAAGTAAGATTCCATGCACTAGGAGAGAAAATAGTTTATTAATGTACTTAAGATTGGTGAGATGGAGACGACAGACATAACTGATAGTTGTCTGTAGTGTATGATAATGTGCCATTACTATATGTGCTGGAGAAACACAAGGGGAAAAATATGGTCATTCATGAAAATGGCACCAGTATATTGTATAGAAGGTAGCAAATTACACACAGCAAAGAAAAAGTCTTCCGCAGTTATGTGTCAAAAACTCCAATAGCACAATTGCTGAGCCAGAAATGTTTAAAACATGTATGGATAGCAAAAGAAGCTAACAGTTTGTCCTACTTCACATATTCCTATTTACAGAGACGTCCTTATTACAAGTCACTCAAGACTAGGACAGAGCCAATGTTCATGAGTTCTCTCATTAGTCAAGTTACTATAAATTCCAGGCATTTTGAAACAGTAGCAGTAATAACATTCACTGTAACAAAGTCTTTTGGAAAGAATGCGAATAGAGATGAGCAGGAATCCAGCACATTACATTTATATAACATCCCCCTTTCAACTGCCGACAAAGATCTGATGAAATTAAAATTGAATCTTAGGAATTATTCTATTAAAAATAAAATAAAAAAAAATATTCTGTAGTGATTAAATGTCCTCAAGAAATGAGCAAATTCTTTTCAATGAAAGGTTGATGATGATCTTTTCTGTCTTCTCCTACTGCAATATACATAAAAACAACTTCTGATGACTCAGGAGTATATTATTAAGGTTCAGAACAAATGACTCATGTGTATATTATTAAGGTTCAGAACAAAATCTTTTCTGTTCTTTTCTAGTATATCAGACATACAGTCTACCTATCACATTCATTCGCATTGCCTATAAACTGAGCATATGGAACACAGCAGCCTATGCAGACATAATGTTTGGCCTATGTCATACAAAGGTTTACAAACCAGAATTTTACAACCCACCACTTTTTTCACTGTAGTAGAAGCATATCTGTTTTTTAAACTCACAGATCCGTTTTTTATGTCTTCTAACTGCTGATCATTCCCATGGCAAGTAGCCACCTACATAATACTGTTGATCCAAGCTATCCTATAGAGCTTAAGTGTGATATCTCGGAGTTTTTTCAAGTACACATTCTTATTTTCACTTTAAGTACGAATTTCAGGTGGAAGCAATCTTTCCCATCATTTCCTGGTCTTGCACGGGTCACCTCACAACAAAATCACAGCTCTCACAAAATGCTTCAATTCATTTTATCATCTTTCAGAATATTTATCCAGGCCATGCTGATACAAGTGGAGTGCCTGCAGTTAATGCCATGATATGAAACTTATCCAGCAACAGCAATTCTGAACCTCTGAATTTCTAGGTTTTGAGACATCTGATAATGAATTCAGAGTAATCCAGACTAAAACCAGGACAATAATTACTATAAGGGATAAAATATATTACTTTACCCATTTTCTCCCATAAGGCAGATTGGTTTTGTAATAAAATCAGGGGTTTTGGTAAAATGAGAAGGAGAATAAAGGTGGAGTAGGTATTCTCCTCAAAATAAGGAGTCTTATATGTGTTGGACTAGACAGAATTTTTGCATTTTTTATTTTTTTACTGTAAGCTCATAAGAAAAATTATAATTCAGTCTATTCCTAAAACATAAGGTAGTTGCCATGTTTTCCTGATTAGGAGTTTTCTGAAGGATACAAAAAACTCTTTCATTGCAATTTTGCCTTTATCAGGATGGGCTGCAGGTGAGCCGTGGGGTTTAGAGATGGGATTGCATTTGCACCACTGTGTAATACCCACAAGCAGTGGACAAACTCAGCCTGATATGCTAGTTTTGACTAATTCTTATTGATTGTAATTTATTAATCAATTTGTGATGCAGTTTCTCCTTCATATTCTTTCTACTTCACCAAAGACACATCTTCTAGCACTACTTTCAGGATCTATTCCTTCACATTCCTTTGAGAACTTCAAATGAATGGAAAGGAAAAAAAGTTTTCTTCAAGGTAAAGTGTATCCATATAAGCAATCACTTATTTTTTCATATTTTTAAGCCAATAGTCCTTCTTTTAGCAATCTTTTGAACCTCTTGTAAGTGGGAGGGATAGTATTTATTTGAGCTATGATGTACTTTCTAATATTTGCTACATAAATTTATCTCATCACACTGTTTATGCTTCTTAACTTTATTCTTCCATTCCATAACAGATGAACTATCCCTTCCACACACAACTGCCTCTGACGATAGTTTGTTTTTCAATTTCTTTAAACCCATCTTGACATTTATGCAATCCACTTACACTTATCTTTTGATGACGTGCACATTTTTCTAGCTGTACATTAACTGGAAGTTTTTAATTTCTGTTCTGACATGAATATATATAATTTATTTTAACTCATCAACTGAGTTCCATACTCATTCAGTTTTCTTACACAGTGAGTAGGGGGTACTAAATAAATGCTGAAAGTTTGGGATGAAATCAGATATGATAAATGAAGGAAGGTAAAGTACAATTTTATTCTTTGTGCAAATCAGATAAAAGTCAAATATTATTTATTGTCTAATTTTCCCTTGTATACATCATGCTAGGAAGGAATGTTGTGCTGTGTCAACAAATCTACAAGTTAGTTTATTCCCGAAACTAGATGTGACCCTGTTTATTTCAAGGTAGTTTAAATGTTCTTTTTTGCCTAATGATGACTTAGCTTCTTAGCTTGATCACAATCTCCCCCTAACCTCCCAATTATATTTTCTGAGAATGCCATTCATTTTTCATTTAAGGCAAACATCGGAAAAAGGATTCTGATTATAGAATCTCTGGTATGGTCAGAATCCCCTCCACAGTCCTCTCTAAAAGCCCTGTTTATGGCATAAGATATTTTCTTTCAACATCAGTTTCAAGAGTAGTGTTCAAGATGAGGTTGGACAAAGCCTTGGGTGATATGGTTTAGTGTGAGGTGTCCCTGCCCATGGCAGGGGAGTTGGAACTTGATGATCTTAAGGTCCTTTCCAATCCTAACTATTCTATGTTATGGAGAATATATTTGAATGAGGCAGCTTTCACTTTTATGAAATCACCACGCAGAAGAAGCACTGCCAACATGCATAATTCTCAGATTTACTTCAAATTTCCATAAACTGATGTTCTACAGTGAATGATTCTAACAACAACTTTCTGAACCAGCTACTATCAACTCTCTCAATAACTGCAGTCTACCAGCAGTAGTTCATGATTCATAATCCATTGCTTGTCCTAGGCTACTAAATATTGATACAATTATGAAGCTCTGAAGAAACAGAAAAAAAAAATCAGTGTTGAGCAAAAAGAGTGTTGAAGTTTTCCAATTTTAACAACTTGTATTAATTTGACCACTGTGGAAAAAATTCTTTTAGAGATAACACATCACCTTGATAGCTGAATGTTTTATAGGCACAGTTATACACCAAATCTTCCCTCAGACTATAAAGCACTTACATCTATAGAAGAATTCTATCTGCACTAAGTAGTCTGCCACACGCCATGGAGCTCACAAAATGTGTGAGAGTGTAGGATGGCTATAGAAGAGATGTGTTACAGTGCTTGCTACTATCTAGTTTCAAGTAGCGCTATACTGGACTCATCAGTGCTGTGAAACACTGCTGTGTCCATACTGTGCCATTTAAAATCAAAAGTATCAACATTTCTGTGGTGAGGTAACATCACAAGATCACACACAAGCTGAGTCAAAGAGCACCACCTACAAAGTACCAACATACTAACATCTTTTTCAAAACAGGAAATCTTTCTTTTTTTTTTTTTTCTTTTAATTTTTTTTTTTTACACAAAAGAATGCTTTACGCTAAACCCTGAAAAGCAGACATTTCTGAAAATATTCCATCACCTTCACCAGCAAACCAAGGATAACCGAGACTTCAGTTTCTTCTTGTCTCTGTAGTAACACCTTAAATTTTATGGCTACACCATGTCAAAGAACTGCCTCATGCCAGTCTAACAGCAGAGGTTCAAAGGAGCTTTCCTATATCCCAAACTTCACTGACTTTCTAAAAGATAGATACTTAAAGTTGATGTGCCTTGGACACTGGTTGAAGTGTTTGCTGTGAGGCGTAAGCCCTCTTAACAGTCCTACCTTACAACCCTTCAAAATTCTTTGCAGGCCTCATGAGAATTCTCTAGATTGATTCTTTGGCCCCAATCTATCCTAAATGAAATAGCTCCTCTTTGCTGTTGTCTGTGTGCATACAGGAAAAAACCTTGGCATAATAGTCTTTTTTTTTAAAGAATATTTTTTCTTCTCTTTCTCTGGCTGTGGATGAAATTTCTCACAGTAGGAACAGGGCTATATTTCTGCCTTAAGGTAAATACTTTTCAAGCACTCAAGGCAAGGACCCAGGTCAGATTTATAGAAGTCTGTTTGGAGGCCACAGGTCTAAGACACTTCACTATCTTTAGAATATATCTATGGCAGGTAGCAATTGAGACAACCTGAAGAACTATTTTTTTTAACTTACTTAAAATGTAATGAAAAGTTATTAAAAAAAAATCCATCTAGATGAAGTTATGGACACTAAGCAGAGAAGAATTCACAGTGCTTGGAAAAAAATGAGACCAGTAGTTCAGTATATTCAAAAGAAAAGAAGAGTAAACCCCAAAATAAATAAAAGACATAAAATCAAAACAAAACAATAAATGAAACACTTAAAGAATGCTTTGGCATTGATGGTGGTCAGCAAAAGACCTGGAAACATCAAAGAACAAGTAACCTGTCCCTCCATTTGCAAGGTAAGTTATTCAGTCAAAGGCATGTGACCAAGACAGTAATGCTGCACAGACTAAGCAGAAGAGGAAAATAACACAACAAAAGTTTTCCAAGTGAAAGACAAAAATTTTACAGGTAATGGAGATTGGTGATGGGGAGATTAGCTTCAGCCATTATGGAAGAAGTACTATTCTCTGCCAGATAAAATATACAATTTCTTATGAATGGAAACAGTAAGACATTGGAAGTTAATTTAACTATTGATTCCTCAAAAAAAAAAATAAAATAAAATTGAGAAGTTACAAGATTGATTTGGAATCCTGAGAGAAGATATCTAGTCAATCAGGTAAAAAATAACAATGGAAATTCAAATAAACAGTGAACAATATAGTCATTACTACAAATGGAAATTCTGTAGAATACTGGTCTCTCTGTACCAGCCGAAGGTGGATTTAAAGGAGTGATCTCCATATCTCAGTGGAGAAGAGCCACTTAAATTGAAGCAATAACTATAGGACATTGGCTTGAGTTATTTTCATTAAAGGCACTAATTTCTAAACAAGTAAAATAATGTTCTCAACAACATCTGCCTTTTCTTCAAGATTTCCTGGAGAAGTGAAGAGCAGAAAACTCATTTTTAATACAAACACCTAGCAGGTAATTGACCTTGTATGTCTACAAAAAAAGAAGGAGGGGAAAGTTCTTATTTTAAAAACAAATTAAATCTTACTTAAAAAATAATAAACTGGTAGCTCATTAGATATTAAGGATAAATTTATGATGTCCATAATATAAGCCACATTTACTAAAAAAGAATAACTGTATAGCCTTGCCACAGTCCACATCTAATAGTAAAAAGTTACATCACAATAAAATGAAATATTGGTCACCTACACATTATTTTCTTTATTATGCTGTGCTTAGAAACAATTCCATCTATAACTCATGTATACAGAAAGCTCAAAAAGGAAGAAAGACTCTAAATCCCCTTTAAAAAGTCTGTCCAAATGCTGTTCCTTTTAATCCTTAAAGTAAACAGGAATCACAATTTTTCCTGTTTATAATTGATCTGAAATTCTGAAGATGTGTTCTGTGAGCATGGCTAATTATTTCAGATCGGCTGTTATTTGAAGAGTTTAGAAGGATAATGAAGAACTTGTGAAAATGTGTTTTCACTAATTTAAGGGGAGCCATCTCTTAAAAAGAAAGATGAGATTTTACTTCATGCCAAGCACTGCCTGTTCCTATAGTTTGCCAACAAAATGAGGTGGCTTTATTCATTCAAGATTTGGTTATACCAGTAGCACAGCAGAAAATCCAATTTGGTATCTCTATCATCACAGCTTTGTGAATGATACCCTAATATATAGTAACTTCTAACACACAGGTTGATTGCTTGGTGTATAGAGGTTATCTACTTCTTCTCCACTGTTTATTTCACAGCCCAGTGTACAAAATTTGCTGTCTGGGTGGGTACACACAGCAATGTTTATGTGGTCCACAAAAGACTATACTTTCATTCAGCCTGTTAAGTGCTCAGCTGAAGGGGTGATGGATTACAACAAAAGGAAGAAACCAAGTCATGATGGCTGATGCTGGTTGTGGAGGGACAATGCTCTGCCCTACATGGGGCAGACAGCTACTTCCCCATGTCTCCAGCTATCCTCAGGCTCTAAAAGAAAAAGCTGCATTTGACCCTGCTCTTTTTACTAAGGCAGACTCCTGTGATTGTGTATCAGGCTACTGAGTTTTTTAGAAAGATCAGTATAAACTAAAAAAAAAAAAAAAAAAAAAAAAAGGAAGAAAAAAAAATGGACAGGTCAGGGACATTTTCTTGGTGCCAACACTTCCCAGAGGCTACATTTTTCAGGAAGGATATGGTGAGTTATTTCCAGGGTTGACAAGGCCAGATAACATGTCACTTATTAGGAGGAAAAGGATTAATAGACATCCACCAAAAATATCGTGTTCAATACACTGGTTATTCAGGGACAGGGATGATTGAATGTGGAAGAAAATTGTTAAAGTATCTGAAAAGTTAATTTGAAATAGGAGGAGGTACCAGGCACTAGATCTTATCTGAAGGTTTATTTACAGCAGGAGTCCAAAGCATTTGTCAGTTCTGCAGATGCTGTAACATGTGATTAATCAGAATTGGAAATGGACAGAGATCAAGGGACACCTGAGAGCTGAGAACCAAGTTTAATTATACTGTCTGGAGTAATAAAAGTGGATTCTCCCTCCTATGCCTTACAACACTTCTGTACAAGGGACAGGCAGTTGGGTGAGTAAATGAAATATGAATAGGAATCAGGAATACAGGAGAAAGGGTGGCTGATGATATACCACTAATATATGAAAACAATTAAGAAAGGTGTCTTGATATACACTGTACAATCTATTGCCAGAGAGTTCCCACAAGAGCTGAGCTAATAAATTCATACCCTAATTAAACCACATCCCTTTCATCTTGCTTTTCAGCCCTTGTGGTCAATAACAAACATAAAATTTAGATCCAATAGCTTGTACATTCTAGTCCTTTCAATGTTATGGTTTGGTCAATTTGTCTAAACCTTAATTTATGCACAGTCTTTCTTCATATGCAATGCTATATTAGCATTGAATTCAGCTAGCGATAGTGATTCAGCAATTTTGCTATAAATACATTGTAACTTCTATATATTACCTTTTTTCTAAAAAAAAATAATATATACTTTTCTGAGTTAGGTCATCCGCTGATTCCTTTAGCACCTTTAGCAGTTATTTATTGTCTTACCTCCAAAATGTATCACTTTCATCTCCTCTCTTTCCCTATAGAGCACATTCTATAATCTTTTAAAGATTTTTGTCATGGTTTAGATTTTGTCTAGCCCATGTCCTTTCTTCCCTACTGAGCTGAAATGGAAATTTAGAGCTGTAGTTAGTGCTTAGCAAAGATGATGTAAAAAGACTGTGATGTTCCCTGTTTATAAAAATGATAAAAACATTAAAAAAATATTAAAATTAATTTTATTAATGCATCCATTGAAATCTCTCAACTGTGCACACAAACATAGATATAGCTCATCACAAAGTTGCTTTTCTTTGTCAGTTTTCTCACGTAATTTCCCTAAATCCCTTTAATTAGTTCTGATACCATTAAACTGTTCTCAGTTTTCTGACACCTCCTACTTCCTTCTGCATTTGGATTTGTCGCCTCCCATGACTGTATTCCATTTTAATCTGCCCTGAACTGACAGAGTGATAACTTTCTATATGAACTGCTTAGTTTATTTATGAAATGAGGAAATAATATGGACTCATTATAAATCATTAAGGTTCAGCCTATTTCTTTGCAAAGTCTCCTGTCTGTGTTTATATTTCATCAAGTAGCTCTAGGATAGCCTGTTACCTGTATTACTGGAACACCTGAAAGATCCAGTTCAGAGCTGGTACAATACAGGCAAGTTAGGAAATGCTATTCCCTGTAGCATAAAGCAGCACTTTTTATCTCATTATTGACCTCACAGACAAGCTTATTATTGCCAGCACAGTAAATACTAAATGGAGTTGCCAGCAAAAAGAGGTCCTGGCATGACAAGAAAAGTAATAGTGAAAACTAACATAACTGACAGGTGAAAGAGCAGATCATCAGGTGGACAGAAGAATAGGAAAATCATAAGCAGATAAAGCATGAAGTCCTGTGAAAAAGAAAGACATTGTTCTGTCTTATAAATTAGATATTCAGAATAACAGGCTTGTTTTTGAGGTTTACAGGTCAGAATTTGAGTGTTGTAGTCTGGTTAGTAGGATCTTAATTTAGTAATCACAGTGAAAGTGCAGAGCTTGTTCAATGAATGCAACATTCAATATGAGTGAGGATATCCACATCTGTCTCCAATTCTTTTCATTCACTGATTTACCTCATTTTAACATGGAATAATTCCAGGGAAAGATAGAAATATTGAACTTTGCAACAATCAAAAATGGAAATTAATATTCAAAACTGCGAATTTGGGCCAACCTCATATTAGAAAGTAATAAAAAATAAAGCAACACAGAGACACTCCAGCAATGTTCTGAAAATATTTTTCCTTCAGCAGCCAAGGAGATTATGAGTTAATGCAGAAAGCTGTGAGGCTCTTGTTGTTGTTGTGTTTTATATTTTAAATAACAGATTAAGTATACAGTGACTTTTAAGAATCAAGGTGTGGTGGGATGCTATGACCCAAAACATCATTCAAAAAGCATGAAGCTGTACTTCCAGCCTGATTTATGTTGGTCGACAGAAGATAACTGCCTCATGTCTGCTTTTATAGGAAACCCTTGATATACTTGATGAATTTTACTAAAGCTTAAATTGCAACTTTGGACAATGGCACATTGTTCCTGTTCTATTACTTACAGGGTAGCTGTAATATATTACAGCAGAATAGCATTCCTCTGGTGTCCATTCACCTGAATCATTTTGGTACTTATCCATTATGCACTTAGAGAAACTCAACAAGCACCTTTTTCTCTACACAGTCTGTAAATTATGAAACATTGTACAGCCAGCCAATGTGAATGATTAACTGAGATCAGGAGATATTTCACAAAAATGGGCTCATTCTTCTCAGTCAGAAACACAAGTTGGTATACCAGATCAGAAAATCATGTCAAACGGGAGTATTTTTATTCTGATCCCTGGTAAGAGGTATTGCAATTTCTCATCTAACAAGAAAGGATAACTTTGTTAATAAATAAGACATATCATTTATACAGAATTGTGTTCTTTTTCTTCAGCATATATTGTGTGCATGAAAACCTATAATAAGAAGCTTTCATAACAAAAGTACAAAGCCATTGTTTTGGACAGCAATTACTGATAACTTATACGGGGTTTATGTCAATTTCTGCTGTTAAGACTTTTTTAAATCTAGTCTGCTGCATCTTCTGTAAACATGAGCTTCATCTTCTGAATATTTGCAAACAATCTTAATTTTATTAATACAGTTTGTGACACTGAATTCCATAAAAATGCTCAGATACTAAAGGTCACTTTTTGTTTATTCAAGACATAGCAAAATAAGCTTACAGGAGTTGCAGTGATCACTGCATGACATGATTTTGTGCAGCCCTTGACAATTAGCTCTCTTGATCCTTGATTAGGCTCTTTAATCCCACTGGGATTTATATCTATTTATAAATTTATATCTATATCTATTTATATTTATATCTATTTATTATTTATATTTAATTTATTAAAAAATAATTTCTCACCCAGAATTCAGTGCTTAGAGTACCACATAACCTATCCTTGACATGAAGGTAAATGTAATTAATGCAAATCCATATATAAAGACTTCTTATCAATATAGTTTCATTTTCTTTTAAGATGAACTGCAATTCATCACTTGTACAAAAAAACCTCTGAAAGGGTGATGTTTTAAAAAATAAACTTTTTTGTATAATTTAAGTGTCCTCAAATTTCAGCATTATGTTTAAGAAAAATTATTCTCAGATTAGAAAATGAAGTAAAGCTTTTCTTGATTCTTCATCTTTGGCATTGCTAGCAATTTATTATTTTATTTTATTTTATCTTAGTTTAGTTTAGTTATTTTATTTTTCAAAAACCTCCATGAATTTGCATAACTAAGTTTTCAAGGATGGTGTAGCTATTGTCTATGAATTGATCTCAATGGTGAATTGGGAATGTTTTTTCCCTTTTTTAGGCGATCTAATCCCTGGCTTTCTTGCCTGTCCGCAGGTATGAAGGGTCAAAATAAAATAAGTTATGATTGTTAACCATTGCAAAAGCCACACTTCTTCATCAAACAGTAGTTGGTACTTATTTCCCACCAGCCTTTGAAAGACGAAGGGCAAGAAACAGGAAAAAGGTGCAATAGAAGACTAAAAGATGTATCCTTAGAATAAATAAGAGCAAATGATATACATTATGAGGAACAGATCAGGCAAGGCCATAAGTATTTCATGCCTGATCTCCCTTGGGCAATAAAAATGAGTGGCACATTACACGGCTCATCATGCTTTATTGTATTTATACCTTTTAGATTGTTTCCTTGTTTGGAGTAAGTTTCAGCAGCACTGCAAAGATTGTTTTGAGGGAAAAATAGCCCTTTTACTAATTACTTTCCTATTCATAACACATCATTGTCAAATATATCCATCTACCAGATCAGATATGAGACAGTTGGATAAGCACAGGTGTTCTAAGAACATGTTTTGGTCATGTTCCCATATCACTTACAAGCTATTTCTCTACATGTTTTTTTCTTCTGTACATATAACTGTATTGCTCAAAAGTAGCTGTGGTTTTGGTGGCTTTTCTTTGTTTTATTTTTTTTAACTAAAATCCCCACACCATAAACCTAAGGGGAAAAAAAAAAAAGTCTTTTATTTTGTTATTAGGAATGACCTTACAAAAAAGTTTTTTCTTGAGGAAAATTATTACTTTGAGATTCTTGAATCTTAGGATTCATCTCTCATTTGAAACAGCCATTCTGTAGTATTTTTGTTTAAAATAACTCACACACGTTACACAGTGGCTGTGCTCAGACAGATGGCTTTATGACCCATAGACATTTAGCTCAACTGCAACTGATATGTCTGATGAACAGGGCTTTTAAATACATCATGATTTTCGGAAGATCGTAAGTGGAAAGAAACTAATTGAATTGGCTTTTGAATTAGCAGGGGGGTTGCCGTTGTTTGACAGATAATGAAAACCAATTTAAATCACCTTTAACAGGAGAAATTCTTTTGCTCTGGGATTATCACCATGAATTCACATACTATTCCCTGGGTGCTAGCAGAAACCACGCTTTTAATTGCCAGTATTACACGTATGCGAATCATACTGGTAGCGGGATGTGTAGCAACCACACAGGACCTGTACAATAATGTAAAGGTAAGCTGTTAAACTGGGAATGTCTTTGCTCCAGTCTAGAACAAATAGCTAGACTTTGGCAAAGGAAAATTATCTCATCATTCATTTTAACTGAAACAAAATATTTTTTAAGTGCACTGCATAAAATTTGTTGCTCAGTAGGACAATCAGCCCTTTAAATTTCTTGCTTTTTAAAATTTCTTTTTCTAAAATTCATTAATTTCTTGTCCAGAAAATATTAACTTTAAGGTGAATTTCTTATTCTTCATGTTGGATAAGAATAAATATTTATCAAAAGCCCAGTTTGAAGCAGTTAATTCCACTAGCAAGTTTGGCAGAAGATAAGTGCTTAAAACCAAGATCAACTAAGTTGCTATGGCATCCATCTTTCTTTCTGGAGTTTTATTATGTTCTCATCATCTCTGTGTATTTTATAAGTAAACACAAGAGATCTATTTCTTTCTTTCAGTCTTTCCTAAGATCGATCTGCTGCCCTTTTCTTTCTGCTAACTTAATGGTTGATTTTAAAAAAAACTTATCATTCTCTGTGGTACTTCCATCCACTTTTATTGCATTTGTGTTGTCTTTTGTAATACTTCAGAAAATATATTTATGCACAAAAGCACCTACTAAGTGTTCTGTACATAAAACTGTTGGGCAGCCACACAGGGGAACTATCACCCAGACACAAGTTTTACTTACACATGTTGTAATACTAAAGATAGAGTTCTCTTTCAATGAAGCTACTACTATGTATTATCAAATAGATTTTTAATATACAACATTGGATTGTCAAATGTGGGCAATTGAGGGAGCCATTTTATATTTTACCCTTCTAACGTATTTTTTAAAAGTAGTCCATACAGCATAGGTTATTGTTAAACTCCTCTCTTCCAGTCTCTTTTATGTTGACATTGTCTTTTATTTAAAATACCTCAATCTCCAAAATCACAGCAATAAAAGTTCCATCCTGTTTGTTAGTGTACATTTTTTTCAGCCTTTCAGCCTTTCAGCTGATACATTTTTGCAAAAGAATGCATTTGGGTTTGTGCCTTTCCTTAACGTCCGTCTACAGACACAACCAGAAAAATATTTCATCTTTGAAAAACATTGATTTTTGAGATACATTATTCCAGTGTAAGAAAGAAACATTGGAAAAAATACCCATGCTTCATGACAAAAAATGTAAAGAGGTTTAGATAAAAATAGCCTACAACTCATTTCCAAAATTACAACCCCAGGTATGAATCTGAGATATTTGAACATGTATTTCCCACATACCAAATTCTTAAACTCCTGGCTGAGCTGCAGATTATCACTGTTTATTTCCTTTTTCATCATTAAAAACAAACAAACAAACCCTCTAATACAGGGCATTTGTTCCAACAAATTTTTTAAGGCCAAGCCCCAGATCATGTGATTTAGCAGGAAGACTTCAGGTGACATTAGGGGGATTTCACAGTATCACAGTATGCTAGAGATTGGAAGGGACCTCAAAAGATCATCTAGTCCAATCCCCCTGCCAGAGCAGGAACACCTAGATAATGTTACACAGGAATGTGTCCAGGCGGGCTTTGAATGTCTCCAGGGAAGGAGACTCCACAACCTCCCTGGGCAGCCTGTTCCAGTGTTCCGTCACCCTCACTGAGAAGAAGTTTCTTCTCAAGTTTAAGTGGAACCTCTTGTGTTCCAGTTTGCACCCATTACCCCTTGTCCTATCATTGTTTGCCACTGAGTAGAGCCTGGCTCCATCCTCGTGACATTCCCCCTTTATATATTTATAGACACTAATAAGGTCACCCCTCAGTCTCCTCTTCTCCAAACTATAGAGACCCAGCTCCCTCAGTCTTTCCTCATAAGGGAGATGCTCCACTCCCTTAATCATCTTGGTTGCCCTGCGCTGGACTCTCTCCAGCAGCTCCCTGTCCTTCTTGAACTGAGGGGCCCAGAACTGGACACAATATTCCAGATGGGGTCTCACCAGGGCAGAGTAGAGGGGAAGGAGGACCTCTCTCGACCTACTAACCACCGCCCTTCTAATACACCCCAGGATGCCATTGGCCTTCTTAGCCACAAGGGCACAGTGTTGGCTCATGGTCATCCTGTTGTCCACTAGGACCCCCAGGTCCCTCTCCCCTACACTGCTCTCTAGCAGGTCGTTCCCCAACCTATACTGGAACCTGGGGTTGTTCCTGCCCAGATGCAGGACTCTACACTTTCCCTTGTTATATTTCATCCAGTTATTCCCTGCCCAACTCTCCAGCCTGTCCAGGTCTCGCTGGATGGCAGCACAGCCTTCTGGCGTGTCAGCCACTCCTCCCAGCTTAGTGTCATCAGCAAACTTGCTGACAGTACACTCAATTCCCTCATCTAAATCGTTGATGAATATATTAAATAATACCGGTCCCAGTACTGACCCTTGAGGCACTCCACTAGTTACAGGCCTCCAACTAGACTCTGCCCCATAGACTACAACTCTCTGGCTTCTCTCCTTCAGCCAGTTCACAGTCCACCTCACTACCTGATCATCCAGTCCACACTTCCTCAATTTAGCTGTGAGGATGCTGTGGGAGACTGTGTCAAATGCTTTGCTGAAGTCAAGGTAGACCACATCCACCGCTCTGCCATCATCCATCCACCGTGTTATTTCCTCATAAAAGGCTAAGAGATTGGTCAAACATGATTTCCCCCTGGTGAAGCCATGTTGACTGCCCCTCATAACCCTCTTATCCTTGATATGCCTTAAGATGGCACCAAGGACAAGGTGTTCCATCACTTTCCCAGGGATGGAGGTGAGGCTGACCGGTCTATAGTTACCCGGGTCCTCCTTCTTGCCCTTTTTGAAGACCGGAGTGACATTTGCCTTCCTCCAGTCCTCAGGCACCTCTCCTGTTTCCCAAGACTTGGTAAAGATGATGGCGAGTGGTCTAGCAATGACTTCCGCCAGTTCCCTCAGCACCCGCGGGTGCATCCCATCTGGACCCATGGATTTATGGATGTCCAGATTGCTCAACTGATCTCTAACCCATTCCTCATCGACTAAGGCAAACCGCTCCGTCGACCTGACTTCATCTAAGGTCTCCGGGGTACAGGGCTCTTCAGGACTGCCTGCAGCAGAGTAGACAGAGACAAAGAAGGCATTCAGTAACTCTGCCATCTCTGCATCTTCTGTCACCAGGGCACCCATCCCGTTCATCAGTGGGCCTACATTGCCTCTGGTGTTAGTTTTGTCTGCCATGTACTTGAAAAAGCTCTTTTTGCTGTCCTTGACCCTTCTTGCCAGGTTTAATTCTAAGGATGCCTTAGTCCTCCTAGCTGCCTTCCTACATCCCTAGCAGCAGCCTTATATTCCTCCCAAGTGGCCAGCCCCTCCTTCCATGACCTGTAAACTCTCCTCTTCCACTTGAGCATACCCAGCAATTCCCTATTTAGCCACGCAGGTCTCTTGGCCCTCTTCCTTGACTTCCTACGTGTCGGGATGCTCCGATCTTGAGCATGGAAAAAGCAGTCCTTGAACGTCAACCAACTATCTTGGGCCCCTTTTCCTTCAAGCAGCCTTGCCCATGGGATTTCCCCTAGCAATTGCTTGAAAAGGCCAAAGTTTGCCCTGCTAAAGTCCAGGGTTGCAATTCTACTTGCTATTCTACTAGTCCTACCACACAAGATCCTGAACTTCACCATCTCGTGGTCGCTGCAACCAAGGCAGCCCTCAACCCTTACTGCTTCAACCAGACCCTCCTTGTTAGTGAGGATGAGATCCAGCAGCGCTCCTCTCCTGGTCGGCTCATCCACCATTTGCAGGAGGAAGTTATCATCCACACACTGGAGGAACCTCCTGGACTGCGGCTGGGTTGCCGAGTGGTCCTTCCAGCAAACATCAGGGAAGTTAAAATCCCCCACGACAACCACAGCCTGTGACTGTGAGGCCGCTCTCAGCTGCCTGTAGAAGGCCTCGTCAACTTCCTCACCCTGATCTGGTGGTCTGTAACAGACACCTACAACAGTATCGCCCCGGCCAGCCCACCCCTTAATTCTCACCCACAGACTCTCAACTCGCTCGTCATCTGTCCCCAGACAGAACTCGGTGCATTGTAGTTCCTCCCGCACATAAAGAGCAACCCCACCACCCCTCCTGGCTGGCCTGTCTTTCCTGAAAAGGACATAGCCCTCCATGACTATATTCCAGTCATGTGAGCTGTCCCACCACGTCTCTGTAATTGCCACCAGATCATAGTCTCCTGACTTAACACAGGTTTCCAACTCCTCCTGCTTATTCCCCATGCTGCGCGCATTGGTGTACAGACATTTCAGGGAGCGAGCTGAGCACACCGATTTCACCCTAGGATTATAGGAGGCCTCCCAGTCTTCATTAATTCTGGAGCGCTGCCCCACTGGGGCAAGCCCAGCAACAACCCCATCCCCCTTCAAATCTAGTTTAAAGCTCTCCAAATGAGCCCTGCTAATTCGTGCCCCAGCATCCTTTTGCCTCTGTGAGACAAACCTTTCTCACTTGTCATTGTCCAGACTGGTGCCCTATAAAACCAGCCCTTATCAAAGAATCCAAAGCCCTGCCTGTAGCACCAGTCTCGTAGCCAATTGTTCATGAACTGAATCTTCCCATTCCTTCCCACATCATCAGTGGAAGATGGAAGGAGTGAGGAGAAGATCACTTGAGCCCCAAACTCTTTCACCATCCGCCCCAAGGCCCTGTAGTCTTTCTTCATCCCCCTCAGACTGCGGGAAGCAGCTTCCGCCCCACCTGTCTGGAAGACCAGCAGCGGGTAGTAGTCTGTCGGGTGCACCAGGTTGGGGAGCGCCCTGGTGATATCCCTGATCCGGGCTCCAGGCAGACTACACACTTCCCTATGATGAGGGTCAACTCTGCATATCGGGCCCTCTGTTCCTCTCAGAAGGGAATCCCCTACTACAATGACCCTTCTTTCTTTCTTAACAGAGGCAGTCTTGAGGTGCAAAGTCGACCCCCTTTTCCTATGTGGCCTTGTGGGCTGGCGTTGCCCCACATTCTCACCTACCTCTCCTTCAAGATCCAGGGCCTCGAACCTATTACGGAGGGACACCTGGGGAAGCAGGGCAGGAAGGGGGGAGGGTTTCCCCCGACGTCGAACTGGAACTCGCTTCCAACCCTCGTCGTCTTTTTGGTCCCCTACCTCTGCGCAACAGCTACAGGGCAGGGGCTGTCTCGGGCCATCCCCCTCTGCCTGAGAGGGCAGGGGGTCCTTCCCCTTTTGGGGGGTATCTCCCTGGAACCGTTCCGACTGGCACGCCAGGGAGTTACTCCACCAGTCGATCTCCCTTTCACACTCCCTGATAGTCCTCAGCGTTTCAACTTCCTCCTTAAGTCTTGCCACCAGGCTAAGCAGATCTTCTACCTGCTCACACCTCACGCAGGTGGAATGCTGTCCTCCCTCCCCCGGCAGCAGCAGGCTCTGGCACTCCCTGCACCCAGAGACCTGAACAGCCACGGTTTGGGACGGGGTCTCCGTCTGAGTTGCTGCAGTCACCTTACTGCAAGCTCTCTTCCTGGAGGCAACCATATTGGTCCGCAGTCTGGGACACCAGCAACACGACCTGCTTGTTCCTCCCTGCACCCGGTGGGCAGCGACCCGCTGCCCTCCCTGAGGCCTTTCCAAGGCAAGCAGCAGGGAGTGGTCACCGTCACCGTGGGAACGCCCCCCGCCACGTCAGCCTCTCTCTCGCAAGGGCTGCTGGGGCTTCGGGGATCGGGAGATGTCGGGAATCGCGATGTCTCTGCGCTATCCCCTCTGATTTTCCTAAGCTCCGTTGACCCTCGCGGTCGCTGAAGCGTGCCGGCTGTGGCTCTAGCTAGGCTAGCTCCGATCAGCTGACTGATTTGGCTGAAGTTCTCTAGGACAAAAGACATTCCACTGGTGTATATTTTCCAACTGCACTCGGTATGACACAATTTTGATCCTGACTGAGAAGTAGTCTGACCTTCCTCTTAAAGTGGACTATCACTAACACAACTTCAAGTTAGCCATGACTTTTTCTAGCTGGACTTACAAAAACTTTGGGGATCTACATTTTACAGTTTCCTTGGCTATCCTGGGACAGTGCTGCGCTACTCTTCTGCTATGGTTTAATATTAAACCATTTTTTTGGAAAAAAAAAAAAGACTCCTCAATATAGGTGGTAGGAATATGAGACTTAATAGGTTTTGTGACTCAGAAAAACTGCTCCAGGAAGAAGGTAACAATTGTCAAAATAAGAAAATATGTAAACATGTAAAAATTTACAGAAGAGGGAAAAGTAAGTCAATGAGGAAATGGCAATCAGTCTTCTCATCATCAACTAGAAATAATTAGCTCAGCGTGCTACCATTCAGCTGTTGATTAAAGGATTTGCTTAATATATTTGAAATAATGATGCTCATTCATGAGGCACTGTCAGCATTTCTATTAGGTACTATGTCCCTCTGGGTTTTGTACCTTTAAATTTTGTTCAGGGATGCATACAAGATTTCATTAGTTTGCATTATACCACTTTTAGTCAGATTTGATGAAATTCATGTATGTATGTACTGTGGTATGCTGAAAAACCCAAAACTCCTTTCTTGCATTCTTTGCATATGCTTAGCCCCTAGTGAAGCAGAAAGAAATTACAGAAGCACAAAACAATGCAAGTGCTCAGATGTATATATATGTATATATATGTATATACATACCATATATAAGGTATCTAAGGTCCTCTGTATACAATTATTATTTATGAATTTATGATTATGAATTAATTTTCCATTGTGCTTGAAGATCTTAAGATTTTATAAAAGCTAAATGACAGCATTAGCACTAACTTTTTGCACAGAAATATAATTAACATCTGTATGTAAAGTTTCATTCTTCATGAGGAGACTTAAAATCAGCTAGAACTTTATTTCCTAGGGCTGACACTAGTTAATATTGCATTTTATGCTGCAAAAACTATTAAGATCTTCCTGTATTTTTTTTCAGAATGGCTTGGCAGTTCTTAATTTAGTTTGTGGTTGTCAGCAAGGAAAACAAACAAGCAAACAAAAAGAACTAAGGCTTATCTCTAAGCTAAGGCTTATCAACACTATAAGTGTTGATATCATCAGTAATAGTGTTCAATAGGAATGCATGTTCAGAAATCTGAATTCAGCCTTGGTGTCATATATTTATCATGTTACACTTTAGGAAATATATACAATGATGATATTGCAGTCTTATTCTTGGCTGCATTGCAACAGATACAGGCATTTTAGTTGCTTCTTGTCTAGAACAATTACAGGCAAACTATATATGTACAGCTTCAGGACTATGGGCTGTAACAGCTGTATTTCCTATGGGACATACATCAAATGGCGGTCAGGATTTAAGCATATAATTATCTTAATTGAATCAACTATCCTGTCATTACAGCACAAGAACTTCAGTTATTTTTATGTTTAGTCACAAACTACTTAGCATCTACAACTCTTTACAATCTCCTGACATCCTTGTCTACATCCTTTGTAAACTTCTAAGAACTTAAGTGATATAGTAACCTCTTTTGAGAAGTAAGAAATTACCTTTTTTCATATAAATATTTATTTTACAGACTATTTTACAGTTTATAATTCAGATCAAGCTGAAGCTTGGACTCTTGAAACCATGGTCACAAAACAGACACCTACCTTCCTGATTTCTGAGGCATTTGAGTACCAAGTAAATGAAAAAATGAGATACACATCCACTCCGTTCCAAATGTATGTAGCCCTTTCAGTGATTTGGATCTTGGTTTTGCACGTTTTGGATTAAAGTCCTGAATGCTTTAGTTAGGGAGGTTTTTTTAGTCATTGGTTCTGATTGGCTACTTAAATAATTATTAATTTATTAAAAAGGCAGACCAATAATCTAGAGAGATGGGAAAGAGCAAATTGACATGAAGTTCTACTATGTGATAATATATCCAGTGTGTGCTATCCAACATCCTATTCACCATTCTCATGAGCAGGCTGCTTTACTTACTTCTAGGAGTTTGTTCATATCTCAATATCTAACATAGAAGAGGATGTCTTTTCGGAGAGAAAAGACAGAAGCTGATGGGACAGCAATGGGACAGTTAATTCATCTGCTTTCTTTAGCCTTTTAGTCTTGTCTAGGACAATTGCTTTTCTGCTGACCTGACTACTCAATGTAAGTTCTTAGATGCTTAGCACATTTCACTTGATAAGCACCCTTAGCCCCCAGGTTAGGACAAAGTAGGAGGATGTCAGGTATTCAGTATCTGAGTATTTTTGAAGACCAGTTCCTTGTATGTCTTCTAGGTCCAACTCAGTACTGCCAGGCCAGAACTGTCTTCACCATGGTTGCTACATCTAAGCCCTGATGAAATGCCATGAAGAAGACTGTTATTTCCATTTTTTTTGTTGTTTTTAACATGGAGATGGTACATGAGAAAGATTTGCAAGAATGCCCGTGAAAGATTTTGTTATTTTAGAAACGTAACACTTCTCCAAAGACTCATGACATTTAAAATTCCTGGGTCTCCCTCATCTCTGAGGTAATTCTACTAAAATTACTGATCCTGCAGTGTGAATAACTGCTTACATCTTTTTGTCTTATGCATTCAGTGTTTAAGAAGTCAACGTTATTCAGTTGTCCTGATACTGAACATGATTTTCCCTGCTGGAAAATCTTTCATTCGTGGAGTATTATACTGTGAGCAATATATTCCCAGACATATAATGACATGATTTAAACCCAGCTGGCAACTCACCTATGCAGCCAGTCGCTCACTCCACCCCTCCCCGCCCCCTTTCCTCCCCCCGCTCCCAGAGGGATGGGGAGGAGAATCAAAAGAATGTAACTCCCACAGGTTGATATAAGAACAGTCCTGTAACTAAGGTATAACACAAATCACTACTGCTACCACCAATAATAATAATGATAAGGGAAATAACAAGGGAAGAGAATACAACCACTCACCACCTGCCGACCAATACCCAGCCTGACCCGAGTCTAGCCCTTCCAGGTAACCTCTCCCAGTTTATATAGTGGGCATGATGTGCTGTGGTATGGAATACTTCTTTGGCTAGTTTGGGTCAGGTGTCCTGTCTCTGCTTCCTCCTGGCTTCCCCTCCTCCCTGGCAGAGCATGAGACTCACAAAGTCCTTAGTCAGACTAAACACTACATAGCAACAGCTAAAAACATTGGTGTTATCAGTGCTGTTCTCAGGCTGAGTCAAAACCCCAGCACTGTACCAGCTACTAAGAAGGAGAAAAACAACTGCTACTGCTGAACCCAGGACAATATTCAACCAATTACAAGACATAAAGATCAAGACAGTTTTAAGCTACCTCACAGCCAAAGATTCCAATATGCTATTAAAAATGTAATAGCTTGATTAAAAGTAAATATGCACTGTAAAAACAAGGAAACAACAAACTAATAGATATCTGGTTATAATGAAATAAATTTTCTTCAAAATTTTAGATCAATCGAAAGTTATTTCCAGTTTCTTCTTCTGTTCCTCTTGCCTTGTGTTTCTGTACGTGTGCAAAGACAGCAAAGGTAGCAGAGTATAAGAAAGGGGAAAAGCAATTTATAAAAAGAAAATTAATTACACAAGTTAATAATTTTAAATTAGGTATGTAAACATCACTGATTGTCAAAACATGCCTAACAGCATTTGCCTTTTCCCGTAATCTAGAATTATTGACCAGAATGTGCCAGAAAACCTAAGGAAAGTATTTAGAACCATGGTACCTTCATTTTTCATTGTTCCTGGCAGTGTTTTCACTTGCAAATGGAGAGACAGTATTTCTGTTATACGATGTTTGCTTCTAACATTCTACTAACAGTCATGAAATAAACATACCATTATATGATCATGAATAGTCCAACAGTGATAAAAAATTTCATGTTTATAAATCCTGTCCACATAAGAAGTATATAATCTACCTTTTGAAAATTCAAAGCAAAATTTCCTTCCTGTCCCTCTCAATATTTCTTTTGATTGGCATCCTGCTGGTTGAAAAGGGCTAAGTAGACATTGCCCAGGCACAGCTGTGATCATGGAATCATAGACTATTGCGGTTGGAAATGATCTTAAGATCATCTAGTTCCAACACCCTTGGCATGGGAAGGGACACCTCACACTAAACCATGTCACCCAAAGCTCTGTCCAGCCTGGAACACCTCCAGGGATGGAGCATTCACAGCTTCCCTGGGCAACCCATTCCAGTGCCTCATCACCCTCACACTAAAGAACTTCCTCCTTATATCCAATCTAAACTTCCCCTATTTAAGTTTGAACTCATTACTCCTTGTCCTGCCACTACAGTCTCTAATGAAGAGTCCCTCCCCAGCATCCCTATAGGCCCCCTTCAGATACTGGAAGGCTGCTATGAGGTCTCCATGCAGCCTTCTCTTCTCCAGGCTGAACAGCCCCAACTTCCTCAGCCTGTCTTCATACGGGAGGGGCTCCAGTCCCCTGATCATCCTTGTGGCCCTCCTCTGGACTTGTTCCAACACTTCCATGTCCTTTTTATGTTGAGGACACCAGAACTGCACACAGTACTGCAGGTGAGGTCTCACAAGAGCAGAGTAGAGGGGCAGGATCACCTCCTTCGACCTGCTGGTCACGCTCCTTTTCGTGCAGCCCAGCATACGGTTGGCTTTCTGGGCTGCAAGTGCGCACTGCAGCCGGCTCATGTTCATTTTCTCATCAACCAATACCCCCAGGTCCTTCTCTGCAGGGCTGCTCTGAATCTCTTCTCTGCTCAACCTGTAGCTGTGCCTGGGATTGCTCCAACCCAGGTCTAGGACCTTGCACAAGGCCACCAAATTGGCCAGGCAGGATTTCCCCTTAGTGAAGCCATGCTGGCTGTCACCAAGCACCTTGTTGTTTTTCATGTGCCTTAGCAAGCCTTCCAGGAGAATGTGCTCCAAGATTTTGCCAAGCACAGAGGTGACACGGACTGGTCTGTAATTCCATGGGTCATCCATTTTCCCCTTCTTAAAAATGGGGGTTATATTTCCCTTTTTCCAGTCATTGGGAACTTCACCTGACTGCCATGACTTTTCAAATATGATGGACGTTGGCTTAGCAACTTCATTTGCCAGCTCCTTCGGGACCCGCGGATGGATCTCATCAGGTCCCATGGAGTGTTCATGTTCAGGTTCTTAAGATGGTCTCGAACCAGATCCTCTCCTACATTGGGCCCAAGGTCTTCATTCTCACAGTCCCTGCATCTGCCTTCCAAGACTTGGGTGGTGTGGCCAGAGCATTTGCTAGTGAAGACTGAGGCAAAGAAGTCATTCAGAACCTCAGCCTTCTCCAAATCCTGTGTTGCCAGTTTTCCTGATAGCTTCCAGAGAGGGCCTACGTTTTCCCTAGTCTGTCTTTTCTTCGCAATGTACATATAGAATCCCTTCCTGTTATCGTTCACATCCCTAGCCAAGTTTAATTCTATCTGGGCCTTAACTTTCCTAACCTACTCCCTAGCTTCCCAGACAACATCCCTGTACTCTTCCCAGGCCACCTGTCCTTGCTTCCACCTTTTATAAGCCTCTTTTTTCCTTTGAAGTTTCCTCAGCAACTCCTTATCCGTCCAAGGAGGTCTCCTGGCCCTCCTGCTGCACTTCCTTCTGGTTGGGATGCAACACTCCTGAGCTTGCAGCAGGTGATCCTTGAATATCAACCAAGAATCTTGGGCCCCCCTGCCCTCTAGGGCTATATCCCATGGAACCTTACTAAGCAGGTTCCTAAAGAGGCCAAAGTCTGCTCTGTTGAAGTCCAGGGCAGTGAGCTTGCTTCACGCTCTTCTCACTGTCTTGAGGATCTCAAGTTTGACCATCTCGTGACCGCTGCATCCAAGGCTGCCCTGGAGAGTCACATTTCCAACGAGCCCTTCCCTGTTGGTGAGCACAAGGTCAAGCATGGCACCTCTCCTTGTCAGCTCCTCTATTACTTGCAGAAGGAAGTTGTCTTCCACACAATCGAGGAACCTCCTGGATTGCTTGTGCCATGTCATGCCATTCCTCCAAGAGATGTCAGGGTGGTTGAAGTCCCCTAAGAGGAGAAGGGCCTGTAGGCATGAGGCTTTTCCTATCTGTCTATAGAGTGCTTCATCCACAGAGTCCTCTTGATCAGGCGGTCTGTAACAGATCCCCACAGTAATGTCTCCCATCGCTGTTCTCCCTTTAACCCTGACCCAAGGACTCTCTGTTAGCTGATCACCTGTCCCCAGACAGAGTTCCATACTCTCCAGCCTATCCCTAACATAAAGGGCAACTCCCCCTCCCCACCTCCCAGGCCTGTCTTTTCTAAAGAGCCTGTAACCTTCCATTCCAACACTCCAGTCATAGGAGCCATCCCACCATGTTTCTGTGATACCTATTATATCATACCCCCATAGACGTGCACACATCTCTAATTCCTCTTGTTTGTTCCCCATACTACCAGCGTTTGTATAGAGGCATCTGAGCTGAGCTCCAAATGAAGGTGCCTCATTGGCTGGAGCAGCTAAACTATCTCTAGATTGCTCTGAGCATTTATTTTTAGGTGTTGGCAACTGAGTGTGAGTGCTGGGATAGAATGATGCCCCCCTCCCACAACACATCTAGTTCAAAGCTTTCTTGACCAGCCTGGCAAGCCTCATACTAAAACAGCTCTTCCCCATTTGTTGATCATCCTGATGTAGGCAAAATAAAGTTGGCTTATTTTCTGATCTCTCTTTCTATCTTCATGCTGATGCAAATGAAACTACACTGGTGTTACTGCAGTCTGATCAGTGCCTTGTGAAGTTTCAGAAAACCATTTTTACTTTTAACATATTCATGTGGCCAGGTAACAAATATCCATAAATTGGATAAGCCCAGCATGCTCATTTTAGGGTACAATTGCAGAGCTTCATTTAAATTTTAGAGAAATGAATGTTGAAACTGCTCTAAGTCAGGAGAATCTTCTTTGCTATTATACAGATATGATCATAGCGTTACCCTAACATTATTCTTTGGCACCTTCCCTTAGTCCTAGCTAAACTCTCCTTTTCTGCAAAGCCAAAACAAAGGAAGAGGCTGAACTTGTTTCATCAAGTAACCTACTCTATCCGTATCTCCAGCATTTCATACCTATATAATAACACAGCTGTGTGCCAGTCACACAGTTATATGTTTCCAGAGAATCTTTTTTAAGCCTTTAAATGCTCTCCTATGTGATTATTAAAATGATAATTATGTTCTTTAAATGGGAGTTAAGTCCTTACGTTCATGGCGCTCTGAGGATGCGCTACATTGTTTATTTAGGATCTTATGTAAAAATTACTCTCACTATCACTCATTCTTGAGAATATTTTCCCCATATTGGGCTGTCTGTGTTTATTTCTGGGTGGCTATAACAAACTTCCCATAAGAGATATGCCTCTTTTGCTCATTTGTGATTTCTTGTGGAGTCTATTCAGGTAGCCTATATAACGTTATTGATGAAAATTATGTATTTCTTTTTAAGAATCCATACAATGTTAATCTTTCTTTACATGAATTACTCTAGTTCCATTGTTTCTTGAACTACAAGGCTAGTTATAAAAGACAACATGATGATAAATCCTTTGGTTTTCATTCTTTATGTATCATAGAATCATAGAATAGTTTGGTTTAGAAGGAACCTTCAAAAGTCACCTAGTCCAACCCCTGTAGTCCCATAGGAATTCCTTAAAAAAAAATATTCCTTAATAATCCTATTAAATTGCAATTATTCATGTCTTTTTCCACCTAAAGGATGTTGAGGAATTTTTATCTCATCTATTCAGGTCTTGTCCATATACATGTCACATACGAACTTGCAAAATTTGATTAAGTGAAATAAGAACAAGCATGAAAATATACTATACCATTCTGATTTCATTCTGGGTCATCTATACTAACATCATAATTTAAAGAGCCAAGATATCCTATTTGCCAGTGGCTTAGCATGAGTTTCTCAGGTAAGAGAAAAAGGAGCATGTATTTATCTTCTGTCAAACTGTTCATGTTTATATAGGAAGTAGTGCTACAAAGCTAGTCATTTGTATGACTTTGCCATTCCTATTTGCATTAAAATGTCAACACCCAGTTTTAAAAGGTCCATTAGAGAAGATTTTTTTTATAGACAGACTGGTCTCTTTTCTGATACAACTACACCATATATGTCAGTTTTGACAGATACTTTGTAGACTCCAAGCCTAAGTTTTAAGGTAGCTTGAACTGAAACAGTGGTGTCATTTTTCAGTTGATATTGCATGTCACTGTCATTCCTGTCGCATACTCTAAACTGATAGTGGATATTTTAGCTGAAATGAAAGCAGGAGACGGGGAATGAGCTCAGAGCCAAACATGTACAGGGCAAGCTGCAGTCTGCTGACCATACTTCCAGAATATTCAAAACAAATTCCAGAAATATAGAATTAGGAAATATCTTCATGTCTTAGTTTTTGCTCATCCATGGTACTAGAAACAAGGTAGAAATCCAAATACCTTTAGATATATAAAATCCACGACTTCCCATTTCAGCTTTATTCTCTGGGGTTTTTTTTGGATTTTTTTTTTTTTTCCAAAAGAAAAACAGCGTTTCAGCAGCAGAAGTATTTAGGGATGTATGTCACAAAACCCAAATGCTTTATGTACCTAAAGATATGCGGCCACCTAAGTTTTCATCAGTACAGAAAGGCAATTGAGCATGATATTGAATCTCTTCAAATTGACACTACTGTGAAGGACAGCTTCTCTTGTAACCTCACACCTATTTCTAGCTACCCCACTTAAGTTTGCTGTGCGGTCTGGGCTTCTATGCATACAAAGATTATGCCTTTATATATTAACAAATTCACCTGTATTTACTCTATCAAACATGTTCTATCTTTAATGTGCAAACAGTCCTTACATCACAGACTAAATTGAGGGACTTCTCAATCCAGAAAAGCTGTGGAATGACACCTGTTCCTGCTCATACCCTATCAGGAATACAGAGTTTTCACAGTGACAAAGTGTAAAGGAAGGTTCAGTCTACCCTGCATCTCACTGTAAAGGACAAATTTCTCAAAAGGACAATCAGAATTCAAACATCCCTCATTTATTTGACAATTTTTTTTTTTACTATGTAATTTAAAAAAAAAAAGATAGCAGAATCACAACATGCCGAGAGAAGTGGCTAGCTGGTCTAACCTCTCCTTTCCAGAGGTGATTTAGAAATGTTTGAGTTCCATCCATGACAAACAGTTTTATACCGATTCATACTCTATCTTTGCTATTTCCAGTAGATTGGCATAGACTTCCCACAGCTCAGCATGCTGACTACAGTGAATTTTAGTTATGAATGACTCAGGTTCCCTATGATTTCATAGGAAATGTATAGGCATATGATGCAAGTTTTAGACCATAGGTAGAGAAACTGTACACAACTTGTTCTGATATGAAATTATAAATATACTTGTAACTTCTTTGAGCATGCTGAATAATTAATTCTACTTTTTTGACATTATTATTAATGTGGAAATTTAAAAAAAAATATGGAGCTCTTGAGTTACTTATATTTTTAAATGCTTTTTTAATAACAATCACAACTTTGTAAAACTTACTAACAGAGTATTAGTATTTTATGCTGTATAGAAGGATAGTACATTTTTATGTAGTTTCCATAACAACCAGAGTATAAGGTAATCTTAAATAATTTGCACTTCACTGCAGCCTACATTATGGATGCCTAATATTATGTCAAATAGTAGATTCAAGAGGAATACTTTCATCTTTTATTAAAACTTTATAAGGAGGTGTTATTTTTGTTAAATGACAGGTCTGAGAAATAAATAACTCAATATTTACTTAAGCAGGTATCCAAGTTGCTTTCAGGATAGGTGAACATCTAAATATCTGCCACTAGGTGCACTCAAGCTGCAATCATGTTGGCAGAGCAGAGTATCACGGACATACAGCAAGCAAATTTGAAGTTGTAACTTTGGTTTTGTCTTTGGAATTTATTTAGTTGAAATCTCTCAGGCTTTTTGCTTCTGTGCATTTTTGAATAACTGAAGAAAAAAGTTCTCATCATGTTGTGTTTTTTGGATACTGGAACACATATCACTTCCTTTGATAGAAAAAGATTTCTGTCTTGACTTCAGGTGAAATCAGTTATCTGCAGCCATCTACCCACTAGCTGGTTATATTTTTTACAACTGAAAGAAATATTCTATCTAGTTTTGTTTTGTTGTTTATTTTTTAGTTGTTTGGTTTTTTTTTTAATTAATTGTAATATATCTTAAATCTGTAGGTTTGGCTTGTTCTGGTTTTAATCTACATTATTTTCTTTTTTCTATTAAATTCTTACAACTGAGTTGGTCTTTGAACCTATATAAATCCCTTTCATTGAACTGAAGACAGGTCTTTCCCTCTGTGCTATAATCAAAATAAAAAAAAAAAATTGCTAACATTAAGAAATATTTTGCAAGGTACTTTCATCATGTTTATGAATGTGAAGAGGATAATCATTCTACCTTCAGTCTGACACATTTTCTCATGCTGTTTATAATGGGCTTTCAGCAATAAGATTTACCATGAGGTCAGCTGCAGAGCTATTGCTAACTGTACTAGAACAGTTCTGTTCAACTATAATATCCAGACTCTTAGCACACACACATAGCATTACTGAAGACTTTAATAACTGTGTATTTAGCCCAGTGTAAACTAAGAAGTTACAGTTCTTCATACCTGCCTGATTTTTATTTTTTTTAGGTCTATAAAAATTCAGATCAAAAGCAGAAGAAATAAGAGTACTTATGTGCTTAGTATGTTGGACCTTCTTAGTGTGTTGGCTCCAGACTTTCTTGGATGCACAATATCATTCATAGAATAGGTAAATGAATCGCCAGCTCTGAACCTGGGTGAAGCAGGAAAGGGAACCTTCTTTGTTCTACTGTGTCTTAAAGTGATTGTTTCAAGAATGAGTGGCAGTTCCAAAATACTTCATCATGTCTGTCTTAGTATGATGCAAAGATGATGACTTTTACATACAGTATCAACAGGGCCACCTTGCAGTTATAGGCTATCTCCACACTGGTAGTTGTGAGACATAAATGTATTTCTTAAGTATTTGTGGTGAAACTGTAATTTCAATAGATTACCATGCAGATAAGCAAAATCTTAAGGTCTTTTCCAACCCTAACCATTCTATAATTCTATGAAAGGATCATATAATGGGGATCAGTTTAATTGTTTGCAATAGTGCATGTTATCTAACCACACAACAGGTCCATGCTAGAGGAACCCAGTTGCTAGACTGCAGGGATTGTGTACATAAAGCTGTGACCCTCACTTGCAGTTACCTGGAAATTTCTTCCTCTGGGGCTGTGCCAGCCATGCTGAGAAGGGAATCTATATAAGGTGGGTAACATGATGACTTCACTGTGTCTGTTCTGCACCTTGCACAAGCATCAGATTTGAAGAGAGTTTAAAACCTAATGTATTTGACTGAAACACCCACTCCCACCTTTTCACCTAATCAGAATGCTAATTTTAGAAGACTGGCTTATGCTTGTTATCAGTTTAAGACACATACTGTCTTCATGTGTATAAAACTATATTTATGGTATAGATGAGCACTATCCCTGGAGCAGGCACTATCTTCATGATAATAACGTCAGCATTCAACCCTAAACAGGAAAAAGAAACCTGCAGCTATAGGGTAGAGAACTCAAGAGAAGGCAATGGTGGCTGAGCACCTGTTGCTGCTGAAGCTCTCATTCTTGACTCTGATATTAAGCAAGCAGAACCACAAATATTTAATGCATCAAATTAACCTAATATCAAAACACAGTCTTTTAGATTTGTTTCAGCTCATGGCAATGACGGAAACAGTGTTATCATGGAATAAATCATTAAAATGAAAGAAGACCAAAACACTACAGGAGTGTTGTGAAGTGTTAAGAGTGGATGTATACTCTTAAAAAAGTGGATTTCCTTTAAAGTTTTAACTATAACAATCAACTCAATTTTAGATGCATTGCATTCACTACATGAAAAACAAAGATTAAAATATTTGCCTGTGGCCTCCTGGGGTGGAGGCTCACCAGTGTAGCCCTGGTTAATATGAATATGGTCTATGCAAAAGTCCTCTTATGGAAATCAGTTTACGAAAGGGAGAGGTTTTATAACTCTTTGGGAAGATGATGAGTACTCATACAGCATCAGTGAGTCTACATTTGATAGTGCAAAATGGCAAGGGATAGGCCATTACCACCTTACTGCATATTTCCAAGTACAATCAAATCACATGAATAAGACCCTGTCTGGTCAGACATCCATCAGAATTGCATGCTAACAGAATTATCAGAGTTCAATATTTTAGTCGTTCACTTCCCCATCTGAACCTAATTACTACCTGAAGTAGTGTGCTTTTCCACAATACAAGTCAACATGCTGCAACAATCATAAAAACAATTAAGCTATATCAAATATTTCCTTTTTAATATTGTAATAACAATAAACCACACGTTATTAGAAGCCTTAAATATTAAGGAAATTAGGTTTATTATTATTTTTCTTACTTGTAATTTCTACTCTCCAGGAATTAATGATACGCCATTTAGTTATTTCTTTACCAAAAATTTTTTGTTGCCTCTTCAAATTCACATATTATTGAACCAGCTATCTTTCTATTATTATTTTCCAGATGCATTTAGGATCCACTTATCTAAGCAGGGAAGATTTATTTAATATCTCAAATTAAAGTATTTTGCCTTGATGTTTATCTATGGGTTGAGTTTTATTCATAAGTTGTGTTATAGGATAAAGGAGATAAAATATAGAGAACATGTTTGGCAAATAACAATAATAATAAAAAAAAAAAACAAAAACCAAACACCACCATAAAGCTCATTCTGATATTTGTATTACTAGAAACCAGTCATTGCTGACTGCCTCAGGCTAAAATCTCAGTCATGGCTCCCATAGCATAGGTACAGATACCTGCTCATACAAACTGTAAAATCTATGTTTGACATGTTTTCAGAATAACAAAGCATACTGCCTATATCTTCCAATTTTTAATTGCTGTTTGTGTCCTACAGGCAGTCTTTGTAAAGGCTATAAAGACTCCTGATGAGATAAGACTAAATTCGATTTTTACCCTCTTTTATTCACCCAGATCTTATTAATTTAGGTAGGTGCAGCACTTCTGCATGTGTGTGAATACCTGTGTGGATTAATATGAAAGAAAAAAATAAATCATACGAGAGGATTTCATTGTATCTTTCCCTCAGGATTTTTCAGTGGGATCTACTGAAGTTAAGGGAACTTTGACATCTGTAGTCGTTACAGCTAATAAGAAAACAGTAGAGTGGTTCATTGATTCACAACTCAAAGTGGCACACTCTCAGTTCTCATGCTGCTGCTGCAGTGTATTTCTATTAGATTGCTTTTAGAAATGCTATCAGTAGAACTTAATAATCATTCTGAACTGTCATGTTCACTAAAACTACAGAAAGCTTGACCTTTAATCAAGAAGAATGAGCATCACAAAACATCACTTTATTGCAGAGATAATGTGCAATTCACAGTATCACATATTACAGCTTCAGTTCTTTGATGATTAAAAAAAATTATTTTTCACTCAGTTACTTTCCATCATAACATTTTCTATTTTTAGTTACTAATATATTACTATCATATTTACAAAGAAAGAAAATGTAATACACTCACAAAAATTTGGAACTTAAAAATATCATTAAAAACATGGCTGTCTTTTGAGAGGAATTTTTCAAGTATTCAGTTTTAGCCCTCTTATTAGGTTACTTACAGATAACCCTTGTAGTTTCTATATCAGTCATCTAATGTGGTGGGTTTAGTCATCCTGTAATTTATGGCAAAAATATGTGTCAGGCCCTGTCCTCATTTTATGTTCATTCCCGAGTATCATTCGTATATCTTAGCATTAAAAAGTCTCTAATTTCAGTTTTAAATGTCTTAACTTTTAGTTCTGAAAAATATCTTACTTCTAGATGCTTGAGAGAAACCTGTGTGTCAGGTAGGGCAAAGGACAATTTGCCAAGAGAGTCTGAAATAAGCTTGGTCCCTTTCTCAGTTATTGTTCTCAATTTCTTTTCTGTAACTGACCTTATGTTAGTTCTGATCCTGAGTGAGTTCATACTCACTGATGACTACATAAGTGTATGCAAACATAGTAACAGCCACAGATAAAAAGTTGCATTGATAAATGAGGAATATTATAATTAACCATTTAATTGTTCTTTCCACTTTAATTTATAGTAAGGTTGGGTTTACATTTTTCCAGTTTCAGGGGAGGGGGGAAGGATAGGTTTTACTTGCTTTGTGAATTAAAGTCAAATATACTGAAAATTTAATTCACCTTTCAAGATATCTTTTCATGTCTATACACGGCTTAAGTCACTCTATTGGTCAAAGTCTATCTATCTTGATTTTCAGCTCTTGTTATAGAAGATAAACCAACATGATTAAGTCTTGTCTGAAAAATTACTTTCCAGGCATACCAAGGACACAAGAATCCAACAATGCAGCTATCAGATGTAGGAAGTTCTTCTGTCTACTACTCAGTTCCACTGAGAGTTGAACTAGTTCCACTGCACCTATGAGAAGAATCCAAGAAAGATCTTCTGCATATATCAAATAAGTTGTGCTCAGTACAATATTTAAAATAAGTGATTGTATGAGCAAAATCTGATTGAAATTATTTTAGCGTTATTCTCCTTTGCGTGGAGTTTATTCAGCATTACATGCAAAGATTGCATGATGCTGTCCTGGCCCTGAGCTTACTGCTGGTGAGCAGCAGGAAGCAGCTGCTCCACTGAAGAGAACAGAGAATTGCGAGCTGCAAGGGGAGTGCAGGGCTGGCAGGACACTATCCCATCATGTCTAACAAGGAAAGCAGAGCAGGATCAGTGGTGGTTAAGGTGTGGAGGGCCAGATGAAGACCAGGGATAGCCAGATGAGTCTATAGAGATGAATCATGCCTCAGGTCAAGCCCACAGTATAAGGTTAGGATCAGCCAAATACAAGGCAAGGCACAGCATAACTGCATTCAAGCTCCAGTCCTTCACCTTGGTCCTTTCCTGCACAGCTGCAGATATGCTCTGCCTGGCCTGTCTAGCTCACCCTTCAGCTCCTAGCTCACTTTCCTCTTTTCAAAGCAGCCCATACCTGTTGCTGTCTGACAGTTACCTTATTTAAAAAAAATATTTCCTACTGGTTTTGTTCATTATATACTGCTACTGTTCCAAAGAATAAACATCCAGAAAAGAAATTAAGTACTAGGACATCAGCCTGGGAGCAGAAAGAAGTTAGATTTTTCTCCTTACAAATATGACCTCATACCAACTGATACTCATGCTTAGTCTTTCAGAAGTTCTCTCCAACTGTCTTCTGCTAATGAATATTTAATCACCCTCCTGTGAACCACTGAATGTTTAATTTTAGTATACATGTTTCACCAGTGACTGATGAAAGTTTAATACAGGAATAGTCCTCCTTACAGGAAGTGCAACTCATGAATCCTGCTTTCTATCTCTTGAGTCCTCAAGTTCAGTCCTTTGACCTCAAAGTAACCCCATGATAGGGAGCATTTTGTGGGTCTACTCAGTGGTGCAAGTCTGAATCTCCTCAGGAAGTAAAGGAAATTAAAACCATATAAATCAAAAGCTACGTGAGTGCTCTAGCCTAGGTTATTACATGAAATGGAGTGTTATCACCACTTCTGGAGATGTTTTAAAAAAATGTTCCATCCACAACTGCACTTTGGGAAAGGACTAAAATTTTGCCCTCTAGTCTAAAAGTGTATTAAGAATGCCTATGAACTGGACATCCTGAGAGGTTTTTGGTAGAGCTGAACACAGTTTTTGTTATTAGATGTGCAAGTAAATGCATTACTTATTGATACAAGTGCATCTTGGAGAAGTGTAAAGCAGAGTAAAGTATTTTTAGGGATAAGAAAAAGAGCATAAGCCAAGGAAATGAGGATCTGAAGGAAAAGTTTTCATCCTTTTTGATTTATCCCTCAGGTTTGTTGATTATTCATGTGAATGCAGCTGCTTTTCTTTCCCTTGCCCCATGTCACTGTTAAGAAAAGGAAGGATATCGTATGTAATAACTGGTCTCTGGTCTATGCAGCATCTCCTACACTGAACAGTCTATTATCCAATCCAATGCAGTGCCCGTGACACTGAAGAACAGCAATTGAGTTCAGTTGCCATGGGCAGGAAAAAAGTCTTTAAGATGCTTGATTCCATCTTATTCTGATTTCTGATTGTTTTTAGTTTCTTTTTTCTAATAGATTTGTTCTGAAGCTTTTTCTCAAACAAATGAGATAAGAAAGATTTGACTACCTGAGGACCTGAGCACTGGCCTTTGGTCAACATTACAAAGAAACAAAAAATTCCCTGCTTTCAGGCAGCTTCATATTCATATTTCTTCCATCTTGCCTCCTTCTTTTTAATGGTATTATCAGGTAGGAATACAGAACACACCTTTATTACCATCCATATTGGCCCTTAGGATGATGATGAATTATAACTTCCACAACATTTATCAGGTAAGACCATCAAGGAAACAACATAGTTTCTAATATTGGAATAGTTACCCTGATTAGAAATTTTGTTTGTTTTTGTTTTGTTCTGTTTTATTTTGTTTTACTGAAGATGTGTTTATGAAATTAAACTGCATTTTTAAGTGCACAAAGAAAAATGTTTTCAGAGTCCTTGTTCTAGTTTTTAAAAGAAATGAAAGACACAAGTGCAAGGTCCTACACCTGGATCGGAGCAATCCCAGGCACAGCTACAGGCTGGGCAGAGAAGTGATTCAGAGCAGCCCTTGCAGGGAAGGACTTGGGGTGCTGGTCGATGAGAAATTTAACATGAGCTGGCATTGTGCACTCACAGTCCAGAATCACAGAATCACAGAATCCTAAGGGTTGGAAGGGACCTCAAAAGATCACCTACTCCAACCCTCCTGCAAGAGCAGGGTAACCTAGAGTACATCACACAGGAACTTCTCCAGGCAGGCCTTGAATATCTCCAACGTAGGAGACTCCACAACCCCCCTGGGCAACCTGTTCCAGTGATCTGTCACTCTCAAAGCCAACTGTATCCTGGGCTGCATGAAAAGGAGCGTGACCAGCAGGTCAAAGGAGGTGATCCTGCCCCTCTACTCTGCTCTCTTGATGGGTTGCCTAGGGAAGTTGTGAATGCTCCATCCCTGGCAGTGTTCAAGGCCAGGTTGGACAGAGCCTTTGGCTGAGATGGTTTAGTGTGAGGTGTCCCTTCCCATGGCAGGAGTGTTGGAACTAAATGATCTTAAGGGCCTTTCCAGCCATAACTATTCTATGTTTCTATAAACAACGAACCTAGTGTCACTTTGCTGCTGTATTTTTGTGTATGAATTTCTTTTACACTGTCTGTACTTTGACTATTACACCAATTTATGATCTCATTTCAGTTTTATTTCTTCCACCTGCTTTTAAAGAAAGATTTTCAATTCCGTACTTTCAGTTATTGATACATTAATTCTCTTTCCCAGCAATATTTCATTTTAAAAAAACAATATAGTGAAATTCTCCTCTTAATATTCTGTAGAAAATAAACCTGAAAAATAAATAAAATCATAATATGTGTATAGGTAACCATAAGTTATAGCAAACTTGTCTTTATTGGATTTTAGGAATACTTACAATTATGATGCTGAGAATTATATTATGATCCATTTGTTACTAATGAAATATTCATTTTCATTAACTTGTACTTAGTCTTTTGTTCCACAACAGACACTGAATGTGTTGAAGAGAAGAATTAGACTTTACCTTGCAAATCCAGATATAATTGAAGTCTGGGATTTTTTCCATAGTCTAGAAACCCATCTTGTTTCATCTTGTTTTGGCACTCTGTATTTTGTTTGATATTATACAAAAATCTGAAAGACACGGGTGTTGTTAAACTGCAAATCATAAAATATATATGAGGAAATTTTAATGACAACAGAGGATGAAGATGTCCTGTATATTGACCTATGGCAATTACCTGAAACTGACAGAGCAGAAATTATCCCTTCTATTGTTAAAAGACATGGAGATACAGTTTGGGATGTTGGAAAATACAGATTTATGTATCACTTAGGATACTGAAGTGATGAAAGCTAATAAAGAAGCATCTTTGATACTCCTCTTCAAAGCAAAAACACTTGAACAATTATATCTTAAATATAATTATTATTTTAAATTATTATTTATGGTCTGTGCTTTACATCTCTAATATTTTTATTTAAATGTAAGAAAAATTGTAACCTGAAAAGTACTTTATTTATTTCAGATATCATTATTCCATTTCATGAGCTAGACTTCTGTTTATTTCTGAAGAGACTAAAAAAGTTTCTTTCTGTCGATCTCACATGACCTCACATGTAAATGATCTCACATGTAAATCCAGTCATAGATATAACTTTTTAACTACATGAATAAGGAAATATTTTACATACAGATGTGGAACCAAGTGATCCATCTGAAAAAAAAATAATTTGAGAATACTCAGAATTCACACATGAAAGTCTGTGCTTTAAGAGAATATTGAGTTTAAAAGCCAAACACTCAAAAGTTATGAAAAGTCCGATCTGCATTTTGTGTACTGCATATACAGACTACAATCAGGTCATGTCTTATCTTCTTTTTACTAGAGATTGATTTCACTTGGTGACATAATCATCATGTTTCCTCATTTTTTAATGATTCTTAGAACTTTCTTTGCCCACTCTGTTACTGCAACTTCTTTCTCAAATGGAATTGAACAAAATATTGCAATATTATACACATAGCCCTCCTATTTAAGAATACCTTATTTAAATGGTCTATGGCTGCATTAGCCTTTTTAGCTTTATGCTTAAACTGAAGCTTAAGCATAGTATAAGTTGCATCTGCTGACAAAGAAACTCTTCCTACACTTGTCTCCCAACATCACCTCAAGTTTGTTAGCACAAACGTTTGTAGAGCTGTGTTATGAATTTCCTTAACAAAGCAATCCTGGTAAAACAAAATAATTTGTTCTAAAGTCCACAACTGGCTTAAAGTGTATGTTTTCCATAAAATCTACTGTTTGGTTTTGCCGATCTTTGTTTAGGCAGAAGAATGGATAAATATAGGCAGCTGGCTAATATCAGAAATGAATGCTGAATCATTTCTTTAAGAACAGAATTTGTTTGTGTTGACTTAAAGCTGATTTTATTTTTTGAGATATCTGAACCAATCTAATAGTTTGCTTCTGCCAGAAGAGATGGCTCCTCCTCCATTTTTTCCTGAGTTCTGCTGCTTGGCTGATTCTTTGGTGAGCTTTTCATGTCACTATGCCATCACAAAAACATTCTGAGGAAGCAGATTACCTTTGTGCCGCTTAACACATGACCGTGCTGAGCAGATAAGCACAGTCCAGGCAGTGCAAAGAAAGAGGCAGGGCTGCGCAGATATGGACACAGGCTCCTTGAGAGTCTTCTAGCATCCTGGACATTTACATAAGTTCAGCCTTCACAGGAAACTTCACCCTTGCTGCTGTGCTGCTTGTTAGCATACATGACTATTCTTCATAATCCAGCCTTCAAAGGGTTTTCCAGAGTCATTACTTCTCAAAATAAATCATGCTTATCATGGAAGATGTCCTAATGCTTCTCACAGGACAGAAATACAGTAACAGCACAAGCCAGAACAGCAGACTCTGAAGTGCTAAAAGTACATTTGTATGGATATGACATTTAACTCAGTAAAAAACCTCAAACCTTTTATTTCAGGAAATTAAAAAAATGTATCATTTTCCTGCTTTCAGCTTACTGATGCTATGGGTCAGTGGGACCTGCCCTGTCAGTGATTTACTTCCTTCTACAATTTTCTGAGTAATGGTTTTTATGGTACTATCAGCTGCCTAAGAAAAATTATCAATAATGTAGACCCAAGTAGCAATTCTTGAATGACAGTAGTGGAAATACAAATGAGCATTTTCCATCCTAAAAGTATCTTGGAGTTCAGTTTATTGGACAACTTTTAACGGAAGAATCTTCTGTAAAACCTGAAATATTTCCCCACAAAAACATCCCTATTTTAAAACTGGTCTGCCTAAATCTTCCTGGTGTTCTAGCTCTTTGCTGATCTGTCCATGTCTTCAGCTCAGTAAGCAGCCTACCAAACCATCCTACATATGGGTAATCAATGGTATTTTCATTCAGAAGACATTTTGGAGGGTGATACTTCATCATAAAACATTTCAAACTACTGAAATCTGCCATGAGAAAGAGTTTCTTTTCTAAACCTCAATTTTGAGATGTCCCAGTTGGTTAATCATATGTGCTATGTCTACTTTAATCAAAACAGAAGACATGACAATACTACTCAGAGCAATTTTAGTTCTCTTTTCAGTAAAATACCTACAGCTACCCCTGTTAACATCATTTTCTTGGGGGTTTTGTTGGTTGTTTTTTTTGTCAGTTGAGGTTTTTTTTTCATGATACACAGTTTTAAAATAATACTTTTCTTGACTAAAATTGAAAATTACTGTTGGACAGATCTTTTTACAATACCAATCTCCCTCATCTTTCGATTACACAGGTGTTAGCCACATTAAAGAACATTTATTTCTTACTCAAAAGCACAGGAACTTCACTGGGGAAAAATATATTTGCACATGAATAGAAAATATCAGGCACTTCTCTATTTTCTCTGTGACAGATTCAGTCTACCTGCTAGTATTATGCTAATATAATACAAATAATATTTATTAGAACTTCTCAGTCAGGGGAACCACAATCTGCCTTGTTAGATACAGCTTTCTATGAAAGAATATGCAATGAATGATTTGTGGAGATTTTATTCTTCATGAGTTAAATAAATAAGGAACACTGTGTTTTCTTCTCACAATGTACAATGAGAACGAAAAGGCCAAACTGTTGAAAAAAGACGTTTATGTTTTTAGATATACTACTTCAGCAGTTTCTAGGGACTATAAGTGTGAATAAATACAATAATTTAAGTTCATAGTCTTTACTGTGGCGTAATAACACTGACATGGAATGAATTTGGCAGGAGAGGCAAAGGAAATAAATTGTTGAAAATGCAATTAAAAATGTGACATAGTGTTTAGAATAAGAAAAAAAAAACAAACAGTAACATAGTGATTTTATTTGTGATACCTTTTAACTTTAGATTATAGCATGCTTGCAATTATGTCATATTTATGAGAGTCTTTTTTTTTCTAAGATGTAGTGCCTTTGTCTTGTCATGCATCAACCTACATTACATCCATACACAGCTGATGTAGGCCTTCTGCACAATAAGCATGCATCCTAAATACACATTTCATTGATCTGATACTGAAAGAGAGTTAGTCAATTTAAAAACTTGTCAACCCTTTTATTTTCAATTTAAATCTCCCATTATTGGCACAAATATCAATTCAGTAGAAGATGTAATTTAGGAAGCTATTTTTGGATTGCATCTCTCATGAGCTTTCACTTTCTTCACCTACTAAAACTTAAAATATAATGTATTTGTCTGCAGAAGAAACTAAATAATTTATTGAATTTGATGTTGATTCATTATCTATACAGTCAAGAAGATTTTAAAAATTATTTCCATTAAAATTCTACTTTTATTTCAAAAGCTCTGTAAGTTTTAAGCTCCTCAATTCATAAAGATACAAAATTGTCTTTCGGCATCTGTGTGTGTTTCAGTTGGGTGAATCCAGAGGAAGGGACAAAAATAGTACTTCTGAACAGATAGTGTCTCTCTGAGATGCAGAAATACCTGTTAATTGCATTAATACATAATGTTTCATGGGATGTGACAAGATAAGACAATCACTTTCGAACAATAGTTTAACTGGGAAAAACAAAGCAGAGGGAAGTGCATTTTTACATTAAGTAGACTACTCTGAGTAAGGCTATTCAGAGTTTTCTTGAAAAAAAAATAGTTTCCTCAAAACTAGGTTGATTTTTATTTGGTGAAATTTATTAATTTCCTTTGATTTTTCATCAGGATGGGTTTTTATGGTACATAAATTTGACCAATAATAACAAGCATAGAAGTTTCTACAGAACAGAGGTTTGCCCTGGAATTTATTTTTTCATTCCAGGGAAAATTTAAATGTATGATGAAATCTCAGACGCTATTATCGAATCATGCTTGCAGAGATTTATTTTTTAATATTTACCACTGAATATTTCTAACTGGTAGATCTCACTATGAAATTGAACAGAAGGGACATTACAGAGGAACTGTTCAGAGCTGTTACAGAAGGAGAGATATCATCTTCCATTCAGTCTTCATAACCACATTTATACTTAAAAATGAGACAAGAGATGGTCCAGAAGGCCTTGGGAGTTAATAATTCCAGGAAACAGTGATGACAGTGGACTGAAGGAATGAACTAACTCAGTTCAGGCTGAAAGCTGGGCTGTGCTCATACATAAACTCACACCATGAGTTAGGACTGCTTTTATCAGCTTCTAGTTCTATATAAAGACTATGTACCGAGAAAAAGCAGGCTGAGGTTTAGCAATATGAATTATGTTTTGGTCAAAGCACCACGCACACACAGGATTTAAACACAGGGATACAAAAGCAGTATAGGTCAAACCAGTATAAGTCAATTTTTTTTTTTTTTGCAGTGCTTTGAACAGTAAAAGAAATCATTTGCAGTAGGTTTAGAATTAAATAAAAAATTACCAGTGCTTCAGCATCTATTAATTTAAAGCAAACCAGAAGTTTTAATGCATGACAGAAGAACAGTTTTATACTTTTTTTTTTTTTTAACCTAAATTAGACAAAGCTTTTGCTCTGGAGCCCTGCAGGAAGACAAATTGCAATAATGACAATAAATGCTGAAAAATAATTTTGAGTGTCTGCAGTTCTGTCCACCGTTGGGCAAGACATTAAGTCTTTCATTATTTATAAATGCAGACCTTTGAGACAAACAAGTGGTATAGCACACCAGTAATGCTCCTGAAGCTGTGTGCAAGGTGGTATTACACGAATATATATACACGAGTAGGCTTTTTCAGGACATACTTGATAATAGGAATAAATCCCTTTTTCTCTCATTGCTTACACAGATAAGATTGAATGAGAAAGAATAATGACAACACACTGAAATATGTAAACATATACACCATGGAACATGTCTTCTGATCCTTGCATTAAAAAAATTTCCACTGAAAGGAACTTCTGTATGACAAAGCTCAGCATGAGCCAGCAGTGTACACCTGCAGCCCAGGAAGCCAACCGCATCCTGGGCTGCATCAGAAGTGTGACCAGAAGGTTGAAGGAGGTGATCCTGCCCCTCTACTCTACTCTCATAAGACCCCACATAGAGTACTATGTTCAGCTCTGCAACCCTGTCCTGGGTTCAGCAGTAGGAGTCATTTTTTCTCCTTAGTAGCTGGTGCGGTGCTGTGCTTTTGACTTTCAGCATGGGAACAGTGCTGATAACACCAATGTTTTTAGTTGTTGCTATGTAATGCTTACTCTGACCAAGGACTTTCTGAGTCTCATGCTCTGCCAGGGAGAAGGGGAAGCTGGGAGGAAGCAGAGACAGGACACCTGACCCAAACTGACCAAAGAGGTATTCCATACCACAGCACGTCATGCCCACTATATAAACTGGGGGCAGTTACCCGGAAGGGCTAGATCACTGCTCGGTCTGCATGGGTATTGGTCAGCAGGTGGTGAGCAGTTGTATTCTCTTCCCTTGTTATTTTCCTTATCATTATTATTATTGGTGGTAGCAGTAGTGGTTTTGTGTTATACCTTAGTTACTGGACTGTTCTTACCTCAACCCGGGGGAGTTACATTCTTTCGATTCTTCCCACCATCCTTCCAGGAGCAGAGGGGGTGGGGAGTGAGAGAGAGACTGCATGGCTGGCTGAGTTTAAACCATGACAGTTCTTTTTGGGTCCCAACATGGGGCTGGTGTAGCTGCTGTACGTGGAGCTGGAATGGCTGCGCTGTCTGTTGTGACTGAAGTTTGAGTAGCTGCTGCACTTGTCGCTGGGGGTGGTGAGGCTGCTGTGCTTGGAGCTGGAGTAGCTGCACTGACTGTTGCGTTGCCCTCAGATCCAGGGACATTTTTTTTTCCCTTTGAAGGTGCTGGATAGTGTTGAACAAGGCCCTGTAAGCATAGGCTAGGCCTGAGCACATTGCCATGATTTGTCCCTCTCTGGTATGACCAGAATGACCACACACCTCATTTAAGTGTTTTACTAATTTTTCTGGATTTTGCACTTGTTCAGTGGTGAAATTCCAAAGTACTGGAGGGGCACACTGGCCTAGATACTTGCCCATACTATCCCACACACCCTGCCACTCATCGCTGTCCAGCCTCAGGGACAATCTCCTGGTCCTCCTATATCGTTGTCTAATCCTAGACAGGGCCCAAATCTGACTCTGCTCAGCTCTTGAGATCAGACGAAATGGTCGTGGGTAAAACACACTCTGTATGCATGCCAACATGTTGATCCCCATCACAATCAGCAAACAGGTCTCAACAGCATTAAAAGGCCATTCAAGACCTTCAGAACTCTCGAATGATTCTGTAAACAGTCTGGTGGGGGGGTGCTGGGAGTGTAAGGGAATGTCTCCTTCACAGGTTGACCAGCCGAGGAGGGGAAAAAAGATGTGTAATTGCTAAGCACTTCTACTATATACCTCCCAAAGTATAGAGGTGGTGACCACACTAGGAACACAAGCCAGATCAGTTTCATGATCAATGATTCTATTGTATTAAAAGTCATTACCATAATGTACAATGAGACAAGAACCTTAGCCCAAGCCCCACACTTGAAAAACACACAGCAAATATTAGCTATAAGTAAGGTTGAGATAAGAACAGTCCAGTGACTAAGGTATAACACAAATCACTGCTGCTACCACCGATAATAATAATGATAAAGCAAATAACAAGGGAAGAGAATACAACGGCTCACCACCTGCCAACCGATAAGCAACCAGACTGAGCAGTGATCTAGCCCTTCCCTTCATGCCCAGTATACAAACTAGCCCCTGGTTTATATACTGGGCATGACGTGCTGTGGTATGGAATACCTCTGTGGCTAGTTTGGCTCAGGTGTCCTGTCTCTGCTTCCTCCGGTTTCCCCTCCTCCCTGGCAGAGCATGAGACTCAGAAAGTCCTCGGTCAGAGTAAACATTACTAAGGAGCAACTAAAACCACCAGTATTATCAGCACTGTTTTCAGGCCAAAAGTCAAAAACATAGCACTGCACCAGCTACTGACTGCTAAACCCAGGACAGAACCCCAACATAAGAAGGACACAGACTTGTTGAAGCGAGTCCAGAGGAGGGCCACAAAGGTGATCAGAGGTCTAGAATACCTCTCCTATGAAGGCAGGCTAAGAAAGTTGGGACTGTTCAGACTGGAGAAGGGAAAGCTCCAGGGAGCAGCTTTAATATCTGAAGGGGCCTACAAGAAAGCTCGAGAGGCACATTTTACAAGGGCATGTAGTGATATGGTCAAATGGCTTTAACCTAGAAGAGGTAAATTTACATTAAATATTAGTAAGAAATTCTTTACTGTGAAGGTGGTGAGGCACTGGCATAGGTTGCCCAGAGAAGCTGTGGCTGCCCCATCCTTGGAAAATCTCAAGGCCAGGTTGGATAGGACTTTGAGCAACCTGGCCTAGTGGAAGGCGTCCCTGCCTATGTCAGGGGCATTGGAAATAGATGATCTTTAAGTTTCCTTACAACCCAAACCATTCCATGTTTCTATTCTAAATAACATGTATATCTAGCCAATAGCTTAAATTCTGTGAGCTGATATTACAACCTCAGTGATAGGGATGGGCTTTTTGCTTGATCGTGCTGACAGGATAAATAGTTTCAGTATAGAGTGTGAGATTGTTAAAGCCTCTTCCAACTACCGATAAGTAAACATTTGATGCTTCAAACAGTCTTTATTTTTTTTCTTGAATTATAAGAGGATTTATTACAAGATAATAAAGGACTGTGTTTGACATTTAGGCATATATTTTGAGGAATCAGTGACGGGAAGTAAGATTATACTGAAGATGGTTAATATGTCTTGTGTTGCAATAATGAAAACACAGAAAAAATTCTCCCTCCCCTGCTGAGTTCTTTTCCTGTCATCTGGTAAACAGCAGAGCAGAGTGGCAACATATAGCTCTCCCTTCTGACCTTACTGTTCAATAAGAACCATTAAACTGGGATGATAATGATAGCACAGGTACAGAAAAGGAAAATAGTGAAAAATCATAAAGCAAAGGTAGCAAACATCAAACTGACAAGACATTTATGTATCACAAAGCCCACAGAGGAAAAATGTCTTGTCTTACTAAATCTGCCTCTTCTGCTACAGCATATATCTTTAAAGAGCATTGACTGCTGCTGCACACTAGACTAGCAAAGGAACTCAACTGTAACTGTGCGATGTAACTGAAATTGCTCATTGCAAATGAAAATTACTTTGGTCAGAAAGAGTGATAGGTGTGCTGTTAAACAGTCTAATAAAATCTATGCCTTTCCTTCATCAGCCATGGTTTTCTGAGGAGCAGCTTCATAGAAGGCAAGCACAATCCTGTCTCTCATATTCAACTCAGAAATCAATTATAGCTACTTATTATGCAAAACGTGTTGTATTTTAACATACTCTGTCAGAAACAAGTAAGTGATATTATTTGATATACAAAATTAAATGCAACAGAAAAAAGTGCAGTTGAAGTAGCACTGTTCTATAAACATCATACAATGCAATTTGACCCTCATTGTCCTATACCACCAACTTAATTTCAGATTTTTAAAATTCACAGAAACACAGATAACTATATAGTTGATAACATCAGAGATAACATTTCTTGTTCTGGCTTTTGTTGGAAAACTAACTTTACAGCAGGTAGTCTCCACATTCACCTAAAAGATATCTGTGTGTTCAGGGAAATATTTTGTTACGTCATAACTAATATTCTTGATCTGATTATCTTTCAAATGTGAGCATGAGATGTATTTTCTAGAAATCAGTCCAATAACAGTATAAGCAATATCTGAAAATTGTAAAGAATATTTATTTTCAATCTAACACCCACCAAAACCTGATGTCAACTCAAATATGCAATCCTCCTGGAAACCTTTAATTCGTATTGCAAGATGATAAGTTACTACCAGCAAATACCATGAGATCTGCCCTAGTCACAAGCTCCTTTCTGAAGTCGGGGAAAGGTCACAACCTGGTATGTACACCAGTTATCTGGAATGTTATTGCATGCCTTTCACGCCTAGTGATTTCAGAAAAAAAAAAAAATAAAAGAAAGAACTTAGGAGGCATTTTTAGTATGCCTGTAGTCAAGTGTAACTGTGTTTCCAGATATCCTTTACAGTCATTGGAAGCATTGTGGGGTTTGTGGGTTTTTTGAGAGTAAAAGTGATGCTGGGAAACCTTAATTCAGGTGCTCCAGGAAGAACCTCTTTTTCCCTCTCTAATGAACAGAGAAAAGCCTAAAGACGTTAGCATTTATAGTTCAAAAGTACTTCACAGAAAGTGCCTATCATTTCAAATTAGCAAATCTGACACCAATTTTCTTCAAGTTTGTTTATTTAGTTTGATGCCAATGGGAAACAAGTACAAAACCAACAACCTATAAACATGGTTTTGACTTAACAAACTTAAACACCTGCATATCTTCACTTGTACTTAGGCACAAAATCAAGAATTTAAGGTACGGTCTAGTTACTTAGCTGACAATTCTGTCAAGAAAAGCTTTACTCAGAACAGTTTAGCTTTTAATTATCATAAGCTAATAATCTTATGTGTTTTTAGATTATTAGTGAATTAATTCGAGATTAAAAGGCTGTATATTCAGGGACAAAAGGCTGGAGACTTCCTAGAGAGGGTGGTTGCTGCTCTGACTCCAACAGAAAAAAGAAAGGTGCTCTGTTGGGAGTCAGCAGAGAAAAAACTACAATGTAAGCTTACATGTCAGGGTCCCATATTTTGTTCTGGAAAATGTCACACAATAAAAAGCATGTGCTGTCCTTAACATTTAAAGTATAGCAGGCTTGTTGAATATTCAGTACACCAACTTGGAACAACAGACAATGACCAGGCACCAGACAAGACTATCAGGTACCTTGAGTCATTCCCAGTGCACGGTATGAAAAAATGTCAATCACCTTTTATCTCTCCATACTAAAAATCCTGGAATGAAAACAGCACACAGAAAAAAAAATATTATATATTACAGTTCCAGGAGCATCACATGTAGCCTGGAAGGCCAAATGCAATGCAGTGTAGACGTAGTCAGACTCTTGCCCCCAGGATAACCAGTTGCCTAATGCGCAGTCTCACACCCTAGCACTCTTTTATTCACCAGTAATTATATAGTCAAGGTGTCTTCATACAAATTACACACTGTCATAAATCTTTAAAATTCTCTTGCTCTTGAAATAATGAAAATTTTACATTCATTTTCTGGTAGTAAAGGAATTGTGCTATGACCTATACAGACATACATGGATTAAGAGGTGACTTAAGAAGTGCTCATATCTACAGTTAATTCCCATCTACACTGAATAGGGCACATAGAATTACTATATTACTAACACATATGCTTTCCCCTATTTCCTATCTATCTCATACTTTTACTTTCAGTGCATCCTATATTGAAGCAATATCCTTTGTCAGTATTTTATTATTGATTTTTTTATGCCATGCAACGCAAAGGATCTAGCAAAATACTTCTGTCTGAAGGTCATTAGAAGAGGACAGACCAAGGAATAGAACTGTCATTTGCTAATGAAGAGGTCAAGACAAACTCCAGTTTTCCAAAGGTTATTTTTTCTTTTGTTTTCTTCCCACCTATTATACAGGCTGAGTCTGTTATTCCAGGAGTCATTGGAGCACATGATAAGCAGTTGTCTGATACGTTGTCCTTTACTGCCTCAGGTGCTACTCTGACAGGTTGTTTTCAGGTTGCAATTGAAAATAGTTTAAGATTTAGCAGTGTGACAACAGCTCCTTGTTACTTAAGAGGATATTTCAAATGTTTTAAGTTTTAAAGTTTCAAATACTTCATTTTATAACCTTATTGAAGAGACAAGCTAGAGCTACATTAACCAACAGAGAGTGTATGAAACACCCTTTTCTACTGCAGTGTTCTAAAATACTGAATGTAGCCTGGGGTAAACAAATAGAAAATGTTTAGCTGCTTGTTTCAGCTGTTTTTTGATATTATGCATTGGATTAGCCCGTCAAAATACATTCTTCTAAAGGAATAAAAAATAGAAAAAAACCTATCAATTCAATTCAGGGAATACAATTATAAATGGAATAGAATTATATTATCTCCACTGTAGAAACTTTTTTTTTTTAATGAGAAGTTGTGTAGCAGAATGAGACCAGTTTAGGAGATTTTTATAAGCAGCAGAAACACCGAGGAAGATGACAAAAGATATAAAAGGAACATGACTGTTGTTAACTTTAACGGGTTTCAAACACACAGAAACTATCTTAAACAGGTTTTACGCAGATGAATCAAAGGTAAGTGAAACTACAGGTTACAGGTAGATGTTTCAGACATGGACAAGCCTGCCTACTGTATGAAAATAGGTGGATTATCAAAGAAAAGTAACTCCCATTAGACACCATCATAGAGATAGTTCATGGAGAGCCAGATTCTGCTTTTTTAGAGCAATAGTTTTTGAAACTAGAAAGTTTGAAACACTGTTATCTATCGTTCTCTGTCTTAGTATTTCTAAAATAAAGATATTTATGTCATAGAATCATCAAATGGTTCAGAGTGGAAACGACCTTAAAGACTATCTACTTCCAATGCCCCTGACATGGGCAGGGACACCTTCTACTAGACCAGGTTGCTCAAAGCCCCATCCAACCTGGCCTTGAGATTTTCCAAGGATGGGGCAGCCACAGCTTCTCTGGGCAACCTGTGCCAGTGCCTCACCACCTTCACAGTAAAGAATTTCTTACTAATATCTAATGTAAATTTACCTCTTCTAGATTAAAGCCATTTGACCATATCACTATATGCCCTTGTAAAATTTGCCTCTCGAGCTTTCTTGTAGGCCCCTTCAGATACTAAAGCTGCTCCCTGGAGCCTTCCCTTCTCCAGTCTAAACAGCCCCAACTCTCTTAGCCTGCCTTCATAAGAGAGGTATTCTAGCCCTCTGACAAACTTTGTGGCCCTCCTCTAGACTTGTTCCAGCAGTTCCATGTCCTTTTTATGTTGAGGACACCAGAACTGCACACAGTACTCCATGTGGGGTCTCACAAGAGCAGAGTAGAGGGGCAGGATCACCTTTCGGCCTGATGGCCATGTTCTTTTTGATGCAGCCCAGGACAGGGTTGGCTTTCTGGGCTGCGAGTGCACACTGCCGGCTCATGCTCATTTTTTCATCAACCAACACCCCCAAGTCCTTCTCTGCAGGGCTGTTCTGAATCTTTTCTCCAACCAACCTGTAGCTGTGCCTGGGGTTGCCTTTACCTAGGTGTAGGACCCTGCACTTGGTCTTGTTGAACTTCATAAGGTTCACTCCCACTCACCTCTCAAGTGTGTCAATATCTACCTGGATGGCATCCCTTCCTTCCAGTGTGCCGACCACAGCACACAGCTTCGTGTTGTCAGCAAACTTGCGGACAGTATGCTCAATCCCACTGTCCATTGTCACCAACAAAGATGTTAAACAATGCCAGGCCCAACACCAGCCACTGAGGAACACCACTCTCCTGCAAGCATCTGCATAAACACATATGTGCATATGTGTCTTTCTGTGTATTGTCACAGCAACTTAATATAAAGTATCCTGGGGAAGACTGAACTTAGAAATATGTTTGGCTATAGAAATCTTCAAGAAAAAAACATCAACTATACTGATCATCTTTAGCTAGCACCAGATATAAATAAAAGACAGTATAACAACCCATAAAATACAATGTGGTACAGTGAAATGTTACAGAGATCTTCTCCCCTTTTTCCTACAACTAGGCTTGTTGGAAATCTTTTTTTTTGATTAAATGATTTTCTCTCGATCTGTGGAAAACAGTGTTCCAGGGAGTAGGTACAACTTATATTCCCTTTAAAACCAACTTTTCACATATGGCTGAAAACTTTGAAGAGACTATTTTAGTCCTCTCCTTACATTGATATTTAAAAAAATATGTCTACTAATGACTAAATTATATTAATAAAATCAATTTTAATAGTATCGCTCTTGATCCAATGATATTAAAAAAAAAATCTTCCTATGATGACTTATTTTCACATTTTAAAGAATATTCCTAGTTTTCCAGTTCAACTCAACTTTTATGCTTAAATGGACCTGGACCAAGTCTGAATATAATTGTGTTCCATCCTTTCCATATTTTCTTTGCTCTTCATATAAAACACTGTGTCAAAACAATACTACTCATAGTTTAAAAATATCACGCCTTGCCTACTTTTCTTACAGCTCCCCCAGTACCTACCTTTGTGCTATGGTCATGAAAACGCAGTAAGCAGTGTAATTAGTACCACCTGAATTCTTTGTCAGGAGGGACAGCTGTTTTCTTCCAGAGTGAGAAGAAGGCTGATGCTCATTGGGGTTCTCCTGTCCACACACAGCAGGTGTTGCACATTTGGCACTCACTGTGCTCATTCACACACTGATGAACAGAAATGTTGATGACTTGCAGCTCTCCAGGACAGAGCCCAGCAAGGAGTCAGTTGGGGGATGGATAAACAATAAACTCAGAATACCTCCACTAATTCCTTTGGTCCACCAAAGAAGAATTTATACATGCAGTGATTTGTTTCCTATCATTTGATCTTAAGGTCCTTTCCAGCCCTAACTATTCTATGATTCTATTTAAGGCAATTTCTGTATTTCTTCAAAACAAGCTGCTTAAGCTTTCATGAGTTCAACACGTTCTGCTGGTTTTGCTTGTTCTAGGATATGAGATCTTCCACAAGGCACATCTTTAGCCTAAAGCTCTTACTTCTCCATCCTGCTTCCAGCAAACAAAAGTTCCTATATATTAGCTAAAGAAAATTTCTCACCGATTTTGCTTTTTCCAGTCTACTTTCTGTAGGATTTAAGCTATCTGGTTAAGAGGTATAGGTAAATTAGACTCCTTTATGCAAAGATTGTTGAAAAAGATTTCCTATTCCCCTGGAAAATACCATCCAGCTTGTATTTACACAAGATAATTGTCAGACTTCTGCTTCCTTCTCAGTTTGATGGCTTAGTAGGAAAATAGCTGACTACTGTCAGGAGTGGAACATGGAGATCCTCAAACATTCATCGCCCAATTTTTCTCAGCCCCCTTATCTAGGAGAGAAGTGACAAAGAAAAAATAATGAAAGGGTGTGAAAAAGATTGCACTAAAGGAATTATATACTCAAGTATTATCCAATTAGACTTACTCTGAGTTTCACAGAAAATAAGGGACACCAAGAGTGATTAGAATCATAGAATCATAGAATAGTTAGGGTTGGAAAGGACCCCAAGATAATCTAGTTCCAACCCCCCTGCCATGGGCAGGGACACCTCACACTAAACCCTGCCAAGGACGGAGCATTAGATCTTAGCTGGGGAAAAAAAAAAATCCAGAACATTAGGAGTTAATATAAGCAAAATATTTCATGTTTCAGTTCTTTACAGTTAGAGATCTCCTTCAAAGTAGAACAGATCATCCCAGGCTCACTCACATTGAATGTTATTATTTCCTTAGAAGGATCTTATCTTGGTCACTCAGAACTTAATTAGGAATAACAAACATATTATTCCTCTTCTTAATATTAACCCATCATTTAGAGAAAGTAACCCACAACATGAAAAAGAAAAACTGCAAATAATTCCATGCTTGGTAAAGATGTTCTACAATTTACGCCACAGTTTTCTTAACTTAGAATCTCATTAATATTCAGAGAAGGACTGTAAAATGCATACCATTTAGAGACAAGTCATTCTAAATTTCCTCTTGCGGCTGGTTGTGATGGGGTGAATAAGAACTATATTGCATAAACTTTCTTAATTGTGTCAGGATCTTTCAAAATAGAGTTACAAAATTGTCATTATCATCCTAAGTACCCATTACCTGAACGCAGTCATATTGGGACAGGTTGCAGTTCTGCTGGCTAGGAGGTTTGCTGCATATACTTACAGGAAAGCAAGCAAGAAATTAACTTCCCTGGAACTGTCCACTATGATCCAAATATCTGTTATTGATGGGTGACAAGGAATAAACCTGGAATGCTTTTCAGCATGCAGATCCAAGGCATAATAATGGCCATGTGGAAAGTGGTGGTGAGCAGCAGAGAGTGAGCTGAGCAAGATAGTTTCTGAACTGAGCCAGACACTAAAGCAGACATCAGAATTCATCTTTCCCTTCATTACCTTTTATTTTATAATAAAGCAGATGAAGAGACTGTTACATGTTTAATTGTAGGTAACACATTGTACTGCATACCTTATTATTTTGCATATACAGAATTAAGTTTTTCATAAAGCCAGTTGAGCACTTGTACTCTTTTTAGCACATCCTTTGTTCTTCATTTTAGACTAAACCCTGACTTATACCTTTAAGGACTGTTACAAATGAACTGTGTCTGTATTGGACATATGCCAGACAGCAGTTTTCTAATCTTTTTAAAAATGAAAAGAAAAGCAAAGAGGTCACCCCTGACGAGCCATAGCATTAACTAGACATTTTTCTAATGGAAGAAGATGCCTATGTTTTGAGTGGCTTGCTGGATCTCAGTTTCCTTACTTGCTACTGGTGAGGGGTTTTTCTATTCATAACTCCACATTAACAACGTGATGTAAATGAAGATAATGATAATCTTAAAATTAGCATTTATATTGAGAAAAATTACATGTGAAATTAGAAACGGGATCTAACAGATGTGAACACATTATAAAGAAATATCTATAGTAAATTTTAAAACAAGCAAAGCTTTAGGTAATCAGAGCTACCTCTCAGACACTAAATAATGTTCCACTTTTCTGGCAGTTTTATAGCTAATTTCTTTTAGATACACATAATAGGCCAGTAATTTAATCAGTTACTCAGCAGTGTTACTGCAGGTCTGGAAGAAGAAAACTAACCAGTAGAGTGCTGATCAAAAAAAGATTTGATCCTGCTATCTTTCATTACTTTCCCATTGCAAAGTACAATTAGTTTCTTATTTATCCAGCCAGCTTGACTCTGTGATTCTGATTTCCTGACCATTGCTTTATAAACTGCAGCACAAAACAAAGAGCCACAGGTGGCGCTGAAGGAACCATCGTCATCTGCAAAAGCTCCAAATGTTTATTCTTCTCCAAAATAAATCTTAGCTCTGTGTGTGTGATGTAAAAAAGGACTGAAGGCTAGTTCATTCTTATGAATGAATGAAAACATATAAGGAAATGTCTATGGACATTTCCTATAAAGGAAACATGCAGAGAAAAAGTCTGCAGTCAACTGACAAATTTTGTGTAGCAAAACCAATCTATTAAACTATGTGATTGTTTATGTAAGAAGCATTAGTGATTAATTGAAAATTGATGTACCTAAATACATGTTTTAGATTCTTCAGCTCAGACTTTTACACTGTGACAGAAAAGTAAGACTGACAGCAGCAAGAAAGATATGAAAACGGAAATAATCACAATTAGGGGAAAAGCATCACCCTCCTGAGGACTGATGAGACCATGTTAGAATTCTAAAAAAAAAATAACAACAAAAAAATTAAATTGTTTTCCTGGCAATAAGTATTTTTAATAATTCTTTTTGGAGAAGGAGGATGCAAACAAACTGAAGAATAGTGAAGTAATGTCTGCATATAAGAGGGGAGCGGAGCAACTATCAGTTATTCCTGCATATCAGTGATGAGGGAATGTCTGTGATTGTCCTTAAAGACTCCCGTAAAGCATTTGATATACCAGTGAAAGAAAGCATATACGAATCTGGAGATGAAAGAGTTAGGTAAAAGTCTAAGGTCGTACGAAGAGTAAATTGGCAATGGAGATCTTTAAAAATGGAGATATTAGCATGTAAGGATGCTATTTTAGTGGATATCCTAAAGACCGGGCTTGGAAACTTGATATCTTAGTCCAAATTTTAATTAGGTTTTTCATCCAAAATATTAGGAGTGTAATAACAAAATTTAATAACAAAATGTTATTAAACATTCAAAGCAAAGATGGCTCTGAATATTACACAGAAAGAGGTGAATGATGTTTAGTTTTGGACTTGGAGCAATAGAAGTGGTATGAATCTTAGTTTTACAAAGTGAAAGTTCATACTTTGGGAAATCCAACATATATCTCTACAAACTGGGCCTGATTAGTTTGGAATAAAGAGTCACCTTGCTGGGCAACAGCCCACTGTTAAGTGTCAATGTGCTTTATATCTCTAAAAAAGGCAAGCAATATACCAAACTAAACTTTTCCTGCAGAGATAAAAAAGTATTAGTGCCATTGTACATGAAAAAGTTTAGACCTCATTTGAAACTGGCTGTTTAATATCAGTTATATGTTCAAGAAAGATTAAATGAAAGCAGAAGACATACAGAAAGGTACAGTTGACTGGAGGATATGGAAATATTTTAAGATTAAACTTAACAGTTTTGTATAAAGTAAATCATGTTTATAGTAGCTGGAAAACAGAACTTTGAGGATGCCTGGGGTCATTAATAATTCCCTCAAAATCAACCGTGTGAAACATTTCAGTGATGACAAGTTGGAAAGTTAAAAAAAAAAATGTAAAAAACAAATTTGCTGGCATTTCTTTATAATGAAAATTTGAAAACTTATAGAGAGGACAGTACATTTTTCTGGTAAAATGTAGATTTATATAATAAAGGTAAAACTCACCTGGATTATGCAAAATGTGATAATAATATAATTAATATCTTGGTTTTATTCTTACCTGGGGATAGCAAAGATAAGTCTATTAACTACACATAGGGTTGTCTTGGGGTTTATATTGCATATAAACTATTAATTATTATTATTACAACTACTTAATAAATGAATAAATAAATACATCTTAAGAGTATTAAAGCAAAAAACTGTTGGCAAGAACAAATCACAAGCAAAAATTAGGCTAATGATTAGTTGTTCTGTACAAACTACACTTACGCAGTGTGCTGTACCAATAATGGACTAATGACATTTATAAGGGGTTCTGTTATTGATGAAATAAAGAAACAAAAAATCCTGTTGGTTAAATAAGAACCTTAAAGAGGAATTTTCACCTCCACAGAGACACTGAGTTTGAGACTCAAAAACCAAGTTATGTCTTTTCCTTCCTGAGGTTGCCACAGAATGCTGAGTCCAGTAACTGAGGACATTATGCAATACAGGACAGAAAAAGAAATAAAAAAATAAAGAGAGCATTTCCCAGCTCTCTGATCCCTCCTGTTGTAGGATATATTAAATTGAAATTTCTCCACTGAAATATATTTGAAAGATTTTTATGACCCTCTCTGGCTTGTTATCCCAGTGTGAGGAAGATGTTTTGTATACTAGTCATAAACATTATCACTGTAGGCAGTTATATAGACTTCCAAAAGTGTCAGAACTTTCTCTTCTATTTCTCACTGGGAAGAGCCCAGATCAAGTCTTTATTGTTTGGAAAGCAAAATTCAATTTTTCTTATCTTGCTGAGGATCTTAGAGATAAGTAAGCACTAAAAAAAAGGAACAATTTGATCTTATGGAAATATTAAGTGTTAAAATGTGGGTAAAGTAGATTGAAAATCCAGCTTCTATCATGGAACTCTGGCAAAGAACAAGTTAAGGCTCAGTTTTTCACTACCTTTGCATGTATTGATATCATGCTCTGTTCTATACCTTTCAATTGATCTGCAACAGATTTATCAGTCCTATATTTTATGGATTTTCTGTTGCTTTCTATTTGTTTATAATAGGGAAGATAATGACTGACCTCTGATGTAAAAGGGTCATTCAGGATTAGACTCATCTCATATCCAGATGTATCACATTTTGTTATTAAATTCATTGGCATGTAAAGTTGACATTTACAGGGACTTTTATGGACTCTCTATATAATTATCTGCCTATTTAAAGTGGTTTTTATATTGCGTTTATAAATATATATCAAATAAATACCTAAGAACAAAATCAGCACATGGTTATGAAAAATTTTGCTCTGCCCAACTAAAAAGCAGTTCAGCTCCAGAAAGATGAATGAGGCCCTTTTAAAAGGCAGCACTTAGTGAATGATGAGGTTCACTATAATGAGAATTTTGTGCAGAGAAAAATTATGATCCAATATCACTGTACTCTAGCTCTGTTATTTTGTATTGTGCTGTTAGTCTAGGTCTCTATTATTTCACGTTTTGCCCATACCAGCTTGAACTATATTAAAAAAATTAATAAGGACATTTTCCAGATAGATAAACATTTCTGCACTGAATTCATTCTATAGTTACTAGGATTTCATTACACTATCAGGAGAAGTGATAACTAACTTAATACAAGCAAAGTTCTCTTTAGTATCTGTGCTATATTATTCTGTGCTATTATTTCTTACTCTTTGCTGTGTATCTGGAATATTTGCATCACAGTTGTTGAAAGTGTCTTTGGCTGTGCAACTCTAAACTATGAGCTGAGTTGTACCAATGAGAAACCTCTCAGGTTGAAAGTATTTTTTTGTATTTGTATTAATGGTTCAGTAATGTGCTGTGATAAAGCAAGGAAAAAAGATAGGTATGAAAATAACCTCTTTTGTTGTTCCTCTCCCTCTCATTTGGGGATGTCTAAAAACCCGTGGTCTAAAAATATCATCTGAAACAAGAGAGAATCAGTAGACTGAATACTTATTACTCTGGATACTGTGAACGTGTCTGGCAGAAGAGATGCACAGTAAAGCTTTCTCCTGATAGGACATTATTGAAGCGCCACACGATGAAACAGGCTAGATAAACCTATTATTGCATATCATAGAATCATAGAATCGTTCAGGTTGGAAAGGACCTTAAGATCATCTAGTTCCTAACCCCCCTGCACCTTACGCTAAATCATATCACCCAAGGTCTCGTCCAACCTGGCCTTGAACACTGCCAGGAATGGAGCATTCACAACCTCCCTGGGCAACCTATTCCAGTGCCTCACCACCCTAACAGGAAAGAATTTCCTTCTTATACCCAACTTAAACTTCCCCTGTTTAAGTTTTAACCTGTTACCCCTTGTCCTGTCACTACAGTCCCTAATGAAGAGTCCCTCCCCAGCATCCCTATAGGCCCCCTTCAGATACTGGAAGGCTGCTATGAGGTCTCCACACAGCCTTCTCTTCTCCAGGCTGAACAGCTCCAACTTCCTCAGCCTGTCTTCATACGGGAGGTGCTCCAGTCCCCTGATCATCCTTGTGGCCCTCCTCTGGACTAGTTCCAACAGTTCCATGTCCTTTTTATGTTGAGGACACCAGAACTGAACACAATACTCCAAGTGAGGTCTCACAAAAGCAGAGTAGAGGGGCAAGATCACCTCCTTCGACCTGCTGGTCACGCTCCTTTTAATGCAGCCCAGGATACGTTGGTTTTCTGGGCTGCAAGCGCACACTGCCGACTAATGTCCATCTTCTCATCGACCAGCACCCCCAAGTCCTTCTCCACAGGGCTGCTCTGAATCTCTTCTCTGCCCAGTCTGTAGCTGTGCCTGGGATTGCTCCCACCCAGCTGTAGGACCTTGCACTTGGCATGGTTAAACTTCATGAGGTTGCCATCAGCCCAACCCACAAGCGTGTCAAGGTCCCTCTGGATGGCATTCCTTCCCTCCAGTGTATCAACTGAACCACACAGCTTGGTGTCATCGGCAAACTTGCTGAGGGTGCACTCAATCCCACTGTCCATGTCAGTGACAAAGATGTTAAACAAGACCGGTCCCAACACCGATCCCTGAGGGACACCACTCGTTACTGGTCTCCAGCTGGATATCGAGCCATGGACCACAACTCTTTGCATGCGGCCATCCAGCCAGTTTTTTATCCACTGAGTGGTCCATCCATCAAATTGATGTCACTCCAATTTAGAGACAAGGATGTCGTGTGGGACAGTGTCGAACGCTTTACACAAGTCCAGGTAGATGACATCAGCTGCTCTACCCCTCACCATCAGTTCTTTAGCCCCATCATAGAAGGCCACCAAATTGGTCAGGCAGGATTTCCCCTTAGTGAAACCATGCTAGCTGTCAACAAGCACCTTGTTGTTTTTCATGTGCCTTAGCATGCCTTCCAGGAGAATCTGCTTCAAGATTTTGCCAGGCACAGAGGTGACACTGACTGGTCTGTAATTCCCCGGGTCATCCATTTTCCCCTTCTTGAAAATGGGGGTTATATTTCCCTTTTTCCAGTCATTGGGAACTTCACCTGACTGCCATGATTTCTCAAATATGATGGCCAGCGGCTTCGCAACTTCCTTTGCCAGCTCTTTCAGGACCCGCGGATGGATCTCATCAGGACCCGTGGACCTGTGCAGGTTCAGATTTTTAAGATGGTCTTGAACCAGTTCCTCTCCTACAGTGGGCGCAAGGTCTTCATTCTCACAGTCCCTGCATCTGCCTTCCAAGACTTAGGTGGTGCAGTCAGAGCCTTTGGCAGTGAAGACTGAGGCAAAGAAGTCATTCAGAACCTCAGCCTTCTCCAAATCCTGTGTAGCCAGTTCTCCCGAGAGCTTCCTGAGGGGGCCTACATTCTCCCTAGTCTGTTTCTTATTTGCTATGTACCTGTAGAATCCCTTCCTGTTATCTTTAATACCTCTAGCTAAGTTTAATTCTAACTGAGCCTTAGCTTTCCTAGCCTGGTCCCTAGCTTCCCAGACAACATCCCTGTACTCTTCCCAGGCCACCTGTCCCTGCTTCCACTTATTATAAGCCTCTTTTTTCAATTAATTTTCCTCAGGAGCTCCTTATCCATCCAAGGAGGTCTCCTGGCCCTCCTGCTGCACTTCCTTCTGGTTGGGATGCAACACGCCTGAGCTTGCAGTAGGTGATCCTTGAATATCAACCAACAGTCTTGGGCCCCTCTGCCCTCTAGGGCTTTATCCCATGGAACCTTACTAAGCAGGTTCCTAAAGAGGCCAAAAGTCTGCTCTTTTGAAGTCCAGGGCATTGAGCTTGCTGCATGCTCTTCTCACTGTCCTGAGGATCTCAAATTTGACCATCTCATGATCGCTGCATCCAAGGCTGCCCTGGAGCATCACATGTCCAACGAGCCCTTCCCTGTTGGTGAGCACGAGGTCAAGCATGGCACCTCTCCTTGTCCGCTCCTCTATTACTTGCAGAAGGAAGTTGTCTTCCACACAATCGAGGAACCTCCTGGATTGCTTGTGCCATGCCGTGCCATTCCTCCAACAGATGTCAGGGTGGTTGAAGTCACCCATGAGAACAAGGGCCTGCAAGCGTGAGGCTTTTCCTATCTGTCTATAGAGTGCTTCATCCACAGGTTCTCCTTGATCAGGCGGTCTGTAATAGATCCCCACAGTAATGTCTCCCATAGCTATATTCCCTTTAACCCTGACCCACAAACTCTCTGTGGACTGCTCATCTGTCCCCAGACAGAGTTCCACACTCTCCAGCCTATCCCTAACATAAAGGGTAACTCCCCCTCCCCACCTCCCAGGCCTGTCTTTTCTAAAGAGCCTGTAACCTTCCATTCCAACACTCCAGTCATAGGAGCCATCCCACCATGTTTCTGTGACGCCTATTATATCATACCCCCGTAGACGTGCACACATCTCTAATTCCTCTTGTTAGTTCCCCATGCTACGAGCATTTGTACAGAGGCATCAGAGCTGAGCTCCAACTGAAGCCGGCTCATTGGCTGGAGCGGCTGGAATATCTCTACATTGCTCCAGGCATTTATTATAGATTCTGGCAACTGACTGGGTGTGTTGGGATGGAATGATGCTCCCCTCCCCCAACACATCTAGTTTAAAGCCTCCGTGACCAGTCTGGCAAGCCTCCTACCAAAACTGCTCTTTCCCTTCCTTAGCAGCAGCTCCACCAGCCCCCACTAGACCTGGCCTACAAGCTTGGGTCCCATGTTCAAGACACCCAAACCCCTGACTATGACACCACCCTTTTAACCAGTTATTAACCTGGCTAATCCTCCTAGCTTTTTTTAGGTCCTCCCCTGTACCCTGGAGAATTGATGGAAAGACCACCTGAGCTCCAGAGATCCTAATCACCTCCCCCAGGGCTCTGTAGTCCTTCTTTATGTTCCCCAGGCTACTATTACCTATATCCCTAGCACCCACATGTATCGCCAGGAGTGGGTAATAATCCGTGGGACTTACTAGAGCAGGCAGCCTTTCTGCCACGTCCCTGATCCATGCCCCCGGTAGGCAACACACCTCCCTTGAGACAGGGTCTGGCCGGCAGACGAGTGCTTCTGTCCCTTTTAGTGTACAGTCCCCTACTACTACGACCCGCCGCTTTTTCCTACCGGCACCAGTAGAGATTGTCTTTAGCAGTGCATCAGCCGGCTGTTTCTGGCTCGAGTGCGCTTCCTCATTAGCCCCCTGCACGACAGCAAAGCTGTTCTGCGTGGAGACAGGGGATTTAGGGGGAAGCCCCTCGCTTTTCCTTGCCCTTTTCCTTCTTTTTTTCGTTTTTTTTTTTTTTTGTCACTAATTCCCAGCTTCCCGGGTTAACAGCCTCCTTCTTTCCTTCATGAGCTAGAGGTGAAGCTCGAGGCCCCTGCACAGTTTGGGCCGGGAGCAAGCATTCCTGCTTCCTCTCAGCTTCCCTGACATCTCGCAGTCTATTGACAGCATCCCACAGCTCAGCCCCTGCTGCAGGAGGACCTCCACCAGGGAGCACCGAGTGCAGCCCTGCCCATTGTGCACCCTCCCCTCACCAGACCAGTGCAGGCACTCTCTACACCCCGAGCTCTGCACTGCAGCCTCCCCTCTCACCGGCTCTGTCTGGGTGCCTACGCTGGCCACCGCCGGGGCAGCCAGAGCGGGGCAGCCAGAGCGGGGCAGCCAGAGCGGGGCAGCCAGAGCGGGGCAGCCAGAGCGGGGCAGCCAGAGCGGGGCAGCCAGAGCTGGCCCTGATCAGACGACGAGTGCTCACCTACCCGCACGAACTGCCTCTCCGCACTCCTAGTCGCTCCCGCTCCCTGGGGCAGGTTTTTAACCACTCAGGGCTGGTGCCGCTGCCCCTGGCTCCGCCCCCTGTGAGTCAGCTGCTCGCTCTCGTCAGCTGAGCGGCCGGCTCCCGGGCAGGTCCTGTCGAGGACTTGAGGCTACCTCGGTGGCTCTTGTCGCTCTGAGTTGGGGCTCCTGGACTCTGATCTCCCCCCCGCTCCGGTGTTGAAGGTCTTCTCTCTCCAGCTACTCACCTCAGCAATTGACCGATAATTTATAATAAAGCTCCATCTGCCAACAATGACAGCATTTGTTATCTGACCCTTTTCCTTGCACAAGTGTTTCCCCGCAGCTTTATTATTCTGTATACAGACTGAAACACAGGATGTTCCTCCTGTACATCAGGAAACATTTCGTTACTTTGACGGTGACCAATCACTGGCACAGGTTGCGCAGAGCAGTCGTGGAGTCTCCATTCCTGGAGATGTTCAGAAGCCTGCCTGGGGCTGTTGTGTGTGCCCTGGCTGCTGGGCTCAGCCCTGTCTGCTGGATGGTCACCTGTCGGTTAGCAGGTCACCACAGAGAATCAGAAACTAGCTCAAAAATCTATGATCCTCTGTAATACAGATAATATATTTATTCTTAGAGAACATGATGGCAAATGGCAGAAAGCCATTCCCTTTCCTTCTACCTGCAAGCATGGGTAAGGCAGAATTTAGATTTTGGCAAGCTAACATGTTCTAGCAGATTTGTAAACAGCTAAGAGAGGTCTCAAACTTTTATTCAGCTGTATTTGCATTTGTGCTTTTTTTGTTCAGAGTGATAAATCTGATTGTTTCTAAATTTGAGGGTACTAAATCACTGTGACTGTCTTGTACTTTCTAATGCTTGCTCATCTACCAAAGGAAAAAAATACCATGATTAATATTCCTTACCTATGAAACAGATTTTTCTGTTCAGCTGTGAGATAGTTATGGAAAAGAGAAAGCAGATGAATCACAGCACAGCAATTGGTGTTTGAGAATTTGAAAGTGTCTCTGAAAACATATGATAGCAGGCAAGTTCCTTGGAGAAGATACAAATTGTAACTATTTTCCTAGCTTAAATATATGGCTGAATTAAAATAAGATATGATGATCCTGACTGAATTATTTTATCCAAACGTCATTATTCTATTTTGCATTTTAATGAAACAGTAAACTTTGTATTTGCTACAAATTTGTACAGTTCATACCACAACATACAGTACATACCAAAGATGAAGGCTTTAGATGCTAGAGCAAAGACAGTGAAATAAAATAAATGTTTGCTGCAAAAGTTGAGTAAGCAAAACCTGGATTTAAATTCGTCTTTTCAACATTTTTTTATTCTTTCAAGACAGTGCAGTTCAGACATTTCTGAATACAAGGTAAATAATCTGAAACATGTTACCTAATAACATTAGTCCTAATTTTACATATTGTCACAGCTAATGAATATTAATGTCTAAATGAATGCAAATGAACATACTACACTAAGTTCTGCAGCCAGAGTAATTCCCTTTAGGGAGATGGGAATGAGATCTGAAGTCAAGTATTAAAGCTTCAATTAAATGGCTTCATGTGTACTGGCAAAAAAATATTCCTGTCTTTCATGCTGAACAAATTTTTGTCAGTTGAGTCAGACAAAAGAGATAACTATTCTATTCATACTGCAGCATTTCCTTCAGTGACAGTACTGGATTGAGCCTTACTCCAGCTCCTTGTCATGGTTTAAACTCAGACGGTAACAGCACCACATAGCTGTTTTCTCACCCTTCCCCTTTCCCCCCAGGCGGGATGCGGAAGAGAACTGACAGAATGTAAAACATGCAGATTGATACAAGAAGATTTTAATAATTAAATTACAATATAATACTACTACCACTAATAATAATGAGGAAAATAACAATGGGAGAAAATATAAAACTAAAAGGGAATAAATCCCCCCAAACCCAAAAACTAAACAAACAATAAACAGCGGTGATATATAATACAATTATTTGCCACCCACTGGCTGATACCCAGCCCATCCTGAACAGTGATTGGTCCCTTCCAGGTAACTCCCCCCAGTTTATATACTGGGCATGATGCGCTGTGGTATAGAATAACCCTTTAGCTAGTTTGGGTCAGGTGTCCTGTCTCTGTTCACTCCTGGCAGAGCATGAGGGACTCTATCAGAGCCAAAATGAGGACACCCTGCTGTCAACCAAATCTGTAGAAAGTTAAAAACTTTGGAGTGTTTAGAGTTTCATTAAAACTGGTCAGTAAGTTCAAGCATTATGAAGAAGGATGGATGCACATCCAGTAGTGAGATTACAGAGGACATATTTTTGTAGGAATTAAAAAATGAACCTGGCAAATTCAGGCTTATATGAATGAGACACCAAGCATCCTTTGAAAGTAGAGTACCTGCTTATAATATATTTTAGTGCTTCTGTAATAGTACTGCAGAGTCATATCTACAGGCATTATTCTAAACGTAGTCTCTTTGATGTCGAAAACAAAAGATCTATCATTTTCTTGGTCTATAATGATGCCTCTAATTATGAATGTGTTTCCCCAAATTGCATGGTTTTTTAGTGGTATCATATCATGTTGCAAATTATCTCTAGTTTTATGTCTATTAGTGCCCTGTAGATTGCATCAGTATTTCTGCCTCATGTTTTTTTAGGGTTTTTTTCCTTACTCCATAGCTGGATTTAGCACAATAATTTTTGAAGGGATATTAACCCTTGGGCTTTTTTTCACTTATTTTTTTTCAGACTGAATCTCATTTTACTGCTGCTCACAATGCTAATCATTGAAAAAATAAAATCTCTGATTCTTTGGCATATGAAATAGAATGAACACGGGTTAAAATGTTAGCTGTAACTAGACATATGTTGTTTTGTATGAAATTGAAGTAGTTTTTCAAGTAAGATTCTGTGAAGCTGTGAAAATACCAACTTGATTACAGTGCAGTTATATAACAACTATTTAATTTCCTTAATCCGATATTACTCAACTTCATATTTGTCTTGCATTCAGGAGTGTTTATAGGATACACTGAAATGGCTGTGCCACCGTCATGGAAGAAGTGACACACAACAGGCTACAAAATAAGTAAATTTTGAAGAAGTTACTGTATTGTTTGGATGGAAAGAATGTTAGATGCAAACTCCCAAGTGGAGAAGCTTTCTAAACACATGATTTGTTGTAGAAATGAAAGTACATTCCAGTCTCCTCAATGTCCTTTATTAATCATAAGGAATATGCCAACACAGAAAGGATCTACTGTAACTCTCCAGCGCTTTTTTTGCATGTAGCACTTCTTTTTTGGATAGTTTGCCCTGTAACTGACTCTAAGACTCCACATACATGTTGATATATATTTCATGGGAAGACTGGGAATTAAGGATTCTCTCCTCCTTTAATCACTTTATACAACATTTATCATTTATATATTTTTCATATTTTATTAGCAGATTGAATTCTACTTAAAGTTTGACTTTTCTTGAAGACCACTTTTATTGTCTAATCAAATTTTCACATTAATACAAATGACACGTATAATCCAAATAAACAATGTTGTTATTACTTTCCCTTCCTTTTATCTTTTGTCTTCTATGTCTAGGGCTCATCACTTGAGAATATTCCAAAGGGGAAAGAGTTACTTAAGTCTCACCCTTTCTACTTGATGGCTTACCTAGTTCGTAAGGAAGACAGTAATTTTATTTAAAAGGTACCCTACACTGAAGAAATACAGAACAAAAGACTGACATAGAAAATAATTTATCATCTTGGAGTTCTAAGTGTGTCCTTGGAACTGTTTGCCACAAAAACAAAGCAGTGTTTTATGCTCTTATCAAATGAATTATGACATAGAATCATAAAATATAATCATAGAATAGTTAGGGTTGGAAAGGACCTTAAGATCATCTAGTTCCAACCCCCCTGCCATGGGCAGGGACACCTCACACAGCACGTCATGCCTGGGGTGGGGGATAACTGGCAACCCATTCCAGTGACTCACCACCCTAACAGGAAAGAATTTCTTCCCTATATCCAACCTAAACTTCCCCTGTTTAAGTTTGAACCCATTACCCCTTGTCCTGTCACTACAGTCCTTAATGAAAAGTCCCTCCCCAGCATCCCTATAGGCCCCCTTCAGATACTGGAAGGCTGCTATGAGGTCTCTTCTCCAGGCTGAACAGCCCCAACTTTCTCAGCCTGTCTTCATACAGGAGGTGCTCCAGCCCCCGATCATCCCTGTGGGCCTCCTCTGGACTTGTTCCAACAGTTCCATGTCCTTTTTATATTGAGGACACCAGAACTGCACACAATACTCCAAGTGAGGTCTCACAAGAGCAGAGGGGCAGGATCACCTCCTTTGACCTGCTGGTCACACTCCTTTTGATGCAGCCCAGGATATGGTTGGCTTCCTGGGCTGCAAATGCTCACTGCCAGCTCATGTTCATTTTCTCATCGACCAACACCCTCAGGTCCTTCTCCACAGGGCTGCTCTGAATCTCTTCTCTGCCCAGTCTGTAGCTGTGCCTGGGATTGCTCCCACCCAGGTGTAGGACCTTGCACTTGGCATGGTTAAACTTCATGAGGTTGGCATCAGCCCAACCCACAAGCATGTCGAGGTCCCTCTGGATTGCATTCCTTCCCTCCAGTGTATCAACTGAACCACGCAGCTTGGTGTCATCAGCAAACTTGCTGAGGGCGCACTCAATCCCACTGTCCATGTCAGCAACAAAGATGTTAAACAAGACCGGTCCCAACACCGATCCCTGACGGACACCACTCGTTACTGGTCTCCAGCTGGACATCGAGCCATGGACCACAACTCTTTGTGTGTGCCATCCAGCCAATGACATCTCATAGGATCATTAAGGAAAGAAAATTTACTATACGTGAAATGAACTCCCATATAAAAGTGTTGAAAACTATGTGAAGTGATTCTAAATGCTTTTTGATTGGTTTTTGTGGGTCTTTTTTAAGAGAAAACTTATCTTTTTGCAGTTGGTTTTCAACACCCTCCATTCACTTTGACCACTTAGGGTAAATTCACTGAATGAAGCAATAGTGACTGTTCATACAGATATTATCGTACAGAAAAAAAGTTGTGATTCTCCAAATCTGACATGTTTTATCGTGTATTTTTATGAGATTTTCGTTTTTAACCAGTCATGTATTATTCATGATTTCCCACCTACTACTCATTGTTATCTTATTAAATTTTTCAGCCATCATATTAGAGAAGTGGAACAGTAAATAAAAAATGCATGTGGGGAAATCAGAATCCATGTCTGATTGATTAATGAATAATGGAGGAAAGAGGCATTCTAAAAATCACCAATGCCTCTTAAAGAACATTCATAAAATTATTGCCTTTCTTTTCTGAAAACCTCCCTTTCATCAAACTGGAGTTTAAATAATCTGATAAACAGAAATGAAAGATATCTGTAATAGATACTTTAAACATTGTACAGAATATAAATAATGTAATACTACACTGAATTATATAAAACCACATAAAAACTTCTGAAATTATTCTCGGAATTATATTGCTTATTTTTAGTGTGGTCTGTCCCTTCTGAACTTTCACATTAACCTATCTATCTCAGACACCTGCAGGAGCAATATCACTCATTCATATAGCCTATTAATTGTACAGAGCATTCCACAAATTTAATTGTTTTTAAACCATGCTGTTTGATGAGTGCAAAAAGAAATGCAGTTAGCTCAATACCTCCTGCAGTACATGCCAATGCGTTCCACAACTATATAATAAAATAAAATCACAGGAAAAATGTTCCTAATCTATTTGTATAATTTAAACTGCTTACCAACTACTCAATAAATACCATATTACAACACTGAGAAAATATAAAGAATGAAATACTCCTAGCTGAAAGCCCTTTCAGTGAAAATTTGAATTATTTTTTTTCTGTTTTTAAAAACTAAAAGCTGGACCAGCACCTGAAGTTGGATGTACAACAGGCAACTATCAACTAAAGATAAAACTTTGTATTAAATAAGTACATTCATTAACTGATTATCTGCAACATTGGTCAAGAAACTGGTTTTCTGAGTGAGTTTATCTGGATGTATTAGAATATGTCTTTGCAATATTTAAGTCTATGGATTGCCTGCAAAAATTTGAAATTCAAGATCATGCTTGCTAGAGTTGCTCAGACAATTCAAGTGGATACACAGATGATCTCTGTACAAGTTTAACTGTCTGTCTAACTCATTTTCTTTGCTGGTATCATCACTGTGAGGAAAACTTGGATGGGATATTTGCAGAGGAGCTGAACATTTAAGAATCAATTAGCTTCCAACACAAATTGTAAGTTAGAAATTATTTTAATGAATACTTTTACCTATCTGAGAGTATAATAATTTTCCTAGTTAGAAATTTTCAGTAAAATCATGCATATCATTATGATACTGTTAAATCAACAGGGATAAAAACAGTAAAACAACTGTATATTTACATTATAAATATCATAATAAAGTAGCTCTACAATGAACAATTTTGAAAGATTCTAGGCATGTTTTAAAGTTAGATTTGGATACTTTGTCTGTATAGAATGTTTCTAAAAAAAAAAGCCATGCACTTAGTTTTATTAAAATTACACCTTCTTAGTATCTATTGAGAATTAGAGAAATTATGAAACACCTTTACTACATTGCTTGGTAATGTCTGACATAAATTATTTTTCATTAAAATGTTGAAAATTAGCACCTGAGATATTCATGTCTAATCCTACTTAGGCTACTGAACCAGACCTGAAAACTCTCATTGTGTGACATATTTCCCTTGGCATAAAATTTTGCATTTTGATTACTTTTTTTTTTTTTTAATTACAGCTATATTTCAGAAAAGTGAAGAGAAACCAGGTAGGAGACTATGAATAAAAGAAAGTTAACAAATTATCATGGAAGATTTTTCCCTCAATATTTTATGAAGTCACTTTGCAAGCTCCGCTATATGGTATCTAGTAAGCACACAGATGGTCTAACCAATGTCATGAACCTAGTCATCTGAACACCTTCATATTTTCTTTCCCCTTGTTCTTTAATAATAGCATTTGTTTGCAGATCATATCTAAAGTTCTAAACAGGAACTGTCTTGTAACCTGGAGTTGCAATGCAATTTAACATACCCTAAAAAAGAACTGTATTGCAGAGAGTTATACATTGAGAATCATAGAACGGTTTAGAAAGAACCTTAAGACCATCTAATTCCAACCCCCCCTGCCATGGGCAGGGACATGTCACACTAGAACATACTGGCCAAGGCCCCATCCAACCTGGCCTTGAACACTTCCAGGGATGTAGCATTTACCACTTCTTTGGGGAACCTGTTCCAGTGCCTCACCATCCTCACAGGAGAGAATGGAGATGGTAGGGCATGGCACTGATTTGTTTGGGCCCCAGAAAAAAATGTTCCAAAACCAAAGAAGCTGAAAATTTTAATTTCAGTTTATTAAGAAAGAAATGTAAATATAGTTGTCCAGCTCTCCAGCATCTAACCTTATTCATCCTTCAGTGATTCAAACCCACAGATTCACTTTTCTAAGTTCAGCTGATGCTTTCTGGGGTGGTATATCTGGTTTGACATCTACTTATGATAATTTTTTACTTTTAGTAGGAATAAACATTTTAAAAATGCATATTTCCTGTATCTTAAGTGCTTTTCTTTTGTATTACTGTAGTAGAAACATATATATGTTTCATATATATACTGGAGAAATTTGCCATTACCACAGACTTTACAGAATTCTTTCTGAAGGCTATCATCCTCTATGAGTAACTGCTCATTACTACTGATTTTGAACATGTGATGCTAAAAGCATAACAGTGAAGGAATGGGATAGGACAAAGAAACTGGTTTATGCTGGTTAGGCATGTAACTTGGGTGTGATTCAGAGTGCTGAAAACTTACCTCTCTGTGTATGTAAGCAAAAAAGATACACAAAGCCAGGAGCACAAGTTCACATGTGACCTGCACAGGAATATGGTGCCCTTGTGCTTGAAAGACGAGGGCCTGGCTCTTTCAAGCACAAGGCACTGGCCCCTGACACCTCAACTTCCTTCTTGAATTCAAGTCAGGACTGCATTTTTTTCTGGAAACATTGCATCTTATACCTTAGTCTTTCAGTCAGTGAAATGTAAGCCATGTACTTACAGAAACAGTATATTTTCACACTATGAGCGTGACTCAAAGTTATGGACATTTCAAAGTCATGTAGGGCATGACTACATGTATACAGATATAAACATTGATCTACTTATTATATTTATTTTTTTAAAGCTGAAGTGAAAATTCAAGATCAGAGGCAGAATCAAATTCACCTATTTAAAATACATGTCTACAATATTTCCTTACGAAAAGTGATTTGTATTTGCATATGAAGATGAGTGTCCTCAGATACCGGATGCTGAACTATTGTTATTTTTTCTAGTCCTTCAAAGTATATGTAGGAGAATCTGACAACTCTTTCAATAGGAACAAGAAAATCTGACAGATTTTGAAAACAACAGCTATAGTTTTCTTAGGAATGGCAGTATGAGGAAGCTCTGGTGTAGTAACATTACAGAGTAAGCATGGTCACTTTGTAATGCTAAATAATTAATACAAGTACCACAGAGGTGGCAGATTTAAACCAGGCATCATCGACCATTGCCAGTCAATTGCTGAGGTGAGTAGCTCGAAAGAGGACGCCTTCAACACCTGAGCCGGGGGAAGCTCAGCGTCCAGGAGCCTCAACTCAGAGCGACAAGAGCCACCGAGGGAGCCTGTACTCCTCCACATGCCTTGCCCAGGAGCCGGCAGCTCAGCTGACGCGAGCAGCTGACTCACAGGGGGCGGAGCCAGGAGGAGCGGCACCAGTCTTGACTGGATAAAAACCTGCCCCAGGGAGTGCGAGCGACCAGGGCGGGTTGAGGCAGTGTGCACGAGCGGTAGGGTGGGATGGTGAACGCTCACCTTGCAGCCAGGGCCCGGTCCGGGAGCTCTGCTCTGGCTGCCCCGGCGGTGGCCAGCGTAGGCACCCAGACAGAGCCGATGAGAGGGGAGGCTGCAGTGCAGAGCTCGGGGTGTAGAGAGTGCCTGCACTGGTCTGGTGAGGGGAGGGTGCACAGTGAGCAGGGCTGCACTCGGTGCTCCCTGGTGGAGGTGCTCCTGCAGCAGGGATGCTATTAATAGGCTGCAAGATATCAGGAAAGCTGAGAGGAAGCAGCACTGCCTGCTCCAGGCCCAGACTGTGCAGGGGCCTCAGGTGTGCCCTGTAGTTCATGGAGGAAAGAAGGAGGCCGTTAAACGAGGAAGCTGGGGAACAGAAAAAAACAAACAAAAAAAAACCAAACAAAAAACAAAAAAAGGAGGAAAAGGACAATTAAAAGCAAGGGACTTCCTCCTAAATCTGTTGTCCCCACCCGAAACCGCTTTGCTGTCCTGCAGGGGGCTGATGAGGAGACACACTCGTGCCAGAAACAGCCGGCTGATGCACTGGTAAAGAAGATCTCTACTGGTGCTGGTAGGAAAAAGCGGTGGGTCGTACTAGTAGGGGACTCTGAAAGGGACAGAAGCACTCATCTGTTGGATTGATTCAGTCAAAAGGGAGGTGTGTTGCCTACCAGGGGAATGGATCAGGGATGTTGCAGAGAGGCTAGGCTGCCTGGTCTAATAAGTCCCACTGACACCTGGTGATACATGTGGGAAGCAAGGACAGGTGGCCTGGGAAGAATACAGGGATGTTGTCCAGGAAGCTAGGGACCAGGTTAGGAAAGCTAAGGCCCAGTTAGAATTAAACTTGGCTAGGGATGTTAAGGATAACAGGAAGAGACTCCACAGGTACGTAGCAAATAAAAAACAGAATAGGGACAATGTAGGCTCCCTCTGGAAGCTGTCGGAAGAACTGGCTACCCTGGATATGGAGAAGGCTGAGGTTCTTAATGACTTCTTTGTCTCAGTCTTCACTGGCAAAGACTACGACCACACTACCCAAGTCTTGGAATGCAGACGCAGGGACTGTGAGAATGAAGACGCTAGGCCCACTGTAGGAGAGGATCTGGTTTGAGACCATCTTAAGAACCTGAACACGCACAAGTCCATGGGACCTGATGAAATCCATCCACAGGTCCTGAAGGAGCTGGCAAATGAAGCTGCTAAGCCAAAGTCCATCATATTTGAAAAATCATGGCAGTCAGGTGAAGTTCCCAATGACTGGATAAATGGATCACCTGGGGAATTACAGACCAGTCAGTCTCACCTCTGTGCCTTGCAAAATCTTGGAGCAGATTCTCCTGGAAGGCACATGAAAAACAGCAAGGTGGTTGGTGACTAAGAGGAAATCCTGCCTGACTCCTGCCTGACTCCTGGTGGCCTTCTATGATGAAGCTACAGAACTGACGGGCAGGGTTACAGCAGTTGATGTCATCTACCTGGACTTGTGCAAAGCGTTCGACACTGTCGCCCATGACATCCTCTAAATTGGAGCGACATCAATTTGATGGATGGACTACTTGGTGGATGTTGTGGTTTAAACCCTAGCCAGACAGTTTGTTCACTCACTCCCAGTGAGCGGTGCCAGGCTGAGAGAAATCGAGGTCCACCCCCCCCCCCCCCCCCCCCCCCCCCCCCCCCCCCCGGGGCTCTCCCCTTCTCCGCTCCTGGAGGAACAGGGAGGAGGATCGAAAGAGTGCAACTCCTACGGGTTGAGACAAGAACAGTCCAGCAACCAATGTACAACACAAATCACCACCACTACTACCAACGACAACAATGATAAGGGAAAATAACAAGGGAAGAGAATACGATACCACTGGCCAAGAAACGAGTCCCACCCGGAAGCCCGTGTCCTTCTGGGTAACTCCCAGTTATCCCCCACCCCAGGCATGACGTGCTGTGGTATGGAATACCTCTTTGGCTAGCCTGGGTCAGGTGCCCCGTCTCTGCTTCCTCACGGCTTCCCCTCCTCCCTGGCAGAGCATGAGCCTCACAAAGTCCTTGGTCAGGGCAAACATCACTTAGCAACAACGGAAAACATTGGTATCGCCAACACTGTTCCCAGGCTGGGGGAACAGTCCTGGGTTCAGCAGTAGCAGTCATGTTTTTCCTTTGTGTTAGCTGGTGCAGTGCTGTGTTTTGACTTCCAGTTTGAGAACAGTGTTGGTGTCATTCCTTTACTGCGGAACTCACCCGGTTCTATCAAAGTTCATTCTCTGTTGGGATGATGGTTGGAGGGAAGTCAGGCCTAGTCGCTGGTGACCTGGAGACATCTAGTTGATGGGCTATAAAAGTATTACACAGCAGGCAACAGCATACAATTAAGTTCACTGGCTGTTTTCCTCTAAAATCAAATCCCCTTGAGGTATACATTGGACTTCCCCATCTTCCCGCATTACCCACCAAGTATATCCAGGTCCCTGAGCAAAAGCAATCCCACGAGTGGGTTTGCCCTTACCTGAAGCAGGAATAACCCAGACTATCTTCCCCAGCAAATTCTTCATATGCACCATGGGTCCAAGGGCTACTGCATGAACTATCTCGTGTTTAATTTGCTCAAAGGCTTGTTGTTGCTCAGGGCCCCATTTAAAATCATTCTTCTTCCGGGTCACATGATAGAGAGGGCTTACAATCGAACTGTAATTTGGGATGTGCATTCTCCAGAACCCCACTGCACCCAAGAAAGCTTGCGTTTCTTTCTTATTAGTTGGTGGAGACATTGCTGTTATCTTGTTGATCACATCTGTGGGGATCTGTCTACATCCATCTTGCCATTTTATTCCCAAAAATTGAATCTCCTGTGCAGGTCCCTCGACCTTACTCCGTTTTATGGCAAAACGGGCTTTCAGCAGGATTTGGATTATTTTCCTCCCTTTCTCAAAGACTTCTTCTGCTGTATCGCCCCACACAATAATGTCATCAATGTATTGCAGGTGTTCTGGAGCTTGCCCCTGTTCCAGTGCAGTCTGGATCAGTCCATGGCAAATGGTAGGGCTGTGTTTCCACCCCCGGGGCAGTCGGTTCCAAGTGAACTGGACACCCCTCCAAGTAAAAGCAAACTGTGGCCTGCACTCTGCTGCCAAAGGAATTGAGCAATATCAGTCATGGCATACCACTTGGCTGCCTTTGCCTCTAATTCCTACTGAAGTTCTAGCATGTCTGGTATGGCAACACTCAATGGTGGTGTGACTTCATTCAGGCCACGGTAGTCTACTGTTAGTCTCCATTCTCCATTAGACTTTCGCACTGGCCATATGTAGCTATTAAAGGGCGAGCGGGTCCTGCTGATCACTCCCTGACTCTCCAGTCTACGGATCAGCTGATGGATGGGAATCAGGGAGTCTCGGTTGGTGCGATATTGCTGCCGGTGCACTGTTGTGGTCGCAATTGGCACTTGTTGTTCTTCGACTTTCAGCAGCCCCACAGCAGAAGGATCTTCTGAGAGACCAGGCAAGGTGGACAGCTGCTCAATTTCCCCATCTCCAAAGCAGCAATACCAAAAGCCCACCGGTACCCTTTTGGGTCTTTGAAGTACCCTCCCTTGAGGTAGTCTATGCTGAGGATGCATGGAGCCTCTGGACCAGTCACAATAGGGTGCTTTTGCCATTCCCTCCCAGTCAGGCTGATTTCAGCCTCCAGCACAGTCAGCTCTTGGCATCCTCCTGTCACTCCAGAAATATAGATGGGTTCTACCCCTTGACAGCTTGATGGCATCAGGGTACACTGTGCACCGGTATCTACTAGAGCCTTATACTTCTGTGGGACTGATGTGCCAGGCCATCTGATCCACACAGTCCAGTAAATCCGATTGTCCCCTACCTCCACCTGGCTGGAGGCAGGGCCCCTCTAATGGTCATCACAGCGTTGGACACTTAAGTCGTGGTAAAAGGGATTATTCTTCGTTATCACAGGAGCTGGAGTAAAATCAGCTCTTCCACTCCATCTGGGAAACTGCTCACCAGAGACTGAAGCCATAGCTCTCATGGGACGATCAGTCTTGGCCCTTGCTCCCCTCTTCAGTTCACTCACCCATTCCTCCAAAGCTGAAGTAGGTTTTCCATCCCACTTTGTCATGTCTTCCCCTTTATCCCGCAGGCAAAACCATAGGGTACCCCGTGGCGTATACCTCCTGTATCTCCTCTCTCGAACAATAGGACAGCTTTTGTTAATAGCTGAGACGTGTGTTGGTACACGTGAGGAGCTGGATAAATCAGATAGATTGTCCCTCAATTGTTCGAGGTCCTGGGACAGTTTTTCCACCGCTGAGATGATGGAAGGGGTGAGATTGTCTTCGAACTCTCGGAGTTTATGAACCATTTCATCCACTGTTAGTGGTACTATGTCATTCCAGGTTACTGTTGCCAATGAATGGGCATATGATGACGGTGCATTCTGTGTAAGTTTTCGCCACATGGGTCGTGTACATTCAACTTCATCTGGATCTATGGGTGTATCCCCGTTATTCGGCTTGATGTGATAGATCATCTCCACCTCCCACCCCGGGCATGACGTGCTGTGGTATGGAATATCTCTTTGGCTAGCCTGGGTCAGGCGCCTCGTCTCTGCTTCCTCACGGCTTCCCCTCCTCCCTGGCAGAGCATTAGCCTCACAAAGTCCTTGGTCAGGGACTTAGCAACAACCGAAAACATCGGTTTCACCAACACTGCTCCCAGGCTGGAAGTCAAAACACAGCACTGCACCATCTACCACGAAGGAGAAACATGACTGCTACTGCTGAACCCAGGACAGTGGATAAAGAGCTGGCTAGATGACCACAGGCAAAGAGTTGTCTTCAATGGCTCAGTGTCCGACTAGAGACCAGTAATGAGTGGTGTCCCTCAGGGATCGGTCTTGGGACCGGTCTTGTTCCATATTGTCAACTTATTGACACCAAGCTGTGTAGTTTGGTTGATACACTGGAGGGAGGGAATGCCATCCAGAGGGATTTTGACATGCTTGTATGCTGGGCTGATGGCAACCTCATGAAGTTTAACCATGCCAAGTGCAAGGTCCTACACCTGGGTCGGAGCAATCCCAGGCACAGCTACAGGTTGGGCAGAGAAGAGATTCAGAGCAGCCCTGTGGAGAAGGACCTGAGGGTGTTGGTTGATGAGAAAATGAACATGAGCTGGCAGTGAGCATTTGCAGCCCAGGAAGCCAACCATATCCTGGGCTGCATCAAAAGGAGTGTGACCAGCAGGTCAAAGGAGGTGATTCTGCCCCTCTACTCTGCTCTTGTGAGACCTCACCTGGAGTATTATGTGCAGTTCTGGTGTCCTCAACATAAAAAGGACATGGAACTGTTGGAACAAGCCCAGAGGAGGACCACAAGGATGATCAGGGGACTGGAGCACCTCCCATATGAAGATAGGCTGATAAGAGAAGGATAGGCTGGAGAAGAGAAGGCTGCGTGGAGACCTCATAGCAGCCTTCCAGTATCTGAAGGGGGCCTATAGGGATGCTGGGGAGGGACTCTTCATTAGGGACTGTAGTGACAGGACAAGGGGTAATGAGTTCAAACTTAAACAGGGGAAGTTTAGGCTGGATATAAGGAAGAAATTCTTTCCTGTTAGGGTGGTGAGTCACTGGAATGGGTTGCCCAGGGAAGCTGTGAATGCTCCATCCCTTGCAGTGCCCAAGGCCAGGTGGGACAGTGCCTTGGGTGACATGATTTAGTGTGAGATGTCCCTGCCCACGGCAGGGGGGTTGGAACTAGATGATCTTAAGGTCCTTTCCAACCCTAACTATTTTATGATTCTAGGTATATTTAGATAAGAGACAAAATTTGCTGTTTATTTTATGTAATGTGATCTAGGTTTTCTGTTCAGGTGTGTTTGTTGTTGAATCCAGGTGAAAAGAGATGGAAAGCTGCTGAAAGGCTGAAAACAGAGTTTTATGCTAGAGTCTTTTCTGCAGAGTCACTCAGGGAAAAGGGACTTTGCATACATCATAGAAGCATCTTTAGCCTCATTGGAAAATTTAATTCGAAGATGCGTTCCTGACCCAAATGCTAGCTGGAACCTGAAGATAGGCTAAAATAGCCTTCTCCTTCCCACTGTGTCCTCTGTGACACAACTGGTCAGAGTGAACTCTGTGGGATGGCATCTATTCCTAGTGTCTTTCAGTGACAAACAAACTGAGTCAGATATAGCAGGGACCCATGCTTTTTCCTCTTTAGCAGGCAGGTGGCTTTTTCTGCCATCAACTCTGGACATATATATATAAGTGGTGTCAAGCCTAATCTATAATAACAGAAGATAGAACATTTTTCATTTAGAAAGCAAACAACTGGGGTGCTTCAGTGTCAACATCAGCCTAAGAACTTTTACTACTGTAGAAAGTTAAACTTTCATTGTAGGTGGCAGCTGCTTATCCTATAATATAATTAAAAAATTATCTTGTGCTTATATGTTTAATTAAAGCATCTGCTGTGTTCAAGACTGAGTAAACACCATCTTACTCTGGTAAGAGAACATCTCTTTTGGAACAATAGATGTATATCCAAAATGAATCTCTTCACTGCTATTTTGATACAAGAGTTTATCTAGCTGAATTTAGACTTTAGGCTATAATTCAACTTTCTAAAGAGCTTTCCTTAGAACAATAAAGACTATTATACTGTATTTGAAGGAAAGTACTTGAGAGACAGAAATAACTTTTTCATCATGGCTAACTTTTCTATAGAACATATCTTTATCGCAAAAGTTGAAAATGAAAACACAATTTTAATACTTCTCAAAAGTGAAATATAACCACATCAAATCATTATATCAACTTTATTAAATATATTAAACAAAGGGGGATCCAGGCAAATTCAAGTCAACCTAATCTCAGCCTCTTGAGCAAATTCCCTTACAAGCTTGTTCTACAAAGCTGAGGGACAAGGTGGTGATATGAACAGCCAGCATGGGTTTACTGAGGGCAAATCAGTTGGACTCACCTAATGGGGTGGTTGGCTTTGTGGGCAAGGGAAGGCCAGTGGTTGTTGCATATCTTGGCTTTAGCAGCCTTCTTGAGTCTCCTCAACGGCAAATTTGTGAGACAATGGTTGGTTAAGTAGACAATAAGGTGTTTTGGAAAATGGGCTTATCTCCTGGATTTAATCTCTGTTGTTATCACTGGTGCAAAGTCCAGACAGCAACCAGCAAATAGTAGCATCCCCTGGGGATCAGTACTGAGACCAGCACTGTTTAGTGTCTTCATTAAAGACATAGGTGAGCATTTTGAGGTAGTTTGCAGGTGACACAAAAATTAGTGGGGAGAGCAGACAGCATGCTGGAGGGCAGGGCTGCTACTCAGAGGGAGCAGGATAGGCTGAAGAAATAGACAGACATAAATCCCACAGAGTTCAATAGAAACAAGTGGAAAGGCTTGCAAATCTTGCATCCCGGGCTGCATTAACAAGGGCGGATCCAGCAGGTTTAGAAGAGTTACCTTTCACCCCTATTTGGCACTTGTGACATCTCACCTGGAGTGCTGTGTCCAGTCTAGGCAACTCCAGCACAAGAAAGAGTCCAGAGGAGGCCTACCAAAATTTCTAGGGGGCTGGATCACATGACATGTGATGACACTGATGGGATTCCCAGCTGTCTCAGCCTTTCCTCTTTGGGGTGATGGCCAGACCCTTCATCATGTTTGTGGCACTTCACTGGAATCTCTCAAATATGTTTGTGTCTCTCTTGGGTCAGGGAGTACTGGAGTACTGGATATAGTGCTCCAGGTATGGCCTCACCAGGGATGAGTACAACAAAAGGATCACCTCACTCAACGTGCTGGCAAAACTTTGTGTCATACAGCTTTGTGTCATACAAAAACTTTGTGTCATTAGCCTTCATTGCTGCAAGGCTACACTGCTGGTTCATCTTCATCCTGGTGTCCATGTGATTCTAGGATTCTGTGCTTCAGACACTTCACCTTCCATTCACCAATGAAAACAGATGAAGAAGCCACAGAAACCAAGAGGGTTTTCCTGTGCACAAAGAATAGTTGTCACTGAGGACAGGCTTTTAGTGGAGTGACTCCTATGTCAGAAGACTGGATGATGTCATCCCAGCATCCCATAGCTTGGTGTGAAGCTGTGGTTACACACAGCAGGAGTTAAAATGCTAACAGCCAAAGCTCACAGAAATGACTATAGAAACAAGGTAACATACCATTTAGTTTCATGAGTCTTCAGAACTACTTCTAGATGTTCAATGGCAATATTTCCTGTACATATTATTGCAACATACCAGGAATTAAATCCTTAAACCACGGTGTTATAGACTGTACAATGAGATTATCTGCCCATTGCAATTCCAAGTTTGGAGATCATGAAAAAAAATTAACGGAGATGATTTTCCTTCAGTAGGTCCCATAATACCTTAAACTTATTGTGGAAACAGAAGTTCTTATTTTGGATTAAACAAACAGGTAAATGAGTCTTAGCCTGAGAAAATTTGTTTTCTTATTCCATGTGTTCATTAAAGTCAGCGTCTGTTAAGTAGAAGTTGAATGAGCTGAAGTGTTGTAATCTGAAACTAAATCAATCTTCCAAAAGAAATATAATGAGAACTATAGCTTCCTAATTCCAAACCTCACAGCCTGCTCTCAGTTATACTGATGTTAAACAAGAGGATCTTCTTCAGTGTAGCCCACTTTTACAGCAATGTAGTTTAGTGCAGAATGTGGATGGGTAGTTATGTGCTTTTTAACATAAAATTGAAGTTCACAGTTTACTACACACACACAAATAGTACCAGTTTGTTCCAGAAATATGAGAGATTATGTTGTGATCTGTGGCAATGCTGAAAATTAGGTACCCTGCTAGCTATTGCCTCTATTTTCAAACAGACTCAGATTTGATGATGCTGGAGTGAGACATTACATTTCCTAAGCAATCATTTTAAATGGTTATAGAAGGTGGAAAGTGAATTCTGCAATATATATTTTTAGGAGTGAAGATCTGTTTAAAGTTCCTTCCTGACTTTACCTTCCAAATGCAGTGGACCACTTCCAGTGTGGTGAAAGAGAAATCCTAACTATGCAATGCAGAGATTTTTAAATATTTTCTTTGACCCAGAGAATGATCTTTGAGAACATTTAAGCATCTCATTTTCACTGACTGGTAAGGTCATTCAGAAAACCTTCTCCTTACCTACTTGGCCTGATTTAATCAGGTGCCTTTTCTTTAGACTGGACTTTGGAGAAATAAGGATGCTAGGAAGGAAAACAATCTCTCATGTGAAGCTTCTGACTTCACTGAGACATTGGCTCACATGTTTGCAGCATGATTTTAGGTGTTAAGTAAATTAAAGGCATAGCTATAAATATCACTCTTTACAAGTCAATGCAATATAAAAACATTTGAATGTCAATGATGATATATACATTCATTTCAGTTTTTAATTCAGTTATGATTAATAGGAAGTGCACAGAATCATGAATCAAACTCCAGCTGAGTATACAAGTAGCTCAGCAGAGGAAGATCAGTACGTATTTATTCGTAACAGCATGCAAATCTGGGAAAAGTGTTATCCAAAGCTCTGGCTTCAACAGTGTTTAACATGGACAATGAATGTTTGGGGACCAAGTCAGCTTTAGAATTGTGGAGGCTTCGCCAGCACCTGTAGTACAAGTTTGTCCTCATCACTCCTCATGCTGCATGACTAGTGTTGTTATCTGCCTTGGCCTGCATCTCCTCCTGGTTTCTGATAGCTCTGGCTGCTCAACCCTTAAGCTATTTCTGTTTAGAAAATCCTGGAAATGGACATGAAGCTTAGCAGGAGAGAGCATATTTTGGGAGAGACTGAACAACTGCCACCTTGTCCTGCATATATCTGAGTAGTCTAAGGTACATATATAAATATGTGTGTTTTTAAAAACATATACAAAAACATATATAAACCATAATTAAAAAACAAAACAAAACACATATATAAGCTATTCTGCATCAATTGAATGCATCCAGGGCACAAGAAAGAAGAGAGATGCTACAGAATGTAAAGAAGTTGGTAACATGCTTTTTTCTTGAATAAAAAGTTAGTTGTTTACTAAATAGAACAAAGGAATACGAGGACTTGGGTGATAAGATTTAGTGTAAGGTGTCCCTGCCCACAGCAGGGGGGTTGGAACTAGATGATCTTAAGGTCCTTTCCAACCCTAACTATTCTATGATTCTATAATACATCTATGCAGGAAACAAAAAATGCTCTGAAAGCAGTGATTTGATGCTTCAAAGTAGCATTTTGTTTGTTATGAGGAGGTGAATAAGGGGACTTAATGGCTGTCTTTTCCAACTTGTTTTTTCTTGGTTTTTTCTTCCTGCCCATCATGTAAATCTCAAAATTTCACAGATTTTCCTTTTTTTTTTTAATAAAAATAAAATGTTAGTTTGTACTTGCCATTATTTCATGGAAATAGGAATTATTTCAGTGTTTCGCAAGACCATATTAAAGATATTTTGGAGGTGCCAGGTTCAGTATGACTTACACATACAAACAGTTCAATAATGAGTAAGCAAAGAAACTTCACATTACAAAAGGTGACAGTGAGGCTTGTTAATTACTACCCAGGCTCAGAAGTGCCTTCTTATTGTCCATGGAAAATATTGCTCTCACAGAGCCTCCTTCTATGTTTTCCAGCTGGGAAAGGAGTTTGCTGTTTCCATGGGAAAAAAATCTGGTGCCCGGAGCTTTCTTATTTTCTATCTCCGGGCTTTTAGCAAAACCACCTGCACAGTACCTGATACCTTTACCCAGTTTCTAAACTAAAAGCTATCCCTGATCTCCCCTGTGGGGAATAATTTATCCACAGACAAAATTTGTATTTTGTCAGTATTATTCAGACATGCAATTTTTGTATTATTTCCATATTTCATATTATTTCCAGTATTTCCATATCTATGTTATGCAGAGGTTCATGTATTAGCACTCTGCTCAGAATATGCAGACCTCTTTTGTGTGATCACCAAGTACATACATTATCAAGTTGTTTTCAGAAGTATCATAACAATTTCCTTGTGAAATACAGAAACATTGAAGTTAGAAATCTAAGGAGGAAATACATAATTAAAATGTCAGTCAGTAACGACTTATCTTTTAGGAAAAAGAAAATAAATCTTTGTTTTTACAAACATATCATTGCATAGCTAGTTTTCCCAGGAGTAACTGGGTAGTTAGAAAGATTTGCTGCATACATAGGAAAATAACTTTTGTAGGTAAATTCCCTCAACAGGATTTATTTTAATAGAAGTATCAGACTGAACATAAACACTTTCATTTTATGACACAGTTACTACCAATGACATATTACTGCAGTGAACTCTCTGATTTCTTTTTAGTCTAGCATTATGTTTCACTTCCTGCCCTTCCATTTAGTATGTACAGTACTGTAATGCTGCTCAGTAAAATTGCTCATTGTTTGTTACTAAACTACTAATCATTAATTTTGACTTCTTAATTACACTTAGATGGTCTTAAATTATGAAAATGGGTAAAGTGAAACTGAGGAAGAGATGTTTCATACAGAGGGAATGCAGGGGTAGCCTTATATGGCCAAGTACCTTCAGATATTTATGCATGTTCTGATTGTTTTCCAGTCTGGTCATCTTTCAAGAAATTCTTGTCAGTAAGTCACACAATCACGTTAGGGCACTTCTATTTAGACTTATGAGTGAAGGCTTCAGGTAAAACTGAGCCTCTTTGCATTGCAATATCAATTTCTACCAATGACTCATCATAAATTACAGATGTAGTTCTACACTTAATGCATTTAAGGCTCTATTCTGTCAATCAGCTTGACACAGTTGTGTAATGTGTCATGGTTTAAACATCTGAGATTTATTAGGAATTAACATATGCTTTTATTTTTTCTTCCAAAAGTACTCATTATTAAAAATAAATGCTGTAGATGAAAACATTTTGTGATTATTTCTGTTCATTAATAGGTGCTTAAACTAATGCAGTACGTGATAGCATTAAAATATGAAATTTCTCGAGTTTATTAAAGCTACTTTTATCCTGTTGCATTGAAGAAATTAGTGTTTCTATTGAAAATAAGGGCTCACTTGTTACGTTCTCTGCCCTGAAATTCTGAAACATCATAGCTTTATACCTTCTCTCCTAAATCCATTCCAGCTGCTCATTTTCTGTGTGACAGAGATTCACATAAAACTGGAGCCTGAATGGTATAATTTAGTGTATTGCATAACACAGGACATTTAGAGTTATGAGCATCTAAAGATGCAGGTAAACATTGAGCTTTTTTAATATCTTACTATACACTAACTCTAATGAGAGTCAGATGTTCCTCTGTGCCTTTGAAATTTACAGAAACCTCTAAACACCTGCATATCCCTTTTCAGTGGCCTTTTGTTAGTTTTAAAGACGGGTCAAACCCTAGGTTACCCATGACAAGAAATTTGTTCTAGACCATCCAAAGGAGGTTGTGAATTTACAGAAACAGCAGTTAATCCCATTTCATAGAATCATGGACTCGTTAGGGTTGGAAAGGACCTTAAGATCATCTAGTTCCAACCCCCCTGCCATGGGCAGGGACACCTTACGCTAAATCATATCACCCAAGGCCTCTTCCTACCTGGCCTTGAACACTGCCAGGAATGGAGCATTCACAACCTCCCTGGGCAACCTATTCCAGTGCCTCACCACCCTAACAGGAAAGAATTTCCTTCTTATAGCCAATCTAAACTTCCCCTGTTTAAGTTTTAACCTGTTACCGCTTGTCCTGTCACTACAGTCTCTAATGAAGAGTCCCTCTCCAGCATCCCTATAGGCCCCTTCAGATACTGGAAGGCTGCTATGAGGTCTCCACGCAGACTTCTCTTCTCCAGGCTGAACAGCCCCAACTTCCTCAGCCTGTCTTCATATGGGAGGTGCTCCAGTACCCTGATCATCCTCATGGCCCTTCTCTGGACTTGTCCTAACACTTCCATGTCCTTTTTATGTTGAGGACACCAGAACTGCACATAATACTCCAGGTGAGGTCTCACAAGAGCAGAATAGAGGAGCAGGATCACCTCCTTCGACCTGCTGGTCACGCTCCTTTTGCTGCACCCCGGATACGGTTGGCTGTGCATACGCACACTGCCAGCTCATGTTCATTTTCTCATCAACCAACACCCCCAAGTCCTTCTCAGCAGGGCTGTTCTGAATCTCTTCTCTGCCCAACCTGTAGCTGTGCCTGGGATTGCTCCGACCCAGGTGTAGGACCTTGCACTTGGCATGGTTAAACTCCATGAGGTTGCCATCAGCCCACCTCACAAGCGTGTCAAGGTCCCTCTGGATGGCATTCCTTCCCTCCAGCGTATCAACCAAACCACACAGCTTGGTGTCATCGGCAAACTTGCTGAGGGCGCACTTAATCCCACTGTCCATGTCAGTGACAAAGATGTTAAACAAGACCGGTCCCAACACCGATCCCTGAGGGACACCACTCGTTACTGGTCTCCAGCTGGACATTGAGCCATTGACCACAACTCTTTGTGTGTGGCCATCCAGCCAGTTCTTTATCCACCGAGCGGTCCATCCATCAAATTGATGTCGCTCCAATTTAGAGACAAGGATGTCGTGTGGGACAGTGTCGAACGCTTTGCACAAGTCCAGATAGATGACATCAGCTGCTCTACCCCTCTCCATCAGTTCTTTAGCCCCATCATAGAAGGCCACCAAATTGGTCAGGCAGGATTTCCTCTTAGTGAAGCCATGCTGCCTGTCACCCAGCACCTTGTTGATTTTCATGTGCCTTAGCATGCCTTCCAGGAGAATCTGCTTCAACATTTTGCCAGGCACAGAGGTGAGACTGACTGGTCTGTAACTCCCCTGGTCATCCATTTTCCCCTTCTTGAAAATGGGGGTTATATTTCCCTTTTTCCAGTCATTGGGAACTTCACCTGACTGCCATGATTTCTCAAAGATGCTGGCCAGCTCTTTCAGGACCCGTGGATGGATCTCATCAGGTCCCATGGACTTGTGCAGGTTCAGATTTTTAAGATGGTCTTGAACCAGTTCCTCTCCTACAGTGGGCGCAAGGTCTTCATTCTCACAGTCCTGCATCTGCCTTCCAAGACTTGAGTGGTTTGGTCAGAGCCTTTGCCAGGGAAGACTGAGGCAAAGAAGTCATTCAGCACCTTAGCCTTCTCCAAATCCTGTGTAGCCAGTTCTCCCGAGAGCTTCCTGAAGGGGCCTACATTCTCCCTAGTCTGTTTTTTATTTGCTATGTACCTGTAGAATCCCTTCCTGTTATCTTTAAAACCTCTAGCTAAGTTTAATTCTAACTAAGCCTTAGCTTTCCTAACCTGGTCCCTAGCTTCTCAGACAATATCCCTGTACTCTTCCCATGCTACCTGTCCTTGCTTCCACTTATTATAAGCCTCTTTTTTCATTTGAATTTTCCTCAGGAGCTCCTTATCCATCCAAGGAGGTCTCCTGGCCCTCCTGCTGCACTTCCTTCTGGTTGGGATGCAACACGCCTGAGCTTGCAGTAGGTGATCCTTGAATATCAACCAACAGTCTTGGGCCCCTCTGCCCTCTAGGGCTTTATCCCATGGAACCTTACTAAGCAGGTTCCTAAAGAGGCCAAAAGTCTGCTCTTTTGAAGTCCAGGGCATTCAGCTTGCTGCATGCTCTTCTCACTGTCCTGAGGATCTCAAGTTTGACCTCTCGTGATCGCTGCATCCAAGGCTGTCCTGGAGCATCACATTTCCAACCAGCCCTTCCCTGTTGGTGAGCACGAGGTCAAGCATGGCACCTCTCCTTGTCCGCTCCTCTATTACTTGCAGAAGGAAGTTGTCTTCCACACAATCGAGGAACCTCCTGGATTGCTTGTGCCATGCCGTGCCATTCCTCCAACAGATGTCAGGGTGGTTGAAGTCACCCATGAGAACAAGGGCCTGCAAGCGTGAGGCTTTTCCTATCTGTCTATAGAGTGCTTCATCCACAGGTTCTCCTTGATCAGGCGGTCTGTAATAGATCCCCACAGTAATGTCTCCCATAGCTATATTCCCTTTAACCCTGACCCACAAACTCACTGTGGACTGCTCATCTGTCCCCAGACAGAGTTCCACACTCTCCAGCCTATCCCTAACATAAAGGGCAACCTCCCAGGCCTGTCTTTTCTAAAGAGCCTGTAACCTTCCATTCCAACACTCCAGTCATAGGAGCCATCCCACCATGTTTCTGTGACACCTATTATATCATACTCCCGTAGACATGCACACATCTCTAATTCCTCTTGTTTGTTCCTCATGCTACAGGCATTTGTATAGAGGCATCAGAGCTGAGCTCCAACTGAAGCCGGCTCATTGGCTGGAGCGGCTGGAATATCTCTACATTGCTCCAGGCATTTATTATAGGTGCTGGCAACTGACTGGGTGTTGGGATGGAATGATGCCCCCTCCCCCAACACATCTAGTTTAAAGCCTCCTTGACAAGTCGGGCAAGCCTCCTACCAAAACTGCTCTTTCCCTTCTTTATCACCACAGCAGCTCCACCAGCCCCCACTAGACCTGGCCTACAAGCTTGGGTCCCATGTTCAAGACACCCAAACCCCTGACTATGACACCACCCTTTTAACCAGTTATTAACCTGGCTAATCCTCCTAGCTTTTTTTAGGTCCTCCCCTGTACCCTGGAGAATTGATGAAAAGACCACCTGAGCTCCAGAGCCCCTAATCACCTCCCCCAGGGCTCTGTAGTCCTTCTTTGTGTTCCCCAGGCTACTACTCTCTATGTCCCTAGCACCCACATGTATCACCAGGAGTGGGTAATAATCCGTGGGACTTACTAGAGCAGGCATCCTCTCTGCCACATCCCTGATCCATGCCCCCGGTAGGCAACACACCTCCCTTGAGACAGGGTCTGGCCGGCAGACGAGTGCTTCTGTCCCTTTCAGTGTACAGTCCCCTATTACTATGACCCGTTGCTTTTTCCTAGCAGCACCGGTAGAGATCTTCTTTAGCAGTGCATCAGCCGGCTGTTTCTGGCTCGAGTGCGCTTCCTCATTAGGCCCCTGCAGGACAGCAAAGCTGTTCTGTGTGGGGACAGGGGATTTAGGGGGAAGCCCCTCGCTTTTCCTTGTCCTTTCCTTCTTTTTTTGTTGTTTTTTTTTTTTTGTCACTAATTCCCAGCTTCCCAGGTTAACAGCCTCCTTCTTTCCTTCATGAGGTAGAGGTGAAGCTCGAGGCCCCTGCACAGTTTGGGCCGGGAGCAAGCATTCCTGCTTACTCTCAGCTTCCCTGACATCTCACAGCCTATTAACAGCATCCCACAGCTCAGCCACCTGCTGCAGGAGGACCCCGACCACGGAGCACCGAGTGCAGCCGTGCCCATTGTGCACCCTCCCCTCACCAGACCAGTGCAGGCACTCTCTGCACCCCGAGCTCTGCACTGCAGCCTCCCCTCTCATCGGCTCTGTCTGGGTGCCTACGCTGGCCACCGCCGGGGCAGCCAGAGCAGAGCTTCTGGACCGGGCCCTGATCATACGTCGACTGCTCACCATCTCACTCACCTACTGCCACACCACACTCCTGATCACTCGCACTCCTTGGGGCAAGTTTTTATCCAGTCAAGGCTGGTGCCCCTCCTCCTGGCTCCGCCCCCTGTGAGTCAGCTGCTCGCTCTCGTCAGCTGAGCGGCCGGCTCCTGGGCAGGTCCTGTCGAGGACTTGAGGCTCCCTCGGTGGCTCTTGTCGCTCTGAGTTGAGGCTCCTGGACTCTGATCTCCCCCTCGCTCCAGTGTTGAAGGTGTCCTTTCTCAAGCTATTCACCTCAGCAATTGACCCATTTCACTCGCAATCAGGAAATGGAAATGGCTTGAGGTAGAGTGGGCAAGGGAGGGCAGTGTATCCTATGTAAAAGATGGATGGAGACGAGATGCCCTGAGGGAATAAGGAAGGAACAGAGGGAACCTGAGTTCACCCTGTGGGAGCAGGAATGGCACAGTTATATCTTATTGCCTGCAGAGCTGTCCTTGTTTAAAGTCCAGGGACAGAGGCCTGAAGGCACTGAAGAGTTAAACCAACCTCATAGTGGTAATGACCCTGAATTTAGCTACAGACACAGGTGTGAGGAATGTGAAAGTAGGAGGGGCAGTTTCCCTTCACTCCTACTCCCCAGTAGATTGTTCTGGGCATCGTGGAGAGAACAGAAATAACAGAGGCACAGTCTTGGCTGCTACGCACAGCTCTGCAGCTCTGCCCCAAGTGACATCATTTGTTTTCAATAAACTCTAGTCTGTTGTTACATGACAAAGAATGAAAGAACACTACCTTGAGGGACAATTAAACAGAATATGAGCACATCCTTAATGGATCCCCAGGTCATCAGTAAAATCTTTTTTTTTTTTTTTAAATCTATATATGTCAAGAAAAAAATCACAACTTGGATTTGATACAGAAATGTGTTCTTTTATGTGATTTGAACTTAATGTATTAATTTATTGGGTCATTTTAACCACTAGGTATATTCCAAAGAATGAATGTAGTTTTGGGACCTTAGCAGTGAAAGAAGAATCATTTACAGGTGACAATGGTTTGTAAAAGGTACATCTGGGATCATACTTTAAAGTAAGGGTCTGTCTCTGAAGTATTGAGTGGAAAAGAATTAACTGATTATTGTGAGGAGAATCAAGTATTACAAAGAGAGAATGAGACTTCTGTTAGTTTTGGAATAAAGAGCTAGAATTGCAGAAGAAATAGATATCAATGTACAGAGTAATTATCGGGATAAAAAATTTTTACACCATCCACAGCAAATCTAAGACTGACCTGATCTTTCGCAACAAGGATGGCTTTATTTTTTCTGATTTTTGCTTTTTCACTTGACAAAAGGACAAGTGTTTTCTTAACGGATAGACACCTAGGCAATATGGACATTTTTAACAAAGAACTTGGAAGAATAATGAAAAAGTAAAAGAACAAATCCTCGAAAGAATATATAAACTACAGGAAAGAGAAAACTCTTAGAAATTCTGTAATCTTGGGAGAAGAATCAGAAATAGTCTGTAGCAACATTCAGGTCTGAGAACATTGACCAGAGGATGTAGGGTAGGGAAATTCTCTGTGATGAGCCAGAGTTCAGAAACACTGGATTGCAGAACATTCCTCAGAGTTATATCTGAAATGGTACTGCTATTTAAAGAAAAGAAAATATAAGGGTGTCAGAGAAACCCAGAACTCTGAAACATAGCTGGAGAATAAGCACATAATCTACTAAAACTTGAAGCTAGTCCATGTAATATGTGCCAAGTGTCAAGATGCACACTTGAGCTGGACAACTAACACAGCTTACCCTGACTCTTTCAAGCGGTAGATGCATAGTTGTAATTAGGCAATTCTATGCTATTCTTTCTAGGCTGTGTCAGTTTTGTCTCCCTGGATTTGTACTGTAATATTTTCACCCAGTTTCAGCTGATCTTGGGTACATAAAGATTCTCTCCAATGCAAATGATGATTTCAGGGAATAGTTGAACATCTTGACTGTATATGGAATGTGTAAGTCTTGATGAATGATATGCTATTGCTCATATTAGAATCATAGAATCATAGAACAATTAGGGTTGGAAAGGACCTTAAGATCATCTAGTTCCACCCCCCTCACACTAAACAACACTCACACTAAACAACACCTCGCAATAACCATGTCACCCAAGACTGTCCAACCTGGCCTTGAACGCTGACAGGGATGGAGCATTCACAGACTCCTTGGGCAATCCATTCCAGTGTCTCACCACCCTCACAGTAAAGAACTTCTTCCTTATATTCATCCTAAACTTTCCCTGTTTAAGTTTTAACCCAAATCAATTTTGGTGAAGATAAAATTAAAACCAGATAAGTAAAATACAGTACAAGTAATTTTCTAATCGGCTTTTTGTTCTCAGATTCACCTTACTTCATGAAGTAAACTAAAATTCTGCTTCAGTGTAAGTATATTTTTGTTTGCTTTTCATTTGTTTAATAATTACTTAATGTTAAAGCTGTGAAGAAATTAGTTTGAGGGCTCCTGCAAAAAAGTGATCTCAGTTTTTCCTCATATGGGTACACTTCTAGTAATTTATTTTTTTGTGTGTGTGTTTTTGTTTAAATAAGCTGTAAGAATAGAGTACAAGTTAGCTTCCACTAGACAATCTGGTTTGGGTTCCACTTAAAAACACCACACACCTCAATTTGCTTATGATTCATCACTACAGTACAGACTGAATGAACATCACTTGATTCATGAACTCATTCAACCAAAACTTTCCCAAAAGCTCCCCATGAACCTCAGTTCATTGTTTGGCCAACGTCCTCAGATTTTTTTTTTTACCTTTCTAATTAAGACCCATGACATTAAAGTGGGATTTTCAAAAGCACTCATCAATAGTTTGGCTCTTCTTCAACTGAAATTATCTAAAGCTTATACTGATATGAACAAAATACAAGTTGTAGGTCAATACTAAAGAGGTTTTTTGCAAATTCTGTTATGTATTGATGCAAGTTGGTCTGATATTCTTGCCTTAAACATTATGCAGTAGAGTACTGTTAAGGTTTAAACCCAGTCAGGTAATTCGTTCGCTCACTTCCCCCCCTTTCTTGCCCTCCCCCTGCTCCCGGAGGGACGGAGAGGAGAATCAAAAAGAACGCAACTCCCACAGGTTGAGATAAGAACAGTTTAGTAACTAAGGTATAACACAAATCGCTACTGCTACCACCAATGATAATAATGATAAAGGAAATAACAAGGGAAGAGAATACATCACCTCACCACCAGCCAACCGATAACTCACCCCCCCAGCCCGACCAAGCACCAACCAATACCTCCTCCAACCCTGCAGTCTCCCAGCCCTTCCGGCTAACTCCCAGTTACATCCTGGGCATGATGTGCTGTGGTATGGAATACCTCTTTGGTCAGTTTGGGTCAGGTGTCCTGTCTCTGCTTCCTCCTGGCTCCCCCTCCTCCCTGGCAGAGCATGAGGCTCACAAAGTCCTTGGCCAAACCAAAACATTGCTATCAGCTCTGTTCCCAAGCTGAAAGTCAAAACACAGCACTGCACCAGCTACCAAGAAGGGGAAAAATGACTGCTACTGCTGAACCCAGGACAAGTACACACAGAGGTGCTAATATACAAGCAGCAGAACCAGCTCCAAGCAAAGTCATCTGTTCCTTGGCACAGCAGCTTGTCAAGGATGGCCAACAAAAGAGCCATGGCTTTCTCTACTTGCTTTATCCACGCCAGATCACAGGAGAGATGACTCTTCTGTCAGGTATAAGGACAGTTGCCTCCATCCCAGAGCTTCCCGTTCCTTTCTATCTTCCCATGGCAAAACTGTGCTGTTCACAGGCCCTGAACTGTAGATGGCTGCAACATCACATATCAAGTGTCAAAAGATCCTTCTTCCAATTGTTTGATGGGTTTTTTTTACAGTGCATTCCTTTGCTGTTCCTACTATTCCAAGCATTATTTTCTTTCCTTAATTGCTTCTTATTTCAGCATTTTCTTTAAAAAATAAATATTGAATGTTTATTTTTTTATCATAGTAGTAGTTTAAACTTCAGAACAGTTTCAGGTTGTGGTTTGGGTTGTGGTTTGTTTTTTTTTGAGATAGGTTTTGGGGTTTTTTTGGAGGGGAGGGGGATTTGAGAACCATTATGTCCTTCTGAGCAGCAGAAAAAGTAATCACCAAAACAATTCTTGACTAGAGTGCAAAATGTCCAGGCTGAGAAGAGCAATTTTCTTAGGCACAGGGAAAAAAAAAAAAAAAAAAGCTGTTGAACACACTTATAAACAGATACTTATTAAACAAATATTTTTGTTGGGTTTTTATTCATCCAGGGAAAGGATTCTGAAGGAAGGAAAACATTTCAATTAAATCTGTGTATAAAGCTCATGGAATCTAATTCAGAGGCTCAAGTAATTCTAAGCTCTAATCATGGGTAGTGAGGCAGTGATCTAAAGAAATTACATTCAAAGTCACAAGCTTGAAACACCTTTCATCATTCTCAAAAAATGGGCACTAAAGTGAAGCTACAATGTTACTGTTAAGAATTGCACCTCTGGATTCACCCATACATCTTTAGAAGAGACAAATGGTGTCTAGAATTGCATCTCTGGATGTTAAGAATTGCATCTCTGGATTCACCCATACATCTTTAGAAGAGACAAATGGTGTCTCCGTCTTCTCCCGTCTTTCCACTTTCTGTATGGAGCACAAACATGAAAGTGATTATTCTTTACAAGGGCCTATGTTACTAGTGTCCAGGGTTGACCCTGGACATCATCTAGGCACCCACAAAACCACTCCCTCCCATCCCCCAATCAATTAACAGAGAGAATAGGAAAAGAAAAAGTGAGAATATTTGTTAAAAGACACTTTAATAGGTGATAAGGGCAGTTTCATAGGTGAAGGAAAGAGGAAAGAAACAAGTGGTGGAAAAGCAACCACCACCTTCCACAAACAGACCAAAGCCTAGCCAGTCTAAAGGCAATGAGCCCCTTCAAAGCAGTAAAATGCACACCTACTTTTTCTTCTACCCTAGTTTTTATTTCTTAGCATGGCATAGAATAACCCTTTGGACTATTCAGTTCAGGTCTCCTAGCTGTGTACCCTCCCAGCTTCTTGTTCATACCCAGCTTCCTCACTGCAGGACAGTGGGAGCAGGCTGGGAAACAGAAAACCTTGATGCTGTGCAAGCACTGCTCAACAATAGCCAAAGCATTGGTGTATTAACACTATTTTAGCCACAAATCCAAAACACAGCACCATATGTGCTTTCTACAAAGAAAGTTAACTATCACAGCCAGACCCAGTACTATCTCCATCCCAGATTACCGTACATTTTGCATCATGCTCTAGTCTTATACTATCAAGTACATCCTCATCAGCTGCTAACCCCCTTCTTGTCCTTTGAGATACACACAGATATCAATCCCTTAGTTAACAGTCCATCCCTGTCAAATAGTCATCCAAAAAAGTCCACTGAAAAGCCTCCTCAAATGTCCATAACAATTTTTTCAGTTCATTTAGTCCATGACTTGGGCTCCATCTGTTAGGGTAGTAGCTTAGGACAGGAGAGATAATGTGTTTTGTCGGATTATTAGGCACCAAAGAAAGCTTGGGTTGGATCATTGTTGTACTTGCCCAGATTCTTGTGCTACTCGTCCTCAGTAATTTCAGGTGGTTTCTGCTGTCATACTTCTGAATCTCATCTTCCTTCAGCACTACAAATAAGAGCAATGAAAACAGTGAGTGAGAAGAGGTACAGACATGGTCTCTTAAAGTACGTATAATTTCATCTCTGCAAAACAAAAGCTTGGTGTTATTTCCTTCCCTCCCTCATTCCTCCCCTGACAATTTCCCTCTTTCTTCCCAGCCACACTCCCCTCTTTCTCTTCCTCCTTCCTTCCTTCTCTCACTTTCCCTTGCTCCCTTTATGTCTCTTCAGTTTATGGAGTTTACAATTTCTTCCAGCTTCTAAAGTATTAAATCTTTTGACATATAAATTCCTTATACAGTTTATGGAATTTACAGGCTCTTCAATCTTAGAGAAGCAAAGCTTGTAATTTTTTATAAACTAGTGAATACGTTTTTCATTATCCATATTTAGACGTATGTTTATACAGCTGCAGACATTTTCTGCAGTTGCATAAGGCAGAGGTGCAAGCATAACTCTGTCTTTATCTGGTCTTCTTTATTTTGATTAGTTGATCACTACAGGTAAGGTCAGGTTGCAGATGAGTTACTAGATAGCCCATCTCCCAATATTTTTACACTTTGTGCATTTCTTACAGTAATTTTATTTTTATTTTTACCTAACATCTGTATCCCTCAGAGATAATTCCATTTTGTATAGGAAAATTCTGGCATATAAACACCTGTGAGAGATATATGGAGATGGAAAAGATATACTGTCTTTTATTTTAGGCGTAGTTGACTAGTTGGTACCTGTCCTAAATTTGTTGAGACATACAAGATCTGCTACCTGGGTTGATGAATGCCTCTGTTTCTTGACTGCTTGAGTTTCTTCCGTTTAGTTCTTTACTTCCTCTTACTGAACTGTTTTTTGTTTTGGTATTCTTTATTTTTTTTCTTTCACTCAGCATTACTCCTTATCTAAAAGCAACTGCTTAGTATAGGGTGTTAAAGAGCTTCTATCTGAGATTATTAGTTAAATAAAGTCATCTATTCTTCCTGCGGCAGTTTTGTTTGATCACTGGAAACAAGGACTCCAAAGAGAGAGAAGTGTGTCAGGTTTGTTTTCCATCTCATAGGTTTGAAAGCATGATTATGGTAGGAGAAAAAAAATGCAAATGCACTAATAACAGCTAACAGAATCATTTTTTTCTGAAGAATTTTAATCCACAATGTCTCTGTTCCACGTTTTAAATTCTACCTTACTTGTCTAGAATCAGATACAGTAAAGAGAAAATTATGGATAAGAGAAAACATGGATCAATCTATATCCATGCAGGGAAGGATGGATTACAAAAGCACCATTATTAGTAAAAGATCAGCCACCTAATATTCCAAATATAATAACTATTTCAAGTATGCATCTCCTTGCACTTGCTGATTTCAGTATGCGTCTACAGGGACCGATTGCTGTAGCTATACAAATCAAAGCTGGACTTCAGCAGCTGACCAAAGTGAGGCTGACTCAGTTAGTTTCAAAGTCTAGAAGTCAAAAAGATGAAAAATATGGGCTTAAGTTTAATAGTTACCTATTAACCTTGACTAATACTTTACAGTAAAATCACAAATATACGTTATAGTACCTTTTCCCTGTCCTCGCAGTCTGAAATATAGCTGTAGTCTGAATCCCACTGACTTTCAGTACAATGTATTCTCCTGAGTTCATTACGTTTTGCTGACCTGAGCTATTTATACAAGCCAATTTTTTTTTTAATTTTTTTTTTTTTAAAGAACACCTTTGAATTAATGCCATACAATCTGCTTCAGAGGAGACAAACTAGACAGAATACTGACGTGGTAACAGTCCAGAGGAGATAAAAATTTCCTTTCTTTAGCCAAATACCCTATATACCAGATCAACCTGCTGCTATTAGGCAAAGTTATCTGGTACTCCTAGCCTACATCTGCTGAAGAGAAAACCATGTCACAGACAATATTATTTTCACAAAATTAGAAAACTGTGAGTCAGTATGGTGAAAAAAGAAAATATTAACTACAACTTGCATTAGGCATGAGAAACCAGATAACCAGCTGACAGCCAGTAAGGACAAAAATAACATCTCTGATACTTCACTATTTTTAACATAATATTGCTGGACTGGCTATAAATACTTCCAGAGAAATCATAGAGAGTCTAGCTGTATAACAAGCTAACTTTGCCCAATTTAGACAAGTTCTTAGAGGTTTAAATCATTTTGTTATTTCAATAAACTACTTACTTCTGTCTTTGTTTTCATTTTCTCATATGTATGTACACGCATCTCCCGATATTTCTGTGTACCTTTGTAGAGAGCTGTGAAGTAAGCATTCAACAAAATCAAGATGTACCAACCTGAGATGCATTTACCACCTCTAATAAGATGTTTTGTAATTTTCTGCTGAGAGTCTTAATTTATTACAAAAATTATACATTAGTTGTTTAATTTTCTTTTTCCTCCATAATGTTATTCATTGCAATATATGTATTTTCGTTCTTTTATTCTTACTCTTTTTCATATTATTAAAGTAAGTTCTTAAAATGCAACAATAATGATAGTTATGATAGTTCTTCCTATGTTGAAAATGTAGATTTAAAGTTTGTTCTCTTACTAAAAAAAAAAATAAATAAATAAATAAATCAGTGGCTTATATAATTACTAAAAGCGTCAGACAAAGGACAGGCAAGATGCTAAACTTCCACAAATAATTTCTAGTAACAAGTCTGGTAATATTCTTTTAACTCACTAACATTAATACTGTGTTTAAACTAGGACCTATTATTTCTAAAACTCTAGTGCTACCTGCACAGTAGTAGCACATTTTTAAGTAATAATTTCTCCTTTATGTAAATATTAAAGAGAAAATAAAATCATAAACCTGTATTATCCTCCCATATTAAAATAGCATACTGATTTTCAAGTCCAAGAAGAGGAGAAAAACATGCTAAATTTTTAACCAAACATTTTAACTGCATATTGAATTAATCTGCCCTGACAGAAAATCTATAACCAGAGTGGACACTTCCTCAATGGAATTTTCAATTCCTTCTCTTGCCCAAGAAATAAATTCCCTAAAATTTCTATACTGAGATCTTTGAGGCCATGGTTTAATAGGTTTTGACAGCAATTCAATAGCTGTATCTGAAAAGCCTGTTTGAAATTATTTCTTGGTGTGTGACAAGACATTAATTTGGAATTCACTTGAAAGGACAAAACTCAGTCCCACCTCAGAGGCTGAATCACTTCTCTCACTGTACTTCCTCCGTAATTGTAGGTAGTCAATCAATGCCAGAATCAATGTCAAAAACAAGGTCAGAATGGTCACTAAATTATTTCAGGTATTCTTCAATGGCAAATAGCATAAAAAACATAAAATAGATAATAATATAAATAAATAATTTGAAAGTTTCCATATTTGCCACTATCTTGCCACAATATGGATACCCTGAAGTGTTTTAAAGGTAACTGAATGCTGAATAGTTGTCGTGGTTTAAACCCAGTCAGGTAATTCGTTCGCTCACTTCCCCCCCTTTTCTTGCCCTCTCCCTGCTCTCGGAGGGACGGAGAGGAGAATCGAAAAGAATGCAACTCCCACGGGTTGAGATAAGAACAGTTTAGTAACTAAGGTATAACACAAATCACTACTGCTACCACCAATGATAATAATGATAAAGGAAATAACAAGGGAAGAGAATACATCATCTCACCACCAGCCGACCGATAACTCGCCCCCCCAGCCCTACCAAGCTCTGACCGATACCTCCTCCAACCCTGCAGTCTCCCAGCCCTTCCGGCTAACTCGCAGTTACATCCTGGGCATGATGTGCTGTGGTATGGAATACCTCTTTGGACAGTTTGGGTCAGGTGTCCTGTCTCTGCTTCCTCCTGGCTCCCCCTCCTCCCTGGCAGAGCATGAGGCTCACAAAGTCCTTGGCCAAACCAAAACATCCTTGTTATCAGCTCTGTTCCCGAGCTGAAAGTCAAAACACTGCACTGCACCAGCTACCAAGAAGGAGAAAAATGACTGCTACTGCTGAACCCAGGACATTATCCACCCCTTATTCCATACCATTCACGTCATGCTCAGATCCCACATTTTCAATATACCATCACTCTTATCTCGGTGCATGGACCAGTCCCTATAAAGCTGCTGAGTCCATCTGGCCCATGATGTCAGTCTCCATCTCTTGTAACAGTCTTCCAGAGCAGGAGAGACTGTGTGCAGTGTTCACACTCGTGAATAACCTGGGCAATAGTGTCCATTGCTAAGTCCACCCCTCGATCATGAGTCCATCTCTGTGTTGCATCTCTGCTCTGATGGCCTGAAGTGCCATGGGCCCACCAGGCTTAAAATAATTCACTGTCCCCTTCAGCAGTTTCTGCAGCTTGTTGCTGGGGACTCCATACAGCTGCCTTCCATCTCCGACGCTTCCAAAGCACTGGAGGGGCCCAGTGGACTAGATACTTGCCCATAGTGTCCCACACACCCTGCCACTCATGACTGTCCAGCCTTGGAGAAAACCTTTTGGTCCCCCTATATCCTCGTCTAACCCCAGACAAGACCCAAACCCGACTCTGCTTAACTTCTGAGATCAGACAAAATGGTTGTGGGTAGAACACACTCTGTGTGTGTGCCAACATGCTGATCCCCATCACAATCAGCAGGCAGGTCCCAAGGATGCCCAAAGGCCATTCAAAACCTTCAGAACTCTCAGTTGATGCTGCTGTACTTGTCACTGGGGCTGGTGTAGCTGCTGTGCTTGCCGGCTCTCCCACCGCCAGCTTCTCTTTTCCCGAGTCCAGCTCTTCCTCCTCTGCCTTGCTGGGAAATGCTGCGTGGTCTCCTGCATCCTCCTGGGGCTCGGCGGGCGGCTTCCGGGAAACGCTCTCGGCCGTCGCGGGGCTCGGCTCCTCCGCGGGGCTCGGCTCCTCCGCCGCCTCGGCTCCTCCGCCGCCTTCTCCCGCTGCTCGGCAGCCGCTTCCTTCCGCTCCTCGACCGCCCCGACCTCCTCCACCGGCAGCCGTCCCCTTGCGGCCTCCGGCCCCGCTCCCGCCGCCGCTTGGTCCCCGGGGCCGCTCTCCCGGGCCTGTTCGGCTGCCGCCGGCTCCCGGGGCCGCTCCCCCTCGGCTCCCCGCAGCCTCACGAAGATGGAGAGTAGGGTGAGGGCCAGGACGGTGAAGAGCAGCCGGACAGCCAGGTACAAGTCCACGGCCACGTCCGTCCCGCCCTGCTGCTGGAGCCCGCCCGTATTACAAGCCATTGCCATAAAGCACAGTGAGACAAGAACCTTAGCCCAGGCCCCACACTTGATAAACACTATCACAGCAAATACCGGCTCTACGTAAGTTACAACATTCAATAGCTGTGAGATCAAGAGAAACAACTCTGAGAGCCAATAAATCAGCATTGTGATGAGTGACTATTAATCCAGGCAAATCTGTCGTTATCTCAACCCTTCGTGCCCCACGTTGGGCGCCAAAAAGAACTGTCGTGGTTTAAACCCAGTCAGGTAATTCGTTCACTCACTTCCCCCCCTTTTCATGCCCTCCCCCTGCTCTCGGAGGGACGGAGCGGAGAATCGAAAAGAATGCAACTCCCACGGGTTGAGATAAGAACAGTTTAGTAACTAAGGTATAACACAAATCACTACTGCTACCACCAATGATAATAATGATAAAGGAAATAACAAGGGAAGAGAATACATCATCTCACCACCAGCCGACCGATAACTCGCCCCCCCAGCCCGACCAAGCTCCGACCGATACCTCCTCCAACCCTGCAGTCTCCCAGCCCTTCCGGCTAACTCGCAGTTACATCCTGGGCATGACGTGCTGTGGTATGGAATACCTCTTTGGACAGTTTGGGTCAGGTGTCCTGTCTCTGCTTCCTCCTGGCTCCCCCTCCTCCCTGGCAGAGCATGAGGCTCACAAAGTCCTTGGCCAAACCAAAATATCCTTGTTATCAGCTCTGTTCCCGAGCTGAAAGTCAAAACACTGCACTGCACCAGCTACCAAGAAGGAGAAAAATGACTGCTACTGCTGAACCCAGGACAATAGTGTAGATTAGTGTGTATAACGGGCATTTCTGAGAACTTTTCCCATGACTTACAGATACCTGTTGTCTTCTGACTTACTGACTTATAGATGGATCATATGTGCCCAAGTTGTTTTCTGCTGAAATATTTTGATTCAGTAACTGGGACAATATTGTTCCATTTCTATTTATAGTTAGGCAATTATCTGCCCCATGATGCAGGCAAGAGTACTATCTCAGGACTACACTGATTCATTGTTTCTTTGTTCAGATAAAATGTTCCTTATCTTCTTCCTCCGTTCCTCTGTCTCTGCTGCACAGTTCAATCTGAAACACGATGTGATCACATTATGTCTATATTCCCATATGACATACAGACCAACTGGGGTACACAATATTCAGTTTAACCTAACACACTCAGGAAGTGACATGCTACCATGACACGGAAGCTGAAAGTCTTGGCCTTCATAAATACAAATACTTTGAACTATGTCCAGAAAATAGAAAATCCTAAAGAAAAGCATTTTGATTGCTTAGTCTCAATCATGTAGTCAGTTAATGTTGTCACCTATTTGCAGTTGGTAGGACACAATGTCCAGCAAGGGTTTCTAAAATGTGGAAAGAGAATGAATAAATTTGCTTTGCTATAGGTATTGTTTCTCCATTTAAGGACATTGATTGAAGAAACTGATATTCACAATAATTCTATGCACCTGTATGTCTGTATGAATCAGATTACAACACTGATTGTCTTGGTTAGGAGACTATGAAGTATCTGTTTAAAGGGATTCAGATTCTATGGTGTTTTGCTGAGCTGTGACAAACTTGGAAATTGGAGATGACGTCACCTATCGCTTTTGCTTATAAAATTGGGTAAAGTAGCATTTTGTTTCCAGAATTTATTTTCAATAAACTACATTTTTTCCAAAGATGTCTTGAGATGTTGGTCTATTTTGTGTGCTTGGTTTTGGTTTGTTTGTTTGTTGGTTTGTTTTTAGCAGGATGAATAGCTATATTTCTACATAAACAAACCTCCCAAACCCAAAAAAGTTCACGAACCCAAGCTTCTCAAAATTGTTTCTCATGCTTATATCAAGTTGAATAGAAAAATAACAGAAAAGTAAGTTTCTCTATGTAAGGTGTTCTCAAAATAAACCTTTACAGTTCTGCACATTATACTTTGCATATTTCTGTTAAATGTAACTCTCTGCCACCTTCATTTGTTTCACTTGAAGGAATTGCCATGGAATAAAAACCTCTTTAAGAATCTCCATGGAGACCTCTGACAATTGATAAAAATGGTACTTGTCAATCTCAGAATGATCATTTATAAGAAAAACAATGTCAGAAATGTGGTTTAGAAGGTATAGTGGTGAAGTTGAAGAGCAAATATTCATTTGCCTTCTTAGCCACTGATAATGTGAATGTGCAGCAGAGACTCTAAAGCTTAATCAGCCAGAATAATTGTTAAACCAGAATATGTTCCAGTACCAGAAAAATGTTGCACAAAGAAACATAGAGGCCCTTTCCGGGCTTTTTAAAATTTTTGTTTACACTGTATTTCTCTTTCGAATTTACTTTTTTTCTTAAAAGGCAACAGACAGCATAATCCCACAGATAAAACATCGAATTTTTAATCAAAAAATGCTAGTATCTTCATCTGCTATTAAGTAGAGCTGAATTATCTTTAACAATTTTTTATCTAATTCACCTCTCAGCTGAGTCACCAGAGGTAGTGTCACTGACTTGAACAGGCACTGGATCAAGCCATTGCTTTTTATGTTTCAGCTTTCTTGCCTCTGATAGGGATATATACTCAGTATTATAAATAATTCAAAAATCTATAGAACATAGCACTACAAAAGTTGAATATTACTGGATAGCCTAAATGCCAACAAATAAAATTACTAATTTTCTGACACAAATTAATAGTATCACCAGCACTCCAGAACTTACTCTTTTATCTGAGGAATGGCTGAGGGAAGTGGGGTTGTTTAGTTTGGAGAAAAGAAGGTTCAGGGTGGACTTTATCACTCCCTACAACTACCTGAAAGGATGTTGTAGTGAGGTGGGGGTTGGTCTCTTCTCCCAGGTTACATGCAATGGTACAAGAGTCCAAGATGGGACAGCCTCAAGCTGCAGCAGAGGATGTTTAGATTGGATATTAGGAAAAACTCCTTCACAGAGAGGGTGAGCAGGTATTGGAACAGGGAAGTAGTGGAATCACTGTCCATGGAAGTGTTCAACAACCATGTACATGAGGCCCTCAGTAATATGGTTTAGTGGTGGTCTTGGCAGTCCTGGGGTAATGGTTGGACTTGATGATCTTAAGGGTCTTTTCCAACCTAGTTGATCCTATGATTCTGTGATCCCTGAATTATCTGCCAAGCTCTCTTCTATCTCTTTATTTCTTTAGTTGGAATAGATTTAGTCGCAATAGTGTAAGAGAATTCTAAAACATTTGAACAATTAAAAGCTTGTCTGCATTTGTGTTTGGCTGCAAGCAACATGAGTCAACTCAGTTCTTATGTAATTGATTTCCAGTGCGCTGCCTTGAAATGTTCCCTGGGATGCTCATATACAGACCATAAACCAGTTTTCTTATTGCTGAAATGCAGCCATCTCTTTGTTAGAAAGTGAAACTGCTTGAGTAACAAATGGTGAAACATGATCTCTTAGTAGATTTACCTCTCAAAACTGCAGGGCAAAAATTTACAGAATAAGAAAACACAAGCAGGAAATTTGTGATAAAATATCCAAGAATCCTAGCTCCTTTCTTAACTCTTGGTCTTTCCTTCCTTGCTTTCTGATTGCAGTTTGGTCACGAGTTCTTCCCGACTTAGGAGTGACTTATTTCTGTGAAAAGCCTATGTAATGAATGATGTGAGCACCTTCTTTTCTTTCTTATCATTAAGGAGTTATACTCTTATAACTTCTTATATTATAAAATTTTATTTATATTATTATAAAAAAGTTATAAAATTTTCTCAGCCTCTTTCTTGCTTCACATTCACTCTACCTATCTTTTCAATCATGTGCACAGAGCAAGGAGGGCTGAAGAACAGAAGCTGAGAAGCCTGTAGTCACTTGCATTCAATGCTGAGCAGGATGTCTGGTAGAGATGCTCTAAGAGGTGAAAAGGGAGGAGTTTAAATTGTTCAATTTCACTTTAGAATTTTGAAAGAAAGTATAATTGCCCCATTAGTTGCTAACTGTAGGCTTATCTGAAATAATCAACAAAAATAAAACACTGCAAATAAGTGTTTGACATTATTTAGTGCATTTGTTAGTTCCTTATATAACACACAGCTACAGAAATAATATAATTTAAAATATAAGATATTACTGTGATGTAGGATGGCGAACCTGTGTCTTACTGCAATGTGACAGAAACTACTCAGGTTTAATTTGCAGGCTCTGTGTTTGCAAAATAAACAATATTCCTGATTCTAAAGAAATGGAAAATTAGTAGTACTGTAAAGACAAAATGTCTCATTGATCTCTAGGTAAGCTAGACTGGATTCAGTCTAGCTCTCCCTTGGTGGAGAAGTGGAAAAGAGAAAAGGTCAACAAGATAAAGACACAAAGTTACATAATATTCTATTTATGTTTGGTATCTGCAATAGGGCCAGTTGTAATAAAGAGCTGCTTGAAAAAACAGCTGATATTGGCCACCATATTCATCATTTTTTAATGACAAGAATGATGTCTTGCTTTTTCCCTTGATAGACTCATTATTAAAGTAATATATTTTCTTTTTTTTTTTTTTTTAGGACAAAACGTAATAACAGAATTTCCAATTGGTTGTTTTTCTTTGGTGTTTAAAGAAGAATAGTTTTCTCACTCTTCTGAGTTACATCAGCTGTATACCTTCATAGGGGAGAAGTATCCTACCCCTATTTTTTTCCTTTTTGCTACTATATATTAAAGAAGGACAGAACATATTGTCTCACTTAAGAGAACAGACAGTAGCAGCCACCTGTAAGCAGTATTTTAAAATATGCAAGGACTTGTAGATACGTTACCTCAACAGTAGGACTTGTGCGTAAATGTTTGTATTTGTATCACCAGCCTTAAAACTTCTCACAGCCTCATAGAATCATAGAATCGTTAGGGTTGGAAAGGACCTTAAGATCATCTAGTTCCAACCCCCCTGCCGTAGGCAGGGACACATCTCCTCCAATAAAAATTTCTCCAGCACAGATGCTACAGAAACAGTTGAAAGGCTATCTTTGAGGATGTCTTTACAAATCCCATTTTATTTCCATATAAAATGCAGAACTGAAGGAAAGTGTACAGCAAAATGGCAGGGTCTCTTTCAGAAATACTGCAGTCCTTGTGGATTATACAGGACATCATGAATAGACTGAGAAAGCTTATGGTAATTCCCAGGCCTCTTTAAATTATGCCTGTTGTTGGTCATCTACTGCCTGATCCTTTCTAATTGTTGATTCCTCAAAATAACTTCTGAAAATGTGGTGAAATGTTTTGGAAATGCATTGACGTACTTGATACTGAGAAACCAGACAATATGAAGAAATTTTAATATAATTAGCTGTAATAGTGAGGTGGTCATCAGTATGTTGAGCTGTATATAAAATTATTGAGGTTAAGATTATAAATATAGTTGAGTATTAAAAAGCTGCTGGATACATATAGACTTTTTACACTATAGATCTATATTTACCCATCAACAAACACTTCTGGAAAACATGTGAACATAGGCACAGTCTTTTCTAATTCATATTAAGTGACATGTCTACTACACTGGTCTACACTCTTCAATATTTTGATGATTTATTCACTGGTCATGAATCCAGTAATGAATCCAACCATTACAATAATTGGACTTATAATAAATTCTTGAGCAGGCAGAATTATTCTGGATGGATTTAGAAACTTGAGTTAAGATATTTAATTTAAACTTCTTTGATAGGAAATTGTATAAATGTAATCAGTGAGTTTAAATGAGTTTTATTGATCATTAGGAAGCTTTTCTACTACTTGATGTCATCTGTAAATATGGAAGGAAGCACTGCATATAGATTTGCCTGCTCACATAATTGAATCAGTTAAGATTATTTATAGCAATCAACACTAACTACTCTCTGTGAATAATGAAGAAAGACTCTGAGCTGATGTCAGAAGTTATGCTTATCGCTGGGCCCTATTTTCAGCTACTGAACTTGACCAAGACCTATCAAAGCCATAAGAGTTACCAGAAAATAATACAAGTCACTAGCTCTCCAGCTTTTTATTTACTTTTTTTTCCCAATGTACAAGAACATTTGAATGAAGCCTTGTAAATCAGGCTGCATCTTCCACTTAAGCTATTCAGATCATTAACTGAAAACTGATCAGCTGAAGACTCTGCCTACTTCTTGAATGAGAAATTATTCACCATCAAAAGCAATTAAAAAATGTGGAAATAGGCAAGGTAAATGTCTAGTGTAAAGAGAAAATTGTAGATAAAGCTCTATGATCCAGATTCTCTCATAACTCTGTAACCTAGATATGCAAGTACTCTTGCAGTTACTAGTCCAGATTCCTTTTCAGTGAGAAAGTCCTGCTTTTGGTGTTATGATCTGCCATTGAGTTGCGAAGAGTATCTAGCAGATATGGTGTTTAATGCATAAAATGCTTCTACATACTCTGGAAACAGTATTGAGCTAGGAATTAGAAGAATATTCCCAATCTGACCACTCAGTTCTGTCTATCATCACAAGCAATCAACTGAGTTTCATTTTGTCTTGCTGAATTGGTAACATAGGTACAAGAAGCCTCCCACACTTGGATGACTGCCTTAGATGATAAAGACATGTTTTTCATGATTCTGCTCCATGAACTGGATAAAGCACAGTTTGCTTTTATGTTGAAATGGATTTAGTATGTTTTCAATAGGCCTCCACACACTCCCTGACTATTGCTCACAATGATTTGGCCAAAGTCTTACCAAAAATCCCCATTTTACCTGATATCACACTGTATCAATATATTGAATTCATTCTGATAGGGGAAGATGACAAAGAGAAGGTGAAAGAAGCAATGTAAAAAATCAGGGACATGCGAATTGGGACTGGAAGTTCCAGAAACAAAGTGCCAAGGATCAGCACAGGAGGTTAAAGTCCTTGGAGTCTGGTGGATTAAAAGACCTGCTTCTGTCCTTGCAGATACCCTGGAAAAGATGGAGCATGGACAGGATCCCACCAGTGTGAAAGAGTTACAGGAGATTTTGGGAACTTTGAGCTTTTGGCACAAACATATTCTTATTTTTACTTGTCCCTTATATAATTTGTTAAAAAAATTGTTAAAAAAGGGAAAATCATGGGAATGGACTGAACAACATACAAATGCACTGGGGTTATTAATAAAAAAAAATGAGACTGTTCTAGCAGCTTGGTCCTATCCATCCAACTGATACTGTCCATATAGAATGGGGATTCAGTGAACATGGCTTCCACTGCAACCCACAGCAAAAGGGACAGAAAGGACAGAAAGACCACTAGAATTTAGCTCTCACTCCTTCAACAATATTGAAATAAGGTAGTCATATCTTGAGAAAGGCTTGCTGTCCCTCGTGCGAGCAGTAAGGCAGGCAGAACAAATAAGGAGGGAACAGAATGTGACTTTTGGGGGACGGTTTTGGCTCCTAGATGTAGTCCTCAAAGGTACAATCCCACATGCAGGTATTGCTCAGAAACCTACAGTCTGTAAATGGTATGCTTATTTGGAAGGCATTAATGAAATCATGCCAGTTACTGAAGGTAGAATTAAGGTATCTAAGCTACAAAAAGACATAAATTGCACACTGTTGTTTCAACCAACACCAAGTAAGCCCTCGATTCAAGAGGCACCTTCACAGAAAAAGGAGAGTGACCTCAAGGGAGTATGGTTTACTGATACATCATTTTGCAGACAAGACAGTGAATGCCATTATAAAGCATTGGAGGTGATGACAGGGGAAAGGTTAAGTGAAATATGCAAAGAGAGTGCACAAGTAGGGGAACTCAGAGCAGTTTTACTAGCTGCACAACATGGAGCTAACCATATTTACACAGAGTCATATGCTGTTTTCAGAGGAGCCACTGAATAGATAGGCTACTGGGCAGCCAATGATTGGCAGGTGAGCAGAGTCCCAGTCTGGCAAGCTGACAAGAGGAAGCAATTGTTATGAATAGGAAAACAGAGGGCATTGGATACTGGCTGGGTTAAAGGGCATGATTAGTCTAATTCAATCACTACTCAATTTAATCAACAGCTAGACAGCCTTACACACCAGCAGAAGATTGATATTATAAATGATGACCAAGAATGGGAGCACCTGCTTGAACGGTTACATGTTAAGTAAGGCCACAAGGGATGAGCCGACTTATATGAGGAAGGCATTGCTTGAGGATGGCCTGTATCAGTTAAATTATGTAGGCAAGTATTGACTGTCTGTTCACAACGTTGACTGCAACTTGACAGGGACCATCCCAGCAAAGCATTTCCTTTACATATTCAGGATAAGAAAACATTATGGCGCCTCCTGCCAAATTGGCTATATTAGTCCATTGCAGCCATCAGATGGAAAGAAATTTGTTCTGATGGGAGTAGAAGCTAACTCTGGTTTTACTATAGCAACTGAATTTACATATGTAACTGAAGAAAACACAGTGAGGGGACTTAAAGAGTAGTTCAGTACACTCCCCCTTCCAGAGGAAATCCAGACTGACAATGGGACACACTTTACAGATACTGTAGTACAAGAATGGGCCAAAGAGGAAAGGATCTAGTGGGTATTCCACACTCCATACTATCCTCAGGCCAATGTCATAACTGACATTAGAATATATTATACTGACTTTACTAAACCAAATAACAATGAGAAATCCTGCCACAAATAGTACCTATGTCTGGCCTAAATTTGTCTGCATTGGCACTGCACAACAACATCACCTTTTATAGGCAAGAGGGGACCATCACAAATGATAGTAAAAATCAACACATTCTATCTCTAAATGGAATTAAAGGAGACATCATTTTTGTAGGATGACAAATTCAAAACAGGACTGAATGCATAACAGTCTTCCACACGGTAGCAAGCTATGTTGAGGAAGAAGGTGGTGTAAACTCTGTGGAAGGGAAGAACTAACCAATGGCTTCTATCAGATATATTACCTCAGTGGGGAAAAAATATTGAAAAAGACTATAGGTGATCATAGACACACTTGGTGTAGTCCAAAACAATGTTTCATTAGCTCTGAGCGGTATCCAAGCTCAGCTACGGATGTAGTCAATGTCAGCTGCAATCATAAGAGAAGGTGAAGAGTGTATGTTACCCAGTGAGGTCCAGAAAGTGATCTGGGATAACACAACTGAACTTGAAAAGAAATTCCAATCCTGGTGATATCTACTCAATTTTACCTATGACCCTATTGACAGCATGGCCTCCGCTTTCCTTTTTTTTTTGACTATACACATTGCTTTGATATATACCATATACGCAATTATTGCACTAAGACTAAATCATAATGGGACTATAATCTACCCCCTGGAACATAGAGTATGGGCCTGGAAGGATGGAAATAAATGGCAAAGTATTGATGCATGCATTTTGCAGCAGAAACAGGGATTCGTTTGTGAAAGTGATACCATCAGAGCTCAAGACATTTGTCTTGACACTGAGCAGAACATCTGCCATTTCAAAATACACCCAATGAAAACCCAGAGACTACATGTAGACATCGGAAAGGGATGTGCCTGCATGAGAACTCCTTAAGACTTTATACATGTAGATGGCCTTACTGTAGGTATAAGTAACCATTCTAATACTTATGTTTGCAATTTTGTTGAGCTTATGGGATGTTATTTCTCTTATTTAGTTCCTGTTATGTCTTAGCAGTTGCTAAAATCTAAATACACTGATCAAAGAGCTGCTGCCTACACCCATCGAAATGAATCTCATCTTGATAAGGTTACAAGTGTTACAACATGAAGACCTTAGACAATTGCTCTCGTGAAACCTGAGTGACTGAAGTCATGAGGGTGGATTATGTGAATAAATCTACTGGGGGTGAAATTAGAGAAAACTGGGGTCTAACAGAAGTTGTAGTATTATAGAAACCTTTTTAGGGTAAAATACAGTTGCCACTTTCAGGGTGGTTGGTATGAATAGAATCTACTCCGCCATGGTTCCTGAGACAACACAACCTGCTATTCTAGAGAAGCAATGGAGAGAAGACACTGCAGCCAGACTCTGTTGTAGTCCCTGCAGGATTGGAAACTTGATGGTATCATACAGCTGCTAAGCTGCAAAGCAGCTGCAAATCGAAAATGTAAAAGAAGATGACCATTGTTGAGGTAACAACTGTGGCGAAATCACTTTCCTTAGGTGAATCTTGTTCATAATAATCTCATTATAATACTACCACACACCTCCATCCCAAAGTTACCTATCTTCAAGATATGAACACCCCTCACTGGGCATGTGCTTTATACTTTTTGTCGGCTATATCTTTAAATGAGAAGTGAAAGAATTTTACACCAATCAGTAATAAAACAATGTATGACTGGAGTCACTCAAGCTCCACCTGAGAGTAAAGAAAAGTATAAAAGTGAATGAGAGAGGGGGGAGATAGGGAAGACCCCGTTATAACTCTGGGATCAGTCAGCGGGCTGAACTTGTCTTCTCCCCCATAAGGATGCCTACTGGGTAAGAACTTTATCTTAATAGCACTAAATAACTAGCTCACAGTAGCTGTTATTAGTGATTATAGTCTGGTTATGTATCACTTCAAGCTTATTTTGCAGACAGTCCCTATCACTAGTAATTGTGAACTTTCATTTGTCATGGTTTTACATTAATAAAAAAAAATGTTATTCTATATACTCTTAGACCTTTAAGGGTACTTGATTTTAGCTTTAATGTTTTAATAATTAGAAAGAAGCCTTCTTGTTGCACTCTGCTATCTCCTCATCAGTTTCTTATGTATATCAAATACTTTTAAGCAATAGTCTTCAAGCTTTTTGTTATGACCCTTTTCAGCTATTATCCTGGCAAAGAACTGGCCTACTGAATGTGGGTTACAATGACTCTACTTTCCTTAGATATCAAACATCGATCTTTTAGATCACTAAACACTTTAGGTCCACGGACTGACTCAGAGTACATGGGGCACTGACTGCAAAAAGCACTGCTCAAAAAGCTCTGTCCTTTTATTGTAGGCATGAAGTAATGAAACATTAGTACTATAATAGGATTATTAAATTCATATTGAAATGGCTCAGTTCTATCATCTTATGTCTCTTGGTACCACTGTGTAATTGAAGTATGATTTTATTTTTAAGAGTTTATTAGTATAATTGAAAATTCAGCAGATTCTTTGGAACTTTATTTAAAGAATAAATATTCATGGGGAGATTTAGGTAGAGGAAACTTCCTCTTGTGCAAGGGTGGGCTGAAACTTTTAATATCCCTCAACAAGTCAGATGTTAGAGGAAGGGCAAACTGTTCTGGGTCTTATGGTAAATCCACATCATAGACAGAGCCTTTATGAAAAGTAGTAGTCTTTGACATCTCTAGTTTTGGTTCGGGGTCTTGGTTTTTTATTTGGGTTTTTTTTCCTTTAAATTCAAAATGTTTGCAGTATGACTCATTTTAATGAGATTCCCTATTAGCTTTTGAATTCCTGTGTCCTTTCACATAGTTGCTGTCTTTTAATCTAAAATACAGACTGCAGATTTCCTGTGCTCCTGAATTTTTGTGAGCTAAGAACTGTCACAGCACTATTCAATGTGCATATTTTTGTAGATGTGTCTGGATTTACACTTATCATAGAATCATAGAATCATAGAATCGTTAGGGTTGGAAAGGACCTTAAGATCATCTAGTTCCAAACCCCCTGCCATGGAAAGGGACACCTTACGCTAAATCATGTCACCCAAGGTCTCGTCCAACCTGGCCTTGAACACTGCCAGGGATGGAGCATTCACAACCTCCCTGGGCAACCTATTCCAGTGCCTCACCACCCTAACAGGAAAGAATTTCCTCCTTATATCCAATCTAAACTTCCCCTGTTTAAGTTTTAACCTGTTACCCCTTGTCCTGTCACTACAGTCTCTAATGAAGAGTCCCTCTCCAGCATCCCTATAGGCCCCCTTCAGATACTGGAAGGCTGCTATGAGGTCTCCACACAGCCTTCTCTTCTCCAGGCTGAACAGCCCCAACTTCCTCAGCCTGTCTTCATACAGGAAATGCTCCAGTCCCCTGATCATCCTTGTGGCCCTTCTCTGGACTTGTTCCAACAGTTCCATGTCCTTTTTATGTTGAGGACACCAGAACTGCACACAATACTCCAAGTGAGGTCTCACAAAAGCAGAGTAGAGGGGCAGGATCACCTCCTTCGACCTGCTGGTCACGCTCCTTTTAATGCAGCCCAGGATACGTTGGTTTTCTGGGCTGCAAGCGCACACTGCCAGCTCATGTTCATTTTCTCATCGACCAGCACCCCCAAGTCCTTCTCCACAGGGCTGCTCTGAATCTCTTCTCTGCCCAACCTGTAGCTGTGCCTGGGATTGCTCCGACCCAGGTGTAGGACCTTGCACTTGGCATGGTTAAACTTCATGAGGTTGCCATCAGCCCACCTCACAAGGGTGTCGAGGTCCCTCTGGATGGCATTCCTTCCCTCCAGCGTATCAACCGAACCACACAGCTTCGTGTAATCAGCAAACTTGCTGAGGGCGCACTCAATCCCACTGTCCATGTCAGCAACAAAGATGTTAAACAAGACCGGTCCCAACACCGATCCCTGAGGGACACCACTCATTACTGGTCTCCAGATGGACATTGAGCCATTGACCACAACTCTTTGTGTGTGCCCATCCAGCCAGTTCTTTATCCACCAAGTGGTCCATCCATCAAATTGATGTTGCTCCAATTTGGAGACAAGGATGTCATGTGGGACAGTGTCGAACGCTTTGCACAAGTCCAGATAGATGACATCAACTGCTCTACCCCTCTCCATCAGTTCTGTAGCCCCATCATAGAAGGCCACCAAATTGGTCAGGCAGGATTTCCTCTTAGTGAAGCCATGCTGCCTGTCACCAAGCACCTTGCTGTTTTTCATGTGCCTTAGCATGCCTTCCAGGAGAATCTGCTCCAAGATTTTGCCAGGCACAGAGGTGAGACTGACTGGTCTGTAATTCCCCGGGTCATCTATTTTCCCCTTCTTGAAAATGGGGGTTATATTTCCCTTTTTCCAGTCATCGGGAACTTCACCTGACTGCCTCTTCTGTAGAATTTGCAAGACAAAAGAAGTTGAGTGAAATTTTCCATTGACTTTTAAAAACTGCTGAAGGGTGAGATGTTTAACCCCAAATAAATGAGATTTTTGCAATAACAAAGGTTCTCAGTTTCCTAATTCCTTTGAAGTCTGCCATTGTATCTGTTATTCTTCATATCATTTTGGCAATTTTTTTTATCTATTCCTAACTCGTTACGTGTCCTCCATTGTGCAGTCTCACCTTTTTTCTTTACTGGTATACATATCCTTTCTTGCACTCCCTTTACCCAGTTCACCAAGGTAATACTGTTGCCTCAGAAATTTTTATGCTCCCTCCTCTACCAGTTGGATATTTTCTTTTAGTTTTCTCAGTAAGTGTTTGCTCTTATAGTTGTTTTAACATTCATTTTCCAATAGCCAGCTCTTAATCTATCCAGTCCTTGAAGCAGACAAGGTGTTTATCATGATTCTTTCTCCCATGAAATATGCAGCAGAAACCTATGACTATGGAACTGAATAAGGTATTCTGAATGTGGTGAAAGCACAAATAGTGCAGTGAATAGTGAGTAAATCATCTGTTCTTCTGCTGATTGCTGGCAGAGTGAAGTGGCTTTGTAGGTCAGCTCCAGTAGGATGGCCAAAGGAGATAAAATGAAAACTCATAAATAAAATGAGAAAAACTGAAGATGTCATGCCATGCAAACAAACTTGAACTTTATTTCCTTGCAAATATGTGTGTGATACTGGATCAGAATTGAGACTGCGAAGATCCTTCCACAGCTAGTGAAAGGGGCAAGTTAGCTGACATGGATGTCATATCATTAATAAGATGTGACATATAAAAATGAGAAGACATATATGATGAACTAGAAGCCTGGAAGAAATTCTACCATAAGTATCAGAGAGCCTTCTAATGAAATGTATGCAAACAGGAAAATTATTCCCCTAGGCTATTTTAAATTTATCATAAAAGTTGATGGTTCTAACCCCTGTTTAAGAAAGGTACTACTGGTACCTACCCTGAGTGCACAACTTAAGGCTGTCACTTTGAACCCAGCCTGGATGGGGAGCCCACAAAATTGTTTTGCCAATAAAAAAGACTGAATAACAGTTAGAAATTATTCCTGCAGGCAGGAATAGTGGGAGGAAGGCTAAGCTATCCCACTAAGATACTACATTTACAATATTCACTTTATGATCTATCAAATCTGTATGGTACATCTTCTTGCAGCCTCATGAGCATGAGCTAGTGATAATTTACCATTATTTTCCCAGATGTTTGAATCAATGTTTCAATCTGAAATTTTTAATAGACTAATGTTAAAACTCCTGGAAATTACTGAGATTTCTCCACCTCAGATACTGACAAACTTCACATTTCTAGATTATTTTACCTTTTAAAGGAAAAATGCTTTTATCCTTATCAGTACTTATAATCTTTCCAAAACACCTTGTAAACCAATAGTTCTTTGGGTAAATGATTAAAATAAATTTAATGTGTTCCCCACCCACAGCCATCTACTGGAAAATATCTCCTCGTTATTTTTTTTCTGACAGATTCAAGCACTGAAACAATGTATAGGAAGTAATGGGACATAGCCCAAGTCTGGAATGAAAAGTAGCAAATCAGAAGTGAATAATGCTTGAAGTCAGTTTCTGTTGTGCTCATTTTTCCTGGATGTGTAAGGAAAGATGACAAGCAAAATTGCTTTCCTCACAGATCACTGGGTGAACCTTGATGAGATGGACACATGAAGGAACAAACAAAAACCAAATTTTAATGATGGGCTTACCACATTTTATTTGAGCTAGCATGGAAGGTACACAGTAACTTCAGGGTAAGTAAATAGCATTTCATATAGAGTACTTTATTTAAGCAGATTCTGAAAGATAACTAAACAGTTTAGTAAAACAACCATAATAGATAATGACATTTTTTGCCAGGTTACAGGTCCAAAGCAACGTTTCACTGATACATATTAGAGTAACACTTTATTTATTACATACCTTTTAGAAGTTGTCATCTTCCTCATTTCTTAGTAAAGAAATATCAGCAGGCCAACTTTTCTATGCAGCCTCAGTATCATTAGCAATGGCAGAATGAAGCTGGAAAGCAAATTACATTTGTTCTCCTTGTGGCAATCGTTTGAGAACAGAACTGTAACAGAGAAGTATGACAACTTGTACACCACCGATTTTATACCACACAGGAATCAGGAAGGCTGTCAAATAGCTCCCTTCCTCTGCAGGAGAAGAATGTAGGAAAATTCTGTTTGACAGTTACCTGACTGGGTTTAAACCATGACAGTTCTTTTAGGGGAGAGCCCCAGTGGCGGGGGGGGGGGGGGGACGGACCTCGATTGCTGTCAGCTCGGCACCACTCACTGGGAGTGAGTGAACAAGTTACCTGACTGGGTTTAAACCATGACAGAGGGAGAGGTATAATTATATGGGATTATTTGGAAAGGGTTAGGATTTCTCTCAGGCTTCTTGAGACTAAACGTCTTATAATTGTTATGATCTGGGCAGTGGCAGACACCAGTCATTGCAATTATTAGAAGCTGATATTCTGTTGTACAGAAAGCTTTCTTCTTGTTATTCATTATTCTAAGCAACTTTAGCTTGAAAATATACATTTTTATTTTGTCCACGTTATGGAGTACAATGATGAAATTCTGGAGAAATATAAAATAAATAATGAATGAAACAGTGTCTTGAAACATGTTCTTGATTTTTTGATTCATATAATCGAGTTCTCTATAGCATACCAAAGAATGTGGCAGAATGATGTAAAGGGCAGCAACAACGAGGCTGATAATTTTACAGGAAAACAGTAACTATGCTTTTCTTGCACCATCCTGTCATATCATCCTTTATCGCTGCCTGATGAGACTCAAGACAAATCTTAAAGGCCAATTTTGATTTCAGAGCTGTCACTTGTATTTCCCTACTCATGACTAGCACAAAAAGGTACTGGAAATGAATAAAAACTAAGTCTTATATTATTACCTATTTTCTCATTATGCCTGTATATAGCCCACAGGACATGCAAAGATTCTTTCCATAGAAAAAGCTAGCAAAATACCACAGTTGCTCTATTTATACAAAAAGACAGAGGAAAGAGGAGTGCTTTCAAGAAGGAGGACATTGCAGATACGACATTACTCAGGACAAGATGACTCTGTACCCTTAGCCAATCTGGCTACTGACCAACATTTTACTCAGCCTATGATCACCAAAAGCTGAGTGCTATGCTGTCAAAGAGAGAACCTTCAAGCAGATGTGGCCATACTTGTTTGAGAATGACAATCTAAATGTTTTCCAAACCAAAGGTTGCAAATAGTATTAATAATAAAAAAAAAAACCAAAACACAACAAAACCTGGTCTCAGGATTTCCTACCTTTCACCATAGAGATAAGTTGCATTCTCTAACAATAGAACCAAATCATGCACACTACCGTTCAAATATGAGAAGGCTTTTAAGACATCACTTTCATGTTAGATAAAGGATATTGAAAGACCACAATGGGATTACATTATAATCCACAGGTAAGAGTAGGATTCATGTCAAAGGATTCTAGCTATAGTTTTATTAAGCTTCCCTCTTACTTGAAGAGATTACCTAGCAGGACAATATCTGACACCTGATACAGCAATAGAAAGGATTTGTATGGTTTTCATTTCATATATTTGACAGTAACACTAATCGAAGAGCTGTGATCTGAGCAGTTTTGAAAGGTTTACTCTTTGCAGTTTATGAGCTTGTTTAGAATATGCTTTCAGAAGAAAGTGCATAGCAAGAGCACATTTTTAAACTGCCTAATTTAAGTAGATTCAGGACTCAAGCACAATTTAGGAAACTTAATGGCCTTGATGTGAAAAAAAGAATTAGGTGTGATTGATATGAAAACCAGCATTGTAGATATGCCCAAGATAAAGAACTTTTAATAAATAAGCCTCATGAATCTTTCTTTTTTGCAAGCTTGAGAGAATGAGGTAGATCTCAGCATTTTCTTGTGCCATTAAGCAATCAGAACATGTATGAATTGAATGTCTGCACATATGAATGTGAAATAATAAAAATGTTGAATTTAATCAGGATTAATAACTTTGTGCAAAGCTAGAATATACATCATTGAAAAAATATTCAAATTGGTAATGAATCACAGTATGAACTTTAGTACACAGTTGTAATTTCACATAAATGATAGACATGAAAACAAAATGATCTCCTAAATTTGAGAGGTTCTGCTTCACCTAATTTCTAATTTTTTTTTTCTTTTGACTTTCAAGATGTGGTTCTACTTTCAATACAAAACAGTGAGTGCTGCTGATTTCATTATTCCCAGCATGCATCACTTCTAAAGCAACTTGGGTTAAAGGTTGCCATTTCCTACTTGTCTTGTATTGCTAAGTAGAAGTTACAGAGAAGTAATTGTAGTTAAAATTGTATTTATACTACTGTTTTGTATTAAATATTCCTACTGGAAGGTAAGGAACGTTCCTATCTGAAACTCCATCTGGGGCTCCAGATATATCTAGAGCAAGCCTATACCAATACCTTTGCTATACCATAAACTTATGCTGTCAATAAAATGTTACTTGAAAATTCAATTTCTTTTTGAATTAGACACTCTAACAACACAGGGGTGAAACTCCGTGAGCCAGTTCTGGATTCTCAGTTAATGTCCATGTAAAACAAAGTAATGTGACTTCAAACTTACTTACAAAGTGAGGTGAAAGGAACCTGAACAGTTTCATTGAGGCTGCACACAAGAAAAAGACCTCTGATGCTGTACACAGACCTAATTAAGAATCATAAGGTAATAACATTGGGGATCATTTGTTAGCTGCCTAAAATGAATTGGCAGAAGAATACACAGAAAAGGACTACCGGGTTTTATTCCATTTAAATGCCATTAAAAAAAAAAAAAAGGCATATTAATGCTGTTGCGAACAGCTCAACAATTACAATGCAGAATAATAATTTGCGTTTAAATACAAATATCACTTTTAGCTTTTACCCTTTGCTTGTTGCAATAAATAATAATAGAATTTAATATTCTCCAAGATAATCACTTTGTTCTTCATAGATTGAAGGCCTTCAGTATTTGACAGTGGTAGAGAATTATAATTCAACAGTGACTTATTTTTCAAGATGACTTTGTAGATATCTTGCATCTTAAAGGCCAGCAGAAACCACCATAATCATTTTGACTGATGTCTAACTATGGAATTTCAAGCTAGTCACTGAAACAGTAAATCTATAAATTTAATTCTAAGCCTCAGAACATATTTAAAGAAGCTATCTAAATTTGATATACAGACTTCCAACAATATAAAATTAACCTCATTCACATATAAATCGTTGTTGTTACTAAACTCTGATAAAATATGTACATCCTATGTCCAGTCTTACTTTAAATTCTGCTATATTTTCTTAAGTTTTGCTCTACTATAATATTTCAGTTTCACTACAGAAACTGTTCTCTAATGTAAAATTAACCTTATTTTGCTTTTTTTCCCCATTGCCATCACGTATTCTTGGCATTGTCCCTGTGCTACTACATGAATAGTTTATAGAGGCTCATCAAGTTTGGTGTTTGAAAGGAACATTCCAGAATATAAGCATCCAATGCAAATTGAGTAAGGATACAATGCTTAGTGGTGACAGCACGGTGTATAAAAAGCCAAACGAATGAACATCAATTAAAGGATTATCCCTTTTTTTGGGTGAGGAGTCACTTTCAAATAAATGCTGGTCCTGAAACGTTTCATTCAGCTGTAATGAGAATACCTATGCAGGAAACCAAGAGCCAGGAATCTGATTTTGCAGCTTAATGAAACACCGCAAAACAAATTCCTTTATTCAAGAAGATACTTATTCAGTTATTTTGGTCCAGGTCTGCAGCATCTTTAGAATTTAAAGGCTCTTAAGGATTACATAGCAAAGATAAAAACAATCCTAAAGCATCCTAAGTAAGCTATGCAAACTCAACGGACGTGACTGTAATTTTTGTGATTTTGGATGAACAGTCAGTGGCTTGCATTCTTAAATATGGGAAAAGTGTTTTATATAAGACATGTAAACTAGATTATTGACAGTCTTAGACTTGGTTTATATTTGACCAGATTTTGTGGAATACGTTGGGGTTTTCGTATGTTAAAATAAACAAATTGATTTATTGCCCTGTTCAGGCTTCACATTAATCATTTGAGTGGTCTCGTTGACATCAGGGGATTAAAGCTAAGCGTGTGCAACAGATGTGCATGACTCAAGCTTTTACTCTGGGGTTATAATTAATAATTACTTTTAACAGTTATAACTCTGTTTCTATTTTCTACTAATAAATTAGCATTCCAGAAGCTAGAGCTTGATTTATGCTACCCAAGAACAACACACAGATGTTTCAGTGCTTCATACAGCTCTTGGTACCTTCTTCATGAGGCGTTTGACTATGCAGTAACTCTGAAATCAAAATGCTTGCCCATTAAAAAAATGCATAATTAACTTGAATATGAACACAAAAAAAAGTTACTGTTGAATGCTGAAATTTTCTTAGTCATCGTATGTCTGTTATTTCTTCTATCCAAGTATCTAATAATAATAATAAAAAAATCTGTCTGCAATTACATTCTGAGATCTCACATCTTTCTCCTTTATATACAAACAGAATGTCGTGGTTTAAACCCAGTCAGGTAACTTGTTCACTCACTCCCAGTGAGTGGTGCCGAGCTGACAACAATAGAGGTCCCCCCCACCCCGCACCGGGGCTCTCCCCTTCCCCGCTCCCAGAGGAACGGGGAGGAGGATCGAAAGAGTGCAACTCCTACGGGTTGAGACAAGAACAGTCCAGCAACCAATGTACAACACAAATCACCACCGCTACTATCAACTACAACAATGATAAGAGAAAATAACAAGGGAAGAGAATACGATACCACCGGCCAAGAAAACGAGTTCCACCCGGAAGCCCGTGTCCTTCCACGTAACTCCCAGTTACCCCTCACCCCGGGCATGACGTGCTGTGGTATGGAATACCTCCCCGGCTAGCCCGGGTCAGGCACCCCGTCCCTGTTTCCTCACAGCTTCCCCTCCTCCCTGGCAGAGCATGAGCCTCACAAAGTCCTTGGTCAGGGTAAACATCACTTAGCAACAACCGAAAACATCGGCTTCACCAACACTGTTCTCAGGCTGGAAGTCAAAACACAGCACTGCACCAGCTACCACAAAGGAATAAACATGACTGCTACTGCTGAACCCAGGACACCCTCAAATATCTAATTCCTCAAGGATACCCAGCGTTTGCTTAAAAAATGAGTTTCTAAACCTATAGGTATGCTTCTAAGTTATTGCTTCCATACTCTGAACCTCAACTTGGTTGCAGATACATATGTATCTTACATTCAAATAAGATGTATTTTATATACATAGCACCAATTTCAATGATGATTGACTTACTGCATAAGCTTCCTTTGGTTTATGTTGCCTGTCAGCCTACAGCAAGATCACAGCAGTCAGTGTAGAAGTGTCACAGCTTAATCAAGCAAAACAATTATCCTTTGCTTTTTCAAGCTGGAGAGGTTACAATAATAAGCTTTGGGGAAATTTACAATAAGCTTTAAAGGATTTAGTTTTGTTATTCTTTATTGGTTGTTTTTTTATTCTTTAGAAAGGGCTTTGCTTATTTCCTACTATAGCTTGGACACTCAAACATAAATATACACTTACCTTCTGCTCAGAGAGCACTGTAAAAGAAGACAAAAGGCAAAAATGAAGAAAGAAAGATAAGAAAACCTTGTAATACCCTTCCCTTCAGCTTGGGAAAGAAGGAATGGAAACAAATAGAAAAATGGAGTGACCTCAGCTGCTTTGCCTCCTGACTTGGAAAGCTTCAAGAATCTGTGCACCTTCAACTGGTGACCCTTACAGGAGCTGGAACTAATGAGTGTGTCACTCTAGCTACTGCTTTTCTGCCTTTCCATCCCAGGGTCAGAACTGGGCTTTCAGGGAGCATATCGCAATATCACACATATCACACACATTCTGTCCCTTGAGATGAAGTAAAGGAGAGAGAAAGGGAAGGGGTGAGGAGGGGGAGAAAATTCACCAGACTGTAAGTATGCCAGGCTTGTGCATGACCTTGGGAAATTAACCAGTGGGACACTCCATGCAGATCTCTCTACTGCCTGTCAGCTGGCTAGGGCAGACATAGAACTAAAGATAACACTGACCTTGCTTCTGTTGTCCCACCTATCATAGAGTAGTTGGGTCAGCAGCTGTAGCTGTGAACAATATCCTGCAGGTTCAGATCCTGGGCTATGATAAGAGCATTAATGAGCACAATGACAGCCCCATCAGCTGCTGCCCTCCTTACCAGGACAGTGTGAAGCTGCTCCAAGGCTTCACCTTCTGCCAGCCTTCAGAATGTACACAGCTCCCAAGATGAACTTTCTTCAGTATGGGAAATGGAAGGCTGCCATGTCAGAGTAAAGCTTGCTTTATCTCGAAGAGAGCAAGTGAAACTGAAGTTGCACGGTTCAGTGCATGACCTGGGTTAAAACAGTAATATTTGCAGGTATGTGTTGTAAAAGAAGTGATTACCCAATCCACTCCCTATTAAAAAAAGAAGGCAAACAAACAAACAAAACCCCACAAGCCAAACAACCAAATAAACAACCCCCTCCCCGAAACAAAAAAAAAACACAAAAAAAAAAGCCCAAACCAAACAAAACAAAAGAAAAAAAAACACAAAAAAAAACACAAAACCAGAGAAATTAGTTAAGATGGCTAGTTTACAGTTTTCAAATATAAAAGTGAGACCTTTGATTCACTTCCAGTGCCAGGACAGACATCCCAAATGTTAATAAAGTTAAATAAATTTCCTTCTGTTTCAAGTGTTTTTTTTTTTCTGTTGTTGCTATTGTAGTATAGCTTCCCATAGTAACTGTAATCTTCCACTTATTTTTCCACTCTTACAACAAGAGCAGAACAAAATAAATGCCAGATGAGAATAAGTTACGGAAACTTTATCATTTTTCATTGTGGTGTAACTGGTTACTGCATCTGAAAAGGAGAAAATATCTTAGATGGAGTCTGCTGGGGATTATTCCAGTTTATATCTGCAAACAGTAGAGGATGTACTGAACTAATCCCAGTGTCTTCTGAGTTTCCAATTAAAAAATGGACTTTCCATGTCCTCAAGATATTATTTCAGAAAATATAACTCATTGGAGGGTCTATAAAACATGAGCTATTAAAGATACTGAAACAGCTGGGTTCCTATACTCTAGAGAAGAGAAGACTGAAAGGACATTTGTTAACAACCTTCAAATATATTAAAGTTGCTGCAGAGAGGAAAATAATAAACTGCTTTTCTGTGTTTTGGGGGGATAGAGCAAAGAGTAATTAGGTAAATTGAAGCAGGGGAGATTTAGCTTTGATATTGGAAACAAAAGTTTAATGATATTCAAATACTGAAATATATCACCTAAGAAAATAGCAGAATCTTCATCACTGAACATTTTTAAAAGGTTTCTCATATATATGTCTGGTTATATTTGGCAGTCGATCAGCAATTAACTCTATAGTGACAATCTTTTGAGCAAGAGATCAACTGAGTTATTTTTAAAGACACCTTCCAGCCCTATTTTCTATTATCCAAGCTATCTGTAGTGCTATAAATAGACTGTAGAAATCTGTAGATTCCTTAGCTTTCTACATTTCCACTTGTAGTTTCATATAAAAACAAGCACCTCGATGTTGGACCAATATCAGCAGCTACAGTGGGACCCAACAATATTTGTATCTTATTTGAGGAAATCTAAATGCTTACTGATTCTCCTAGTGCTACCCACTGTGGAACTGAGGCTATGTTTACACAGTGGATTTAGAGTTATGTCCTGATGTCTTGATTCATCCATGACAGTGTCAGAGGTAATTAATGACTACATATGTGACTGGCGGTTTCTGCCCCCCACACAGAGATGCAGAATTAGGGAGATGACATTTGATCAGGTCTTGTTCTAAAATTCTACAGCGTGCAAGCAGAGACTTGTATCTGAACCAGGAAAAGATCCAATTCCTGCAGTCTTGAACAGTCTTATGGAAAAAATAGGGCTCAGTAAACAGACAAAAAAATGTTCTGAAAATATTTTAAAACTAGGATCCAGATTACTCATCTTTAAAATTGGGAGATCATTGCATGTACAGATAAGTAGCTGATCAAGGACTTTCCAGTCTCACACTCTGCCAGTGAGGAGGGGCACAAGAAGCCAGGAAGAAGCAGAGACAGGACATATGACCCAGACTAGCCAAAGGGGTATTCCATACCACAGCACATCGTGCCCAGTATATAAACTGGAGTGAGTTTACCCTGCTTCCAGATTCTCCTCCCCAGTCCTTTGGGGAGAGGGGGGGAGGAATGGCTGAGCAGCTGCAAAGTACTTAGTTGCCAGCTAGGGTTTAACCATGACAGTGGCAAAGCATGAATGAAACTATGACTTACTTCCTCTTTACAACTCCAGCTCTTGTCAGAATGAGAAAAATGGATTCCTAGAAATAATGCTCACTCTCAGCCTTTCTCTGTCCAGCCCTAATATTTATTCAGATTAATGCTGGCAAATAATTTCTGTACTGAACTCCACTGGAATCAAGAGAAACCAAGGCAGAATAATCAAGCAGAAAAAAAGCCAGTGGTTAGAATTAGATTTACACAGATTAATTTCCACATACTTTAAAAAGCATATAATTATTTCTTTATAGAGGGATACATAGGTAGTTAATATATCCAAGAGAATTATAACCTTAGCAGGATGAGCACTTTGTTGGTGAAACAAAGCATCCTTCTGCCTTGCTAATTCCAGCAATATAATAAATGTAATTGTAACTAATCTTTTATGATACTGTTTATGCTGCTTACCCAACATACTTACTCTTTGGGCCCCAATCAGATGGTAAAAGCCATGTACTCAAGTCAGTACTTGGTCCCTGTTTTCACAGAAAGATGACAAGAAATACTGCGTGTCAACTCACAGCAGATAGTACTCACTTCATTAAACCAACTGGGACTCTGACATGTCAGGAAACTTTAATATAGTGGACCTTTGTGTAGCTGTGATTTCCCCTCTGCTTTTCAGTCTTAGGCATTATTTTTCCCGCACTGTAATTCTTACAGGCAAACAATAGTGGTCCTGAAAATCTAAGAATCTAAGGGGCTTGTCTGACCGTGTTTAAGTCTGCCCTTGGTTCAGCAGTAGCAGTCATTTTTCTCTTTCTTAGTAGCTGCTGCAGTGCTGTGGTTTTGACTTTCAGCCTGGGAACAGCGCTGATAACACCGATGTTTTTAGTTGTTGCTCAGTAATGTTTACTCTGACCAAGGACTTTCTGAGTCTCATGCTCTGTCTCAGGCAGGAGGGGAAGCCGGCAGGAAGCAGAGACAGGACACCTGACCCGAACTAACCAAAGAGGTATTCCATATCACAGCACTTCATGCCAACTATATAAACTGGGGGCAGTTACCTGGAAGGTCTAGGTCACTGCTTGGGTCGGGCTGGGTATCGGTTGGCGGGTGGTTAGCGGTTGTATTCACTTCCCTTGTTATTTCCCTTATCATTATTTTTATAGGTGGTAGCAGTAGTGATTTGTGTCATACCTTAGTTACTGGACTGTTCTTATCTCAACCCCTGGGAGTTACATTCTTTCGATTTTCCTTTCCATCCCTCCGGGAGCAGGGGTAGTAAGAGGGGAATGAGCGAACAGCTGCATGGTTCTGGGTTGCTGGCTAGGCTTAAAGCATGACAAAGTCTCTAGTGAACAATAATCTGCAGCTCAAGAAATGAACAATTTAGATTTTTCAGGAGTGAGAGTGTGTCGTGGTTTAAACCCAGTCAGGCAATTCGTTCACTCACTTCCCCCCCTTCTTTCCCTCCCCCTGCTCCCGGAGGGACGGAGAGGAGAGTCAAAAAGAATGCAACTCCCATGGGCTGAGATAAGAACAGTTTAGTAACTAAGGTATAACAAATCATTACTGCTACCACCAATGATAATAATGATAAAGGAAATAACAAGGGAAGGGAATACAACACCTCACCACCAGCCAACCGATAACTCACCCCCCAAGCCCGACCAAGCTCTGACCCATACCTCCTCCAACCCCGCAGTCTCCCAGCCCTTCCGGCTAACTCCCAGTTACATCCTGGGCATGACGTGCTGTGGTATGGAATACCTCTTTGGTCAGTTTGGGTCAGGTGTCCTGTCTCTGCTTCCTCCCAGCTTCCCCTCCTCCCTGGCAGATCATGAGGCTCACAAAGTCCTTGGCCAAACCAAAACAGAGCTATCAGCTCTGTTCCGGAGCCGAAAGTCAAAACACTGCACTGCACCAGCTACCAAGAAGGGGAAAAATGGCTGCTACTGCTGAACCCAGGACAGAGTGAAAGGTTGTGCCAAAGCAATTTTGAAAGAATCACTACGACACCCTAGACAAAAAAGATACAGCAAGAATAGATCCTTTCTCTCCCAGATAGCTTTATATTATTCTTATTAGCATTTTTTGTCCTGTTCCATTGAACCAAAGGGTTTTCATCTCTGTTTGGACAGGAATGGAACTTGATGCAGCAATGTGCTTTCATTAAATTGAACTTACAGCAGCTCATGGTGATGGCCAACAAGGCATAAAGGGAGAATTAACTGAAGCCTTACTGTCATCACAGAGCTTGAGCCAAGTATTCACTGGAGCTTGCTCAGGAGAAAAGAAATGATATATTGGAATGATTTCATCCTAGCCTGTGAAGCAGAACTAAATAAGGACACTGAATCTCAGGGAACCTTAGAGAAAATATAGACAGGAATAAGCTTTACCATAGTGTAACTTTCAAAGAAAAATATACTGCCACGGAAGAAATACAGTTTAGAAAGCAAGGCCTATTATAGCTCCTCTGTTCCATACTAAAAGACAAATATTTGTATCCACAATTTAGGACAATCATAAAAAAATGTAAATGCTGATAGCTGCTTCTTTTCCAACTGTTAAAACTACTGAAAGTTATGCACATTTGCAAGACCCAGATAAATCAGAGACTGTCTAATTTAATTCCATGACTCCTGAGCTATCCTCCTTTTTTAATGAGGCTCTTTTTTTCTCATCTCACTACTGAACAGAGAGTCTTACTTGTCAGTGTCGACAGAGCAAGCTATAGTGGAGACTTGAGTGAGCTATACCTAAAAATGTAAAACAGAAAGTATGAGCAGGCATAGAAATTAGCATAACAGAAATATTGTTACCAAAATACATATTACAATTTTTCTAGTAATGGGAAGAGACACAGGAGTCAACCAGGCCCACTGTGCATTGTACGATCAACAAACATCAGAGTTACAGGGAAAGCAGAAAAAACAGAGGCATTATAGACATAAGTTACATGAGTATTAATTGTATTCATTGTGCTTCAGGAATTGTAGAGTTCATCTAGCCCGTAATAAATAGTGTAAGAGAGGATACTTGAAGGAAAGTCACAGTGGTTGGAGCAGAGGAGGAAAAGTGGTAGTGAAGCTAAAATTATACTTAAATAACTGCCTCTCTACTCTGCTCTCGTGAGACCTCACCTAGAGTATTATGTACAGTTCTGGTGTCCTCAACATAAAAAGGACATGGAACTGTTGGAACAAGTCCAGAGAAGGGCCACGAGGATGATCAGGGGACTGGAGCACCTCCCATATGAAGACAGGCTGAGAAAGTTGGGGCTGTTCAGCCTGGAGAAGAGAAGGCTGCATGGAGACCTCATAGCAGCCTTCCAGCATCTGAAGGGGGCCTATAGAGATGCTGGAGAGGGACTCTTCATCAGGGACTGTAGTGACAGGACAAGGGTTAATGGGTTAAAACTTAAACAGGGGAAGTTTAGATTGGGTATAAGGAAGAAGTTCTTTCCTGTTAATATGGTGAGGCGCTGGAATGGGTTGCCCAGGGAGGTTGTGAATGCTCCATCCCTGGCAGTGTTCAAGGCCAGGTTGGACGAAGCCTTGGGTGGCATGGTTTATTGTGAGGTGTCCCTGCCCATGACAGAGGGGTTGGAACTAGATGATGTTAAGGTCCTTTCTAACCCTAACTATTCTATGATTCTATGATTCTATGAAACGAAGAGGGGTAAAGCTAAGCAATCATGACAGGAAAGGTTTAGCACAGTAATGCTTTGCTGAGATAACCAATCTCTGACGAGGCATGAACCGAAACATGAAGCTAAGAACTTGTGATGCACTCTACATTTGAAAACCAGGATTCTGGTAGCATGTGGAGAGGAATCTCAGCCCCTAGAAGTAATACTAATGTAAATGGTCCTTGCAGTATTAACATAAATGCCACTGACCAAGCACAGGAAAACTCATGTTGTCTACTACTTCAAATACACAGATAGCTTCACCTATTTTTTTGTATTCAGAGCAATTAGTCAAGAAATTAAAGAACAGATGATGTGTTTAGCATGAAAATATTGAAGGGCAATTAAGTTTATTCTCTAGGAAAGAGAGACTGAGGCTATATTATTCTGTAAAATGACCAAGCCATATGCTATGGAGCTGAAGGAATAGAAATATTCCTCCTTGCTGAATCAGTGTACTAATTTGTACTAGAAGTTAAGTAAGGGAGTTCTTGATTCCATAGACCATCTTAGGGAACTTGATGGAAATACTGTACACATCTAAAAGTGTTCTCCTTGCTTCATCACCCTACTGGGGGAAAAATTAAAAAACAATATTGAAAAGAAACAAGGCAGAGGGAAATTTTACCTTTAAGTAGAAGCTTTTCTTGGAGCTGTTCAGCCCTTCTCTTAAATCTCTCTAAGACCCTAAACATCCACCAGGTACAATCTGGTCTGTAAGACTTCTTTATTTTTAGTGCTCTCTATATTGGCAATATTTTCTTATTATTACTAATAATTCTTAAAATTGTCAAAAAGGAGTTTATTTACCCTGCTTTGACTATCTTATCTGTGTGTAGTAGTTTGCAAGAATAAAATCCTTCCAGACTCCTTTAATAATTCTCACTCAGGCACAAGAGATCTATTTTTCAATTATATTCCTCGTTTCTGAACACATAAAGGTACCTGTTGTTTTGACCAAGACAATGTAGAAAAGCCTTCTTTCTCTCACAGAGAAGACTTCAGCATTTTAGTTGCTGAAAACCACTTTTCAGTTTTGAGACTGGTTCTCTTTAACCCTGAAGTCCTCATTCTCAAGTTGTGCTAGTGGAGGTTTAGATTAGGCGTTAGGAAAAATTTCTTTACTGAAAGAGTTATCAAGCACTGGAACAGGCTGCCCAGGGAAGTGGTTATGTTCTTATCCCTGGAGGTACTCAAAAGATGTGTAGATGTGGCACTTAAGGACATGGTTTAGTGGTGGACTTGACAGTGCTGCGTTAACAGTTGGATTCAATGACTTCAAAGGTCTTTCCAACCTAAATGATTCTATGATTCAATTGAGCTGAATCAGTAGACAGAACGCTCCTCATTCAGAAAGCTCTTTCTAAAGTCAGATTAATTTTTAACCTTCTCTTCCAACCTTTTCCTTCTCCAGGAAGGAAGTTATGTTGATTAACCTTTTGTTCTAACTGACTTGAAAAAAAAGATTAAAGATATTTTGTGCTGTAATAACCTGTTTGTTTATACTATGTAACTGTTCATCTTTTCATAGATTCACTCAGCAAAGTCCAGGTTTAGGACTTCAAGGTACCATTAAAAAAATAAAAAGAAAAAACCCAAAACTAAACCAAGACAACAATAACTCTTCACATAAATTCACAAAACCATTGCCCTGGCTAATTTTGTGTGATAACTGTAATCAAGAGCTAGTTAATCTGTATTATAAACTCATTTAATCTTAGTGTATGTGTATAACTCTCTTGTACTATTGCTGAATGTGTCTTCTAGGCAGTATTGTATAGAACCATAAAGCAGCTTTTCGTAAGAGCTAAAAAAGAGGCAGAAAGTCAAAAAGTAACAAATACCACACAAAATCTGGGCTCTGCTCATGGTACCTAACTGCAGATTCCTTAAATCTAACTCTCAGTTTGTAAATTGAAGAAAACCCAAAAGCGGGAAAAGAAAATAATGCCTCAGCCAGTCTGGCAATAATATTGCAAAGAACTGGAAAATACTTGGACAGCAATTTGAAATATATTTAATGGCAGTTGATGCAGAAAAGTGAACCTGAAGGCATCAGTCTTTCCATGTTTTTCAGGAAAATCAACATTTAACATTTACAATAGCTATAGTTTCCAGGAGAAAATGTAAACTTAAATATAGTATTAAATATCTCACTCTTCAAAAAAAGATCAGCTTTTAATATATTAGTTTCTGTGTGTGTCTGAACACACTGGGCAAACAGTAGATCAGATTGAAATAGAAGACACAGTCAAACATATGCAGAGTGACTAATAAAATACAGTGATCAATGGAATTACAGAGATGTTAAGGGAGAGGCTCTTTTGTTCAATAAAATATGGTAAATAAACTCTTGCAGATACCATCGGAGAAATTATTAAGCAAACAAGACCAGATCTAGAAAAAAAATGTGCTTTTTTGATAAATTATATAAAAAGAGGGAATTATATGAAAATAGGAAATATCCAAAGGTGAAATCTATGTGAAAAAATTATTAAAATTAAATGCTTATCAATCACAGAATTTAGTGTTATCTTCTACCTAGATTAAAAATTCTGTCCTCACACACATAAAGAACATACAGCTGTACTGTCATGCTGATGAGTGTAAAATGTACTAAAAATCTGCATTAAAATTAGCACCTAAAATGTAATATTTCTTAAATCCTTCCCAGTTACTGAGATTCATCATGGCTTATCAAATGGAAACAGCTATGTCAACAATGTGAGATGCTGTAAAATCCTAAACTGTGGTTAAACATTAAGCTGTTATTAAGTGCTATAACACCTGCATTGTCAAAATTCTCTCAGATTTCTTGAGCTTATTTTTCTTATTACCTGTGTGATAGTTACACATTTTTACCTAGCCTCGGTGTTTCAGGAAACTGAACCTTTTGGAGGTATCCCTGCCCATGGCAGGGGGGGGTGGAACTAGATGATATTAAGGTCCTTTCCAACCCTAACCATTCTATGATTCTGTGATTCACAACTGATTTTTGTTGCCCACTAGGTAGAAGCCAGCTCTCCCAGCGAGATCCTATGAGCGCTCTGTTTCCCTTGTTTTGAGGACTAAGTCAACTGGGTTGCTCAGATCACCATCAGCAACTCCAGTTATTTCACTTGACTTTGCTTTGAAATAATTGCAGAATCTGTCTCCCTGTTTCATTCTCTTGAGAGAGAGATATCAGCAGAAAGCTGTAAGGAGAAGCTGAAGAGCAATGTGGTCTTCAATATAAAAGAACAGTGTGGTCTGCTGTTTGAAAGTGAACATGTGCCTTTCATCTAGTGTCTTAGTTTATATCATCGGCACAGGACTGTTATGGACATAATTGTTTAGATAACTTTTGTGATAACTTTTTTTTGTCCTTGATTTCTAAGAAGTGCCAATAAAAAAAACAGAGAGGCTCTATTTGTTGGAAGATTAAAGAATGTGCATAAGTTACTATTAATCCAAAAGGAGCTTCTTTTGGGGAGGATTTATGCACAAAATATATTGTACAGAATATTAAACATGCATGTTATGTAGCCTGTGATAACCTAGCATACTTTTCCTAGAAAAAAAAATAAAAAACATCAAAGCCAAAAAAAAAACACTGAGAAGAAAAAACTAGAATATGTGTGGAAACATATTAAAAAGAAATCCAAACATTCAAGTTAAGTGTTTAGCTGGAAAAGTACTGTTCCATCTCAGTCATCAGTTCAAAGCTGATACAAAGGAGGGATAAATAGGAATAGTCAGCTTCCCATCTCTAGGTTTTGACAGCTGTTTATGTCCAGACAAAGACAACTAAACACTCTATCTGGCTCCTGTACTCTTTGTACTCTTGCCTTCAGTAAAAGGAAACTATTAATTCTTGCTCTTATACTGACGGTCAAATAGGTGACATTAGTTGACTATTTATAATTCTTTATGTTATTAATAAAATACAGTCTTAAAATATTGTGTGGGAGCATTATTAATGAATATCACAGAATATCCTTTTTACAGGCTTTATAGCACGTGGAAGTAAAAGGAAAATAAAACAACCAATTGTTCTTAAGCTCAATTTTTTTTAGTTTCTTTTATTTATATCAAATATTCAAATATATAATATTTTATCACAGCAAAAAAGAAGCTTTCTGTCCTTCACCAAAACTAGATTTTCAGTGAAATTACTTGAACTAGTTTTTAACAAATTCATATGTAGAGATTTTAAAATGTAAATGCAAACAATAATACACTATTCAAATAAGATGATTTTTATGGGAATACCTGATTTCCCCAGAAATTTTGCAGCAGTATAGTGACTAATATACAAGTTCTCAAATGCAAATTTCAAGACACAGATGATAAATCTGTTGTAATTTTTTATTTAAAATGATTTCCATTTGCTTAGAAATTTCTATCTATTTCAGTGAAAACATTTAAAGAATCGAATGTATTCAGAATATATAGGTTACATGAAGGGTTAATTTTAAAATTCTAATAGTCAATAATATAATTAAACAAAAGATATTCTGAGAGCAGCTTTGGAGACTGTTTAATGTACAAATATATAATGATTTTTTCATTTTTCTGATATAGGCATATTTAATAGTTGCTTTTTGAATACGTATGGTTAGTGCATTAGTGTACATAGATGATAATCAAATAAGATGTGAAGTATGCTTAGAATACTAAATAGAAGAAAAAACAAATACACGTTCCATGAATGTTCATACACATTTTAAAATACCTTGTTTTCAGTGATATTTCCTTCATTTTTTCATTGCACAAATATTTGCAAAATGTACATATGAATTGTGAAACCTGAATATTCACAAGTGAGTTTCAAAAAGCCATATTAGCAGATGATAATACCAGTCGAACCTTTCACATGCAACTCTTTGACTATAAATTAAGAATACCTTTCAACTAGTTGTCTTGGGCACACTGAGAAAAAGTGAAAACATCACATAGCTTTCTTATTGGGAGATTTGAATTTTCTTCTGCTCCAAGTATTTGTAAATTAATTAATTTCAAAGCACCAAATACACACCAAGCAGTTTGGTAGAGCAAGTACCTCTGTATTCCTTATAAAACTAACTCTTTGCCACTGTTAGTCCTCTCCTTAGAGATACACCACCCAGGGTAGCTCCTTCTCCTACATCCTGGACCAGAACTCCTTCATTATGCCTTCCTGGGGAAGGGGAGTGATGGGAATCCTCGTTCCTAACCCAAAACTTAGATTCTGCCACCACATGCTTTGGCCTTACACCTAGCAGTAAATGCAGCTTTTTGTTAGTCCATCCTGTCCAAATAACCAGGATAATAAATATTGTTCACTGAAGAGATTGTCTGGGGGGGGGAAGAAGGTAAAGTTGTTCATGAATATTTTAATTATGTTAAATAAATTAAATTTTATCATTCAGTGCTAGTTATCATACAAGCCTTGTCCATTTTGTGAATTATAAATAATCTTTCCATACCTGAGATAAATTTATCAATGGCATGGTGAATGTTTCTGGGACCAACCTGTTTGCACAAAGAATTAGATTCTTTCCATGCAAGGAATGGAAAATACACTCTTTAAGCTCCATTTTGATGTCACCGACCTAATTTGATGTGTCATTTCAATTTCCCTGAACTGTTGCTATCAATTAATTTAGAAAAAAAAAAATTGGAAATTTAAAATATATTTTTTTTAGTAACAATGTATTTTTAAAATCAAGATGAATGACTTACCTGATTCATATCTAAAACACTCTACAATACACAACATATAATGTAAAGATAAGGTGGAGCTATTAATATTCTAGCGTTCTTTATGTAAAGACATTAAAATAAATGTGTATTAATAACATTTTAATAAAAACCTACATTATTCTGCCCATGACACTAATGTTTTGACATAATGGCTATAATGTCTTCTACATAATATGATCAAATGATATTAAAAAGGAAATAGACAAGCAAATGTACTACTAAGAAGGACCTGTATGTATTAAATCATGTCATCATTAAAACAATAATAAAACAAACCCATACATTAAATTATGTAAAATATAAAACCTGGTGTTCTCATTAGGTAGATATGTTTGACATTAATTTAAAATATATTGTGATGACTGTAAACAAAAATGACATATTTGGATACCTTTCCCTTCCTTTTTTGAAAGTATATAATTCAAAGTTGATTAAGGAAAGCCAAATTGTTCTTTCTGATGTATTTCTGAGTCATATTATTATCATCTTTATTTCCTACTTTCTTTTAAACTGTATGACTTTTAATATGTGGGTTCTGTAAGTGGGAAACAAGGAAAGTGAATGATAACTCTCTAGTTTTCAATTGTTTTTGTAAGAAGACATAAGAAATGCACAAGCTGACCTTTTCTAGTAAAAACTGATTTGTTCATGAATTATTCAAGAAAGAGTGAATCACACCAACATTGACTAATGTAAGATTTAGGCCTGATTTATTCTGATCATTTGATCATCTTTGTCAGATGTGGTATCTTGGCCTTGGTAAGCCTTTTCCAAGCTATGTCATCTCCATAAATATCTTCATAATTTCTATTATATTACAGCTATACAGCTATACCATTCATTTTAAATATCCTCTGAGTTTTTCATTATGGCCTTCTCTTCTTTCTGTTTTGATGTCAAACATTAGCTGTATAGATTTTACTATTCTACAAACCACCAAAAATAGTGGAGTTCTTTTATATATCAAACACATCAGGTGTTCGTTAGATCTATAAGACTATATGCAGAAAGAATGCGCCCTAAACAGGAAACAGAATAAAAGCAGTCTCAGGCACTATTTTCTTGAGAATCCCTGGCAGAAGGCTATCTTAAAAAGGATTGAAAAAGCAGAAAAATAATTGAGATGATCAGCCATATCCCTGATAATTTTTCTGTTTGTAGGTAGCATTAGTCATACTCACATATTCATTCATGCTGTAAGTCACTCACAGCTGAATGCCTGTTTTTTTTTATTGTACAGCAATGAGGGAGTATATTGATTGTGATGGTTCATTTAATTGCTACACAGTTCTCAGAGCAGTGAAACCGTCTATTTGGTTTTGGTATTTACTTTTGGGAGGGTTTACATTCCAGTGGGTATGAGTCATGGTTTTATTTGCCTTACTTGGTCCTATGGGATGCTCTCTGAAAAGCGTGTGTCCAGTTCTTCCTTATCTGCCCTGCTGTCTAGTCCTTCAAGTGCGTAAACTTTCTTGATGTTTCCAAAGACACAGTACAGCAACCTTAATAACTCCTTCAGAATGAAAAACAGCCCAAATCAGTTTCTCCTGAACAATAAAAATACAATAAATAATTTGCATTTGAATAAAAACATTCATTTTTAATTAAAAATAATATAGTATTGAAGCCAATTAATAAAAGTAAATGGGTAAGTCATCCTTTTTGTAGAAGTTTTTTATTAATGAAATTTTCAAAACCAGCAGTTACAGCAGTTTTTACCAGTCTATCATTAGATGAAGAAACCAAGTCATACACAGCAGTTTTTCTGAATGAGCTAATACACCCAGTTTTAGCAAAATAAGCCAAAAAGAACAAGCACATTCTTACATGATCACAGAGTAATTTACCAGCATTTCAAAGTGCTTCACCCAGTGGTTATAACCAATTTTTCTCCTCTAGGGCAGACAAGCCCTCACTGTAATATTTTAGCTTTACTATTGGTAGCATCACTGTAAGATTTACTGATTGCCCATTTGATGTTATGATCACCTCATTTTCTTTGGAGTATCTTTTAAGAAGATAGTGACCTACTGCCATTTTATTGCACTGTGTACAATTTATATGACACCAAAATGTCTCCTATGTCAATGTGCACTATTGAGAGGAATATAAATTATACCCACAGGGTTTCTTTTCACTATTTAATAGCATAGAATAAGTTAAAAAGGAGAAAAAAATGCCCCAATAAATGGAAGGCAAATTCAATTCTATTATATTTCATTTGGAATTCAGCTTGGAAGAATATATATTTAGATGGGAACATCAACACTTTGACTAGTGAAAAAAAAGATTTATCAAAACAAATACAGATGATTAAAAAACACAAATTAAATATTAATTAAAATATCAGAGCATATTTACCTGAACAGTTTCAGAAATCTTCCATATTAAATTGTTTCAATTATAATTTTAATTAAAAACAAAATTATTTATAGAAATTAAAAAGGCTGCAGAGAAATGTTTTTCATTTTTGTTAATGATTAAATTTTAAAATTAAATTCTTTTTATTGAATATATAACAGAAGTTTTAAAAGGCTTTTAGTAATACTTAACAGTTATAAAAAATAAAGCAAAATAGGCATCATGAAAATGTCTTAAATTTTAAAAAGTTTAGTTAAATCTTGAAACTTTGGCAGAATGTCCTTGAGAGTGAACTGATGGTACACATTTGATGGTAGGCAGGTAGAAAAGACTCAGGAAATTAAAACAGGAAAGGAGTGTTGAGATTGGCTAGCAACACATGTACAGTCAAGAAAATCTTCAGTAACCCTGGGTAAGCACAGGGCAAATGTTTGTTTGATTCTGAACCAGTATGGTTATTACATCCTCCCTGTAACCCATGTGCTCAGGTGAGCCTATACTTATATTTCAGCTATGGCACCTGAAGAGGGGGTTTAAATTCACTTCTATTGCACTTGTTTCTGACAGCCAGAACACACTTTTTGAGAAAGTAAACTCTTTCATTGTCACAGCCATTTGTTTCAATGCGTGAGTCATTCCTGTGGGTACAAATGAGAGAATAGCAAGCAATCAACCAAGTAATTTTAAATTAATGGTTGTCCTGGGTTCAGCAGTAGCAGTCATTTTTCCCCTTCTTGGTAGCTGGTGCAGTGCTGTGTTTTGACTTTCAGCTTGGGAACAGAGCTGATAGTGATGTTTAGGTTTGGCCAAGGACTTTGTGAGCCTCATGCTCTGCCAGGGAGGAGGAGACGCCAGGAGGAAGCAGAGACAGGACACCTGACCCAAACTGACCAAAGAGGTATTCCATACCACAGCACGTCATGCCCAGGGTGCAACTGGGAGTTAGCCGGAAGGGCTGGGAGACTGCAGGGTTGGAGGAGGTATCGGTCAGAGCTTGGTCGGGCTGGGGGGGGGCGAGTTATCGGTCGGCTGGTGGTGAGATGATGTATCTCTTCCCTTGTTATTTCCTTTATCATTATTATCATTGGTGGTAGCTGTAGTGATTTGTGTTATACCTTAGTTACTAAACTGTTCTTATCTCAACCCGTGGGAGTTGCATTCTTTTCGATTCTCCTCTCCGTCCCTCCGAGAGCAGGGGGAGGGCAAGAAAAGGGGGGGAAGTGAGCGAACGAATTACCTGACTGGGTTTAAACCACGACAGTTCTTTTTGGCGCCCAACGTGGGGCACGAAGGGTTGAGATAACGACAGATCTGACCAGATTAATAGTCACTCATCACAATGACGATTTATTGGCTCTCAGAGTTGTTTCTCTTGATCTCACAGCTTCAGAATGTTGTAACTTACGTAGAGCCGGTATTTGCTGTGTTAGTGTTTATGGGCTGGCCTCCTCCGAGGCCCCCTATCAAGTATGGGGCCTGGGCTGAGGTTCTTGTCTCACTGTGCTTTATGGCAATGGCTTGTAATACGGGCGGGCTCCAGCAGCAGGGCGGGACGGACGTGGCCGTGGACTTGTACCTGGCCGTCCGGCTGCTCTTCACCGCCCTGGCCCTCACCCTACTCTCCATCTTCGTGAGGCTGCGGGGAGCCGAGGGGGAGCGGCCCCGGGAGAGCGGCCCCGGGGACCAAGCGGCGGCGGGAGCGGGGCCGGAGGCCGCGAGGGGACGGCTGCCGGTGGAGGAGGTCGGGGCGGTCGAGGAGCAGAAGGAAGGGGCTGCCGAGCAGCGGGAGAAGGCGGCGGAGGAGCCGAGCCCCGCGGCCGAGCCGAGCCCCGCGGCGGAGCCGAGCCCCGCGGAGGAGCCGAGCCCCGCGGAGGAGCCGAGCCCCGCGGAGGAGCCGAGCCCCGCGGAGGAGCCGAGCCCCGCGACGGCCGAGAGCCCAGCCCCGCGAGGGCCGAGAGCGTTTCCCGGAAGCCGCCCGCCGAGCCCCAGGAGGATGCAGGACACCACGCAGCATTTCCCAGCAAGGCAGAGGAGGAAGAGCTGGACTCAGGAAAAGAGAAGCTGGTGGTGGGAGAGCCTGCAAGCACAGCGGCTACACCAGCCCCAGTGACAAGTACAGCAGCATCAACTGAGAGTTCTGGAGGTTTTGAATGGCCTTTGGGTATCCTTGGGACCTGCCTGCTGATTGTGATGGGGATCAGCATGTTGGCACACACACAGGCTGTGTTCTACCCACAACCATTTTGTCTGATCTCAGAAGTTAAGCAGAGTCAGGTTTGGGTCTTGTCTGGGGTTAGACGACAATACAGGGGGACCAAGAGGTTTTCCCCAAGGCTGCACAGCCAGGAGTGGCAGGGTGTGTGTGACAGTATGGGCAAGTATCTAGTCCACTGGGCGCCTCCAGTGCTTTGGAAGCGTCGGAGATGGAAGGCAGCTGTATGGAGTCCCCAGCAACAAGCTGCAGAAACTGCTGAAGGGGACAGTGAATTTTTTTAAGCCTGGTGGGCCCATGGCACTTCAGGCCATCAGAGCAGAGATGCAACACAGAGATGGACTCATGATCGAGGGGTGGACTTAGCAATGGACACTATTGCCCAGGTTATTCACGAGTGTGAACACTGCACACAGTCTCTCCTGCTCTGGAAGACTGTTACAAGAGATGGAGCCTGACATGGACCAGATGGATGCAGCAGCTTTATAGGGACTGGTCCATGCACTAAGTTAAGAGTGCACCGAGATAAGAGTGATGGTATATTGAAAATGTGGGATCTGAGCATGACGTGAATGGTATGGAATAAGGGGTGGATAATGTCCTGGGTTCAGCAGTAGCAGTCATTTTTCCCCTTCTTGGTAGCTGGTGCAGTGCTGTGTTTTGACTTTCAGCTTGGGAACAGAGCTGATAGTGATGTTTAGGTTTGGCCAAGGACTTTGTGAGCCTCATGCTCTGCCAGGGAGGAGGAGACGCCAGGAGGAAGCAGAGACAGGACACCTGACCCAAACTGACCAAAGAGGTATTCCATACCACAGCACGTCATGCCCAGGATGTAACTGGGAGTGAGCCGGAAGGGCTGGGAGTTTGCAGGGTTGGAGGAGGTATGGGTCAGTGCTTGGTCGGGCGGGGGGGGGGCGAGTTATCGGTCGGCTGGTGGTGAGATGATGTATTCTCTTCCCTTGTTATTTCCTTTATCATTATTATCATTGGTGGTAGCTGTAGTGATCTGTGTTATACCTTAGTTACTAAACTGTTCTTATCTCAACCCGTGGGAGTTGCATTCTTTTCGATTCTCCTCTCCGTCCCTCCGAGAGCAGGGGGAGGGCAAGAAAAGGGGGGGAAGTGAGCGAACGAATTACCTGACTGGGTTTAAACCACGACAATGGTCTAAGAAGCAGTATGGTCAATCCAAAGGTAACAACTGTAGCTTTTCAGATTATTTTACACTGATTTCTTGTGATTTTTTTACCATATCTGATTTAACATATTGATTTCATTGAAATAGAACGACTTGTTATGAAGACAAGCTTACAGTTGTTAAACTCTGCTTCCCCTTGTAAATAAATTGCTTAAAAGTGCTTTAATTTTGATGAGTTGTAGACCTAGAACCCTAGACAATGATCCTAGACATGCCATCCCTAACCCACTTTGTGATGTGCCTTCATCTTCTTACTCTGAATTTTGACACCTGAGAATGAATCTGCAAACGTAGCATGTTGAACAGTGACAGCCCACCTTAAAAAGTTGTTCAAAGTTTAGTGATCACAGTTGCCAAATTTCTCCTGAAAAAGTCGTGCTTCAAGTATCTTTCCCAAACTAGCTAGCCCTCAGTATAAGCATCTAAGTGAACTAAAGGGTTTCAGGATGGAAATAGCTTCTGCAGAGCTAGACAAGTACCTTTCTTTTGTTTCTATAGAAGCTGTAGAATAAGAACCTATTCAGTCTTTCAAGTCAGAAGTGCCTTTTACTTTCATAGAAATTGTATTGAATTCTTGATCTGGATTCACAGTTTCCAAAGGCAGATGGATTATAAAGAGCTCACACTGTAGCACATTTAACATCAGATACAGACATTGCTTTGGTTCAGTTCTGTGTTTGGAAAGAAAACCCACTACATATGTGCTCAATATTTATTTTTTTCTCCCTTAAGATTGACTTAGAAATCTGAATTGGTACTCTAGTCAAGAAAAATAATTTAAAAATTCCTCAACCTTTTTCCTGTATCCTACTACAAAACCAACCTTACTGTGGAGTTGCCCTGCACATTTCTCTATCTTTTTATCAGGCTGTAGATGATTCTTTTCTCTATGTTTTCTTAATAAATTCAAAGCAGACCTCAACATCTCCAAACGTTCTTCAGAAAACGCTTTATTTCTCACCATGGTGTCTTGCTCCTGTGATGTGCTCTACAAATCAGCTTTTGTTGTCAGGGCACATGGAATTTGGTGGCTTCATTATATGCTAAGCTTAAGCAAACCTTGCACATCCTACATAAACGCAGTTTACTTTAGTTCTTTTTCAAAATAATGACTGACCTGTTTTATGATCTTATGCCCAAATTACCTGGAACTCTGGTGTTTGAGATAACTTTTACTTTGAGGTATCATATTTTAATTAGGCATCTGAATTAAAGAAAAAATAATACAGCACAAAAAAATATTTTAAATCCATATTCTTTATGAAGGAAAAGTATTTTTTTTATCATTTTTGTTTATTTTATCCAAACTGAGTCCTTGCAAACTTCCAACTTTAAGTATATGCCTTACTATCTGGTTATAATTATTCTGTGAACCCTAGATCATTAAAATACTCCTTCATTTTCCTGCTGGTTTCATGAAAAATCTAATTTAGCTTGGAGATATAGTGCATTCAGAAACAATCATTTGCATGGAAACTGTAATCGAAAAAAGGGAATTTGGTAGCAATGCTGGGATTTAATGATCAGTTTAGCCTCTAGGGGAAGCTACCAGTAATTTCCAGAAATTGTTGTGATCAAGTCCAGCAGGTATATTTAGAAATTGCTCAGTAATCTTTTGTGCACTTGGAATCATAGAATCATTTAGGCTGGAAAAAAACTTTAAGATCAGTGAATCCAACCATTAAAAAAGCACTGCCAAGTCCACTACTAAACCATGTCACTATCTTCCTGAAACCCTTTATAAAAGTAACACCAGGGCAACACAGATGTGGACTATAAATTACCAGTTGAAGGTTTGAAGAAATGGTGTTTCCTTTAACAAGTCAAGGAAAAGCTGAAAGTCTAGAAAGAGCTACAGGTAAACACTGTTGTCTTTTACTCATAGTGGCTGCACTTGGCATCTAACTGCAGAGGTTATCAGAAAGTTCTAGAGCCCTTCTAAAATCAGAAAAACTTACCAATTTTTTTAGTAATTGCTTTTTTCCTGAGCTTTAGACTTGAGTTATTGAAACCTTACACGCGTTACTTGACAATATACTGTATATGCAACCATTAAAAGGAAATAAGAAATACAAAATCTTTTTATGCCATTTGGAAAAAATTCTGATGCTTACTTAGGTAGCTGGAAAGATGAAGACTATATAATTTTACCATTAGCTCTCTGCCCTGGGTGCCCTCGGTGCAGAACTAGTAATGCATGCAGTCTGCTATTGCACTCCAGATGACACCTGCTCCCCAGCTACCAAAAGACAGAGAGGAAGCCAAGCACTCTTCCATCACTACAAGACAACATGTGCTGTCCTGTCCTCTGAGCATGCTTCATGGCTGATCTCTCCCCTCCATGCTTCTAATGGCACAGACCAAGAGAGGAGCTGAGTGAGAGTTTCATAGAGTTTAAGGATTGACCCTCCATCAACATCAGGTTGAGACTGGAACACAACCCTTCAGCAGAATGATTGTAAGCAAGGCATAAGTTTGTTCCAGCCTGAAAGAACTTGTCTATGTATTTATTAATATGAGCTTGGTAGCTTCACCAACTCCACTATACAGGAATTTAGCAAAGACTGACTCTCATTTCCAGCTATACTGATTACAGTGCTTCTCAGTCCTTTCCTGTTGCTTGCACTAGGAAGTTAAGTTTTAGGACATAACCTGAAATAATGCACACTGTTTAAAGTGTGGTAAATAAGCAATTTTTCTTTTTTTTTTTGTCCTTGGGGTAATTATTAACACAGCAATTCATATTTAAAATAACAAAACCTTGGGGGTTCTTGTTTTTCAAAAATATGGACATAATTTAACCATTACCTTTAGGGAAATTCCAGCCCTTAAGTTTTAAAATGTATTCTCTTGAATTCTTCCCTACAAAATCAAAATCAAAATCAAGGGTTATTCTGTGAGAATTCTCTTTTTTGTTGTTTTCCTGGAAAAGGAAAAGGGAAGGAGAGTAAAAGATATACGGATTAGCAGATTAATATATTTTAATGACCGTGTGCTCAGATGGAAAATGTTCTTTCTGGAATGAACTGGTTCCTGGTGGATCACTCAAAGTTCACACAGCAATTAACATTAATTATTTCAAACATATGTTGGAACCTTTATAATAGATATTAGCTAACAAGGTTAATTTTTGAATGTGAAAGAAATGCACTGGTGTAATGAATACCAAGACATTCAAATCTAAGGGGAATGGTGCCAGCAACCAGAAGAAACCATGCTCCATTCCCATAATAGCAAGTGCTAATGCAACATGTCACTTTCAGAAATCCTTGCCCAGCTCTAGTATCTCACATAACTGATTTGGGATCATATTCCTGTGGAGAAAATTCCTAACTTGTCATGCATATATCATTCCTTTCCCAATCTTGAGACTAATATCTGACACAAAAGACATCAGAAAGGTTTTTTTCAGACTTCTACTTGGTCTTCACATTAAGTCAGAAGAAATAGAATTCAAGCAATGCTGGAGTTGGACTGTTCTTCAAAATTAAGACTTACTGATTCATAAAAATTGTTTTCTATTGCTGCTAACAGACATTACATCTCTTCAAAACAGTTCCAGATGAAAACATTTTGTTACACACAATTTATAGATAACTTTTTGACACCTGTTATTAAAATTATTAGACTTCAGAGATGACACCTTTCTTTTCTTTGTTTCATTTAATTGTAATTATTATTATTTTAAACGAACCAAAAAATAGGGAGGAATATATTAAATATTTCTCGCAAGCAACTGCTGACCTTCAGTAGTTATATTTTCCTGGTGTTGTGCAGTTTAACATGGTAGGAGTAATTGGCTCTGTGTGATTTCCTCAATTGCATGTCTTACAGCTGTCTCAGCTGTTCTTCATGTCACGTTGATTTTGAAACCTCAATAATATTTTGAGTTTTGTCGGTATGCAAACAATTGAATGTTAAGTCTTTAAAATTATTGATCTGTTTCCAAGAAGGTTAAAAAGTTCTTAGTGTCAACTTTCACATATTATAACAAATTTATTAATTTCAAGGAAGTATTGTAGATAATTTTATAAACATATTTTAAACAAATAGACACACCATAGACACATTATCTTGCTCTTTTTTTCAGTTCACTCTCTTAAATAAGAACTAACTCAATTTTCAAAGATGTTCAGAAAATCAATGGCCTATGTCCTTTCTGAATGCACAAAAACTAATACCAGAAAAATCTGAAACAAAGCTCACAAAATTCAGCTCCATCTTTGATTTGAGGATCTTAAAGTGAGAGGGGTTTGATATGAAGATTTATTAATAGTGTAGATTTCAGTCTTTTATCTGTGACTTCGTAAATGCAGCAGTTTTCTCTGTTCCTTTAATAAGAAATCTTACAAACGTTAATGAAGGCAACACTTGGCTTGAATTACAGGGAAAAAGTAATTGTCTACTTATCCAGATGTTAAGAGGAACAAGGTTAAACTGCAAGTCATGACATAACATTCTAACAGAATTTTTGATGTAAAAAGTCAAGTTCTGTAGAAAACAAAAAGAAAGAGAGGAAGAGAAGCAGAAACATGAACATGGAAAAAAAAAAAATAAACTCTCCTATCAGTCTATATGCCAGCAAGCTGAATTTACAGCATTTGTCAGAGGGACTGTCATTGACTCAGTAGAAACCATGTTGTAGCATGTATTGCTTGACATCAGATGTAAGAAGACTTCATACTGACGTAGAGAGAGGCTGTGGTGCAGGGACAGCCCTGCAGAGCATGGAAAGGAAGAGAAATAAAAATAAATTGAAAAAAAGAAAAAGTTTGATATTTCTCCTTTTTTTTTTTCCCTAGAAAGCTGACATAGAATTTTAGATGTACATTAAAAGGAAATAGGCCAAAAGCAACCCAGACTGACACATTATTTACGGGACTAGATTTTAATACTATCATAATAACTTCCTTATGGGTTGGATTCCATTGAGTAGGCTTCTTTCCAGGTTCCATTTAGACAAAGCCAGTGTCTTGCCAGGGCAGCACATGAGAGCTATTACTACAGAATCTGGGTTTGACCTGAAATACAAATGCTAGCTTAACCCTCAGCAGGTTCCATATACTTTGCTTAGTCTACATCTAATGAAATACTTGTGCTTAATTATCTACTTAGTTCATACAAATGAACCGTTCTCCACCTCCTAGTGCTCAGAGGATGCCTAATACAGGATGATATGAAAAGATCTTCAGTTAGGGTAAGTTAGTGGAATTGTACCAGCTGAAATCAACCATGGATCTAGGCAATAGACATCAAGTTGTTTAAAGGATGATGAATAGATCTTTAATTTTATTCAACTTTTACATGAAGTTTCTTAATATGATGCTGATTTAATTTTCTGCTTTTAAGTAGTGGTACAATTTGCATCGATAGCATGCTATTATCTTGGAAATGTAACATAATCTCCAAATTCCTATATCAAAAACCATTAAGTTGACATATTATTGGATTTCCATAGGTTTTTTTACTGACATACTTTTACCATTGTCTTGACATAGTAGTGTCTCATAGCATAGTTGTTTTGAAATAATTTTTCTATCAGTTTGACATGAGATTGTCTCCATGGACTTATACTGACACTTAAATGAAGAATTACTGTTGCATTTTGCACAGAAAAAAAATTGCTGTACTTACAGAACAATTTTGTTTTCACAATACAATGATCCGTGTTAATAACAGCTTTCAATTTTAGATAGCTATTTTATTTCCTTAGAGCTTGTAACTATATATTTATTAAAAAAAACAACTCTACAGTGAAAGAATTTCATCTCTTCTCATCTTAAATGGCTTCACATATAGAAACCAATTTAGTTTTAAAATAAAAGTTAAATAAAGAAAAAATATCAAATTTTTTATAACAGAGATATAAAACTGCTGATATAAAAATAGGAAAAATAATACTGAATTTTGAGTCTGGATGACGTGTATATTTGTTCATCTCTTCTATGAGATTTTTTTTATATATATGTCCATAAAGTTGCATAAAAATTCTGTGGGTTTGACTGACTGCAAACATACAGAAAAAAAAAACCTATTCTGAAGTGTTGTTTCTTCTAGATTTTTTAAAGAAACTCTCAGATAAAGTAGTATCCAGCCATTTAGAGAAAATTAGATGCAGAGCTACATGAAAATATTGCAGTTACAGTTTCTGTCATTTGCCATGACAACCACATTTTTGTTACTTTCATATTTCAAGCTAAGGTAAAGTTTGTGATACATGGTCTAAAGGAAAGGTAATTGGAGTGAGATCATTTTCATATCTTGGTGTTTGTCTTTAAGATCCTTTCCATTAGTGACTCTGACATAAAAGCTGCCAGCTAACAAAATTTGTTAATGACTCAGAGTTTGAAAGTACTGTCTAAACACATAAGGGTCAGACTATCAGCCAGCACTAGGTGACATTAAAAACTGGGAATGAGATGACATTTAATACTGCAAAAAAAATACTGTGTCTCTGTAAATGTTAACAAGTTTGCATGTTATAAACCTGGAGCTCAGCTCTGAACATAAGATCTGCTTATGTGATGTAATCATAAAAATCACCAAGGCTGTATCAGGGCAAATATTTCAAATAGAAAAATGAATACCATTATACAGGGCCCTGGAATACAGGACTATGGCTTTGGTGCTAATGTCCAGAGAGGTTAATTCAAACTGGGCATGATGTGCTGTGGTATAGAATATCCATTTGGCTAGTTCAGGTTAGCTGTCCTGGATGGCTTCCTGCTAGAGCATGAGGCACTGAGAAGTCCTTGGCTTAGATTAAACATTACTTGGCAACAACTAAAACGCCAGTGTGTCATCAAGATTATTCTTAGACTAAAGCCAAAACACAGCTACTAGGAAAGAAACTATCTCAACTGAAACCAGGACCCTCATCAACATTCAGAGAGGATGAAATCATCTTTTCTCAGTGAGAAGCAGCATTTCAGTTAGTGAATAATGTTAACACAAGAACAAAGAGGTGTCTGCTAGTTGTAAACATGGTTAGGCTGGCCCTAGAAAATGATTTCTTCCTAACAAAAAGAGAGAACTGTCTTCTGTTGAAGCAGATTTAAGTCTAGATGATATGTGGCTAAATGGGTTTGGATACCAAACCACTTCATCACAGGTGTGCCATTTTACTAACTGCATGATTTCTCCAACCTGTGGGAGACGCAACACAGCCAGGAGGAAGGTTGGGTGGGTCAGTGCAGTCGTTTCAGTGCTGCAGTGCATGGTCCAGGGCTGTGGGGTCCCCCGGGCTCCTCTGTGTTTCCTGTAAGTTAGAGAGATGGTCCTGAATCCCAGGTTGTGTCACGGGCTTCCTCACCAAGGTGGGAGTTTTTTATATTGTGGCTACCTCCACTATTCTTAGGTGTCCTCGGTTACACATTTGGGTACGAAATAACTCACCAAGGACTTGCCTTCTCAAATTGCACTGCTGTTTTCTGATGTGCTGTTTCCATTTTCAGTGCTCCTGTTCAGGTGACTTTTGGACATGTCAATGGTCAGCAGGCTGAATGTGTAGTTTAGATCTGTATTTTCTTGAAAACACTAAAACTACGCTGTCATTTGCAACCAGTTTTATGTTAACGCGGGAGTCATGGACAACGCAGAGATGATCAATGTGATCAAGCGATTGCCATTTATTACAAAGCCTTAACTCCTTATATACTATTTCTCACATGCAGTTACAGTGATTTGGCCAAGATTGAATACCTGTCTTGAAGACCCTTAGTGACTAACATATAATTGGTTAAGCACAGGTGTGAGAACTTGACCTCAAAAGCTTGCCAACAGTCCACAGTTCTCATTAACTCAGTGAATTCCAGCTTCTTCTTATCTTGCTTGCTTAAGCTTCCTCAGGCCTCTCATGGCCTTGCTGTATCTTTCAGGATTATTCAGAGTTTATGTATCAATTATCCATTCTCCTGTAAGAGCACTGCCTCCACAATTTTAGATCATATTTGATCTACTTTTGTTACAGCAAAATGTCAATTAAAATTCATCACTTCATGTAAACAGCTTTGCTAACTACATCTAACTCATGCTAACCTGTTACAAGCCTTTAACGTGGACCTGCTTTTCACAGTTCTTTTCCATTTTTAGTGTAAGTGCCTATGGCCTGTCACATAAGCTGGAATAAAGCTCTGTGTTCTCTAAAGCTGGTCAGGTGCCACCACGAAGAGAATAAAGATTTGCAATTATAGCAAGTGTGAGAACATAATTTCATTGATAATTGATGATAGAGCAGTAATCTCTTAATGTATGAACACTACAAGTTTCATCATGATCAATGCTTGTGTGATTGCCTATTGCTTACACATTTATGAGCAAAAAAAAAATTCAGGAGAAACTTCCTTTGAAAACTAGCTGATGTATGTGCTTTAATACAAACCAGTTTGAATTGTCTTGGTAATATCAGGTGCCTGAGTCATAGTCCACAGTTTATGTCAGTCTGCTTCTGTTCATCAGGAGCGTGAGCCTGTATTTTAATGATGATGAAACCCAGGACCACTCTTTCAATAATATAAATTAATCTTACACAGGTTAAGGTGTCAGCTGATGAAATCTAAACACTTGCTTTCTTTTTTACAATATACATAATGGAATGGATCTACAAGTTATAGAAAACATTCTAGTCAGTCAAGCCAGAAAAAAGAAAGGGGTATATTTAAATACAAACCTGAACAATTCAGTGCTTTAAAACATTACTCAAGTCTCCTTGAACCATACTGCTGTAACTGATTGAAGTAGCCTGCGAACTTGAAAATGAGAGTTGACACTTCAGGTTAACATTGATTTAACACGTACTGGCCTAGATGAACTAATATTGAACATAACAGAATGACAGCACATTATATATAACTGAAAGAGAGCTGTCAGAAGGTAGTTTCTCAAAAAAAGTCCAAGTTGTTTCTAGAATTTTTGCGTTCTTTGCAATCCCTCTTCTGCAAAGATTTAATTACAGTGTCAGCAACTCGTAATTCCCAAGACCATGGCATTAAAAAAAGAAATTTAGGTCAGCTGAGATCATAGCATTCACTAGGAACACAAATGGAAAATATTAAACTTGGTTACCTCTCGGTAGTATTTTGGTAGATTAAGCAGATCAATACATTTGTGAAAATTCTGACACCTGAAGATGTCATTATTATAAGAATACAAGTAATATATTAATTTAACTAGAAGCCACATAATTACGGCTTATTTATTTATGCTTCCCACCAAAATTGCATTAGAAGCTCCATGAAGGAGGTCTTTTCAGAATTATTGGCTCTGACCTGTCCTTGGGATTGGAGAATTTTGGAATAGAATGTCTGGAAATTACTAAAAATGTTATAAGAATGGAAGTAAGCTATCAAAAGCAGATAAAATATATTGAAAACTCAAAATAAGTACTCTTTCGTAAAGGATAACTACTGGAATGGACACACATGCTGGATGCCATGCTAAAAAAAAAATATCCAGAATAAATTAAGGGGCTTTTTGTCAAAATACTTTTAGAATCATAGAATCCAAGAATGATTTGGGTCGGAAAGGACCTTAAGATCATCTAGTTCCACCCCTCCTGACATGGGCAGGGACACCTCACACTAGACCGTGTCACCCAAGGCCCTGTCCAACCTGGCCTTGAACACTGCCAGGGATGGAGTATTCGCCACCTCTTTGGGCAACCTGTGCAAATGCCTCACCACCCTCACAGTGAAGAACTTCCTTATATCCAATCTAAATTTCCCCTGTTTAAATTTGAACCCATTACCCCTTGTCCTATCACTACAGTCTCTTATGAACAGTCCCTCCCCAGCATCTAAGCCCCCTTCAGGTACTGGAAGGCTGCTATGAGGTCTCCATGCAGCCTTCTCTTCTTCAGGCTGAACAGCCCCAACTTTCTCAGCCTGTCTTCATACAGGAGGTGCTCCAACCCCCTGATCACCCTTGCGGCCCTCCCACATACACCGAAGAGTGAACACAGTACAGAACTCTGAAAAATTTAGGACCCACTTCTCTTATCAAGTATTTATGAGAGGGATTTTAAGTAAATATTTATTGTCCGGCAGAGTTTGTGTGCCTACAGCTTAATACTCTGTAAGGCTTCTGTCTGCTGTATCCAAGCACATCTACATATTCAAATATTTGCTCTTATTAAAGGTATTATGCAAGGAGTCTGAAACTTTGCAAGGGCCTAATTTTTCCAGTATTCTAAAATAGTCAATGGAGTACTGAACAAGCCTGCCGTCAGTTCATTTTGACCTACAGCATGCTTGCAAATTAACTGAAGGGAAAGTGGGCAGCAAGGCTAAGGGGATTAATTGATTACAGTGTCATGGTGAACAGGTTAACTCATACTGCAATGGGTTTAGTCTGTCATTGTAAATGCTAAAAGAGATAGATAGAAACAAACAAGCAAAGATCAAAGCCAATCTGTTATAAAATTCTGTCTTAATACCACCTTTTTTAAAAAAAAGAAAAAAAAAAGGATGTTCTTCAGCAAAATATTATTTTCTTTTAATTTTTTTTTGTTTTTTTTCATCTTATCTTCCCACTGAGGACAGAAAATTCTCCTCTTTGTAGTTCAAGATGGGGTTATTCTTTCTGTCTGGGGCACAACAGAGGTCAGATGAGCTCACAATTCCTAAAGTAATAACAAAAGTTGCTACCAGACTCCCACATGATTTCACAGATAATCCTTAGGCTCTATTGAAATCAGGTTATAGATAAATAAAGAAATACAGATTTTATTAGGATTTTTTCCCATATTATAATTTCATTATGGACACACCAGTGAATGACAGATTTTCAAGCTAAAAGCTGCAAAAGGAGTTGCCAGATTTTAATATTTCTTTTTTCTGAGCATGAGGACGGAGGCAGATCAAAAGGAAAACAACAAACTACTGAAGCCAATGAAAAGAGAGGTAAAAATCATGTGAAGGTCAGCCCTTGCTTCACACCACTCTTGTAATCAGTGTTATTTGTTTCAGATGTAGCACATTGAAGAGGAGGTACAATCTCAAAGAAATATAAGCAAACCAAAGAAATATCAGTAATGTTTCAGGTAGTCTAGCTGGACTAGTTGAGAAACAACTCTTCAAAAATTTTATATTTAGTTGGTGTATACATTTTTCTTAGCATTAGTTGATTATTCAGAGACCAGATTTCTACTCTACTGTCTCTTATACCTCATGCTGACATTAGGTGTACTACAATAATGGATTAAGTCTAGTGTCAGAGATGGCCAAACTCATTCTCTCCTATCATGCTTAGCATACATCCATACTATAATACTATAATAGAAGTGGTAAATTATGCATCACTATTATAACTGTATTATAATGGCATCAGAATTATGTAATTAATAATTAATAGCTTCTTATATATTTAATAAAAGGCTCATTTTCACCCACTAATTGAATCTGAAGTCTTGATTTGTGGATGAAAGGGTGCAAATCCCCTTGCTAAAGCCCAGATGCTAGCACATACTCTAATTTTCATTCCTTTCAAGCATCAAATCCTCTTATGTACCACTTTATCTAATGACAGTTAAGAGATCCTATCTTCATCAGTTTTTCTTATTACTCATAGCTTTCTGAATTAAATAGTTGGAAATATAAGCACATTTCCTTGACAGTTTTTCTTAGCAGCCATTCTGCTAAGTGAGCTTCTACAGTGTTGTATTCTTTATCTTAGGTGCATAAAGAAAACCTCCCGTAAATCAGGATCATTGTAGTATCAATGTATTCCGTGCTGTAAGATCATGACATAACATAACTTTCCAAAATACAATCACAGTATCACAGTATGCTAGAGATTGGAAGGGACCTCAAAAGATCATCTAGTCCAGTCCACCTGCTGGAGCAGGAGCACCTAGATAATGTTACACAGGAATGTGTCCAGGCGGGTTTTGAATGTCTCCAGGGAAGGAGACTCCACAACCTCCCTGGGCAGCCTGTTCCAGTGTTCTGTCACCCTCACTGAGAAGAAGTTTCTTCTCAAGTTTAAGTGGAACCTCTTGTGTTCCAGTTTGTACCCATTACTCCTTGTCCTATCATTGTTTGCCACTGAGTAGAGCCTGGCTCCATCCTCGTGACACTCCCCCTTTATATATTTATAGACACTAATAAGGTCACAATGCATCTTTTTAAATCATACAGTTTCTATCTTACAACAGTTTCTGTTACAAATCATTTTTTTTTAAAGAAGTATCTCTGCAGATAGGATTTAACTGAGCTGTTTTACTATTTTTATTAAGTCCCCTCTTATCCACATGAAGTCAGAAATTAAAAGGAATTTAAGTCAAATTCTTGCAAATCAAGGAAATATATCTTCTCAATTACATCATTTTGTACAAGAATTAACAGCTTTTTAATACCAGCTGAAATCCTCAGTGTGATTTATATGATGATGCAGGCTTATTTCAGTTGCCTAAGCATAGGCACCTAGTTCTGCTGGAGACACTCTGTGCCTGAGGCCTACACAGGGCCAGCAAATGCAACCTAGAACCTACAAAAGATCTTTGCCTACTTAGAACAACATAGAAGCTAGAGGCCAGGCAGGATGCTCTAGAACATAAGAAATGGTATTAGGTGCTTTTATTTAGGGAAATAATTAATTTGGGGAATGTCTACCTATGCACCGAGTCAGCTGCTAAAACCAACACCCAATATGCAGACTTCAGAGCTGCTATGTAAGAAGGTATAGTACACCACATTTTTTGTTCTAAGTAATAGAACAAAATTAATTTTAACAAGTAAGTGGGTTTTGCTTTATAATAATTCTGGAGTTAGGGTGTCATATGAACTTGATATTGTTTCGTGCTTTTATAGGTTTATCTCCTTTTATTATGAAGTTCTGAAGCTTCATCATTCTTCTGCTGTCAGACCTAAATATACTGAATGAAACTACAGTAACAACACTAAATATTCTGGAAACGTAAATATGTGTTACTTTGGACGAATTACTTTTGTGTGAAAAAAAACAAAATCAGATTTATTTCAGTCATATGTTTAAGTATCAAGATGACTCTCACACATTTTCAGACTATTCCTCTCTTGCATTCATTTTTGCATGAAAGAAAGTCAACATGGATATGCATCTATAGTCATTATTGTATAGAAATACATATAGAAATTATTGTATAGAAATAATATAGAAATTGTAAAAATGTCTGCTGATGAAAGAAGAATCTGTAGAAACACAGGTCGCTGTAATGGATCTACAGTTTTTACTACCCTATTTAAACTTTGCTAAGCAATCAAGATAAAACTGACAGCAGTCATCTGAGTAACACCAATTTAACAATTAGGATGACACATAAATATCTCATCACCTTTAGGCCTAATAAGTAAATTTATATTAGGTCATCAGTCTCTGAGACAAAGTTTGGAGATTTTCCATAAGCTATTGCCTGAAGGGGAATTCCATATACACATATAGCTTTGATTTCTTATTATTTATTGTTCTTTGATGCTCTTATCTAAAGAGATAAACATACATAAGTGCAGAAATTCTTAATCTACTTTGCATATCAGATACTGATTTTCTTAGAAAAAATATATTAACTACTGTATCCTTTAAGAAAAAAAAAACAAAAACAAAAACACACCCAAAAAACCCTCACCTAGAAATCTATTCTGCTTTATTTAGGTCAATTGAGCACTACAGGAAGCGTGGGTTAGCCCAAAAGGTCCTTTCCAGACTAAGGTGGTATTTGTAAACAAATAACCCAAAGTAAATTATTTACCGCATTAATTTGTCTGTTTATAGGCAGAAGCATCTAAGTTACTCATATTTACAAGCTAAAGAGAAATAAAAAGAAAGTCTGTCATGCTGCTTTTGTCCTTGGAGTTATGTATTTTGGTTTGATTTTCCTCCTCAAGAATCAGACTCAAAAAATAGCCACTAAGCTATCTGAATCATCTGGATTCAGAACAACTCAAATTCAGAACAACTCAAATAATTAAATTACTGTGGTGTAAGAAGTAGCTGCACTTAAATGGAGCTGTGATAATTACCATCTTGTATACTGTGACATCCAGACTTCTGGCAATTAGAAAAGTTAGCAAAACTGCTGTTGCTTTTACAGTTGCCCAAACTCACCAAGTGCACACAGGGAGCCATTGCAGTCAGTTGCCATATAGTGGACTGCTAAATTACCAAAATTCAGCAAACCAGATTCCACGGACTGTTAAGAAATAAAAATACATAGTTTTGATCAACTTTGTAAGACTGAAATCCAGAAAAATCTAATTGAGAATGTACTTTGTATACAAGGTCAAACCACTTAGACAGAAGATGAAGTACAGCATTATGATACTTTGGGACAATAAAAGCATTAAGCATAAAAAACACTTTTAAAAGTATTAAGGAGCAAAGAAAGCAGAGTAGTGTTTTTGTTGCAATTCTTTTGTGGAATATCTATGTCATGATGACCCTACTCAACATAAAACAAAAAAAAATGCAAGTAACAGAAAAAACATTTTCTTGCATTTCAGATATGCTAAGAAAACAATTACAGACTGCTTTTATTAAACAAGGGCATTCTATCCAGATTTCTATTTTAATGGGCTATATGAAAATGCATTCAATCCCTTGACTAGGTGTAGAACATACATAGATTCTCTTAAAACTTTAGGTGTTATATTTATAAAGAAAAAATAAATTCAACCACAGAATTTTTCATCTGTTGTATCTGGGGAAGCATTGAGAGGCCTCCAGAATGGCTGATATCAGTCTCCTAAACTTTAATTCACCAGTGTTGATAGAAGAAAAATAAAAATACTTAGATTTAGAGTGTACTACTAAGAATACCAACCACTGGCAAAGCTTTCCAGGAAGAAAACCTTGATAGACTAAAATAAACATAAAGAATAAGAAGGCTTTGAGAAATTATAAAATAAAGTAAATCTGAATGTCACAGGAGCATAGACATGTTCTTATATTACTACTAAGAGGAAAAATATAACCAGGCACTATGAATAGCAGAAATATTCTTGATCTATATACAGTAAATATTTTTTTTTCTGCAGCCAATGTAAAAAATATATTAATGGGGTTATGACTAACTCTGTGACCTCCACTTTCTGAGTAATCTCCCAGTGTTTTCCAGTTATTTTATTTTCTGTTAGCATAACAATATTATTAAAGCTAAATCAAATATATGCTCTAGGTAATGACAATATTTGTTAGATTACTATTCATTTTATTATCATGTCTATTAAAGTTATCCTACATGAGTTCTTATAGCACTTTATTCTATATAATAATTTCTATTAAATATTTCAAAGAAATCAATAACAACTCTGTATTTGCTTTAGTCTAAGGTTTTGAAGTGGGGAAAAAAATCAAAGTAATCCAAACTATTATCCCTTCTGATTGTGTAGTTTGTCTGTGTAAAGAAAGCCCATTTCTAAGATGGTAGTATTGTAACTAGACCTGAGGAAAAAATGAATGAAAATATCAATCAGCTGTTTTATTAAAAAAGGAATTTTCTTTTTCTAGTTCCCTTTTGCTTTAAAGGACTTTGTACACCAGGTGTTGTGAGCTTTATGCAGAATACTTGAAGATTAGTTTCTGATGAGACTGCATTTAGTACTATTAGAAAAAGGTAACAGGTTTATTTAATTTTCAAAGCTGTATTTATATACTTCAAAATTTAAATTTGAATTATAACAATTTTCCCTGTCTCTTCTGCTTTTATTTATGATGATGTGTTCTTAAATATTTGGATTCCTGATTTTTTTTTTCTTGACTAATTGAAGTGATGTCTATGGGCGTGTATTTGTGTGCGTTTAAAAAAAAAAAAGGGTATAGTAGTTGATAACATCTGTTTGGGGAAGGAGGAAGGGCATCTAATGCTTATTTTTGTTGGCCTGAATGATGGTATCAGCATAATTGGAGAACATGTAGAGTACAATTCTATATCTTAAGAGGTGCCAGTTTGGCTTTTTTGTAACTTTTTTATCTTCCCTAAAGATGTGACTCTTAAAATGACAAGTTACTGTCAAAATCTTTGGGTTTATATCAGTTTTTCTCTATGTAGAAAAGCAGTTTAATAAGTAAGCGATTTAAAAAGTAACAGGATTCCTCACTGTCAATTTGCCAAATTCTATCAAGTGCCCTTTGAAACTCAGATCTTGTTAACTTAAATTTGCTGTCGCTTATGCCACAGTATAAGATGGCCAAATGCAAGCTTTAGGTTAAGAAATGTTGACTTTTTTTGAAAGCCACACAACAGTGACAAAACATGAACACAATTCTGCTGTAATGGTTCAAGTTCCACTTGTAGAACTAATATTTTCTAACTTTGTGATACTTAGAACTGTGCATCCCTAATATGACATTGACCTATAATACGATTTCTTTTCATAGGGGGATTGAAATACTTCACAAGAAAAGTGCATGTCATCTTATTTCTTGGTCACTGAGGACTGCATATTGTCAACTTCAATTTCTATATCAAGTGTATTGTATGAGCAATTTTTTCCCGAGGTGCTAGAACTGTAGTGCTAAGACACAGTGTGTTTTTCCCTTCCAGTCTATTGTTAGGTTCAAGTATAACTCCATCATTAATATCCATACTCAGTTCTTATTCCAAGAATATCGCAGAATCCCTTTTTGTCTGCATGAAAGTTATCAGACTAATAGGATCTCATGAGAACTTATTGATTCTGGTGTGCATTACCTGGTATGATCCTTCCTTCATTTCCTAGCAGTTGTGTCACTATCTCATTTAATTTAAGATAATTTCTAGAATTATCCTGTCTAAGAAGCATGCAGGAACTATTTTCTTATTTTTTTTTTTAGTATGTACTGTCTTCATTGGAATATATTCTTTTAATTGGCATATATTATTTTCGTATTATTTATAATAAATAAAAGTGTTGGGTTTGGGTGGGGTTTTTTTGTTTGGTTGGGTTTCTTTTGGGGTTTTAAAGTTTGGGTTCTTTTTGTTGTTTTTTTTTTTGCAGGTGTCTGTTTGTGGAGGTTTTTTTTCTTTGTTTGTTTTGTTTTTTGTTGTGTTTTTTTTTTCCTGTAGGGAATACTTCTCCATTCCATATATAGAAACTTCTCAGAAGAAAATAAATGCACCTGCTGTTTTCTCATGGAGAATGATTGTATCAGGGGAGAGGGCTGTTATTTCCCATAGTACCAGCTGTTCTATCCCATAATTCATATTAAAAACTAGCACATGTTTAAGAGTTCCACTGCTCAAGGCTGTGGTAGTGCTGACTGCAATGAAAAAGCATTTAGTTTCCGTGTAATTTGTCATGAATTTACCACTCATTATGATGCACTCTTCAATATGCTTCCTTGCTTCCACTGAGGTAAATGAAGAGAGGAATATTTGAGAAATATTCATGTATTCTTTACCACAATGCAGAACAAGAATATATATCAAGGTGGAGGAAAAATCAGACCTTAAATCCCAATTCTCTAATTCTGAAGATTTTCATAATTTATGAATTATTGTTTGGTGTGATCCGAAGGTAGGTAAAATAGCTGAATATTGGTACAGAAGAGCTAGGAGTTGCAGTCAGCTTTCTGCCAACATCCTGATACACTGGTATCCACATAATAAAAAAGAGACTTTTGTTCTGCTTAAAGAATGGTTATGTCCACTGTGTTAACTAGTGTTAAATCCATGATGAAAGTTCCCAAAGCCTGGGGACAGAAGACATTATTTGCCTGTGGAAATGAATAAGAGAAATGCAACAGCTATTGGAAAAGTTCAATGAACAGAAGGTGTGGCTTGTCATTTGTTCAATCTCTAAGATTGGCAGCCACTGCTCAAGTTGAAGACAGCTTTTATACATTCAACAGACAGCTTAGTTCATATTCACTTAAAGTTTCAGCTGGAGATGGAGGAGGAAAGGATACCTAAGGGATATAATAGGTTGAAATGTTTGGTTTGTAAAGTCAGATCTCTTTGTGACTGCCGTTAGAATCTTGATATAGCTGCATTTTCCCGGGATCTGGGACACTATACAAAGTTTCAAGTTTAAACCACATGGAGACACTTAAAAACCAAAAGAAATACAAACATAGTTGCTGTCCACATGTCTATGCGATCTAACAGCATAATCCCATATTTACTTATTCACAACCTTGCCATGTATTTTGAAGTCAACGGAATCAGATAATTCTTTCTGGAAATAACATGGAATTAGAAAAAAAAAAAAGGAAAATTATTTTACTTGTTAATTTCCTGTTTATTAGACAAGGTTTCTTTCCATGTAATGACTCCAAGGAGAGTCAGTTGCTTCTTTGACAGAAATAATAGATTATATTGTGTCCCTCAGGGATTGGCATTGGGACTGGTACCATTCTTTATTAAGGACATACAGAGTTGGAATCAGTGGAATCCACCAAGTCTGTGGATGAGAACAAGCTGAGTGGTTGTCGTGGTTTAAGCCCTGTCAGCAAGCCAGCCACACAGTTTCTCTCTCCCCCCTACTCTTTCTTCCCTTCCCACTCAGCCCCCGCCTCTGCTCCTGGAGGGATGGGGAGGAGAATCGAAAGAATGTAACTCCCACAGGTTGAGATAAGAACAGTCCAGTAACTAAGGTATAACACAAATCACTACTGCTACCACCAAAGATAATAATGATAAAGGAAATAACAAAGGAAGAGAATACAATACCACCTGCCAAAACGAGCCGAAATGAGCACTCAGTGCCCTTCCGGGGAACTCCCAGTTACATCTCGGGTGATGATGTGCTGTGGTATGGAATACCTCTTTGGTTAGTTTGGGTCAGGTGTCCTGTCTCTGCTTCCTCCCGGCTTCCCCTCCTTCCTGGCAGAGCATGAGGCTCACAAAGTCCTTGGTCAGACTAAACATCAATGTTAACAGCTCTGTTCCCAGGCCAAAAGTCAAAAGCACAGTGCTGCACCAGCTACTAAGAACGAAAAAAATGACTGCTACTGCTGAACCCAGGACAGTGGTGCAGTTGGGATGCTTGAGGGCATGGACGCCATCCAGGTGGACCTCAACGGGTTTAAGGAATGGTCCATATGAACCTCATTGGGATTCAACATTGCCAAGTACAAGGTCCTGTACCTGGGCTGGAGCAATCCCAATATAAATAGAGGCTAGTCAATCAATGGATTAGGAGAAGCCCTGTAGAGAATGACTTGTGGATACTGAGGGATGAAAAATTGGACATAAACCAGAAATGTGCTCTTGCAGCCCAGTAAGCCAGTCATACACAGAGCTGCACCAAAACAAATATGGACAGCAGGTCGAGGGAAGTGATTCTGACTCTCTGCTCTAGTGGGATCCCACCTGGAGTACTACGTCTAATTCGAAGATCCCCAGCACAAGTGACATTTACTTTTTAGAGTGGTTCCAGATGAGAGACACAGAGATGATCAGAGGGCTTGGAAGACCTCTTCTGTGAGGAAAGGCTGAGAGGGTTAGGGTTGTTCAGCCTGGAGAAGGGAAGGCTTTGGGATAACCTTATTGAGGCCTTTTAGTACTTTCAGTAGGTATATAAAAAAGATGAAGAGACTTTTTACCGTGGCCTGTAATGACACGGCAAAGACCACTGATTTTAAACTGGAAAAGAGTAGGTTTATATTGAATATAAAAAAAAAAAATTAGCATGAGGGTGGTGAGGCACTGGAGAAGCTGGCCCAGAGAGTTTGTGGATGCCCCTATAAAAACAATTTTTATGTTAAGTTTTGGTCTACTAATGTGTGCCTGCGTCTTTTAATCCTATGGCAGTGCATCTCCTAGAGGTTAGACTAACATTAGTTTTACCATATAAAAATCCTCCACAGGATAAAAAAAATTTTTGCTTTGATGTTCAAACTTATACAACAAAATAAATAACTTACAATCAGGCACAATTTCATCTGAGTTATACTGCATAAATTCTTGCTCTTGTTCAAGTACACATGATTAGTGATCAGGAAAAAAAATCATCGTCTTGATTGCAATAATTTACTGTTCTTTTAATTATGTGACTGCAAAATTGTGCATAGTGATCTGTTTCAGAGGCTGTGGAAATTTTCTTATTGCATCCTTTTCTCATTTGAACATTTATTGATGTACCTTTCACAAATTTAGTTAGTTCCATGTTGATTTTTGTGTATTTCTATTTGCATTAATTCTATGTTTTCTTTTGAGCCATTAAAAATGTATCAATATGAACTAATTTAAAAAAAAATACCTCTGCATATCAGATAATGCTGAGGATAGGATGCAATCTTAATTTATAAGTTCAAAATGAAATAAGAGTAAATATTTATAGGACAATAAAAAAATGTTCTGACTAAAATGCAGTTATGTTCCAGGCTGGTATTACTGGGCAGTGGTAGCCATTCTCAAATGTTTAGAAGAATGCAATTAGAGAAACATGCGTGCAGGGCAGTGTCGAAACTGCCTTATGGGTCTCCTTTTCACTGGCTGGTCCAGTTTGTTGCTCACTAGCAAACACAGAGAGCACACACACTCATCCCACAGGCATTCCTGGGATCCAAGCAGAGGTACTGGGCAGACAGAGGGACTGCGCTGGTACTGAGGGGATCGAAGAATATGCATGTGCTTGGGAATCGAGAGAGTATTTTGCGTGTACCTTCACTAGTGACCTTCTATCTTTCTTACACAGAGGACAGGGACGTGGCTGTCTGTGCTTATGATTTATGTTGGTCTTATATATATAGATTGCTGTTGGAGGCAGCACCTTGTCTGTGGCAATCTGTGAGCAGCCATGCCAGTGTCCTCTGTGTGTGCACATGTGTGAGTGTCTGTGGGGTCAACTCATTGAACCTACAGATGGGAAAGCGGCATCTGCAACTCTCAGCCTGGGCAAAGACCCCAGCTCTTCAGGACCCTGGTCCTCAGGACTCCAATGTCTGTGATTTGCTAGAGGAGACCACTGCTTCTTACATCCTTCAAAAATACTAAAATGGGGGACAAACAAGGAAAATAGTGCAAGATCAGTTTAAAAGCAGTAAAATAAAAAAGGCTTTAGGTTTGGCATGGAGGATGCTGCACAGAGAGTATTAAATTTCTCTACCTGATTGTCACTATAGTGACTGTCTAGAGAGTCTTAGCAGTTTTAGAGCCAACAGAGAGAAATTAATGAGAATTGGTCCTTAAGGAAAAACTAAAAGGCTGGGAAGGGATGTGCCCACTCTCACCCATAAATACAATTGTGGATGCTGGAAGGGCTGGAATAGAAGAAAACACAAAGAGCAACAAGGCCCATGTACTCCCCTAAATCGCGTCTCTTACCAATACCGTCTGAGACAAAATTTGGGTTAGACAGACTTCTTATTTATATGGTGTAATGAACTACAAAAAGAGATTTAAAGAAACACAGCCTTTTGCTCTTTGAGCACAAATTCTTCCTGCAATTATTGTTGGGCATATTTCTTTATGATGACAATCCTGATTTAGAACAGTACTGCTCAGAAGGAACACATACAACACCATCAAGCGGCCTATTTCAGTTACTTGTTTCCAAAGAAACAAGAACATGTAGTACAAAGATGCTTAAAATCACCTCAGGAATTTAATTTCCCTATTTAATTTCTGGTTTAAGTAGTAGATGAATACGAACAATTTTTAGTATAAGAAAAGACAAGCTGTACAGAAAGTATGCGATGCAAAGCAAAAACCCCCTGTCACTGTCTTTGGCCATATAATAATTTATATTTTTTTTCTGAACAAATTCTACCATACCCATCATTGCTTTCTCTTTCAAAGAAAGCTGGTCTTAATCACAGAACAGGTAACTATTTTTGAAAATTTTCTTTTTATTCAGTGATTTATTCTGCTTTTATAAGTGCAGAATATGAGTGCATGGTATATCATAACCATTGCCAATAAATGTTAACACTGGAAATTGAATAAGTAATACATGCTTCAGACACTAAAACACTAAGGTAACTTGGTAAATCATCATCAGTGTAAGCACAACAATTTATACCATTTAAGAATTTTAAATTGTGTCTAAATCATATTCCTGTTTTCTATTCAATTTTCTCCAGTTAACTCCCTTTGCAAACAGAGACATTTAACATTCTCCCCTGATTTCCTCCCTATATTTCTCATTTCAGAACTCACTGTAACATACTCTCTGTCATAATTGGCACTTACCACTTCCCTACTGCAGAATCTCCGTATATATTATTAACAAGCTGGTTCCTCCATCTTCTAGGTTATTAATGGCAATGTTTATCCATTCACTGATTTGCATGTTTTGCATGCAAGGACTACTCATAAATACTGAAAAAACTCCACAAGCTTTCTTAGTCGTTTCAGTCTCTCTGATCCACAGAAACTTTAGGATACTTTTCTCCAGTGGTAAAACTCCGGGACAGATAAAAATACTTATTCAGTGAAATGTATTATCAGTTTTGGAGAGATTGTGTTTAACTTCTTGTCTTAATGTTAAGGCATGCTTATGGCAGCTACATATATGAGTCTGCAAGGATTCTTTAAACTTTTTCTTTTTTATATTAATGGAAATGCAAAAAGACCTCTTTTTTGTAACTTTTTTTTTTTTTACACCTGCTTTTCAACTCTAGTAAACCAGTGGTGCTGTTAAGAGGTTTTGCATTCACTTCACTGGGCTTTCACCTCCAAAATTTTCCATGTCTCTTTCTCAGTAATATGAAAAATTATGTGGACTGAGCTAGATGTACATTTTGAATAATATAAAATCATAGGACAGTGTTAATAGATACTTTATCTGAGGAAAAGAGGATTCATTTTTAAAATTATGACAGCAACAAAAGAATCAAATATACTTTTATGGTGTAAATTTATTTTACCCAATAATAGTGTGCTAACATGTTTTCTGACTGCTGTAGATAGTGTAAAAGGACAGAGTATAAGGCTGACCTATAGAAATAAAAATATGTAACAGTAATATTTCTAATATATATATGTATGTATACCACAGCTAGTTCTTTAGAGTAGGTTACTGTAATGAGCCTATCAGCTATTTCAGAACTTTTTTCTCAAGCCTTTAAGGAGATAAGGTGCAACAATTTCCTAAAAAAGATTGTGTGAGTAATATAAATAATTTTCCTAGTTGATAGTAAAAGTCACCAGTAAAATAGTGAAGCACATATGAGTGAGGATAACACATACAAAAGGCATGAACAATAAACATGATTTTTTTTTTCTACTGAATGGTGACAGCCTTAATGCAAATATGCATATGGCTTTCAGAAAAGGCTTCAAAGATTTTTCTCACACAGAAAAAACCCTAAACATCTTTTATGTGACCAAACCCAAAGGTCTCTTTTGTTGTTTTGATCATTGACTGAAAGACAGTCTGTATACACTACTGCAATATAATTTAGAAAATGGTTTATATTTTTATTTCTAGTTTAATACAACAGCAGAGTTGGAATTGAACATAGTGGATGGAGGCTTCTGGAGTGTAATCCACAAGCCTGATATTAGCTTTTTTTTAAGTTTCTTTTGGATTAAATGGAAATTGGAAGATTTATGGAGCTGGATTAACAATAATATTGTAAAGTTTGGAATACCTATGACAGGCAGCTGGAAATATCAGAAATGATATGTTTGAAAATCTGTGGCCCAAGGGAATTCAGAGTTGCACTTGGAATGTGTCTATCTCTTTCTCATCAGTAGCACATCCCTGGGAAGTAGGAAGAAATACTCTACACCCTTCTCAACCTGAGAGTTTTAACTGGCAGCTTTTCCATGCCATCAGATGTTTTGCCACCTGTCCATCACTGCTGCATTCTCCAATCAAACTTGATTTTGTATAAGTGAGTTAGTTTTCATGTTCTGAAGAAATGAACATCTTTTACTGATGTGACTGGTGTGTCTTTTTAGCCCAAGGTCTGCAGGTGAGAGTTGGGCTCCTCAAATACTAACGTAGTAAATATATCAAACAAAACTAATATCATTGCTCAAGCAACCCAAGAAGGTGCCTTTAGAATTAGGCTTCTGATTACAACTCAAGTGAGTTGTAATACCTAAAAACTTGGCTGGCTGGCTTGCTGGCTAGTGTGGCACTTGAAATTTCAGTGCCACTTTGCTGGTTTACCTAGAATCTATGCTCAGTTCAGTGATTTAATCTTTAATCCTTTTACTTAAAGATTCTGAAGAGAGTGAGAAAAATCATGGTTTTCTCTTAAATGAAAATCCATCTGTAAAAAAACAGACGCAAAGTTGTGCTATTTCATGTTGGTGAATATTTATTTATGCACTCTTCCCATAGGATTCACTCATGAGCAGTGGTGTGATTTGCAGTTTTGGTTTAATATAGTAGTTTAATGGGTGTGGCAGCTGCTGATTTCCTAGCTAACATCTTGAAGTAACCTCTAGATCAGAAAGCTAGAACTCTTAAACTCTTTCACTTAATGCCTCTCCATTTACTATAATTTTCTAAATTTAAGTTTTTAATATACTCAGAGCACCACAAACAGACCTCTTTGCCATTTGTTCCACATTTTTCAGGTTGAAAATATGGTTTCTAACTTCCTTTACCACTGACCTAGTTCAGAAGTTCATTTAGTGCATTTTGCCGTTGGCAGGACTTCTTCTCCTGGAAGGAGGTTTAGGAGGCTGCTCCAGATTCTACCAATTTAGAATCTTTTGCTTTCTGCCTACATATATTCCAGAATATTAAAAGTCTACACACAAACCAGATCAGGTGTCTTTTTCTCTTTTCTACCCATGATGTGCTTATAAACTGCTATCAGAATCATTGTTATGATTAAGCAAATTAAGCTCTTTAAATTTCATACTAAAGCTCTGACTTGGAAAAATTCTAATAATCACCCTACATTTTGAGGTATTTTCCATTTCTCAAAGCCTACCTGACCTGGATCCCACCACACAAGATACAAATGCCCAGTCCCCCCAGGGTCTGCCACCTTGCCCACAGCCTAGGACTCCATTTCAGCACATAGGTACCAGAGAGCCATCAGCCCTCACATCAACACCATTGCAGCACAATTCATTCTAGTTTTCACCTTTATTCAGTTCTGTATCACCTTATATAATGTTTATGACAATGTAATTAAAAAATTCATTAGTGACCATTTATTAAATCTTTTAAGGAAGTAGAGAGGAATTAAAGCTACTGCTGTTGTTTTACCAAAAACAAGTTATGTTATTAAGGAAATCACATAATGACTATTTCATTTTTTTTCTCTCTCCCATATATTCTGTATCTTCTGCTTTCTTTTTTTTTTAAATTCTTTTCTCTATTATTACCACATATTATTCTATATTTAATTTTAAAACATCTGGCTACTGGTAATGCAATTTCTTTAAACACTTCTATCCAAACACTAAGGTAGGAATTACCTGGTCTTTCAAAATTTGGGGTTTGCTAGTTCCCCATGTTCGGCTACTAGTATCCTTACACAGCCATCACCTGAAGCCATTCTGGTTTACCTGTTTTGCTCAGCATAAAAACTGTTAAAACTTTGAGATTTTTGATTACAGTTAAATCAAATTTCATCATTATGGAAATAAAGCATCACTCATCCTTGCCTATGTCTGTCCTAATATCATTTTATAGCTAAAAGACATGCTTAGTACGTTTTAAATAGCTTTGTGTGGCTGAGCACAACTTTTCTCAGGTTTCACTTTAATCCTATTCTCACTTTTCTGTTCTAAATGTGTTTCTCTTTCTGATCAATTTTTTTTCCCTTGTTTTCTTTTTTCTTTGTTTCTTTTTTGGGTGGTTTGGGTAGTTCCATTTTTAGGTGGTTATTTTTATCTTTCTTAATTTCAAGACATTCCTTGCTCATTTGTCTTCTGTTTTCAAACTAGGAGCTCCTGCTCATTATGTAACTCTTGCATGCAGCTATGATGTTCCAAACGGTCAAATCAGCACAAAAGTGAAATACAACAAGCTTCAGCTTTCAACTTATACATTGTGTGTGAGTGATACATTTGATACACTGTTTGGAATATGTAATAGGGTACTATTTTCAGAGTCACTGAATACCATCAGACTGTACACAGCTCAAATCTTTTTCTGACCCTATGTGTAGGCTCATTATAGCTTACTCATTCAGTAGTCAATGGATAGAGAGGGGTATTTGCAAATAAACTTTTTCTGTTCTTATTTAACACTGAAACTGGTGAGGTTTAGTGTCATCCCTAAGTCAGAGTGTCTGGCTCTTAAGATAGATGTTTTTTGTTTTTTTTTAACATAGTCATAGAAAGTAATTATGTATTTAATTAATGGACTTTGTAATTTGAGTGACAGCCTCTACCTACGTATTTAACTTAGTTTTCCAGTAATCACACAAACATTATAATTTAGGCCTGAAAGGGAACTTTACCATTTAATGAAGAAATATAATGATGACTTTAATTTTTTGAAGAACATTTCTCTTTATAATTCTTTAATGTAACTTGAATTCAGGCAAAAGTCATTTTTATTCTAACATTAACTGCTATACAAACCTGAAAAGAAAATTTTGTAATCCCTTTATCAATTTAAAACAAAGACTGCAGTGGTTAAGTTTAATTAAGGAAAAGTAAATTGTGTTCTCCTAGCCAAATTAATATGTATCTATGAACTGTGACCCTTTTCTTTCATTTACACTAGAAAATTGCTCAAAATGATATTCCTTTTCAAGCTATTTGTATAGAAAGGAAAAATTAATATCATTATATTAATCCAAGTTGGAACGCCAAATCATAACTTTTTTTATTATTATTATTTTCTACAGAATGTTATCTGAGAAATGGTAAGAATTAATTTGAAAATTACCTTTGCTTTTATTCCTTCCATTTATCACTTCTGTATTTTCAGTCAGTCAAGATCAGATTCTCGTCTGGTGCAAACCGGTGATCATGGTCCACTTTTTTAACCCTTCATTTTGATATAACATTATCAATCAGAAAATCTAGAGCAACATCATTTCTTTCCTTTCATAAATGGAGTAACTGAGGCACAGTGAAATAATTGTGGCTTTCCTCCACCATTTTGAGAACATTTATCAGTAACAGATCTAAGAATGCAGGTGAGATTACCTGAAAGATGATTATGCCTCTATCCCTGGCAGTCCATGCTAGAAGTTCTACTTTACATCAGAAAATTTTAAGTAATGTTCACTCAAACAAAATCAGCTTTAGCTTTCAAATCAAAGCTTGTAAACTGTATAATATATGAACTTCACAAAATACAGTCCAATCTCATTTGTATTACCCTCAACTGAAGTATTCTGTTCTCAGTATCAGTGTTATAACTACAAATTTACCATACGAAAATTATCCTTGTTTTCTGATATTTAGAATACAGTTGTAGCACCAGAACCCTGCAATCATGTAGCTGTAATTCCAGGTCTAACTGGTTGGAGCTACATGGCTGTAGTGTACAGTCCTCAGACAAGGCTCGAAATGAGACTTGCTATACGTCTCAATTATCTCTGAGCTTTGGTGTCAACATGGTCAGGTCTGGAGCGACCCCTCTAGCACTAGAGAAGCCTTCAAAGGACACTCTAGAAGACTCCACTTGCTGTTTGGAGGGCTTCACCAGTCTGCAGCAGACTTGGTTTTCTATTTGACACTAGTCTGCTTAAACCATCACATTGCATCCTTGCTGCATGTCCTGGGTTCAGCAGTAGCAGTCATGTTTCCCCTCCTTGGTAGCTGGTGCAGTGCAGTGTTTTGACTTTCAGCCTGGGAACAGAGCTGATAACAATGATGTTTTGGTTTGGCCAAGGACTTTGTGAGCCTCATGCTCTGCCAGGGAGGAGGGGAAGCCGGGAGGAAGCAGAGACAGGACACCTGACCCAAACTAGCCAAAGAGGTATTCCATACCACAACACGTCATGCCCAGGATGTGACTGGGAGTTGCCCGGAAGGGCTGGGAGTCTGCAGGGTTGGAGGAGGTATTGGTGCGTGCTTGGTCGGGCTGCGGGGGCAAGTTATTGGTTGGCTGGTGCTGAGGTGTTGTATTCTCTTCCCTTGTTATTTCCTTTATCATTATTTTTATTGGTGGTAGCAGTAGTGGTTTGTGTTATACCTTAGTTACTAAACTGTTCTTATCTCAACCTGTGGGAGCGGCATTCTTTTTGATTCTCCTCTCCGTCCCTCCGGGAGTAGGGAGAAGGAAAAGAAGGGAGGGGAATGAGTGAGTGAAATAGTTACCTGACTGCGTTTAAGCCACGGCACTGCAGTACCACATCATCAGAATCAGGCTGTCAAAACAGATTCTGGAGGAAACTTTCGTGTCAACTATTGCAAAGATAAGTTGGTTTCTTAGGCATCTTAAAGTGATTCTAGGAGCAAAATCTAGAAATATCCTGACCTTTAGAAAAACACACATGAGGTAATCATAGAATCATAGAATTGTTTGGATTGGAAAAGACCTTAAGATCATCTAGTTCCAACCCCGCTGCTATGGGCAGGGACGCCTCACCCTAGACCATGTCACCCAAGGATCTGTCCAACCTGATCTTGAACACTGCCAGGGATGGACCATTTATCACATCTTTTGGCAACCTGCTCCAGTGTCTCAGCACCCTTATAGTAAAGAACTTCTTCCTTATTGAGGGAAATTCCCCTGTTTAAGTTTAAACCCATTCTCCCTTGTCCTGTCGCTACAGTCCCAGATGAAGAGCTCCTCTCCTGCATCCTTATAGGTCCCCTTCAGATACTGGAAGGCTTCTATGAGGTCTCCACGCAGCCTTCTCTTCTTGAAGTCCAACATCCCCAATTTTCTCAGCCTGTCTTCATGTAGGAGGTCCTCCAACCCCCGATCATCCTTGTGGCCCTCCTCTGGACTTGCTCCAACAGCTACATGTCCTTATACTGAGGACACCAGAACTGCAGACTACACTCTCCAAGTGAGGTCTCACACGGGCACAGTAGAGGGGAAGGGTCACTTCTTTTGACGCAGCCCAGGATACAGTTGGCTTTCTGGACTGCAAGCACTGCCAGCTCATGTTCAGTTTCTCATCTACCAACACCCAGAAATAAGAATGCATGTTGCCTTTACGCCAAACTGAGAATCAACCTTTGTGCAGAATAGCAGTAAGAATATACTTGTTATGCAGAAGAGGTCAGTTTAAAAAGAGTGCAGCTGCTTTCATAAAAATCACAATACACCTAGGAACATCCTATATTCAAGTGTGCTTGCAGAGTAGGAGGTCAATAGTGAAACTATAAAATCCCCCTTGTCAAACCATAGATTTCCATTTAAAAAAAATGACATGAATCACCCACAGAACTCTGCACTTTATTCTTTCACTGATTTTAATAGCATCATTCACACTATCTTACAGTTTAAAGACAGTTAAACCAATATTGTACTCTCATTATCAAGGCAGAGGCTTTTTTTAGTCTACTTCATCTCTACTCTTTCCACCCGTCTCTGTTTTAAAGGAGTTCCTTTGTATCTGTTATTTAAGCCTAGCATGATCTGTCACACTGCAGACCTTAACTGCCACTTTAGGCAACCCAAAAATTAAAACCACAGATCTCACATCTTAAAAACCCTAGTGGGATTTGCAAACTTGGTATCTCTGTGTTCATGGATAGGTCTGCGGGAAGGTGACAAGTACTGCAGCCCCTTCTTTCTTTTCTACCTTTAGCCCTCCTCAGTGCATCCCACATTTTCTGTCACAAGAGCTGTTTCAAACCTATGTCTGGACACATGCTAGTTTCACCTAGTGCACAGGTCTAATTATTCCTAATGGCATATAAAATGCAGTTTCAGAAACACTGGTTCTGTTCTTCTTCAACCCTGTAGATGCATAAATTAGTATGCTATTTGTAGCTGGTGCTACAAAGCTGGTACACTATTAATACACAAAGCTATACACTGATGTGTAAACTGGTGATTTCGAGTAACTTTTCTGAACTGTTTTGTTTTTTGGTTTGGGTTGGCTGGTTTGGTTTTTTTTCATATCTATACAAGTAACTCATCCCTAACCCTACTCCTCCCTTACTGTTTCCATCAGAAGTCATCCACATTCCCTACTCTTTCTTTCCAAACATGAGAGATGCTTTATTCAGCTGCTGTCATCATCATGCAGTTTTCAGCTATTTTTTGAAAATTCAGAAAGAATATTTTTCAATTAATATAGAAGCAGAGTATATATGGGTGAAAATGCATTGCTTTTTTCCAAGACAGCTCTGTAATATCGTATTTTGGATACTTACCTGTTTAAAAATTCATAATCAATTTATCATTTCATAGACTTAAAAAATTAGACCTTTTTTTTCATGAAAACTGTACATGGGCACTAGTAATTCCATCAGTCTCACTGCAATGAGAATAATGGATATGCAGCCATGTAAAAAATGACTACAGTTCTGTGAAGAGGTCTTTGAAGCATCATAAACTGTGCACATGGTAGTTAAGCACTTTGTGTTTAATCCTCATTGGGTTATTTCCTTCTCTTCGGTGTATTCTTATACACTTGTGTTTGTTTATATACTTCATTCACTAAAATAACCTTTCTCAAGTGACCTTGGTGTGATTTCATGTTCTCTTGCAATTTCTTACACTACTTGAATGAACTGAAGTCTGTGAGGAATGCAATTATATATGGAATTAGAATTTTCTTTCTTTCAACTTTTTAACATACTAACATCTACCCTTCTTTGAATCTAACCCCTTGCCTTCACATCCAAGGTTGCATGAGGTTATGGTTCATGCAGTTATGCTTATGAACTAGCAGTCTGTCACAGCTCGCCTATTTCATGTCTATTTTTCCCTTTTCTTTCTTCTACCCCCTTCTCTTGTCAGGTGAAACAAACCACTCTTTTTCTTCTTCTAATACACATGTTTTTGTACATGGAATGCAACACTTAGCTGTTTCAGGTGAGTCTGAGCAATAGTCCTGAGCTACAAGCTATCACCACTTATTCATGTCTATATTAAAAATTATTTTGCCAAAATTTGGAAGGACAATAACAATGCCCTCTACTTTTTTTTTTTCTTCCTTCTATTATTCCTTCAAATATCAAACCTATTAAATGTTGGTCATCATTCTATCATTTTGGAAATTTCAAAATTGCCTGAAGATCTTCTTCTCCAGAAATGCTTGGGATGTTCACTGGCAGCTCCAAGGGGAGGAAGAAGGGAAAAACGTTATTAAACAAAGTTGTTACAGATGAAAAACACTGAGTCCAAACTGCTAAAATGTTCGCCAAATGTCTGGCAGAAAAGTGAAGGTTATTTCATTCCAGATTATATCACAGTGCACTTCACTGCATACAACATTCATCTAAGAGAACATGTCCATACCACTTAAACCCAGATAAAACTATGCATTCAAAATCCATACTTTCACCACTTTTCAGGGCCAGGACATGAATAAACATTTCATGTATCAACTTTTTTTCACTTGTTTTAATTGCCTTTTTAGGTAGCTTTTAACACTGTGTTGTATCAAAAAAAAAAAAAGGCAGACGCAGTTGCCTTTTTTACAGAAAGTAAATTTTATGCAATGTCAAATAGCACACACTGTAAAAGTTACACATACGCATAAAATATTGAAAAAAAAATAAAATCTTGCCATAAGCTTCATCTTCATCTATAGCCTGTGGAATAGACCAAAGTATTCACCTTGTGCTGAAAAACAGGTTTTTCCAAAGGACGAGACATATTTTCTATTTAAGAAATTAATCTCTGTAGGTCTTTTTTCACTGTAATGGAACTTATATGACTAAATTGAATTAGATGGGTAAGTCTTGGGGTTATTTTAGGATGCGATTCAGCTGCCCATGCATTGATAATTCGTACCATGTAAGTGCCCTAGGATGTGCAGTCACTCACATGGGGCTGGCAGATGAAATGCAGATCTGTGTTATTCTGTAGCAATAGAAAATTTAGAGTATCTATCTCAAAAAGTGCTAGACATCTGTGTCTTGGCATCATAAGCATTCCTTTAATGTACTAGTCATAAAAATACTGCTCAGGCATACACTAATTCTACACTATTTGTATAATGACCTACTTGGTGATATATTGTTATATGTGGTATGTGAACGATTTAGGAAAAAATCTAACCTTTAATTTTGTAACACTTTAATCAAACCAGAGGTTGCACAGAGCATGTTTTGTCCTGACTGACTGAAACATAATGAATTTTCTCATGCTTTATTTCCACATTCAGAACTTATGTACACAACAAACTAAGTTGAAACACCATCACATTTTCTCCTTTGAATCTTTAAAGGAAAGGATGCAAGGAACCATAGGTAAGAGACGTGGCTTTCATAAAATATATTACCTCTTTTTTTTTCTTTTGCTTTTAATTGAGATGTTGCTTTCATAAAATACATTGCCTCTTTTTTCTCTTTTGCTTTTCATTGAGATGTTCATATGTTTCCGCAACATACTCCATGCAATGCTTGTAAGTTTCCTGATAAAGTTCTGACTGCCATGAAGAAGTGTTGAGAGTTCTTGGCTTCTGCTGAGGGATACAAAAGGCAAATTTTTAACATGAAACCCCAGAATTAGAGCAATGAAATTTCAAATAAGCAGGATTTCCTTTTGCAGTAATGCCTATTCTATTTCATTTACATTGCTGTCCTATCCTTCAAAGTCAGCAGAGTGAATTTCATTGCCAGTTATGAAAATCCATTCTTTCTCCATTTGCTATTAAATGTCCTTCAGGCACAGTAGGATCCAAGTATGTTTGTAAGCTAAAGAACACGTCCTGTTCCAGGTATAAACACATTTTCTCTTGCATTATAGAGGGCATAACTTGTATTTACAGTACATTTCATTGCTTTTCTGAGTTATGGTTCTATCTTATTCAAAATAAAACTTGTTCCTTTTGTAGTGCTTGAAAAAAAATTATCTTGAATGATAAATCTTTTTTTAATAAAAAGGAGTGAGCTAATATATTCTGAAATGAACATGTTATGAAACCCTCTAAACTGTGTTAGGAAATTTATTTACATTCATCCAAGAAACAAATGTTTTATTGTGAGTTGAAGAAAATGGCACCGTTGTCAGGGTAGCTTGGAAAAAACTTTCTTCTCTGGTTAATATTTTTTTGCAACAAACCAAATCACTTGTTACTTTAGTGTTTAAAAAAACCTGAAGGATACACATTGAACCTCTGTGTACAGATATATCCTAACAAATATTAACTCCTCCAAAGAGAAAACAACAAAAATCTTTCAAAAGTCTTTCACTTTCTGGTTAACTTTTTAAAAAGAATTTGAATAGAATATTGCAGACATTGTTAGACTGTAAAATTTGACATTATATACTATACAGTTTCAGTACATACCTTACAACACAGTTTATTAGTCAAGGTACAACTCTGGAAAAAATAAAATCTTGATAACCTTTCTAGTTCCTTTTTCATTATTATGTCCACATAAAAGTCATATATTCAGATGCAGTGGTTGTCCTGCTCTGAATCATTCAAGTTTGGGAGAAGCCTTGTCTTAAGATTCTTCTTGATGTTTTCTTGTTGTTGGACTAAAGGTGCTTCTATGAAAAAAACTTCAAAGGTATTGTTCCAGGGTAATTCAGATGCAGCTGCTATTCCGTAGAGTTTCTCAGCCACATCTTAATTTGCTTATATGGGATAAAAGGCCTTAGTATTGATGCTTTCTTACAGACCTCCACATTTACACAGAAGTAATTTTTCCTGAATACAGGAACACTTGTTAATAAAACAAGTTCCACAGGAATTTAACATAAAAACATTTACACAATAGAACAAATCTATCTCATTATTATCATTTTAGCAAATCAATAAAATAACAATATTAAAGTTCTTTTGTCATTGCAAAGTTATAACAACATTACTTAATATTTATCTAGTATATTTACAAGTGAGTTAGTTACATTCTAAAACATTTCCTAAACTTTAAATAATTAATGTCGCTTGTACAAGGTAATAAAAACTATTTTTTTCCCTTCATGACATTTACAAATCAACACAGCAATTGTAGCATACAGGCGTCTCATGCATTAAAAAAGAACTACTTCTGATGTACTTATTCAGGTGTTTTTCAGATATAGATTTTCCTTTGTCTTTTCTGTTTAATTATACCAACAATAGTTTTTAAAGTATTTTAAACCATTTTGGTATTTTCTATACACTACGTGTATACAAGGTATATATATATATCTCCACATAGGTAATTCAGCTTCTTAGTTTATGGATAAGCTAGTGAATATCAAAGTCCTCTCTATTATTTTTTGCATGGTTTTTATAATTTTTCTGAGAAGTATATTCTGGTATTAACATGCAAGTTCACTAAACTGTTATAAAACTAGCACTGTGGTTTGAAAAATGTCACCCGAAATACTATTAAATGCATCTTTCCTTATCCAGGTATAAGTAAGAACTCTTTCAAAGTCTGAAAATGGGTTAGAAACTAGGTGATCTTGCAGGAGTTTTGTAGAAGTACATATTCTCCTAATGTTAGCAATTGGATATTTTGGAAAGATTTTTTTCTTTAAATTCAAAGCTATTCAAATATAAGTGCAATGATTTGTACTTAGAACCAGAAATGTATTTGACTCTTTATAATTGTAAGAATCTCAGGATTCTCAGTGAGGTCAGGGAGTGAAAACATTGTATTGCGGTCCAGAATGGAGAGTCTTGCTTGGTTGGGATCATGTAGCCAGTAATCATAAATCAAGAAGTGGATACAAAAAACAGCAACATACATCTTTTACACATTTTAGAAACCATTGAATTTCCAACCTGTAAAATTTGGGGAATCCTTTTCAATAATAACTTAAAGACAACCAGTTAAAAATACTAAACTGTGATGGGAGAGAACTCTCTTGAGCTTCTGACTGCAATATCTGCATCTCCCATTGTTCAGGGATTCTGATTCCTGAAAAATAACTTCAGCCAGCATCAATACAATGGCACCACAGCAGCCTTGTACTGCTGGCATATTCATCATTGCCAGTACAACTGCCTCACAGTCCTCAAAGTCCAAAGACTTTGCAACTTTGGACAACAGCTTTCACTTACAATCACTTTTACACAAACCTCGATACATAGCTTTATCCGTTAAAGAAACAGTTTGCTTAGGCACAGTACATAATTAAACATTCTTGAGCTGTATCTACTTAATCATTTAACTATTTTGCAAGATGAAATTTAAATCAGTTTCATTACTAATGTTCGGGCTGTTTTTTTTTAACTGTTTATGTGTTTTCATGATTTTGTGTCAGAGAAGATTTTTGCATTTGGCTAATGAAGTTCATTTATAATTAATCATGCTGAAATATAAAAAATCATGTGCAGTGAACTATTAGAATTTAGCACTGTTTTACCACCAGGGCTAGCTTGTGCATAAGGTAGCACATGTGCTGCCATTTTGGCATGGAATATCATGTTACTCAGCACAGCAAGAGAGCCTTCCTCTAGTACAGGTAAGTTTCTGGTACAGGTAAGTTTTTGACTACTGTCTTTAGGTAGCTTGGACACTTAGAATCATAGAATAGTTAGGGTTGGAAAGGACCTTAAGATCATTTAGTTCCAACCCCCTGCCATGGGCAGGGACAACTCACAGTAAACTATGCTACCCAAGGCTCTGTCCATCCTGGCCTTGAACACCACCAGGGAAGGAGCGTTCACAGCTTCCCTGGGCAACCCATTCCAGTGCCTCACCACCCTAACAGGAAAGAATTTCCTCCTTATATCCAATCTGAACTTCCCCTGTTTAAGTTTTAACCTGTTACAACTTGTCCTACTACTACAGTCCCTAACGAAGAGTCCATCCCCAGCATACCTATAGGCCTCCATCAGATACTGGAAGGCTCCTATGAGGTCTCCATGCAGCCTTCTCTTCTCCAGGCAGAACAGCCCCAACTTCCTCAGCCTGTCTTCATACCGGAGGTGCTCCAGTCCCCTGATCATCCTCATGGCCCTTCTCTGGACTTGTTCCAACAGTTCCATGTCCTTTTTATGTTGAGGACACCAGAACTGCACACAATACTCCAGGTGAGGTCTCACGAGAGCAGAGTAGAGGGGCAGGATCACCTCCTTCGACCTGCTGGTCACACTCCTTTTGATGCAGACCAGGATACGGTTGGCTTTCTGGGCTGCAAGCGCACACTGCCGGCTCATGTTCATTTTCTCATCGACCAGCACCCCCAAGTCCTTCCCTGCAGGGCTGCTCTGAATCTCTTCACTGCCCAACCTGTAGCTGTGTCTGGGATTGTTCCGACCCAGGTGTAGGACCTTGCACCTGGCATGGTTAAACTTCATGAGGCTGGCTTCAGCTGACCTCAAAAGCATGTTGAGGTCCCTCTGGATGGCATTCCTTCCCTCCAGCGTATCAACCAAACCACACAGCTTGGTGTCATCGGCAAACTTGCTGAGGGCGCACTCTATCCCACTGTCCATGTCACCAGCAAAGGTGTTGAACAAGACCGGTCCCAACACCAATCCCTGAGGGATACCACTCGTTACTGGTCTCCAGCCGGACATTGAGCCATTGACCACAACTCTTTGTGTGTGCCCATCCAGCCAGTTCTTTATCCACCGAGTGGTCCATCCATCAAATTGATGTCTCTCCAATTTAAAGACAAGGATGTCATGTGGGAGAGTGTGGAACGCTTTGCACAATTCCAGGTAGATGACATCAGCTGCTCTACCTCTGTCCATCAGTTCTGTAGCCCCATCATAGAAGGCCACCAAACTGATCAGGCAGGTTTTCCCCTTAGTGAAGCCATGCTGGCTGTCACCAAGCACCTTGTTATTTTTCATGTGCCTTAGCATGCGTTCCAGGAGAATCTGCTCCAAGATTTTGTCAGGCACAGAGGTGAGACTGAGTGGTCTGTAATTCCCTGGGTCATCCATTTTCCCCTTCTTGAAAATGGGGGTTATATTTCCCTTTTTCCAGTCTTTGGGAACTTCACCTGACTGCCATGATTTTTCAAATATGGTGGACGGTGTCATAGCAACTTCATTTGCTAGCTCCTTCAGGACCAGCAGATGGATTTCATCGGTCCCATGGACTTGTGTACGTTCAGGTTCTTAAGATGGTCTCGAACCAGTTCCTCTCCTACAGTGGGCCTAGGGTCTTCGTTCTCAATTCTCATTCTCATTTCTTCACCTATCCCCAGGATCTATGTCTTACAGTGAATCACTGTGGATTAATATGATATTCAGAGCAGAAAAAGTCTTTGAGAATATCCATGTGAGCAAGAGGTGTAGAATTTAACAGTACTAAATAGTAATCCATAGGATTCTCTTGCTCTATAAAATTTAAAAGAGAATGGTCTTTTATACATTTTCCCATATATTCTTTGGTTTATTTCCATCTTTTATAATTACTGAAACAATTTATAATTCATATTTTGAATCAAGGAGGTATTTCTAATATACATATGGAATTTCTTTCATACTGTTTAAACTAGGTCACTGTTCTGGAGCATAACATTTGGATAACTATGATAGTGTTAAACAGCACTTTTACTAGTACACTTTAAGACAGTTAATAAAGTACCATTTTAGAAAAACATCTGTCAGTGATCAAATTCCTGCGTAATAAACAATGCAGAAAATCTGTCTTCCTGTTAAAAAGACTAGCATATGAGTGGATTAAAATAAATTATTACCTTCATCATTAGGCATCAGCCTGAGGATAGTATTTCACTGGCTTAAAGCTTTGTGTCTAGCTACATTTTTCATTTTTAAACAAGCTGTCAATGTAAAGATTTAGGAAATGCCTTTTTGTCTTAACCCACCTGGTTGTCATACACCAGAAACTGGCCAAGCCAGAAGCCATTATTATTCAAACAAAATAAATTATTGAAAACATATATTCTGGTTTTATATGTTGCCTAGAGAAAAAAATATATGCATTTCTTCAGCAAGCATGAGAAGATAGCCTGGCTTTTTCTTAAACATTTGAAGCCACTCTACCTGCTGGAAACAAAGAGGTAAATATGCTAACCACAAAAACATGAATACAGTTTAACAGGCTCTGATGTGTGACTGCAAGATACATTTCCTGTTTAGTAAGATAAGGAAGTGGTGCTGTTCCCAGAAGGAATATGAGGGGCTATGCATGGTGCTGAAATCCAGGAGTGTGCAACGCGTGAGGCATTCCTGGATGGATCCAAAATGAGAAATTGTGAGCATATCTTCATATCTGAAATAGCAACAAAAGTGTGGCCTACATGGACTTCTGCTATTAGGACATGAACAATGTACAGAATTGTTTCTGCATTTTTTTCTTGGCATGTTTGTCTTACCTAAGGCAAAATAAAAAAAAAAATAAATGCTTGCTGTCTATTAAATAAAATCAGCCATTTGCTTCCTTTTACACATAGATACTGGGATTTTTTTTTGGCATTGGGGTTTTATATATATACATACATACATAATTAAGTTACAACACATGAAAATGCCTTTCTCGATAAAATCATAGAATCATAGAATCATAGAATAGTTAGGGTTGTAAAGGACCTTAAGATCATCTAGTTCCAACCACCTGCCATGGGCAGGGACACCTCACAATAAACCATGTCACCTAAGGCTCTGTTCAATCTGGCCTTGAACACCACTAGGCATGGAGCATTCACAGCTTCCTTGGGCAAACCTTTCCAGTGTCTCACCATACTTACAGTAAAGAAGTCCATCCTTATATCCAATCTAAATTTCCCCTAAGTTTTAACCTGTTACCACTCGTCCTACTACTACAGTCCCTAACAAAGAGTCCCTTCCCAGCATCCTTTGCAGGCCCCCTTCAGATACTGGAAGGCTGCTATGAGGTCTCCATGCAGCCTTCTCTTCTCCAGGCTGAACAGACCCAACTTCCTCAGCCTGTCTTCATACCAGAGGTGCTCCAGTCCCCTGATCATCCTCATGGCCCTTCTCTGGACTTGTTCCAACAGTTCCATGTCCTTTTTATGTTGAGGACACCAGAACTGCACACAATACTCCAGGTGAGGTCTCACAAGAGCTGAGTAGAGGGGCAGGATCACCTCCTTCAAACTTCTTTTGATGCAGCCCAGGATATGATTGGCTTTCTGGACTGCAAGCACTGCCAGCTTATGTTCATTTTCTCATCAACCAACACCCCCAAGTCCTTCTCTGCAGGGCTGCTCTGAATCTCTTCTTTGGCCATCCTGTAGCTGTGCCTGGGATTGCTCCGACCCAGGGGTAGGACCTTGCACTTGGCATGGTTAAATCTCATGAGGTTGGCATCAGCTGAAAAGCACTTTGATTCAAGGATAATGAGATCTTAATGCCAACTGGATAGACAGGCCCTGAAGTTACTGCTTCTATTTACTGTTAATTTTTACAGGCATATACTAGACTACTATCATACCAAGATAAATAGAAAGAACTTGGAAAAACATCCAATACAATTCCATTTTATTTTCATTTTGCTTTTTTTTTCTTAACAGTACCTTTGCTCTCCAAGTTCTCTGGGAATTTTGAAAATATAGATTTGCATTAATATTTACTGTTTAATTTCAAAGATCACTTCTCCTGCCTCCATAAGCTAACTGCTAAGAAAAATGCCTGAAAATTAATACTGATTATTCTGAAGTAACCAAATCCATTTAACTTAAACTTCTATAAATGCACAGGAGAATTAGAAAAAAACAAACAGACAAACAATAAATCCAACTTTGTTGAAAATTGCTTATAAAAATAGAAAATTATTGATCAGAAATATTAATCAGAAATAAAATTGAGTTATAGATTAATTGCTGATATCTTTTTCTTATGCACTCACATTTTTTGAAATGTATGCCATAACAAGCAATGCACTTTACTTGAATAAGCCATGGTGTAAAGTGAAGTGTGCACTTGCCTTTGTCAAACATGATTATTATTGTGCTAATTCTGCAGTAAGTTTTAATATATTGTTGTGGTTTAGAATTTAATGAAATATATCCTAGGATGAAATGCTGCCTTTCCACTACGTTTCAGAAGCTGGGACCTTTGTTCCTGCCTTTCATCGTAGGTATTGTTGGGTTTACAAACAAGAAACCTTAAAAGCTAAGAGCTAGCTTTTTGCACTGATACTGTATAAACTCTGAAACCTCTGACTTCTGTAAAAAAAAATAATTACAAAAAAAAGCACGTTTCATTTAATTATTTTCTTTATAGTTTAGGATATCATTCATTGAAAGCATGTATGTAAATCTCAGAATGACCTGGAAAGCATCTCATTCTGAAAAATATGTCATCAAATCTAAAAGAACAGCCTGACTGCATTGGTACCTTCCCCAGTCCTTGGCAAATACTGTTGAATTAAGTTAAGAATTAGTTCTTTGCCATTTTATCAGCTTGTTAGCTGCAGACCAGTTATTCAGAATCTTTTTGTACTAAATGTGGCAGCAAACAACACTCTTGACAGTAGTACATCCCAGAATTATATAAATCCATGTATCATTTAGAAGTCAATTTGAGATCTGCAGACTTAAAATATAGTATTTCAGACTGTTCAGACTATTTAGACTATTAACAGTTCAGCTATCATTAAATGTGATCCTGCTTGGGACTTGTGCATTTTACTAAAATAATAATAATCAACATTGTTGAATATGCTTCCTGTAGGTCTGATACTGACTTAACTGACTTTACAGGATCTAAATGAGTCAGCTTAATCCTTTTAGCTAGTTTATATTCTTCATAGATCTTTCTAATTATATAATATGCTCACATAACAAGAAAATGCAGTTATTTATTTGTTTGTTCATACATTTTACATGCATCATTAAATAAAGCATTGTGAATGAGCTGTTATTTCAGGGTTTATTTATTTCAATCACACAGGGTTATTCTATGTACTTAAAACATCACATAGTACTAATTTATATGATCATGCATTTTTTGTAATCAATAATTTATATTATCACATTTACATTTCCCTTTCTGAATATGCTATATCTCAAGCCCTACAATCAGTCTACCCACAAATTTGCAAATTCCTGCAAGAGTTTAAACTCACACAACAAAACAGAAGCAATGCAGTTTGTTCTCACAGTTCTGTCCAAAGCTAAACACAGGAGAACTATTGGACTTGGGTTTTTGGTTAGGTTGTTTGGTTATTTTTGTTTATTTCCTGGATTTATTTTATGTGTTTTTATTTCTGAATCTAATGTTAATCAGTAATAAAGGGAATTCTTTTTGACAGCTCCTTAAAATTCTCAGGAATGTTCCTCCAAAATGAAACCATATTGCTTTCATAAAGTGAATTCTAACTGACAGCTTGCTGATTTTCTGTGAAGGAGCATACACTCACTTCTGAGGACCTGAAATTTAAAAAACAAAAAAGCAAAGAACTGAGTTTTTCAAAATATACATACTAATCTCAGTTTGCCCAAGAACAAGATGCTCCATTTGCATACTTGTACATATATAGAATTCGGGTGTATCTTTGTATGAATTTTCAAATATTTGAGTGTTCAAAGACCATATATTGTGTAAGACATTCAAATGTTTTTCAATACCTATTTTAATAAATTTGGTTCACCTTGACACACAAAAGATTTGAAATTAAATAGGTTGGACTGGATGTACAACACAAATATTGTGAATGTGTTACTTTACAGAGGGAATATGAGCTGCTCAGGTTTGCTTTTATACATTTTGAGAAGGGCATAAGAGCCGTAGGACTTCATGGGTCTCCATGAATCTGGGTAGTACCTGACAATACAGTCTACACACATGCCTACTCTCCTATTTTCATTCCATGTGCAATAAACACATTTTATTTTAAACTGTTTAACACTGATGAGCAAATCAATTATAGTAGTGAAGCTATCTAGTATTCAAAATTTCAGAAGGCAGCACAAACATAAAGTATGCAATGATTCTAAGGCACTATTCAGAATGGAACAAAACAGTTGTGTCAGGAGAAATTTTATTAAAAATGTACCAACTTGTTCAGTCTCTTTCCACACAGTAATTGACTGTCCTTTCAGTTGTCTGAGCCACAATGACCTAAGATGCAGCCTTCCGTGTCAATCATAACTCTATTTTGACCTATTACCTTTGGTGGTATTGCAAGCCTAAGGCTTATGGAAAAAAAGGTAGAGCGTTACTCCCCCAATAGCATATGTATGCTTGAATATCCAACATCCTCTCGGTTCACAGTGCTCAGAAGATACTAAGAGCTTTGCTTACCTGACACACTAGCTACTGCTGCATTTTAATAAACAAAATATTTCAGACTGCTACAAATACTAATGATGACGCTAGTAAACAATCCATTTACATTTCCGTTTGGATGCTACCCTCAAAAACTGATAGTCATTAGCAAAATCCAATACAATGTGATAGTTGAATAAAAAGATAGATGTCAGATAGATAGATAGATAGATAGATAGATAGATAGATAGATAGATAGCAACATCATAGTTTCCAATAAAACATATCATAAATCAATAAGTCAGTGAAAGAGTAGAAGAAAATTAATTTTAAAAGACTGATAATATCCTTTTATGTAAAGTAGATTCTGGTTTTCTTAGAGGTGCTGGTGTTAAGCCCAAGAGCATCTGATCAGATGAAGCAAAGCAAAATGTAAAATATCTGTAAAATTACAGCTCTTTGGATACCTCTCTTAAACACAAAAAAAAAAAAAAAACAACAAAATAGGCTGCTCTAACAATTACAGTTATAAATAATGGTCAACAATTCTACACTCCTTATGCAGCAAAGAGACCAAAGAAAGGCAAAAGATTAAACTCTGTATATAAGGTCCAAAATTACAAGGTTGTGGGGTTGTTTCTTGTTTTATTCTTTTTTTTAAATTGTAGGATACAAGATCTGCTGCAACCATTGAGTTTTGCAAAGAGAAAATAATGGTTTATTTTTACCCTTATTCAATTCACAGAGCTACCCTGGCCAGGTGTTGGAAAGTGGATCTATTTTTCATGAGTAACAAAAAAAAAATATATTGTTATACTAATGCCCATGGGAATCCTATAAAAGAAATTCAAAACCACACGTGTTTTTAAAAGAATGACTTGATTCTCAGCTCACATAGCTCTCTGCCAATGAATCTTCAGCCAGTAGAGCAGTTGTTAAGCAAGTCAGAAGGATATTATATACATATTTCTGGAACAAAAATTAGCAGATCTTTCAAACAAATATTTTACTTTTAAGTAAGATGTCAGATTCATTTAGGAAAATAACTAGATGAGGCATTTTTAACTAAGTTTTTCATTGTATCTTTTCATAGAAATGTTTTTTAAACTGAAATAAATTTTAAAAAGCTTTTTTTAAGTTTAAAAGTATATATTGCAACATATGTTCTGACTTTATCTTGGTTGAGTGAAACAAGCATTATTTTGTGTCCATTCCCTCAGGGATCAGTGTTGGGACTGGTCTTGTTTAACATCTTCATCACTGACATGGACAGTGGGATTGAGTGCGCCCTCAGCAAGTTTGCTGATGACACCAAGCTGTGTGGTTCGGTTGATACGCTGGAGGGAAGGAATGCCATCCAAAGGGACCTTGACATGATTGTGAGGTGGGCTGATGCCAACCTCATGAGGTTTAACCATGCCAAGTGCAAGGTCCTACACCTGGGTCGGAGCAATCCCAGGCGCAGCTACAGGTTGGGCAGAGAAGAGATTCAGAGCAGCCCTGCAGAGAAGGACTTGGAGCTGCTGGTCAATGAGAAAATGAACATGAGCCAGCAGTGTGCGCTTGCAGCCCAGGAAGCCAACCGTGTCCTGGGCTGCATCAAAAGCAGCATGACCAGCAGGTCAGAGGAGGTGATCCTGCCCCTTTACTGTGCTCTTGTGTGACCAAACCTGGAGTACTGTGTGCAGTTCTGGTGTCCTCAACATAAAAAGGACATGGAACTGTTGGAACAAGTCCAGAGAAGGGCCACGGGGATGATCAGGGGACTGGAGCATCTTCCATATGAAGACAGGCTGGGAAAGCTGGGTCTGTTCAGCCTGGAGAAGAGAAGGCTGCATGGAGACCTCATAGCAGCTTCCAGTATCTGTATAGCAGTACAGTACCTCATAGCAGCCTTCCAGTATAGGGATGTTGGGGATGGGCTCTTCATTAGGGACTGTGTCGTGGTTTAAACTCAGTCAGGCAACTTGTTTACTCACTCCCAGTGAATGGTGCCCGGCTGAGAGCAATCGAGGGCTTCCCCCCCCCCCCACCCTGGGGCTCTCCCCTTCCCCGCTCCCGGAGGAACAGGGAGGAGGATCGAAAGAGTGCAACTCCTACGGGTCGAGACAAGAACAGTCCAGCAACCAATGTACAACACAAATCACCACCGCTACTACCAACTACAACAATGATAAGGGAAAATAACAAGGGAAGAGAATACGATACCACCGGCCAAGAAACGAGTCCCACCCGGAAGCCCGTGTCCTTCCGGGTAGCTCCCAGTTACCCCCCACCTCGGTCATGACGTGCTGTGGTGTGGAATACCTCCTTGACTAGCCTGGGTCAGGTGCCCCATCTCTGCTTCCTCACGGCTTCCCCTCCTCCCTGGCAGAGCATGAGCCTCACAAAGTCCTTGGTCAGGGTAAACATCACTTAGGAACAACCAAAAACATCGGCTTCACCAACACTGTTCCCAGGCTGGAAATCAAAACACAGCACTGCACCAGATACCACAAAGGAGAAACATGAGTGCTGCTGCTGAACCCTGGACATTATCCACCCCTTATTCCATACCATTCACGTCATGCTCAGATCCCACATTTTCAATACACCATCGCTCTCCCACATATATACATCCATATACACACAGACCAAGAGAAAAAGATCATTTTCTTAGTGCATGGACCAATCCCATAATGCTGCCAAGTCCATTCTGTCCATGATGTCAGGTTCCATCTCTTGTAACAATCTTTCAGGGCAGGAAAGGCTGTGTGCAGTATTGGATCGTTGCCTGCAGATGCTGGTCATTCCTTTACTGCGGAACTCACCCGGTTCTATCAAAGTTCATTCTCTGTTGGGATGATGGTTGGAGGGAAGTCAGGCCTAGTCGCTGGTGACCTGGAGACATCTAGTTGACGCGCTATAAAAGTATTAAACAGCAGGCAACAGCATACAATTAAGTTCATTGGCTGTTTTCCCTTAAAATCGAATCCCCTTGAGGTATACATTGGACTTCCCCATCTTCCCGCATTACCCACCAAGTATATCCAGGTCCCTGAGCAAAAGCAATCCCACGAGTGGGTTTGCCTTTACCTGAAGCAGGAATAACCCAGACTGTCTTCCCCAGCAAATTCTTCATATGCACCACAGGAACGTTGTCCCTGTCTATAATATGTAAAAGTTCTGACTGGGCTGGGCCAGCCCTGTTGGCAGATCCTCTGGTGTTGACCAACCAGGTGGCCTTTGGTAAGTGCGTATCCGAATGCTTGAAAGTTCCCCCACCCATTGCTCTCAGGGTAGTTTTTAACAGCCCATTGTACCATTCGATTTTCCCAGAGGCTGGTGCATGGTGGGGGAGGTGATATACCCACTCAATGCCATGCCCTTTGGCCCAAGTGTCTATAAGGTTATTCTGGAAATGAGTCCCATTGTCTGACTCAATTCCCTCTGGGGTGCCGTGTCGCCACAAAATCTGTTTCTCAAGGCCCAGGAGAGTGTTCCAGGCAGTCGCATGGAATCTTCCCTGTGGATGCTTCCACCATGGTAAGCACATGGTGCTTGCCTTGGCGGGATGTCGGCAGTGTGATACAGTCAATCTGCCAGGCATCCCCATATTTATACTTTAACCATCGACCTCCATACCAAAGAGGCTTTAATAGCTTGGCTTGTTTAATTGCAGCACATGTTTCACACTCATGAATAACCTGGGCAATAGTGTCCATTGTTAAGTCCACCCCTCGATCACAGGCCCATCTCTATGTTGCATCTCTGCCCCGATGGCCTGAAGTGTCATGGGCCCACTGGGCCAAAAATAATTCACCTTTATGTTGCCAATCTAAGTCCATCTGAGCCACTTCAATCCACTTGTTGGTTGTTCTGGTGTTCCTCAGTGGCCCGACTCTTGGGTACAGAGTCAGTCAGTCTCACCTCTGTGCCTGGCAAAATCTTGGAGCAGATTCTCCTGGAAGGCATGCTAAGGTACATAAAAATCAACAAGGTACTTGGTGACAGCCAGCATGGCTTCACTAAGGGGAAATCCTGCATGACCAATTTGGTGGCCTTCTATGATGGAGCTTCGGAACTGATGGACTTGTGCAAAGCATTCCACACTATCCCACATGACATCCTTGTCTCCAAATTGGAGCAACATCAATTTGATGGATGGACCACTCAGTGGATAAAGAACTGGCTGGATGGCCGCACGCAAAGAGTTGTGGTCAATGGCTCAATGTCCAGCTGGAGACCAGAATCGAGTGGTGTCCCTCAGGGATCGGTGTTGGGTCTTGTTCAACACCTTTGCTGGTGACATGGACAGTGGGATTGAGTGCACCCTCAGCAAGTTTGCCAATGACACCAAGCTGTGTGGTTCGGTTGATATGCTGGAGGGAAGGGATGCCATCCAGAGGGACCTTGACACGCTTGTGAGGTGGGCTGATGCCAACCTCATGAGGTTTGACCATGCCAGGTGCAAGGTCCTACACCCGGGTCGGAGCAATCCCAGGCACAGCTACAGGTTGGGCAGAGAAGAGATTCAGAGCAGCCCTGCAGAGAACGACTTGGAGGTGCTGGTCGATGAGAAAATGAACCATATCCTGGTCTGCATTAAAAGGAGCATGACCACCAGGTCGAAGGAGGTGATCCTGCCCCTCTACTCTGCTCTTGTGAGACCTCACCTGGAGTATTGTGTGCAGTTCTGGTGTCCTCAACATAAAAAGGACATGGAACTGTTGGAACAAGTCCAGAGAAGGGCCACAAGGATGATCAGGGGACTGGAGCACCTCCCCTATGAAGACAGGCTGAGGAAGTTGGGGCTGTTCAGCCTCGAGAAGAGAAGGCTGTGTGGAGACCTCATAGCAGCCTTCCAGTATCTGAAGGGGGCCTATAGGGATGCTGGAGAGGGACTCTTCATTAGAGACTGTAGTGACAGGACAAGGGGTAACGGGTTAAAAGTTAAACAGGGGAAGTTTAGGTTGTGTATGAGAAGGAAATTCTTTCCTGTTAGGGTGGTGAGTCACTGGAATGGGCTGCCCAGGGAGGTTGTGAATGCTCCATCCCTGGCAGTGTTCAAGGCCGGGTTGGACAAGGCCTTGGGTGATATGATTTAGCGTAAGGTGTCCCTGTCCACGGCAGAGGGTTGGAACTAGATGATCTTAAGGTCCTTTCCAACCCTAACAATTCTATGATACTATGATTCTGCATGGGCATCTACATGACGTACCTTCACCACCAGGTTCTGCACCCTGGCAGCAATATCTTTCCACAGTGCCGCAGCCCAGATGGGTTTACCTCTGCGTTGCCAGTTGCTCTGCTTCCATTGCTGCAACCACCACCACAGGGCATTTGCCCCCATCCATGAGTCAGTATAGAGATAAAGTACTGGTCACTTTTCTCGTTCAGCAATGTCCAGGGCCAGATGGATGGCTTTCACCTGATCAAACTGACTCGATTCACTTCTCTTTCAGCAGTTTCTGCAACTTGTCGTCCAGGACTCCATACAGCTGTCTTCCATCTCCGATGCTTTCCCACAATATGGCAAGAGCCATCAGTAAACAAGGCATACTGCTTTTCGCTTTCTGACAGTTTATTATATGGTGGGGCCTCTTCAGCACGCACCACCTCCTCCTCTGGTGACATTCCAAAATCTTTGCCCTCTGGCCAGTCCATGATGACTTCTAGAATGCCTGGACGACTGAGATTTCCTATTCGAGTTCGTTGTGTAATTAGTGCAGCCCATTTACTCCATGTAGCATCAGTTGCATGATGTGTAGAGGAGACCCTGCCTTTGAACATCCAGCCCAGCACAGGCAACCCAGGGTGCCAGGAGGAGCTGTGCTTCAGTGCCAATCACTTCCGAAGCAGCTCGAACCCCTTCATAGGCTGCCAGTATCTCTTTCTCAGTTGGGGTATAGCTGGCCTCAGATCCTTTGTATCCCTGACTCCAAAAGCCAAGGGGTCGACCTCGAGTCTCCCCTGGGGCTTTCTGCCAGAGGCTCCAGGTAGGACCGTTCTCCCCAGCTGCAGTGTACAGTACATTTTTTACATCTGGCCCGGTCCGGACTGGTCCAAGGGCTACTGCATGAACTATCTCGCGTTTAATTTGCTCAAAGGCTTGTTGCTGCTCAGGGCCCCATTTAAAATCATTCTTCTTCCGGGTCACATGATAGAGATGGCTTACAATCGAACCGTAATTTGGGATGTGCATTCTCCAGAACCCCACTGCACCCAAGAAAGCTTGCGTTTCTTTCTTATTAGTTGGTGGAGACGTTGCTGTTATCTTCTTGATCACATCTGTGGGCATCTGTCTACGTCCATCTTGCCATTTTATTCCCAAAAATTGAATCTCCTGTGCAGGTCCCTCGACCTTACTCTGTTTTATGGCAAAACCGGCTTTCAGCAGGATTTGGATTATTTTCCTCCCTTTCTCAAAGACTTCTTCCGCTGTATCGCCCCACACAATAATAACGTCATCAATGTATTGCAGGTGTTCTGGTGCTTGCCCCTATTCCAGTGCAGTCTGGATCAGTCCATGGCAAATGGTAGGGCTGTGTTTCCACCCTTGGGGCAGTCGGTTCCAAGTAAACTGGACACCCCTCCAAGTAAAAGCAAACTGTGGCCTGCACTCTGCTGCCGAAGGAATTGAAAAAAATGCATTGGCCATATCAATCGTGGCATACCACTTGGCTGCCTTTGACTCTAGTTCATACTGAAGTTCTAGAATGTCCGGTACGGCAGCACTCAACGGTGGTGTGACTTCATTCAGGCCACGATAGTCTACTGTTAGTCTCCATTCTCTATTAGACTTTCACACTGGCCATATGGGGCTATTAAAGGGTGAGCGGGTCCTGCTGATCACCCCCTGACTCTCCAGTCTACGGATCAGCTGATGGATGGGAATCAGGGAGTCTCGGTTGGTGCGATATTGCCGCCGGTGCACTGTTGTGGTCGCAATTGGCACTTGTTGTTCTTCAACTTTCAGCAACCCCACAGCAGAGGGATCTTCTGAGAGACCAGGCAAGGTGGACAGCTGCTCAATTTCCTCGTCTCCAAAGCAGCAATACCAAAAGCCCACCGGTACCCTTTTGGGTCTTTGAAGTACCCTCTCTTAAGGTAGTCTATGCCGAGGATGCATGGAGCCTCTGGACCAGTCACAATAGGGTGCTTTTGCCATTTCCTCCCAGTCAGGCTGATTTCAGCCTCCAGCACAGTCAGCTCTTGGGATCCTCCTGTTACTCCAGAAATATAGATGGGTTCCACTCCTTGACAGCTTGATGGCATCAGGGTACACTGTGCACCGGTATCTATTAGAGCCTTATACATCTGTGGGACTGATGTGCCAGGCCATCTGATCCACACAGTCCAGTAAATCCGATTGTACCCTGCCTCCACCTGGCTGGAGGCAGGGCCCCTCTAATGGTCTATCACAGCGTTGGACACTTAAGTCGTGGTAAAAGGGATTATTCTTCGTTATCACAGGAGCTGGAGTAAAAGCTGGAGTAAAATCAGCTCTTCCACTCCATCTGGGAAACTGCTCACCAGAGACTGAAGCCATAGCTCTCATGGGACGATCAGTCTTGGCCCTTGCTCCCCTCTTCAGTTCACTCACCCGTTCCTCCAAAGCTGTAGTAGGTTTTCCATCTCACTTCGTCATGTCTTCTCCGTGATCCCGCAGGTAAAACCATAGGGTACCCCATGGCATATACCTCCTGTATCTCCTCTCTCGAACAATAGGACAGCTTTTGTTAATAGCTGAGACGTGTGTTGGTACACATGAGGAGCTGGATAAATCAGATAGATCGTCCCTCAATTGTTTGAGGTCGTGGGACAATTTTTCCACAGCTGAGATGATGGAAGGGGTGAGATTGTCTTCAAATTCTCGGAGTTTATGAACCATTTCATCCACTGTTAGTGGTACTGTCATTCCAGGTTACTGTTGCCAATGAATGGGCATATGATGACATTGCATTCCGTGTAAGTTTTCGCCACATGGGTCGTGTACATTCAACTTCGTCTGGATCTATAGGCGTATCCCCGTTATTTGGTTTGATGTGATAGATATCTCTACAATGGCCGATTCCCTCAGAGACTGGATGCCTTTGTCTATAGTAGTCCACTTGGCTGATATGACTCATAACATTGTCCTTGTATGGAAACCTTTCTTTCACAGCTGCCAAGAGCCTCCTCCAAAGACTGAGGGACTTCTTCTCTCTTGCAATTGCTTTGTCAATTCCCCCTTCTCTAGCAAGTGATCCCAGCTGCTTGGCTTCTGTACCTTCTAGTTCATGACCATCGCCCCCATTGTCCCAGCATCAGAGTAACCAGGTGATGATATGCTCTCCTGGTTGATGGGTAAAATCTTTTCACATATTCCATGGCTTGGTTGAGGTCCAAGGTCGAGAAGTTGCCTCTTCTTCTTCTTCATCATGTGATGATGACTCCTGATCAGATGCTAGACCGGGTGGTGAATTTATTGTTTCATCATCTTGCTTCACCCTTCTTGCCTCTTTTTTGCTTGTTCTCTTGCATACAGGGGCAACCGATATTGGTACGAATTGGTCCTCTGGTTTGGCTGCAGTGATTATCACTGTGGTTTGAGTAGCAACTGTACTTGTTGCTGGGGGTGGTGCAGCTGCTGTGCTTGGAGCTGGGGTAACCGTGCTGTCTGTTGCAGTCGAAGTTTGGGCAGCTGCTGTACTTGCCGCTGGGGTAGCTGTGCTGTTCATTACAGCCAAAGTTTGAGTAGCGACTGTACTTGTCGCTGGGGGTGGTGAAGCTGCTGTGCTTGAAGCTGGAGTAGCTGCGCTGACCGTTGCTTTGCCCTCAGATCGCCGACATCCTTTTCTTTTTGAAGGTGCTGGATAGTGTTGAACAAGGCCCTGTAAGCATAGGCCAAGCCCCAGCACGTTGCCATGATTTGTCCATCTCTGGTATGGCCAGAATGACCACACACCTCATTTAAGTGTTTTACTAATTCTTCTGGATTTTGCAGTTGTTTGGTAGTGAAATTCCAAAGTCCTGGAGGGGCCCACTGACCTAGATACTTGCCATACTATCCTACACACCCTGCCACTCATGACTGTCCAGCCTCAGGGAAAATCTCTTGGTCCACCTACATCGTTTTTTGACCCCAGACAAGACCCAAACCTGACTCTGCTTAACTCTTGAAATCAGTTGTGGGCAAAACACACTCTGTATGTGTGCTAGCATTGTGATTCCTGTTGCAGAATGACTCTAAGAGCAGGACCATAGAGTTCTGGAGGACTGTGCAAGCAAGGCAGGGGGTGGCCCCCACAGGTGGCCGGAAACCGGACCTGGGAGGAGAATGTGGAGGAAGCTGTGGGGGCTAACCAATACTGTTATGCCAAGAAGGAGTGGCTGAATACCACTCCTATATATGTGTGAACTGCATCACAAATAAAGTAGAAGTTGCTTACCACCCATATTGGGTTGGCCTGTCTGCTTCTCCTCGCTGCTTACAAATGGCGCCCGAACAGGGACGCGGACTACAGGGCCCTGGTTGCTGGGGACCCGGATTACAGGGCCCCGACTAGCGGGGACCCGGATTACAGGGCCCCGACTAGCAGGGACCCGGGATATAGGGCCCCGGTCGACGGGGACCCGGATTACAGGGCCCCGACTAGCGGGGACCCGGGATACAGGGCCCTGACTAGCGGGGATCCGGATACAGGGCCCCGGCTGACGGGGACCCGGGATACAGGGCCCTGACTAGTGGGGACCCGGATACAGGGCCCCGGCTGACGGGGACCCGGATACAGGGCCCCAGTCGACGGGGACCCGGGATACAGGGCCCCGGTCGACGGGTGCCCGGAACGGCGAGTGAGCGGCGCCGGCGGCAGCGGCCGGGAAGCACGGGCAATGCTGCTGCGGTGGCGTGATGGACCCAGGTTCTTGGACTAACTGAAAGAATCCGCCGCTGGGGCGAACCAGACACTGCTGCGTCGGGAGGCCGATCCGGAGACCGAGGTTACAGGACGACCCAGAAGACGATCCGGAAAAGGGTGGCCATGAAAATGGACCGAGAGGTCCATGATGACTGCCTGCAAAGTTTGTCAAGCCTTCGCATGAGCTGGACAGACGAATGGATAAACCTGATGCCTCAGCTACAGGAGCTGACCGTGATTACCCCAAGCAGAATGAGATGGAGGAAGAGAAAGAACAAATAACTGCAAAACATCACTTGGGGGCAACTGAAAAGTAACATCCTGAATATGTGTGCTTGTAAAATAGCTATTATTAGAGGTTGTGATTTTGTGTATAAAACCACCTGTATTTACTAGCTAGTTGCTAATAAGAAACTGCACCTTGTACTGTATAGATTTGTCACTTGTAAAAGAGATGTTAGAGTATGGAAATTTGCAGTAGCTGCTAGAAAATGCTAAGGCAAAAGCTAGAAATATTTTAATACAATGGTAGTGTTATAAAGCAGGTGATGGAACAAATTAAGAGGGGGGGAGAATTCCACTGGTAAGAAATTTCTTTGGCTAGTCCTTCACTGCCATCAGCATCTTCAACATGCTGCTGCACCCTGTAATAGTTACTCTGCTAATGTAAATGTGTGTGTGCCTTGCTGTAGTAGCGACTTGTTACTGGAAAAACAAAAGGGGGGAGATGTGGAGACAGTGTTCTCACAGGAGAATGCATAATTCGTACATAAACTCTGAATAGTCCTGAAAGATACAGCAAGGCCATGAGAGGCCCGAAGAAGCTTAAGGAAGCAAGATAAGAGGCTGGAATTCACCAAGTTAATGAGAACTGTGGACTGTTGGCAAGCTTTCAAGGTTGAGTTCTCACACCTGTGTTTAACCAATTATATGTTAGTCACTAAGGGTCTTCAAAACATGTATCCAATCATAATATGCCAAATCACTGTAAGTGCTTCAGCCGGGGCCTTGGCTCAACTAAGCAGACTGGGTTGCTGAGTTGCTAAGCAGACAATTCTACATCGAAGGCAATTTCTGATTTGTTTTAATGTTGACTCTGTGAGACATGCAACACTGCAGAACCTTTTGTTGTTGGAACAGGGACATGGATGTGAAGAGTTTGATGGAATGTGTTGTATGAGTTTCTCTGATTATGCTAATTCGATGCACGCACAGCTGAGAGCCCTGGCTCAGCTTACCCAGCAATAGTAAATGAGCAGTATTCTAAGAATAATTAGATGGTTGTTTCCACAGGGCATTACAGGTTGAGTCAAACACTGTTTAAAAGTATTGCACTTATGTATCATTGATTAGGTTAATCATCGTAGCTATTAGACTTGTTTATAGTTGTGTGATAAAACAGGTGAACAGAATAACCCATAATGCCTTGCTTGCACAAAGAAAAAGGGGGGAATTGTTGCAGAATGACTCTAATAGCAGGACCATAGAGTTCTGGAGGACTGTGCAAGCAAGGCAGGGGGTGGCCCCCACAGGTGGCCGGAGACCGGACCTGGGAGGAGAATGTGGAGGAAGCTGTGGGGGCTAACCAATACTGTTATGCCAAGAAGGAGTGGCTGAATACCACTCCTATATATGTGTGAACTGCGTCACAAATAAAGTAGAAGTTGCTTATCACCCATATTGGGTTGGCCTGTCTGCTTCTCCTCGCCGCTTACAGATTCCCATCACAATCAGCAAACAAGTCGCAATGGCATTAAAAGGCCATTCAAAAAATTCAAAACTCTCAAATGTAAATGGTCTGGGGGGACAACTGGGAGGGTAAAAGGATGTCTCCTTCACAGGTTGAGCACCTGAGAAGGAGAAAAAATATGTGTAATTGATAAGCACTTCTATTATATACCTCCCAAAGTATAAAGGTTGTGACCACACTGGGAACATAAGCCAGATCAGTTTCATAATCAATGATTCTATTGTATTAAAGTCATTACCATAAAGTACAATGAGAGAAAAACCTTAGCCCAAGCCCCACACTTGAAAAACACTAATAAAGCAAAAACCGATGGAAGTAAGATATGGTACACTGAAACGGTGAGATCAAGAGGAACAACCTTGAGAGCCAATAAAGCAGCATTGCGATGAGTGACTATTAATCCTGTCAGATCTGTCGTTACCTCAGCCCCTCGTGCCCCACGTTGGGCACCAAAAAGAACTGTCGTGGTTTAAACCCAGTAAGGTAACTTGTTCACTCACTCCCAGTGAGTGGTGCCGGGCTGAGAGCAATCGAGGGCTTCCCCCCCCCCACCCCCACCCCGGGGCTCTCCCCTTCCCCGCTCCCGGAGGAACGGGGAGGTGGGTCAAAAGGGTGCAACTCCTACGGGTTGAGACAAGAACAGTCCAGCAACCAATGTACAACACAAATCATCACCACTACTACCAACTACAACAATGATAAGAGAAAATAACAAGGGAAGAGAATACGATACCACCGGCCAAGAAACGAGTCCCACCCGGAAGCCCGTGTCCTTCCGGGTAACTCCCAGTTACCCCCCACCTCAGTCATGACGTGCTGTGGTATGGAATACCTCTTTGGCTAGCCTGGGTCAGGCGCCCCGTCTCTGCTTCCTCACGGCTTCCCCTCCTCCCTGGCAGAGCATGAGCCTCACAAAGTCCTTGGTCAGGGTAAACATCACTTAGCAACAGCTGAAAATATCGTATCACCAGCACTGTTCCCAGGCTGGAAGTCAAAACACAGCACTGTACCAGCTACCATGAAGGAGAAAACATGACTGCTACTGCTGAACCCAGGACAGACTGCCATGACAGGACCAGTGGTAACAGGTTAAAACTTAAAACAGGGGAAGTTAAGATCGGCTATAAGGAGGAAGTTCTTTCCTGTTAGGGTTGTGAGGCACTGGAATGGGTTGCCCAGGGAGGTTGTGAATGCTCCATCCCTGGCAGTGTTCAAGACCAGGTTGGACGAAGCCTTGGGTGACATGATTTAGTGTGAGGTGTCCCTGCCTATGGCAGGGGGGTTGGAACTAGATGATGTTAAGGTCCTTTCCAATACTAACTGTTCTATGGTTCTCTGTCACGTGGTATTTCAAAATACTGTGTGTATAACTATATCGCAGAATGGGGAAAAATATTCCTGTCTATGGAAATTCATGGGGGTGGGGGGAACCCCAAACTTTTTTTCACATTAAGCCTAACTAAGCAATTTCAGTGACTTATTTATCATTTTTTCTTGAAAGTGGGAGAAGAAGACGGGGGGAGAATGGGAGATTTCAGTAGTACCCTTTTGTATCACAACACCCCAGTAAAAACTTTCAGAAATTAATTACAGTTCTGGGCTTTTTAATTTTAAAAGGGGAAAGTTGGTGTGAAAATTATTCTACTTTCCTCCCAGTTTCTCTGTATGTTAGGAAGATTACTAAAGTCTTTCATTAAAAGGTTAAAATACTTTTTCTCCATACCAGTCTGAAATTTGGTCCTCTATATGCTGTAAGTCAAAAATTTTCAGCTTAGGCTTTTCACCTTTGCTCTAAGTATCATAGAAAAGGCCTTTTGCCTTGCCTTTTTGTAGTTCAGGAAAGGCATTGCCTTCAGCAAAAGAATTTCAGCCTCTTTGAAGAGATTCTTCAATTCTTTATACCTTCAGTGTATAGTGATTCATCTTTTAGGCACTGGATCTTACTATATTTCAGTTTGTAAGTATTTTTTTTTTGATAAATCAGTTATTATCTGAATGTTCTTAGATGTTTCCTAATATGTTTCCCAGACCAGACTGCAGATCATTCTAGTAACTCTTCTCTGAACCATTTCAATCTTTGCCTTTTTAAAACAGACTCCAGAAATAGGTACAACAGTTTGACCACAATCTCAGAAAGAGCAGACAAAAAAAACAAAACAAAACAAAAAAAACCTGCATATCAAAATGTAATAATTTCTAACAGAACATGAGCTATGGTGTGGTGGTTAAGTATCAGCATTGTTCTTGTAGTAATTCTGCAAGATATAGTAAAGAGATTCACAAATCTTGAAATTCTATTCTTTTCTATGTGTACCTAGGGCCTCATCTTTCTACAAAGTGCAGCACACATCCAGATGAAAGGAATGCTTGAAATACATAGTAGCATTCCATTTTGCAACTATGGCAGGCATTAAGAGAGTTTCGCTGGTCTTTGTAAATTTTTGCCTAAAAATGACATCTCCTGGTGAGATTTTATTGATTTAAATTTTCTGAAAGCAGCCTACAAATTGCCCCATTTCATTCTGTGTCACTGTAAACAGTGTGCTGCTTTGGTTGGCTTTACTGTAAGATTTGAATATGAAATGGTTTCCTGCAATAAGACCAGAAGGCTAGGATGGAAACCAGTTACTTCTGTATGCCAAGAGACTTGCTTTTTCTAGCATTACAGTAATCTCCTTCTCTGTTTAAGCACTAAAAAATTTTGGAGCTCCTTGAGGGTGGGATTATTGTCTCATAAAATCAGTTATAAAATGAAGACCTAGACCTGTAATAAGCTTTTAAATATCACTAAAGCAAGTTTCCTTCATTTCTGAAGAGACACAATATGTAATTTGCTTTACTTGGCTGCGGGAAAAAAAAAAAAAAAGAAAAAAAAAGGCATAGCAAAAATTTTGTCAAAATTTCATAGCAGTACTGAAAAAAAACAAACTTGGTGGTTTGGCCTTTTTATTTTTTTTGTGTTGATTTTCTTTTTCTGATTTAATTTATCACATTCTATTTTCGTTAGGATGACAAAGCAGAATTTTCATCTGCAGAGGCAGCCCTGATTTTTATGCTTATCCAGCTTCTCTATCTTTAGTGTGTATTTAAATTCTCTTCAAGAGACTTGGAAAAAGGCCTGGACATAACACCATTTTGAGTGATTCTTTTATGGTTCAGCTAACAGCTCCTTAATGTCACTTCTGAAATAGAAATGTTTAAAAAAATGAAATCAATTTACATAAAAAAATGTCAAGCAGTCAGCACTGCAGGAAACATTTTGACTTCTTAAGACTACAACACTTCATTCTTTTGAAGAAATTCTCTCAATGTCGATAAGGTATTCTATCTGGTAAGACATTTATATATGTTTGGATTGAAAATGCAACCACCCAAATAATTAAGTAGCTGAAAATTATTGATCTGTTAGGCATAATGTGGTCAATGTCAGACATGTTTACTAGAGTAAGGTTAACGTTAATACATACTTTTCCCTTGTAAAATTATTTGGTTAGGTCTTAAGACCACATCTCTTTCCAATAATCTTCAAAGATTCAATGGAATCTTAGTTCTTTCTATTTGTTAGGCGTGAGGCAACTTAAAAATGTTTAAGACAAGACTGTTTTTCAAGCCTGTAAAAATACCCCTTGAGTTGTGCATGACACTGTAATATCTGTTATGACCACTCTGGACACAAATTTTACCTGAAGTTTGAGAAAGATACAGTAGCATTAAAGTAATAGTCTGTGGCCACAGTGAACATTTAGAGCTATTAATACAGACAGACAAAAATAACGGTATGAAAATCTGTTTTTACACACTGTGCCAGCTAAGGTATTTTTAGTGCTAGTTTAAAGTGTCACAACAACGATAGCATATTTTGATCACTAGAAATAAATTTGTAACTTCATGGTGAAGCTGGCCACTAAAAGCAAGAGCAAACATTCTTTTTTTTTGCAGCCCATGACTTTTCATTGCAAAATCAGATTACCAGTTATTTACAAAAACATTATTTAAAACCTGCTAATTCATTTAAGCCAGATAGACCAACCAGCTTTTCTAATTGTTTTATTTTTGTTGTACATACTAAATATTTCAATGCTATAATGAATGGTATGACATCAAGCACCATCGTTCTGTATGTTGGTACCCAAGCAGTTCTAGTTGTTTGAAGTAAGGATTATATTTGAATTTGCTGGACTCTCTCTATAAAATCCCAAGTGATAATAAGAAGGCACAGTCTTATTAAGTACAAGAACTAAGGGATGGCAAAAAAAGCTCAAGGTGCTGGTTTAAAAGAAAGACAAGGAAATTGTTCTTCATGTAGTTAAGCTGTGGAACTCTTAGTCAAAGACTGCATGCTAAAAATCCACAGAGGCTCTATAAGTACCTGGCTTAAATCATGTAAAAAGATGTGTGGTAGGCTGTTAAGTATGAAAAACACCCATTGAGTCAGAAAGTCCCCAAACTGTAATTTGTTTGAGATGAGCAGAATAGTCTAGGGAGTTATAACTACATAGTTGTGCTTGTATTTCTTTCTAGACCTCCACTGTGGACCACTGTCAGAGAGTCATGATACTGAACTAGATAAACTTCGACTGTGAACAAGCGGCCATTTTGGGTTTCTTATGTATCAGCAATAATCACCTGGCACCAATAGTTCTAGTTTTACTTCTACTTACTTGAGGTAAGACTACTTCAAAAAAGAATAAATCAAACTTCTTAAAATTTAATTATTTACATTACTTAAGATGTCAGATATCAGAATGTTCTTTAAATGTATTGCTGCAAAATTTTTATTTGCATGTAGGTGGCTGAGGAACTACTTGTGACTATTTAATTTTATCCCATCTAATTTCAATTTTTGTTTTTAATTAATTTGCATAATTTCTTGCTGGCTCTTTCTCTCAGATGCATAGATACCTTTCAAATTACTTTTTCCCCAACAATGGAGCTGTAGTTTTGCTTGCTTTGTGAGTCATTCCACAGAAGGTTCATGTCTGTGCAAAGGATAAAGTTTTTATTTTAAAAAGTATATTTAACAACTAGCAATAACAACTATGACAAAGATACCAGAACAAAAGCTTCTCTAGCCACCTTAGTCTGCAAACTTTCTATGGCTGGAATGTCTTTCTTCTATGTAAATGACTGTATTAAGACCTAGGATTTTTTCAAAGCCTTCATTATTTTTGTTATCAGCTAAGAATTAGTCTAAAATTTTAGTGAAATATTCAAGGCTTCAACTACGTTATAGGTTCATATATCCAAAATACAGGCACAAGGAATGATCGTATCACTAATCTGGTATTTAGCACTATAAGTTCCTGATTTCACTGTAGCCTACATTTTCTCTAGACCCTCTCCTCTCAATATGGATATAGGATGTCTATTTTAAAGTCTGAAAAATTCAGCACCCAACACAGGTGTGAATCCTGTCTGTCATTCACAAGCTAGGCATCTCTTCTGCCTAACTCATGTCTAATGCCTGATATAACAAGTGTACTCTGGGCACATCTACTTCCACATAGACATAAACAAGAAGAGAAGGAAGTGATTTGTTTTTGTATGCCAGTACAACTTGGGGTACAGGAGACTTCAGTTTCTATTTCTCGTCTGGAAAGACTACTTTGACTAGAGATTCCGAGATAATTGTTCTAAGTCCCATGACACAAAGTGATGTGTCTCAACATCATACAAAATGTAAGATCACCACAACCACTCCTTCTTCCTCTAGTCCTTTGTGATGCTAGGTACCAAACATCCTCTGAGAGGGGATATGTATGCCTGCCTCCTCTCTTCAACATTTCCTAATCGTTATTAACCACCCACTGATGTGGATCAGCTCAGCACTTCATTGAGTCATAGAATAGTCAGGGTTGGAAAGATCTTCTAGTTCCAACCCCCCTGCCATGGGCAGGGATGCCTCACACTAGACCATGTTGCCCAAGGCTCTGCCAAACCTGGCCTTGAACACTTCCCAGAAATCTGTTCTTTGACTCATCTCTCTTCAGGTACTGGAGTTTATATTCTGCCTTCTGGATCAGCAGCTCTATGCTAGGTATGGTGATGCATGCATCCTCTTCATATATTCACACCTTACTGTCAAATATTACTTCTAGTGATGTCAAGATCATGAACTTCATTCCCTGTTAAAAATTATAGCCCGCGTAGAATGTTTTGCATATTTGATTTTCAATCTTGAGTGTGCTTATTATTTTTCTTGGTCCTGATTCCTGTTTTTCCACATAAAATGGTAAAATGGAGACATGTCTGAAAGAAGCAAAACCCATGTACCACAGAAGATAAGGAATAGCATGCACTGATTTGCAGTAATCTTTTTAAGTTTAGTCAGTTACATTAGGATGCCTTGAGTGCTCTATAGTCGAGACAGATATAGAGCTGAGGTCTCCCACTTCATTAGGAAGTTTCCCACTTCATTCTAGGCTGGCGAGGGGTCTAAAACGCATGTCTTATGAGGAACAGCTGAGGGAACGGGGATTGTTTAGTCTGGAGAAGAGAAGGCTCAGGAGGGACTTCAGAGGGACTTCATTGCTGTCTACAACTACCCAAAAGGAGGATAGAGCAAGGGAGTAGCTGGTCTCTTCTCCCAAGTAACAAGTGATAAAACAAAAGAAAACAGCCTCAAGTTGTGCCAGGGAAGGTTTAGACTGGATATTAGGAAAAATTTCTTCACTGAAATGTTAGTCAGGAGTTGGGACAGGCTTCCCATGGAAATGGTGGAATCACTGTCCCTAGAAGTGTTCAAAAACTGTGTAGATGAGGCCCAGTGACATAGTTTAGTGGTGGACTTGTCAGTCCTGGAGTAATGGTTGGATTTGATGGTCTTAAAAGTCTTTTCCAACCTAGCTGATTCTATGATTTTATGATTAGTAAAGCCAACCCATGACATGAAAAGCAAACAGGAGATGTACTATGAGAAGAATTAAAAAGTGGATTATCTAAAAGAAAATAAAAGAGCATAGGAAGTAAAAGGGCATGGGAAGATGTATCTTCTAAGTCTGCACAGTACACTTTTGTGAGCAGGAAGGCCTCACAATCAGTATCCCAGCTAAATGATGTGTCATGCAGAAAATGTGACTACCATCAGTCCAGGCATGATGAAGAAAGCACCATGTTTCTGGAAATGTTTTGTGGCTTGACTTTGTCATTACAGGGATGCTCTAAATACAATTTCATAGACCCCAGCACAGGAATCATCAGCTACATGGGTAGCTGATGTGCCGTCTGATGTTTTGTGGGTTTTTTTTCAGGAGAAGGTTATTACAGTGACCGGGTCTAGTCTGAGACCTTCAGTCTGGTTCTAAGCCTAATTGTGATTGATAAAGAATGCCACACAATATGACATACTTATACTGCAGGGAAAAAACATGAAAGTTGAGAATCTAGCATCTAGATATAATCTGATTTATCAGTCAAATTTAGTCAATAGGCATTAGCTGATTTTTGTCTGCTTAATAACTCTGCCCCTTTATTTTTCAACTACTATAAAAAATGTAAAAGCTAAACAACTCAAAAGCTTTTACAGTCTTTAGACTCATATCTCAGCCTCACTAGTCTCTGCATCAAATTCTCCCATAAAGTTAAAAGAGGACTTTAGTATTCTGTCTTCAGATGCTTGTTCTTTTGTACTCCCAGATGTGAGAGGATGGGTTCCTGGATGGATTTTCCCTAGTGGGCTTGTTTATCTTTTCTGTATTTTGGCAAGAAATACACTGTGCTTGTTTTTAGCGAGCACCTAGAACACAACATTTCAGTGTCTTCAACTTCCTTCCTATCTTCTTTTTCCTCAATGAAATTATTTATTTATCAATATCCATGCTTACAAAAGAGATATATACTTAAAAAAAAACATTCCAAGAATGAATTTGATCAAAACAGAAATAAAGGAGAATTTTGTATTGACTTTTCAACAGGGATTTGTTTTTCTGAATCCTGCAAAGCAGCATTAAGAGATTTTTTCCTGTATTGTTGAATATATTCACAATTCATCTTTCCAAGACATTATACCTGGTCAATGAAAGAGAATCTTCCATGGTATTCTGTCATGGTTTAAGCTCAGCCGCTAACTCAGAACCACACAGCTTCTTGCTCACATTCATTCTGTAGGGATAGGGAGGAGAATCGAAAGAATGGAACTCGCATGGGTTAAGATAAGAAAAGTCCAGTAACTAAGGTATAACACAAACCACTACTGCTACCATCGATATAATAATGATAATTGAAATAACAAGGGGAGAGAATACAATTGTTCACCACTCCCTGACCAATACCCAGCCTGACCCGAGCAGCAATCTGCCCTTCCAGGTAACTCCCTTCAGTTTATATACACTGGGCACAACATGCTGTGGTATGGAATACCCCTTTGGCTAGTTTGGGTCAGGTGTCTCACCTTCGTCTCAGTTTCCCCTCCTCCCTGGCAGAGCATGAGACTGAAAAAGTCCTTGATCAGAGTAAACATTACTTAGGAACAACTAAAAACATCGGTGTGCTATCAGCGCTGTTCTCAGACTAAAGTCAAAAACACAGCACTGCACCAGCTACTCAGAAGGAGAAAAATGACTGCTACTGCTGAACCCAGGACATATTTTCAGCATTTTAGAATAAATTTTAAAATCATTCAAGACAATTCTAGGAATAGAATAATGAAAAAATTGTTTGTGCTTGAGGAATTTATTGTTCAGGTTGTTGCTTGACAGAGATTTTTTTAAATGAAGTATCTTCAGTCTTCTACAAAAAAAAAAAAAAAAGTAATTAAACAACATGGAGACTCCTGGGAGATATTCATGACAATGCAACATTAAATTCATGTTCCTATTGCTATTACCAAACTATAATAGAACCTGTAATATACAACTTAACAAATTATAGTATAATTTGTTTGCTGGTGGACTCAGAAAGTGAAAATATATTTTCCCTCAGTATTTCTAGTGCCTATTCTTATATTTTAATGAATAATTTCTCTCTAAAGTATTGGCCTTTCATAGGAAATAAGGTAGAAGAAATAACAATGGGGAAAGAATATCAAGCATATCTGTGTGCTATAAATTCCCTAAATAATTTTGTTTTGATTTGTGGGATATTTTTTAATCAGAGTTTTTCCAGATTGGGATTTTTGCACACTATTTTGAAGTGTCATCAGTTGACTGCAATTAAGAAACTGGGGGTGCGGCACGGGTGGTAACTCATGGGTAAAGAAAAGAAGACCATTTACTTTGCTGAAGTTCTGCTTGGAATTAGAAAGCATTTCATTTTCTAGTTACTTTGATTTGGGGATATGCATAAAAAGAGTAATATCCTGAACTATTTCACCACCTCTTTATTTCAATTTCCCTGTGCTAGGTAAGCTGCTCAAAAGTTTAATCTGCCCATTTCTATATGAAGATAGCTTTGGGGTTTATGTGTGTTTAGTCCAGAAGGGTTTTGGCCTACAACTAATACAAATTATTAGTTGTAGCATTAGTCAAACTCTTTATTTCCAAAATAAGTTTGTGATATTAAAATAATTTTTTAACTCAAGTTTAACATTTCAAGTACTTGAAGTTTAATAGTTCAGCCCCAAAGAATTTCAATTGTGTCTGTGAAAAATGAAATTAATAAAAATTTCATACCAAACTAAACACTTCAGAGTATTAGATAACACTGAACTTCTCAAATTTTTCATCAAGACAACTTTTATCATTTTTGTCAATATTTCCAGATTAATAACTGCAGCTGGCTGACCTGCTAAATTGAGTATTGCTAGCAATACCTACAATGATTTCACTGCCAAAGACTATAACTGTAAATGTTTGCAATGTTTTCCTATCAAGCTGCCAGATGACTGCTAGGAAACACACTGGGTTCATTTTCCACTCCTGTTATTTATTTGTTGTGTAAAGAACAATTCATGTCATGCCAGTCTGCATTCAGACTCAGTTTTGTGGTAGATTCTTCTGCAACTCTGTTTTCTGTCAGCTCTAAAACCAGCCTTAGCTAGCACAACATGAGACAGCCTATGCAGCCAGTCTAATATATGGCACCTTGTGAAGGATGAAGGTAGAAGTGATTCTCCATCCTCAGCAGTATCTATGATACATGCCTAGTTCAGACCAACAGGGACCATGGTATCATGTGTCTCAGTAAGGTATCTTTCCTCATTCTCATTCTCTTTCTGCAAATATGACAGTTGTAGGAGACTGTTATATATCCAACAGATAATTGCTACAATGTTCTAAGTTGCCTTGGTCTTGCACAGGCTTGGAGTTGTCAGCATATTGTCACTAAGCTCTTCTTAGTTAACTGTAGCTGACAGCACCTCAGAAACTGTGTATTTTAAGTTTAAGCAGCTTGATATGATAAAGGTTATCACTTTCTTTTCCTGGATAATTACTGTCAGCACTGATAAACATGAATTTTTTTCTCCAGTCCATCAGAAGACCGACAGGAATAAATCACAAACAAGTCTGTTTATAGCTTAATTTTTAAAGTTCCTGGCACTTGCAAAATCGTTTATTGTTTTAATATACACATATGTATACGTTTATATGCATCTTTATCTATTTAAAGCAAAGCTCAGCTTTCACAGTATGAATGAAGACCTTTGATCTGAACAGGAAAAGGAATTCCAAGGACAAGGACCAGAATATTTTTTAACTTTCTGTGCATTTTTTTGTTTGTTTGTTTGTTTTCTATCTATCTATCTATCTATCTATCTATCTATCTATCTATCTATCTATCATCTATCTATCCATCTGTCTGCTTTGAACCTCAAACACTACAGTTCCTATCAGAAACAATCTGCAGGAATTTCTTCCTGTAATGACTGAAGCAGTATAGAAGGAACAGCTAGGCTTAAGCAAGGTGATTGACAAACTTATTTTGTGAGTTACCCTGCTGTTTTCTGTGTGCATTGTTCTATACTATAGAATGTTAAAAATCTTTTTGTGAATTGGCTACAGCTGTTCAGCAACTACAAGCAAAGGGGAACTCCTTAAAGTGGCATATGGAAAAAATACAAGAATTAAACTAGCATAACATCTTGACAGATGATTCTTAGCAGTGCATGGTTGTCACAGCTGATCTTCCAACTTTTCTGTGTCTTCATTAATACAGAGTAGTAAAAACAGTTGCTTTGCAATGGACTCTTTCTTGTGATGTAATGATTAGCTATCTTTGCATTTCTCCTGTGATATTCTAGAGACTCCAGTCTATGTTTTTAAATGTGACTGGTGGTGTGAGGTAACCAAAGTGAAACAGTTTAGAGTGAAAGGCTGAGTATCTGCTATCTGAAAGCTAGACCTTTATGGGTCTTTATATTCTACTTCAGTGGGAGGAACAGATGACTTTCATAGGAGTTGTCAAAGGGTTGGACTGCCAAAAGACTGGTGATGTTACTCCGCAAAAGAAGCAGCAGTCATTCTGGAACCTAGAATGACTGTCTCAGGAACAGCATTCTGCTGTCATGGAGAGCTACATAAAACAAAAAACAATTTACATGATACTGGTGCAGGAGTTTGATGAGTGCCCAGTTGAAGCTGAGAAAGAATAGACACCTTTAGTAATCAAACTCCCAATGAAGAGATGAAAAGGAGATTGAATCAGAATGTTTTACTCACCTCTCAGCCCTCTTGCACTCAGTTCCTGTGGCTTTTATACATATCTTCTGGCAAGAGCATTGCACAGGTCTAAGCTATGATGGGAAAAATCAAATTGATGTCATGGTATTATGACCAGCCACAAATCCATTTAGAGAGTTTTAAATGAAAGATGTTATGCCTGCAGAGCTGGTAAGAAAGATTTTAATAGCTCACTTATTCAAAACAAACAGGTTCCTTTATGATAAATAACATTTAAAGACACCAAAACAAAACCTCAGGAGCCTTTAAAATAATAGGCAAAATACAGAGAAAGAGGAAATCTCTCTTTAAACTTATTTAATTGGGGAAAAAAAGGTAGGGGAGATGGAGGGTGGCACACATTACAGTGGTGACTCATTTAGGAAATACATCTGACAGGAAGGAAGTATGACAGGTTTAGCTTTCAATATTTTAATAGTGCCCAAGAAACTTCAATAAAATGATGTATTGTTCTGGCTTCAGTAGCAGCAGCCATTTTTCTCCTTCCTAGTAGCTGGTGCAGTGCTGTGGTTTTGATTTTAGTCTGGGAAGAGTGCTGATCACACATCAATTTTTTTTAGTTGTTGCTCAGTAATGCTTAGTCTGATAAAGGACTTTTTCAGTTTCGTGCTCTGCCAGGGAGGAGGGGAAGCTGAGGGGAAGCTGAATGGAAGCTGAGACATGACACCTGACCCAAACTAGCCAAAGTGGCATTCCATACCATAGCATGCCATGCTCAGTATATAAAGAGGGGGAGTAAACCGAAAGGCCCAGATCATTGCTTGGGTCAGGCTGGGTGTTGGTCAGGGAGTGGTGAGCAATTGTATTCTCTCTCCTTGTTATTTCCCTTATCACAGAATCATAGAATCATAGAATAGTAAGGGTTGGAAAGGACCTTAAGATCATTTAGTTCCAACCCCACTGACATGGGCAGGGACACCTCACACTAAACCATGCCACCCAAGGCTCTGTCCAACCTGGCCTTGAACACTGCCAGGGATGGAGTCTTCACAGCTTCCTTGGGCAACCCATTCCAGTGCCTCACCATCCTTGCAGTAAAGAACTTCTTCCTTATATCCAGTCTAAACTTCCCATGTTTAAGTTTTAAACCATTAACCCTTGTCCTGTCACTACAGTCTCTAATGAAGAGTCCCTTCCCAGCATCCCTATAGGCCCCCTTCAGATACTGGAAGGCTGCTAGGAGGTCTCCACGCAGCCTTCTCTTCTCCAGGCTGAACAGGCCCAACTTTCTCAGCCTGTCTTCATATGGGAGGTGCTCCAGTCCCCTGATCATCCTCGTGGCCCTCCTCTGGACTTGTTCCAACAGTTCCATGTCCTTTTTATGTTGAGGACACCAGAACTGCACACAATACTTCAAGTGAGGTCTCACAAGAGCAGAGTAAGAGTAGAGGGGCAGGATCACCTCCTTCCACCTGCTGGTCATGCTCCTTTTGATGCAGCCCAGGATACAGTTGGCTTTCTGGGCCGCCGGTTTGTGTTAAGTTTCTCATTGACCAACATCCCCAAGTCCTTCCCTGCAGGGGTGCATTATTATCATTGGTGGTAGCAGTAATAGTTTTGTGTTATACCTTAGTTGCTGGACTGTTCTTATATCAGCCTGTGGGAGTTACATTCTTTCAATTTGCCTCTCCATCCCTCCAGGGGCGGAGGGAGGAAGAACGGGTGCAGTGAGCAAGGAGTTGTGTGGTTCTGAGTTGCCGGCTGGGCTTAAACCATGACACATATTTTTAATAAAACTGGGGAAGAACTTTCTTTAATGCTCTTGCATCCACACTTTTATTTTTTAGGAAGAATTTATAACAAGACATAAAGATCAGCCTGTGCAACTTCTAAAAAAAAATATTTTAATATTTATGCTGTATCCAATCTGTTAGTTTTACCTGCTATGTTTTTATAGTAATCACTGGGTAATAAAGCAATAACTATTGTCTTTGCTCAGAAATGCTCTCTACAGTCACAGAGGAATTAAAAAAAAATAAAGATTAATAGTAGAATTTGCCTCTTAAACATAACGAAATTCATAGGATGCTGCACATATCAAATATTTCACAGCATATTAAGTACTTCTCATCTTCAACTATGAAGAAGCTTGTTCATAGCATTTTTGACATTGTGGAAGGCCAAATTGAGTTCAGGGGCTTCCTTTCCTTTCATAAAATTGGTTATGTTAAAAAAAAGCTTAAAATTCAGAGACCTAATGCAAATCATCTAGCAGAATAATTTAATCAATTCTTTGTTCTGTGGACGTGTACTGAAGGCCATGAAGTTTTCTTGATAAAATAATTAAAATATCTCTGAAAACAGCTGGCCACATATTTCAACTACATGAACACGCAGTTCTCTGACAAGTAAATAACAGTATTTTAAAGGAAATTGAAATTAGCTATTCTCCCTCTACTGTCTCATTTGTACATTTGTGTGATGGGGTTGAGCTGAGATAACCATTCTGAGAGAAAGATCTTCCTATTCCTTTGCCACAGAATATCACGATCTGCAATGATCATATAGTAACTGTTAGACTAGTAAACCTGAATGAAAATTATGAATAGATCTGGCAAACCGAAAGATCTTAAATTTTAAGTCAAGATTTTTGGATCAAAAAGTAAAAAAAAAAAAAACCAAACAAACCAGCCAACCAACCAAACAAAACAAAAACAAAAAAGAAAATTTAAAAATAAATATTTTTTTACCATTGCATATTCAGGAGAATGTGTTATTTTCCTCTTCTGTTTAGTTCCTAGTTTCTTTTGAAATCATGATGCTTTTTCATTTATTTGCAGTATTTTATTTTTTTAGCTTCTTTTTCTGAACACGGTACAGTTGCATTTTGATTTAATTTGTTTTTTTCCACCATTATTGAAATGTATTTGAAATGGCAGATATCATATGACATGTATATAAAAAGGCCAAATCCAAGCCTTATTTTTTCTTATATATTCTATTCAGCTTTTCACTTAAAAGTTCATAAATTCCCATTTATAACAAACACTACTGGGCCTTAATTCCTCAATAATTGAAAACAAACTTAAAATAATATATATAATTCAGAAATTCTGATGCATAAAATTCTTGTGGCAAGCAGTTGTTCTAACGTGTAACTGTTTCCAGTGGGATCACTCAAAGAAGTAAATGATCTGATATACACCTAATGAGTTTACAGTTTGGTTCTAACAGGGGAATAACAAATTGGAATTAATTAAGCAAACTTTTTAAAACTACTGTTTAACTAGCTCTATTGAAAAACAGAAATTATACCGGTTAAAAACAATTACATAGGACTGTAAATTGCATAAACATTTCTCATGGCCTACGGTTGGTCCATTTCTCAGAATTTCTCATTTCACCATGGCTTGTCCGATTTGAGTAAAGCATCTGGAGATCCCATGATGCAAATTAACAGAGAAATCCCCAATATCAGTAGGTACTGGGGAGATGAATGGATTGCAAGCAGTTCTGTGGAGATGACTTCATGACACTGGGAGATGAAAAATTGGACATGAAACAACAGTGTCTGTTTCCAGCCCAGAAAATCAATTGCATACAAAATAGTGTGACCAGGAGGTCATGGGAGGTGATTCTTCCCCTCCGTTCTGCTTTTCTGAGCACTTCATCCATCCAGAAGATGAACCTCTCAAAGCAGGTCCAGCAGAGGACTACAAAAATGGTCAGAGGACTGGAGCACCTCTCATGTGAAGATATGCTGAGAGGGCTCGGGTTGTTCAATCTGGAGAAGAGAAGGCTTCAGGGAGGCCTCATTGTGGCCTTTCAATACTTACAAGGGGCTTATGTATGCATCTAACTAATGTGATGCACTTCAATAACAAGGTCACTTGCCTAATGGATAAAGGAAAGACAGTGAATATCATTTTCTGGATTTTAGGAAGCCTTCTGGACAAGTTGCCCAACTGTGAGATTCGCAAGTACACAGTGCACTAGGTGAAGAACTGGCTGAAGGGCAGGGCAGAAAGTGTAGTGAATGGGGCTCATCCGCTAGTAAGATCCAACTACTTTGGCAATATTGGAATTCAAAGTAGGTTTTATTTTGACTCCTGCGTACTGCTGTTTTGGGTACCAAATGTCGTCTTAAGACACTTGATGGAATTAACCAGGTGGATATTCCAATTGCTATTCACCTTCTGGATAGCAAGAGCTGAGGGTGGGGAAGAGAATAATCAAACAAGACTCTCATATGTCTTTACAGTTGACATCATCATGCGAAATCTTTGAAATTTCAGTTCAACCACCACAGTATGTACCCAATTTTGTGAGAACCAAAGACAAATTTGACAGGAAATATTAAAACTATTCCCAAATTTGTCACTGGGCATAATGGAAACTCTTTCGTTACCAGTAATGTCCTATTGTATCCTGGCAAACATTCGACATTTGTTACTTTAAACCCATCTCATGAGCAGCTCGCTATAAGTAATTAATTTAATTACATGATATAAAGGACACTAGGGAGCTTTGTGTCAACTTTACAAAGTGTAATGGACAATGTCATATGTGACAATGCCTACCAGGAATTGATTCTCAGGGGTCTTGAATGCAATTTACTCATATTTTCAGTAAAAATTAAAAAAATTACAGAGTTAAAAATAACATGAAATGAATGATCTAATTCAAACGGAAAGAGATCTGGTCAGAAACAGCTAATATATCCAGTTATGTTTCTTGATAAACTCAGAAAACATCACAGGTGAAATATCCAAAATAAATGTAGTTGCTCTGTAACCTTCTTTTAGATCGATAAATGCTGTATTCCCACTTAATGTATCACCACCTTTACCAGTGTTGGTTTGTTTTTTTTTTTTAAACCCAGCCTTCTTTATGCTTAGTTTAATTTTATTTTTCCTGCATTTAAGGCATTTCTGTGACATTATACACCTCCCTGCATCTGGCTCTTTTATTTAAAATAAAATGACTAAGATGTGATAGGATGAGTCCAAATTATTTACATATTAGCCTGACAAATGGAGAACAGCATTAGGTGTATAATTTCAATGTCTGCAGGAGCTCTCTAAGGGAATTAGATCAGCTGAGAAATGCACAGGGACTTGGGACAATATGAAAAGAGAGAATTTATTTGTTAACTGTTCTACTGGAAAAATGGGTCTAGAGAAGACAGTAAAGAAATGACTGACCAAAGGAAAGATGGCAGGTCTACCGAAAGGTTTCCATGACAGGTGTGTGACTGCTGGACCAACAGTGGTAAGGACAGTCATCAACGAAGGAATCATAATTAAAATTCAGCCTAAATAATTTCTAGGAAGTTTGAGCTCTAATTATGTGCCAAAATCTTTGCTTGAGTACAGCAGGCTCTCATTGCCCAAAGAGGGTATTTCGCAAGCAGAAACCTTTTTGTACTGCCTTTTTCTCATCCCAAGTGCTCACTTCAGATTCTCATGTGCTCTTATCTCTATCCAGATTCTGGTCAGCTATATACTCCATCCTGTAATTAGGCCATTTACATCTAAATGTATCTTTTGAAAACTATAATCCTCAGAGCACTGCATGGAGGATTATAAACAATATTTAGAAAAAAAAAAACAAAACAAAACAAAGAAAAATTAAAACTGAAACAAAAAAAAAAATCAGGACTTCAAAAACTTCATTTAAAGGTGACATGAATGCATTTCCAGAGGCATGTTGAATTTAGTGACAGTTTAAACTGTTTAAGGAAGTTGCTTTTGAAAGGCAAGATATTTTATTTTTTAGTCTAAACCATTTCTTTATTTATTTCATAGTAACAACAGATGCTTTAAGAAAATTTTAAATAGAAAAAGTATTGGTTTAGATGGAATGAATTACATAGATCAAGGCCCCAGCTATGTTTTATTTTTTTCCCTAGCAGGAAAAAAGTGTTTGACTTCAGTTGACACTGAACAAAGCAGTGCTTTTTTAGTTTGTTCAGGGATCAAAGAATGAATTATTCATTCAGCTGTGTAAGAAACTCTTAAACAAGCTACCTACCTACCCCATCTGGCCTTGAAGAAGTAAATAGAGATATAGGACCTCTTAATTCTATTAGGAACATGTAGAAGGAATGAATCTATAATTCTTTAATAGCCATTGATTGATACAGGATTGAGGATTCTACAAGTCACTGTAAAATTACTGCCACTGTTTTGTTGGCCATTTCAGTATAGGAGGTTTAGAAAACCTTGTGCTTAATCATAATCATATTTGGAAAAAAGAGAAATATTTCAGCAGAAGATCATATTTAGCCTGGTAAGCTATTGTTTCCTAAGCAAAATATTTTGAATATGCTTATACATGACCACATAGCCAGCAGCCTAAAAAAGGGAAAGGGATTTTCATAGTGAAGTAAATTAAAAGGGAGGGGTGTTTTCCTTCTGGGATTCTTACTCCACCCAAAACCCAGAAATGTGAGGACAGACAGATAAGTATGGCTTCTGTTGTTATTTCTCCCTAGGAAAGTCCAAGGCTTCTTCACATTTAAGTGCTTATACTAGACCACAAGACAATATAATGACAATACACTATGATAAGAGCAGAAGATCATCTAGTTATTGCTTTCTTTCTGACTGAGAATACATCAAAACTTGATGTTAGTGGCCTGCAGCAGGAAAGCAGATGCTGAAATACTGCTGACATTGAAAAAGACTGTATTAACATGTAATTTTTTCTCAGTGCTGACATAAATTATATATAAATGATACAATGTAAAAAGGAGATGCAAGGTTTGAGCACATTCATCCTTAAATTCAGTGCAATTTTGCTGTGCATTGACTCATTGCAACTTTCTTCAGTAATCTCTTTCATCGTAAAGAATTGGATATTAAATGAGCAAAGCCAGATCAATTCAGCTTCCTCCATCTGTACTCTGAAAATACCAATGTTTCTGGGGAGCACTGAAAGAAAGCATAGAAAGACTCAGAGACACTCAGTCTCACCATTGCTCCTTTTCTGCCCTGTAGTGTAGGTAGAAATTTGAATTTGGGTTGTGGGAATTGCTTTCAAGTTCTCAGTTCTTTATTCTTCCATGTCAGTGTTCACAAGGAGAGTAAAAACTGTAGAGGCAAACCATAAAGCCCTTAATATCTGCAATCAGATTAATCAAATGACAAGGGGGTTCAGAATGGGCTGCAAGCTGAACAAAGAAGAGGCAAATTCCAATAACCCGTATCAGAAACAGATATGCCACCAAGAAAGGAAAGGAATTTATGTTCTGTTTTAAAGACACTAATTTTCTAAACTGATGTCAAAGAACTAATTGGAGCTTGTAATTTCTGGGTGATTTGAAAAATAGACCCAATATTTTATGTGGTGTGGGGGTAAAAAGAAGGCAAAATATGTGAGCTGAAAGCATAGCTTTTATTAAAATGAAGTATGTTACTTCTCCCCATTCATTCCACATATAGCGTGTTCATTCTCTGGAATTTAGATGGTTTCTTCCTACTGGAACTTTAGCCTTTACTAATTGATAAAAGCTGCAAATGGTCTGTCTCCTGAACTGCAGAAATACACAAACATCAATGGATACTTAAATACAGTCTACATAAAATTCAAGAAGTATAATTCTTAGGGGATTGCACTAGTTTAGGGCAAGCAGAGTGATTGTGTCTGGTTGTGAGTCCACCTCTTCTCTTCTGTGACCTATAGCAAAGGCAGGGTAAGAAAGTGGCATCAAATTGAAGCAATTATGTCTGATCTGAGTTGATAGTGGCTGTTGCATTCCAGGGAGAACAGTTGTGCAGGTCTGGCAAGTAGGAGGCAGAAACAAGTTAGAAGATGCCTGAGGGAAAGAGGAGAGTTAAAAATGCCTGGGAGAGCTAAAAATGTCTCCCTGCCATTCCAGTGACATTATCTAACATATGAAAAATACCCATATGTGCAAGTGTTCTTCATTATTCAATTATCACAGGATGCTAAACAAAGTCATACTGCAAACCCTGCTTTCATATTTCCTCACCTTTTGTCCTTTTTTGCTCTGCAGCTTTGCCATCATGTTGCTGTAGGTGTAGGCTGGACTGAGCATTTAGCTGCATGCAGAAAGAAAGTTCTCAGGTTTTATGACAGTTTAAAGGATTTTAAATTGCTGTAAAAACAGTGCTGGAGTGGTCTGCCAATACTCCTTTTCTTGGGTATACAAATATTTTTATGTTTGTTTATAAGGAGATGGAGTTCACATTAGGGAGAAGCTATCTGCCTACAGAATTTTTACTAAACCCCATTTTCTTTATGTTGTTCATGATTCTATGATTCTATGACCTCATTTCTTAGTGTCTGTTGTCTATGGCCTGTCCAACGACACTAGGAAAATGTGATCCATGGTAACAGCTGATAACTGAGATATAGCATTTCCTGAAAATACTAATTTATTTAGACTTATTTCCAAAATCATATATGAGATGGGTAGGGATAAACATGACATAGGAAGTTAACTAAAACACCAGAGCAAGAATCTGTATGTCTGCCCATATCTTCTAAGGACTCCAACGATTTGTTACAAATATACCATACTGTAGAGGTTGCTTCTTCCCTGAGCAGTAAATGCGAAACTTTTAAAGACCTATAATACACTCTGCTCAAGGCTTTGTTCTGTTTTTGAAGAATTGTTTTATTTATGCATTGCTGCCAATTCTGCGGTGTCAAGGATCATGCACCAGGATAACAAACTATGAATGGGTTTTTTTAAATTCATTATTTGTAAGCCAAGTAATAAATGTTGTGTCCTTTTAATTTCTTTCTGATCTTTGATACTTTTTGCTATCATGTCAGTCTCCAGAATATCTTGCAAGGAAATTTCAACTTTCAGCTTTTCATGCTGCTTTTATTACTTACATATTCAAGCCATGAGAAGAAAATAAAGCATGGGCAATACAATATTAATATTTAGCAAAAGAAATCAACCTATGTTAACATTAGAATACTGTTTCTTCAGATTAATACTCATCTTACTCTCCTGTTCAAGACACCAGGCTTCCAACTATCATAGCAAAACAAGCAGTGTATGATTTGTTCTAGAAAGATGTGTTTGAACTATTTATAAATTGAACCCCATAATGCAGTAAGTCATAAGGCATTTACGTTGATTTTTCAGGGAATACTTCCAGTTGTGATGGAAGAAAATCTGCTATTTCAGTATGATGATATAATACATGATTGTAACAGCCTGTTTCAATTTCAAATTAGCTACTGAAGAAATACTGAGCAAAAATAGAATATACAAAACATGAATATTAGAAATTTAAATTTAACTGACATTGCATGCCAAACTTTCTGTCAGAATAACATATTTTAATTTTCTAAAAATTATAAGTTTTGTTTTGTAGAATTTTAATTTAAGGTGACATAGAAGCAATCCCACAAATGGGTTCACCTTCGCCTGAAGTAAGAATAACCCAGACTGTATTCCACAGCATTATTTTATGTGCACTACAGGAACTTTATTCCCTGCTACAGTAAATAAAATTTCTGACTGGGTAGGACCAGCCCTGTTGGCAGATGCTCTAGTGTTGACTAACCAGGTGACTTTTGCTAAATGTGTATATCTCAATATTTGAAGGTCCCACCACCCACTGCTGTCAGTGTAGTCTCTAAAAGTCCACCATATTGTTAAATTTTCTTGGAGGCTGATGTATGATAGGGGATGGAACTTGATGCAGTGCTCTTTGACCCAGGTATTTCTGAGGTTGTTTCAGAAATGAGTTCTGTCGTCTGATTCAATTTTTTCTGGGGTACCATCATCACGAGACTTGCTTTTCAGTCCTAGGATAGTGTTCTAGATGGTGGCATAAGGCACTGGATATGTTTCCAGTCATCTGCTGTTTGCTTCCGCCGTTGTAAGAACATGGCATTTGCCTTGGCAGGTTTATGGGAATGTGATATGGTCAGTCCTTATGTTTATATTTCAGTCATCTTCTTACATACCTAAGAGGATTTAACAGCTTGGCTCACTTAATTGCAGCACATTTACATTCATGAATAACTTGTGCAATAGTGTCCATGGCTAAGTCCACCCCTCAATCACAAGCCCACCTGTATGTTCCATCTCTTCCTTGATGGCTTGAAGCTATAAATGATTCACCCTTATGTTGACAATCCAGATCCACCTGAGCCATTTCAATCTTAGCAGACTGATCTATCCACTAGTTGTTTTGATGTTCTTAACAGCCTGACTCCTGGGTACATGAACATCTATGTGACGTACCTTTCACAACTAGGTTCTTCACAAGAGGAGCCAAACAAAATGTTGTAAGACACATGTCGTGGTTTAAACCCAGTCAGGTAATTCGTTCGCTCACTTCCCCCCCTTTTCTTGCCCTCCCCCTGCTCTCGGAGGGACGGAGAGGAGAATCGAAAAGAATGCAACTCCCACGGGTTGAGATAAGAACAGTTTAGTAACTAAGGTATAACACAAATCACTACTGCTACCACCAATGATAATAATGATAAAGGAAATAACAAGGGAAGAGAATACATCATCTCACCACCAGCCGACCGATAACTCGCCCCCCAGGCCCGACCAAGCTCCGACCGATACCTCCTCCAACCCTGCAGTCCCCCAGCCCTTCCGGCTAACTCCCAGTTAACCCTCACCCCGGGCATGACGTGCTGTGGTATGGAATACCTCTTTGGTCAGTTTGGGTCAGGTGTCCTGTCTCTGCTTCCTCCTGGCTCCCCCTCCTCCCTGGCAGAGCATGAGGCTCACAAAGTCCTTGGCCAAACCAAAACATCCTTCTTATCAGCTCTGTTCCCGAGCTGAAAGTCAAAACACTGCACTACACCAGCTACCAAGAAGGGGAAAAATGACTGCTACTGCTGAACCCAGGACAACACAGTAAAAGTTGTCAAGGGTTGCTGGCTTCTGTTCTCTCTGATTCCTTTTGTAAAAACACCCCTGTTTCTTCTTGCCAAAGAAATAACATCTTAAATGCTCAGGTTCTGGTTAGCCTCATCCTAATCTTATTAGAATGTTTTGAATAACAGAAGGGAAATTGAATTTGGTCAGAAGTAGAAAATATGAAAAACTGTAGGCATCCTGATAATTGTTTAAACAAATTATGTAAATAAATAAATGTGAAAAATACATTTTCAACATGAGATTGTTAGAATAGATTTAGAAACTCAACTATCTGAAAAAAACAGCTCTACATTTTTTAATTTAAATCTCATTAAGCTCCACCACTGTTCATTATCAATAAAATTTTACAATGCAGCACATCCTACATGTTTTATACAGCATCAGAACCTTCATTTCTTCTTACCTGACAGGTTCCCAACGCAGAGAAGCCAGGATGTTTCCATGAGATGTGTCCTTCTTGTGTAACTTGATATTCAGTATTGGATAATCATGAAATGGAATATTAAACAAAATACACCATAGATCTTGGCAAAGCTGGAGAGCTTCATCTGAATCCTTTGATTATACATACCCTTGTTTTTTTTCTCAAATGCACCAAATTAGAAAGCAAAGCATCACCATTTATATCACTGGCAGAACAGCTCTCCTTGTCTCAGTCACGAAGCCATTGAAGCCACAGTCACTGAAGCAGCTGAAGTCATGGTCATGACACAATTAGGTAATGATGTTTCAACACACAGTCAACACAACTGTTAGTCACAGGATGCTACTAAATCTTAATTTCCAGTAGCTAAAATAAAAAGCATATAGCTTTGAATGTTTCCCAAAGAATTAAATTAATTTTTCTAAGGGAAAGTTTTCTGTTGGATGGTTTTGATCATTCTTTGTATGTTATTTTGTTTTGATTTTAACCAACACATACTCAGCATGTGCACATCTGCAGGTGCAGATTTTTTGCCTCATGCATATTTCATAAAGAACCAGCACAGAAATGAAGAAATACTGTTTTTTCTGAGTCACTCTGAGGCCACATATTTGTTTAATTTTAGTACAATTCCCCCATTCGAGAAAGTACTCTCAATGAAAGCTAACAAGGATTTGAGAACATGACTGAGGTATTTAGATACAAGCATATAAACAGATCATAAACTCACTGGCTCTTTTCTAATAAATTTAACAGATAGCAGTTATTTGAACATATGAAATTGTCATGACACCTTATATTGGATCCCCTTTTAAATATAACATTTTTGTCATAGATTCAGTTTCCAGTCTTCTCCTTCTAATAATCTCAATTCAACAAACTGATGAAATACATGAGTAACCTATGTTGTCATCTGGACATTAAGAAAGCAACAAAGCAGTCAGTGGATATCAGTCAGGATATTTCTAAAAAAAACTGAGGCACAATCCCTGTAAGTATTTAAAAGAGGTGTAGGCATAACTTGTTTCTTCTTATGAGATCGAGATCATCTATGGTTCAGGACCATCTTAAAAATCTGATTGTGCACAAGTCCATGGGACCTGATGAAATCCATCTGCAGGTCCCGAAGGAGACGGCAAATGAAGTTGCTAAGCTGCTGGCCATCATATTTGAGAAATGGCAATCAAGTGAAGTTCCTGATGACTGGATAAAGGGAAATATAACCCCCATTTTCAAGAAGGGGAAAATGGATGACCCGGGGAATTACAGACCAGTCAGTGTCACCTCTGTGCCTGGCAAAATCTTGGAGCAGATTCTCCTGGAAGGAATGCTAAGACACATGAAAAACAACAAGGTGCTTGGTGACAGCCAGCATGGTTTCAATAATGGGAAATCCTGCTCAGCCAATTTGGTGGCCTTCTATGATGGAGCTTCGGAACTGACGGACAGGGGTAGAGCACCTGATGTCATCTACCTGGACTTGTGCAAAGCATTCCACACTGTCCTACATGACATCCTTGTCTCTAAATTGGAGAGGCATCAATTTGATGGATGGACCACTCGGTGGATAAAGAACTGGCTGGATGGCCACACGCAAAGAGTTGTGATCAATGGCTCGATGTCCAGCTGGAGACCAGTAACAAGTGGTGTCCCTCAGGGATCCGTGTTGGGGCCGGTCTTGTTTAACATCTTTGTCGCTGACATGGACAGTGGGATTGAGTGCGCCCTCAGCAAGTTTGCTTATGACACCAAGCTGTGTGGTTTGGTTGATACGCTGGAGGGAAGGAATGCCATCCAGACACGCTTGTGAGGTGGGCTGATGCCAGCCTCATGAAATTTAACCATGCCAAGTGCAAGGTCCTACACCTGGGTCGGAGCAATCCCAGGCACAGCTACAGGTTGGGCAGAGAAGAGATTCAGAGCAGCCCTGCGGAGAAGGACTTGGGAGTGCTGGTCGATGAGAAAATGAACATGAGCCGGCTTCAGTGTGCGCTTGCAGCCCAGAAAGCCAACCATATCCTAGGGTGCATCAAAAGGAGCGTGACCAGCAGGTCAAAAGGAGGTGATCCTGCCCCTCTACTCTGCTCTTGTGAGACCTCACCTGGAGTATTGTGTGCAGTTCTGGTGTCCTCAACATAAAAAGGACATGGAACTGTTGGAACAAGTCCAGAGGAGGACCATGGGGAGGATCAGGGGACTGGAGCACCTCCCATATGAAGACAGGCTGATAAAGTTGGGGCTGTTCAGCCTGGAGAAGAGAAGGCTGCGTGGAGACCTCATAGCAGCCGTCCAGTATCTGAAGGGGAGCTATAGGGATGTTGGGGAGGGACTGTTCATTAGGGACTGTAGTGACAGCACAAGGGGTTATGGTTTAAAACTTAAACAGGGGAAGTTTAGGTTGGATATAAGGAGGAAATTCTTTCCTGTGAGGGTGGCGAGGCACTGGAATAGGTTGCCCAGGGAGGTTGTGAATGCTCATTCCCTGGCAGTGTTCAAGACCAGGTTGGACGAAGCCTTGGGTGGCATGGTTTAGCGTAAGGTGTCCCTGCCCACGGCAGAGGGTTGGAACTAGATAATCTTAAGGTCCTTTCCAACCCTAACTATTCTATGATTCTATGAGTCTTGACAGCAAATATATATGTAAGTACTCCACTGTTGTTAAGCAAAGAATGTTCACAGATAATTCAATTGCTATTTAATATTTCTTTTAAAATAGAACAAGTTTATTCAGAACTGTAGTTAAAGCTGTTCAAAACTTTAAACCCAGAGTTGATTCTTTCACTTTTTTGTTGTATAGCCCAAGTGTGTATTAAAATATCACACTTGGGAAAATACATTTGGTAGATGTGTTATGAGAATGTGAAAATTAATTACTGGAGAAAGAAAGTATCATACCTGAAATCATAGAAGTTGGAGAATTCTTAACCAGAAATTATCCTTTATTCCATTTTTAAAAAATTGTAGATGGTTCATTGTATTTTAGTATACTTTTCAATTCTGAGAACTTTTCTCTGGGATAGAACTGAAAAATCTCCTATCTATCTGAATTCACATATTTTAGTGTACTTTTTCAAAAAAAAACCACTAAATTGAATGTGAAATTACTATCCTGGATCTAATTTGGGGAGAAGTTCAGGGAGATAAGAAGCAAAGATTCTGGAAGAATATATTGTCCCTATTTAGTCAAAACTATCTGTTTCTGAAATCCTTCATTTTCAGAATGCCCTGCTCTTCCAGGACTATAGAGGAGGAACACTTTTTGCCATTCTTGTGCACAATTCCTGCTCCCATCCCACAGCCTCAGTGTTACACCTGCTTCCACTGCCCTGTCTGTCCCAGCAAGACCCCTGGTCCAGCTGCCCATGTCCATATTCTGTCTGCCTACTGTGAAAGCTCAAGCACAGACCCAGATGAGTGAACCTCAGATCTCCCTATGCAAGAGGCAGAGCTTGAACTACCAAGTAGGCAATGTGGACAGTCAGGAATTTTTTCATTACAAAATCTGGCAGGTCCTGATATGCTTAGGAATAGTGTTTGCTTCTTCATGGGTTAACATGCATTGATGTCATATTTTCAACAGGTTGTTTTTTTTTTTTTAATTCTAGCTCTGCAATCAATATTTTCAATAGCATACAAGTTTAAGTGTTATTTTTTTTCTTGCTCCATATATCAACATTTTTATTTATATATTTCTGTTCTGTTTTCTCAAAAAAGAAAATCCCAGTGAAATGAAAAATTTCAATAAATACACACCACCTGGAATGACATTTGCAGGAATAGTATTGAAATACAAACTGAACATTTGAGATTAATACCTACATTATAAACCCAAGATCTGAAACTCCTCATGATGTAACTTAAAAAATTTTAAGAATGAGACTTAAAGAATTAATGAAAAAAAAATATAAAAAAAAAACTTTATATTTTGTTGCAAGTTTTGGCAACCATAGTAGTTAAACAGTAAAAGATTGGTCAAATGGAAGGACATCAGTAGCTTATGTATATAACAGGATAGCTGAACCGTATCATGGATCTACTTGGGTAACTGTCCTGGGTTAAGCAGTAGCAGTTTTTCTCCTTCTTAGTAGCTGGTGCAGTGCTGTGGTTTTGAATTTCAGCCTGGGAACAGCATTGATAACACTGATGTTTTAGTTGCTGCTCAGTAATGTTTACTCTGACCAAGTACTTTCTGAGTCTCATGCTCTGCCAGGGAGGAGGGGAAGCTGGGAGGAAGTAGAGACAGGTCACCTGACCCAAACTGTGGCATTTCACGGCACGGACTCAAGCTGATGCAGAGACTCAAATCCCCATTTATTACCACCAAGCCCTTTTTATCCCCTTGTTTGGTACATTCCCAACCTGCACATGCATACAACATTCAGTCTCAGTGGACACTGTGAAACTCTCCAGGTAAATAGTCCAATCATAATGCTGCAGACCCTCTCACAACCCCCACATCCGTCCAACTGAGATTCCTGCCACAACTACATTCTCTTGTCCTACAAGTCCATCCTCCTAAGGTTTGCTTGTTTATCTTCCCTGTCCTTCAATGTTCCAACTAATCGCCCCAGGGCTTGTCAAGCACCAAGGCCTCAGAGCTCCTTCCCAAACTGTTTTCCATGCAAATCTTATCGCCTTCACTCCCCACACCAAACTAGCCAAAGAGGTATTCCATACCACAGCACGTCATGGCCACTACATCAACTGGGGGCAGTTACCCGGAAGGGTTACATCACTGCTCAGGTCAAGCTGGGTATCAGTCGGCGGGTGGTGAGCAGTTTTATTCTCTCCCCTTGTTATTTCCCTTATCATTATTATTACTGGTGGTAGCAGTGGTGGTTTTGTGTTATACCTTAGTTACTGGACTGTTCTTACCTCAACCCGCTGGAATTACATTCTTTCAATTCTTCTCCCTATCCCTCCAGGAGTCGGGGGATGTAGGAGGTGAGAGTGAGCAAGCGGCTGCATGGTTCTGGGTTGCCAGCTGGGCTTAAACCATGACAGTTCTTTTTGGCACCCAAGATGGGGCACAAAGGGTTGAGATAAAGACAGATCTGACTGGAGCGTGTCTAATTGTATTTGTGATAAGTGTTCATTGTTTTGGATTAATAGTCAGTTGTCACAATGCTGATTTATTGGCTCTCGAAGTTGTTGCTCTTTATCTCACAGTTCCAGCATGTCGTACTTTACTTACAGCGTGTATTTGCTGTATTAGTGTTTTTCACATGTGGGGCTTGGGCTAAGGTTCTTGTTACATTGTACTTTACAGTAATGACTTTTAATACAATAGAATCGTTGATCATGAAACTGATCTGGTTTGCGTTCCCAGTGTCATCACCACCTCTATACTTTTGGAGGTATATAATAGAAGTGTTTAGCAATTACACATCTTTTTTCCCTTCCTCGGGTGGTCAACCTATGAAGGAGACATTCCCTTACCTTCCCAGCCCCCCCCCCCAAGACCATTTACAGCATCATTTGAGATTTCTGAAGGTTTTTGATTGTCATTTGAGTACCCTTGGGACCTGCCTGCTGATCGTGATGGGGATCACCATGTTGGCACACATACAGAGTGTGTTTTACCCACAACCATTTTGTCTGATCTCAAAAGTTAAGCAGAGTAGAGTTTGGGTCTTGTCTGGGGCTAGGCAATGATATGGGAGGACCAGGAGATTTTCCCTGAGGCTGGACAGTCATGAATGGTGGGGGGGGGGGGGGGAGGGGGTTGGTATGGGCAAGTATCTAGGCCAGTGGGCCCCTCCAGTGCTTTGGAACTTCACCACTGAACAAGTGCAAAATCCAGAAAAATTAGTAAAACACTTAAATGAGGTGTGTTGTCATCCTGGTCATACCAGAGGGGGACAAATCGTGGCAACGTCCTGAGGCTTGGCCTATTCTTACAGAGCCCTGTTCAACACTATCCAGCACCTTCAAGGGGAAAAAAATATCTTTGGATCTGATGGCAAAGAAACCAACAATGCAGCTACTTCAACTCCAAATACAGCAGCTATACCAACCCTAGTGAAAAGTACAGCAGCTACTCAAACTCCGACTGCAACAAACAGCACAGCTACTCCAACTCCAATCACAGCAGCTACACCAACCCCAGTGACAAGTGCAGCAGCTACTCAAACTCTGACCGCAACACACAGTGCAGCTACTCCAGCTCCAAGCACAGAAGCTACACCAGCCCCAGTGACAAGTACAGCAGCTACCCAAACCCCGACAACAGATACTACTGCAGCCACTCCGACCACAGTGATAATCACTACAGCTAAACCAGAGGACCAGTCCGTGCTGATATTGGTTGCCCCTGTATGCAAGGGGAAAAGCAGAAAAGAGGGAAGAAAAATGAAGCAAGATGAAGAAACAACGTACTCGTCACCTGGAACAGCATGTGACCAGGATTTATTGGTATGTGAATCAGAGGAAGAAGAGGTGCTTCTTGAGGTCTGACCACAGACCTCAACCAAGCTACGGAATATGTGAAAAGATTTTACCTCTCAACCAGGGGAGCACATCATCACCTGGTTCCTCAGATGCTGGGACAATGGGGCTGAGGGTCACAAAGGTAGAGGCGCCAAGCAGCTGGGATCTCTTGCTAGGGAAGGGGGAATTGACAAAGCAATTGCAAAAGAGAAACAGTCCCTCAGCCTTTGGAGGCAGCTCTTGGCAGCTGTGAAAGAAATGTTTCCATACAAGGACAATGTTATGAGTCGTTCAGCCAAGTGGACTACTCTAGAGAAAGGCATCCGGTCTTTGAGAGAATCAGCCATTGTAAAGATGATATATCTCAAGCTGGATGCCAGGAAAGGACCCATAGATCCAGATGAAGTTGAATGTACATGACCCATATGGCGGAAATTTACACAGAATGTACCGTCATCATGTGCCCACTCATTGGCAGCAATAACCTGGAATGATACAGCACCACCAACAGCGGATGAAATGATTCGTCAACGCCGAGAGTTCAGAGACAATCTCACCCCTGTACCTGTACCCCAAGTGTACCAAAACACATCTCAGCTATTAATAAAAGGTGTCCTACTGCTCGAGAGAGAAGATATAGGAGGTATACGCCACGGGCCACCCTATGGTTTTAGCTGTGGGATCACAGAGAAGACATAAGGAAGTGGGATGGAAAACCTACCTCAGCTCTGGAGGAATGGGTGTGTGAATGGAAGAGGAGAACAAAGGTCAAGGCTGATCATTGCATAAAGCTGCGGCTTCAGACTCTGGTGAGCAGGTTCCCAGATGGAGTGGAAGAGATGATTTTACTCCAGCTCCTGTGATAAAGAAGACTAATTCCTTTCTACAAGACCTAAGTGTCCAGCATTGTGATGACTACTAGAGAGGATCTGCCTCCAGCCAGGTGGAGGTAGGGGACAATCAGATTTACTGGACTGTGTGGATCAGATGGCCTGGCACATCAGTCCCACAGAAGTATAAGGCTCTAGTAGATGCCGGTGCACATTGTACCCTGATGCCATCAAGCTGTCAAGGAGTGGAACCCATCTATATTTCTGGAGTAACAGGAGGATGCCAAAAGTTGACTGTACTGGAAGCTGAAATCAGCCTGACTGGGAGGGAATGGCAAAAGCACCCTATTGTGACTGGTCCAGAGGCTCCATGCATCCTCAAGAGAGGGTACTTCAAAGACCCAAAAGGGTACCGGTGGGCTTTTGGTATTGCTGCTTTGGAGACGAGGAAATTGAGCAGCTGTCCACCTTGCCTGGTCTCTCAGAAGATCCCTCTGCTGTGGGGTTGCTGAAAGTTGAAGAACAACAAGTGCCAATTGCTACCACAACAGTGCACCGGCAGCAATATCGCACCAACCGAGACTCCCTGATTCCCATCCATCAGCTGATCCGTAGACTGGAGAGTCAGGGGGTGATCAGCAGGACCCGCTCACCCTTTAATAGCCCCATATGGCCAGTGAGAAAGTCTAATGGAGAATGGAGACTAACAGTAGACTATCGTGGCCTGAATGAAGTCACACCACCACTGAATGCTGCCATACCAGACATGCTAGAACTTCAGTATGAACTAGAGTCAAAGGCAGCCAAGTGGTATGCCACGATTGATATTGCCAATGCATTTTTTTCAATTCCTTCGGCAGCAGAGTGCAGGCCACAGTTTGCTTTTACTTGGAGGGGTGTCCAGTTTACTTGGAACCGACTGCCCCAGGGGTGGAAACACAGCCCTACCATTTGCCATGGACTGATCCAGACTGCACTGGAACAGGGGCAAGCTCCAGAACACCTGCAATACATTGATGACGTTATTATTGTGTGGGGCGATACAGCGGAAGAAGTCTTTGAGAAAGGGAGGAAAATAATCCAAATCCTGCTGAAAGCCGGTTTTGCCATAAAACAGAGTAAGGTCAAGGGACCTGGTATGGAGGATGATGACTGAAGTACAAATATGGGGAGGCCTGGCAGATTGATTATATCACACTGCCACCAACCCACCAAGTGCTTACCATGGTGGAAGCAACCACCGGGTGACTGGAAACATATGCTGTGCCCCATGCCGCTGCCCGGAACACTCTCCTGGGCCTTGAGAAACAGATTTTGTGGCGACACGGCACCCCAGAGAGAATTGAGTCAGACAATGGGACTCATTTCTGGAACAACCTTATAGACACCTGGGCCAAAGAGCATGGCATTGAGTGGGTATATCACATCCCCCACCATGCACCAGCCTCTGGGAAAATCGAACAGTACAATGGGCTGTTAAAAACTACACTGAGAGCAATGGGTGGTAGGACTTTAAAACATTAGGATACACATTTACCAAAAGCCACCTGGTTGATCAACACCAGAGGATCTGGCAATAGGGCTGACCCAGCCCAGTCAGAACTTCTACATACTGTAGAAGGGGATAAAGTTCCTGTGGTGCACATAAAGAATTTGCTGGGGAAGACAGTCTGGGTTATTCCTGCTTCAGGTAAAGACAAACCCACTCGTGGGATTGCTTTTGCTCAGGGACCTGGATGTACTTGGTGGGTAATGCGAGAAGATGGGGAAGTCCGATGTGTACCTCAAGGGGATTTGATTTTAGGGGAAAACAGCCAATGAACTGTGTGCTTTTGCCAGCTATATAGCAGTTTTATAGCCCACCAACTAGATGTCTTCAGGTCACCAGCCACTGGCCCTGACTTCCCCCCAATGATCATCCCAACAAAGAATGAACTTTGATGAAACCAAAAGAGTTCTGCAGTACCACCAGCAGGCAACAATCCAATACTGCACACAGCCTTTCCTTCTCTGAAAGACTGTTACAAGAGATGGAGCCTGACCTCACAGACCAGATGAACTCAGCAGCTTTATAGGGATTGGTCCATGCAGTAAGGAATGATTTCTGTGTGTGTGTGTGTGCGTGGATGTATATATATAGAGAGAGTGATGGTATATTTAAAATGTGAGATCTCAGCATGACGTGAATGGTATGGAATAAGGGGTGGATACTGTCCTGGGTTCAGCACTAGCAGTCATTTTTCTCCATCTTAGTAGCTGGTGCAGTGCTGTGGTTTTGACTTTCAGCCTGGAAACAGCACTGATAACACCGATGTTTTTAGTTGTTGCTCAGTAATGTTTACTCTGACCAAGGACTTTCTGAGTCTCATGCTCTGCCAGGGAGGAGGGGAAGCCGGGAGGAAGCAGAGACAGGACACTTGACCCAAACTAGCCAAAGATGTATTCCATACCACAGCACGTCATGCCCACTATATAAACCAAGGGCAGTTACCTGGAAGGGCTAGATTACTGTTTTGGTCGGGCTGGGTATCGGTTGGCGGGTGGTGAGCAGTTTTATTCTCTTCCCCTGTTATTTCCCTTTTCATCGTTATTATTGGTGGTAGCAGTAGTGGTTTTGTGTTATACCTTAGTCACTGGACTGTTCTTATCTCAACCTGTGGGAGTTATATTCTTTTGATTTTCCTCCCCATCCCTCCTGAGCGGGGGTAGGAAGGGAGGGCAGTGAGCGAGCAGCTGTGTGTTTCTGAGTTACCAGCTGGCATAAACCACAACAGTAACACAACACATATACTTTTCTAATCCCCAGGACTGGTCATGGATATATACCACACTGAATTTCCAAGAATTTTGTTTATTTTTGCTTAATTGATAAACAGCAAAAAATGAGTTTGAGGCTGAAACTGGCATTTTAATCACTGTTTCCAATTTGGGTTACGGGATAAAGGGCCTAACAGAATGGGACATTGGATAGAGGGCCTACAGAACAGGAAGGAACTGAACATTGTCACACAAAGAGTCATCCTGGTATGGAGAGTATGGCAACTCTAAACTGATTCTTGGCTTCAGGATTCCCTAATCACAGCTGCCCCACCTTACCATGGCCCCTGCATTTCACTCTATGTCCTAGCTACATGTATATGCGTATGTATGTGAGCCTGGAAGTGAAGAGAAGAAGCATGGCATAAAGAAATCTGTGCCATCTTAAGGTTTTTTGAGGAGTCCATCCTATATGGCAGATTCTCTCTTTACTAGAGGAAGCTACAGCTGCTCTGCAGACTCAGCAGAACAGTTGCAAAATAAATAAGAACAGCAGTCATGAAAACTGGATTTATACAGATTCCTATTTCTACTCAGATAAGCCAGTGGCAGCACCAGTGGAAATTGCTGGCACCCTCAACTGGATAAACTCTGAAAAGTCTCTCAGATGACACAGTGAAATGCAGTGGAACCCATGACAGTCCTTCAGAAAAGTAAGAAAGATCTTCTGAAGATACTGAAAGTCAGGTTCTGACAAATGGCTCACATATCACCAAGAGCTCTTTTTTACTAACAGCTAAAAATTCAGACCTTGTATTCAGAGGCATGCACAGAATCTTATAGAACAGACATAACAAGACAGAGGCAAACTTTTGATATCGTTCAGCAAAGATAGGAAATCCTATGAATTACCTTGAAGAATGTCCCTGATTTAATATGCTGCTTGCTTTTAACAAGGAGCTGATATCCACACCCTGGCATAAATAAATACCATTATTTCAGTGAGTTCACTTTTCATTTTTAGGAATTTAATAATTTAAAATAAATCTTTGGAGGTTGATTTTTCCCGTATTCATTTATTATCATAATTTTGAAGAAAGCATTTAAGATGAAGACATGTCTCTGAGTTACATGCATAGGATCTAACAATATCTACTAATCTTATCTACAAATCATATAGTGTCTCAAATATACCTTCTTTATTTTGACAAATGGGAATACTATGTATTTCTGTAAATGCGGACATCAAATACTGAGTACCATTTCTAGAGTTTCCAATCCATTTTGTTGTTGCTAATAAGATTTTAGTTCCTAAAGTTTCTTTGGTGAAAACACTTTCCACTTTCTTCAAGTGCTAGAAAATACTATTTATGTTATCCCATTTTAAAGTATTGTGTAGTATTTTATCTGGAAAAGAAACCTCAAAATCTGTTTCATATTTATGTAAGTCACATTTTCAAATGCTAACAATGTGCTACTTAGTCTCTCATGTTTCCCTTTCTAGAATAAAATCATTGCAGTCTTGTTCTATAACTTCAGCAACATTTTTATTTAAAAAGAGCACTTTTCCCATAAGTTCTCTTGGAAAAAAAAAAAAAAGAAATAATGTAACGATTATGTATGCCAAGCCTTCACTATCCTGAACAGTGGCTTTCAAGTATTGAAAGAAGCCTATAGTTTATTTTTTCTTCTATTCGCTTGTTAATATATTTTTCAACATCAAACTTATTCATTTACTCTTTAAAAATATCATGGATAGGACTCAATTCACCTAGTTTTAGACATTTCTGTTGCAGATATCCATGGGAAGTACTTAGTTCAAGTACTTTAAACAAAGAGAAAACAGCATATTTAGAATCATAGAATGGTTTGGGTTGGAAGGGACCTTTAAAGATCATCTACTTCCAACCCCCCTGCCATGAACAGTGACATCTTCCACTAAATCAGATCACTCAAAACCCCATTCAAACTGGCCTGGAACACCTCCAATGATGAGAAAGCTGTAGATGTGCAACTTCTCTGGGCAACCTGTTCTAGTGCCTCACGACCCTTATCCTTAAAGATATTTTTACTTATATCCAATCTAAACCTACCTTCTTTCAGTTTAAAAACACCTTGAGAAATGAAGCCCTAAGAAAAAAAATGCAAAGAATCAGAAGATGGGCACTTTGCAAGGCTGAGGATCAGCCCTTTGCAAAAAGCAAAGAGGTAGCATTTATGCAGATGACTGATGACTGCCTGGCCAGCAGATACTCACCTGGTGTCTCATCAGGGCCAGTGAGCAAATTAATGCTAAGCCTAGAAGCATGACTTTACTATGAGCTGTGTACATGAGACAATAAATAATGGCTTTGAACATTTAATTTGTATATCCTTCTTGAAGGATAGGAATGATGAATAGGAAAAGATGTCTGAACAAAAATGATGCAGTTAAGGAAGTTGCGGTTCCACATTTTACCCTAGGAAACAGCTCTGAATGTGGAATATATCCCTCCTGAGCTTTTCATTAACTTGCACATTTTGATACAGTCTGTGAATGAACTCAGTGTACAGTAGAGTATTGAACTGACCAGGACCACATCAAGACTCTGTTTGCTTTAAGAAGAAATGGAATAGACATTTCTGAATCTCTGAAAACTAGATAAAACTGATACCTAGGAAATTCACAACATGTATGCTTGCACCAACATTATTTCTTCCTGGTAGATTTTACAAAGTTGACATTCATTTCTGAGATAATTGCTGTGACTTCTGGAAGTTGCAATTAAGTCTTGAAGTCCTTATAATATTTTGCCAAAGGGTGTGGATTGTTACCATAGTTAATGCTTTACATGGTGAAGATGTTTATTTTCTTATGCCTCCTTCCTATTTTACTCCTTTTCTCTTAAATTTCTTCAACATTTCAGCATTTTCCACTGTCACTAATGAGTTCAGATCTATATTTCCGCCCCTCCCAGGGAGAGTCTAACTATGAAGCATATCTCTCAGGTAACAAACAGACATGTCAACATCTTTACTTTCCCCAGGTCTCTATACAATGAGAGATAAAACTCTTGGTCTTCCACGTATATAGTATTTTGGCAATTTTGTAGTAGAAGTCACTGTACAATCAACCAGTTACGCGACAGCCTGCTGAAATAGTGGTAAAGGACCTGTAATAAACCTGTATTATTTCTTATGACTAAACCAATGCCCTTGACAGTAGTTAAGTATTTAAATTAAGTGTATGCATGGTTTTATACATATTTTTCATTATATACACACAATTAAAGTCTTTCTTGACCTTTAAGAAAAGTACTGCAGCTTTGACATTTAAAAACATTTTGCCAGTAGCGTTAATCAATGTTGAGTTTTATCATTTACTAAATAGCTACAGGCACTGATCAATACAATAGCAGAGACACTCGTTAATCTCAATCTGTTCTAGGTCAGTATCCTAATACCTTCAACTCAGAATTTATAACGCTTATTTAATATATTCTTTTCTTATTCCTTGGTATTGTATTTTTCTCACTCATCCCCTAACACAGGGGCTAAGCTCATTTCTGGTGACTTCTATCTGAACCCTAAAACAAAATTCGAGATTGTCAAGGGTTTGGGTTTTTTTCTTTTAACAAATACATTATTAGCACAGCAGCAATTGTGCATTCTTGCCACAATAGCAGTAAACTGCCAAGGGTCTGCTGGCACCCATTTGAATTCCCTTTTCTAATAGTTGTTAGTACTCCATGTTTTAGAGTGGTGTGAGGATTCTTGATCATACACTGTAAAGCCATGTCTTGTAAAAAAAAAGAAAACAACCAAAAAAAACCCAGAAAACAACAGTTTCAGGAAGCTATTATAGATCTTAAGTGTTTTCTGCCAATGAGGAATTTTCCTGAACTCAGAAGCAACAATATATAATACCTGAATAGCCAGCAGAATTTCTAGACCTTGCAAATGACATTCATGTAATGTAAGCTGTGTTAAAGCAAGACATCAAAACTAAAAGTTCCAGGATGTTGTTAGAGCTAACAGGGAGAGATCTGCTTCCAGATAGCAGTGCCTCCCTTTCTAAATTCAATATCCAGGATAAACTGCTGTATTATGCCAATATGACATAATATAATATTGCTTATCCAACCTTACAAAATCTGCTTAGCAGACAGCAGTCTTTCTTTTCTGCAGTCTCTGGTACTAGCACCAAGCATTTAGATTCATCTCACATAACTTTTTCTGTTAAGAATAACTAATTAATGTGATCATAGTATGGATTTCTGGGTGGAATTGACCATTCTTTGGCAGTACCTCTCTCATTTCCTTTCCAGTGATTACAAAAGCAGATAAGCAGAATCTCTTATAAGCTTAACATTTGGACAGGTAAAATTAAGACACCTTCAAATCTTCTTGGGAAGCTGTTAAGGCTGTTCCTATAACACAAGCTTTACATGGCTTAAAGCAAATAAGTAACAGATCTTTCACATGTCAGTAATACACAGACACTTATTTCTTGTCTGTTCAAATAATTAATGTTAAATCTAATATCAGAGATTTTAAATAGAATCATAGAATTGCAAAATAGCTTGGGTTGGAAGGGACCTTTAAAGGTCACCTAATCCAACCTTCCCTGCAATAATCAGAGAGCTCTTCAACTAGCTCAGGTTACTCAAATCTCCATACAACCTGATCTTGAATGTTTCCAGAGGTGGGCAACCACCACCTCTCTGGGCAATCTGTTCTAGTGTTTTGCCACCCTCACAGTAATGAATTTCTTCCTTATATCCAATAACATAATAATATATTCAAATTCCTGAGATGCTTCTACAAATTGAGTCCTATCCTGTGTCATATGGTGTATTTGGTATTATTGTCAGGCTGTTTTACCCAGAGTGGCATTCCATTTCCCAAATTTTCAGAAAGAAATTAAGTGGTGTCAGAATAATGAAGGTGTTTAATAATTTGCTTGGTATAACATCAGCCAAATAGCATCCATGCAAAATATAATTTAAAACACTTTCCTTTTAGAGATTAATTTAAAGTACAACTGATTATAATAAAAAAAAATTCTTATAAAAAGAGATATGATTTACTAAAATAGGAGAGCTACTTAGGCATTTGTGCTGATAAAAAAATCCTAACATACCAATAGATACAAGCAATGAATCTGTCATGATCTAACCAGCCTGAAAGTGATTAATTTTGAGTAATTGTGCTAATCTATTAGGCTTTTACTTAATTATCCTAGAAAGCAAAACAAAGAGCAGTTTACACGGATGTGTGTGTCTCCACTTGAGCTGACCATGACAGAAGTCTGAAGTATCAGCATTTCAGATTAAGGACAGATAGAGGAAACTCGTTCTGCCAGATTAGCATAAGAGACAATAATCCTGTGGGACAGAGACACTTGTTTTCCAGTAAATTTTAACGATGTCTAGCGCATTGATGCCCTTGGATTTTTTGTTGTTTTGTTTTCAATCATACTGCAACTAAAAAATTGAAAATCTTCAAAACATACTGTATTCTGAGGCTTGAAAGGTTGCTAGAAAAAAAAGAGCCCATGAAGGTGATGGCATTTCTTCTTTTTGTCTCTCCTAAATGGTAGGGGATGTTTCTGTAAGTGTAGAAATGGTCTCCGAGAATTCTTCACAAAAATATGTACAAGTGCCCTCTTAACATCTTAAGGTTTGTCTAGCTCAGAGAAAGGAAAGCAAAGACACTGGAGATGCTACAGAATACATAAGAGCAGAACCTGTCCAGTAACACAACAGCCTGTACAGTAAATGCACTTTTCATTGTCCCCACCTCAGGACCACTTACACCACTCTTCCACACTAGGTATGTATCATAATTTTATTCTGAAACTGGATTTTTTTTTAGAAAATGCTGGAAAGATATATAGAGAATATATGTATATAAAGTACATCTGCATCTTGCACAGGTTCCTCAGCTAGCTCCAAAACTATAATTACTGAAGTCTCCTAAACACAGTGCTCTGTCAAAGTTAATTAACTGCTACTGAAAAGATGCAATTAGCTTGGGAGCAACCTTCACTGACACTACCTTCTCTTTTCAGATATCTAAAGCTCTGAACCATGTTATTGTTATCATTATAATAGTACTGCATAACAAGGTAAGGTATCTTTTAAGGGATGGTATTGACTAGAACCCACAGAGATTTCTCAGGTGATGTACTGGGCCTGTAGTACTGCCATTCATTAAAAGTAAGGTGCAGAAAGATGACAGCAGTGTTGTGTCTTAGTACTGTGGTTCTAGGCAGCTGAACAGACTACAGGTTTAGCACCATTTCCTGAAATCAGCATTGCCACATGCCTGCTAAGGAATAGGAAAGGGGAAAGGGCCTATAATGGTAATATAATGGTAAAGCTGGTGCAAGAGATAGAAGGTAAATGGGGTAAAATGACACAGAGTAGAAAGCAGAGCCATGAGGTCATCAAAGTCCAGGGACCTCACTTTTAGAAAAGAAATGTCCTATGTTTTAATTATCAGGACTTCCAAGTTCATGTTTGTATAAGTGAATGTGTGTTTTGGGCAAGATACCTGTAAATTAAATATCCAATAATACATGCCCTTGATTTTCACAGCATTAAAAAAATGGAGAAGACATAGGGAGATCTCACCAATATATATAAAAAACAGATGCAAAGGAGTCAAGAAGAAAGAGCCAGACTCTTCTCAGTAGTACCCGGTAACAGGACAGAAGGAAACAGGCACAAATTAAATTATGGGAAATTCTATTTTAAAATAGCAATAAGGCTTGGGTTTCTTAACTGCGATGGTAGTCAAACACTGCAAGAGGATACTAGAGTCTTCATCCTTGGAGATACTCAAACTCTATCTGGACACAGTCCTGCTTAACCTGCTTTACCTGACTGTGCCGTGAACAAGGGCTAGACCAGATAGTCCCCAGACGTGCCATCCAACCTCAGTTGCTCTGTGCCTCCAAGAGGGTCAGGTATTCACACCCTCTACTCAATACAGCAGGCACTAATGCTTTTCATTCCTAGACCAGGCATACCTTACCTAATGATGACATAACTAGGGGTTATGGATCAGGGAATTCCTGAATAATTTATCAGCTTGAATTTAGATTAAATTTGCTGCAAAATTTTCTTCATGTTTCAAATTAGGTTAAAGGATTAAGAAACAAAAAAAAAGATTACATTAAGTACTTTATAAGAAAAAGGCATTTGAGTGCAATCTTTAAAGATTAATACAAAGAAATCTAATAACTAGGTGATACGGTTGATTTGGAATAATAGAAATAAACAGGGAATACAAGCAATTTGATTTATGCATTTCATTTTGGGTTTCTACTGAAATAAAAAAAGTAAAAAGCTGGAAGGACATAATGCGGGGTAAAGAACATATGTAATTACATCCTGAGCTCCACTGCTCAGCATATGCTGTTGGACACAAGTGCTTATCTGGTATTCCCTCCTACCTTGTTTTTAAGTGAACATTCTGGCCTCAGAGAAAATACCAGAAGAAATAGTTTCTTACCACATGTTCGGGGAAAAAAATGTTAATCTCAAGAAGAGATATTATTTTACCTAATAAATATATATTTTAGAAAAGGACTAAATGTTAAGTAATAAACAGTAGGATTTTTTTCTTTTCATCCAAGTCTAAGGCTTTCTTGGTAAGTGCTTTCACTGCTTTTCTAGGAGTTGGATTCAGGAAAGCACTTGTGTTAGCAGTGCTCCAAGTTGCAGAGGCAAACTTCTAAGTAGTATTTATGGTGTCAGAATATGCAGTCCTTTATAAGGCATCTATAAAATGGATAGAGTAGATGTGCACATAAACTAGGGAAAAGAAAACAGTCTTAAATCTTTCTTAGAATTTGATGTTATAAAACTCTTCCTTTTACTTAAATATTTGCTGCACTTACGCCTATCATACATTCAAGGCATAAAGTTACTTCTTTTCCATAAATTTATTCTTGGTAGATTCATTACTCTGATGCAGCAAAAGGTCTGCTCTAGATGTAGAGTTTTTTTCCTAATTTTTGTAAATCAAAAGTGGGATCCTACAACAATGGCTTGTTTTCTGGGCTTGCAACCTCAGAAAGCCAACTGTATCTTGGGCCACATCAAAAGAAGCATGACCAGCAGGTTAAGGGAGTTGATTCTCACTACTCTGCTCCCATGAGACCCCACCTGGAGTACTGCATCCAGCTCTGCAGTCCTTGGTACAGAAAAGACATGGACCTATTGGAGAAGCTCCAGAAGAGGTCCATGAAAATGATCAGGGGGATGGAACCTTATTGTGGCACTTAAATACTTAAGAGGGCTTACAAGAAACATTGGGCCAGACACTTAGGAGAGCCTGTGTCAGTAGGACAAGGTGTAATGGTTTTAAACTAAAAGAGGGGAGATTTAGACTAGATGTAAGGAAGAAGGTTTTTATGAAGATGTGGAAACACAGGAACAGGTTGCCCAGAGAGGCGGTAGATGCCCCATTCATGGAAACAACCAAGGTCAGGCTGGACAGGGCTCATAGCAACCTGCTCTAGTTGCAGATGTCCCTGCCCATTGCAATGGGTTTGGACTAGATTACCAAGCTATTCTAAGAGTCTTTGTTTCTATGAACAGTGCCAATGGTGGCATTGGTCTGGGAAACCTGATTTTCACACTGCTATTCATTTCAGAAAACTTCTTGATTGTCCATTCAATGTGATGATACCCTGAGATGTTTTGATAGCAGAAACCCTACTTGTTCCCACTGAGAACTGGTGAATGTTCCAGAAGCTGAGAGGATAATGTTCATAAGCTTTACATATCAGACAAAGTTACCTGCAAAACACATGGAAAAAGATGGTGTTCTGAGAACCAGAAAATAGCATGTTAATTACTCTGTGTCTGACCTGATTGTTACCTTATGAATTGGATGTGAAAATGCTAATCTTAAAAATGCTTCTTTTTGAATCTCTTTCAACTAGAAAGAGATCATAAGTAATGAAATTGCTATGAGCACAGGCCATGCTGTATGTGGACTTTTTTTCTATACTTCCACTGATGATCAAGAAATGAGACAACATTCACTCTCAGCAAATTTGTGCATGATACCAAATTAGAGGTAGTGGTTGACATGTCAGTTGACAGGGCTTCAGGGAGACATTGAGAATCTTAAGGTCTAGTAGCAGCTCTGCAGAAATGTACCTGGGGATTACAGTTGATACCAAGCTGAGTATGAGTCAGCAGTGCTCTCTTATTGTAAGATACATGTCAGATACTGGGTTATAGCATGACCAAAGTGTGGACTGAAGGGAATTGTTAGCCTACTTTGCTTGCCATTGCTGACTCTGGACCTGGAATATTGTGTCCATTTTTCATGTCTACTTCACAATATCAGGAGGTATGACAAGGGTAGCAGTCACAAATCCCAGCTTGGGAGCTTTGAAAAGGATATTAGAAAAATTTGGGGATTTTGAGCTTTGGCTAGACAAAATCACTGCTAAACTGCTCTAGGGTGATGAACAGTCCCATTTAAAGAAAGAGGCAGAACTATGTGACCTCCGTAAGTGCCTTCTAACTCATTTTTTTATGACTCTGTATAATACTGATTCAAAATATATTGTTTGGTTCCCACTGGTTTTGCTTGGCTGAACAACCAAATAACAGAGAAGACAGAAGAGTTAGGTCCTAGATGTTCTGTAACATATTGCATATTTCTGCCACAATAAACTAGGAAAAAAAAGAAGTGGTTCTGTATTCAAAAAGACTGAATTTAATTTTTTTTTTTACTTTTGTTCTCCAGTATGCAAGAGAAAAGATAATGAAAGCATAATGAAACTAATAAGTGAAAGATAGAGAAGTTATCAGATATATTGCAAGATGTTTCTTACCCTTCCACAAAAAAAAGGACTTAATAAACCAATCTTTACTACTAACAGAAAAAAAAAAAAATCATTATTTTAGTGATCATATAAGTAACACAATTAAACTAAATTCTTCTGTACTAGTGTCAATTAAAAAAAACATGTAGAAATTTATTTCACGGGAACTTGAAGGGAAAGATAATATAGATTAGTACTTATCAGACATTACAAAACTTGGAAAAAGTAAATTGTCATGTCATTGCAGACAAAAGGTAAAAAGAATTTGCAGATAAAAGCAGTGAAAATTACATGGATATATTGCAATTTTTTAAATTATTTCTATTTAGTACAACTATCAAGATATAAACTATACCCTAATTTTATGACACAACCCAAAGAAAATGCTATATATATTCACATAAGAAGTGAAATTTATAATACATATGTTAAATTTAAACTACCATTATAAAGCAGTCCTGCTGGAGAGTACATGCAACCCTAAGAGAAACAAGTCTTCTCTTGCTTCTGTTGTGGTCATATGAAGCAATAAAAAACAGTCTAATACTCCTTATAGAGCAAAAACTGCAGCATGATTCCTTCCCTCAGAAATAAGTATTTTTGAACCGAGACATTCACAAGAAAAAAAAAAGCTGAAGTATGATAATTCATAACTGTTGCTCGTCTCAACTGCAGAGTTCAGGAGTACAAATATCTTCAGTTCTATGTTATACAGGTTTCTCTGAGCTATAAACTACTGATATACCCATTCACTCTGCCCTTGCTCAGATTTTTCCTCTGTGTTAAGCCCAAGATACATATCTTTACCTCCCTGGAACGAGTGCAACACAGGTATCAAAGGCAGGACTTTTTCAGAAATAAACTTTGCAGTTAAATGAATGTGGTTGTTTTTTCTAAAAAGATGTTTCAGTTAAAAAATAATGACTTTTCAGAACTAAAATTGTTGCCCAACACAAATTAGTTTGAAGATTTTTTTATCAACATCAGGTGTACAGTGGAACATTTAAAAGAAAAATTGTCATCCCAGCACAATCCCAGTGCTGAGAACTTCAAACCAAATAAAGTTGTGACCTCATGTTGTATCTCTTAACTACCCCAGCCAGAACCAGTACACTATGCAGTTAATGTGCTTCTGTTTCTCCCCTGTTAAAATAAATTTTTAATTATTTGCACAAAATTTAGGTAGGTCAGGAGGAGAAGAGAAACCAGACAGTGCCAAACTTACTGACTAGGACATTTATGCACCTTGTGAATCTAGCAAAGGAGAGGCTTTAAACTTCCTTTTCTTAACTTGCCTGTGCCTATCCACATCACAGGTGAGTATTTCAACAGCCACTATTTTTCTTTTTTTTTCCCGCACTCTCCTTCTTTTCCATGAATTTTCAGAAGTTGCATGTTCTTATAAAACATTCTTCCTGACAGGAGGAATTCTGCTAATTTTCTTAATTTTTTGCATTACTCTTTTTTCCTTTTCAGCGAAGCATTGGTGGGTTCACAGTTCATTACTTCTAGTGCATACACAGCGACTGGGCATAACTCAGCCCCTTCAACACAGCAAATATCTGCTTTCATGGGGGGGACGGACCTGCAAGGAATGCTAACATTTATTTGCAAGGATAGTTATCTCTCAGATCAGTTAGGTTCCTGCTAAACTGGAATATAACCTGAAAATTTTCAGTTTTGATTTGAGCATCCTAAAGTTCACATTATGTCTCACAGCACACCTGGATTCGAAAATCTAATCCTTCTGCAGAAGAAAAGAAAAAGAGAAAATAGAGATATTTGAGAACTACTTCTAAGCTTTGCAAAATAACAAGTTACCCATTGGCTAAAATATCGATATTTAGGGATGTATAAACATACTTACGAGAAAAGAACTTGAGAACACTGTGACCCAGACTAATTTTAGTTTGGAAATAGAAATAAAAGCTGAATTACTGTGGACAATATTATGGTCTAACCCCAGCCAGCAACTAAGCACTACACAGCCACTCACTCGCTTCACAGTGGGATGGAGGTGACCATAGGAAGTTAGAAGTAAGAAAACTCATAAATTGAGATAAAGACAGTTTAACAGATAAAACAAAAGCTGTGAGTGCAAAGTAAAACAAGCAATTCATTCACTACTTCCCATCACAGGCAAGAGTTCAGACATCTCCAGGAAAACAGGGCTTAGCACATATAACAGTTACTTGGGAAGATAAATGCCATCACTCCAAACATCTTCACCTTCTTTTTTCCCCTAACTTTTCATATTAAGCATGGTGTCATATGGAATGGGATATCCCTTCAGTCAGTTGGAGTGAGCTGTCCTGGCTGTGTCCTCTCCCAGATCCTAGTGCACCACCAGCCTGCTCATTGGTGGGGTGGTGTGAGGAGCAGAGAAGGCTCTGAGTAAGAACTGTGCAGCAAAATGAAAACACCCTTGCGTTATCAACATTGTTTTTATTACAAATCCAAAACATAGTCCCATACTAGATACTATGAAGGAAATTAACTATCCCAGATGAAACTAGCACAGAATGCCTGGGTTCATCATTATCATATCTAAAAGAGGCAAAATAAACTTATTACTTGTAAACTAAATGTATGGAAAGCAAAAAAATAAATAAGAGTAAGCATTAACAGCATGGTCAGTATGTGAAGGAAAAGGTTATTCCCTCCTGTCTGCATTTATGAGTCAACATCCAAAGCATTTTATCCACTTTGTAGCCATTCCAGTACAAAGCAAATAAACATGGGATTACCCCATGGGGGCCACCAAGTTGAATAATATGCTGGAGCACAGGGTGTATGAGGAGACACTCTAGGAGGTTAGTTTGTTTAGCTGCAAGAAAAGAAGGTTAATAAACTTATTGCTGTCTTCAGCTTCTTCAAGGCAGCAATCATTTCTTCTAAATATTAAGAGCTAAAACTCACCAAGAAGGCAGTCAAATACTATAACAGCTTGCCCAGAGAGACTGCAGAACCTCCATTCCTGGAGATGTTGAAAAGGCAGCAACCCGAGCAACCTAACCAAACATTTAAGTTCACTCTGCTTTGAGTTAGAGGTTGGACCAGATGATTTCAAGAGTCCCTTCCAACCTAAATAATTCTTCAGTTCTGCTAATTATCCTTTAATTGTGGAATGTGTCTTGATATGTCTCAGTATTCTTGGGTCTACAACTCCACCCCTGTCCTTGAGTTTACCTCTGCATACAACAGATGTGCAACCACATGTTTTGTGTTGACATTCAGAAGTTTTTGGCTCAGCTAATAAAAAGCAATATTTGCTCTCTTTGAGAAATGCATCCCTTATTCCTGTGTGACTCATCTTAATGATTAAGACATTATTTCCAATAATAATGCACCCACTTTAATTACAAAAAAACCTGATAGTAAATAAGACTCATTTAAGGCTGACAAATTAGGATAGGCATTCACTGTATATGTTTATTCCTTTATATTTTTTCACAATGAAGAATTGTCAAATGAGATAAGGAGAAACTGTGTAACTGAAGTTATTGAATGATTCAGCAACTGTTGTCCGCAAAAGCTTATTACGGGCTGTAACACATTTTATGAAACCTACAGAGACTAGATATTCTCTTTGAAGAAATGCATCAGACATAGGGTCTGAAATTGAAATCATAACTTTAATTTCCCAATTTTAGACAGTAGGACAGTGTTAAGCGTTTTTTGTTAAAAATAAAATACTCTTCTTGGATTTGTCTGTAAGCCAGCAATTTTCAAGACCAGTAACGCAGCTGTTGAGCCAATAGAGATTTTATGTGTGACCACTGAATACAAATGAGTTGTTATTCCATTTTTTCTGAATTAAACTGCTATTACTCTAGCCAGTGTGAGCATGCTGCTGTGATATGTTGAAAAAAAACCAAAACCCAAAAGCTTATCTTAGAAGCCATACATTTCCATACCTAAAGTAAATGTTCCATACCTAAAGTAAATGTTCCATACCTTAAGATACTGTCCCAGGCTCATTTAATAAACTGTTTCTCTTTGTTTTTCAATAACTTTTTAGTGCTTGGAAATTACTTCAGAAATAGCTATGTTTTAATTAAAATAGAATGAGAATTCTTCTACATCTTTATAACATCCCATTTAAAGGAGAATACAATTTGAACATGGCTGTTGAGAAGCTCCTGCGCCATGAATTAGAGAGAAAAACAAAACAAAAACAAACAAACAAACAAAAACACAACCCAACACAATTCTAGGAAACAGTCACATTTGTGGAAAAGTGCAAAAAACTCGTGTGAATTCTTCACATCAACATTATTGATGTGAAGAATGGCCATGGCAGGGGGGTTGGAACAAGATGATCTTAAGGTCCTTTCCAACCCTAACTATTCTATGGTCCTATGAATTTGATGGATATGTGTTGAGAGGGAATTTCTCTCTGAACATGGAATTCTCCTCAAGACTGGTGAGAAACAAAATGCTTATGGCAGATACTGAAATTCAATAATATAGTGCTTTAACAAAGTTATACAAACTGCAGTCTTCATATGTCCATCTAACAAAGGGATTAGTCTATGTAAAATACTTCTTTAAATACCCAGAACAATGATTTACTTACAAGAAGTTTTTAGTCAATTGTTTTATAAGAAAGACAGCTAGCTACGAATAATGCCTTTCATTTTAGCTCTAAATAGTTTTTCTTGATACAACTTCCTTAGCTCACTTAGTTTTTTCCCTGATTTTCTCCTTTCAAAAAAATAATGATGTGGTAGCAGGACTCAGTATGGCACCTGGTAGATTGGGAGCTAAATCTGTGAGTCAGGAAAGCAGAGACCTTGTATGATGGATGTCAGTGATTACTCCTGCCACACTAATTGGCCAGATTCATGTGTTTCTCAGCTTTCTTAGCTCACATCCAGGACTGCCTTTTGCAAGGCAGGAGCCTTGAGCCTGGGAAGAATTCAGTTTGTGTTTGAACTGGAGCTGAAAGAAGGCTTCATTATTCATTCTGACTAAAAGTGACTACACAAGGCCTTTTCCTTGATCTAAGCAAATACAGCAGCGATCAGCATGTCATATAGAAAAGAAGGTAGCTTTGTGCAGGAGGTCAATTAGAATTGAATATTTATATATTATTCTGAACAAGCTCAGCTAAGAAAATTAACAGTTGGGAAAGTTCATAGCTTTGCAAAACATCTCACAGCAGCTCGGGTTCTAATTCACGTTAGAAACAAAAGTGTAGAACCAGTACATAATGCATTGGTCCAATGATCAAGAAAAAAGTGAGTTAGTGGGCAGAAAAATCTGATGTAGGCCAGTGCTTTTAGTCTTAGTGTGCAATTGACTTTCACCTACAGATCATCTTTGCAAAAGCCACATTTGGATAACAGGCTCAATTTTTAGGTAGAAAAGATGAATTTAAGAAATGCTTTGCTCACAGAAAAAGTTATTGTTTACCAGAAGTAGGTAAGAAAGTAGTTTTGCATGGGTTAAAATAAGGTTTAAACAAATTTAGGAAAATTGCTCCAAAAGAAACAAGAAATATTCAGCCTTCTAAAATATTTATTATAGCACTAATGGCAAATATATCACTTTTTTTTTGTTGTTCCCCCCGCCACAAATCATCCATCACTGTGAACCTGAATTAGTCCATAAAATATTTAGCACACCAGAGAACCCATATGAATATACAGGATTGACAGGCAAATAAACATCATCCGGCCTTAAATGTATTTCTTATTCTACTTCCTTCAGATTCATGCCGTTTGTATTGATTTTTTTCCAGACAAAGTAATAACCACAGCATAATATTCCTCTCCAATGCACTACCTGTTTTTCATTTACAGAAGTCTGAAATATTTTTCCTAATGACTTCAAATATTTACACAATCAAAATTAGTTCATATTGTCAAACTGTTAATAATGTGGAATTCTGGATACACTGAGCTGGCTGGCAATGAGGTGTCCTTTGCCCATAAAATTCTGCAAACTAGCTTGGCCAACATACTCATGTTTAAATCTTTGGAAAAAAACAGTAGTTTAGAAGGGCTGAGAAAGAAAAACATTTTAAAAATTATAGAACAGAATACCATACCGTTAACTACTTCCTATCTTCAAAAGGTATCCAAAATTGGCCTCCAGAATTATCATAAATGAAATTACTGGCAAAACATTTCAACCTATGACAGAACTGTTAGGTTTTTTTTTGTTTGTTTTGGGGTTTTTCAAAATCTTTTAAATAAGTAGGGTTTTTTTTTAAGTTTAGAAGAATGTAAAACTTTTAGCAATTTAAGTTAATTTTTAAGGACATAAATGGTCGATTTAACTCAATGGTTAAGTTAAAACTTTAAACATTTCTGTCCATATAGGACCTAAAATAGTCTCACGTTAGATCCATTAATATACCTGTTTGCAAGCCTGCATATCACCACCTATGTTGTAACAAATTTAGTTAGTTGCCTAAATATCTTTTCCTGCATATTCCTATTTTTCTATCAATTCAAAATTGTATATCCAATTGTGCTTGGTTTTGGGGTTTTGTTTGTTTTGTGTTTGAGGAGTTTTTTTTCCTGAAACCCTGGGTATTTTTTTTCCCTTTTTCTCTTTTTCATTACGAAAATCCCACAATAACTCTAAAAATATGTGCGCGATTTCTTTTTCCCTCTAACCTAGTTCTTTTATATATTTAGAAGTAGACCTTATGCTTACTAAGGGTGATTTTATTCTCATTTGAACTAAGCACAATAATCTTCAGTTATAAGTACACAAAAGTTTTCCTAATCAAGGTCATCTTTCAGCACTGTTCATTTGCTCTAGCAAATCTGAAGTTTGTTTTTCTACAAAATCTACTAGAGCAGATGACCTGTGAGGATCAAGGGGGTATAGCAAACCTGTGGTCTGCAGTAGCTAAGCTCTGGACATCAATATGGCTCAAAGTACAGATAGAGAAAGGATATTGATTTAATGTTATTCTTGCAGGCATACCCTTATAGACAGACATGCAAAGACCAGATACCAGGTCTGAATTCCCCACTGTTTTAGGGGTTTAGACTTTAATAGCAAATAGAACTGTTAACCACTTCACTGTTCACTACTTAACTGTGGATATGAAGAAAAAAAGTTGCATATTTAATTCCTAATACTCTCAGATGCTTAAATGATTTCATTTTCTTGAACTGCCCTTGCTTGTATAAAATAAGGCACAGAAGAAAGTAATACACAATTAATAAGTTGAAAATACACTGTCACTAATGGATATGTATTTCTCTTGCAAGACAGGCATTACCTTACAGGTATTTTCCTGTCCTTCCTTTTAACCGCTTTACAGTGAAACTAAGAAGCAGAAACCGAGCTTCAGGGTTGTTTTTTTAAAAACATCAGATTCAGCATTATCTCCTTAATGTGTAAAATGCCCCAAAGAAATCAAATGTCAGAAGAAGTGCCCTAGAAGCAGACACACCTATATGCTTGCATTGCTGCTGCTAAGCAACCAGAACAAAAAGCTCAATACAAGTCAGTTCTTATTTAAAGAACCGACGCTAATTTCATTCTGGTTTTGAAAATAGGATATTAATGCAAAGGCAAAATATACAAGAGGCTTTTTTTTTTTTTTAATTCTACTACCTTTTTCATAAGGTAGTATCAACATAAGTATCAACAACTAGTCTGAGTGACAGGGAATAAAGATTTGCTGCTGCTACTAGGCATATGGAACAGAAGTTCACATGATGATTAGTATAATGAAGTTTAAATCAGTGACCAGACTGAAATATTCCTATTGACAATAAAATTGTCACCTTATTAATCAGAGCACATTTCTCCTTTTCAGTTTTTAGTCTCGAGTTGTGCCTCTGATCAGATCCAGCCAACTAGGCCTTTATGTACAAACCTTGGTTTACTGCTGATATTCTCTGCAGAAATGCAAGTGTGAACTTCCACCAAAAAGTTTAATAACTCTTTCAAGAAAATCAAATGGAGAGAGCAAATACTCAATTTAAAATACAAGAAGACAGCAATCGCCACATTGTTCTAAACCTGTTTTCTCCCATACTCAGATAAATTTATGAATTATCTCACATAAGCAAAATACTTTTAGTTTTCTGAGTTTCAGCCACAAACTGTGTCTTAGTGTAAAAGTACCTGCCCTTGAGTAACACCTAAGTTTTCAGCCCTATGTGTTTTTGAAAGTAATTGCCACAGACTCATTATTTAAAGTTCTAATATCTGTTTGATTGCTGTCATAAATTGATTATCTATCTGCAAAAAAAAACACATACAGAATCCCATAGCACTGGCTTGATACACAGAGCCTGTCGCTGAGTTGCTGTGCTGTTAGACTGCAGAAAAACATACAGAACAAAATGCTACACACTTTGCAGGTAAATGCCTGTTTTGCCACATGGTAAGTACCCTTTTAGGGTGAACAGCAAAATAACAAACACCTGGCAATACTTCAACATCAAAAGCTGGCGGATACCCCCTGACTGCTGATAAATTCAAGACAGCTTGGACTCTGCTTGGCAGCTTTTACTGATGAAAGAAAATTTTCAGAGGTATGCTATTCTAAAGTATTTTTATAGAGTCATAAAACCTTTCAGTGAAGAACTTTTTTCTAAAGCTATCCTGGTGCAATTTGGTACTGAATTAAATGTAGGCAAGGTAATTTTAATAGTAAGGTCAGTATGATGAAAGTATAATTTATATTTCAGGTACCTGTCTGCAAGTGAGTATGGAAACCATCAAATGAAAGTAATCTGGTCTTTGAGAAAAAATGCTGTCAAGAAATCTGCTTCCAAAAGTGGAAGCAATATCAGAGGTAAGTTATACCAAACCTCTTTGCTACAGATGGGACTGGGTCAATTTTTTTTCTTTATTTCATTGTCAGGAGGAACTGAAACATGTGCAGCCAACATATTAAATTTGGGATTAGAAGAAATATCCTTAAAGCAACTTTGAAGCAGGACTTCACAACTAATGAAGAGACTCATAAGGACTGTACCTTAGTGGCCTACTGACTTTTACATCCTGTTTGGGTGATATTCACTGAAGTAGGAAAAAAGGCCTAAACACTAGTGAAAAGTGTTGGGGAAGGGAGGAGGCAGAGATATTTTTTTTCATTAGGAGGAAACAAAATGAAGAAAACACTGAGTAAAAATGTGTGCAGTACCTTGTGAGTCATTGTCAGAGACCAAGAAAGAGTAGACAGTTCTCACCAGCTTGGACAAGAACAGAAGGGCAAAGGCAAAGGTGATGTAACCCCAAATTCCCATTGCTAATCTCTAATTACAGTTTGGGGGTTTTTATATGATAAATGCATTCTCAATCTACACTTGTTTTTTCTATAACATGGTATATCTACCTTTTCCTAGTGTAAAAATTCGTACCCAAAATGCCACAGTACTACTAAATGCTTCTTCTTCAGCAGCTCTATGGTGTATTAAAGAAAAGTTTTGAACACCCATTGTGAGTGATATTTTGTGGCACTAAAGGAGAGTTTTAACTTACTGGACATGACTTTGAATTTGGTATGCTGATTATCAAATCAGCATACCAAATTCAAGTTCTGCGCTTCAGCAGTGAAGAACACCTCTGTTCCTGGAGGAATGCCAGTTCAGCCAGCCAGGTCTGCTTTCCAGCGTATGGGTAAGGTCAAAGCCCTGCCTCTTTTAAAACCTCCTGGGCACCAAAGCTGAGACAGAACAGCTCCTCATTCTTATAGGGAAGTCAGGGATTAGCCACAGGTTTAAACAAAGGAGAGGAAGGGATGTATTGTAACTTCTCCTCAAATGCACATCTCCCTCCTTTATAAGAGAATTGTTATTGGGGAAGGTGAACCCTCTAGCTCATTAGGGGACATACAAAGATGAGAAAGGAATTAATACTCTAACAATAGAAAGTAGTTATTTTGTCTTTGCTGGAAAGCATGGCTTTAGAGAAGTTCTTGTAGCAAGTATACTTAGATTCGGACTCTAGAAACCTGGGTTAAATAATCTCTAGGTAAGATTTACTGCATTTTCTGCAAAAACCTGTCTTGTTAAAGATACCCATGGAAGCTCTAAATTAGTTTTTCCATATATCTACAGCAGATGCTTTACACTTTCCAGATTACCCTTTTGTTACGAACTGCATTTCTTTAGCAATGTATTTCCCACTGCATAAAGGAGGATGTGGAGTGTAATGGAGCAGGAGAAAATCTATGAATTTGGATATACAATAGAAGGGTATAGTCTTGTGCTGAGACTAGTAGGGAGGGCTCATATCTGCTCTGATTTAATCTTTATTCCTGAACAAATGTTCAAACCTACCTAAAGTTGATATAGCAGAAAGTTTAAGAGTCCAGGAAAATCTGGATGAGGAAAAGCCCTATTGTGAATCACACATAAGAAACATTCAGAGTGCCAGTTCTGCAGGTGAGACAGCTTAGCTTTGTATGTTCTTTAATTTGGAAAAAAAATCAAAATGACAGTTGTGCAGGCATCCAAAACCAGGCTGGAACTGGGAATCAGCCTGCATTGTAGGACCACTTGCCAGCACTGCAGTTGGCCTGATGCGGATTGAACTGGTTATAGTTATGTAGCCAAAAGTGTAAATCTGTTCCTAGCCTTTTCCATAGTGTGAGCTCACAAATGAAGAATTTCAGAATTTTTAGGGAAAAAAATCATTTAAATATTTAATTATACTTTACATTTGCAGACCTCTGAATGCCTGAGCTTGCTCCTTGGCATTTCTGTATGACAACATTTTTGTACGGTTTACACATTCTCTCAAACAAGGTACCTTTAAGGTGACACATGTTTTGTTTGCATTCAGTTTTTACTAACAAATTTCTCCGAATTTTTCCACTTGCCAGAAAATTAATGGTGTTATTTTATTTTTGTTTAGTTTTAAGTCTTAACACACTTGATGTTTTCAGAAGTATTTTAAAACTGGTTTGGTACCCAAGCTGCCGTGCAGATAAATCAGCAGTTGCAGTGCATGGGTCATAGCATTTTTCTTGAACCGTAAAAATGGGATTTTAACCAAGAGTGCTAAACATCACAAGCCATTTATTCTGTGTTCACAGCACAGTTGGAAGAAACGTGACTATGCTACCTAATAACTAAATGCCGGAGAGCAAGATTTATTCTAGACTGCTGACAATAGAATCATGGCTTGATTATGCTGGTTTTAAAGGCCATTAAAGCATTTTTGGGGAAGAAAAAGGAGAAGGGCAATGTCATAATATGTCTTGAATTTCAACATGCTAACACTATTAATGTCAGACTATAAGAAAGAATCTTTAGATCCACGTTTGCTGATAGACTTCATATTTTCATTTAAAGGCTTTGCAAGCTTGATTTCTGCCTTGTCCTGTTCAAACAGGCATCTGTATTTCTACTGTCCAAATGCCACATGTTCATTTTATTACTGAAGAGACGCAGTGACATTTAAATTAGCTGCTTACTACAGGAAGACTATGTGGTATAAGGACAGTGGCTGCTTGCCTCTGAGTGTCACAGACAGCAAGATCTTCCTGCCTTATATTGTAGGCTGCTGATAATGTGTATCTGGATGCCCTCATAACACTGTATCACAGTATCACAGTATGCTAGAGATTGGAAGGGACCTCAAAAGGTCATCTAGTCCAATCCCCCTGCCGGAGCAGGAACACCTAGATAATGTTACACAGGAATGTGTCCAGGTGGGTTTTGAATGTCTTCAGGGAAGGAGACTCCACAACCTCCCTGGGCAGCCTGTTCCAGTGTTCCGTCACCCTCACTGAGAAGAAGTTTCTTCTCAAGTTTAAGTGGAACCTCTTGTGTTCCAGTTTGTACCCATTACTCCTTGTCCTATCATTGTTTGCCACTGAGTAGAGCCTGGCTCCATCCTCGTGACACTCCCCCTTTATATATTTATATACACTAATAAGGTCACCCCTCAGTCTCCTCTTCTCTAAACTAGAGACCCAGCTCCCTCAGTCTTTCCTCATAAGGGAGATGCTCCACTCCCTTAATCATCTTAGTTGCCCTGTGCTGGACTCTCTCCAGACCACACTTCCTCAATTTAGCTGTGAGGATGCTGTGGGAGACTGTGTCAAATGCTTTGCTGAAGTCAAGGTAGACCACATCCACCGCTCTGCCATCATCCATCCACCGTGTTATTTCCTCATAAAAGGCTGAGAGATTGGTCAAGCATGATTTCCCCCTGGTGACGCCATGTTGACTGCCCCTCATAACCCTCTTATCCTTGATATGCCTTAAGATGGCACCAAGGATAAGGTGTTCCATCACTTTCCCAGGGATGGAGGTGAGGCTGGCCGGTCTATAGTTACCCGGGTCCTCCTTCTTGCCCTTTTTGAAGACTGGAGTGACATTTGCTTTCCTCCAGACCTCAGGCACCTCTCCTGTTTCCCAAGACTTGGTAAAGATGATGGAGAGTGGTCTAGCAATGACTTCCTCCAGTTTCCTCAGCACCCACGGGTGCATCCCATCTGGACCCATGGATTTATGCATGTCCAGATTGCTCAACTGGTCTCTAACCCATTCCTCATCGACTAAGGCAAACCGCTCCGTTGACCTGATTTCATCTATGGTCTCAGGGGTACAGGGCTCTTCAGGACTGCCTGCAGCAGAGTAGACAGAGACAAAGAAGGCATTCAGTAACTCTGCCATCTCTGCATCTTCTGTCACCAGGGCACCCATCCCGTTCATCAGTGGGCCTACATTGCCTCTGGTGTTAGTTTTGTCTGCCATGTATTTGAAAAAGCTCTTTTTGCTGTCCTTGACCCTTCTCGCCAGGTTTAATTCTAAGGAGGCCTTAGTCATCCTAGCTGCCTTCCTACATCCTCTAGCAGCAGCCTTATATTCCTCCCAAGTGGCCAGCCCCTCCTTCCATGACCTGTAAACTCTCCTCTTCCACTTGAGCATACCCAGCAATTCCCTATTTAGCCGCGCAGGTCTCCTGGTCCTCTTCCTTGACTTCCTACGTGTTGGGATACTCTGATCTTGAGCTCGGAAAAAGTAATCCTTGAATGCCAACCAACTATCTTGGGCCCCTTTACCTTCAAACAGCCTTGCCCATGGGATTTCCCCTAGCAATTGCTTGAAAAGGCCAAAGTTTGCCCTGCTAAAGTCCAGGGCTGCAATTCTACTTGCTATTCTACTGGTCCTACCACACAAGATCCTGAATTCCACCATCTCGTGGTCGCTGCAACCAAGGCAGCCCTCAACCCTTACTGCTTCGACCAGAAAAGTCAGGTGTATCTCTACCTTCACATGCTGTAGCAGTTTTGGAAGCAGCTTGTGGCTAGTCTCTCCATTGTATTGCGCATTGTATTGCACATTTTATTGGGTTGTGCAGATGAAGATGACTCGGGGATCAAGCCTACTTTTCCCTTTGGCTGGGTTTTACAACGTGATGGACAGACATTGTCCATGTAGTGTGGCGGTGAGAGTAGAACACCACTAAAACCCAGCATCTGTTAAGTGTTACACTGGGAGTGCCTGCCTTTGACACCTTGTTTAATCAGCACAGCTACTTTCATGCCTTCCTTGTCCATCTTTCTTTGCTCTCCAAAGCATTAATAGAGTTGTCACTGACAGCGCCAATTGCAGTTGTGGGAAGACCCTGGCTGTGACAGATTCAGACACAGGATTAATATGGTGCTTCTGCTTCTCCCAGGGGCTGTGTGGATATAAGCTGTATTACAAAGTTTTCCACTGACTTCAGACTATAAGATCACAGTATCACAGTATTCTAGAGATTGGAAGGGACCTCAGAAGATTGTCTAGTCCAATCCCCCTGCCGGAGCAGGAACACCTAGGTAATGTTACACAGGAATGTGTCCAGGCGAGTTTTGAATGTCTCCAGGGAAGGAGACTCAAAGATATGCGAAGTTCAGGTTTTTAATAGTAAATTACCTTAAGTTCATACAATTGGACTTTGATTTAGCTACTGTGATCCTAAAAATTTAGTTGGACCTGAAGATCCCCAGGATAAGTATTTTTCAATAATCAGCATACCAGGTGTGCCTAAAAATTTACGTTTGGAGCATTGCAGCTAATGTAATATCAAGAAATGGTTACAGAGGTGACCTGCCTGAGGGCCTGCAGAAATGTCACCCATGCGGCATGATCAGTAATGAACTGCTCCCAGTTTCTGCTGTGTTCATACTGAGACAAGTTGTCCTTAGACAGCAATACCTTTCCTTCTCCTGTGCTTACCTGCCTCCTTTCTCATAAGCCACTACAGTTTGATTCACTAATTATTTGTAAAAAATCCAGGCTGTGATTATCTGTAAGGAATCCAGAGGATTGTGATTTCCTCTGCGAGCAAAGTACCTGCCAGGAAATACTCTTCACAGATTTATTTAGAAAAAAGGAAAAAAAAAGAAAAAAAAAAATCAACATTTTAAAGAAAACAACCAAACAAAAACCCCCCAACAAACCAAAATCATCAATAAAGCAAACGTGCATAGTGTGAAAACATCAAAACTTCAGCAAGGTGTGTTTTATCCTATAAAGAGAACAAAAAACATACTGTAATAACAGATGGAGATTGCATAAAATTTAAAAAAAATATAAAATAAAAAATTGCTGAGCAGTTGAAGTCCAGAGGACTAGATTTGGATATAATGCTGATTAAACTATTCTGGAGTTGGCTTTTAGTATTTTGGCACTTGCATGGTTTGGGGGGGGGGGGGGGTATTCTATGAGATTTTTTTCTATATATGCATGCATGCATATTTATATATATTGTATATTCATATATATATATACACAAATACATGTATGTCTATATATCTCTGTACATGCATATGTGTATATTTGCATATACGTATTCTGTAATGGGGAGAGTCACTGTTGCCCTTGCCACACTGAACTAAGGTATAGAATCATAGAATAGTTAGGGTTAGAAAGGATCATCTAGTTCCAACTCCCCTGCCATGGGCAGGGACACCTCACACTAAACCATGCCACCCAAGGATTCGTCCAGCCTGGCCTTGAACACTGCCAGGGATGGAGCATTCACAACCTCCCTGGGCAACCCATTCCAGTGACTCACCATCCTAACAGGAAAGAATTTCCTCCTTATATCTAATCTAAACTTCCCCTGTTTAAGTTTTAACCCGTTACCCCATGTCCTATCACTACAGTCCCTAATGAACAGTCCCTCCCCAGCATCCTTGTAGGCCCCTTTCAGATACTGGATGCCTGCTAGGAGGTCTCCACACAGCCTTCTCTTCTCCAGGCTGAACAGCCCCAACTTCCTCAGCCTGTCTTCATAGGGGAGGTGCTCCAGTCCCCTGATCATACTTGAGGCCCTTCTCTGGACTTGTTCCAACACTTCCATGTCCTTTTCATGTTGAGGACACCAGAACTGCACACAGTACTCCAGGTGAGGCCTCACAAGATCACAGTAGAGGGGCAGGATCACCTCCTTCGACCTGCTGGTCACACTCCTTTTGATGCAGCCCAGGATACTTCCAGCTCACGTCCATTTTCTCATCGACCAACACCCCCAAGTCCTTCTTCGCAGGGCTCCTCTGAATCTCTTCTCTGCTCAACCTGTAGCTGTGCCTGGGATTGATCTGACCCAGGTGTAGGACCTTGCACTTGGCATGGTTAAACTTCATGAGGTTGGCATCAGCCCACCTCACAAGCGTGTCAAGGTCCCTCTGGATGGCATTCCTTCCCTCCAGCGTATCAACCGAGCCACACAGCTTGGTGTCATCGGCAAACTTGCTGAGGGCGCACTCAATCCCACTGTCCGTGTCAGTGACGAAGATGTTAAACAAGACCAGTCCCAACACCGATCTCTGAGGGACACCACTCGTTACTGTTCTCCAGGTGGACATTGAGCCATTGACCACAACTCTTTGTGTGCGGCCATCCAGCCAGTTCTTTATCCACTGAGTGGTCCACCTATCAAATTGATGTCTCTCCAATTTAAAGACAAGGATGTGGTGTGGGACAGTGTCGAACGCTTTGCACAAGTCCAGGTAGGTGACATCAACTGCTCTACCTCTGTCCATCAGTTCTGTAGCCCCTTCATAGAAGGCCACCAGATTGGTCAGGCAGGATTTCCCCTTAGTGAAGCCATGCTGGCTGTCACCAAGCACCTTGTTGTTTTCCATGTGTCTTAGCATGCCTTCCAGGAGAATATGCTCCAAGATTTTGCCACGCACAGAGGTGAGACTGACTGGTCTGTAATTCCCCGGGTCATCCATTTTTCCCTTCTTATACCATTGCGCAAAGTTGGAAAGTGAAAGACAACATTACATGGATATTTATATCGCCATTGCCGTTTCTTATGAGTAAACAAAGAAATAATGACATTATTTTTAAAAGTGCAAGAAAAAAATGGAAACATGCCAAATTCCCTTGTTTTACTCCCATGAGACTCTTAGTCGCATCATCAGAAAAAAAAAAATAAAGTAAGCAATGCTTAATTTATTTGTTTAGAATCTTAGAATCATTGAATCATAGAAGGTTGGAAAGGATCTTAAGATCATCTAGTTCCAACTCCCTTACCATGGCCAGGGACACCACACACTAAACCATGAACATTGCCAGGGGTGGAGAATTCACAACATCCTTGGGCAACCTGTTCTAGTGCCTCACCACCCTCATAGTAAAGAACTTCCTTATATCTAACCTAAACTTCCCCTAAACATTCTTTGACTTTAGAAAATTATTCAGTGCATTCAAGTGCTTACTAGTTGCAGTAGCAATGGCTTTTTCAGGTGATCAGGATGGTTTGTACTGCATGTTGAAATCTTCACTGTGACCTCAACTGCCACTCTCTTAATCTTCAAAAAATGCTTGTTTTAAAACTCTTCAGGTACATGTTTTTCTGCACAATGGCATCAGTTTCAAGGATGGTTGCAGTAGCAGAGGGTTATTAACAGTATCGTGTTACTTTGCAGTTCACTGGTTTGGCCTTCCGTCTCCTGGTTTGTCTACCCTAAGACCAAATTATTATCCTGTAATAAAATGAAAAGGCACTATTATTGCTTAATGTAAGTACACTTAAAATTATTATTAGTAGTGTGCTTGGTAAGGTTAAATCATGAGGTCTTTGATGATATCTTCAAAAATTACATCTCTGATTTAACTAAAATAAATGAGATGGTTGCTTCTCCCTAATTAAAAGCAAAAATGTATCTTTAGTACTTGGCAATTTTCTGTCACTTAACACTGTATGACAGCAACATCTATTACATTCATTATATTATAATTACAATTACCTTACATTTACTGAGGGTCCAATCCTCAGAAATATAAGCTGCCTGAAGAAAAGAATCATGTTTGAAACTGAGAGGAAGCCTATGTACTAAAGGGAAGGTGAAGTTCAAGAACCTATTAGATATTTCATTGACAGAGCCCATTAGTCCTTTTCTCTATGTACAGTTAGGGTGATATTGCCAGCAGCTATAAATATCCCCGCTGACCACACTCAGGGGTCCTATTTGCAAGGACACAACTGCAGGTTCTTTTGAAAAAGTGAAGTTATTCCCTTTGGTTGATCCCTGAATTTTGGGCTGTTAGTGTAGTGGAAAAACTATATTTCCATGCCTTGTCTCCTTTTCAGGCAGACAGTGGCAAGCAGTACCTGGTGACTAGCAAAGAAAAAGGGAACTCCAGCTGGTTTTACTCTCGAAGGGAGGAAAAGCAGCATTGCATGGGCCAGGTATCAGCTGCGGTGGGAGTTTAAGGGAAAGAAGGAGAAGGGTTACCTTGGAGTGAACAGTGGAGTGAACAGTATCTGACTGAACAGGCCATTTTCTAAAATGATCTCCTATTTCTTTTGTGTGTGTGTGCATGTGACTCATCTGTATTTGTGTTCTTTCACTTTTGGTTCTAGACATTAGCACAATATTGCTTTTCTTGCACGAATACTTCCTGGAAAACAGGTTTAAAACTTAAAAGCCTGAATAATTATGATAAGATTTTTCTTTTTTTTTTTTTTAATTGTGGCATTTGATTGCACAACGCAGAGTTCATGATGTGCTATTTAGTTTCTTAATTCAGTGGAAAGAAAGAATTTAATGCAATCTAACTATCACTGTGCAAATTGTGAACATTCAAAATCTGCAAAACAAGAGTATTGGTTTATTATTTCTTCAGGAAATCTGAAAATTTCAAAGTCCTTATTCCCCAACACATATGGAAAAAAGGTAATTGCTATGAATTATTCAGTTCTTGTTTCAGGGGGAGGGAAACACTTATAAAAGGTGAAGTGACTACTTGTGTTTGTAGATCAAATATGGACAGAAGCAGTGAATGCAAACTGCTGAATGAGTGAGCAATATAATTATACTAAGAGCAAATAGTTCAGAAAAGAATTATTCTACTGTTCGTACAAAACAGTGGGTCAATTCATCTGTATAAGGTCATTATATTTTGTGAGTAATATACTTTCAAAACATTCATAACACAGCACAGAAGAAATATGTGGTCTCACAAATGTATCCTTACTTGTTATTGCTGTAATTTACCAGACAGAGCCTGCTGTTTCGTTAAGACCTCTTCCTATGCCATTGAAATCAAAGGAAGCTTTGATTTTAATGGGAACAGGATCAAGGTTTAGCCACTCAACATGTCCTTGAGCCAAAACAAAACTTCCAAGGAGGTTAATGTTGAAAGCACTGTTTTGATTACATAATGGTGCCAACAGACAAGATGATAGGAAAAAATCGTTGGGCTGTACTGAAATTTAAAGTGTACTTGTCTATTTTAAACTGCTAATACTTCGTCTAACCTACTGTGCTGAACAGTCACAAAATGAACCTATGCAGTGGCTAAATTGCTGTCTAAAGCAAAAGCAAGCAAAAAAATATTATTCCATTTCTATAATGTAGTTATTTCTGTGTTATTGAAGCAATAGTGAAAATTTTACTGTACCCCAACATTGAGATGGTGCGTTTTGGGAATCATTTACAGATATCTTATTCTAAAACAGCATTTTCTATGAAAGAGTAAGATGTAATCTTTACAAAATGAAATTATTCAGCAAGGTGATAAAAAATTTACTCCCTGGGTAGATTTATCCACCAGTAGAGTGACAAATACTGACTAAAGCCACAGTCTTTCAAAAGATTAAAGTACTGGGAGTTAACCTTTAAATTAAATTCCTGTATAAGCATACTTACTGCATCTTCAGTAGCTATCTGTCACGTGAGATGACGTAGCATTCTTTAGGGTATGATTTTAGCAGGTGAATTCTCTGGAAGGGGTACAGTCATGCAAGTAGAAAAGCTACAGGAACATAAGCTGTTAAACTCCAGGAAAAAGACTAATATTCAGACAGGAATTTTTAAAAATATGGAGATCACCTAAACAGTTTGCAGGTGTTCTTAAAAATACATTTTCTTTTTAAAATGTATTTTCTTAATTTAGTTCTTGGGAAACATAACTGCCATTTAAAAATAAGTTTGGATTAAATATTTACAGTAATATATACCAATTTTAAGACTGACCATGGATAATGCTTCTTTTTTCCTCTAACGTTATGTTATGACTGAGGTTGAGGAAAGACTGTCCTCACAGAGCACTGCCACATTGCTCAGGATTCAAGAAACAAAAGAATCTGAATCTAACTTCAGATTCAGAATGAATTTTGCAATTTAATTAATCACTAAGCAGAGTCAAACACTTCTATTCATTATAGTGAGTCAATCTATATATTTTTCTGGTCAGCTGGAAGATATACTGAATAAATGTATTCATTTAAAAGGACAGTTGCAAGAGTATGTGTTCCATATTTTCTTATTTCACTTGTGAAATTTGTCTTCATATGTTATATGTCAGACTCACAGGAATGATTTTCTGATATTCTGTTAAGTATTATTATTATTTATATATTTTAATTTTATTCTACAGTGTCAAAGTTGCTTCCATAGTTGTGCTGAAATACTTCATCCATTAATAGTAATTTTTTCTTACTGAGAAGATAATAAGAATAGGTAGCAAGATATAAAAATTTAAGTCTTTTCAAGACTTAATGATGCAAATCAGCCAATGCATCTGTGCATATTCAAAGCATTCTTACAGTTATGAAAATAAAACCCTGCTTTTCTAAAACAATGGTAAATGCAATTAACTGAATGTTTTAAGGAAATTGTATTCTTAGTTATTTTATTAAATAATTCATAAAACAATGCTAAGGTATTCAATGGGTATAAGCATCTGGTGTTTATGCTTCTTCTGCAGTACCACAGATGACTAATTGTTTTCCAGGTGTCATGGAGAAAATAATTTGTTAATCATCCAGTCAATTTAGCCTAGTGTTCTGCAACTAAGAACTGCTGCTTCCAGTTCTGTGTGTGCGTGCATACGCATGTGAGCCCTATTGTTCTGCATCTTATCCCCTCATCTTTGCAGCTCCACACCAGAGCCCCTTTTGCTCAGTTGTGCAGCAATTGAATGGGTCTTCCCTTGAAAATACCTGACTTCAGAGCATGTTTACAATGTAATCACATGGGTGAGCACCACAACTTCAGTCACACCAACTGGGTTACCTCTATCTATTGAGGATGACAGGGGAAATGACAAAGCAGAATTTCTCCTCTTCACTCACTTTAAATTAATATCTGGAATCTGTGGCTTCCTGTTTTTCATATTGAAGTTAACTTGATTCAGGCTACCTTGGTTGAAAATGTGACGCTCCAGGGCAGCCTTGGATGCAGCGACCATGAGATACTCGAATTCAAGATCCTCAGGACAGTGAGAAGAGCATGCAGCAAGCTCACTGCCCTGGACTTCAAAAGAGCAGACTTTGGCCTCTTCAGGAACCTGCTTAGTAAGTTCCATGGGATATAGCCCTAGAGGCAGGGGGGGGCCAAGGTTGTTGGTTGATATTCAAGGATCACCTGCTACAAGATCAGGAGTGTTGCATCCCAACTAGAAGGAAGTGCAGCAGGAGGGAAAGAGACCTCCTTGGATGGATAAGGAGCTGCTGAGGAAAATTCAACTGAAAAAAGAGGCTTATAAAAGGTGGAAGCAAGGACAGGCGGCCTGGGAAGAGTACAGGGATGTTGTCCGGGAAGCTAGGGACCAGGTTAGGAAAGCTAAGGCTCAGTTAAAATTAAACTTGGCTAAGGATGTGAAAGATAACAGGAAGTGATTCTATAGGTACGTAGCAAATAAAAAACAGACTAGGGACAACGTGGGCCCCCTCAGGAAGCTCTCAGGAGAACTGGCTACACAGGATTTGGAGAAGGCTGAGGTTCTGAATGACTTCTTTGCCTCAGTCTTCACAGACAAAGGCTCTGATCACAACACCCAAGCCTTGGAAGATAGACGCAGGGACTGTGAGAATGAAGACCTTGCGCCCACTGTAGAAGAGGATCTGGTTTGAAACGATCTTAAAAACCTGAACATGCACAAGTCCATGGGTCCTGATAAAATCCTTCCGCGGGTCCTAAAGGAGCTGGCGAATGAAGTTGCAAAGCCGCAGGCCATCATATTTGAAAAGTCATGGCAGACAGGTGAAGCTCCTGATGACTGGAAAAAGGGAAATAAAACCCCCATTTTCAAGAAGAGTAAAATGGATGACCCGGGGAATTACAGACCAGTCAGTCTCACCTCTGTGCGTAGCAAAATCTTGGAGCATATTCTCCTGGAAGGCATGCTAAGACACATGGAAAACAACAAGGTGCTTGGTGACAGCCAGCATGGTTTCACTAAGGGGAAATCCTGCCTGACCAATTTGGTGGCCTTCTATGATGGGACTACAGAACTGATGGACAGAGGTAGAGCAGTTGATGTCACCTACCTGGACTTGTGCAAAGCGTTCGACACTGTCCCACACCACATCCTTGTCTTTAAATTGGAGAGACATCAATTTGATAGGTGGACCACTCAGTGGATAAAGAACTGGCTGGATGGCCGCACACAAAGAGTTGTGGTCAATGGCTCAATGTCCACCTGGAGAACAGTAACGAGTGGTGTCCCTCAGAGATCGGTGTTGGGACTGGTCTTGTTTAACATCTTCGTCACTGACACGGACAGTGGGATTGAGTGCGCCCTCAGCAAGTTTGCCGATGACACCAAGCTGTGTGGCTCGGTTGATACGCTGGAGGGAAGGAATGCCATCCAGAGGGACCTTGACACGCTTGTGAGGTGGGCTGATGCCAACCTCATGAAGTTTAACCATGCCAAGTGCAAGGTCCTACACCTGGGTCGGAGCAATCCCAGGCACAGCTACAGGTTGAGCAGAGAAGAGATTCAGAGGAGCCCTGCGAAGAAGGACTTGGGGGTGTTGGTCGATGAGAAAATGGACGTGAGCTGGAAGTATCCTGGGCTGCATCAAAAGGAGTGTGACCAGCAGGTCGAAGGAGGTGATCCTGCCCCTCTACTGTGATCTTGTGAGGCCTCACCTGGAGTACTGTGTGCAGTTCTGGTGTCCTCAACATGAAAAGGACATGGAAGTGTTGGAACAAGTCCAGAGAAGGGCCTCAAGTATGATCAGGGGACTGGAGCACCTCCCCTATGAAGACAGGCTGAGGAAGTTGGGGCTGTTCAGCCTGGAGAAGAGAAGGCTGTGTGGAGACCTCCTAGCAGGCATCCAGTATCTGAAAGGGGCCTACAAGGATGCTGGGGAGGGACTGTTCATTAGGGACTGTAGTGATAGGACATGGGGTAACGGGTTAAAACTTAAACAGGGGAAGTTTAGATTAGATATAAGGAGGAAATTCTTTCCTGTTAGGATGGTGAGTCACTGGAATGGGTTGCCCAGGGAGGTTGTGAATGCTCCATCCCTGGCAGTGTTCAAGGCCAGGCTGGACGAATCCTTGGGTGGCATGGTTTAGTGTGAGGTGTCCCTGCCCATGGCAGGGGAGTTGGAACTAGATGATCCTTTCTAACCCTAACTATTCTATGATTCTAATGATGCTTCTCCTGGTAAATCCATTTTGAAATCACTCAAGCTATGGAGATTCTGTTAAGTAAATCATGTCACAACATATTAGACCTCGCTCCTCTCCATTACTAATGGTAAGGTTTTGTTTGGTTTACATGGCATTGCGTTTTTGGAAATACCCTTATTCTCATCCTGCCACCTCCTTAGAAATATTTATTATAATGATGTCAGTCTAGCTTTTGCATCTAACTTTTAATTAAAGCTTTATCCCGGGCTACAAATGAAGTAAAATTTTACAATTAATTGTGATTTATTGCAATGTCTTGGGTGATTTCCACATTGCAAGTCATTAAGTACCTCAGAAGTACATTTAACATCTTTCTTGCTGTAAATCTTCTCAGCAAAGCACTCAGACATGTTTTCTTCTGGGGTATTCTGACCACAAACTTACTTCAGGTACCTACACCTTACTGTTTCAGAAACCAAAAAACTTTTCTGGAAGACAACAGTCACTTGGAAAACATCACGGGTAGCAACATTCATAGAAACATAGAATCATCTAGGTTGGAAAAGACCTTTAAGATCATCAAGTCTAACCCTTACCCCAGGACTGCCAAGACCACCACTAAACCATACTACTGAGGTGATATGGTCTCATCTACAAAGTTTTTGAACTCTTCCAGGGACAGTGATTCTATCAGTTTCCTGTGGAGCCTGTTCCAATGCCTGACCACCCTCTCTCTGAAGAAAATTTTCCTAATATCCAGTCTAAACTTCCCTTCATTATTTTGTGAATCAGCTGCAAGAAATGGTCATCCAAATTATTGGAAATGAAGGGAAAATTTTCCTGAGTCATGCTTTTATTTTGATTCTCTTTTTTCTTCACAGTAAATGTTTCCATCTGGCAAGAATCTGTCATTTAATCCTGAAAACAGATTCTTTTATGAAGTTTCATTATTTTCTTAGGAGTAAAGGTGCAGGAAGGGAAAAAAAATAACTTCACAGTAATAGAACCCTTGCAAATAATGAAGAGAAAAAGTGGTTTGGGAAAGAGAAAAATATTTCCATAGAAATCTTCAAACTTCTCTGAAATGCAGCCTTGTCTCAGAAACTAAAATGTATCTGGTTTCCACAAACGCTAGAAGGAAAAAATAAAGAAGTTACAAGACAGAAGTCAGCCAAGCATGACTCTTTTCTCCCCTGAGATAAAATGGAGATGTCATATACCACTGTTATCCTAGATCACAGAACGGTTTAGGTTAGAAAGGACCTTTAAGGTCATTGAGTCCAACTATTAAAACAAATTAAAAAGATGCATCCATGTAGCTCTTAGAAGAAAGGCACTCCAATAAGGAGGAAGACCTACACAAAGATGCAGGTAACTCGCCTGAATTGTCCACACAGCTATGCAAAGCCAGCTTGCTTGCTCTGCCAGTATGCCACCGGGCCCAGCCCCCAAGCCAGAAAGCTGCAGGTCATCTCTCTATCCAGTGTTGACATATGTAACAATTCTCCAGGCTCCACTGATTCTGTTAATTAGATTGCCATTAAATATAATGAGAGCTTAGATATTCATATGGATATGTAGACAGACATTCTGGTGTCTTATTCCCAAAATAAGTCCATACAGAAACAAACTCAGCAGAAATAAAGATGTCAATTTTCTTCACAACCAAATGATGTCCAGTGGTTTCAGGCTTCTTTTTATTGCTCCTCTTCCCTCAATTTTCTTGCCGCAACTCTACATCTTTCTAGGTTTCCCTGCCCTTCTACTTGGTTCATACACTGCCTTGAAATGTTACCCTGTTTAGTTAATTGCTTAGCTCCTAAACCCAGCAATAGATACCAGAAGAACTCACTAACCTTCATGGCAAGGGTACTACCTGATTGCATGCTCTTACTAGTATCCTGGAATACATATAAACTGCAGCACCAGGAGCATTTACCTGCTTCCTCATTCACAAATGCACTGTGCACTGAACTCATTTAAGGTGGGACATCCTGTTTCCATAGATTTCTGTAGAAGCTGCTCATCATGTAACATACACAAAATCAATAAATGTGCTGAACCAAATCATTCAGAGTACAATCTTGCAAGGTACTTCTCTTTAGACATTTATCAATAGTCTTGCATTCATTCATACCCTTCTTAAAAATCACTTTGCCAAGTTTTAAACCCATAAGGAGTCTTGCCATACTATATATCTTTTCTGAAACAGTACTTAAGAAGCCACGTTTCTTGTATGCACTGATGCCATCTCTCCTAGTGTGCAAGGGTTTGAAGTCTGAGAATCAGAAGCAAGAAAAATACAGTTTTCATGCTATTTATATTCCTTTAAAAAGAAGAGACAATATATATTGAATTCCACTCCATTACTTTGAAGGCAGTGAGTCTATGAAATCTGCACTGGTGAGCTGGTAAATTAAAAAATCAGAACACAACTTTTTTGTCTCATACTCCAATGCATTAAATGAACTTGAGGATTGAAAAGCAAAAATAGTAAGAATGGCTGAAATAATGAGATCCATCCCTGCCATGCAAATTCTCAGGTGTTATTGCAGGGGGGTATTTTTTTATTCTAAACTACAAGCCTCATTAATTTTCATTTTCTTTCAAAAGTAAAATACAACTATCAAATTCAAGGAACAAAAGGACAGGTTTTTTTATCAAAATCGCTTAAGTGATTTAGGAGTTGAAATGCCATTTAAAATCAATAGCACCAAGACTTGAATCTTCACATAATTCAGACACTTTTGAAACTGTAATGTATATTTTCCATTTAGAAGGGATGAGAGGACAAATTTTGAAAGTAATCTCTGCTGAAGCTATCCACATAGTATATTGTGTGAGTTCCAGTCCAATATAGGGAGTTCTGTGTGGCCTTGTTTATTTGGACTCACATTACATATATAGCGAAAATTTTAATTTAATAATAATTTTATAATATTTTATGAATTGAATAAAATAAAGTCATAATAACTGAATAATCCAAATATTAAACAAAGTGTTCTATCAAACTGTTGTTGTTCTTTCTGTGGGCAATGTGAGAGGGCATAGCTTGTTGCTAGTGTTCCTCTAGTTGCTTTGGAAGAGCAGCCATAATCTGCCAGAAATGCAATAAAGTGACAATTTCTTATGGCAGAAATAAATTAACTATCTCTTGCTCAGTTAACATTAATAGAACAGAGGATATCTATCTAAAAACATGAGTTGATAACAATTGTCATATTCCAAAGCCTGCATATATAATCAGGTTAAATTAAAAAATGCGATGAGCATAGCTATAGCTGTACTACGAAGGAATTGGGATTTTTTATCTTAGTCTCCCTCAGATCCTCTTTTGCTCATACCTTTTCTCTCTTGCCTTATAACAGCATGCCTCTTAATGTTTTCTGAACATCCCTTGGCACTACATCTGAGGTTTCTTGTTTGTTTGTTTGGTTTTGAACACTAAATGTGGCCAAAAATTATTTCTCTGTACAAGAAAACTACTTTTTTAATGCAGGTTGAATTTATTTAATACTTTTATCTCCAGAAAAATATAAATATAAAGAAGAAACATAGGAAAAGGTGGTGTTAGTAGGTTGTATTCAGTGCCTCAGCAGTGAACTGGTTACAGAGGCTGGGTTAAATGCCACCCTCACTGTGAGAATCGTCAAGCCCACACTTCAACTCTGTAGAAACTAGAATGGTGCAAATGAAAAAGATAGCGAGTGGTGCAGTCCTAGAAATTGGATAGTTTGATGAACAGAAATTTACAGGGAAAAAAAAAATGAAATAAAATAACCCAAAGAGTTCAAAGCCTCTGCTTGATACAGGACCAGAATTTTAACTCATATACTTTACTTCTTGCATGAATGTCTTAATCACTTGCTATTTAGATATTCTGAGGCAGAGCTTTCACAGTCTCTGCTTACATGTTTCCTCTTGTTATAAAAATGCTTAAACAGTCATTATGCCAGACTGCAGAAATGATTCCAGTATGGCTGTTAGACCATTCTCCTTGTTGATGGATTCCAGCCAATACACCAGCAAATATCCAGCAATTTATTCAGAGTGTGACAGAGTCTGTAGGAGGGACTGGAAGTACTTCCCCAGCGTGTCCCTATAGCTTAGAAAGCTATAGCACTCCCTCAGGAGAGTAATCTTATCACTCTCCTTTTTTTTTTTTTCTGTTATTCTTACTAATATTTCCAGTGTTTTATTTTGTGTCAAATAGAATTCTTCTAAAGAAAACAAAACACCTTGATTCAATTTTGTAATGCAGAAAATAATACAGCATTTTGAAACTTTGGATGTATACTTACAGCTGGTTTATTTTCAGAGTGCAGTTCAAAGAAAGCAGGAACTTGTACAACCATGCTCAGCACTATGGTATCCTATCTCCCATCCCTGAGTGGTGAAAATAAATATAAGTTGGGAAAGAGCAGAGAGAAGTATTTGCTGGAAAAGATGTCTTCACAGCAGAGAGTTGATCTCAAACAGAAAATTTAAAAACTCACTAAGCCTGCTGTGGAAGAAAAAAAAAAGCAACAAAAGACATCAACTGCCTTGGCTGAAGTAAGATTTTAGAACTGTGTAGCATCTTCCTGAATTAATAAATGTTTTAACAGTTTGAAAAGCCTTGGTTTATAAAGGCTTTGCACATTATCTGCAGCAACAGCAACTTTATGCATGCATGAACTTAATGAACCAACCAACAAAAACAAAGAAGATTATTAATGAGACATTTGCTCAAAGCAAGCTAAATGAGTTGCGTCTGAGAACATCAGAGAGAGTTCGCTAATGATAGTCAGAAAGGCACAGCTGCTTGTTTTTGTACAAAAAATGTGGTCCGTGGTTTTATTGCTGGTGACAAAACAAACAGATTTGGTAGGACTTTGGGTACAGGTTCCATCTCTTTTTTTACTTTCTTTTTATGCTTTTTCCCCTTCTTTTTCCTTTAATTGTTCTTATGATTTTTCTTTATTTTTTTTTTACCTAAAATTTCTTTTATTCATTCTCTCTGAAATGATTGAACTTACTTCTTAGAAACTACTGGACCAGTGTAATCAGGACTGAGCTTGAAATCCTTTTGAAACTTAATTATCATTTTCAGCCACTTTTTCCAATGTTGTGCTTTGGTTTTACTGTGCTTAAGGGGACATTAGTCCTCTAGCTGAAATGAAGCTCCCTTCCTCAGAGATAAGCAGCAAAAGACCAGAATTTAACCTTTGGGTCAAGTTGTTTCACAACAACCTTCATCTTCTGGGAGGCACCATTTCTTTGTAAGGCCTGGGTGTCTGTGAACTTCTTGCTTTTGAAGCCTATTGACAGTCTTGTCTTGGCCTACAGAGGTCTCGTAAATAACTAGATTTAAAGGAATTGTTTGCTTTCTTTCTCAAAAGCTTAATTTTATAGAACAGTAATCTTTCAGTGCTGTACAACCAATTTTATAGTGGAGCACAAGTAGATTATAAATGAGATACACCCCACGCCTAGAACTTGGAACAGAAATATTCTTCACTATAGCTCAAAATCATTTATGTGAAATGTAAAATTTTGCTGGTATTTCTTTTTGTTCCAACCTGGAATCAGAAGTACTGATACATTATCACTAATCAAAAGCATTGAAAAGACTCCTGAGAGGATGTTTTACTTAGCTTTCTAGCTCACTTACTGAATTAGACAGGACTGTTGACCTTAGAACAGAAAAGAACAGCCACACACACACCCCATTACCAAATCCCTTGTATACTTTATCTGAAGTGGATATTTGGAAGTTAGTCTCTGCAAAGGCTCTTTAAATGGTGTCTTAACATCTAAAAAGAGATAGCTGTCAAGGAAGGACTCTTCCCCAGATGCTTTAAAGAAAACAAATCTAAAGTGAAAAGTAAACTGAGGAAATTCAAAAGAAATTAAGTGGATACTTTATGCAGATGTTTATAGAAAACATTATGTTAATAAGAAAAGTCACAATGAAATTCTCACCTATGATATCCCTGGAATCAGGAGCTGATTGGAAACTTCAAATTTACTGTGGATTGTATATTATTTCAAAATCTCATGTAAATATAAGCCATCAGGAGAAAAATCACAAGAACTTAGTTTCATATAGTGGAAATATAAACCTATTTTCTTCATGACATGCCTGATCTTCTTCTTATCACTGATTAAGTTCTGTAGTGTCTCTGTAGGTGGGTTGAACACATAGTTTCATGGCTGCCATTCAGGGGGTTTCTCAAATGCAATAAGCTTATGTTTTTTCCGCAGTTCTCTCTCTCTACTGTGGTTTTCACTGTATGGAAGCCTGGCTACCCAGAACAAGATCTGGTTTTCTACTTTACCGTTTCTTCAACCGAATAACATATCTCTGTAGTATGATTCCATCTGTGATTTACATCAGCAGAGCTAAACCTTAACGGTCCGTGAAATTTATCACATATTGTTTGATTCATTTGTATTGAACCAGAACACAAGCTAAAACATAAACTTATCTCATATTGTTTTCAGAGTGAATGATTGGTCGTAGTTCACATGCAAATCTGGAGCTGCAGTGAGAATTTTAGCTGCTTCATAAAAGTTAATGTCAGAGGGCATCTTCTTCAATTGCCTTATTTATTTATTTTTCCAGAACAAGCTCGATGCAAGTCAGTCTTTCACATTTTCTGTAGTCTTAAAGCAGTAGTCTATTTTTAGAACTCTTCTTTTATTCTGCTAAGTAGTGTGATAAACTAATAATAAAATCAAAATAGTTCCTTCCACTTAGTAACATTAAATTCCATGCTTCAGTTTTCTGACCTCTTTCCCTCTGTCTAAAACCTTATGCAATTCAGGAATGTGTTTCTTGATGAATACTTTCCCCTCTGTCTTATTTGAAATTGTCACACTATTGAGGTCGAGATAAATTTAGATCTGTCTTAGTCAAAATGCTGGGGATGTTCTCAGAAATGTGTATGTATTTGTCAAAGGGCAGGCAAGAAAAGGGAAAAGGGGGAATAAAAAGGAGAAAGGGAAAGTGATGGAAAGAGAAGTAATTTAGGTTTTATTAGTGGGTACTACCAAGACCAAGTGAATTGCTTGCTGAAACTTTATATATTTGATACTGAGATATTAGAGGATGGAGCTCTTGCTACTAGTGTCGGCAAACACTAGCCCTTCCATCTTAACATTGACCCTAGTGGGTCAAACTGAATCAGTCATTCTCAGTCTCTTGGACTGAGAATTAAAACATTAAAAAACAGAGATATTTACCTTAAAGATATTTGCATCAATGCAAACATCATCCCTCGGGCAATTACTGCTGAATTAACACTGGAAATATGAAGAAAGAGCCTGGCATGAGGAGAAGGAATTAGCCGAGCTGGGCTGAGCTTTTACTCTCCACACATTCTTCACAGCCTTGTGAATGTCACTTAGGGCAAGATGCAGAAAGTCTATTTTAGCGCCTAAAAGGAGAAGTCTGTCTAATTTTGATCTCTAGGCATAAGGAGCAGCTAATTCAGTTGCCCATATCCCTTGTGCCCTGGCTGCTGCCAACAAACCGTAGAGGCTTCAAAATACACTAGATCTGAAAGACCCTTAGGAATCATATTCTGGAGACGTTTATAACTAGTTCCTAAATAAAATCTGTAGCAATCATATGCAGAAAGGAGATAAGGCTATACTGTGCCCAAAGGCCAAGTGGTATCTGTTAGGTATGCTGTCAGCACACCGTAGGCCCATTTACAGCATAAGGAGATGGCACAAGTATATTAATCCCAAAATCACAGGATCAACGTAATCAATCTTCTACACAATAGGTTTTGTTAAATATCATTTAAATAAGACATAGAATACTGATGCAATAAGAGCCTGAGCAGCAATACTAACCATATACTGCCCAAAAATTCATCCATCGTCTGGAAGAAAATCAGTGGGCTGACTCTGTAACAAGTTGTCAGGATTTTGCTAAGGGCCAGGAAAAGTGTTGTACGACCTGTAATTTAGATGATTCAGAAAATAATGATCACAAAAGGTATTTTTCTACATTGATGAGTTCAAACTTGTAACACTGCCAAATTATATGTTTGTCAGAATGGTGCAGGAAGAGAACTTCAAAATAGGCAAAATAGATTATTGCAGACTATTGCAGATTTATAATATTTTCAGAAAAGTAACATCAGATTTGTTACTGAAAAGAAAACCTGTCTTCTTAAAGAAAGCATTTAAAATATGTGACTCTCCCTTTTCACACATCTGTTTGGCATGAGCATTGAACCTTCTTTCTAAATTAAGTAGTGGACGTCACCAAACTATGTACTAGCTTCCTTTCTTTGTATTAATACTAAAACAGGAAAGAAGAGATTCTGAAGTTTCATCTTTTAAAACAGTTTTTCTGAAAATAATAATATACTTCAGCAACATCAAGTGACTGTGACTAATTTACAGCTTTTCAATGCTTTCAATACATTTATTGCAGGAAGTGGGAGGACTGAGTAATACTAAAGCTATTTCTTTTCGGTGAGGTGTAGTAGAATTTTAACTAACCTCCCTACTTCTTTGAACAATCACTAAAATAAGTGTGTGATATATAACCACATTTCAGTTAACTCAGCACTTGAAATAACACATCAGCTCTCAGGAGAACAATTCACTAACCATGATGAATATGCATCAACTTGCTAATCTTTGCCTTCTGAATACAGCTTTCAGAAACTTTGATTCATTAAGCTTCATGTTCACTTTCTGCAAAGGATGGGAGAGTGTTGCACCCTAAAGTTATCAAAATTTGATAAAAATTTGATTTATTGCCTACAGGTAGAGACATTGAAAAATCATTGGACTACATAGGTATTATTTTACTAAAAAACATAGTTTAGATCAAAGACTAATAATAATATCAACAATAATATCTAAAAATAATAATGTAACACTTGAATGATTTAACTACCAAGAGCTATGCTTACCTTCCTTACATTTATATGAGCTAGGTTCTTCAAATGTAAACACTCTTGGGTCATTAAGTCGAACATGGGGTTTTAGTACAAACTTGGATTATATATTTAAGATTACCTGGAAATTTATTAAAAAATAATCATCATCAGGATAACTTTAATTTAAAATTTAGCAATCAGAAGTTTTGAAGAGGACATGAAAATTTTGGATTGAGATTCCTTTCTACCATTCAATACCACTGTGGACGCAAGTACTTTACAGGATATTGCTAAGTATTTTGGGTTTGTTCTGTGCTAATATTTTATTATCCTTTCTTTTTTATCCCTCAATCTAACTTGTAAATGAGTAGTCAACAAATATCATAAAAGGACTTCTGTAAGTATAAAGTTTCAAGATGTTTAAAAAAAAACAGGTAAATAATTAAAATTTCTAAGAAAAGAAATGCCCTCTTTGAGAAAAAAAAAAAATAAGACCAAGAACTGTGGAAACCTTAGACCAACACTGCCAATGTACTTATGCTCAGAAACAGACATATCCTAAATGAATTAGACTAGCTGTGCCATTCCCAGGTTCTCTCCATACATCTGCAATAGTGAAAAATCTGGGCATTTCTGCAACTGCTCCAGTCACATTATTGACATCCATAAATCACAGGCAAGTGTCTCAAGCAATTTCTACTTAGTCTTTTTTTTTTTTCCACATGGATAGGATTTCCAAACAGCAAACCTGTGGATGTGTTTTACAAGGCAGAATATGTGGAAAAACTCACACATCTTGGTGAAAGCCTGGTCTCTAAGCTTTGGGTTTTTTTAAAAGGAGTGTTCCCTCAGAAAAATAAAGGGAGAGTTGCTACCCCACACTTCAATATTAAAAAAGGAGTCTATATAGAGCATACCAAAGACTGAACATCTTCTTTGGTTATTTTAACTATTTAAAAATCTGTACAACTTGCTTCCCAGTTATTGCTTGCTTGATATTTCTTATTTAAAAAAAATATTTGATTCAGAATTTTCTAGAAACATAAAATGTGCCTAATGAGATATTTTTTTTCCCAGCCTTTTTGGTTCGTTATAGACAGAGAAACCTCACTAGGTTTGTTTAGTGCTTTCATGCCTTTTGCTCATAACTGAGATCTTTTGGCATTTAACAACACTAGAATGCACTGGAAAAATAGTATATCTCTCCAAAACAATAATATGCACTCTTAATTTAATCAATAAAATTACTCACCTACTTCAATATACTGTTTCAGTTAATTTTTCATAATACGTGATTTATAATTTTAAGGAAAAAATTATATTAGGCAGATTATTCCAGACAAAGAACATTATTTTATTTTACAAATGAGAATCTTTCTAAGGAACAAAAACTGCTTATCTATTGATGTTATATATGGAAATCCTAGGTAATAATAATGTCTGTGGAAGCATATGAAAGTCTTTTCAATACTTCGTCAAATGTTTTTTAATGCAAAGATTTGAATAAACCCACATTTTTATAACATGATTTTAAAACTTTGATTATTTGACACTAGGTTGAACTACAGAGACTCTGTTAAATTTCAACATTTCATTTGAGTGTAACAGAGATTAAGAGTCAGCAGGGTACCAATAAGGAAAACATTTAATTTAAAATTATTGATGTCTAAGGGCTTTTTTTGTGTCCATGAAACAACTGGATTGAGAAAACAAAATTCTCAAACATGTTTCTCCCAGCGCTCATTCACAATTAATTTATTAAAGAAAATCCAATTGGCAACTAATGTTTGCAGTATTATTTAGTGAAAATTACATTATTATTTTATTTCAAGTAATTCAAGCAGATTAATATATTCAAGTAAACATAAACTCATTTACTTTCACTATCATGGAAGAAAAGTTTAAGACAATGCAACTCATTAATCAAATAATTGCAATAGTCTGCTATATCTCACATAAAATCTACTTTTTGACCTCTGACAGAAGGTAAAGTTATATTACAAAAGCCTCCTTTCAAATTTTCATTTTGTGTTGTTGGAGCAAAGAGGGATGAATGCCGTATGTCTAATAAAATGGCTATAATTATTTTTAAATGTGGAAAATTTAAAATAGTTTACCATTGCTTTAGGAAAAAAAAATAGTTAGAAATGCTGAGAAAATTCATATTCGCAAACATAGTTCTGATACATGAAACTTCCTGAAACAAAACAAAGGTACTGGGGAAGCAGTAGAACTGTAATGTGAGGCAGTTCAAGGCATGAAAAAATATCTTAACAGTAACTTTATTTAAGACTCTTTAAGGAAGAGAAGCAGCAAAATATCCACATTACTTCATTTTTCAGAGTAACAGAGCTCTAAGAACAGAAGGCATCTCTGTACACTAAATAAGTCAAAAGAAGCTTGGCTATTCCAGCTGAGGTGAAAAAGAGAGTACTCTTTGCTCTATTTTCTCTGTTTTCTAGACAGATTGGAGGACATAGCTGAGCCCATTTAGAGGAGAAAAGATTCCAGTTTTAGCTAGAGAGTTACAGCAGGCAATATAAAAAGGTAACTTCACCCCTGGACCTGGTAGCTACAAACCTACATACATACATGCATACATGTATACATAGACAGGCAGAGCACACAACTAGCTGCTTTTGACAGTGTATTTGTACCTCTTAAGCTCAAACAGTGCAGTATTTGCAACTGAAGTTGTCACTTCCCTGCTTCTACAAAATTCCCAGTATTTACAACCAAAAAGGCATAATTTTTCAGGCAGGCAGAGGATGATATGACATACAAGTGCCTCAGAAACCAATGCCTCCATCAAAAGCATATGTGTTGTTTTTCTCTTTTTGTGAACTATTTGCAATATACAGTTAGTCTCTAGCCATTTCTACAGAATGGTTTGATTTTTTGGCCAGACTACTTCAGTTTTTTGACCTCAAAAGCTGCATCTGCCCAAGATGTGCTTCAAGCAGGGTGGTGAGCCTCTTCAACACACACACACATATCTTTCATGCCTTGCTGGAGGTCTGCCACTGTTTCTTGTGTCTCTGCTTCTTAAAAAGTTTTTTGAAATTGATCATTCATTAAAAGTGTATCTCTAGAAACAAATACAAATTGGCTGAAGCTTGCATTATACACTAAGGTCTGTGGAACTTGTGGCTTTGTTTATTTAGAAAAACAATTATCTTGATTTGCAACATCAGCTTCCAAAAATACTTTATTAATCATTCAAATTCTTCTGCATTTTAAATATCCTTCATGTAGCCATGACCTAATATGCCCTAATGAATACTTGTATTTTCCGGACTGAATGCCCATTCTATTTCATGATGCAGTTTTGTATTTTATCCCCTTTGTTATTCAAATGAACTTCTGATAAGTGATAAATATGAGCCAGCATTTAGTGTTAATTAATTGCATGGGGTAATCAGATATGACCAAATGACTGTGGTGTCTACAAAGCTTATATATTTATATCCCCTTTTTTGTATTTTTTAGGCTTAAATATGCATATAATACACAGAAAAGGACTCAATTCAAGTATACAGCAATGTTCATAAAGAACTCAGTAATGACCTGGTACAGAAAATGAGGCATTTAGTATTCTGTAGCCACCCACAGCTGGATCTTTCACTTCTGAATGCAGCATTCTGAAGCTAGCTTTAGAGTTAATATAGCAAATTGGCATAGATCTACTCTCACTTATTACATTTCAGTAAGCGAGAACAGATTTATAGAAATTCTTCACATATCTAATTAGATTTGCTTTTTGCAATGTCTGTGGCAGGTATCTAGAACATTAAATGAATCAAGTTTCATTAACAGGAGACCAGTGCTTTATCTGATGCATTTTCATGTTCACATTTCAACTTCAGATTAGATTGAGTTCCCATATAAACAGGTTCAGCTTAATTTAGCTTAGCAGAATTTTACCCAATAACATCAGCTTTGAATGTTGCCTATTGTGTTATTTGAGGTTAGATACTCTATTAAAGTCTAAGTAGAATTTTCACAAAACGATCTTTGTAATGAATGCTTTAAGATATTAATTCTAGTTTATAACAAATCCTTACATTTGATCTAAATATAAAGAGACAGGATTGTTGATAGATTGTGTGAAGTTCTATGAGAAAAGAAATTAGTCTCATGGAAATGAGCAGTACAAAATAATAATAATATCTCTCAGTAGCATTTGACTATACATTAATGCAAGTGCAAAGATGTGGAGAAAAGTGTCTTTAAAACTCTGAAGTACACGTGCAAATACAAAGAGAGCTGATGAATGAAGGGATAATAGAAATAGAAAATGAGGAAACTTGAAAAGAACTGGAAAATACATAGATGTGAAACACAGTAAAATCAATTAAAAATATGTAACCCAAGGAAGAATAAGTTTTTCAGTGATAATATTCAAAGTTTAGCTGAAATGGAGGTGTCCTTAGCTGGATAGTGACTGAGTTAGAATAATTGCTTTTATCTTAGCTGATAAAAAAAAAAAAAAAAATGAAAAAAAAACCCAAACCATGTGGAATGTTTCATTTGGCTTCAAAGTGATAAAATGTCTCAGCAGAACAGATTATAAAAGCAGCCTTGTAATTAATGTGAGCTGATACCAAACTACAGGATTATAGATTTACCTAGTCCTTATTTCCTCTATTCCCTGCTCTATCCCACAGAAATAAAAAGACATAAAGTCTCTACAGGTAGCACCTAAAAGTGCCCTCTGAGAAGCCTGTGTCCATTTTATAGATAAGAAATTTCTTATTTAAGGACCTGATACCACTTGACCTGATGAACTGATGTTTAGGACAAGTGTGCTCCAATACAATGAGGATGCCCTGTTTCCACAGCTAGCTGGTACTTTTATACCAGAAGCAGGTAAAAACCTCTCCTGTTTGTGACTAAAGTTAACTATAACTGACAGTCTGTAGTTTTGGGGATAACAGGTATCTCTTCACAGTAGAAGTTTTAGCATTCCCATTGTAATTAGCACTTATCATGTGTATTTGCTGGGATGGAGACTTTACAATTCAGAATCTATATAATGGGGCTCTCCTTGAAATGGTTTCTTAGCCAGGTTACTCAATCAAATTTAGCTCATCTCCTGACACGCTATTTGGAGGCTCACAAGACCTGAGCTAGTTACCACAGTTTCATCTTTAATAAGCAAATGCATACATGGTTTGCAAATACATCCTCCAGGGCCTGTTATGCTATCCTTCCTGGAAGCAGTCTAAACACAGAGAATTAAAAGCTATAAGCTGCAAAGAGGAAATATTTTTCTATTCCCCTCCTCTTTTTTTAGCAATGCATCTTTAGAGGTCCACTGTTGAAAAAGTGACACAGGAAATATGACTGAAGATTCTCTTTGATGATAGAAAAGAGAATATTTTTATTGCCTTAAACTGTAAAGGTGGTATCACATTAAATTGAAAATTCAAAAAATATATGCAATTACTAATACATCATAGGGTTTTTTTATGTTTTGCATGAGGACAAAGCACATTTGAAACTAATATCATTTGGCTCTTTCTCTGAGGAAAAATGAGCAAGAACAAAAGCTTTTTCAGTTGAAAAAGATCTTTTGACATTAAATACTTCTGCAAAATTCCTAGACAAACTGTGTTTGAAAAATATTAGGGTATATACTGAGTAATACATCTACAAGGGTTAATTGTTATTGATGATCATTTTATGTCCTGAGACAATGTTACTTCATAACAGTTTGAATAGTGGAGGATTGGCGTTTTTTATTATTCTGAGTGGTCACAGTGGTTTTCTCAAGTGCATTCACTGAACAATGGAATCCTTTTTAACTGAAAGTGAGAAACCACAATTATACCTAGACTGGAGTCCACTGTAGGATGTTAAATGATTGATGTTGAGTAATATAGCTACAGAACAAGATGTGTTGTCAGGGTTGGCCATAGCACCTTTTTTCATTTCCCTGTAAGGCAAGGCTATTATTTAAGGAAATAAATGGACAAGGGAACAGCAAGGTTATACACCTCAATTAATAGCAGCTTGCAGGTCCCTTGGCTCTTTGTGTTGTGTGCTTTTAGCTTTCAGAACTTTGTAAGAAAGAAAAAACACTTACAATTGCAAGGCATGCTATAAGAAAAGACAATATTTTTGGAAATATTGAGTGTGTTTCTCAAACTTTGTTCTGAATAGTTTTCTGAAACATAGTTAAAACTCCTCATTAGCTAAAAATACTGCAAAAAATAAGTACAAAAAATTATGCAATTTGGCAGGCTGTCACAATATCAGTTGAAATTACCAGAATATTTGACAGTTGATCTTTGACCCTTGGAAATTACGTTGCCTCCACTGTTCTGATATTTGAATATCATCCAGGGCTTTATGTGTTTATCTTCGCAATTGTCCTAAGTCTCAAGTATGTATTCTCATGTTCCTTTTAGAAAATTAGGCACTGGTAATTGAAGACTCATTCAGTTATCCAAGGTCACAGAGAGAAGCAGAGTTAGACCTTAGGTTTCTGCTTGTCCAGACACTCTCTGGTCATTAGACTCATTCTTCTTTCTTTTAACCGTCAAAGCAACTAAACAAAAATACTTTTATGGATATATTCATGGTACGACATGAGATTGTTATATGATGAAAGCTCATCTGCACACTCACAAAGAACCAAAAAAGTCAGTAGGGAAGGTGAGGAGAGCCCAAACAATACCCTGCCCCAGCCACTTCCAGGCCTATCGCCATAGCCTCCGACTTGTCAACCACCCATTTCAACAAGCCCAGAAGGGCACAGGGGCACAATGGCAGGTGGGAACCCACAATAAGGAATGAATACCTTGTGCTGTCTCTTTTCCAGGCTGCCTCAGAAAATCCTCAGCTGCAGCTTCCAAGAGTGAAACGCATCACCACATCATTGGGAGCAGCTATACAGATCACATTTTGGGCTAATAGGGGTTGCTGCTTGCAGGTGGGACACATGTGATGCAGTGACTGCACCAGTGGGCAGGGGAAGAGCAAGTGATGCCATCTATGTGGCCCTCTCTAAGGCCTTTGATATAGTTCCTTGCAAAATTTTTACTTCTAAACCAGAGAGATATGGGTTTGATGGATACCCTTTAAATGGGTAAGAAACTGGATGGATGACCACATCCAAAGAGTTACAGTCACCGCCTCAATGTCCAGGTGGAAACCAGTATCAGGTGGTGTCCCTCAGGGGTCTGTGCTGGGACCAATACTGTTCAATATGTTCATCAATGACATAGTGGAAATGGTGCGCTTGAGGGAAGGGGTGTCATCTAGAGAGACCTGGACAGGCTTGAGGGTGCACACAAACCCATGAAGCTCAAAAAAAAACAACTGCAAGCTCCTGCATCTGGGTTGAGCAATCCCCAGTATTAATACAGTCTGTGGGATGAATTGACTGACACCTGCCCTGCAGAGAAGGACTTAGGGATGCTGGGGGATGAAGAATTGGATATGAGCCAGCAATGTGTGCTTGCAGCCCAGAAAGCCAACTGTATCCCAGGCTGTATGCAAAGAAGTGTGACCAGCAGGTTGAAGAAGATGATTTTCCCTCTACTATGCTCTTGTGAGACTTCACTGCAGTAGTCCAGCCCTGGGGGCCCCGGCAAAAGACAGACATGGACCTGTTAGAGTGGGTTCAGGAGAGAATGATGAAAATGTTCAGAGGGCTGGAACATCCTCTGATGAGAAAGGCCAAGACAGTTGGATCTCCAGGGAGACCTTACTGGCTGCCAGGTGCCCACCAAGCCACTCTATCACTTCCTCTCCTCAAACACACATGGGGAGAAAATATGACAAAAGGCTTATAGGTCAAGATTAGGATAGAAGGATCACTTAGCAATTATCACCATGGGTAAAAAAGGCTTGACACAGGGAAATTAATTTAATTTATTGTCAATCAAATCAGAGTAGGATGAGAAATGTGACTAAATCTTAAAACACTTTCCCCTCACCTCTCCCATCTTCCCAGACTCAACTTCGCTCCTGACTTCTCTATGTCCTCCCGATGAGCAGCCCAGGAGGCAGGGAATGAAGGTTGCAGTCAAATCATCCCATGTTGTGTCTGCTGCTCTTTCTTACTCATGCTCTTCCCCTGCTCCAGTATGGTGTCCCAGCCATGAGACACAGTTCTCCACTTACTTCGCTAGAGTGGGTCCTTCCCACATATCGTGGTTTAAGCCCAGCCAGCAGCCCAGAACCACGCAGCTGCGTGCTCACTCCCCCCTCCCCCTTCCTCCCCCAGCTCCTGGAGGGATGAGGAGGAGAATCGAAAGAATGTAACTCCCACGGGCCGAGATACGAACAGTTCAGTAACCAATGTACAACACAAATCACCACCGCTACCACCAATAATAATAATGATCAGGGAAATAACAAGGGGAGAGAATACAACCGCTCACTACCCACCGACCGATACCCAGACCAACTGAGCAGTGATCTAGCCCTTCCGGGTAACTGCCCCCAGTTTATTGAGTGGGCATGACATGCTGTGGCATGGAATAGCTCTCTGGCTAGTATGGGTCAGGTGTCCTGTCTCTGCTTCCTCCCAGCTTCCCCTCCTCCCTGGCAGAGCATGAGAGTCAGAAAGTCCTTGGTCAGACTAAACGTTACTGAGCAACAACTAAAAACATTGGGGTTATCAGCGCTGTTCCCAGGCTGAAAGTCAAAACCATAGCACTGCACCAGCTACTCAGAAGGAGAAAAATGACTGCTACTGCTGAATCCAGGACAGCACAGGGTGCAGTCCTTCAAGCACAGACTGTTCCAGCAAGGGTTCCATGTAGGGCCACAGCTCCTACTGGAAAAAATCTGCTCTATTGTGGGCTCCTTTTCACAGGCTGCAGGTCCTGCCAGGGGCCTGCTACACACAGGCTGTCCGTGGGCTTCCAGCTTCTTTCAGCACACGTCCCCCTGCTTTTGTGTTGACTTTTCCCCAGGCTGCGTGAGGAAATCTGCTCCACCATGGACCTCCATGTGTGGCAGGGGCACAGCCTGCATCACCATGGGCTGCACCACAGGCTGCAGGGAAATCTCTGCTCTGGTGTCTGGAGTACCTCCTCCCCTCCTCCACTGGCCTTGGTGTCTGAGAGCTGTTTCTCTCACATGTCCCCACTCCTCTCTCCCAGCTGCTGTTGTACAGCAGTTTTTTTCCCCTTCTTAGAAAAGTTCCCAGCAGTGAAAGGCTCTTGTGTGTGAAGATGCCCTCTTTTCCTATAGCCTGTGCATATTATAGGGATCATAGAATCAACATGTTATCACAGGGATCCTACCAGCTTTGCTAATTAACTCAGCCTTGACCAGTGGCAAGTCCATCTTGGAGATGAGTGGAACTGGCTCCATCCAACATGGGGACAGTTTCACACAGAGCCACCCATGCTGCCCACCCACTACCAAAACCACACCATGTAAACCCAGTACCTGGGCTTATAAGAAAGATGGAGAGAGACTTTTTACAATGGCCTGTAGCAACAGGTCAAGGGGGGAAATCTTAAACTGAAAAAGGGTAGGTTAGATTGGATAGTGAGGCATGGGAACAGGCTGCCTAGAGAAGTTCTGGACACCCTATCATTGGAAGTGATCAAAGTCAGGATGGATAAGGCTTTGAGCAATCTGGTCTAGTGAAAGATGTCTGCTCACAGAAAAGTGGTTGGAGTAGATGGTTTTTAAAAGTCTGTTCCATCTTAAACCTTTCTATGATCCTGTGTTCTATGAATAAGCGCATCTGCAGCTGGGTGAGATGGAGTTTCCCAGGTAAACAAAGACTATGGAAAATACTAGTCACAGTTGTTGATACAAGAACTCTTAGTCTCCTACTAGACTAAACTTTGCAGTCTTAAAGTATGGATTGGCTGATGTCTCAGTCAAAAGAGACTTCATTATAGCTATGCTATATCAGATATTTAAATAAGCCACAATTTTTCAGTTTAGAAGTTAAAACCATTGTAGCACACAAATGGCAGACCTAAAAGGGTATCATGAAATGGTTTCTCAAAATAAGTGAAAATTAGTTTCATGCCTGAAACTGAGATATTGAAATGAGCTGCATTATTAAAACAAAAACTAATGTCAGCTAGGATCAGAATGACATCCACAATCTTCATATAAATGCTAAACAATGAGGTAGAGAGTATTCAAATGTCCACTTGTCCACTCGGCACTTTCATTCACCATTGGCTGTTTATTCTTTTTTATAGAAAATATTAGTCACTTTTTTTTTTCTTCAGTTATTTCAGCAGAGTTCCCCTGAAATAAATGCATTTGTACAGATATAAATCAGATGAGAATTATGGAGTGATGCAAACCAAAATTTGCATCACCCGACTGAGATCACCATTCTGAGGTAAGATATGAAATATTAGTTTCATATAGAGAAGCATTAGCTAAGATTTTCATTTAAAAAAGCCTAATAGATTGAAATAACTAATAGTATGATCAATATTACCCTATACTAGTTGGTCATATTTCCATATCAAGAAGGAGATCATCTGTGGCAAAATGCTATGCAGACTAAAGCTTGTGTTTAGATTACAGTGAATTATACAAACCACAACACAACTGTCACTTACAGTTTCATCAGCAAAGAAAACTGCAAAATGTTTTTTTCTTTAAAATTGTCAAGTTATCTAAGTAGTCCAGGCAGCAACATTTAAACAGGAAAAGCAAGGACATTAAGTTTTATCACTCATGCAGACAAAGCAGTACAGCCATCTTTGGGGAATTCTCTAAATAGCCCTGAGACTGGATGCTACAGCAGATAAGCCAAGGTTAACAGAAGTAACTAGTGTATGCATAGAAGAAGATGCCAGGATTCATATTAATTAACCATTTCACAAACACTGAAGGCAGAAAAGTAAATGTTTGATATGTATTGCAATGAGCAGCCTTGAACTACAAGCAGTACTGCATAGAGTTGCAGAGACACTGCAGTAAATCAAGGCATCTTGATGTTGTAAAAACTAGGAGGTGTATTTATAGCCTTGCCCAGAGTTTTTCTTCTTACAAGGTAAATTACATGAATTCTGTGAGATTGTTCTTCTTTAATCTAAAATAATAGATACTTGAGGTCAACGTGGGGGGAAATCCCAACATTAAATCGTGCAGCCAGTGCCAGTGTCAGCACAAGATTTTTTTCTGCAATGCATCCTGCAGAGTCTGGATTCTAGTGCTGAGTCTCTTGGTCTCTTACTGTTTCCTTGTAAAGATTATTGCTTCTAATAATAGATCTTACATTTAGAAAATATTTTCTGGAATTCTTTTGACTACTTTCTTTCTATTGCTTCAGGCCTGATTTTCTGCAAAATAAAACACACACACAAAAAAAAAACCTAAAACGAAAAAAAAAACCGTAACTTCTATATATACAGGTGTTTGTGTACAAAATTCTCTGGAAACAGTGCTATTAATTACTGTCTGGTAGGATGACTTTGATATCTTTTTTGTCAGCCTTAATAACCCTTTGTATTTTTTCATGGTTATACTGGTCAAGTACTTGGTGCCTGTTATCCTGCTAAGTTATCTGGCCATGTTATCAACATTCAGCTCCTTGAACAACTCCCTGTAAGTGAATCACTCTACCCCTCTGTATTCTTTCCAGCTCCTGACCTTTATTAGGCATCTGAGAGCACAGAGTAGGGATTCAGAGGTTTGCCTTTATACATGCTTGAAAACATGTTCCATCTCTATATTCAAGCTTTATTCAACCATGAATTTCAGACTTAACAACAAATCTGTCTTTAACTGTCAAACCACGTCATAATTCATTTGGGAAGAAAGATTCAAACTGCCTGTGGTAATCAATAATTTCATGTTTTGATTGTACACTTCAAGAGATACTCAGTCTTGATGTTGATGTTACCAAACTCTTCCCAAACCTGGTCTCTCCTTTAAGCTGAGTTGCTAAGGCAGACACAGAATTCCAAGAAGCACAACACCAGAGGTTTATGTTTCCTTTCCAAGGATATTATCTGCTTCAGCTACCCAGCAGACTCAAAAATTCTTTCTTTTTCTGTTTCTTTTTGTTCAAGGGTAAAAGGGATGATCTAAGGTACTATATTATTTCATTGATCATATGTCAAGTTACACCAGCAAAGGATGTGTCCTCATTGCTACTGACACATAACCTTGTAGGGTATGCCAAAATGCATACATAACTGAATGAGCAGTATGTGGGCCCTGCAAGAGAACGGAAAGGTAATGAGTTAGAGAACGTATGTCAAGAGAGAAAGTGCTTCTCTTCTGGTTTTGCACCATAAGGTGGTTCAAACACCTTGTCAGTTAACACTAGGAGCAATAGACTGATAAACATTAGAACCTGTTCACTTTAGAAGAGCTAATAATCCTAAAAAGAGATGGAACTATCACTACCAAGCACTTAGAACAGTACTCTGCCTTGCACATTTCTTTGTGAACAAAATTAACTCCCCTATAATTTTTGTGAATTAAATCAAGTAGCAAGCCACCTTAGCAGAGGAAGGAGACTGGAAGCCTATGGTCAGCAAATCTGAGATGGAACATTTGCCTAAATATAGTCATCTAGTGTCATTTGAGCTGCCATAAGGCAATCAACATGGCCAGCTGTTGCCAGTCCAGGAGACACAGGTCCTACTAAGTCCTGTGATGTATGCAAAAGCTCTGTTCAGATGTCTCTGATACCACAGACCCTCTTAAACACCACTAGATGACAATATGTAGTCAATTGAATCATCAAACAGAAGGAAAAGAGAGTTGCAAACAGGCTTGAAACTTGTGAACATTCATGTTGCATAGAGGAACATACATCACATTCATTTAGCCAAATCTGACCATAAGCATTCCTATTGCAGACAATGGCAATGTTCCCACTGGTTAAACCAAAGAATCTTGCCCTTAGCTTTGTTATGAATGTTTAATCAAACAAACTGCACAACAGTGAACACCTTTCTGCATTTTGACCCATTCAGGAAAGCTCTTCAGCTAAAGATAGCTTCCATTTTCTGTGAACTTGCAAAAGAAGGCTGGCTTTCTACTAGATCTATTTATTGTCTTTTTCTTTCATTTCAGTTCATGGCATTTTCTTCTCTTACCCTTTTCATGAGTTTTACTGGCCCTTAAGCTAAAAGCACATACTGTAGATGTTGAGTCCCATTTTCCTTAGCTGCCTGACAGCAAAATAGCAAAAAACTTTTTAAATCTCATGGTCTTTTTTTTCCTGATGGTTCTGGTTAAGAAAAACATAATATTTGGAAGCAGTGGTCTTTAGGGTTCTCTGTTATTTTCCTTCTCTCTGTTATTGTGCGTGCAAGAGTAACTTAAAAATTCAGAAATAGCAGTTATAGTAAGTAAAAGGAGTAGGAGTAGTAGAAGCAGTAATGTAATGTAGTTCTGTCTGCTTCTGGAATGCTGAAGAGTAAATTTGGACACTGTATTTAAAGAAAGCAAAAGATGGTGAACGAAGGGAGGGAGAAATTATTGTCTCCCTTTTTAAAGACTTCAGTGGAACACATTAGAAACAGTTTAGAAATACAGAGATCATTTCAGTGGCTAGCACTGATAAATGGGACCCAGAGTCAAAACCAGTCAAAGACGACTAGCAGTGTTTAAATTGGGGTTGTGCTGACCTTTATTTTGATGTGTTATGCTCTGCTGACTTTGTGGAGGAAGGGCATTTCAGACAGAATTTTCAGCAGGTTCACTGGTTCATATTTGTTTGCTGGGCTGATATATTACCAGCTATATAAATTGTTTAGTGCCACAAGTATGATTATTAGCAGCAAGAAAGAGAACGTGACCACACATGGACTGGCAAATCATTCTTTATCTTGAGGCTTAGCAAAATAAAATTCTAGACAAGACCATCTTTTTTTGACCCATGTCTCCTGTTATTCTGAAGACACAACGCACAGGGAATATTTGCTTTCATAGGAAAAAGCCATTGTTCATGTTTCAGATCAAAATGACAGCATATAGAGTTACGAGCAATGACATTGAGACAGTCTGGTGGAACTGGCAGTACTCACCATGTATCGAACATGCATCAGTTGTCAGTGCCCGACAGTGGATAATCAGTGGGTTATTTTATTACCATTACTCAAATTTTGCCTTAGTCACTTTCCAATACCTTGTTATCAGAAACTTATTCTGTAATTTTTTTCCTAACCTTCCAAGCCTGGAAGCGCAGAAACCTGCACAAGGAGAGACACAGAACAAAGAGTAGAAAAAGCATTTTGGTTGAGTTCATTTAACAGACAGAAATACTGAACTCTAAAGGTGAAGGTGTTGAAATCTTTCTGTTGTAAAATCTTGTTTATGGGATAAACAGTGAAACAAAACTATAACTGAAAGAATAACCAATCCTGAAATTTCCAGCATGGAAAAATTCTGTCTATTTTGGAAACTTCCAGAGTTTGGAACCAGTCCTTATTACATCTGTGCCATTTTGAAATCCATGGAACAGTTCAGGAAATTTACAGTAAATTTAACACTGTATACTAGATTGAATCCATAAGTACAATCACATCTGCAAAAGTCTATATTTTTGCAACAGAGAATTTAATCCATATTAAATTGCATAGATGTGTTAAAGCCCAACTAATTACCTGATGCTTTTCCCTTTGTTTCTAAAAGGAACCCAAATTGCTCAACTAATTTTACTAGAAACTAGACTGGTAACTGCTTTTGCAATATTTGACTCTGACAGAATTAAAATTTAAAAAATATAAGATTTATTTAGTCAAAAAGCTGAATCATACATGAGCACCAATGTTAAAGGAGATCTTAGTTCAACAGTAAAGACAAATTGTGAGGACATCTATCATAAGCCAAAGGGAAAAATTCACAACATTTACATTAAATTTTTTTAATTGTCTAATATAAATGCATTTCAGAGCTTCTGTAGCTGCAGCCTTAAAGTCATATTCAAGCACTGGAAAGAGAAAAGGACTTTCAGAAGGAGATGTGGAACACAAAGATAGATGTTTAAAGGTAGGCAGTGTAAATGCTCCTCACAGAAGTTCTTTTTTTCCTTATTTTCCTTTCCAAAACCTGACAGAATACAGAATAACCTTACAGCGAGGACTCCAATAAGTAGGGTCAAAAATGATGCAATCTCACTGTATCACTGCAGCCAAATAAGTACTAGAAGAGTCCAGCATCTGATACAAGATTTAGCCCCTGGCATCCCTAGATAGCCAGTAGTTGGAGCTCCAGCAGACCTGGACCAACACTAGTAAGATTGTCCACGCTGAGTGAGAGACCTTCTTGCTTGTAGGCATGGAAGTATCCTTGCATTTTGGTGTGAAATCTGGCCAAGACTACAACTGTGGTGATCAGGAAAGAAAAGCACAAAATGGAATCACCCCCATGAAAACATTTCCTTATCATTTATAAAAAGGCAGTACAACAAATTCTAAATTATAAACAAAATTGAAAACTAACTTTTACTGGAGTTAAGCTGTCCTTTTGTAATTCAAAATTGCAACACTGATACTAAGTATATACAGGAATATCATGACACAGAAATGCAAAATATCACAACTGCAGGATCTTTGGTTTATTTTCTCAGAATTTCCTACAAAAATATTAGAATAAGGTTCTGCACTTTAACTTGGGCTGCATGAGTTATATGTGGTATGAGGAGAATGACTGTTAGACATCCTTGACTAAAAGCAGAATAAAATCAAATATTTTTAGGGGCACAGTTTAGCTAATGGTATCACAGATGACAAAGTTAAGGGGGCTCAGAAAAGGAAAAGAGATACACACTTGGCAGACATCTTTACTCTTCTTTGTGCACTGCCATTCCTAAACAGATTTAACCCAGAGAATTAAGATCCTTTTGGCTTCTAGACATTTTGTGTGTTTGTTTGTTTTTTTCCTGGGTTATACTTAGTCAAGATATTCAAAAGCTGTGATGTGAACCAGTGAAGATCCTAGTTCAAAACTAGGAGACACATATACCGGTGGCAGGATTATTTGTGATCAGCTCATAAAAGATCTATCCCCAAATGCAGTCATTCTAACTGAAGTATTTGTAGTCTGATCATGGATATTGCGTCAGTGTAAAACTAATGTTCAAGGAGTAAATTACATTCTGTAAATTGCTTATCCACTTTCACTCTGTAACTAGTGTCACATGGATTTTAAAGAGCTGGTTCAAATGACCTATTCACCTATTATCTTACAATACTTTTATAATAAGAAAATTTTCTTCTCTAAAGTGCCTCTACCTTTCCTATTTTTTTTTTTCTGTCGAGTTTTTATTTTCCCCTTAGCTCAAGGATGTTTTAAAAATAAAAATTGGATAAAGATATGTATTTTGTTTCCTTATTGTCCAGGAAGACATTTTAATTTGATCATCTGTTTATGCCAACAGCCTACAGTTTTGGATCTGAAAGCTGATATAATCAAATTAAATGAGGGCATCTATTGCAACTGTCTGAGATGCAAGCAGCACCCCATCTCCATCCCAACCAATTCTCATCCTATGTCATAAATAGTGCAATACAACAGCAGCAAGCATTTTTTCTAGAGTGGAAAAAGCTAGCTGCAAAAATATTCTCAGAACATCGAGCACATATTCTTTCACATTGTCTGCATTTTCTTATCGTATTATAAATGTACTTTACTCTTTTTCTTATAGACACAATTGGAATGAAAGGTAATATTTAAAAAACAGAAGATGCTTTGTCTCCCTATATAGAAAGAAATACTAAAGCTTTCTTATAGCTTTAAGGTATAAAGAAGGAAGACAGTAAAAATTTTTAAAGACTGTCATGCGTCATTAAGATTTTGAATATTTTTATCTGCTTCTTAGAGAACTGCAGGTAAGGGACAATTGCATTTAAAGCAAAGACTTCACAGGTCATCAGTTCTGAATTTCATTTTTTGTTATCTGTTTCCACAAATCTATTTATTTTTGGAATAAGCACTGGGAAATTAAGCACAGAGTAGATTGTCCTATTCCTTGCTATTTTAGCCTATAGCACAGGACATTCCTTTTATGTGCAATATTAAGATGGCTTTACTTAATCTGCAGGTCAGGTCTTTAACTGGGTTTTAAAAAGCTTATTGCTGTATTTGCATAATACACATTGCTAAGTCAAAACTAATGTGACATGCTGAGCTAGAGACCCCAATTATTTTTTTTATCCCAAACTTTTCTCATTTTTGCCTTCTCTGCAATTTAAAAGTCATTTAAAACCACATTTTTAAGAAAAACTTAAATTTTAAACCCTGATAAAATAACTACATTTTACTGCTTCTGTTATTAAAGGATTTATATTTTTTTCTGAATTCCTAATGCATTTTTGTAAATTTGACTATTGAAAAAAATCCCTTTTTCAACAGCAGTAGCAATGCCTTTCAATAAGAAACTAAACATCTATGTCTTTTTGCTCAGCACTTGCTTCATACTATTTTATTTTGCACACTTTACTGTGACAGCCAACATTTTACTGGCCATCCTTGATACAGGTATGTTCAATTCATAACACAATAAAGATTAGCCTCAGAGCATTACCACCACACAGAGAAATAAACGAAAACAAAAATCATCCACCTCATTCTGCCTTGAAAGCCTTGCCTTGCTGCTTGCCTCAGAAGAGCTGGAAAATGTGAGGCTTTCATTCTTCTCAACGCTTTTGTTTGCATTTTGTTAGGTGGGGAGGCCCTCAGAGAAGGCAAATGACAAGCTCAGGTTGACAGGCAATGTGTTCCCCCACCCCAACCCCTACTTCCCTATTTCTGGTTTGCAGAAGGCAGGTGGTGGCACCACCACGAGACACCGGCTGATGTTAAGCAGGTACTCGGCATTGGGCATTGTCCTCACTGCAGAGGACATCAACTTCCCCTCAATGCTCAGAGTTGGAAGTTCACCCCCCATGGTAAGGATTTCCAAGTATTTGCTATAATTGTTCAACCATTCAGAGGAACTCAGGCCACCTGATAATGAGCACAAGGCATCTATCCTCCTTGCATAAGATTCTGTATTGTACTGTGACTGCCATGTAAACCAAGGATTGGTTCTGCAGCTCTGAAAGTATTTTCTGAGCTATATTCTTAACATCCTCATACCTCCATTCCACTGCAAAATAGAAATCATAACTTCCAGTATATTTGTATTATTTCCAACAGCACATAGGAAAAGAAAGAAATAGGTCTTCAAGGTGAGCTGCCCCGATAGCTTTCATAAGGAAAAAAATTACTCTTATTTGTTTTGGAGGATCTAGTTGTGATTTATGGTAAAATTTATAAAAAAACTCCAACCCTACTACCCATAAAAATAAATGTTTCTGTTGTTACCTGGGAAAAGATTAAATGAAGACAAAAATGCTTCAAAAAATAATTATTGCATTACATTCTGCATTTCAGCTGCTGGTTTTGAACATGCAGAGAGCGGTCACAAGCCCAGCTCAGGGGAGCTTTGTCAGCCTGCATTTCAAGTGATGGAACTGTTCCCTTGAACACAAGCAATAAAAATTCAGGTCACCCTTCTGGCCCTGAAACAGCTAATGTAGAGTCTAGCTCACAGTCAGACTAAGGAGCTATAAGAGTTTGCTGCCTGCATCTGATCACTGATCCTTTTGTCAGGTATCACAGCTCCTATTATAGAGCAGGCTGAATAAGCCTCCTGTTCAACCCTGACCTGCCACAATCCGTACCTTGCAGTATCTATGCAGATAATGAGTGGGTTCAGTTTGTTTGCAAGCATTTCTAAGTTTAGCCATACAGGGCAGAACTTCACAGTTCCTTGATGGAGTTTGTTGAGGTGGTTGAAGGGAGTATTTCCCCCAGAGAAGAGGACAGCAAAAACTGAAGTCTGTTGCAAGTAAACTCAGCAGAGACTATGAATCCAACCTACTTCTCCATACCAGGTGATTTTTAGCCTAAAGTAAGTACTTCTAAAGCCGTAAAATGAGCAAAAGGATGAAATAGTTCACTGGAAGTCTGACCCCTAGAATACCAGCAATTTTTCCATCTAAAGCAAAATTTCATTTTTAATCCAGTTTGGCACTGATTTATCCCAAATCTGTAAATCGGCTTAGGACCCAGCAATTGCCCAGGTGCACTATGAAACCTATACATCTTGCTGGTTGAATATTCAGAAAACTAGTCAAGCTACTTCAAAATTCCCAAGTGCAGAGGTGTTGTGACTGAGCTCATCTATTTTTGAAGCAAAGACATGATAACTGCGATGTTTAGAAAATATACTTGCAGTAGCATAAAGCATATTGGCATGCAAATGGACCTCACTCCTGTGGAACTTTACATGTCGAGGTGCATGAAGTCTGCAAACTTTTCCATGACTGTGGTTTCTCTATGTTTATAGCTATGCTTTGTTAGCTGTGATAATTGCCTTTGATTAATCAAAGCTAACACTCCAAGGTGCTTTATAGAAAAACAATTTCTATCAATTTGGTATCACTGCAAATTGCACTCCAGGGTCCACATTCAGCTGAAGTGGTTTGAGAGCCATCTAATTTAAGTGATTCTGTCAAAGCTCAGTATACTTCACTAGATTTATCTTTCAGGGTTTTTCTTCACCTTGATTCTTATTACTTATCCTATTCAATCTCTCTTTTTGCAACTTTTTATTAAGTTCTTTTTAAGCTATCATCAGATTCCACAGGACCTTTTGAGTGAAACCAGCCAGAAAATTATTTACTTTAGTGTCCTCTTTTCCTTATTTCCAGGAATATACAGGAATGAAAAAATATTTCCCTCTGGTTGCCATGCAGTACAAAGAATGCCATATTGCAAAATGTGCACATACTGCCTGCAATAATGGAAAGACTGGTTGTTTGCTAGATTATGCACAGACCATAAGCCATTTAATTTGAATAGTCATGATTGCAGAGTATAAATAATTATTGATAATTTATGCCATTCTAACTAACTGAATTCTATCTGAAAAACAATAGGTGTGTTCCAAAATTGGACTCTTCTCTGGCTACAATCATAAACATTATCAGTCACTGTATACTTCCAGTTACTGGCTTTTACATAATCTAATTTTCATCTGTGAGGCAAAATGAATGTATGGAAGCTGAAAACACACAGGCGGCAGTTCTGTGCTTCACTTGGTAGAGCATCTGAGCATAGACCAAAAGATTACTTTCATACAGCATGTGTATCTGATTCTTATTCTCGTGGTCTGTGTTCTTGACCTTAATATGCACATTAAATACTGTATATACAACTTCCCTATAATTGGAAAATGCATCATAATAGAAAACATGTGAGTGCTTATAGTGTTAACTATGAGTAGCTGATACATTTTCTAATATGATGTATTTTCATCAAAAGTAAAAGAGATTCCTGCCATGTAGGACCATACTGCTCTAGAAAAGCTCATATCAGGGTAATAGTTTAGACCATAAAATATTTGCAACCCATCGAGTAGCACTGCCAAAATTATTCTTTTTAACCATGCACCATCATCCACCGTGTTATGGAAAATGTGCTCAGCAACAATAATGTGTGGTCATATAAAATCCAAAACCAACTAAAGATAACACTATAACAGCAGTACGAATATACCATCTAAAGACCTTTTGAGGGTGGACATAGACTGTGGCTAAGGAGTGAGAGATAAATATTGTTTTCATGTAATTCAAAAGAACGTTTCAGGTTGAAAGCAGTTTACTCAATGGATACCCTTACAGTAATGGATTCTTTGGGAAAACATGGATTAGATACTGCAGTAGGCTTCAATCTCCATTGACAGAAGTATTTTAGTAGTCAGAGTAATTTACAGAAAAACTACAGGAATTGTGAATTTGAAATCTATGCTTGTTCTGCATGTACGTGTTTCACTATCTGTATAGGTTCAGGATTTTCTATTTCATGTTTTTCTAGAGCTTTATGATTCAAGTAGTAACCATCTTTAGGCTGATAGACCATAAAACATTTCACTTTTTAAATATCTTGCAGTCACCTTGACATCAAGAAACCACTGAACTATTTGTGATTCTACACGCAGGGAAGTGGGAACTTGCTCAAGGGCAATGCACAATGCAAGGCGAGAAAAGAAACGTAGCTGAAAATAAAGGAAAGCAGCTTTCTCAGTAAGTTTTGAAATAAAATGTGGAATGTTTGCTTAAAAATAAAAACCTGGGGAAACATCATAACATCAAAAATCAATTTGTTAAAAAAAGCTAAAATTGAAAAAGTTATTGCAAATTTTGCTGCTTGGAAGTAGGAGCAGATCAAAAGTATTGAAAATCTGAATGGACCCAGAACACAAAGGTCATTTCTAATAAGCAGCCATTTGTACAGGAACTTAGGAAGGAGAAATTCTAAGGTGTGTTTAAGTAACTCAGAACCATACAGCCAGTTGCTCACTCCCCTCCTTCTTCCCCACCTGTGCTCCCAGAGGTATGGGGAGAATAGAAAGAATGTAACTCCTACAGGTTGAGATTAAGAACAGTCCAGTAACTAAGGTATAATACAAATCCACTCCTGCTGTCACCAGTAATAATAATGATAAGGAGAATAACAATGGGAGAGAATATAAAACTGAAAGTGGAAAAGGAAAACAATAAACACAAGTGATAAAGACAATGCAATTGCTCACCACCCACTGACCGATACCCAGCCCAACCTGAGCAGGGATCTGCCCTTGTGGGTAACTCCCCCCAGTTCATGATGTGCTGTGGTATGGAATACCCCTTTGGCTAGTTTGCATCAGGTGTCCTGCCTCTGCTTCCTCCTGGCTTCCTGTGCTCCTCCTCATGGGCAGAGCATGAGATTAAGTCCTTGATCAGGGTAAACATTACTTAGCAACAACTAAAAACATCTCTGTGTTATCAACATTGTTCCCAGGCTAAAGTTGAAAACAGAGCACTGCACCAGCTACTAAAAGGAGAAAAGTAACTGCTGCAGCTGAACTCAGGACAGTGTCTCATCTGTGATTCTTGACTGGAAGGAGTGAATAAGAAGTGGCATCCCATTTTATGGGATGTGGTAAATTACGGTGGGTTCCTTGTTATTCTTCCTGTCTGATGTAGTAGAAATAAGAAAGAGTTAGATATCTGGACAGGACTGATATTTGGGTACACATGAAGGGAATACGTGAAGCTCAGCTTTAGTTTCATGGGGACTACATAGAAGTAACAGTAGTTCTTGGACTGATACCTTGAAAAATGCAGTTTATGTCCTGATTTCCTATTCCTCCCTTGAAAGGACAAACCTAGTCAACAGATCAGACAGATTTCTGAACAAAATATATTAAATAACCGTTTATGTAAGTTTAAAACTTATTCCAGAAAAGACCAGTTCCAAGACTTAGATAATGTCATAGAAATTGTATAAACAAATAGTAGCAAAAAAAAGTTTTAGTTGATTTTTTCAACTCTCTGGAGTCTTAAAACCCATGGGGGCATTCATTTTGGTAATCTGTAATTTTTACAGCAAAACTTCTAAATTCTCTTGCCAAAGTAAGCAGTGGTACAATTCAAATCTGAAGAACCAACTTATCAGCTTTATTACATTTTTTTTTTTGGTTGGGTTTTTTTAAGGAAAACAAAAGGTTATGTATATTAAAGATTTAAAAGGAGATAATGTGAAATTCTTGCAGATCTGCATAAAACTATTCTGCTGCACTAACTGAAATTTAATCATGTGGAAAGAGCTGAAGAACCATTTTTTGAAGTACTAATATGCAGGAAGTTTGGGGATAGGAAAGCAGGAGCAACCTCCATAATCTGCATTCTGTTGGTTTTCTGGGGTGTGTATGTTCTTTACAGCTTCTTTCCTTTTGCATCAGTAACCTGTCCTTGTAGAGTCCATTTTGATGATTATTATTCAGTGCCTGCAAAAGGACGTGCTTTCTTATTTTTATTTTTGTGTATACTCTTGTACTGCATGCCGTCTACACTATTGTCCATGCTAAGCTAATTTAGCTGCTTAGATTAACATTGCTTGAGATGCCAAATGTTTAATTACAACCCTACACAGATGCTTTTCTTTATAGAGCAGCAGAAGCTATGAAGCATCTATTTTTCCAGTGTGGATTCTGACAGCAATAAACCCTTGCATATGATATGCTGTGATAGTTATTTCAATCTGTCAGAAATAATTCCAGAGCTGGAATGGTACTTTATAACCAAGCCTACAATGGGTTCTGTTCCAGAAAAAAGTCATAATCCAAACCACATCTTAAGAAGCAGGTCTGAGGCAGTGACTTTCATGCTCGGTGCAAGATTTCCTTTGCTTTTTTTCCATTTTCTGCTTAGTAGGTAGTATTTCTTTTCATCAGGTAGATTCTTTTGTTCAACTGGTTTTTGTTTAAACATTGGGAGATTTTTCGATTATGTAAACCAAGCAGTTTGTGTTGCAGAATAAAGGTGAGAGGGGAGTCATTTGTTCTCACATTCCTCTGCTTATAGGTTATGAGGCTTTCAACTTCTGAGTTGCCATGAAATCTGAAGAGCCTTTGTGATGCGCACCGTGTCTATTGATTTCCTAGCTCATCTGGTTCTTGCCCTCCTGCTTGTGCCTCCATTGTATGCTCAGATCAGATCTCATTTATGAACAGCTCAGAATTTGCTTTTGAGGGAAGTACATGGTAGCTATTATCTCCTACTCTGGGGTTTTGTTCAGGCAAACTGGCCAAGTCAGTGAGAAAATAAACCTAAGTCCCTAATCATTATATAAATATTTTTTTTTTAAATATGAAACAGTACCACTTTGACAATATTTTTAGAGTTATGGTAGTTGAGAATTTAATTAGTTTACCCATATCTCTCATTTTTCCTATAGGGCTCACAATGGAAACTCTTAAAAAAAAACAAAAAAAACAACCCCTCCCCACATATATTTAACCTCATAAAACAGGTGGTTTTCCTTCTGCTTTATAATGCACTTAGATTCCTCTTCTGATTGACAAAACCACACATGAAGTCATCAGTATGGCGGTGGAATTAAATACCTTCCATGTGAATTTATTTACGTGACATTTTTGACAACATATTTTCTGATGGTGACAAAACCCAGCAGAAATTAATATGAAGTGCACTTAGGTAAAAGGTTTTTACTTCTATTTCAGTTTTATTTGTCAGGAAGAAAATATAAGTTAATGCTCCTGAACTAAAAGAGAAATTCCATTTTCCTATCAGATAGACATCAGAAAGGTATAGTAAGGACAAGGTCATGTTGCCTCCCAAAGTCCAAAATGATTACAATAAATTCTGCATTTTTTTAATGCAACTTAGCAAGCTTCCTCCTAGACTGCATGTATTACTAGTAAGCATTCATGGAATCAATTTTTATTTGTATTGTAAAATCTACATTGTCTAGCATACAGCTTGGCTATAACCTCTTTGTTCACACCCAGCAATATATCTGTATCATATTTCTCCAAATAGACTTAAAATGCCTGAAAGTCTCCATAATAATATGCCCTTTACTGCTCTTTTGAATGTCTGCATCTTCAAAATAAGCAGCCTTAATACAGACTACGCATGTCTTTCTGTATTTTGTGATATGCAGCACCCAGATAGGACTGCGGCATGTGTCACTAATAAATTCAGTGGCAAACTGTACATTTCCTACAGTCTCATCAGCTACAAAATCATTCTGAAGCATATCGCTTTAATAGGAAAATGTATCATTCAACCAAATTGCATATGTAGGAGCTAACCTTTGCCCTGGGAAAGTACTAAACAGCATCATATTCGTAAAGTTTTCACATCCTTCTGGTTGCAAAAGGCTATCACCTGCTTCTCCTGGTGTACAAAAAAGATGTGTTATTGCTCTCTACCTTCCAGGCAGAGCAGCATGATATGCAGAAAGTCTTCTTTGTCAACTCAGTCTTAGCATCTGAAATGAAAATCGTAGGTTTTTTACAATCCATTTACCAAAGAAGGAGGAATGACAGAGGGAAAAAAAAAAAAAAAAAAAAGAAACATTAACATTGATGCACACCTCACATCAGGAAAAAATATGTTATTGCCAGAGCAGAAACATAGAAAAAGACCAATCAGATCTATAAAATCATAGTAAAGCAGTAAAAATCTGGAAAAAGCCCCACACAAGGCAATCCTTCTGAGACATATAATAAAGGGTGTAAGGAAAAATATGCAGACAGCAACAAAATGAAAAACTAATGGCTGTAAGCGAATGCTTTTATAGGTCTAAACACATAAAAAAATTAATATTGTCCAATTTTTATTAACTATGTCTACAGTTGTAACCATACAGGAGAGAGCAAGGGAAAAAGAAAAAAAGAAATGTCTGGGCTACATGGGAAGAAATACCAGTGACAGATTTGTAGTTTAATCAAATTTTCTAACCTGGGTCACTTGGAGCCTAAATTATTTGAAAAAAAAACTTTTCACAAGTCCTTTAATTATTTCCACTAGAAGATCTGTCCTTAATCTACAGCCTCCTGGCTATGGTTTTGCTACCATTTTTCCCACCACTGTTAGAGCCTAGGAAAATTAGGTTGTTGCTTTACAACGCTTTAGTAACATTAGGACTCCCAGCCTTATTCCTAGCTTCTTCAAGAATCCCCTCTGTCTTAGCATTCCCAGCAATCAGAGCTCCATGGAAAGAGCATTTGTATTCAACAGCTGTCATTGGAAGAGGAACGGTTACCTTATCTGTCTTACCACCACCGCTAATGCTCACATTCCTAGATCTTCAATATTTCCTAAGTCCACTGAAATCTATTCTTAAACTCCAATCCCCAGATATGTTCTCTTTCAATATAGTTTCCTTTAATGTGTTCATTTATAAAGCATGCTACTCAGCCTTTCAATACGATACGTACACTGCAGAATAAAAGCCTAAGTGGAGTCACCTCTGTTCCCAGGTGAGGCCAGGTAGATGTTTTGCACCTCATCAACTGCAATGTATGTGCTGCTTCATCTGAGCTACAACTGGGCAAAGGTCATATTGTCTCATCTTACTCAACTTTACTCTCTGATATTTGGAAAACTGGCAATGTTCAGTAAGGACAATTTTCAGGTAGGTAATACTACTGGGAAAAGAAGAGGTCCTTTAGGATGTGTCTTAATTCCTTCTTATGTGCAGTAAGCATGACCTCCCTTAGTAAAACTGAGCTACTATATTCCCTGATATATATCAGTGTGCTTTCAGTTTTGGTCAGCTTTCAGTTCCAGCTCTGTCATAACAATTATGAAGTAGATGATTTTTTCAGGAACTTGGTGTTGTGGTCTAAGCCCAGCCATGCAGCTGGCTCACTCACTCCCCTCTTGTTCCTCCCCCCGGTCCCAGAGGGATGGGGAGAAGAATCAAAAGAATGTAACTCCAACGGGTTGAGATAAGAACAGTCCAGTAACTAAGGTATAACACAAATCACTACTGTTACCACCAATAATAACAATGATAAGGGAAATAACAAGGGAAGAGAAACAAATGTAATTATTGCTTAGGTTTATTCTGCAGTCAACAAAAATCCGTAATGTGTATAGATAGCAGTTCACTAGTGCTGTCACCAAACCCTCATTTGGCTCAATATTTAAAGTTTGCCACCTCTCTCCAGGGAAAATGATTCCTTTTCTTGAATTAGTCCGTATTGCAGCATTTAACTGATGTGTCACTTTTTAGGAAAACGCACTACAAAGGAAACTCTTGGGAAAATTTCTGACCCTCATACAGAATAATTAGAAGTTTTACATGCCGTTTCTAAACAATAACACTCAGTAACCATCATTCAAAAAATAATGGGAATTTGAGGTTAGATTTTGCAAGTATTTATTCTCTGAGGATGTAATTCACAGAACAACATACAGAAGAGTCAGGCAATTGAATATGTGAGGCATTTCCTAACTCTCACTGTAAATTCAGAGAATTCTTCAGAAGACACAGAAGTTACAGTCATTCAAACATATTTCAGTCCTAAACACCTTCATCAGATCAGTGTGTGTCAGTGGGGTCTTCTTTAACCATGGTGGAGCACTTTACCTACAGCAGGTGTAATTAGATGAGTCTTAGACCACCTGTACTCTCTTCATTGTTCTAAGTGTAAGTACAGTCTATGGATACTTTATCTTGGAAGATGATATACAGCTGCCATAAACACTCTATCTGCTATCATTTCAAGTTCAAGGAGTCTTCTCAGAATACTGACTTCCAGAGATATAGACACTCTTTACAATTGAAGAGGAAAGCCGAATTACTTTTGCACTCACTGCTTTATATTAACAGGAGCAGTTTAGGAAATGGACTCTGTTGCCAGACCACTAGAGCTGTCCATTTAACAGGAAATCACATTTCAAAAAAGTGAGTTCTCAGACAAATGGGGTAGAACAGAAAACATTGCAGGCAAAGTCACAGTACCAGCAAGTGTTTCAGAGTTGCAGTATGATCTGAAATACCTTGCATTTTACTGTAAAAAAAAAAATGGGATACCGTGGAATAAAAGTGGGTTGAAAAAAAAATAATAGTAGTGGTTAAAGGCACAAAAACATATAAGCAACTTCTCTGAAGAAGGATTAAAAATACTGTGATATTTTTCCTTGGAAAGAGAAAGCATAAGAAGTAACAAATAAAAAGACCTAAAATAATTAAAGTATGTCATAAAAGTCTCTCTCTTCCTAATTCTTTTCTTCATCAGTAAAATAGGGTAAAAATAGTCTGGAGTTTCAGAATGAAAAATAGAGCGTGACTAAAAACGTGAAAGCCTTTACAAATATACCTTCTAAAAAAGATTATGGATCCATCAGAGCACTTACATTCATAATGAAGTTCTGATAACCTTTGAAATACCCCATAGATACTGTAAGTTAGTATATGTCTGAGTGACATAATAATCAGGAGCAGGGAAGATCTGTCCGTTTCTATCCACAACGTTTACTTGCATTGCTGTTAACACAGTCATTTGCCCTGATCAACTAGTTGCAGACTATCTTCAGCCAGTGAAGTGATTGCCCTTCAGAATTACTCATATGCCACATTAATTCCAAAGGACTTCACTATTATTAATGTTGTTATCATGAGAATGAGGAAAAAGCTGTTGTCAGTGGAGTCTGGCACACATGCAGTGGCTGTACCAGTACTATTTCTGTTGGAAATGTGTTTTTTTACAGAAATATTTATGCTACTACCTTCCTCAGTGTGTGCACAGCTGTAATACATCTGCTTATGTGTGTATAATGGAGAACAGTGTAGTGTCCTTCCCTGTAGGGAAATAGATACACTGAGATAGGACCTTTATCCTTTTGTATCTACATCCCCCCAGAAATGTTATTAAGCAATGCAATCTTTCTGTAACGAATTGTACATCAATATCTGAACTTATTAACTATTGCAGAACTGGAGAGGTATTGTTATTACCCAACACAGGTTCATAGGCACAAGCATATTTCAACTAGAAAAAAATTTAATACTATGTCACTCTGATTTATAAGAGTTTGGCATCAGAATTAGTGAGAACATGGCACCTAATAGCATTGATTATACCATTTAGAAAGGGCTCTGAGGACTTAAATAGGATTTGCATATAACATTCACATTTCATGCCTAGTATAGTAAAAAAAAATAAATGTATTAATCTCTGAGATAATTTGTTTCCCCAAACTATCAAAGTGGTTCATTTCCTAATAGGTATTTCCAGGTATTCCCTTGCTGCTGTCAGCAGTAGGCAAACAAGTTGCTTAGCATTTTAGTTTGTACCTTTTTTTTTTTCTCAAGGTGTGCTGGCTCTGGTGACCCATATTTCCATGCACTTATTTTGGAAAGAATATTTACCTTTATCTCAGGTATATAGATGCCCTTAACTAGTAATTAGCAGTGCAATTTGGTAGAGACATAGCTAAAAAAAAAAAAAGAAAAGGAAAAAAACAAAAAAAAATCAACTTTTCAATTAAGCACAAAAGTTTCAGAAAGTAAAAAAATGATCTTATGATGGCCACACTGAGACTCAAGACATTAGAGATCAGTTCCTTGGGTTTGTTACATTTATTTCGCATGACCTTGAGAAAACCATCAGATCAATTTTGTAGTTTGATGGTCAGCCTTAGTAGTACTTCCCTAACAGTTACATGGTTCAGGCATTTACTGTGCACATAGAATTTCCTGAGTTGGAAGGAGCATAGAGGATCATGAAGTCCAATCCCTTGATATCTGTAATTAATCACATGTTAGGCTGGTCATGAGGGAGAAGCTCAACCCTCAAACAGGATTTACCTGTTCTGCCTGGAGCATTTCATAGCCACTTTCCATTGTTTTCCAACTTTTCCTAACATTTGCTTGCCATCATTAGGCATTCTTCATTCCAATATGCACGGTTTAAGAAGATAACCGAGATGATAACTGAGAATCTCAGTAGATTCTGAACTGTGTAAAGCAGAACTGGTGGGAAAACAAATTTTCATTTTGAAATAAGCTTTCATTTCCCAGATAATTTTCACTTCAAGGAGCATTAAATAAATAAATAAATAAATTGACCACTACCATGGGATTGAAATTCTGCAGTCTTTCATTCCAGAGGAAAAGAAAAAATTTTTATATATATATATATAAATAAATAAAATATATATAGTAATGTTGTCTCCCACATCATCTCAAAATCTGCAGGCTCCAGTGCTGTGGCGCAGAGCCACAAGCTGCCTGGCTCAGCAAGCCCTGCCTCTCACCTGAGCTGGGCCTCTCTGGGTTGCTAACCTCCCTGCCCCATATCAGAGAGCAGTGTTTCATCCCATACCCTTCATGTTTCATTAGTGTTTCTCTTTTTATTTCATATCAGTCAGAAATTCTTTAGATACAAACAAAAATGCAGTTATCTGAACAGTACTTTAAAAACCCATAGTGATCTAACAGAAATATAATTGTGTGGGAGAAAAAAATTAATTGATATAATGTTATAACGAAAGGATTAACATAGGAATAAGGATCAAGGTCTAAGATATTTCTTGGGCAATTAGCATTCTGGCTATATTCACCAACTTTTCCAGGTGATCATAAAACCAGAAATCCTAAATTAGGATTGCTGCTTTTCCACAGGAAATGTCTTTGGATAATTTTCAATATAAATACTAAAATAAAAAATTGTCCAAAAGACTTTGTCCATCACGTTGCTTTGTGCCTTTAACTTCTCATGACTTGTAGTAACGTAAGCCTTAAACTGCCTCATTTCATATATGAATTTGAGATGACTACATAACTACAGATGAAAGTCTGTTTTGCATGTTTCCCAATGGATTGTGCAATTGCATATGGTCTTCAATAAATATTTTTTCCACATTTTAATGGCTATTTAGAATCTTCAAAAATATCAAGCATCAGATTACCTGTACTGCAAGTAAAATACCTAAGTCCTGAGATGTTTTACATCTGAGTGTACAGACTGATAATGAACATGGAATTGCTCATTCTACAGTTACAGGTAATTATAATGTAAGGTCCAGTTGTAGTAAACAGTATTTTGTGTGCAAAAGCTAAAAATATAGCCTGCTTGTTGACGGGCAGAGATCTTTCTGTCACTGCAGGCTCATTAAAAAAGCTATTGATTACTTGAAAGTGTAGTAGAACACTAAAAGATTCCCTGGTGTAACAGAATTGGGAGAGATTGAAAACACAACAAACATCAAAATTAAATAAAAATAAAAACCTGGCTTATGCCTCATTTGGAGTAAGATTTGGGATATTTTATTCATAATCTAAAAAAAAAGTATTCAAAGAACAAATGAAAAGGACAAAGTAAATTATCTTGAATACAGAGAAGCATTTCATGCATTTGAACTTGGCTATCAAAAATTTCTTTTTTTTTGTCTTGTCCCTTGTTGCATTGTGGATTCAGGCTGGAATCTCTCCAAGCAGGTGACGTCTTCTCGCTTGCAAGGCAGCAAATGTAATTTAGGCTGCTGTGTAAATAACAACAGCTGAAGGATTACCCAGCAGAGAAAAAAGGTAAATAATTTGATGGTGGCTGTCTCAGATTCATCATGAAACTAAGTTATTTCAAATAGCAACAGCTTCAGTATTGAACTCTCTATGGAAGAGAGATATTATTAAAATTAGTAAACATTTCTCCTTCACTTTTTTTTTTTCTGTTCTACCGTATTTTTATAAAGTCTTTTGTTGTCTTTTTCAAAGGAAGAAAAGTCCAGTCTGCTACTGAACAGCACATACAAAGTTAATCACTTGCAGAGCGCATGTACACAGGAGCATCCATGGTAATCCATTTACAGAAAATACCACAGTCACTGCATTTAAATGTTATTTCAAGGAGGGACAAAGTTCACATCACAGTTACAGTTGTCTTTTTCCTTTCCTTCCTTTCAAGCCACTGACATAGCTTCTCAGGGGTCTCTTGGTTTTTTATTGCTCCTTCTGCTATCACAAGAGATTCTGAATAGCAATGAGACTAAACTATTTTTAGATTGTAAGTAGATCTGTGCAAAACTCAGTTATTTCATCTTGCAGGGTTTCATGCAGTCTTTTGGCTTTTGATTTATTTGATCTCACAGACTCTGAGTTATGCTTTGAAATTCATGTTCAGTTAAATCCAAAAAATTCAAAGCTGAAAATGCCAACACCCTCCTGCCATTGCAGCCAGGCTGCATGAAAGAGATAGTTGTAACTGACTTCAGTATTTGCACACAAAAGCATAGTTCAGACCTGGCTCACTATAAAATTTCAACACGCATTACTTTAATCAAACCTAAAATTTGAGGGTTTAGCTTCAGGACATATTGGCCACTGGACTCAAGATACAATGTAAAACATTTTTACTTACCCTAAAACTTACTGAGTTTTATCATGAAAATCCTACATAATTTAAATTTTAAATGAGATTAAATGAAGATCACAGTTTGCACTTTTTAAGGGTAAGCAGATACTTAGAAGCACAATTATGGAGGAGATCGACATGGATTAATCTAGAAATAATGAAAATGTCATCTTCATAGAATCATAGAATAGTTAGGGTTGGAAAGCACCTGAAGATCATCTAGTTCAAAACCCCCTGCTGTGGAAAGGGACACCTCACACTAAACTATGTCACCCAAGGCTCTGTTCAACCTGAACTTGGACACCACCAGGGACGGAGCATTCACAACTTCCCTGGGCAACCCATTCCAGTGCCTCACCACCCTAACAGGAAAGAACTTCTTCCTTATATCCAACCTAAACTTCCCCTGTTTAAGTTTTAACCTGTTACCCCTTGTATTGTCATGACAGTCCCTAATGAAGAGTCCATCCCCAACATCCTTATAGGCCCCCTTCAGTTACTGGAAGGCTGCTATGAGGTCTCCACGCAGCCTTCTCTTCTCCAAGCTAAACAGCCCCAACTTCCTCAGCCTGTCTTCATACGGGAGGTGCTCCAGTCCCCTGATCATCCTCGTGGCCCTCCTCTGGACTTGTTCCAACAGTTCCATGTCCTTTTTATGTTGAGGACACCAGAACTGCACACAATACTCTGAGTGAGGTCTCACGAGAGCAGAGTAGAGGGGCAGGATCACCTCCTTCGACCTGCTGGTCACACTCCTTTTGATGCAGCCCAGGATATGGTTGGCTTTCTGGGCTGCAAGAGCACACTGCCAGCTCCTGTTCATTTTCTCATCAACCAACACTCGCAAGTCATTTTCTGCAGGGCTGCTCTGAATCTCTTCTCTGCCCAGTCTGTAGCTGTGCCTGGGATTGCTCCCACCCAGTCTGAAGATTCTCTTTGCGCTCTACATGGAAACCTTCCCCTTCTTGTCCTCTCCTTATTTTGTGAGATCTACTGCTGTATTTTTTCTTAAGTCTGTAAGCTATTTGAAGAACGGATCATCTTTTTGTTAGTTTATCATTGCAATGTTTTGTGTAAAGGGGTCAGCATGAAGGCAGCCTTCAGCTTTCGTACCACAAAATAACAGGCATAAATATAGACTCCACTCTAGAAATATATGGCAGGGCTGGACCTGCCAGATGTATCACATTTAAAAGGAAAGTATTCAAACCTAAAAAGAATTCCCCATTTTCCTATAGCATTTTTCACTTAACCACGATGTGGCAGAACATGTCTCTCTGTCATATGTATCAGCATTTCCGCTTGTTGTTCCTGGCATTATGTTAAATTCAAACTATGTCCCTCGCTATTCATCCTAAGAAAAACCCTGAAGAGGCAGAATTACTCTTTTTGGTTTCTCTAAGCAGTGCTTTAAACTGAGTGCCCCATTTTCCTTCCAGACCCCACAACTATTCGTCTTTGCCCGCAAAGGAAGAGCTCATTGATTATTTTTTTTCATGCATGATTGCAAGTGGGTGAGCTCCAGCTATCCTAATGCCTTTCAATGATTCTTTCAGTGCCGCAGCTCCTACTTTGCTCTTCCCCATGCTATATGCTCCCTTTTCAGAACTGTTGAGTTTAAATGCATGCACCTTTATTTGTCTAGAGACAGCACATGCTCTCCATCTCTCTCTGAACAAGTTCAGTGGTACACTGATGCCAGGGGTCTCAAATGCTTCTGGAATTCTCTCTTGGCTCTAGGGACATGTTTCTAATAGCATATTTGTCACAATGGGTTTCAATAAGTCTGAGTACTCTGTCGCAGCAGGCAGTAGCTCAGTAGAGGGTGTGGTGAATAACAGCAGCAGTTATTAAGCACATTTTTCAGAGTAACCTCCATTTACCAGGTCAGAGCATCAACAAATGAGTAAAAATAACAGATATGCAGTAAATGTTTTTGTTTGGAAGGCTGAGGTAATGCTCAACTCAGCTTTCTTCCTTACAGTAGATATTGTTATTTAAGAGCATAATCCAGATTTACTTTGGAAGGATGTTCTTAGCGAATAATCTTCTTCAGCATATCTGCCTGGGAGGCTTGGAGAGTTCAACTGAGTTTGACTCCATTATGTTCCTGGCAGCCAATGTTCTCTAGCAGCTGCAGAGCAAATGTATACTGTTTACAGCTTGGTACCCTATGACTCCTAATGAAAATACCCAACCTACTTAAGCCTGTACAAACTTTCTGCAAATTAAAGAGAAAATTCTTCTAGCATAAGGATTGATAATGTAACACTTTTTAATAGAAAACATTGACTTTACTGAAAATTCTATGCTCTTGAGAAGTAAAAACTTTAAGATCAGGCACATAACCACTCAGTATTCAAAAAGTCACAATCATGCATGGTCCTCAGATACTGCGTTATTTATTTCAACCTGTAAAGATGCACTGGTCATCTGTTTTGTTTATTCTGCTGTAAATTATTTCTGCTCAACAAACACTGCCATATGGAGCCCCATAAAAATGTAGAAAACTCTAGCCTAATATCAAAGCTGGGAACCTCTATTGCTTTCCAAAAATTTAGAAATAGCATGCTAGATTCTTTAAAGATAAATAAAAAAAAAAGTAAACAACCCTTTGAAAGCATGCATGCTTACACATAATGTGTCACTTTAACCTTACACTTATAGAAATACCAGCCTTCTGGTATCTACTCTTTGCACAGGGAAAACATTACTGAAAAAGAGGTCCATTTCCTTTACACATGACTTAGCAGTCCTCTTGGCTTGTAAAAAAGTTTCATGAAAGCACCTCCAACAAAGTCTAAGCCTCATGTATTATGCAGTAAATAATACTATTATATCTACCATACTCTACACACATATATATTTAGGATTCTGGGAGTTTTCTGTGTTTTGATTGCCATAGGCCAAAGTAAAAAACCGCATCTGAGGAGGCCTCTATATTCTGCATCTAACTGGAGATAACCACGGTTATGATGCCAAGTGCTAAGCATGAAATTACAGGCTTTAAATGCAGCAAAAATTATGTACTGGCACTCTGGCATACACAGACACATCTGCACCAGATCCTGCATTTGTGTACTAAGAACAGACTGTTTAAAAGGTAAAGTGACTGACATTCTTAATTACAGATGCATACCTCTAGATAAAAGAAGATTATTATTTGCATAACCTGATTGCTTATTCAACTATTATACAGTGTTAGAGCTAATAAAACTGCTTTAAAAACTTTGAGCCCAAAAGGGAATTTTTTTCATTTTTGTCTGTTTTAAGGGTATTTGTGAAAGGCACATGGTATAGTTTCTTGCAAAAGAGACCTCTCCCAGTCTCACTATAGATACATAATTTTACATTAACTGGATACACACCCACACTCCTGAAAAGTAGAAACTGCAAGACATACGCACATATAGGACTTGAAGCAGAAAGGATTCTCAGAATTTTTCCCATCATTTGAGAGAGAGATTATCGTGCTGTAATATAACACAGGTTTGTTATCACTTATAAATTACTTCTTTGAATGTGAAAATTCTAAAAGGAAAAGAAAAAAAAAAAAGAGTAGGAGTAGAGAGATGAGGACTGGTCTAAATTCTTTTACCTAATTCTTTCCTGCAGCATTTTGCTAATGAGATACACAGTAAAATTACATCACTCATGCATTATTTGACAACATGCCCTCTGGAATTTCTACAGCTTGAGCTTTGATGACTCATGAGCTTGAAATCAGGGCAGCTGTAGGCATTTTAAGTTTCAGAACATACATAAACCATATACATGTTTTTCTACATTATTATTTTTCAATAATGAGATATCTTTTTTAGTTGAACTAGTTGGGGGAATTAACATGTCCTTGGACTGCCAGTTGCAGAAAAGTGATCTGAACATGATGACTGATTTTCTACACTAAGATGTGATGTTCACGTAAATTCCTGAAAGTTAGATGCAGAAATCTTCACATTGGCAAAATATGTCATAATTTCATGAATAAGAAAATTTGACAGTATAAGAGAGAAAATTTGCCCAACTAGATAAGAAAATAAGTGTCAAACATGTATGTAATTGTGTTTAGAGAGTCAGAAGTTCTCTTATTAATGCCCATCATCCCAAACATAGATATGTGTCAATAGCATGTTATTAGCAGTTAGCAGACAAACAGCAGTGAGTTTGCTACCCTTAGCAGCCTCTAAGCTGTTGTTTTCCTTTAGCTATGCTCTTCAGGGCAAGCTTGGATGCTTTATCAACTAAACTATGGAGGACACATCTAAAATAAATGGCAAAATTAGATTCCCCAGCTGTCAGTCTTTAAGTTTGGAATCTAACACAACTGATGGCAAAATGCAGCATAACATTCAGTGAGGTCTCTCCCTCATAGTCACATCTCAGATGATTCACCCTCAAGAAGGAGGGCAGCTTGATAAAAGTTAGTGATACATGAAGAAAGAAAAAAAAATCTTTAAAAAATTAAGTACCACAGGTTGCCCTTGCTGAGTGTAGTGTCAGAGTGCATTTTAGAGCCACACTTTCCTTTCACTAAGGGGCCTGAAAAAAAGATGGTTGAACCACTACAGGGAAATTTCATTCTTGTAGTTCTAGTCATTGGGAAAGACACATCAAGAACCCATGCAAATGCAGGCTGCTATTAAGTGCAACGGGCAAACACCCTCATGCAAGCAGGGCCAGCTTCTAATGGGCACAGCTTCTTTCTGCTGTCTGAAGCCTGAGCGTGCAGTGGATGAGGGAATTGTGTAGCCTCTATTAGCCACTGCTCATGTGCCGTAAGAGCTGTAAAGAGCAACAATAAAATTGTCATGAACCAGTTTGACAGTTTGCTCATCCTTCTGCTCAGCTGAGACTGCAAGCATGTCTTTTGGCTGTGCCTTGAATAAAAACTAAAGTTGGTCATGATATATAATATATATACACATGCATTTCTAATATTAGTGAGAACACGCACAATCACACCCACACAACAACACCATTTGTGGTATCAAATACTGGCTACAGCCCTTTGCTTTCAGGCACAATGATGTGGCTTAGAATCCACCAGAGGAAGCCAGTTATGTCAGATGCTGTCAAGACAGCTCAATCCAGAGATTGCTCCCTTGGCAGGCTATCTCAGTGGCTGCAGTGTCACATAGGGAAGAAAGTGTGTCTTCTCAGGTAACTATGACCTAAACCAGATGGACATATTTTCTCTACAAACTTGAAGTGAAAGGAAAGCAGAGAAGCCACAAAACTAATATAACTTGTTTCTTGTGCTCCAAAGGCGCACTGACAGGGGCAAATGTGAGCTGCACATTTGGTTTTGGAGTAATCTTCAAAGTCACAGAACGCCACAACCATGCAACCTAGAAGGCCCGAATGTACACATGCAGGACTTTCCTGGGGATATATATATATATATATATATTAGTCCTCTCCAGTGATTTCATATTTACTTACTAAAAGACAGCCATCTCAGCCAAAGGGGTTACAGTGCCAAGGTTGTCTTCCTGGGGCAGGTAGAATACATGACCAGGGACAAGACACTGTGTCACAGCAAATCCCTTGTAGTTCTGTGCTCTTATAATAAGGCAATGTTAAAAATCTACCTTATTTTCCCTTCTAAAGTTCATTAAAATCATTATCTTCTTAACCTCTTACTGCTTCACTATGTCAGCATTAACTTTGTTTTTATTATAATAAAACCAATGGGACTTTATCCTGCCATTTGTTTGTATAGGATAGTTCATCCTATTTACCTGTTCTGACAGGTTCTTTTCTGGCAGACTGTTCTCTCAGTTTATCCCTCCAGCTGGACATTCATACAGGGTCCAGCTCTCTGACTGAATTGTCATCCCCATGAGGCATTACTGCAATGTAAACAATACATAATCATTCATCCTACTCAAGGCGAATGGGTGACTGCAAATACAAAATCAATATGACAAAGAAAGAAGGAGCAGTGGAGGGTAAAGCTGCAAGCATACATGTAAATAACTGCCAGACTCTTAAACCTCAATGAAATGCTTTCTTATGAGGCACTGAAGCTGTGTTTATATAGGATGACAGAAGAATGCAAACTCCAGAGCACCAGAAACCCCAGAGTAGCGCCAGATCAACAAGAAATAATTAGAGAGAAATATGCAAGTTAAATGAAAAACATCTCCATATTAATCCAAGCTGTGTTTATGGAGAGGAACGCGTATGCTTTCAGAATATTAAATAGACACATAAAAATATGTTTCCCTACTACAAAGTATAAAAAAAAAATGGAAGGGGTTTCTATCTTCATATGCTTCTGGAACCTTTGACAGAGTCAGCCACAGACTAGTGACACAAAGTGGATACAAAGTGGATACAAAGAACTGGAATTGCTGCCATCTGATTTGGAGAATCCTAGCCTTGCCACGTCTAACACCAATAGTAGGTATTGCCCAGGATGCATGCTGTACTACAGCCTTTCCCCAGGGCTACAACAGCACAGTGAGATTACAGAGCAGAATAGATGAGCTTTCCACGTAATTGTCACTAAGGAAGACACATTTCTGACAGAAGCAGAACTAGTGCAGCCAGTTCTGCTGTCCTTCTCAGGGGTTACTGCCTTAGGCATGTCAGATGCAAACAGCAAACAGGATTTGTTGTGCACAGCGTGTAGGTTAGGGGCACATTCAAGAATTAAAATACTGCCATCTTTTTTCAGTCCTCTTCTAGCCATAGTTTCTGTTCTGGTGTCACTCCACTATCTTTCTTGACTTCTCAAGACATTTTACAATGATATAATAGGTAGTCAGACTCTCAGTAACCCTTGATTAGGTCTCTTTCACAAGGATATTCATAGATTTTCTATTAGTACAAAAGAAAAAACCTTTATTATTCAGCAGTGTGCATTATCTGCAGACATAGACAAACAGAAGTTTACTTCAAATTTTACCTGTTTATTTCTATTCCATCCTTCAAAGTCACTGGCAATTATAAGGTCTATTTATTTATTAATTTTGTTTACATCAAATTCTAGACATGGAACAAAAAGTTGCTGGGCAAACACATAACAAAATTATTGTAGCTGTCTTCAGAATTGTCATGGTTTAAGCCCAGCGGGCAGCCCAGAACCACGCAGCTGCGTGCTCACTCCCCCTCTGCCTCCCCCAGCTCCTGGAGGGATGAGGAGGAGAATCGAAAGAATGTAACTCCCACGGGCCGAGATAAGAACAGTTCAGTAACCAATGTACAACACAAATCACCACCGCTACCACCAATAATAATAATGATCAGGGAAATAACAAGGGGAGAGAATACAACCGCTCACTACCCACCGACCGATACCCAGACCAACTGAGCAGTGATCTAGCCCTTCCGGGTAACTGCCCCCAGTTTATTGAGTGGGCATGACATGCTGTGGCATGGAATAGCTCTCTGGCTAGTATGGGTCAGGTGTCCTGTCTCTGCTTCCTCCCAGCTTCCCCTCCTCCCTGGCAGAGCATGAGAGTCAGAAAGTCCTTGGTCAGACTAAACGTTACTGAGCAACAACTAAAAACATTGGGGTTATCAGCGCTGTTCCCAGGCTGAAAGTCAAAACGATAGCACTGCACCAGCTACTCAGAAGGAGAAAAATGACTGCTACTGCTGAACCCAAGACAAGAATCTTATCATCTTCTGCAGGAAAATGGATGACCCGGGGAATTACAGACCAGTCAGTCTCACCTCTGTGCCTGGCAAAATCTTGGAGCAGGTTCTCCTGGATGGCATGCTAAGGCACATGAAAATCAACAAGGTGCTTGGTGACAGCCAGCATGGCTTCACTAAGGGAAATCCTGCCTGACCAATTTGGTGGCCTTCTATGATGGGACTACAGAACTGATGGACAGAGGTAGAGCAGTTGATGTCACCTACCTGGACTTGTGTAAAGCGTCGACACTGTCCCACACGACATCCTTGTCTCCAAATTGGAGCGACATCAATTTGATGGATGGACCACTCAGTGGATAAAGAACTGTCTGGATTGCCGCACACAAAGAGTTGTGGTCAATGGCTCAATGTCCAGCTGGAGACCAGTAACGAGTGGCATCCCTCAGGGATCAGTGTTGGGACCGGTCTTGTTTAACATATTTGTCACTGACATGGACAGTGGGATTGAGTGCGCCCTCAGCAAGTTTGCCGATGACACCAAGCTGTGTGGTTTGGTTGATACCCTGGAGGGAAGGAATGCCATCCAGAGGGACCTTGACACGCTTGTAAGGTGGGCTGATGCCAGCCTCATGAAGTTTAACCATGCCAAGTGCAAGGTCCTACACCTGGGTCGGAGCAATCCCAGGCACAGCTACAGGTTGGGCAGTGAAGACATTCAGAGCAGCCCTGCTGAGAAGGACTTGGGGGTGTTGGTTGATGAGAAAATGAACATGAGCTGGCAGTGTGCACTTGCAGCCCAGAAAGCCAACCGTATCCTGGGCTGCATCAAAAGGAGCGTGACCAGCAGGTTGAAGGAGGTGATCCTGCCCCTCTACTCTGCTCTCGTGAGACCTCACCTGGAGTATTGTGTGCAGTTCTGGGGTCCTCAACATGAAAAGGACATGGAACTGTTGGAACAAGTCCAGAGGAGGGCCACGAGGATGAACAGGGGACTGGAGCATCTCCCGTATGAAGACAGGCTGAGGAAGTTGGGGCTGTTCAGCCTGGAGAAGAGAAGGCTGTGTGGAGACCTCATAGCAGCCTTCCAGTATCTGAAGGGGGCTATAGGGGTGCTGGAGAGGGACTCTTCATTAGAGACTGTAGTGATAGGACAAGGGGTAATGGGTTAAAACTTAAACAGGGGAAGTTTAGATTGGATATAAGGAGGAAATTCTTTCCTGTTAGGGGGTGAGGCACTGGAATAGGTTGCCCAGGGAGGCTGTGAATGCTCCATCCCTGGCAGTGTTCAAGACCAGGTTGGACAAGGCCTTGGGTGATATGATTTAGCGTAAGGTGTCCCTGCCCATGACAGGGGGTTTGGAACTAGATGACCTTAAGGTCCTTTCCAACCCTAACTATTCTATGATTCTATGATTCTAATTTTTAATGGAAAAAAAAGCCAATAGATACCAAGAAAGCAAGACATCTGCTGTCAACATTGTAAGTAAAATCTGAGGTCAGAAGCAGACATATTTTTTTACAATGTTTGCCAGGGCATCACTGCCAGGTACCATTTGAAGAGACATTTAAAGGAAAACCTCTTTATCTATGTTTATATGGAGCTCTTCCAAGTGACATGTAGCAAAGGAGAGAGTAGAAAAATGCTGAAATCTGAAAATATAACTAGTCAATGACAGTACCTGGTATCTTAGGCCAGTGAAAGGTAGGAGCTGACCTCCCAGTATGCCTAGGAGACGATAGATTAGATGTGGATAGGCCATGGAGGCTTTTGGTTTTGAGGATTCATGTCACATCCATCAACTAGTAATAAAGCTTCTTCCCTCTTCAGCTCTGACTGTATACTTGATTAGTTATACTGCTGTATCTGTATAAATTAGGTTGTTAGCTCCTGCAGATTCTTCCATGTTTGCGAAGCTTTAAGGACACCTTTGATACCATATAAATTACAAATACTAATAAAATATCAAGCTGTTTATTTTTTTATTGCTTTAAGTGCTTCCTTTAGGTCATATTATGAGTACCTTCATTCCACAATGCTTAATCTTGATTTTATAGGAAATCAATAAATAAAAATATTACCTAGAATAATTTTCAGTTGAGAAAGTTATCAACATGCTTAAAGCAGTAAACAGATATTTTCTGGCTTTCATGGTTCTGAGACTTGTTTCTTAAAAACTGACCTACTTTTCTTAAGAAATAAAAAACATGCTCTCACCTCCAAAAAATTATTTTCTTGATCCCAGTTACATGTGGGAAAGGGAAAAGAAAGGGAAAAGAAAGGGGAAGGAAAGGAAAGGAAAGGAAAGGAAAGGAAAGGAAAGGAAAGGAAAGGAAAGGAAAGGAAAGGAAAGGAAAGGAAAGGAAAGGAAAGGAAAGGAAAGGAAAGGAAAGGAAAGGAAAGGAAAGGAAAGGAAAGGAAAGGAAAGGAAAGGAAAGGAAAGGAAAGGAAAGGAAAGGAAAGGAAAAGAAAGGCAAGGAAAGGAAAGGAAAGGAAAAAGGAAGGCAAGGAAAGGCAAGGCAAGAGGAAAGGAAGGCAAGGAAAGGCAAGGCAAGAGGAAAGGGAAAGGAAAAAAGATTAAAAAAAAGGAAAGGGAAAGAAAAAGGGAAAGATATTTTGTGCAAGAGTTTTTTTCCCATCCTCTATTACAGCAAGTAATTGATTGTTCATCATAATATATTGTTTTGAATTCAGTTATGGAGTTGAGAGACTTTTGGTCAGTTATAACATTGGACTGAGCGTTTTTCTTTTTTCTTCTTAGTATGCCCCAGTGACTCTTATACCTAACATACACATACATCGATTATAAACAAATCAAAAGACTTTCAGTTTTTATGGGGAAATATTTGCTAACCAATCAATACAGGCTTTCAGATTTATGATTCTGTTTCATACACTAATAAAACCTTTAATGTTTGGGTTAGATAGATTCCTGTATTGGTGTTATATACTGTACCTTAAAGTCGACTAGCAGAACAGCATTTTCTCAAATACAGAGTTAAAAAGGCTCATGACAAAATGGAAAATAGTCAACAGAATTTTGTTTCCTTTAATCTGCTCTGGTTTGAAGAATTTTGTGTACAGTATTCAACCAATAGATTGACTAAAATATATTAACAAAATAATCAAAAAGTGTGTGTTACTCAAATTGGTATGTAGTTAAATCCAAATTGTTATAACAAGCCAAAACTCATGGACTTTCAATAAATAATTTTAAAGCAACTTTATCTACTGGGAATGCTTTTTAATTTCTTTCATCAGTTACCTAAGATTATTGCACATATAAGACTATAGGAGAACTCTTCAGTTTTTCAAAATATGTTTGATGCATCATGTCTAAATATTTTAAACAGAGCCACAAATGCACTTTAATCCCCAATAACCTGATGATTAATTTTCATCTCACTTACAATGATGTAAATCAGAAGAAAATCAAATGGAGTCAGAATGAAATTGCACACAAGCATACAATATGTATCAGAGTCACTTGTAAGACTGCAAAAATTTTAGATACATCAAAGTGATTGTCCAAAATTCTATTGGGGGCAATTTAATAGAAATATTTCAAAGACATATATTCCTCTGGAATTTTACTCTCCACTGTATTTAGACAAGTTTAGACTTGGAACCTGTTCTCCACTAAAAAAAAAAGGAAAAAAAGTAAAAGAATAAGAATGTTGTCTCTCTTGTCATTTAGGTCAATCAATACCAAAAGTGACCAAAGCAGACTGGAAAGCAGCTTAGGTTGCATCAGCTAAGCCATCTACTGCAAACATGGAACACTACATACAGCTGTCTGGGAGTTGCAGATGAAAGTTATCCAAACTGCAGACCAATAGGAACACCAGCAGTGCCCTTGCTGGTCTTCAAAATGTAAACAATAGCACTGCAACAGTAAAAAGTTTGAGGATAGAGTACAGGGACTGATTTGCCACATAGGTTTTGTTTGGCTATTCCAGCATGAATTATTAGGTAGTTCCTTACTTCATCCAAACCATTAGCACTCACATAGCATGGAATTTTTGCAGTACAAGCATGTATCTTTCTGAGGAGCATCCCACGGTGCTCCATCCTGGTGGTGCAGCGATGAATTGTGGGATGTTCTGTTAGCACCCTGCTTCCATTCATAGTAGCATCTTCCTAAAACTGCAAGAATGAAGTGATTTATTCCCAAGAGTCACCTCTTTCTAAGCATGCTGACAAAAGTGATCCATCCTATAATACCAGCAGTTATTGATCTATGCAGTATACATAACTGATGTTTCAACACTGATCGCTCTACTTTTGTTGGCATATTCTGGCAGGTATGAAAGATCCCCAAAATAAAGAGCCCATTGCAATGAATATGTATGTGGGGCTAAAGGAAAAGATGGGCAAGATGCAGGAGAGCTTGCAGTGGACAGGTTAGCAGTTGTCTTCATACCTCTGCAGGAAAACGGTTCTTCAGTTGGTTCATGAGGCTGAGACAGGACTCCAGGAAACAAGGGAAAGACTTATTAAGAAAGACTAAAGATAGATCAGGAATTATCTGGAGATGGGTACTGCAATAAGTTGAAAGAACAGATAAACTGTAATGCCTGTGTAGCCATCATTCTGTTTCAGGAAGCCAAGTCCTACCAAGCACTCTGAACCTGACTTGTATTTATGCCTCCCTGTTATGAATACACCTGGCTAGAACTACAGCTGGCATAAATCAGCTTGACTTCAATGGAGCAATACCAGCAAGTGAGGATCTAGTCCCATGGAAATACCTTATGCCCCTTTTGTGGCATTCTGCTAGTTGTGAAATCAATAATTCATTTATCATCTGTCCCTGGTACAATACTACTCCTGCTGTAATTGTCTTGCTTTGAGCCTGCTGGACATAGCAGTGCTATGCAAATGAGGCATACTTTCATTTAACAGAGAGCACTCATTTTTCAAAGCAGTTCTGAAAAACCTTGTATTTGTTCCATGCTCCACTTAATATTCTTCCAGATTCCTCTCACAAGCAAGCTGGTCCCATTAAAGGTAGCAGAGGTCTGAGACCTGACCCTGATCCATTCCCTAGCTGACACATCTTCATTTTCACATGCACAGTGTCTAATTTCAAATAGCTCTTTATCCATTCCCATGTCCTACCCTGTGTCACTGTTTCAATAGGCAAAGTCAATGTCTGTCACCTATTCTTTGCATTTATTCTGTACTAATCAGAAAGGGGATATGCACAGGATTCAGTTTGCCAATAAATAAAAAATGAAATACAATCACATACAAAAATAATTAACAATGTTTAAAGCTAGGAGCACATTTACTCTTTGGGCTACACTGAAATCACTGATGATGAAACTGAGCACAGAATCCAGTAAAGAGAACTGAGAAGATAAAAGACCTAAGTAAATATTAGTACAGTTAAGAGCATAGGAACAAATTAATACAGATGAATGAACTGACAGTGTATAATAATGGAGGAACTGATAATGTATCATGTCAGGAAAAGTGTCCCCACTACCTCCTTTGAAAGACATTTTTAACACTGAATAAAGAATAACTTCTTATAACTTCTCTGAGAATAACTCACAAGCTCTGATTCTCCTTCCATAATGTATCAACCTCCAACCACCATTTTTTAAAGGATACTAGAATTCTACCTTTTTCAGCCTGGAGAAGTCTCCAGGGAGATCTTAGAGCAGCCTTCCAGTACATAAAGGGGCCAAAAAAAAATCTGAGGAGCGAGTTTTTACAAGGACATGTAAGTCAAATGGGAATGGCTTTAAACCAAAAGAGGGTAGATTCAGATTAGGTATTAGGAAAAAATTCTTCACTATGAGGGTGGCAAGGCACAAGAACAGATTGCCCAGAGAAGTTGTGGCTGCCCCATTCCTGGAAGTGTTCAAGGTGAGGCCAGACAGGGCCTTGAGCAATCTAGTCTAGTGGAAGGTGTCCCTGCCCATAATCTTTAAGGTCTCTTCCAATCCAAACCGTTCTATGATTCATCACGCCTGTACATAAGTTGAGGTGCACCTGAATATCCAATTGCAATGCTAAGACTTTTAGCCATTGAAAGTTTGTGTATTCCTATTCCTTTTCTGAATTTTTTAATTCTTCTTATCATGAGTGTGAAGTGTAGGAGACATAAATAAGCCACACAGTGAGGCTAAGGGATTGATACCAGTAGAGCCAAAAAGGACAATAATTTAGGCAAATTGGGAAAGAATAATAGCTTTAGTCCTTCTGTAAATCTACCACAGTTCTAAATCGTGTATAGATATATGAAATAAAATATAACCACTAGTCTTTCTAAATGCTAGTTATACAACTATCAATAGTTAGCTGTATAACTATCTATATAATTTTATCGATCACAGGTAAAATTAAATTAGCCAGAAAGGGATCTGAATGTCCAATTAAGAGCTACAGCTACAGTGATGATCTATTTTTTGCAAATGTCTGTCACTGTGATAACACAGAATTACAGATTAATAAATTCAATGTATCTGATGCACTTTTCATGAGCTACAATAGAATCATAGCATCATAGCATAGTTAGGGTTGGAAAAGACCTTAAGTTCATCAAGTTCCAATGCCCCTACCATGGGCAGGGACACCACACACTAAACCATGTCACCCCACTCCATTCCCCCCAATGAAAGTTGGAGGAAGTGTTTCCTGTTTCATAAAATACCTAAAGGGAGTTCCTTTTAGGGCTCTGCAAGCAGTGTTATTAACCCTAAAATATCCCAGTGCCCTGAAGCACCACTCACTGGAACTATCAATAAATGTTTGACTTGTGCCAGTCCAAAATAGCTTTTCAGAGGGTTTTGTTCACTTTATGCAAGCATCTCCAGCTCTCAGATATCTTAGACAATTTTAGACTGAATTATCTTAGCTTCAAGTACCCTAAATTTTTGCCATAATGACTTCCATCACGCATGATTTTTTCAGTTAATAATTTCAAACATGTACTTGCTACAGACAACAGATTCTATATGCTTTATGATGTGAGTAGCTATACTAGTTTGCCTTTTCTATGGCCCAGAATTTCTGTCTGAGGTATTAACCTACTAGTCCATCTTGATAGATGTGAGAGCTGGTGTTGACTTTTTATTGAAGTAAAGCTGCTATATGTTAAAATTCTGCTGATGCTACAAATTTACACATTAGTGCTAGCCAATATAAACATCCTTTATTGTCACTAAAGATACTGGGTATTCCATACTAAAAAAAAACCCTCATTTTGAAGCATTTACAAAATCTTTGTGTGTGTGTGTGTGTGTGTGTGTGTGTGTGCTGTTTCCTTACAGTCCATATACAAACAACTATTATGAAATATTTTCTTCCCTGTAATTCCTAGTTAGACTATGCCTGCATCTTTCCAAGGCCAAGCACCATAAATTCATTGGGAAGTCCTGTTGACATTGTCCTAGTTTATGAACATACTGGAGAATACATTAAATCTGGTCCATGTTTTAGCATGAATATGGTTTGAATGTACATGGTTTACTGTTTCATGATCTGTAGGTTTTGGTACTTTTTTTTCTTTCCTTATAAAAACAGTCGCATCAAAAGGAGTGTGATGCATCAAAAGGAGCGTGACCAGCAGGCCGAAGGAAGTGATCCTGCCCCTCTACTCTGCTCTTGTGAGACCTCACTTGGAGTATTGTGTGCAGTTCTGGTGTCTTCAACATAAAAAGGACATGGAACTGTTGGAACAAGTCCAGAGGAGGGCCACGAGGATGATCAGGGGACTGGAGCATCTCCCGTATGAAGACAGGCTGAGGAAGTTGGGGCTGTTCATAGTCTCATAGCAGCCTCATATGCACAGTTGGGGCTGTGCATAGACCTCATAGCAGCCTTCCAGTATCTGAAGGGGGCCTATAGGGATGCTGGAGAGGGACTCTTCATTAGAGACTGTAGTGACAGGACAAGGGGTAATGGGTTAAAACTTAAACAGGGGAAGTTTAGGTTGGATATAAGAAGGAAATTCTTTCCTGTTAGGGGGGTGAGGCACTGGAATAGGTTGCCCAGGGAGGTTGTGAATGCTCCATCCCTGGCAGTGTTCAAGGCCAGGTTGGACGAGGCCTTGGGTGATATGATTTAGCGTAAGGTGTCCCTGCCCATGTCAGGGGGGTTGGAACTAGAGGATCTTAAGGTCCTTTCCAACCCTAACTATTCTATGATTCTATGATTCTAAATATTCATTCTTGGCCTAGGCACACAATGCTCATAATCAGAGCTGCTCAAAGTGTATTCTGAAGGAAAAAACAAACTGAAAATATTGGATTGAGCAGTAAAACTGTTATTGATATTATTTGATTGATAGTATTAGGCAGAAAATAGAGGGATTAGAAGTGGAAAAAAAAAACAAAATATCTCATTTCAGTTTTGACAAACAGAAATATGTGAGTGCATTTTAAAAAGAAAGTAAGGATTGACTATTCTCAGTAGACCCCAAGAAACTTCATGTATATACATTTCTGAAAGGCCACTGAACCAGAAGATCTATTATTTACACAAATCTACTCATGAATACTAATTGCCAAATCTTCCTTTTTATTTTACCTTTTCTTTCCTTCCAGTGCTTGAAGTAAGACATCTTCTTGTGTGTGTCAGTCTATATCAAAATATTTCTGCCTAACATATTCAAGTATCTGGTGTTTTTCTTGTTGCTATACTCTGAGGATTTTGTAAAAAGGACTTTCAGTGGACACTGCTACCCTAGACAAAGAGACTACCAATGATGTCAGATATCCTCATCTGTATTATGCAGCCAAGTGGTGGTTTGGGAATTTCAATAATATCACATAACCTTTTTGAAAGTAAGAATGAGTAAATTTTGAAACCAGATTTGGTAGATTTGTTGTTTATGTGAGCTGTAAGTCAAACCTAGTATTCAAAAAGGCTACACAAAGGCTACATAAACACAGTTTTGCTCTACTGAAATGCCTAAAGGCAAATGCTTAAGGCTTGCTAGCTGGTAAAATGTTTCTTCCCCTACCTATGCATCATTGATGGTTGATTCTGTTTATACCATAGAGAGAAAATGTCTAAAATCACCCAAATTCTCTAAACGTCTCATTGATATATTCATTAGAAGCTAACTTGGATAAAGCATCATATAGAGACAGTGCCTTCTTTTGCCTTTTGACATTTAAGAGTCCTTTATAAGAGTCTACTGAGAAGTAATATTGTATGAGATACACGTGGGGGTTGATGTGGTTAGAATCAAGATGTTCAAAGAAATCTCCAATATTAAGACGTTACCTGCAATTACCCAAGCAACTTCAAATACTTTGTATTGCTAATATTCTCACAGTCTGGAAAAAATGCCGAAAGCCATCTGTATCTACTTTTTAATGTCCTATCACAGGGACAATTACGTTTTTTCCCTTCAAATTTTACCTGCCAGATACTTCTTTGTCTAGATTTTTTCTTTCATGACTCTAATGATACCAAACTGTGAGGTGCTGTTCCCTTTCTTGAGGGACAGGAGGCCTTGCAGTGATCTATGTAGGTTGAAGCATTGGGCAAGATTAATGGGATGAAATTTAACAAGACCAAATGCTGGATTCCGCACCTAGGACTGAGTAATGTTCAGCAGAAGTATGAACTGGGAGAGGAGTGGCTGGAGAGAAGCCCTGCAGAAAGGGATCTGAGGGTCCTGATCATCAGCAAGGTCAGTGTGAGTCAGCTGTGTGTCCTGGCAGCCAAGAGGGCAGACCAAACCCTGAGATGCATCAAACACAGGATAACCAGCAAGTCAAAGGGTGTGATTGTCCCACTGTATTCAGTTTTGGTGAGGCCTTACCTTGAGCGCTGTGTACAGTTATGGGCACCATGATTTAAAAAGGATGTGAAGGTCCTTGAATGCATCCAGAGGAGGGCAATGAAGATGAAGAAAGGGCTGGAAAGACTGTCCTATGAGGTGCAGCTAAGGGCCCCGGGCTTGTCTAGTTTAGAGGAAAGAAGGCTGAGGGTCAACCCCATTGCTCTCTACAGCTTCATGGAGAGGGGAAATGAAGGGAGGTGTGATCTCTTCTCCCTGATATCCAGTGATATGATACATGGGGATGGTTCAAAGCCGCACCAGGGGAGGTTTAGGCTGAACATTAGGTATCATTTCTTTACCAAGAGGCTGGTCAGATACTGGAACAGGCTTTCTAGAGAACTGGTTGATGTCCCAAGCCTGTCAGTGTTTCAGAAGCATTTGGACAATGCCTTTAACAATATGCTTTAACTTTTGGTCAGCTCTGAATTGGCCCTGCAGTTGGACTAGATGATCTTTATAGGTCCCTTCCAATTAAATTATTCTATTCCGTTCTGCTCTGCTGTATTCTATTCTGCTCTATTTTTTTCTGCTCTATTCTACATAGTAAAAATCTATCAATTCATAAAATGTGATGGGTTTTTTTCAGTTTACTTTTTTTTTCTTGCTAGCACCCTAAGAAAACATTCTTAATGGAAAATCTATCCTAGTTAAGCAAAAAACATAGAGTCCAAACACAAAGTATCAAGTACTTCAAGCGTTCCATTCTATGCTCGACATAGAATCATAGAATCATAGAATTGTTAGGGTTGGAAAAGACCTTAAGATCATCTAGTTCCAACCCCCCTGCTGTGGGCAGGGACACCTTACACTAAATCATACCATATATGTAGCAAATATCAGCCTATGTATGAAAACTAATGAGGAAATTTAAACAACTTAGGTAAGCTTCCTGATAGTTGGCAGAGAGTGAAGTTGAAGGTTTGTATTTCCTCATATTTAACAGGTTTGTCTGTGAGTTTCAGTTCAATGAGTTAAAGGGAAATCTGAGACTTATTATCTAAGAAGAATAAAACTCCAAAGGTTTCTCGGCTGCCTGGTGGTTTTAGGTTGCTGCACTTTGAGTGATTTCCATCTCTCCCATGAATACAAATATTCTTAGCCCTCCTTCAGGTCAGCACTGACTACTCAAAGGAGCTTTGTTTTATGCTATAGAAAATCTTCAAAATTCTATGTCAAAACTTCAGGGGAAAACTTGTAAAAGGATGTTAAGCTAAGCAGATCCTTTAAATTACTTGCTCAGGAAGAAAATCTCAAGTGAAGCAAAAGCTCAATCAGAAATATGAGAACATTTAAAATGAAAATGGAAAACAGACATTTTATATTATCAGTTAATTAGTGATGTCAGAAGAATTTTCCTAGTATTGTTTAAAGAACACCTGTTGTCCCTGGTTAGTTTAGATAGACCAGAATAACAATGTGTTTTCAGTGCACTCAACTGCAGTCCAGGTGGCATTCATGTGCTGTTTACAGCAGAGAAAAGGTAACTGTCTTGCAAGGATTGGACGTGCAAAGGTCTGGAGACTTAAAGCAACAGAGTGGAGTGGTCTTTTGACTTTGAGATATCAAATACAAAACAGGGAAGGTAAACAGAATACTACAAGACGTTTCCATTAAATATTTTATGCTAGCGGAGGCATTCAGGAATTATATTTAGCTGAAAGAGGCTGATTTACAGTTAATTCTAGTTCTAGACAGTCTTGCAGTACTGTTTGTGCAGTTTGGTTTAGAAATGAGGCAAAGCTGCACTGTATACCACAAAGAAACAAGTGTGCACATGGCATATATGAACCAGTCCACTCTCCCCACCTTTAGGAATGAGAACTGAGCAGAGTGAATATCATTATTACCTGAACCCTCCTCAGAGACCTGGGGTTTATTGTAAGGATATGTGTGGAAGTGTGACTAAGGTACTGGATAAAGGTAAATGGTCCCAGCTGAGGCAGGGGAGACTGCTCATGACATTTCTACAGTCTGGCACCTGGGGACAGGCCAGTGCACTCCTTCTTGTTACCTTGCGAGGCTGAGACCCTGTAAGAGGTTCAGGTAACACTAAGGAGACTGTCACATTTTAGAGTAAGTCCCATAACTTTCCCCAGTGCAGATAAAAAAGAGTCTAACTGAATTTGAAGGTTGCAGCAGACAGTGGTGGGGGAGATGATTGACAAATGTAAAACGTGTGGACTAAGAGGCCACTAAACTTGCTTGCAATTGCAATGAGTCAGTACCAGTGGGTGCAAATGGAAAAGAGGCTAAGACATCCCACTTTAAATAGGTTGTAAAGAGTGAAACAGGCATGATAACCTATACTGCACTCACTGCCAGACGGCTCCCAGATGAACGAACTTAATAAAGTTTTAGGCTAATTAAGCCATATCCCCTGTGCTTTGCCATTCTTTCTGCATGCCCAGCACAATGAATAATTTAAAATGAGACTGCAAAACAGAGCTGTATAACTAGCCTTTTAATCCTTTCTCAAATTAGTAGCACAAATAGCTTTTTCATTTATCTTTATTTCCTTTCCAGCATTATTTAAAGCATATTTGTGGTTTCCAGGTAGGTTTGCAATTCCTGGCCAAATGGGACTGCCATTTAGCTAATACAGTCCCAGTATCTCTTCCTAGCAGTCTGTCTTTTGGTATGTGTAGTCAGCCAGATGGTCATTAAGGACCATATTTGAATGAATACTGATCCACTATATATATATATCAAGCTATATTTGATTTTGTATCCTGTGTAGAATTCCCACCACTCACTTTAGATGCTTCTCTAATAAGAGAACAAGATACACTAAATGAACATAAAAGTCATTCATCTCACTGAAAAGAGGAGAAAGACTTGGGGATGTTGATTGATGAAAAGCTCAACATGACCCAGAAACGTGTGCATGAAGCCCAGAAACCCAATCATATGCTGGGCTGCATCAAAAAGAGCATGGCCAGCAGGTCGAGGGAGGTGATTCTCCCCCTCTACTCACTCTTGAGACCACATCTGCAGTACTGTGTTCAGCTCTGGGGACCCAGCACAAGAGGGTTGTGGACCTGTTGGAGCAAGTCCAGAAGAGGCCACAAAGATGCTCCAAGGGTTTGGAGAGCCTCTCCTATGGAGACAGGCTAAGAGAGTTGGGCTTGTTCAGTCTGGAGAGAAGAAGGGTCCAGGGAGACCTTATTGCAGCCTTCTAATAACAAAAGATGGCCTTTATGGGGCCACTGTGCAATGATAAGACAAGGCATAATGGCTTTCAACTAAGAGTATATTTACAGTAGATAATTAGGAAGAAGTTGAGAGTGTTGAGACACTGGAGAGAGTGTTGAGACACTGGAACAGGTTGCTTAGAGTTGTGGATGCCCCATCCCTGGAAGCATTCAAGGCCAGGTTGGATGGGGCTTTGAGCAACCTGGTCTAGTGGAAGTTGTCCCTGTCTGCAACAGGGGGGTTGGAACTGGATAATCTTTAAGGTCCTTTCCAACACAAGCCATTCTATGAATCAGTGAAAATGCAGTTTAAAGATGGAGATATTTAAGCAGATTTAATGCCCAGGAGAAATATCTGTACATAGAAATCTTTTTATCTCCAGGACCTGTACAATGCAGATAACAGCAGTGAAAAATTCATGTCTGTAGACAGCTGAGTCAGAAAGTTTAATGTATTTAAAGCTGGTTTTAACCTGTGGCCCAGAGACCTCTACCAGACTGTGAACAATTCTTAATGAGTCCATAAAGGTAAGCAAAGAGAAAGTTCCTCCTGTCAGAAGGCTTCGATTCAGTTCACAGATCTATGCTTCTGCTGGAAAATGTTTGGGAAACTGCAAATACAGAAGATAAAAAGACCTGCTCTAGTATAATTTAGTTTGTGTCACTTGCCTGCCAGAATGATCAAGAAAGGTGATGCTGGTGACTGCTATTGAAATATGGACACATCCTCTGGGAAAAAAAAAGAGTGCCTTTTCTCAGAGGCTGTGTCCCAGAGCCCACTGATCTGTCTCATCTGCAGCACAAAATTACTATTGGGTCTGAATAATCACTGTAATTGTTACCACTCATTATCAATATGCATGAATCTGGGATAAAGCAAATAATATTAGCTTCATTCCTACAAATAAGAAAACATAAAATGGAAGAACAGAATCCAAACCGTGAACTAGGTCATGATTTTTCAAAACAATTTAATATTATATAGGATGTTTAAATGTTCAAACTGTAATTCACATTACTTTCGATTGCCCTGGCGACACTGGGCACTTGTGTGGATAAATCCTTGAGATATAGAGTCAAACATCTAGAAACAAAAGACTAGATAGTACATGAAAAGAGGGGGTTTAATATCTTGACTACTTGTAAGTGTGAATTGACAAAGCTGGGAGCAAAAATCCAGATTTTTCAGAGCACCATTCAATTGATTTAACTAACTGCTATTCCTTCTTTTCCTATGTTTTCTAATTTTGAAGGCCTAAATGGGCCTAAAATGTCAATAGTGTAAAATGACCATATGACAGTATAGCATTAGATTGTTGAATAACGTTCAACTTATTTTCTTATTTTTATTATAAAGAGTTTTTACAAAGAAAATTTTCTGCTTGATCAATTTATAGAAATACTATCCTTCACTGAAAAAAAGAAAAAAAACCTCTGCTATTTCTGGAAGGAAGGATGACAAAAACGCAAACTGAACAAGAAAGAAAAGGGAAAAAAATGTTTTCAGTTGGAGCTGCAGACTGTTACTTGCAAACTCACTGCTAAAGCAAAGCAAACACATCACACAGCCTTATCAGGCCCTTCAAGACCTGGCAGATGTCAGAGTCAGGTTCTTTAAGGAAGTACTATTGGCTCCCCTTCTGGTCACGGGTCACTGTACTGTTACAAAAGATGAAATCTTAGCTAGTTAAATCAGTCTCTATATTTAAACAGGAGGACAGAAGGCAAAAAAGTAAAACAGAAAAGAGGAAAACAAACCTGAGAAGGCAAAAGAAGCAAGAGAGGAACTTTAAAAAGAAAAGAAAAAAATCCTCTTTCTGTTCTTGTTCATAATTAAGTCTAATTAGCATCTTACAATTTCTTTAGATTGATTCCTAGCCCCACCTTCATTTGAACACCAGTTCTAATTTACTTCAGGCTCTGGATGACATCAGGAGGCACAGTTTGTTTTCACTGTTACATTAACTTGTTTTGACTGGAGAACATTTGGATTGCTAGATTCTGTACAGTTTGAGTGGCATTTGTGACTGTTTCCAGCTTATGCAAAATAAATACACAAATAAAGTGGGAAGTTTAGCATCCTGCAAACAAGACTCTACCAAACAGAATTTCATGGAAAGATACCTTGTGCAGAGTGAACAACACTGTAATGCTATGGGAAAGTAGTGAGTGATCACACAATGAAATCTCATGAGACAGCACTTGTGCTGATTCCCAGCTGCTATGATCCCAGCCCTATAGTGCATCTCTCAAGACACCTCAGGCTGCTCCTATCTATCTGAGGATCCTTGCCTAAACACCCTGCTTCTCCAAGCTGCCTGTCTCCAAACACTCACTTGGGCAATCCCAGCTCTGTTTGTTTCAGGTCTCTCTTAAATCTGTCACATTGGCCTTTCTCTTTCTTTGGTCCAGCTTCACACACACACACACTTAGCCATTATCCTGACAGCCCGATACACCTTCCCCAGACTCCATCTTCCAAAATCTGGGTCTCTGTCCTCAATCTTTGGTCCAGCAGATTTTTATGGGAAGCAAAAGACACATATCTCATATGTTTGCAGTCTTTCTGCTTCTTACTCATCTCTTCATATTGTCCAAAGAATAGAGATTTGTCTATTTCAAAGGAAAGCTTCTGCATCATATGGACAAAACATTTTCCCCTAGCATCATTCTCAGAAAAGCTTGAAACATTACAATGCAAAGATTCAGCTGGAGCCAGAAATTGGCATGGAAAAATTCATCACAACAGCTAGAATCTGACTAAGTTATAAGTAAATGAAAAAAGGCATGTATCAAGGAAAATTCTTGGCAACCTCAGTAACAGGTACTGCAATTTAGTTTTGATAAAATATCAATGCTCCTGTGTCCTGGTTTAAACCCAGTCAGGTAACTTGTTCACTCACTCCCAGTGAGTGGTGCTGAGCTGACAACAATCGAGGCACACACGCCCCCCCCCTGCCCCGGGGCTCTCCCCTTCCCTGCTCCCAGAGGAACAGGGAGGAGGATCGAAAGGGTGCAACTCCTACGGGTTGAGACAAGAACAGTCCAGCAACCAATGTGCAACACAAATCACCACCGCTACCACCAACGACAACAATGATAAGAGAAAATAACAAGGGAAGAGAATACGATACCACCGCCCAAGAAATGAGTCCCACCCGGAACCCCTTGTCCTTCCGGGTAACTCCCAGTTACCCCCCACCCCGGGCATGATGTGCTGTGGTATGGAATACTTCCTTGGCTAGCCTGGGTTAGGCGCCCTGTCTCTGCTTCCTCACAGCTTCCCCTCCTCCCTGGCAGAGCATGAGCCTCACAGAGTCCTTGGTCAGGGTAAACATCACTTAGCAACAACCGAAAACATCGGTTTCACCAACATTGTTCCCAGGCTGGAAGTCAAAACACAGCACTGCACCAGCTACCACAAAGGAGAAACATGACTGCTACTGCTGAACCCAGGACATCCTGGCAAAGAAAGAAAAAATGGTAAAGCATAACTAAGAAATGCTAAAGATCTCGTCATACAAATATGGAGGAGAAGAGAGATTGGAAACAGAAGCTGCCGTACATTAATCTGCAAAGCCACTTCTAAAATATTCAATGCACAAAAGCAAAAAACCCACCTGTGGTTACTTGCAAGCTTGCACGCTGGAGCAACAAGTGTGTTCAAACTTAGATGGCCAGGGGCCTGCAGAGAGTGGGTGTCAGGCATGCCCCCCCCTATCCAGTTCCAGATATATCTTCCTTTCAGGTCAGGACATGACCTGCATGCAGCAATCTCCTCCCCACCGATCCATGCTTCCAGTGGGCAGAAGGCTGAAAGGGGTTTGAAGTTCCATTCTCTCCAATCTAGATGACAGACATACCAGCATGGGTAAATATTGCCATAGGGTATGTCTGCACATCATACTTCTTGTTTTCTAGCTGCTGCCCCCTAAATTGGCCCAAATTTCTGTAATATTATCACAAGCAAGTTTCAAGGGCAGGTGATGAGCAGGAAGATCAGAACTGTCACGTGCCAATGAACCGGATCTCTCCCTTTCCTAGGTATTCAGCTCTCTGAGTCCCAAAGTCCCTTTTGTTGTCATCCCACTATGCTTTGGTCTCACCCCGAGGAGGCTCCTAGACTGCGAGAAAGACCTGTGGAGGTACCTGGCCTTGAACACTGCCAGGGATAGATCATTCACCACTTCTTTGGGCAGCCTGTTCCAATGCCTCACCACCCTCAGAGTGAAGAACTTCTTCCTTATATCCAACCCAAACTTATCTTGTTTTAGTTTAAACCCATTACCCCTTGTCCTATTGCTACAGTCCCTGATGAAAAGTCCCTCTCCAGCATCTCTGCCAGGCACAGAGGTGAGACTGAGTGGTTTGTAGTTTCTTAGGTGTTCCATTTTCCCCTTCTTGAAAATGTGGGTTATATTTCCCTCTTCCCAGTCATTGGGAACTTCACCTGACTGCCATGATTTTTCAAATATGATGGACAAACCTCTATATTATATATAACATATATATATATGTTATAGATATATTAAAGGGTGCCTGCAGGCATACTGCATATTTAAATAGTCACCATTTACAGATTAACTTTCCAATTTTCTGAGGAACCTTTATTTCCCGTTTAGAACTGAGATCTGAAATGCTACCATTAACTTTACCATTTAATGGTATTGATGACATCATAATGGTATTTGATAAATTTCCGTTTGGTTTTGGACTGGACTAAAGCAAAATTACTTTGGGAAACTACTCCAACAACTTACTTAATGTGTCTTGCCCTTGTTATTAGTACTTGCAGACATACCTGTAAGGATCAACTGCTCAGATATAAAAATTAAGCCAATCTTGTTTTTATTTTTTTTTCCAGAAATCCTTATTTATGAAAGCCTGCTTCATGTTAGAATTTATTTTTCTAAGAATATAGAATGAAAAAAAAAAACAATAGTTTTTGTAATTTTTCAGTCTTAACACTTGTGTTTTTATTTTAAAATATTTATTTAAAAGAAACATCATAAATAGCAATGTCCTATAAAGCTGCATTTCTTGACAATTTCAAATGAAAGTAAACACAATATTAATGTTTTACTAGTACAGTTCCAATTGAGTTTCCCAAAGTTTAAAATTTTTAAACCCTTTTCAAACCTTAAATGGCAGCAGATTCCACAATCTTCCCAGTCAAATTATTTTAGTATTTAACTAGCTTAACCATTTGATAGTTTATAACCTATGTTTTTTTTCTTCAAATTGACTATTATATGCCCAGTGTCCTGCACATGAAAACCATTTTTTTTCCACTTTCATTTATTCTGCAGCTACATTTGGAAATTCATTACTCTGCCTTCCTGACATGTTCTCTGAAATGAACAAACCAATTTCTTCCAATATTTCTTCATACACAGTTTTTTTTGAGACCGTGGATCATTATTTTGTGTCTTGCCTAAATGGCCCATGTCTTGTGAAAAAATGTGCTAAAACTGGACACAGTACTTCAGCTATACTTGTAATACAGTTGAAGAAAAGCAGAATTATTGTTCAAGCTTTGCACACACGTGCCTACTCCTATGCCCCTACATGAAGAATGATTGATAACAGGCACTTGCCAATGGTGGTAGAATTGTTTTTCATGTGAACTGTGGGAGTGATTCAGATTTCGCCTTAAAACCATACACTCATGCCTTGAAGCTCTGGAACCTTGACATGTATGAATTTTTACCAAATCAAGGTGCCAGTGTGGCATGATTTCATTCGTGTTTACAATAAATGTGTACTGAGGCCTTGATTCATTAGCATAAAGCTGTGAATTCTGAAAGGTAAACATGCAGTTACATGTTTTTCTAGCTGAGGTACATCATATTTAACATAACAAGGACTGGAGCAGAGCTCGCCTGTGTTTGCAAGAAAAAAGCCTTCACAGCCACAGTGATGATGCTATTGATCAGCTGTCAAATGTATGTAAAGAGGGATTCCTCCATTTAACCTCAGCAGTATTTGGTGGATTGAGGAATACAAATACTTACAAAACCCTATTGCTACGTCTCCTCTCAGCAGATGCTACACACGTTGCCTACTATGAAAAATCCTAATTTTGAACTACACTTTCATTTCTCCTTTATTACAATAACCGCAATCCCAGTGCTACTCTCCCTGTGCTACTCAAAAAAATGTTAAAGTCAAAGACACCAAGTACTGGAGTCCTGCTTTTGGTTGGGATCGAGTTAGTTTTCTTCCTAGTAGCTGTTACAGTTACCACAATATACCTCAGGCACAGTAAACCAGGACACCTGCATAATCTTTGTCACTGGTGACTGCAATTTAGCAGTCTCAGTAAAACTCCTGAGGTGCTGGTCTCTTCTCTTTAATTCAAATCCTCAAAATTGCTATAATATTTCCCATCCCCTCCATTTAAAATTGGGACATCATGCTGATCTTTGAGCTCCAATATAAAGCAAATTTTATTCTGCTTTGAGCTGGTTTTCGCTGGGATAAAGTTAATTTTCTTCCTAGTAGCTATTTGGAGACCTTGTTTTGGATTTGTGCTGGAAACAGTGTTGATAACAGGGACGTTTCTGTTGTTGCTGAGCAGTGCTTACAGAGAGCCGAGGCCTTTTCTGCTCCTCGCACCACGCCACCAGTGAGCAGACTGGGCATGCACAAGGAGTTGTAAAGGGACATAGCGTGGACAGCTGACCCCAACTGATATGGTATCCCACACCATATGACATTATGCTCAACATATAAAGATGGGGGAAGAAGGATGACGAGGGCATGTTCAGAGTTACATTGCTTGTCTTCCAAATAACCATTATAGATGATGGAGCCCTACTGTCCTGGATTGGCTGCTCACCTGTCTGGCATAGGAAGTTGTGAATGAATTCATTGTTTGCTTTGCTTGTGTATGCAGATTTTGCTTTACCTATTAAACTGTCTTTATCTCAACCTATGAGTTTTCTCTCTAAGCCTTTCCAGTTCTCACCCTCATCACACCCAGGGCTTAGTCACCAGCTGGGGTTAAACCACATCTCTATAGTGTAATTTTCTTTTATTAGGATCACATCTATAAATAATATTCTGCTCTGTGATTACTTTTCAGGATAAATTTGATCTCCATTAGATGGTGTCCTCAACATAAAAAGGACATGGAACTGTTGGAACAAGTCCAGAGGAGGGCCTCAAGGATGATCTGGTGACTGGAGCACCTCCCGTATGAAGATAGGCTGAGAAAGTTGGGGTTATTCAGCCTGGAGAAGAGAGGGCTGTGTGGAGACCTCATAGCAGCCTTCCAGTAACTGAAGGGGGACCTACAAGGGTGCTGGGGAGGGACTCTTCATTAGGGACTGTAGTGATAGGACAAGGGTTAAAACTTAAACAGGGGAAGTTTAGATTGGATATAAGGAAGAAGTTCTTTACTGTAAGGGCGGTGAGGCACTGGAATGGGTTGCCCAGGGAAGTTGTGAATGCTCCATCCTTGGCAGTGTCCAAGGCCAGGTTGGACAGAGCCTTGGGTGACATGGTTTAGTGCCAGGTGGGCAGGGGGTTTGGGACTAGATGATCTTAAGGTCCTTTCCAACCTTAACTATTCTATGATTCTATAATGTAGATCTCCTTTTCTGAATTTCTGCCCATACTGTAGATTTGCATCATGTTGGAACATGGATGTGAGGAACAGGATAATTTGATGCAAATCTGAATACTGTGGCCAGCACAAACCATTTGCATCGTCCTAGCAGATAATTACAACAATATTCTCTGTTTTACCCAAATTATCATTTTCTCTACGTTGAGCACAATGAAAACCATTCCATAATTTAATTTCTCATTCCCTTTTACTTTATTCACAGTATCTGCTTTGCTTTGCTTTAAACACTGACAGAGGTCTCATGGTTTCCTGACTCACAGGTCAGGAAAATATCAGGTTTTGCTTAAAAAAATTATTATCCCTGGCAGATCTCTGTCAGCTACATCACCCTTAGAGTTCACTGCTGCCAAACACTGAATCCAGCTCAGATATCTGTGATACTGAGGAAGTGTCTTTCCTCAGATATCCAAAGCAGTGGTTTAGAGGGGTGGCCCTAGTCAAACTGGATAAGACAATGCACATACTGGTCCCAGGATTTGAGAAATGTCTACATGAAATGCTGGCCTCCAGCCTTTAAGTCACAGCTTCCTTCAACATTAATTTTCTTCCTTGACACTACAAGGAACATAATGAAGATGATGAGCACAGAGCAGAGCCCTGTCCTATCTGCAGAGATGGTAACTGTGGTGCCTCTCCATAGGTACACTGAGGTTTCAGAAACTGAAGGATTGCCATCTAGTCAGTGACCTACTCCTGTTCATTAGGGATATGGAAGTAGAGTGTCTCTTTGAAAGAAAAGAAAAAAAAATTAAGGATAAGAATCTGTCCTGGGTTCAGTCATGTTTCTCCTTCGTGGTAGCTGGTGCAGTGCTGTGTTTTGACTTCCAGCCTGGGAACAGTGTTGGTGATACAGAAGTTTTCGTTTGTTGCTAAGTGATGATTACCCTGACCAAGGACTTTGTGAGGCTCATGCTCTGCCAGGGAGGAGGGGAAGCTGTGAGGAAGCAGAGACGGGGTGCCTGACCCAGGCTAGCCAAGGAAGTATTCCATACCACAGCACATCATGCCCGGGGTGGGGGGTAACTGGGACTTACCCGGAAGGACAAGGGGTTCCGGGTGGGACTCATTTCTTGGGCGGTGGTATCGTATTCTCTTCCCTTGTTATTTTCTCTTTTCATTGTTGTAGTTGATAGTAGCGGTGGTGATTTGTGTTGTACATTGGTTGCTGGACTGTTCTTGTCTCAACCTGTAGGAGTTGCACCCTTTAGATCCTCCTCCCTCTTCCTCCGGGAGCGGGGAAGGGGAGAGCTCAGGAGGGGGGGGCCTCGATTGTTGTCAGCTCGGCACCACTCACTGGGAGTGAGTGAACAAGCTGTCTGGCTAGGGTTTAAACCATGACAGAATCTCTAAAAAAAGCTGTGGTCACCAGCTCTTTCCTCTGTGTACTGAATTATGTATGTCTCTGTACAAGTCAGAAATTGAATTACGAAAAAAAATATTTTTCTCAAATACTACAGAAAAAGATCAGAGTGATCTGCTGGAGTTTTGTGTGTCTCCACAGGGTAAGGATGAAGACTTCCCAATCATAGCCTCAGTCTATTCACCGCTCTTTAAAAAATATTCTCAGGCAGACCAGAACTGGGAGAGACGGGGAAATGAAACATGGGGAAGTGAAACATGAGTTCTATTGGTTTTATTTAAAATGTTCTTTAAAGTCCCATGCAGCAGAAAAATATTTAAAACTGCTTTAAAAAAAATAACAAGGATTTCCTACATAGCATCAAAGAAAATATAGTAAGGTATAAGAAGCCAAATAAAAGCTGATGTGTACTGTACTGTAAATGTAGTGCACATTTTAAATTTTATGTAATTAAATGCTCCTGAGGCAGAAAAAGATGAAAGAAAAGGAAAAAAATAAAAGAAGTTGAAGTCAAAAAATATAAAAACCAGAACTACTGAGCTGATTGCTCTACAAAAATACTGAAATACCTGGGAAAAACAACTGCTCTGTTTTAATAAATATGAAACCAGTTTAAAAGATTTTATGCAGTATCTGATAAAGCTTTCAGTATCACCAATGTTAATAGGATAGAAAAATTAATGGTTGAGGTGCAATATGAGCTATGAGCCTCTAAATGCTTAATGGCAGAGAAAATAGGTAACTACTAAAAGAAAAAAAAAATGCAAAATACAGTCTAGTTCTGTTTAATGTCTTTAGGTGTCTAGAGAACATCAAAGCGGTTGAGTCCCTGGTGCAGTTGCATATCTTCACAAAATACTGAGCCTTATTTGTCAACAGGATGATGTGTCCTCAGTTTCTACAGGATTTATCTCTAAAATCAACCAGAAAAAAATGATGTGGGAAAGCTTTTTGATGAGGGAATTCTTATTCAATACCTAATGGTGGAAACTTACAGCATATACCAAAAAAAATTGTATACAATATATACCCAAAAGGAAGGGGTTGCTGCAGGAGACTGAGACAAAATAAAGGTCCGGTCATGAGAAGACATACTTAAATTTAATAAAGTAACCAAAATTATCATACTGCGCAACTTATAAATTGCTAAACATTATTATCAAACAGGCTGGTGGAGTTTTAAAGGAACTGATTGTGAGGGAATTCTAGCTTTCCTTTCGACTGGGTGCTGCTATGTTCCCAGGTTTTACTGTTTTCTATTACCCCAGCAATTTTTACGTGTAAGTGAGCTGTAGAGCTCTCAGACTATGCACAAGAGGAAGCATTACAGCAGGAGAGCAAACAGAACATAAAATAGGGTTGTTTCAAGAACTAAAATGGTGACATGGATGCTGTTGGAATGCATTAATAGCTTGTTGGCTGATATATGATACACTAATAAAAAGGAAAAATATTAATCATAGCCTTTGTAGAAAAATAAAATACGGAAAATAAAGACTGTTTTGAAACAAATATTCCATGGCAAAGCAAATCTTTCAATTTGGACATTTCTGTGAGCAGCAACAGAAACCTTGAACTGCTGTTTCATTTTGAACACAAAATGGAAACACAATGTAGCTTTTTCAATTGATAGGTATCAGATCCAAACTTTTTGTTTTCCAGGGCAAAATATCATCTTACAGAAAATTCCTGACCAAAATCTGATTAATTTCATTGGGTCAAGACTGGCAGCATTCTTTGTGTCTGCTTTTAAATTCAGTATTTAAAAGCCTCTTTGTTTGGTATGTTTTTTGGGAGATACATTGACTACTGCAAAGCTCTTTGAAGAAGCACAGCAGACATTGTGAATTAATCATTAAGAAAATAGTCTGATTTTTTTCTTGAAAGAGCTGCAGAGGAAATTGAGAAGGGTGAAAGGATAGAAAGTCCAACATGGAATAAAGATATCCTGACATTCATTTTAGAAAGGAGCAGACTGGAAAGAAAATCAGAAAGTAAAAGAGTGACATTGACTTTTAACGATCTATCAAAAGACAAGAAAGTGAAAGAGTAAGAAATATCATATATAAATTCAGTGTACTATAAATTCATAGCAAATACCCAGCTAAAACACTTATATTAAAGGATCTGTATAAACAGTATGTCAAGACGGAAGTGGAAAGTGGTTTCACTCATATGAATTGTTCAATGACTTACAGGACACTCCACTTGGTGGTAGCAACACCATCTGTCTCTCTGGCAAGTGTTGTCCTGGGAATCTCAGCTTGATGATTTATATGGACCAAAACACTCTGTTGCTCCATTTCCTTAGTCCTTCCTTGGTGTATATACCTGAAAAGAATATATTGTCTATTGAGTGGCAGAGTGGGACATTGGCAAAGTGTGAGGGAAGTGAGATAAGGGGAGAAAGGCAGAAAATCTCCTGGGGAACTGGATGGCAAGAGTAGGATAATTAGCTAACACAAAGCAGGATCTGATTATCTTTTACCAGTTATGAGGCCCTTAGGAATCCTTAGTTTTTGCACACTGGTTTATGTCAGGGTCAGATATAGAAAGAGGGAGACATAACCCATTCTCTGATAAAGCCTCACTATGTCAAGGGTAATCTACCATGGCCAGCATGCAATACTTCTCTCTCAAATGGGTGTGTCATTGCACACGGGTTAGCAGAAGCTAGTAAACATTTCTTAAGATGTAGACGTTTGATTCTTTTGTAAGTTTTTGGTTTGTAAGACTTTGATTCCAGCCCATCATATCCCACTTTTGCAAGGCTACAAATGACACCTTTGTCCCATTATAACCATGGCGGGGGGGGTGAAACTAGATGATCTTTAAGTCCCTTTCAACCGAAACCATTCTATGATTTGCAAGAGGGGTAATAGGTCCATTAACAGGAATACACATACCACAAATTCAGGCTAATAAATTTCTTAATACTAGATCACGTTAAAGTACATTAAACAACCATACAATAGATATTCAGAAGTGGCAGAGATTTTGAAGCAACATTGTTTGAGGTGCATTCACACTACCTACTTCAACTGCTTTGTAACAACCTGGATGAGATAACTGAAGTGGTTCAGCCACAGCAACATAGCATTCACAGCTAGCTGCAAAGCTGACAAGGGGTAAGGTAAATCCACTGCAAACTGATCATCTTCCATGGCTCATCTGCCATGGAAGTGCTGAAGACTGCAGTCAGAGAGTGTCAAGAAGAGAGAGTGAAATCTAAGTTAGATATACATCACCTAGGAATCGTGTTATATGCTTTTGTAAACTCTAAACGTTGATGGAAATAATAAAACTCACTATGTTTTTCAAACTTATAGACTCATACAAAATGTTTCTGTGTTCCCAGCAAACTAGAACAGATAAAGATAACGTAATTTAAAATAAATTTAACACATTTGTCCCCATAAGCCCATCTCAAAAACATTAGAGTACCTCTAGATCTTCAAGTACTCTGAAGTTATCAAAAAAGCTGATCTATTGTACCTTATGTTCACTCTGTCCATAGGATATTTCTATAACACCAACCAGAACAGATTACTTTTCCACATAGCCAGCATTTCTGAACAGTTTATTTGAAACTATTGAAAATAATAAGGGCTGAAGCTCAAAGTATGCTTATTGAAATATAATTTATGGGTAACACATTACCCAGGTGTTTTGGACAAGATAGTGAAAGGGTAAATCAGGAAATATGACATACTGCTTTCCATTAACCCCCTGGCACTTGCAATTTGAAACTCCCCTTACTAAAGGCTAATCCATTCTGCTGTAGTGCTTAGAATTTTAAAATCTCCACTCCTCATGTTAAAATATTTATGTGAATTTAGGTATTAGAAAGGCAGGTAGCAGTTCTGATTCCCTTACTGTTTTGAGCATTGCCATATCCAATTAAAACAAACAGCAATGCAAAACATAACTACTGAAAAATACAGCTCTTTAGTCTGTAAGAATTTACTATTTCAACCCCAACTTACAGACAAATGCTTTTGTCCATTCTCCAGAATTCTGTAACAAATAAGTCCTCACAGCAAGGCTAAAGTTTAATACGTCTAGCTAATACTACGACTAATAATAATGTTACTTGTGAAAATGGCTTTTCATTGTTCTTTGGGAAGTAGGTTTGGTCATACCAGAAGCAGCCTACCTATTCCTTAATGCTGAAACAGGAAACGTTCTGCCTATGACATTTTGCAGCATATATTCTTTTTCTGAATGTAATTTAAGTGTTTAAGAAATTAAATACTCTGTTAGGAAAATGTCTATTAGCTCAGTCAGTTCAGCACCTCTTATATTTCATTTCCATAATAAATTATTCTGAGAGGAACAAAGAGTTTATCATTTGGATTGTTATATCCATTTACCCCTCACTGAGCAAAATAAGGGAACCCTACTGTCATTAGGAAAATAAAGACTATTATTGAAATATACCCTCCATAATTTAGACAAAATTGCCATTGCTTCCAAAATACTATCACTCTTTCCTGTACAAGCGAGAAACAGACAAGCGTAGAATCATAGAACCACAGAATGGTTTGAGTTGGAAAGGACCTTAAGATTATTTAGTTCCAACCCCGCTGCTGTGGGCAGGGACACCTCACACAAGACTAGGTTGCCCAAGGCTCTGTCCAGCCTGGCCTTGAACACTGTCAGGGATGAGGCATTCACAGCTTCCCGGGCCAGCCCATTCCAGTGCCTCACTACTCTCACAGTAAAGTTCTTCCTTATATCTAACCTGAACCTTCCCTGTTTAAATTTAAACCCATTACTCCTTGTCCTACTGTTATAGTCCCTATACCTTGATAATATGCATTTGTTTCCCTTGGACTGGATGTTTTGACATCTCCCGTGTAAGCTTTAGAAAAATTTCATATCACTGAAAATTCCCCAGTTAATACGGATTACAATCACCTGCCTAGGATGGAGCTGTTCTTATGATGAGTTTATACTGGAGCCTACAGAAATTACATCAATTATTAGAAAATTGAAGTGTCATTTTAGTCACTGATATGGAGAGCAGGTGCTGCCTTCAAGAGAATGCACTCATGCTTGGAGCTTAAACAGAGCTGAAGCAGTTGTCTATATTGTCTTGAAAGAGATTCTTATGTTTAATGTAGAATTCCTTTCAATCAGTTAACATCTCTATGACTTCCAGGTAGAGCAGAGGGAAACAGAAGCGTCTCTGATTCTGTCTACATAAAGCATAAAACTTTCAGACCCACTTTTGCAAAAAGGTGCACTACACTGGTGTCAACATTGCTGCACAACATGTCTACATGGCATGTAGCAATAGCGGTCAACAGTACTATGTCCAATGAACGTGCTCATTGTCCAATCCGTGCTTTCTCAGAAACATTTAAAAGTTTGCATATTCATTGTATGTCAGCTTTTCTAAAACAAAACAACCTACTCATTTGCATTTTGGGCTGGTTTTTACATCATGTTGTCAGAGAACAGTGGCACTATTGTAAGGAAGCAGAAATACTGGTTAGTGACTTGCTTCTTCAAGGTGCACCCAGATGATCTCAGTTTTACCTGCTCTTTCTCAACAAATTTACAAACAGCATAAAGAGAATGAAAGACAGCTAAGTGTCAAACTTTATGAAACCTCTCTGCCAAAAGAACATGGTGAAAACAGCTGATATTTATACCTTCAGATTTCTTTTTTAGAAGAAAATCTTGAAGTTGGCAGACTCAAAAACAAGCAGCAAACACATGTGTCTGAGGACATAGCTGGGAGCCTGCATACTAGGAGTCCCATAACAAGATTTGTAACACCTGCTCTAAGACACAAAGAGCAGGTCTAATGCTCTTTGACATCAAAGTGCAAACATTGCATGGTATGAAGTTTTCATAGTGTACTTTTGCACTGAATTTCCAAGCAAAGCAAACTTAATGAGAACAGAAGAGACACTGTAAAAGTGGAAAGCATCAAAGAACAAAACCAGCAATGACGGCACATGGTAAAAAAGGTCTCTAAAACCTTTATGACAGACAACAATAAAAATAGAAAATCATGCAGATAGTATATATGTTGGTTTTTATACCTAAATATGAAAAAAAATCTGATCATGGGTAAATGTTGCAAAACCCCATAATAAAGTGCAATATAATGTACATACCTATTAAAAAATACAGTGCTTCTGTGGATGTATATTTTGGGGTTTTTTTACATTGTGTGGCTTCATACATTAAGGCAATTGGGAAAGAATAATGTACCTAGTAAACTCAAAAGGAAATAAAGATAGGCCAAATGCAATTACTCAAGCTAGAATTCACGACATCATAAACAAAAAACTAAAAATGCATATTTAAAAAAATACAATGCACTTGCTCTGTTAGAAGTTCCTTGACACATTTGTATTCAAGAGTAGCATCAGGAAATAGATTAAGAAATTATTAAGAAGAGATTTCAGAGCAAGTGAAAATTTCACAACTGAACACAATTATCACAAAAGTCTAGATATGTTATACTTAAATTTGATCACTGATTTGATTTGAATGAATAATTTTGAACCTATAACAGAAGAAGGGAGGGAGGGAGGGAGGAAGGAGGGAGGGAAGGAAGGAAGGAAGGAAGGAAGGAAGGAGGGAGGGAGGGAGGGAGGGAGGGAGGGAAGGAAGGAAGGAAGGAAGGAAGGAAGGAAGGAAGGAAGGAAGGAAGGAAGGAAGGAAGGAAGGAAGGAAGGAAGGAAGGAAGGAAGGAAGGAAGGAAGGAAGGAAGGAAGGAAGGAAGGAAGGAAGGAAGGGAAGGAAGGAAGGAAGGAAGGAAGGAAGGAAGGAAGGAAGGAAGGAAGGAAGGAAGGAAGGAAGGAAGGAAGGAAGGAAGGAAGGAAGGAAGGAAGGAAGGAAGGAAGGAAGGAAGGAAGGAAGGAAGGAAGGAAGGAAGGAAGGAAGGAAGGAAGGAAGGAAGGAAGGAAGGAAGGAAGGAAGGAAGGAAGGAAGGAAGGAAGGAAGGAAGGAAGGAAGGAAGGAAGGAAGGAAGGAAGGAAGGAAGGAAGGAAGGAAGGAAGGAAGGAAGGAAGGAAGGAAGGAAGGAAGGAAGGAAGGAAGGAAGGAAGGAAGGAAGGAAGGAAGGAAGGAAGGAGGGAAGGAGGGAGGGAAGGAGGGAGGGAAGGAGGGAAGGAAGGAGGGAAGGAAGGAGGGAAGGAAGGAGGGAAGGAAGGAGGGACGGAAGGAAGGAAGGAAGGAAGGAAGGAGGGAGGGAGGGAGGGAGGGAGGGAGGGAGGGAGGGAGGAGGGAAGGAAGGAAGGAAGGAAGGAAGGAAGGAAGGAAGGAAGGAAGGAAGGAAGGAAGGAAGGAAGGAAGGAAGGAAGGAAGGAAGGAAGGAAGGAAGGAAGGAAGGAAGGAAGGAAGGAAGGAAGGAAGGAAGGAAGGAAGAAGGAAGGAAGGAAGGAAGGAAGGAAGGAGGGAAGGAGGGAGGGAAGGAGGGAAGGAAAGGAGGAAGGAAGGAAGGAAGGAAGGAAAGGAGGAAGGAAGGAAGGAAGGAAGGAAGGAAGGAAGGAAGGAAGGAAGGAAGGAAGGAAGGAAGGAAGGAAGGAAGGAAGGAAGGAAGGAAGGAAGGAAGGAAGGAAGGAAGGAAGGAAGGAAGGAAGGAAGGAAGGAAGGAAGGAAGGAAGGAATTTGGTCTTTTATTAAAGATATGAGATTATTACACTCCCAATGTAAAATGGTGTCTCTTTCTGTAAGTCATATGTTCAAAAAAACATTTTATTGCATTTGTCTTTATTTGTATGCAAGTTGGAGTTTTTAAAATCTTTTTAAATTCTATGTTTTCCAGCTCTTTTTTTTTTTTTTTTTACTTTTACATTAAAATTTCAATATGAATGTAAAGGTGTGCACTTTTATATTCACAAGACAGAGTGCACCTGAGAAAGAAAGAGATTTATGGATGTTAATGAATCAGCAAAATTTTCCAGAAAGAACTTTTAGGCCATGGAATACTTTTCCAACAAAAACAGTTTACATCCTATCAGTGGGACGCCTCAAAATTAGATTTGGAAAACCCTTGTAACTGCCAACTTACTTAAAATTATTATCTTGCTCTCACAAAGAAATAGAATAGGTCACTCAAAGACATTTTTCTTCTCTGATGCCCATATTCTGTAATTATGTAGAGACTGAACATTTCACTCCATGTTTGAAATATTAATCAGGAACACAGTCAGGGATTCTAGTCCTTAATCAACTTTTGGACTTTAAGTTTAAACCCCAATCTAGAATTCAAGATCTCTCTGCAGTGGGTGACATTATTAGCTAAAGATTTTGTTGTCTCTCGACTTCACTAAGAAACAGTTGGGCATATTTTGGAGGGGGAAATAAACCCACTAAACCAAATTATTTTAGATGTTTTTAAAAGCAAAAAATCTGGGTTTATGTGCTTTTTTAAAGAAATTTGGTTTATGTCATTTAACCAAACTGGCCTATCATTTTCTCTTGGCTAGATTTTCAGGTTTTAATTTGTACATTTATGCATATGTATACATATGTCACTTAAATATAAATTAATCCTTTAGAAGCTACTGAAACTTAAAAGGTTCATTTGCAAGCATATAACTCTAGCTAGTGTAAATCCTTATGATCCAATCTTGTTTTCCTCAAGTAGTATGCAAAATTAGTTATTGTCAGGAAAAAAAATTGCAAGCTTGATCTAATCCTCCCTCTGTTTTATTTCAGTGCTTTTACCCACATAGAGTATGTGGTTTATTCCTTATTGCATATGACATGCCATTAATAGAAATCCTTTAGAGTAAGGTCTCTAGTACCAGCATTTATAAAGAGGTCTCATGTAAATAATTTCTCTTTCCCTTCTCTGACTCTAACCATTAATCTACCACTAATCCCAGCAGAAAATTATCTTTTTCCCCCAAACCAATGAACAAACAAAACCCCTTAGTTTATATTTTGCTTAAATAGAATGTTGGGGAAGATTTTTTTAAAGAATATTTTTTAAAGAATGTTTTGTTGACATTAATTGGAAAAGAAAAGCTTAGGTAATAAAGTCCTTTCCTAGAAGTTCCTTATTAGATGGATTTTTAATTTTCTTTTTCCAATAGGAAACCAAGAATTTCTCACAAACCATCTTTTTTTCATATGGTGTTTAGTCAGGGAAATTTACTCTTCCCTTCGTGGAAAAATCCTACAGAATGTAGAAGAAGTGGCTAGCCTTTCTGTAACAGTGTGATGCAATAAAATGTTAGAATCTTACTGAATTTAAAAATATTTGTAAGTCCTACACTTCATTCAACATTCCTTAATTACAAACTTCCTTGGAAAATGGTTGTCTTTGTTTCAGAGCTGTCATAAATCAGTTCAGCTTTATGGTTTAGTCATAAAATATTTACTTTGGAAAAACTAGAAGCTGCCTGGCCAGACCTGAGCAATCTCTTTACAGACTTTCCTGTCATTGATTTCTTGTTGATTTATGTAACTGAGAAAGGCTCTGACTTATACAGCTCTGGAAACAAATATGCATTCAAGAGAGTCATCAAAATATGTGCTTGAAACACCAAAGTACATTGACAATGACACAAGCCAGACTAGGGCAGCACGATAGCTTCCCAGGATATATGCTTCCCAGGAGACCCAAAGCATGGTACTGACATTGCTGAATCTAAGATCCTTGCAGCTCTTGAAGCAGGGGAGAGCAGATGGGAGGAACAGGCAAGATCAAGAAGAGTTGGGAAGGCACAAACAGGTTTGCAGAGGGGCAAATGAGGCTGGGATTTTAAAATCTGGATTGACAGGGACAGAATTAAAACCAAGGGTTTCACTTAGATTGCTGGAAAATGAGAGATAGCCACTATTCCAATGAGTTTTCTACCTATATAACTAAGACATAAAACCAGGCAGGAAGAGCAGCCAGGGAGTGACACACTAAAGATCACAAAGACAATGAATAGCAGGATTCATCACAAACCTTAAGTTTTGCAAGTATTTATTCAATGCCCCATTTACTGAAAAGACAGTCTTTCTGATAAGAACATCTTATAGGTATCATCAGTTGCTGCACAGCTGTCTTGGACTAAGCTTCTTATTTTTAACATTATTATGAGTTATGCTTCTGCCAACTTGATGACAGAATTCAAAATAGATTCCCTTTGTCCTAAATAAAGTAATACCCAGTTTTGGCAACAGTCCCTTTAGCTCAAGCTTGATATGTACTATATCAAATATGTTTCAGTACATTTTAATTTTAGACTTTGTTGCACTTTTTTTTTCTTTGAGGTTATCAATTTTTCTCCCGTTCAGTTTCAGTAATTTTTAGTTACAATATCCTTTTGGAAACAATGGAAAAGAGATTATTCCTCCACTGACGCATGTTCTAGCAGCTTCTGAGCTTTGAACTAGCACACTTAATCCACCTGGCCATGGTGAACAGTAATGTGACTATATCACCTCAAGAACTGTTACATGGTGCAAGAAGATATTAGAGCACATTAAACTTTCTCTCAGATAACTTTGCATGGTATCTTTGCATCCTTTGTTTTATGTACACATACTCTACAAAATCCCAGCTCAGGTAATAGAACCTCAAAATATAAATTTGCTTTGAGTATCATATCATGTACTGAAAGTGTGCATGTACACAACGAAGGTTACTTTTTCCTCTCTTCACAGTTTGATACCATTTAAGGGCATATGTCGGCTGTCTAAATAACCACACCCTTTATTACCTATTTAGTGATTAAGACATAACTCATTTCATGCATTCTTCATGGGCTGGATATAAGTCTTTCAAAGTCCTTGCATCTAGCATGATGGGAGTCACAGTTCTGATTAGTAGCTCAGCTCATGCAAAAAAAAAATAATACTAATAATAGACTGTAATAAACCACATTTATACTGAATTGGAATGTCAGATTTTCTTTGAAAAAAGAAAATGCAGTGAGACGTTCTGAAGTGAGGATTTTGAAGTGAAAGGACTTTCTTCTTGTCAAACACTTAACATGTTTTTTATGTTAACTTTGTATTCAGAAACAAAACACATTTAAAACCAAAGAGAAATCATATTTTCATAGGCAAAGGACCAGAGTTTAGCATAAAAGCAAAGTGTCACAGCAGAGAGAGTACCTTAAATAGAAAATAAATTCAAAAATTTCAATTCAAAACACATTAAAAATAGAGGAAGGGCATAAAATTTGATATGTGATGCTGATTTAACCTGACAGTGTCCTTTAAGGAAATCACATAGTATTTTAAGATAGTGTTGTAAATTCCACAGCCTGCAATCCTTATGACAGCTCCTGTAAGAGATAACCAGGTGACATCTCAGAGTAGCAACTACTCCCATGCTTAAACACTGAGTAAGGATATATGCCTGTGCTGCACACTGTCGTGCTGTGTGTACATCCTCAGGCCAGCCATAAATGCACAAGCATGAATGCAAAAAGCTGCCAAGCAGCCTGAAGGCTAGATAAATTAATTCATAGTGTTCAATTCTACTGCAGCCAGACTCCTGAGGGAGTGCAAACAAGTTCACTTACAGCTAGCCTCGTCTGCCTTATCATTTGCAGAATATGTACATATTCTTTCCAGATATACCTGGTTTTAATACCTACTTGCACAAGCAAAATGTTGTTCCTTTACAGCTGTTTGTGGATGTTAAACATCTATAGTGCTTTTCAAAACACTCAAGGGGGATAGTGGATATTTTAGTGCTTGAAGTTAAACAGAAGATGGGCATAAGAAGTCTAGACTAATCCTTGTCATTTCAGGTCAATACTTTGATACAAAATACTGTTTCTGTTTTGCTTTATTGTAATCTAAAATGAAGCAAAGCTCTATATGAAACTAAATTAATATTGTCATTCCATTTCCAATATCACTTCAAAGCCAAACTATTTGTTCTTACATTTCTTGTAAGCTGCATTTTTATTGGATTTGACATATTCTTGCAAGACTTCTAGTTTCAGCAAAACATTATTCTTTAGCAGAAAAATCTTCCGCACACAAAGTCCACCAAACATCTATGTTAATAACAATAAAGCCACTTCTATTCTGAAGAACCACTCATGTGATGCATTATTAAGTGGAACCAGAGGTGAATTAGGCTATATCGATAGTTAAGGTCATTAAAAAGCCTTTATACTTCTGTTAATTAGTCAATGTGATATATGGAAAAATTAATAAAACATGTTCTGTTAATAGCTTCATACGATTTTCTGCATGGTTTTCTGATTTTCGTATGGTTTTCTGCATGGTTCTTCTCCACACACTTCTGCCTAGACAATTGCTAGCAAACACTCTGAAATTTAGGATGGTTTCTTTTGTAGTATTTATTATTTGGTGAAGATTTGTCTGTACAAAGTCTGTCAGTAGTCTACAAACAAATGCTCACCTTATGTCTCAATGTGGTTTAACTCTTAACCTTTCTTTTTTCTGTTACCACCACATATACACTCCTCAATCAGACTCTTTGAACATGGACTCCTTATCAAGGTCAGCTGTCAAGCTTAAGGGAGAACCTGTTTCCCTCAGGTTGGAAATAATAGCCTACTTTCCAAGGAGCTCTATGAATGCAGAAAGCAGCAGGAGGCTTGGGCATTTATACATAACAGAGCTTGAGAAGTTCTTTTGCTGTTGACTGAAAAAAAGAAGAGTGAATTTTACTTCACATGCTACCAATTTCTGTGAAGTTCCAAGCCTTCACACCAATGGACCTGAGCTACTTTTGTGCCAGGAATGCTGTGCATGGTGTGTCGGTTTATTTTCAGGACCCTTTCAATTAAGTAAAGGAGAGCTAAAAGCTTCGAAGACAGCTCACATGGAAAATATCAACTCTATATCTACTTATTCAAGTAAGAAATTGTGGGTTTAGTGATCTGAAAGGAAATAAAACTGTTACTGTTTTTAATAAATTTTTAAAAGCTTCATGGTTCTTTCATGTAGTAGCCAAGTGATTAGAGAGGTCTTACATGAATGGACACATTGATCTTGTTCCTTCCTCAGCCACAAAAGGTTAAAATATTTGTTGAAGACAGGTTGCTAGACAACAGCCCAGGTAAACGCGGCAATTAGCATGTAGTGGTAGCAAGTAATTAGTCTGTCTTGCTCAATGAGGACAGATGCAGATTGCTTCTGTAGAAGGCTTTCTGGTCTGCAGGCAATGTTATCTGAATGTAAAACACAGATACGATCCTGAAAATAGACACCAAAAATCAGAATCCTCTTTTCCTAGAAGGCAGCATAACAGCACATGAACCTCCATGCTCCATTCATGTCCTCCTTCTTGTGCTTATTCCTCAGAGTCCCATTTGACCCCTTATAGCTCCTACAGCCCAATAACATGGCCACAAGCATCAGGGCAGGGACACGGCCTTCACCCTGACACTGGTTAATCTCATGAAGTCTGCAGAAGACTCCAGAAATAATTCCAGGTTTTAGGTGTATTAACAGTTCAGAAAGCACAGATATAAGCATTACCATCTGACTTTCAAGTCTCTTAGCCACAAATGCTTCTTTCCTTTTCAATGGACTCTAGGCATCTGTAAAATATAGGAAGTCTATATATTTTCATCATCATGATAAGCTTCACAAGATCCAGTAGTTTGAGTAAATTCTAAACTGTGAATAACTGTAAATCCTGACATCTTTCATAAAGTCCTTTAAGACATTTCTATTCAGGCAAGACTTACTGTAGAAGAGCCTGGCTTATTTTTTTACGTACTGATTTTTTTCCCTGGAAAGGTGACACACCTTTCATTGCATGCTGTTTAACTCTTCATGCTCTCTCTCGCAGGCAACCATAGAGCACTCCACAGGTTGGAGAAAAGTAGTAAAACCAGTGCTCTCTCTCTTAAAAAAAGTGTAGGAATGGTTTATGCTTAAGGGATCCACATAATAGATTGGAAGTATATTATATTTAGTCTGTTTATCTACCACAGGCATACTGGGCAATTAAATGTCTGCTTATTGGGATCACTGCCAAAAGAACAGATTCAATTAGATGAATTACAGTGACTCCAAATAATAGTTAACTGGCCTACTTAATCCATTTAAATATCACATCTGGTCTTGTCTGCTCACTATTCATGGTTCATGCATACAACATTTGTTAACATAAATAGCCTGCAGTGAAATCCTTTTGTTGATTCTTTATTGATGAATTCTGGCCACTGAATATAGTAGACCTAACTTGGGTTGGGGCTGGTGACATCTTTTAACATTTGCCTGCTTCTACCTTTGTCATCTACTGTGAGACAGTTTTTGGAGAAAAGTGAAGGAACAGAAAAAACACAAGCTATAGAGAATGAATAGCAAATCATTATTTCAAGAAATGCAAGCAGTGCCAGAACAGAATGAATAGTCTCTGAGGGGAAGGAAAAATCAACCAATTAAGAAAATATGCTGAGTGTAGCAGGTTTATTAAACTTCACATATCTGAGATCAAGACATGTAAGAAAAACATCAAAAATCAAATATCTAAACATTGTAATATTTTTTAAAACAGAATTTGAGAATTCCTTGCCACTGAAATTGTATGATGAAACAGGCCATGAATGCAGTCCATAACTTCTCAAAGTTAAGAAACTAAAAAAAATAAACAAAATGCATTTACTGAGAAATAAAATTAAATCCATAAGCCTGAAATTTATTTTGGAGTGTTGGTTTCAGAGAGTTTTTCAAAATCTACTTTTTTTTCTAGTTCTACTGGTCATGAAAATGAGGAAAAACAGCTCCTAAATCTGCAAAATCAAGCTCATTCTAAAATTAGCACTGATGACAATAAACTAGCTGTTGTCTCCTATATGTGAGTGCTTGGGTAAAATTATATTTCATACAGCAGAATTTATGGAATGAGCTTAGAATTCGTCATTCTGTGCAGATAAACTATGCTTACATATGATCTTAAAAAATCCTAATTTTTCTAATTCCTAATTCTCATATGGGGCTGTATTGAGGGCCTCAAGATGCTCTAGCAACACAAATCATTCAGAATGCTTGCTAGCAAAATCACCTAGATGAACAGCTTATAGCAAGGATCTTCTGGGAGTAGTTAACAGGAGCACAGTGGTAGCTGATGCCCACCCCACACCAAAGTCCCTGCCACTAGATGGGACCCAGGAAAATGCCTGCACAGCCATGCACCTGGCCCTGGCTCTGCTTTTAAGCTGTGTTCCTGCCTTGAAAAAAATGTCGATGGAACCAGGTTACCTTATAAAAAATTGTGCCATTAGATAGAGTGTTCATGAGAACTTGCAGAGAGGAATGAGCAGAAAGAACGAAAACCCCCAAAGCTACTGAGTCATAATACAGTTACCAGTCTTTCTCCAGCAGTTTTCTTTGGCAGAAGACATTTAAGTGAAAAGTTATAAATCATTAAAGTACTCACTTTTACAATTCACAATGTGTTATCTTTGTAGAAATGTCCTCCCATTTTATTTATATAATTTTCAGTCTAGTATATATTGGTCTATGTGAATTGCTTGTTAGCAAGTACATTCTGAGAAAAAGAAGTACTAAAATTTTCAGCAAGGGTACAATCAGACAATTGCCATTCAAAATTACTGCATAAAAGCCTCATAGATACAATCGCAAACAATTACCATACAATTACAATATGAAAATGTACCAAGTAAAGATACAATCACAAAGACAAGTACAGCTGATGGCAAATCTAGAAGCAATTACACAAAGCCTTTGAAGAATTATGCACATTTATTTTAACTTGATAAATGTGTGTGTCTTAGCAGTACCATAATTGAGCAGGATTATTATAGCCAGTGAGATGGGACAATTTCATTTGTATAAGTAGTTTTGCAAATTTCTAATATTTAAAAATTGATTAAAAAATGAAGTTGTAGCTATTAACATTCAGGCTGTTCACATTTCTGTCTTGCAATCATTAATTATTTTAGAACCAGGAATTTGGAAAATACTTCACATACATGAGGAACTTTCAGAAAAGCTCTTGATATGTAATCTTGGCCATAGTTTACAATCAAGAGGTAACAAGGCAGGTAGCGAAAAGACAGGGAGTTGTAGGAATTGTTAGCTTCTTGAGTCTGCACACTTACACCACTGATCCAAAATTCTGCAAGTCAAAAGATGCATTGCAGTAACTCGCAGGAATGTTGGATGAAGTCCTTTCCTATGTGTCCTGGGTTCAGCACTAGCAGTCATTTTTCTCCTTCTTAGTAGCTGGTGCAGTGCTGTGGTTTTGACTTTAAGTCTGGGAACAGTGCTGATAACACCAAAGTTTTTAGTTGTTGCTCAGTCATGTTTACTCTGACCAAGGACTTTCTGAGCCTCATGCTCTGCCAGGGAGGAGGGGAAGCCAGGAGGAAGCTGAGACAGGACACCTGACCCAAACTGACCAAAGAGGTATTCCATACCACAGCACGTCATGCCCACTATATAAACCGGGGGGCAGTTACCCGGAAGGGTTAGATCACTGCTCAGGTCAGGCTGGGTATCGGTCGGTGGGTAGTGAGCGGTTGTATTCTCTTCCCTTGTTATTTCCCTTATCATTATTATTATTGGTGGCAGCAGTAGTGGTTTGTGTTATACCTTAGTTACTGGGCTGTTCTTACCTCAACCCTTGGGAGTTACATTCTTTCAATTCTCCTCCCCATCCCTCTGGGAGCAGGGGGAGGAACAAGGGGGTAAGTGAGCAAGCAGCTGTGTGGTTCTGGATTGCTGGCTGGGCTTAAACCACGACACTAGGGAATGACTTTTATTTTGCTGATCACAGTCACCATTTAAAAAAAAATGAGTCTTATTTTTTCTTGTATTTTGCAGTCCTTGGAGTGGAAATAAATCTGAGACTGATTTGAATGACAAGAGGATAATCATGAAGTCTGTTTCTCAGCCAGCTGTTCAAACCAATAAGCCCAAGTTGTTCAACTTCAAATTTGTTCAAATTCAATCAGAAGAGCTAGCAGCTCATCTTTAAATATATCATGAACAATAATGCATCTCTGAAATCATAATGATAAGTATTTTACATTGCTAGAAACAGAATCATGCACACAGAAGAAAGGTAAACCAAGATAATGATACACCAGTATTGTCAAAAGTGTAACACTGAAACACGATTTTACTTGATAAAAGACTTGATACTCTTTGTCTCTGGCATCAAAATCAAATCAAAGAATCATGGATAATTTTAGCCTGCAGACTCCAATCTACACGACATATTTTTTCATGGATCTTGCTCGTGCATCAAGGACATTCCTCCAAAGAAGCCCTACAACATTTTTCCAGACAAAAAAGTCAGCCTCTTGAGTTGCTGAACATTCGATTGCTTAAAATCAAAATCAGACTTGTGAAAGTTTAGGTATTGCCCAGCAATGGTTCTGCTGCCAGATTTTGCTTTTGATGAAATGAATGACTAGCATTTTGCTACTGTATAGCAAAACGTATGAAAACTAATTTAACAACGTTATTGATGAACTATAAGCTTATAAAGTCTTTACTGCAATTTATGCTGTAAGAGGTGTTCTGTGCCAGCTATTGTGTAAAAATTGTGTGCATCTTGATTTTTGAAATATCAAAAGATTGTAATTCCATTCTAAATGTCCACCTTAAAAGTGTCATTTCTGTGCATTACTTTGTACTTTCAGCTTTTAAATAAAAGAGGCCTGAAGGGTCACATTCTTTTGTATTTCACTGAAATGGAGGTTTTAACAATAGTTTACTGTGTTTGCATAGCCCCGTTCTGTCTGATTCCTCTGTGAAACTTCGTACAGGATTTAATGCCAGATTGGTGGTATTAAGCTACATACGTGCTTAGAAGGGTTGTCCAGCTGGAAAGTAAGGCAGGAAGATATGCATTTTGGGAGTTGTCTTTTGCTACTAAGCCCTAAGAACAAAATTTTGAGGCTCTTAACTGAGCCAAATTCTAATTGACAAATGCAAATATTCCAATTTGATCCACAGGTATACAACAGCATATTCATACCATAAGCTATTAGTGCTTTAATCATGCAACTATGAACCTTGTTGAGTCATCTGTTCTCATGTCAGTCTTTTCATCATCTGTTCTCAGGTCAGTCTTTTCATTACAGATTACTTGCATCTGCAAGAATGAATTCTGAACAATTAATTTATTCTCCTATTGCTAGGAAAGATGACCCTAACTTTATGGAATTAGTAAATATTAGGTTTCCTCAGGATGTAATTGTAGTTTTTCCGCTCTCAGTATATATTACAAAATAAACAAGATAATGAAACAAAGCAGGGAACTCAACAGTTGGTAAATCTACATAATACATTCTACTCAGTATGCATGCTACAGCAGTTGAATGAGCAGAAAAGGAACTGAAACAAAATTGCTTGACCTATTTTAATATTTGATGAAGAAATGCTAAGCCTAGAAATATCATGTCTTCAGGGACCTTGTAGTTGATATTATTAAAAAACATTTTTAAAAGTGGCTCCTAAAGTCTATCATAATAAGCTTTGGGTAATACTTTAAGAGTCCATTAATTTATGCTGAACTAATCTTGAATTACAAGAGAAATCCTTTGAAAGCATGTATGATAGTCACACAAATACCACATAAATTAATTTCCATCCTTCTGTGGATGTTTTCCCCTAGACACGCTACATACTAAAAGGATTAAATTTTTTTATCCTTTTGTGTAATAATCCAGAATCTGATATTTTAACATTAATGGAAGTAAGTTTGATCAGTTCTGTCTCTAAAAGAAAGCTGACTCTATGCACCTTTGAAGAATTCAAATATATCAAAACTGCTTGTGAAACAAATACAATGATTTTTTTATTTATAGAATCATAGAATAATTAAGGTTGGGAAGGACCTTAAGATCATCTAGTTCCAACCCCCCTGTCGTGGGCAGGGACGCCTCACACTAAACCATGTCACCCAAGGCTTCGTCCAACCTGGTCTTGAACACTGCCAGGGATGGAGCATTCACAACCTCCCTGGGCAACCTATTCCAGTGCCTCACCACCCTAACAGGAAAGAATTTCCTCCTTATATCCAATCTAAACTTCCCGTTTATCCATAACTTTGAAACCACAGTAGAGTAAAAGAGTTTTTCTTTTACAAGCAGTATGCTTGTAAGATTTATTATTTCCAATTAATTTTATTTTGTGTTTTAAATTGTCTGTGTTACCAATACAAGTTAACATTTTCTAGAGAATCACTATCTGCCTGGAAAGCAGCAAAGTCTTTCAAACTTGTGTGAATGAAGCAAAAACTCATGAAAAATATCAACCATGCAAGGCTGAACTGTTGAACTGAGAGGAGAAGAAAAACGTTTAGATGGAAAACATCTTTGTGATAAAATAAGACTTTGGACTGAAACTTAGGAGACTTTATTCCATTTTTCCCAGTTTTTCCAAGAGCCTTCCAAATCACTGCACTTCAAGTTTCTGTCTTCAAGAGGCTTTTTTCATCACAATGGCACATGTTCTTAAAGTCTAAATGTTTGCGGTGGCATCTTGCTATTGGCAAGTTCCAGTCATTTCAAAAGACAGACAGATGTGAAAAGCTGGATGGTTTCAATATAAGAAAATAAACACTTCTAAATAATTCCCACTGTAAGAGTCTTTGAATACATTGGAAGGCAAACTAATGCTGAAGTCATGGTCATGACAAGACAGAACTATAGTTCTTCAGTGGCTCTACTCGAACACATCTTTTTTTGTTACTGCTGAGATTTTAAGTTTTTTGAAGGGAGAGGTTCCCATTAGAGGTTATTTCACTACCAAGAGATGATCTTCATCCATATTCTACCAAGGCCTCATATTCTACAGTGATATAAATACCTGCATCTTGGTCCTTTGGAACAAGAGTTTTCAATGGTTTGTACAGTTAGTCAGTGCAGATATTAGGCTTGCTGGAACCAGAGATCAGAACTGGAGACCCATTTTTAGGTTAGATATAAGGAAGAAATTCTTTACTGTGAGGATGGTGAAGCAATTGAACAGGTTGTTCTGAGAAGCTGTGGCTGTCCACCCCTGGAAGTGTTCAAGGCCAGGCTGGACAGGACTTTAAGCAATCTGGTCTAGTGGAAGGTGTCCCTGCCATGACAGGGGGTGTGGAACTAGATGATCTTTAAGGTCCTTTCAAACCCTCCCCATTCCGTGATTCTATGATCCACACCAGCCTTGTGATGTGACCTCCCAAAACACATCCTGCAGAGGATCTTGGGCAGAGTAATTGGAGCCCTTCAATGCCCTGGAAAGCACCCTGCTCCTCTTGCTGGGAAGCAGCTTGTTGCTGCATATGCTGTCTGTGTTTTGCCAATGGCCACACCACCCTGAGAATGCCCGATCTTGTCTGATCATGGAAGCTAAGCAGGCTACGAATCGGGTCTTGTCTAGGGTTAGATGACAATATAGGAGGAAGACCAACAGATTTTCCCTGAGGCTGGACAGTCATGAGTGGCAGGGTGTGTGGGATAGTATGGGCAAGTATCTAGTCCAGTGGACTCCTCCAGTGCTTTGGAAGCATCAGAGATGGATGGCAGCTGTATGGAGTCCTGGACGACAAGTTGCAGAAACTGCTGAAGGAGAGGGTGAATTGAGTCAGATTGCAGAGGTGACAGCCATCCAGCTGGCCCTGGACATTGCTGAACGAGAAAAGTGGCCAGTACTTTATCTCTGTACTGACTCAGGGATGGGGGCAAATGCCCTGTGGTGGTGGTTGCAGCAATGGAAGCAGAGCAACTGGCAACGCAGAGGTAAACCCATCTGGGCTGCTGCACTGTGGAAAGATATTGCTGCCTGGGTGCAGAACCTGGTGGTGAAGGTACGTCATGTACATGCCCATGTACCCAAGAGCTGGTCCACTGAGGAACACCAGAACAACCAACAAGTGGATAAAGCGGCTAAGATTGAAGTGGCTCAGATGGACTTAGATTGGCAACATAAAGGTGAATTATTTTTGGCCCAGTGGGACCATGACACCTCAGGCCATCAGGGCAGAGATGCAACATATAGATGGGCCCGTGATCGAGGGGTGGACTTAACAATGGACACTATTGCCCAGGTTATTCATGAGTGTGAAACATGTGCTGCAATTAAGCTGCAATTAAATGGTTAAAGCCTCTTTGGTATGGAGGACGATGGCTGAAGTACAAATATGGGGAGGCCTGGCAGATTGATTATGTCACACTGCCACCAACCCGCCAAGGCAAGCGCCATGTGCTTACCATGGTGGAAGCAACCACCGGGTGGCTGGAAATATACGCTGTGCCCCATGCCACTGCCCAGAACACTATCCTGGGCCTTGAGAAACAAATCTTGTGGCAACACGGCACCCCAGAGAGAACTGAGTCAGACAATGGGACTCGTTTCTGGAACAACCTTACAGACACCTGGGCCAAAGAGCATGGCATTGAGTGGGTATATCACATCCCCTACCATGCACCAGCCTCTGGGAAAATCGAACGGTACAATGGGCTGTTAAAAACTACACTGAGAGCAATGGGTGGGGGAACTTTCAAGCACTGGGATACACACTTACCAAAGGCCACCTGGTTGGTCAACACCAGAGGATCTGCCAATAGGGCAGGCCCAGCCCAGTCAGAACTTTTACATACTGTAGAAGGGGATAAAGTTCCTGTGGTGCATATGAAGAATTTGCTGGGGAAGACAGTCTGGGTTATTCCGGCTTCAGGTAAAGGCAAACCCACTTGTGGGATTGCTTTTGCTCAGGGACCTGGATATACTTGGTGGGTAATGCAGGAAGATGGGGAAGTCCGATGTGTACCTCAAGGGGATTTGATTTTAGGGGAAAACAGCCAATGAACCCAATTCTATGCTGTTGCCTGCTATGTAGCACTTTCAGAGCCCACCAACTAGATATCTTCAGGTCACCAGTGACTGGCCCTGACTTCCCTCCATGATCATCCCAACAAAGAATGACAAAATCAGATGAGCTCAGCAGTGACCAGACGAGTTCCGTGGTGTCATCAGCAGGCAACAATCCAACACTGCACACAGTCTGTCCTGCTCTGAGACTGTTACAAGAGGTGGAGCTCAACATCATGGACTGGATGAACTCAGCAGCTTTATAGGGATTTGTCCACTCAATAAGGAATGATAGCTCTTTGTGTGTGTGTGGATGTATATATATTTATATATGAGGCAAGACTGATGGCATATTGAAAAATGTGGGATCTGAGCATGACATGAATGTTATGGAATAAGGGGTGGATACTGTCCTGGGTTCAGCAGTGGCAGTCATTTTTCTCCTTCTTAGTAGCTGGTGCAGTGCTGTGGTTTTGACTTTAGTCTGGGAACAGCGCTGATAACACCGATGTTTTTAGTTGCTGCTCAGTAATGTTTACTCTGATCAAGGACTTTATGAGTCTCATGCTCTGCCAGGGAAGAGGGGAAGCCAGGAGGAAGCAGAGACAGGACACCTGACCCAAACTACCCAAAGAGGTATTCCATACCACAGCACGTCATGCCCACTATATAAACTGGGGGCAGTTACCCGGAAGGGTTAGATCACTGCTCAGGTCAGGCTGGGTATTGGTCGGCAGGTGGTGAGCGGTTGTATTCTCTTCCCTTGTTATTTCCCTTATCATTATTATTATTGGTGGCAGCAGTAGTGGTTTGTGTTATACCTTAGTTACTGGGCTGTTCTTACCTCAACCCTTGGGAGTTATATTCTTTCAATTCTCCTCCCCATCCCTCTGGGAGCAGGGGGAGGAACAAGCAGGGAGTGAGTGAGCGGCTGCATGGTTCTGAGTTACCAGCTGGACTTAAACCACGACAACTGGAGATGTCCCTTGGTGGCCATGAGGTCCAACCACAGGCACCATTAGGGACTGGCTCAGGCACATGGACACTGGCTTCCCAGTAAGCATATTCATTAATGGTCCTACTGTCATTTTTAGTTCTAAATTGACTGTTTCATTTTCCTTTCCAGTGTTTGAGAATACCTTACTTTACATCACTTATATAGCACTTACTTTAGGAGAATGAATGGCTTCATACACATTGAGGAACAGAGATCATCACATCCTCTCATTAGCCTGTAATTTACAGCCAGCCCTGAGCAGTTTGAGCTACCCTCTATGTACCTGGCAGGCCAGAACCTTGACTTATCCATGTGGCAAAAGGTTGTGTTGACATTGCTAATTTGAAAATAGCTTCCTGTAATGTGAGAGAATTACTGTAGCAATCAGGCACATAAAGATAAAAGCTCATATAGATAAAGGCATATTAATTAGTTCATAAAGCCTTATTAAACGAGCTTGTAATGGTAGCAGTTTGAAGCCATAAAAGAAAGGTGTAAGATATTTGTCTGCAGGCTTAAAAGAGAGAAAAGAATGAAAACCCACCCAGACAGCACAATGTGACATTAGCATCCTGCTACTGGGAAAAGGACTATAGTCTAAGAACAGCATCTTCTCTACAGCATGTGAATGATTTAATACATTTGCTCTGGTCGAGCTCAGTAATAATAGCAAGGAGTACTTCAGACATACTCATATATATTGATCTACTAAAGTAGCTTGACTACCTTAATTCATTGTTCATGGAAGTCAGTGGGACTCTGAGAGTGACGATATTCATTTGTAAAGAACTCCTACCCAAACTGAAGTCAATGGTTACTGACTTCAAAACACAGGATGCCAGAGTGTTTCCTGAAGGTCCTAAACAGGCAAATTTCCTACTTAGATTTGAGATTCAAGGATTCTAAAAAAGAAATATTTTTCAGGTTTGTTGTTGCTGTTGTTGGTTGGTTGTTTTTTTGTTGTTTTGGGGGGGTTTCTTGGGGTTTAGGCTTTGTTTTTTTTTTTTTATAAAATGCTCTTTTTCCTTTTTTATTCAGCATTTGATGCTTCCAACAAAGGCAGCCACTCTAATCCACTGAATTGTCAAAAAAAAAAACCCTAAAGATTAGACACATTTAGAAAAGTGTACACTCTCTTATTCTCCTGTCACACCCTACTATTCCTACAAGTTTGTGACAAATCTGTGTTCTAAGGAAGACTTCTGGCACCAAGTACAGGCAGATGTCCCACTTTATTATAAATAACTGGGGCAATTGCAGCAATTTACGATTATGAAAATGCCCTCCCTAATCACTAAATCTCCATTAATTTTATATAACTCCAGAAGGCAGACTGTTTGCTGTGCAAGAGACTGCAAAGGAACAAAGGTATGATTTTTCCCTTCCTTCTTTTGCTCCCAATTTTGTAACAAATGCATCACAGATTTTCTTGGGAAAAGTAAACTCCATTCCTCTCCTGAGCATCTGTGAGCAGCAATGGTAGTGCATGGTCCTTGACACTTGCCCACTTCCTCCTCACACATTGCACCACTGCATTTGACTCACACAGTCTGATAGGGCCATATCAGGGCGAAGAAGGCTCATATACCTTTTGAAGTCCTTCTAAAGGAATCCATTTCAGGACACCAGAAAAGCTAATTTTCACCTAGGAAGAAATGTATAGGGTTTTTTCCTTTTCACCTAATATTAAACTGAAGTAAAGTTTATTTTATATATTCAGCTGTTCATCTCTTACACTAAAATAATGGTATTTCTTAGATTGCCAGTGTATTCAGCCTTGTACATTGTAAGAAACATAAGATGGTGGTGATTATACCATTTTCATTTGTTGCTTTGTCATATAACATTGTTTATATTATTGCAAAACAACAGTGACATCCAGAGGCACAAAAATCTTATGAGAAGTATTCATTATCCATGACAATGTGTTCAAAATCTGGGTTACCCAGGATTTCAACAACTTCGAGTCTCTGAAACTCTATGAATTTTAGAAGCATGTATAGCATATAAGGAACGCATGTATAGTTTTTATTGCAAATCTGTGCCCACACAGGCTTACACTGGGCAATATTTGTTGGAATATGGTTGATTGAGACACTATTGGGATACTGGCATACAGGATCATTATGTGATGTCATTGATAGTTGTCACTGATAAGACTGTCAAACCTACACGATACAGTTTTGCAGTCTTTTTGTTGAAAAGAGATAAGGTCAAAAAAAATTTAGATACTTCTAAATGAGTACTTAAAAGTTATTAGTTTATTATTAAAAATACAGGACTACTTAAAAATTCTACACAGACACCTTTGTGGAGAATCAATGCTGTTGACGTACATTAGCTTGCTAAAATCACACCTATCAAGCAGGTCAGCATGAAATAAGGTATTAAGCAGACTTCAGTGCACTTTTTCACTTCTGGTTTGTGAAAGTGAAATTCTGAGTCCAGCCCAGCCCAGTAGGAGTGACCAGCTTCACTGCACATTTACACACACAGAAAACGGCTCATTTCCACACAGCGTGTGTGTAACAAGACTGAAGGCTCACTGAAGTCTGAGTGCTGAGAGCTTTGCCTGAAAAAAGGAATCAAGGTCTAACAGATTAGAAAGCTTTAAGATTTTTCATTTTATATTATAAGATGCCAAGTGGGTTGCAGAAGATATAAATACATATGTAATCCTGAAGAAAAAAATAAAATATCCACAGCACTTAAAATTACTGTAATATTAGAAAAGCTCCAGTCTCAAAGCAATGCATTTACTGACCACCTTATGAATCATAATAGCTCCATTTATTTCAATGGAGCAATGTCAGGTTACATCAACAGACGACTGGGTCCTATCAGTCTCCTTCTTAACGTTCTTGTCATTCCCAAATGGATGTAAGCTCTATATCATTTTTCAGCTCTTTAGGTCCTCAAATGCTGAGCCCATGTTTGCAATATGAAGATAATTGCATATATTTACCATTTCTGTCTACAACACTGGAGGAAAATGCAGGTCTATTCTTTTGTCAAGGAAGAGTACTTTAAAAGATGCCTTTTAAACTATCTTTTCATACAGTTACTGAAGGAAATGGCTATTGTATTAAACATGGTACCATTTTAGCTTTCAATAGTAATTTTCTCCTAACAGAGCTTCTGATTGCAAATAATGCCTGTGAGTAGTCCATTTTAGAGTGTTATCTTCCTTCTCTACCAATACAGCTCCCATATAATATTTTGCCCAGTCTTTCATTCAAGGGAATAATGTTTTTTTGAGGAAAATACAGTTCAATTCTCTCCATGTCAGACTAGCAGTTGACATACCAGTGAATTCTTCACAAAAACAAATGATGCACCCTATATCCAGCAGATAGACTCCTGTAGCTGGCAATTTATTAGTTATTCTTGCTATGAAAGAACATGCATGTGATGTCTTTGTTGCACTTATTTTTGTATGAGAGACAATAATTCAGAAGATTATAGAATTCTTTTATTTGGGATCACATGACTAATATAATTTTAGTCATATAATATAAAAACAATTTACCAATAATCATGTGAAATGCTCCTGTAAAAAAAGAACCCTTCTCTTTAATCAGTGAATGATCAGTTGTCTTAAATTACTCTTTTTTATTATTTATGACAATATGTGTGCTTCTGAATTCAGAAATTTTGAATTTCTGGAACTAGAAGAAAATTATCTTTAAAAACTAAGTAAATGGACTTACAGTATTAGTTACATATCATGGTTGAAGAGGAAGACAAAATGGAGTAGAAAAATTCTTAAATACATTTACCAGTGATAAAGTGTTTTATGGGTAAATATTTTCTACCTCAGGAAACAGATGTTCAGCTAGCATAAATCAGCAGTGGCACATCCATTATTTTCTTGAACTAAGGATTTAACCCATATGCTCTACTACTACATAAAAATAGGGTTTATCCTGATACAAGAAAGAAACAATATTTGCACTCATTTTATAAAGTGAAATAATGGGGAGGGAGTGTTAAATAGTATGGCAAACATTGCACAAAAAGTATGTATCGAGGTCAAGGCTTTCTGCACAGTTTGCTTGTCTCTATAACAATATTGTCCTCAACAAATTTACTGTATTCAAATTTTCAAAATAGGATGAACTCAGATTAGGCGCTAAGGACTAACCTCTCAATATCACAGTATCACAGTATGTTAGAGATTGGAAGGGACCTCAAAAGATCATCTAGTCCAATCCCCCTGCCAGAGCAGGAACACCTAGATAATGTCACAAAGGAATGTGTCCAGGTGAGTTTTGAATGTCTCCAGGGAAGGAGACTCCACAACCTCCCTGGGCAGCCTGTTCCAGTGTTCTGTCACCCTCACTGAGAAGAAGTTTCTTCTCAAGTTTAAGTGGAACCTCTTGTGTTCCAGTTTGTACCCATTACCCCTTGTCCTATCATTGTTTGCCACTGAGTAGAGACTGGCTCCATCCTCGTGACACTCCCCCTTTATATATTTATAGACACTTATAAGGTCACCCCTCAGTCTCCTCTTCTCTAGAGACCCAGCTCCCTCAGTCTTTCCTCATAAGGGAGATGCTCCACTCCCTTAATCATCTTCGTTGCCCTGCGCTGGACTCTCTCCAGCAGCTCCCTGTCCTTCTTGAACTGAGGGGCCCAGAACTGGACACAATATTCCATATGCGGTCTCACCAGGACAGAGTAGAGGGGAAGGAGGACCTCTCTTGATCTACTAACCACCGCCCTTCTAATACACCCCAGGATGCCATTGGCCTTCTTGGCCACAAGGTCACTATTGGCTCATGGTCATCCTGTCGTCCACTAGGACCCCGAGGTCCCTCTCCCCTACACTGCTCTCTAACAGGTCGTTCCCCAACCTATACTGGAACCTGGGGTTGTTCCTGCCCAGATGCAGGACTCTACACTTTCCCTTGCTATATTTCATCCAGTTATTCCCTGCCCAACTCTCCAGCCTGTCCAGGTCTCGCTGGATGGCAGCACAGCCTTCTGGCATGTCAGCCACTCCTCCCAGCTTAGTGTCATCAGCAAACTTGCTGATAGTACACTCAATTCCCTCATCTAAATCATTGATGAATATATTAAATAATACCGGTCCCAGTACTGACCCTTGAGGCACTCCACTGGTTACAGGCCTCCAACTAGACTCTGCCCCATAGACTACAACTCTCTGGCTTCTCTCCTTCAGCCAGTTCACAGTCCACCTCACTACCCGATCATCCAGACCACACTTCCTCAATTTAGCCGTGAGGATGCTGTGGGAGACTGTGTCAAATGCTTTGCTGAAGTCAAGGTAGACCACATCCACCGCTCTGCCATCATCCATCCACCGTGTTATTTCCTCATAAAAGGCTAAGAGATTGGTCAAACATGATTTCCCCCTGGTGAAGCCATGTTGACTGCCCCTCATAACCCTCTTATCCTTGATATGCCTTAAGATGGCACCAAGGATAAGGTGTTCCATCACTTTCCCAGGGATGGAGGTGAGGCTGACCGGTCTATAGTTACCCGGGTCCTCCTTCTTGCCCTTTTTGAAGACTGGAGTGACATTTGCTTTCCTCCAGTCCTCAGGCACCTCTCCCGTTTCCCAAGACTTGGTAAAGATGATGGAGAGTGGTCTAGCAATGACTTCCTCCAGTTTCCTCAGCACCCACGGGTGCATCCCATCTGGACCCATGGATTTATGCATGTCCAGATTGCTCAACTGGTCTCTAACCCATTCCTCATCGACTAAGGCAAGTCGCTCCGTCGACCTGACTTCATCTAAGGTCTCAGGGGTACAGAGCTCTTCAGGACTACCTGCAGCAGAGTAGACAGAGACAAAGAAGGCATTCAGTAACTCTGCCATCTCTGCATCTTCTGTCACCAGGGCACCCATCCCGTTCATCAGTGGGCCTACATTGCCTCTGGTGTTAGTTTTATCTGCCATGTATTTGAAAAAGCTCTTTTTGCTGTCCTTGACCCTTCTCGCCAGGTTTAATTCTAAGGAGGCCTTAGTCATCCTAGCTGCCTTCCTACATCCTCTAGCAGCAGCCTTATATTCCTCCCAAGTGGCCAGCCCCTCCTTCCATGACCTGTAAACTCTCCTCTTCTACTTGAGCATACCCAGCAATTCCCTATTTAGCTGCGCAGGTCTCTTGGTCCTCTTCCTTGACTTCCTACGTGTTGGGATGCTCCGATCTTGAGCTCGGAAAAAGCAGTCCTTGAATGCCAACCAACTATCTTGGGCCCCTTTACCTTCAAACAGCCTTGCCCATGGGATTTCCCCTAGCAATTGCTTGAAAAGGCCAAAGTTTGCCCTGCTAAAGTCCAGGGTTTACTATCATGAGTAAGTACGTACATCTCACTAATTATTTAGCATGCACCACAACTAAAAACAAAAGGAATCCATCTCTGCGTACCTGGGGACACAAAACATGTTTCCTTGAAAAAATATCAAGGGGAACTTATCCTCTGATTACCATCACGTCACAGATTGGCAGAGAGGGCACAAAAAAAGTGAGGATTTTTTTCAAAATTGTAAAACAGATCATCATGGCCCTTTCTGGTTTAAGGTCTGTATTCCTGCGAATCTATGGCAGAGATACTACTATAAAGAAGGGTTCATGTGATGCTGTGCATACCTGCAGGCCATATTTTGCCAAGGAATCATCAACTGACTTCCGTGTATGTTAATCATAAAGGAAGTTGATGCCTTGCAAATACAGCAACGTGCTACTTTGACTTCTGTCCCTAAATAGGCATGTGGATAGGGATGCATAAGTCATAACTAGAGAAGATGTGGGGCTTGGCAAAGGCACAACCATCCAATCTCAGACAGGGCACATGCCCCAGAGTTTCACATCATCAATGGCTTGGGCAGATAGATGCACTGTACATCCCGCTTTAGCCATGGCCCTCAGAGATCCTGCAGTCTTTTATAGGCCCTACTGGGAAAGTCATCTTTGGGAATACTTTTTAACCTCCTCTACGTAGAAGATGAGTATGTAACAAAACCCCCCACTTTGTAAACGGTTCTATTGATTTAATTAGCAGAGAAGTCAAGGCTTCTTTGGTCTATCTTCCCAACTCTGAGGTCTTCGTTTTAAGAAGGATTCACACCAAAAGACTAATGTGGAATTAAAGTTGAAGATATATGAAAGCTTTACATCATATTCCTCATAGGCACTGAAGTTAGTTGTAATCTATTAATCTCCAATTTTCTTGCGATTAAGCTTCAAGAGTATTCCCTGTCTGCCTATGCTGTATCTCTTTCTTCACTACTTACTGCCAGGCATTTTTCAGAACCAATAGTGACTTATCACTATCACAAAGCAGCTCAAAGTCCTTAGGACCATCTTCAGCTTAGCAACCATCCTTTTAGAATTGTAAATAGTACCTGTTCTCCTTCATCTTTACTGCTATTAATAGGTATACTTATCATGACAACAGGATTTGTTTGTGGGGTTATGAGATATCATCTGTTCCTTCTCTTTCCTCCTCTCTTAAACTGTAATTTTCTGTCATATCATAACAGGTCATCCTGGAAATAGCTTGTCACAAAATGAAAGATTTGTTGTTACTGAAAGAACAGAAACAGCTGTAAAAGAGCAGAAGTTAGATTTCAGCCAAATGTTCTTTAAACCAATGAGTAGGAAAAAAGAAAACCCTAAACAAAGCTTACTTAAGCTGTTTTGTTTCTCCAGAGTCTTTGCAGAGTCTGGGCATATAATAAGAGTCCTACAAATGGTGGTAGCTTCAAATAGATTATGTGGGAGGATGAATATAGGGGAGCACAGTGAGTGATGGAAATAGGATGGGCTTGGATCTGTACTCAGAAGAAAGATTCATTTTCTAGCAGACAGCAATAAATAAATAGGATGGATCATCATTACCTACTTTAAGCATGATTAGGCTAAATATGCTTCCAGCAGTCAAAACAAACCAACCAAACAAACAAACAAAAAAACAGATATCTAAGTTAAATTTTCCTTTTCTCTGAAAAGACTTTGCAGCACTCAGTTTGTTTCAGGAATGAGGACGGGAGGGGGCCAGGGTCTAGCTACCACTCTTTAATGTTCATTCTCTCTTTAGACCACAGTGAAGGGAAGAGAAATGTGGCAGCTATTTCCATGGATGCTGTAATCCCCAGGGTTATTCTGCCACCAGGACAGAGCAGAAGGCTCTGTGCTATAGCTGTGGTTAGTGATCAAATATCCCAGTGTGTGCCTTTTATTGGTCCCCGCAGGAGGACCGGCAGGCCCACAGCCCACCAGCTCTGTGTTCGTGAGTGTATATGTGTACACAAGACTCTCGTGGGCTAGGGACAACCCCAAAACATCAGTGACTAACAGCCCCTCTTTCTTTTGTACTACATGAGCAGAGCAATGGGCCAAGAACAGAGTTTGGTGTATACAGCACACAGAGGGTTAAGCCTATTCAGATTTTTGCAGTTGAGCACCTCAGGGGACAAACCAACCCATTTTTCTGTTACCCAGAAATAAAGTGATTGTAGCCAGTGAAATTAGAAGCACAGTCAAATCCTGCTAGCAGAAAGACAACTGAAGTCTGCAAATATTCCCAAGAATGTGCATTTTTAATCAATATACTGTATATGACTGTATTTGGTTTTCCAGTAATATTTACTCAACTTTACACAGGAAAGTAAACTCACTCAATAAAAAACAACAAAGAGCTGCTGTTTCAACACTTATACTGTTGGTGTTAAAACCTGGTCTTACTCATTACCTACTGTAAAAGGCTATATTTTTTAATCCTCTGAATAATTATTACTATTGTATCTATGCTGGAAGTGGCTTTTTGACCCACCCATGAAAACCATTGTTATGCACTGCAAATATATGCTAAAATATTTTACCAGGTGATGAGAAGGAAAAAAAAATATAATTTTGATTTGCTTATTCTAAAGTAAACATCTGTAAACTAATTACAAGATACACCTTTTTTACAGATTCTGCACATGGAAAAGACTCACTGATTACCAGTTTTGTCTTCAGTTCTATTTGATGAATCACATTTAATTATAACATAATTAGGTAGTACCTCTGGAAAAATATGCCATGTAATGGTTATAAAGAATAAAAAGAAGCGATCATTCTGTAATTTCGAAACACTTCACAGTAAACCTTTTCATTAACTTTCTGTGCAAAGGATGTCACTTATCATAATTGTCAGTGTCAGTAACATAGTCCTAATATTACAGTTTCCAAAAAACTAATTTCAATCTGAAAGTATAGTCTGTGTTTACTTAAGAAATCATCCCAGACCCATTTAACTTCAAACACTCAAGGAATCTTATTAGACTGCTAAATATAAGAAAATTAGAATTCTCTGCTTTCTAGAAGCTTTAGACAACATCAGAGTCCTCTAGCATAATTCTGACTTAAAACAACATATTACACAGGTTTGAAGATATGTTTTAGTCTCTAGTGAACAGAAATACTGTTAAAAATCTCTACAGTTACATTGTTGTAGCTTCCAGTGACTTGAGGCAGGATCATTTAAAGAAAAGAAAAAAACAAAAACCAGCTAGGGCCACCCCTAACTATAAAATCTCTTGCACATTGGCAGTGCACATATTCTGCTGACAGGCGAGCTGCCTTTTCATTTGGGATGCGTTAAGCAGGCAGGCCACCATCAGCCTGGTGCCACACATGCTGAGATCTGCTGCAGAGACTCGTTACACAGTGTGTAAGTGGAGTGTTTGGGGTGCTGTGGCCATTCCTAAGAATCTAGATATGGGGATCAGCCATCCCTTTGTTACTCAGATTTTACCCAGTTTTACTTTATATAAGCTAATTAGAAGCAAAGGCTGTCTATAGACTTTTCAGGTCCCATTGCATCCTTCAGCAACATCCAGAATGCTGGGTCAAGCTGAAGGAATCATCAAGAAAATATCCCCAGAGAAGGCTGAGTGGAGACCTCATAGCAGCCTTCCAGTATCCGAAGGGAGCCTATAGGGATGCTGGGGAGGGACTTTTCATTAGAGACTGTAGTGACAGGACAAGGGGTAACAGGTTAAAACTTAAACAGGGGAAGTTTAGGTTGGATATAAGGAGGAAATTCTTTCCCGTTAGGGTGGTGAGGCACTGGAATAGGTTGCCCAGGGAGGTTGTGAATGCTCCATCCCTGGCAGTGTTCAAGGCCAGGTTGGACGAAGCCTTGGGTGATATGGTTTAGTGGGAGGTGTGCCTGCCCATGTCAGGGAGGTTGGAACTTGATGATCTTAATGTTCTTTCCAACCCTAACTATTCTATGATTCTATGATCCCCAGACTTTAGTAAGCCCATATTTTGCATACTGTTGTAATGGACTACCTGCCAACCCTGAATTTCTATGTACTGGCTTAAAACCCACTGAATCTAAAATTGTATATTGAGCCTCAGTTTGTTTGCCTGCTGGATTTCTAAGCTATGGAATTTGCATCTTTACATGTTTCTCTAGCACAGAAGGCTAAACATACGGGAAATCAAGGCCAGATATAGCACTTAAATGTGAAGTTGCTCCTCAAGCTGTAACCTAAGAAGAAAACTTAAGAAATGCAAGGATTCTTTTTTTAATTTTCTTTTCTCTCCATGAAATTTGCAGTACAAACCGGTGCTGGGAGGTCACCCAGTGCTGAGGACCACAACCAGCCCTCTGCAAACTGAGCTAGGCGTCTCTCACAAGGGGTCATGCACAATATTATTCTCCCTGAACTTCCAGGTCCTGAAAAAATGCCTAAGGATTGTCTACGTGTCACAAGGAGCATAAAATAACGTTATGAGCTTTCAGATAGCTCTAAATACTAAAATTGTAAAGATACTCATAAAAACAGTAAGAGGAAAACCAGACATGTATAATACTGAAATTTTTATTGCATTTGTCATGGTTTAAACCCTAGCCAGACAGCTTGTTCACTCACTCCCAGTGAGTGGTGCCGGGCTGAGAGCAATTGAGGGCACACACACACACACACACACACCCGTGCTCTCCCCTTCCCCGCTCCCAGAGGAACGGGGAGGAGGATCGAAAGGGTGCAACTCCTACAGGTTGAGACAAGAACAGTCCAGCAGCCAGTGTACAACACAAATCACCACCGCTACCACCAACGACAACAATAAGGGAAAATAACAAGGGAAGAGAATACAATACCACCGGCCAAGAAACGAGTCCCCCCCGGAAGCCCGTCTCCTTCCGGGTAACTCCCAGTTACCCCCCTCCCCGGGCATGACGTGCTGTGGTATGGAATACCTCCTTGGCTAGCCTGGGTCAGGCGCCCCGTCTCTGCTTCTTCACAGCTTCCCCTCCTCCCTGGCAGAGCATGAGCCTCACAAAGTCCTTGGTCAGGGTAAACATCACTTAGCAACAACTGAAAACATCAGTATCACCAGCACTGTTCCCAGGCTGGAAGTCAAAACACAGCACTGCACCAGCTACCACGAAGGAGAAACATGACTGCTACTGCTGAACCCAGGACAGCATTGCAAGAAATTCAGCAGTACCTTGGGCTCAAGTGAACATAAATGTGTGGTTTATCTTTTGCAATTGCCTGTGGTTTTAGTACTGTTTTGTTTAAAACATTTTATTGTTAAAGTCCTGTCAGAGAAATCCTCTCCAAAAATCAAAAACTGTTAAGACGAGGTGTTATGTTCAACTGAGACCATAACAGAGTCAGTTATGAAAGTGAGATTGTATTTTTCAAGTTTTTAACTCAGATAAATAATGCTAACAAGAGAAAATACAGAATTGTTGAATTTTTTCATTAAAATTATTTTTTTCTTTCTTTCTCATGTTCCAAATCAATGGAAATTTTCTGACATGATCACAGAAATCCTTATGGAAAGAAATAATGAAGAAATTATTCTTGAGGGTAACTCCCAGATAAAATGCTGAGATCTATATAGCATGGAATATAATTATGTCAGAGGAAGCAAATGATCACAGCCATGAAAAAGAAATATAAGCTACTTTGGAGAATTAAGTAACTTCATCCCTAGTAAGTTCAGTACATTTCTCATCAGCATTAATAGGAGTTATAACTGCTCGGAGTATGAGTAAGTTTAAACGAATTAATTTTATTCTTCTCAATCCAGGAAAATGATTTTAGGAAATAAAGGATGAAGATTGCTAAAATATGTCCCAGGATGCAGATGGCTACCTTTTAGAAGGTAATACAGCATCATTTTGGAAAGACCAGCCCCACTGATCTTAGGAAACTGGCCTTAAGCAGTATCTTGCATTTCACATTTTGAACCACCTCCAGGTTTATATTCAATAGGCCTCTGTCCTTCATTAACAGTTTTTCAGTATCTTGGTCTCAGTACTGCAGCTGGGAAAACAAGTATTAGATTTCATAATCATGCTGGTGACACCCAAGTCTTTCATTCCATTTAAGTGATATTTGCCTTTCCCATGATTAGTACTGCAAATAACTTAAAAAAAAAAAAAAAATCCATTTGTTGGCAAAATCTTCAGAAATCATAAAAGTTTCAAACTACGTTACCAGAGACTCTCATTCTCTCTTTCACACACACACACGCACACACGGTATACTAGAGATTGGAAGGGACCTCAAAAGATCATCTAGTCCAATCCCCCTGCTGGAGCAGAAGCACCTAGATAATGTTACACAGGAATGTGTCCAGGCGAGTTTTGCTTTCATTTTATCAAGTTCAGCATGTTAAACACCATACATACCATACTTGAGAACTCAGAGGTAAATACAAGAGTTCTGGGTCAGATTTCTCCCAGGTGAAAGAAAAGCAGTGCCAGTGTTTTAGTTTTGTGGCTGTGTACTTCAAAAGCTTCTTTTCTGAAACATCAGCTCTTTATGAGTCATATTAATACCTGCTGCAACTTCTGTATAAATACAAAGAAAAATCCTTCTTAATGTCATGCAAAAAAATTGCATTCCATCAGATTATATTCTGCAGGTGTTAAATATACAATATGATGTAAACATCATATTGTATATTTAGCAACCTATATATATGTATAAGTAAACATCATATTGTATATTTAGCAACCTATACATCATATTGTATATTTAGCAACCTATGTAAAGAAATACGTGGTCTCAGGGTGAGAATTTAAAATAAAGATATTCTGGTTTAAATTCAGATAAGTAGCAAGTGTAACAAGAAATAAAATGGCCAGAGAGTGTTTAACAGCATGTACACTGAAGAATTGCTTACAATTTAGAATTGAATTTTAATGAGGTAAAGGTTAATTGGAAAATATACTTTTTCTATCTAACCTTCCAAATTTAATTAAATATCACAAAAGCAGCAAAACCTCAGTATGCTTTGTTAAGGCAACACTAGTCTGATTAAAATGAATAGTTGCTGAGCTCAGTTCTGGTTTTATTTCTCTGAAGTAACTCTTTTGTTGCCAGTTATCTCTCACTACCAATAAAATCTCTTCCTTTCTCTGAGAGCTCCCAGGTATATCACCCAACTTGTTTTTACAAGAGTTGAGCCTGCCTCAAGCTGGGAGTTCAAACCTGCCTATTTGCAACCAGAAGTCATCTGGAATGGGAATTGTCTTTGCACTATGCCTTAGGCCCCAAGATGAAAGAACAGTATTTTTCACCACCAAACCTTCACTGTTCCCAGTCTCTGTAAGATGAGGGACATTAAAGAACTTGTAGAATCTAGGAGACAAATCTTTCTTTCAGTCTTTATTTGTCTGTAAGTTAATAATGCCATGCTGAAGATTTAAGTTCTGTGATTGGGGCATTTAGAGGTTTCAAACTGTATTTTTTAAATACTTTATTTAAGTACGTAATGATATAACACAGAAAGTTTCAATAACAGTCATGTCAAAATTTAAAAAAAAAAATAAATCGAAACATTCATTCCAAAATAGTGAATAGTGAATGTTTCAACACTGCATGAATATTTTAGTTTGTTAAACTCTTCAAAACAAAAATCTGGTGGGTATTGCAGTGTGTTCCACAGAGCTTTTTAATTTGCCAGAGCTTTGGTTTTCCACAAAGAAGGTTCCATCAAAGTCTTTACCACCCAGCTTCAGCATTTGCTTGGAGATAAATTGTAATTTTTCTACAACCAAATAAAGCACATTGAGATTTTTACCTGCCTCTAGCATTATCCTTGCAAATGTTTCTGTGCAGCTTTTACAGTCACATTCCGATTTCCAGCTTTCTCCTTTTCAAAGCTCTGGAGAAGAAGTAACTTAAACGAACTGTTTACACCAGGGCAGAGCAATGTCTGTTTTCTGTGATGACTGCGAAGTCAGAAGAAGGTCTGAGGCAAAGGTCTACTCCAACCCTCAGTCCATTCTAACCACTCCTATTCTACCAGACTTGGAAAGTAACTATGCAGCAGAAACTACCCTCAATTGCACCCTACCATTTTAAAAGACAGCTTTTACTGTCTTTTACCAAATTACCAAATAGGGCCTATCCCTTGTATTTCTTTTCTCTGTTCCGCTGACTGTGAACAAGAGCCACACTTTGATCCCCAAAACTGTGGAGGATAAATGGAGGATAAAAAAGCCAGAGCAGCAGTTTATCAGCAGGTATAGAAAAGTAAACTAAATGTACAAAACCACTCTCTAACACCAAAAACAAATGCTACGGACTATACTACTAAATTCGTTTCCTCTCCCAAACAGGATGGCCTCATCCAGATTGCCTGTTAGGACTGGTCCCTCCCTTTTGCTAACACCTGAGCAAGGCCCCAGAACGGGCTGAGGTAGCTGTCAAGGGCAAAACCACCCCAGGGGCTACTGTGACAAGTCACGAGTGCAGCTGGTCAAGTTCCAGGCCCCAGGAACATTTCCTGCTACCACCTAACTACTGATATGGATACAGAAATAGCAGCAACCAAAGGCAGGGACAGTTTCAAACAGCCAAACACGCATGCAGACATCTGTTTTGGTAAAAACGTGAAGCAAAATGCAATAACAAGCAAGTTCTCGAACCATTATGCTGTTGCAGGTTCACAGCCAAATTGCAGCATGGAACAAATTTATTGTAAGATGTCCATAAAAGGTAGTTTAGATGAATCCTCACTGTTTTGGTTTTCCCCATGTTCTTTGTAAATTACATAAATTGCACCCTTTAAATAATTCAGGAACTACCTTTTTCACTTTAAAAAGGAATTGTTATGCTTTGCTGCTCACTCATTTCACTAAGATTCTCACCAGTGAAAAACTGCAGAGGAAAAAAAAAAAAGCAAACCATATTTTGAGTACATGGAGTCCTAGCAGTATGTCAGAGCCTTTTCCTCTGCCCTCCCATCTCTATTCACAATTTTACCCATATACTTAATGAGACTGAGATTCACCTCAAAAATTCTCCTCACAGCTGCCAAGCATTCCTTGCTCCTTTTCCATAAGCTCATCTGAATTCTCCAAGTAGCACCCTTTCTGCCGTGAAGTTCCCCCATGACATGCTGACTCTCTGATTGACAGGCAACACACACGGACCAAGCAGAATGTCAAAGAACATGACATGATAAAACCAAACATAGCTTAATACAGTTATGATAATGCCAAACTACTTAAAATTCTCTGTACCTTTGACAGACTAGCCATATATAGTATGTCTTTCAAAGCTGTGCCTCTGCCTAGAAAAAGATAGTTTCTCTGGCCCTTGAAGGAGGTAAATACCATTTGCATTTTAGACCATGTTTAAACTAAACTAAGTAAACTGCTTTTTGCTGACCAAAGTGAGATGCTTGTTGTGATCCTGCAGACTTAGAAGCTTGTATTTTATTGTATATCTAATGTGTGATGTGAAGGCTAACTGACTGAAATAGCATTTTCATTAAAGCTTGGTAAATGGTAAAGACCTGAGTTCTTACAAGTATTTTCACAGTTGAAAATTGCCACACAAGGTTACCTGTACTTATATTTCCAGACAATAACATAAAAAAAAACACAAAAATCATTATAGATGCTGCATTTTGAGCAAAAGGCAGTAGAACAGCACCTCTGAATAAAAAATAATCTCACAGCCTACTACTTGAGGATTATATTTTCACCCAAAATCATGTTTTTTTTCCTTTAAAGAACTGAATACAGTAGTTTTCAGTCAAGCCAAACTGAATTTTTTTATATCATTTGTCCAAATGTAAACTTTTCGTTTTGAGATAGTTCAGGGTTCCACTTTTTTTCGATGATGTCTCAAGGTTGGTCTCCCAAATCCTCTGTCATCCAAGCCACCTGCCAGGACAAGATCTTATGTGGGTGCACAGCACTTCACTGTCTTCTCACAGCACCTCATGCAACACAAAGTCTGGGCTAGTCTCTCCCCAAGAATCAACTGAGTAAAAGGCTCTGTAAGAGTTCCAGTAAAATATTAGAGGGCCTTTTGAATACTGAGACAAGCCAAAAAGAAACAATCTTCTTGGGTATTAAAAAGATCATTTTCTTGACACATCAAAACACTTGTTTACATAGACTTGTCTACATCTGCTAAAAGCAAACCACACGTGTGTTTTTTTATGGGACTTCTTTACTTGTTTTACTAAATGTGACTTTAACTGAACATGATTTTTACTCTGCAAAATTCTGCTAAATTAAAAAAGAGCAAGTCTTTTTTTGCTAACACTCTGTGAAAAATTAGGCACCCCAGTACACAGCAGTCTGCAGTATTGTCTAAATATCATCCATTTCCCTCCCTGAGTCTATGGTTATTTTCTCATTCCTCCCATCGTACTTACTGATTACTGCTGCTTTTACCTTAGAAACATTTAGAAGATTCATCTTTTTTGTTCACAAGGCTGCACCAGTTACTCAACACAGCTGTTTCCAGAGCTATTCCATAATTACGCTCACTGGAAAAATAATGGCTTAATTTGACAAATACCTTTAATTTGAAACTTTAATGTGTCTATATCTGCACCAAGAGTAAAATGCTGAATTCCCACTGACAACCAAGGAAGAAACAAGTCTAACAATAATCTCTGCAACAAGGAGATTTTTTTTCTGTCTTTGTTCATTACTATGCCTTAATTTCTACTTTGGGATCTGCTGTTTCTCTGGTGAAAGAAAAGCAAAATAATGCAGAGAGAGGTGAAATACATAGGCATGGTGTGAAGGCACAGGCTCTGCTATATAATAGGAACATTTTGAGATGAAGAAGTAAAATGATGGGGACAACGAGAGTATCCCTTACAGATTCATTGCAGAAACAGCAACCAGCATTTTATTCAAATGAAGATCAAGTTCAGCACAAGAAAACTGCTGCCTAAGAGACCTAGTGAAGATTAAAGCAGATCAGCTAATGCTAGCTGAAACTGCAGTATTTTGAATTCAGTTGGGTTATTCTTGACTTGTGTCTTTAATAGGTTATGTTCATATTTGTTCTTTCTTGCAATCTGAGTTACATAAATTGCTATGCAAGCACAAGATAATGTTTTCAGATTGACTCATTGGCACATTAATCTATAGCGTTATAATCGGCCTAAAGATCAGATTTTATTATTTTTTTTTTTCATTAAGCAGTGAATGTCAGCTCCTTTGGGCATACAAAGTGTCATCAACTTTATGCCAGCTTTGCTGACTCATAAAACATCTATACTTGTAAGCATTCACTTATTTAGAGCTACAGCACATTATGTACTAAAAGGGATCAGAAGTAAGCAAAATCATCTGGAAAATATAGTCTAAATTTATACTGCTTCTGCTGAGAGGATTAATTTGGCTGGAGATGGAATATATATTAAGCCATTAATGTTTATAACTCTAGAGACACAAAATAACTCATTTTACGCCAGCCATCATTACCATGCTCGTTTTGTTTGTGTGTGCTCAAAATGTTCAGTTACCTGAGTGTTGAGAATACCCTGAAATTATTTGTATTCAAGGGCAAATGCACCTTATGAGTTTGAAATTTATTTGAAGATTTGAGAAAATCTGATGTTTTTTTGTTAGCTGAACAGCACACTGACTGAAAACAAACTCCAGCCCCCTCTTCTAAAGAGGTGTGCTCTTACCTTTTTTTGGTGTCAAAGTAGACAGATAGGAGGGTCTGAACTTAAGCTACCACTTACTGAATGCCTCCCAAGGGTATCAAAGGACAACTGCCCTTTCACTGCAGTGTAGCACCAGGGGCAGAGAGTTTGCATCACACTGGAAGCCCCTGCTCTTTCCAAGACATGCAGGCATCAAAGAAACATGAGAAGGGACAGCAAAACTGCACCATGGTGAAAAGATCAGAAAAGAACCCTATTCAGTCTTGGGGAGAGCTTTAAAATACTGAACTAGATCATTTTTAAAGACACTTATCCTTTGATAAATAATTATTCTATTTCTTTGACTTAAAAAATTGACATAGACAAAACTCGATACACAGATTTTCCTCTGTGTGGGAGAGGGGAAAGACTGAGCTCCATGTAAATTAATAGATAGCTGGGTTTAGCATGTATGTGTAAAATTATTGATGTGGTTTTATGATGCTTTCACCACTCCTGAAATAAAATTCCAGTAAGTCTTGAAAGTAAAGCTTTTGAATTACATACCACAAAAACCAGACTATAGGCCTAGTTAGTTAAGTACTGAAGACAAGGAGTTATTCCTCTCACCCTGTCACATGCAGAACAGGCCCTGATTTTATTTGTTATTGCACAGACTTCATTCATATAAATCATGTTAAAAAAATTTAACTGCATTTAGGTGGTTTTGGGAAATGCATTTAGTAATGGGATACTAAGCCATCTCTTTTTAAGGTCATCAGAACAAAATTGGAATGGGTTAGCCTTTATTCCTCACAGCTATACAAATTAAACTGACAGCCTTCATCTTTTATAAGTGGACTTCCTTCTGTGAGAACAAGCAGTGAATAGAAACATCTGGTAAGTATGAACACTGTCTCACCTGAATTACAGCTTTTCTGGTGTTATTTCAATAGTTCTTGATTTGATAGCTCACTATAAGTTTCTATATTTTCACAGTTTTATGATTATAATAGATAAAAAATATCTCACTGCCAAGAACATTTAAACTGGCATTACTTATTCTTTGCATGCTCCTAATGATAAGCTGACTGGAAGAGCAACCAGCATATGTATGCTTGTTTAAAACCCAGCAGCTATTTTAGCAGCACACAAGTATCTACTAAATATCCATTAAATTGGTTAAATGCAATTTTGAATATTTTCTAAAGAAGGATTCTTAAGAGTACACAAGTTCTGTAAATTGCCATAACTTACAAGAAATACATTTTAAACTTTAAGCAATATGTTAAAGAATTCAGTGGACTGACAGTAAATTTCACTGCATCTGTACACCAAACAAACAAAAATGAAACTATAAACACTGCAGAAACATCTTTGCCATTTTCTTCTCTGAATGAAGCAGCTTTAATATTTTTGAGCCTATTTGGTGTTTGTATCAACTATATTGGTGTTTGTAAATCCATACAGTGAGAAAGATACTAGAACAACATTAGAATTCCAGTGTTTACTCCAAGAAAAATCAACCTAGTCTTGGAAACTTTCCATTAGGAATTTGGCAATATAGTATGCTGGGATTCAGAGAGGTGGTATGTCCATTCTGTCACCAATTACAGATTTGCTCTTCTCAGTGAAGCAGGGACCAAATGGTCACACAGAAAACAGAGCTTAAGCTGAATTGTTTTACAGTCTCAGTTTTACAACTAAGCAAGGCTGAATGCTGTTTTGAGACCCAGTACTACTTACCCCACTGATGTCTTATGACCCAAGTAGTCCTTTTAGAAGCCAGGGGAGAAACACTGAGAGTGATTTCCTGTGACCACATTAAATGTTTCCTTCCTAAGATGAGACACACACAGAAACATGAGTGCTACATGCTCAGCTTTGTAATATTGAAAGGTATATATGCTTAGGTGCCCATATAGGGCACTTAAGTAGCCTATTCAAAACAGAAGCTTATAAGATGGGGGAAAAAAAGGCTGATGCCCACAATTTACAAGTATTTTCATCCAGAGATGTGACATATCAGATAACATCAAAGGACCCCAGCTGTGGGAATATCCGAGTAATGTATCTTGTGCAGTTTCTCAAAGTGGTGTGCTATCGGGTGGGCAAAGGAAGACACCACTTCCTCCTTCATTAGTCTTAAAAGCCATGCTGCAAACTGTCAGCTTGCCAGATCACATCAACAAGGCAGGAGAGTGGGTGCACGGTTAATGAAGCCCAATACAGACTCACCAAGGTACAAACATGAAATTCTCAACACTTAAGATTTAGGCTGCTGGGGAACAGTGCTGGCAGAAATGCAGCCAGAGCCCCCAGATGCTCTGAGGATTAGGCAGTGACTGACCACGACTTTTGAAAGTCTAGCTGTGAGACTACAATGACAAGTGTAGCACTTAAGACACTAAATCCCTGTTTACCCCTGCTTAGACGTGCTGCTGGTGATGGGCCAGGTAGGAAGTTTACAGACTGTAATTCCTAAAAAAACTGTAATGTTGACTACCTGGATGAGCATGTTTGAAAATAATCTTCCACAGCCACAAGCAAATGCAGCATAGATGCACCTTTTTCAGTTCATACACTCATTTTATTGAGGAATATTATCCAATTTACAACAAAGTCTGCAAATCAGGAACTATATCAGAGACCAGTACAAAGGGCTAAATCGATCTGAGCTAACCTTAGGGATAAACTGAGTTACCTCTGATTTACATCAGTACCATCAAGAGGGTTAGGTTTCCAGAATATCTGTGTTAACCTTGAATACACATTAATCATAAGAAGTAGAACACTGTAGTAAGTCATTTTGAAGGAAAGAGAACATTTCTCCAGGCACTTTGCTGACTGACTGTGGATTTTTTTTTTCTGCAGGGATTACAGTGTTTTATATTGGACTTTGAAAAGAAATGATCATTTTCAAAATAAAAAAAAAAAATATTTCTGATGGAACAAATGTGGGTAATGGGCAGGAGCTGATGACATAGGATTAAAAATGGAATTTTGCCCTTATGGAAACCTTCATACTGTTGGCAAGACATGTTATGTATGTCCTCTCCTTTCTGCTGAAGCATTAGACAAAGCAACTGCTGGAAGCAGAGTAATGGACCTGAAGAACCGAAAACCCAATCTGGTGGAGCAGATTGTGTTTTTGTATTCAGAGCTATTTAACAAACCACACTGCAAATTGAGTCTGCAAAATCAGTACCTTGATAACCTTTAAACATGATTTTGTATTGGCCAGATGGATCATGGCAGAGCCTAGTCAAGTCTGGGGTCTCGTTCTGCTAGGTAATCAACAAGCATGGGAAATTAAGGCTGGAAGGAAAACAAACATGGCACTTACAGTCTGCTGTTAAACTCTGTGCACAAGCACCTGAACAAGCAGAGAGAAATTATCCCTATAACTTGAACCAGAGCAGCCACCTCTGCAACCTAACGAGAATTTATGCCTGCAGATCTCTAATCTGTAAGGCCCAGCTTCCCTTGGGCTCTCACTCTGCTATTAATACATTAAAAACACTAATGGACACAAGAGATTGCCAAAGCTTATATTCCTGAGCACCTACCACAAATAGATTTCTTACTACTTCCATATCCTTGCTTCCTTCTTCACTGGGCATTCATGCTACTCTCCCAAGGTCTTTCTAGAGCAGGTCCCTGGAATAGCCTGCTAGGTGCTTTGTCAGGCCTGGCCAACAACTTGAAGGTCCATTTGTAACATGCCTAGTCTTTTTATTTGTTGTTTTGGACGTAGATATTGAGATATTGCTGTGTTCCCTTCCTTGTTACTTCCTATGGCCAACATATCTCACAAAAATTGAGGAGAATGTCAGACAGGTTTGTCAATGCAATCATAAAAAATCAACATAAAAAATATGAAAAGCATCTTGAATCTCAGTAGGAGAAAGAAACTTTAGCAATAAAAATTAACAATGTATCAGTTTACTGGCTTATGGTCCATTGCTTATTGAGATAGTTCAGTTTCCTCTTCGATGGAATCATAAAGGCTTCCAGTAGAAAAACAATTTGAAAGACATACTTGTTTATGATCTTTCACTACTGAGAAAGAAATGAAATCCGTGGTTTAGAAACTATCTTTCAGAAAGAAGTGCAGTGCAGAAAACAACCTGCCTTCACTCAGCAGGGTGTGCTAAGTGTACAGGAGCATTGCGAAGGAACTCCTCAGAACATGCAGTTTTTCAAGGTGAAAGAAAATTCTTGTCAAATCCTAGCAGTGAAAGAAAATGAGAAAGCATGATTAATAGCTCCATTGAAAGTAACAAAATAAATCATGAAAGCTAAACAATCTAGTATCATGCAGGGAGCCTATGAATATGAGGAATCCATTTAAATTACGTATAGTTTAGTGGTTCGCTACATTTCTAAATTCTAAAGGGTATGTGAATTCATTTCCATCTTGACTGAGCAAGGTTTCCAACACTGGACCACACAAATATCCACCATCTCCCTTTACCTTCCTACTGGTACAAATGTCGCATTCCATAGCTAATTAGGAGTTGTCAGTCCCTGTTGCTCAGATATCTGGGGGCTTTGGCTCCAGTTTGCATGACAGAACAATGCTGATTTCAGGCTCCTGTTCCTGAAGGAAATACACATAGTTTAAAGAAGAAACAACCTACATATAATGTTTTTTACTTTGGTTAGATCAAACTAGCGGTTTCTTCTAGTGTTTTCTTTTAGGAACAGCAACACAGGTTTATAAAGAAAATCAAAATAAATCCCTTGAGAAATAGGTTTATTCCATTATCCAAATAATTGATAAAACCTCTAAGAATGTGCACCTTTTGCCTGAATTTGAACAAATACATTTAATATTTTTCATATTAAATATTCATTTCATATTGATGATCCTGCTTGAGTTGCAACCTATGAAATAGAGACAAACAGGACTCACCAGTAGCTCTACATAACCTTGATACACTAGGCTGGAAAAAGCTACATTAAGGATGCTCATTTTATTGCTTTTCTCACATAAAGGTGATAAATCTAGGTAAATATCTTAACTTCAAGACCATTCCAAAGATCTACATTAGATTAACACTATTTGGTTCTGCACCCACAACCAGTACTTACAAATTTCAGGCCAAAACACTATATATCTATAACTAGACTCCTGCAAGCATACATTCCTTTACCTCTGACTCAGCTCCATTTCCCACCATAAAATTCATATTTGAAATCTATTTTAATTTACAAAATAAGAAGGGACACAAAACATTGTTTTATAAATGTTCTTTGTCGAGGGAAGACATAATTTCACAGAAAGGAGGAAAAGGTAGGTCCAGGCAACCAAATCAGTCAAATTAATATTCTGTTCTTCTCTTAAAATTCATTTCCTGACACACAGATTCTTGACAGTCATCACTCCCCACTTCCCAACCACTTCCATGGAGGGAATGTTTGACAAAACATTGGCTGTACTACATGATGTATCTTCTAACACGGGGAAGACCAGACATCCCACAGCTTCTCATTTAAATTTCACACCTTTTTCATTTCTTGATTCTGGTAATATCACAGATTTCTCTTACTACTAACTCATAAGTCACTTTTTATTTGCCATCATGCTGTCATGACCAACCTTATTTTCTTCCACCTAATAACTGCATGCAGTACTTTCCCTCTCCACAGCCCATTCTTTTTCACCTCTATTTTCTGCTGGTTTCTTCACTAATTCCCTGGAATTTATTGCTTCCTTTCAGTACTCTTCCTTCCTACCTCTGAAATGACATTATTATAATTCATAAATGTCTATTTTATAGTTCATTATAAAAAAAGAAACAAAAAACAAAAAACACCAAACCACAGATTTTAATAAAGCAGTCTTACAACCTCACTGTTATAGAATGGAAAAGTCTAACTTCTACGAATTGTTGGCTTTATCACTGAGGCTGATTGCACTTGTGCCACCTACATGGTGGCTGTTTAAGATGATCAGGTAGTGTACTGCACTAGGTCAGCAGATCAGGTAATTGGAAGCTTCAGAGTGAACAATGAAGTCAGGATTTTAGCAACAAAACTGGAGATTTTTTTAATACTTTATTGTTACCATGAAAATTCTTTTATCAACTAGGCTTTAAATTTATGTCAATTAGCAAAGATTAGCTGATATGACTTAGAGCACTTTGAGTTTAAATAAACATATCTTGTCCCAAGTAGAGGCTTATCTGAGTGCCAGAATTAAAGACATAATCATAACAAGCCTAATTTCTTTGGGGTTTTGTTGTTGTTTTTATCTTTTTGCCATAAGCACTTGGAAGAAAAATAGATCTGCTAACCATATAACTTCTGCTTATGTTGCATCTCAAAAGTATCATACTTGAAAGGCTGGCACATTTTTCAGTCTATCAACTATTCTTGCATCCCTTACATTAACCAGCTACTGTGATTCTCACAGGTACCACATTGTGTGTTTATCCTTAAATATTTGAATTTTTTCTCTTAGTACAAGCTTCATCAGTTATTTTAACACCCTGAAGTTGAAAATTAATAGTTCATGGTTCTCCTTATCAAATCTGTCCTGAGACTACACCAGATAATTAAGATGTACAAGAGGATTTTAGAAAAATTAAAGGAATTATGTCAAGGCTGGCTAAAAAATTATGCATACCTGCTTGGCTGTTGTGAGCAACCAGGTTTCCTTACCCACTACTCTGTCTACGAGCAACACTTTGTGAGCCGGGTGAGCACAGAAACATCGCAAATACTTCGTCAGTCTCTCTCTTTAAAATTTATAAAAGGTAGTTGAAATTACAGATCCTTACAATACTAGTGAGTAAATTAGGATATTATTTAACTAATTGACTCCTGATATATAACTTGAAAATCAGGCTTTTAAGTCTTGTGTCAGACCTTTGTGACAGGTTGGGAGCACAAACTGGTGGGGTTTTCCACAGGCTGGCTACAGAACACCTCAGCTTGACTTCTGCTGAATTTAATGGGAATATGATCATGAAATTCCCATGACAGCAAGTTTAGCTAGCTGTCCATGAACACTATAAATAATACTACTTTAGCTTCTGAAACTAAAAAGGCTATTAACAGTGCTCCTGAAGCTGTGGTTAATGTTTTGTAACAAATACTTAGATAGCTTCAGCCTGTTCCCTGGCAGACTAGCACATACCACTGATGCCACATCCTGGTGGTGGGAAGTACTCTCTTGGCTGAATAAAAGCAAGTGATCCTTTGTCAAATCATCCCTAAGCAAATGAATTCACCGTTCCTCTGCCAGAACCTGCAGAAAGGGGGTCATGTAGTGTCTGGCAGATAAAGACCCATGTCTGCTGATGTTACTTCAAAACTATTGTCACAAGGTGGCTTGATCCCATTCCCTGTTCAAGCTGAGTAGCTGGACTTCCTTTGGGACATAAGTGGGTCTCTGGCCCCGTAAGAGGGTTTCTGGCCCCCTCTCCCTAGGGTCAGCACATGGTGTCTGGAGCTGAAGACCGCAGGATGTGCAGAAGCAGCTCCATCATGCCTCTGACAGTGCTGCACCTAAAAAATGGATGTAGGGCAATATATGGATTTGTATATGCATCTGACTGAAGCGAAATACAGGTTGCAAAAAATAAAAACCCTGTACATAATACTACTGAAGGAGGCAAAGTCCACTGTGAATGTTAGATCTGTTTTCTCTTAGAAAGAAACCTTTTGTTTTACACAAAGCTGTAAAGATTTTGCATTTTTGTTTTAAACTACTGCAAACAAACTTTGTTCTGATTTCACTGAGATAACACCACATCTGTATTCAATCAGGTGTTCTCACATCTTTAACTTACCCCTCACCCTTTAGTGCCAAAGAACAGAGCTTTATTCTTCATATTTTGACCATTGTAATGACCCATTTGTGGAAGGTGCACATAGTGTATCACCATGATACAGCCCATTAAACAAATACTGGGAGTGGGGTGTAGTATTTCATTTGGTCTAAAATGCATGAATCTATTAAACACACATTTTAAGTAATTTTCTAAGATCCAGAGAAGAGTAACAGAAACAAATCAGTATACAGCCATTAATTTTGTTTTAAAAATTAATTACAAGTTAATTAACTTAAACCACATTTTTTAGGAGTCATAATAAATACTCTTAACTACTATTTTTAAGAGTAAAACTGCATTCAAGAAGTATTGTACCTATTTGACACACACTGCCAAATGTCATTTTCAAGTGTGTGAAACGCCTGTATCAATTGATTATACTTATATATCCGGTGTTGGCAAAGTCAACATTTAAAGATATTAAACTCAGAAAAAAACATATTTTAAATCCATAAATCCCTAAATTCATCATCAGACAACAGGTCGATAATAGAAGAACATGTTCCCTTGCATTCAGAGTCGTTGATGACATCCAAATGGATGATAGAAGTCTGTGTCACTTTTAAGGCCTGGGGCATTATTGTGCTAACAGCCCATTAAATCACATCATCATCATTTGTACTACTACAACAATAAACATAAATTTACCTTAAATATAAAAGCTGTTTTGTAGAATTTGTATTTGACAGGCTATAAGCTTCCCTTTTCCCTTCCATTTCCTTTTAAGCTCTTTCTTCATTGGTAGGTGAACTCTCAAGTTTTGGTTGAAGAGAAGTTGTATTAACAATGTGATCTTATCTCTTGCAATATAGTGTTCAAAAGAATACCTTCCATCATGGCCAAATATGTTGCTTTTGCTTTAGGTGAAGGTTTAATGTAATGGTGCATATGTAGCTAATAGAGACAGTAGGGTCACACACTGTTGCTGAAAAACATCAACTTTAAATCACAAATACCAAGGTATTTAAGTACTTCTGAAAAAAACTGCTCCATAATTTCTTTATCAGGAGGAATAAAGCGATAATAGCCACCTCCCTGATTCAGAAAGATATCACAAGGCCTAACTTCACAGACTGCATCAAAGCAGATTTCATAGGATTAGTCTGTGCTGTTACTCAGATGCAATGCTGATGTCCCTCTGGACAGATTATTTATCACAATATATTACAGCTGATTCATGGAAACCGAATACAAATAGCTACACTGATGTTAACGATGTCACAAAACTAATAATGACAGCTATGAATCCTGGTTTACCATCACTGCTCTTCAAGCATGTAATTCATTTCAGGAAGGTGAGAAAGATATTAAAAAGTAGCATAATGTGACTCATTCTGTCAGCCAGTATAAATAACATAGGAAAATCAGAGTTTGTCAGCATCTCTCCACCTGTTTTGTACGTCTCTGAAGGGTAGTTTTTTTCCCTTCCAGGCTGGGTGGATGTCTTACTGCCTGCTCCTTAGTTACCTAATAAAAGCAAACTTAGTTAGCTTAAGGGAAACTACCTGTTATTTTGTCAGTGATGGAAAGTTTTGGTTCTTTCAGCTTTTACTGTCTTATAGCAGAGGGACCAAACTTGAAAGCTGTTTTACTACTAAAATATAAAAAAAAAAAAAAAAATTAAAAAAAAACAACAACCAAACCAAACAAAAAAAAAAAGGAACAAAAACCAAAACCCAAAATAACAATAAACCCACACCTGACTCATCTGCTCAAGATTTAGTCACGGGAACAGTAAACAGGACTAAATCCCTCAGACAGTATTCAGAATAAATGATTTACCCAACCTAAGCAGTACATGTTTTTACATACTGTCTGCTGCTAAACTGCACTCTATCCAGGTTACAATTAAAAGGCAGAAAACTGTCTTTTTTAAGTGGGTAGAAGTGAATTAAGGCAAAGGCACTAGAGACTTGCTGGTGGTCACCATATCCACAGAACATGCTCAACTATCTCAAACTGTCTGAGCTTCCTTTCGTACCCTTTGTCATATGCTGTGGACCATATTGTACTTCTCACTGGAAGGCATCCCTCAAAACACATTCTCCTGGATTAGGCTGCAATTCTGGCCAAAGCAGAAACCCATGACTTGCCCAGCCCTGAACACAGTAACAGTAAATCACAGTCTCAGTTTCCATTAAGAGAAAATATTTATAGCCTGCATAAAAGCAAAAAAATATTAAACATGTGAGTCCAGGGCAATAAATACCTATGTGAGCCTGCCTGAAACAATTGATTTCATCTGAACCCTGAAGACCACTATTGTCCAAAGGAGTAAAAAATCTGTAAAGATGGGTGAATCCCTGTGGGAGCCTTTTTTGCCTTTCCCCTGATCAAAGCCCAATGCTGCCCCAGTCCTGTGTACTCTGCTAAATTCTGAATTTGTAACTCCTACTAAGTTACTCAAAATCTTGTAAATGGACCATAGAAATAGTAAAAATATAGCGTCCTCCATAGCGCCTCATACTCCTTAGCTGGAAATCAGCCCTAGGCTGATGTCCTCCCCCATCTGAAGATCACAGAAATATAGATTTCCTTCCTGTTTTAAATGGGCTTTGTCAGTTCTTAAGAAAATGCAAATAACAGTCAGGAGGAGAAGAAATGATGGTAGATGATAACATTCTGTAATAAAATGTGTAAAATTAAATGTAAATTAATTCTAGTATATTCATTTTAGGTAAGAAATAATTATTTCCAGTGGTTAAAAAAATTCTTCCACATTTCTGACACAATAGTTATTAAATCTTTTCAGAAATTGTCAGTGGATTTTTAAAGCTATAATATAAGAGGCCTTTACCTTAGGAAGTATATTCAGTCTGAAATAGAATCTGTAAATGGATTTTTCTTATCACCTGTGAAGAAGTGTAAACTTAATCTAGTTGCTGGTTCTTTATCTCAATTCCTTTCTAATTGACATTCTGCTTAAACTAATGAAAAAACCAGCTCTCTAAAGTCAGTGCCATTACTACCTTATTCTGGCCTTGTCAAGAATGACTGGCAGAGAGGTGAAGCTTAAACACTGATAGTTGGAAATCTTTCTGTTAATCCAAAGTCAGTAAAATCTTCAGACTCTTCAGACTGAACATATGGCTATTATTCTTTGTAACTAACCTCAAGAGGATCTGAAATGGTAGATAACGTGATTCAATAAGACCTCGATATACTCTTAAAACTCCGCTTAAAAAGCCTCACTGGGTTATTAGACATTGTGATTTATTCCAGAAAATGATTCCAAAGAAAGCTCAGGAAAAAAAATGAAGCAAGCTCTATATTTGAAACATAATCTTTTCTACCTTCCTGCAATTCAAGCTGCCAATTCTCCTTGAATACAGCTTTTAGTCAAACCCAGATCCAGCAGATAAAACCATGACTGAGAGGTAGAAAGGACCAGCAAGCAGGCCCAACCTATAATAAGTCTCTCTCTATTCCCTTGACCTATGGCAAATGTATGTTTGCTGAACAGAAGTGCAACTTTGTGACACAGGACATTATATCTGTCAGAAGCACATTATTCACTTTACCACATTATTGCGGTACTACTAGACCACTGGGTTGGGGTTCCAGTGAAACACGCTGGAGTAGAGTGATCCCTTCTAATGACAGCCAAGGGTTTTGAGTACCTGGACAAAATAATTCTTGTTTACAAAATACTGGGGCAAGAAATTAAAAAAAAAAAAAAAAAAAAAAGGAAAGGGGTTTAATTCCTTTATACTAAAGTTTTAATTTGAGGGAAAAAATACATTTTGCGCTGTAATATACCCATTCTCTATCCAACTCTATTCATCATTTAACTAAATAAGCTCAACATTGTTAATAAATTAAATACTAGCTGAGCAGAAGATCAGCATTTTTCTTTTCTTGAAAGTCCTGGGTGTTTACATGCATTCATTTTCAATATGAATATTTTGCTCTTCAAGCCATCCTGGGTTGTTTGGGTTTTTTTTTTGTAATCGTTTGAACTACAACTATCAGAACACTTCTTGGAAACCAGGGCTGTAATTCATTCTTGTCAGAAACAGATGGCTGAGAAAATGAAAGCAACAACAGCAGTGAAAGACAAGGCCACCTGGGTCCATCAATCTGATGAGAAAAGCTTGTGAAGTTAATGCCAGTGGTATCTGGAGCCAGCACAAGTAGGCTTTCAAAACAAGATCTAGGAAGCAGTCAATTACAAATGAAAAAATAAAATAAGATAAAATAAAAATAAAATAAAATAAGAAAACCCCTATGAAGCTGTAGAAGAAGCAGCCCTGGGGATTTTGGGCATAGTCAGCATCATGAAACATCATGAAACTTTAAAATTAACTAAAAGGTGGACAAATGGACAGTCAAGCCCTAAGCCATGGGGCTCATCTGAGACCACATTTATGAGTAAGGTCAACTCTGTCTGATATTTTTCACATAAATTAGAACTCCTGTTAAACTCCTTAGCCTACCTCCCCTGACAACGCAAGGTAATTTCTCCACTCCAGAGATCCTTTAATTATTTCATAAACCATCATGGGCATCCCCTGGACATAGTCAGATAGCCACATAAAGTTAAATTTCTTCCTCCTTTTGCTACTTCAAGCTCTTGAACTGAGCAACACTATTTCTACCAGACCAGGTCCCTGTTTGTAGGTTAAGCTGGAGGAAACTGAATAACCTAGAATTTAGATTATAGCCAACCTAATTCTCCCCTCTGTTTAAAGCCATTCTCCCTTGTCCTATTACTACACGCCCTCATAAAAAATGTCCCTCTCCAGCCTTGTCCTTCTCTGCAGGGCTGCTCTGAATCACTTCTCCACCCAACCTATAGGCATGCTTGGGATGACCCCAACCCAGGTGTAGGACCATGTACTTCGCTTTGTTGAACTTCATGAAATTTGCACTGGCCCATCTCTCGAGCCTATCCAGGTCCTTTCCCTCCAGCATGTCGACCGCACCACACAGCTTGGTGTCATCAGCAAACATGTGGACAGTGCACTCAATCCCACTGTACATGTCACTGACAAAGGAGTTAAACAGTGCTGGTCCCAATACTGACCCCTGAGGAACACCACTTGTCACCAGTAATAGCAACACGTCTTGTCTTCCTGCCATAGTTCTATTGCCACGTCTCAGCACATGCCCTTTTGGCTGGGAATGAAGCACAGCTGGGCCTTTAGAGACGTTCAGTGATGGTCCAGGCTTTATTATTCTCAGAGCTTCTGTGCAGGACCAGTAAGAACCAGCTAGCAATCTCTAATTTTTTTCCCTTGCTAAAAACTTCAACCTTGCCAGCTGCTTCTTTATTTTCTTTCTGTTTTTTTGTGATTTTAATCACTTCTCTAGACCTATAGTTACCTCCTGCCACACAAAAGTGAATTCTAGATTGACCTAGGCAAAAGCAATCTATTAGTAATGCAGCAAATTTTAAAATTACTCTGATTTGCTCATGGTCATGTCCCATGCGTGCACCTGCCATACCACTGGAAACAAGCACTACTTTCTATGAAGTTCTGTACCAAAAGCAGAACAGTAAAAGTTTCAGTGATTCCTCTGAGGAACATTAATAGTATCAGGTACTTTCATGTCTTTTACACTTCTCTTTCGTTACATCTATGGATAACCCCTGAAGTCAGATATCATGATGTACAAGATCTAACTCATGAATTTTCTCATTGACCTTTCTGAGGAAAAAAAAAAAAGCAATATATATAGAGCATAAATTGTTACATAAAATTAAGCCACCAAGCAGGCCTCAATAATTACACACAATGGATGAAGTAAAGGTGTTTAGCTGGAAAAAAAACCTTTGAAGTTTATTGCTTTCTCTTTTCACTTACCTATAAAATCACATGAAGTCACTGGGAAATCGACTGTCTGTAACAAACAGAACTTGTTACTGCTGTTATTTCTACTTACACATATAACGTGTGGCATGACGCTGAGGGGCATATATGCATAGCAACCTTAGGAGACTTGAGTCCCTGTGCTGCACTTAGCTAAATCTGCAAGGATGACCATCTTTCATATGCAAATGATAGCTCCGTAAGACTTAAAGGTACAGTACCTCTGAGAGATGTGGAGGTACAAACATAAACCACAATTATTTACTAGAGTGAAACAAAAGCTTTGTTCAAATAGACTTGATAGTCATGGGTTGCAGTAGCAGTTATCTGCAACTGCAGCCACTTTGAGCTTTTGAGTTTTATTTAAAAAGCTTAATTGGAATTTTTATTACTCCCAATTAAGATTTTTAATTAAAAAGAAAGTTGAAAGAGGCTGAAGGCAAGTATTGCTGAAACTCATATCTGCATAGACTCTGAGGGGGAAAAAAAGAGTTTTGTAAAATTCCAACTGTCAGCCAGCTGCAGCTTTCAGTAACGCTTACTGCTGATCCCTTTTACCTTGCCAGTGGCACACTGCAAATGCAGATACACACATCTAATTGGAAAAACAGCTTTTGGCTTTAAATAGAACTGTAAGAATATGAATCCTACTTCAGTCCTGTGAAGGACACATTACATGAGTAAAAAATCCTACGTACTCCTCCATCTCTGCTTTATTCTATTAGCAATTTGAGCCTGGTAGATATTTTCCTGTTGCAAAGCCAGGGTAGATTCACCACGTAATGACTGTAATGACATTCTAGCAGCCATGGGACTAACTACACATTTCTCTCCAGACATCTACATGTACATACAGGACCAATAGGCAACAAGTTCATAAAACACGGATGATTCTGACCCTTCCTTATAGAACCCAATCAACATTTTTGGTCTAAAATTAATTTCAACTTTTCCTCCAAACTCGGTTGTAACTTTTAACACTTTATTTGGATTAAGGAAATAGCACTGGTTTAAAGAAGGAGTGAGATCTATTATGGAGAGATCTGCAACATTCAGCTGGCAGAGCAGAGAGTGTGAAACCTTCACATATCCAGACAACTTTAACTTTTTTTAGATAATTAATGTCTCAGACCAAGTCTCAAAAAAAAAACCCACATCATTCATTCTTTCATTACATGTTAACTTCTCCACTCTTTGGAAGCAAAGATATGTCATATTTAGCCCTACTTGAGTTTTGGTCATAGAGTACAATAATATTCTAACAGGGGTGTTTGATTAGCCCTTGGAACTCGGTTTTTCCTAGAGAATATTTGTTGAAATTATTTTCAAAATATACTCCATGTCAAATCATTTATTTTTATTTAAATATATGTACAAACTGCAGCACAGCTAAACAATGGGTTCTTAGTGACCTGATTTTGAAAGCATAATTCTAGATACATTTCCCAGATATAAATCTCAACAGAGATCCTTTTAACCCCACCTTTGCCTTAAGTAAAAATCTTACTGTGAATTGCTCTGAGAGAATAGATGTGCTTTGCGTAGTGCTTAAAGGACAAAGTCATAGAAGGGAATGTAGATTAGTACTGTATGATATTTTTTTTTTTTACATAGTAAAGAAAAAAAGTGAAGGGATTATTCAACCTGCAAGCTGAAACATTTTTCTCTAGAGGCATTTAATTCCATGGGAAATTAAGGATTCAAGAAAGGTTGATTTCCAGCTTGTTATTGTTCATTTCCAGTTACAAAAAGCTGTGTTTTGAGCAAAGACTAGAAGGTGAAGCACCTTCTGGTCTTAAACATGCATCCATTCTGTTCATTCACCATTCTGGTAGATAAACATATACCAAGTTTTTCTTAGAATGACATAAAACAAAGATTTAGGATGTTCACTTGCTTAGATACAATCCAGACAGCATTTTGGCATTTTTAATAGGAATTATAAATCATGCTGGATAACTCCTGAAACAGGTAATAGAATCATCTGAGTACATATATCTAACAACTTCTATGCCTTCTGTGTTCTTTATCTTTCCATCTCTTCACTACTTAATTCTGAGCATTTGCCTCTTTGTACATCAAGGTCATTACCAAAAAGCTTACTAATTTAAAGGGAATATGCTTCACAGATATTAGTAGTCTGAGGATAAGAGGTTAAATTATAATCCTTAATGCTTCAGTTTTAAAAATCTTAGGACTGATCTTATTTACATCAGAGCACAATGATTAACGCCATACAATATGGTTGGATATCAAAAAGTCTACTGAAAATATTCTGTATTTTCTTCTCTTTGTGGACTGATGACACAAAGGGCTTCTTCAGCCATTCTAGAAAGTGCACTACTGGTACATCCAATGCTGCAAGCTGTGAATGATGGTGAATTCAGCAGACTGCTTGCCCCAAGGTCCCCACGGAAGCCATGAGAGAAAGACGCAACCTCAAAGTATCATTCTCCTTTGTTCTCTTTGCCCAAAGGCGAGAAAAGGGGGGAGTGTTGGCCCTTCCTCCTAAGCATAAATTAGTATAGCTGATGTATAGGGTGAGCCCCAGAGAGGAAAAGAGCTCTGATACTGATCTATAACAGGGATAGATATCTACACTAGTTTGATCCTGGGGACATACACCTGTAATACTGATTATAACTCAGGAAAGACTGTGATTTTGCAATTTACATTAAATGCTCTAATAGTAGCCGCTCCAGACTGCATAAAGATACCAGTAATTTTACAAATTCTGATCTTTTAGACAAGATACCAATGAACAGCATTATTTCTCCATTGTTCAGTGCTTCATTAACAAGATTTTCTTTGAAAAAAACACTGCTGACAATATTGTAAATGCAGTTACTCTGATTCATTGGTAAGCCCTGGGACATTTTTTCATGTTTATGGATATGTATTTGCTCATGAATATATCTCTTAAATACAGGCTGTTAACATTTTTATATGAACCATTAAATATATTTTAGCAGGGATCACAATGAGTTTATTTATTTGTTTCCATACAGAAATAAGGTTATGTTGTTTGTTTTGCAAAATGTTACTATTACTGAGAATCTGCTGTGGCCATACTGACAAGATGGGGATAAAGGTTTCAAAGCCAATTTAATTTGTTTTAAATGGGTCGTGTCATCTGGCATACATTGGCAAATGTCTTCGGCAAGTGAGAAACCAAGGCAAATTAGTCAGGTATAAATGTAAATCACAGCTTTATTGTAAGGAGAATTGTATTATGTTCTCTGAGAAACCTGGTAAAATTTCTTCTTTAAGAAGATCGCCCTCCTGCGGGGTGTGATACCAGCTGCAGGAGTGATACCAGCAGGGCTCCAGCACCATTCAGGAGTGGCTGGAGGGATGCTCACCTCTGCTCCAACTGAAAGAGCTCGGCTGCAACCTAAATACATAACTTTGGATAACATTCAAGATGCATCCTCAATACAGGGTGGGGAAAGAAAAAGAAAAAAAAAACCACAACAAAACAACACTTATTTAAATTGCTGTACATTTTTACCTCTCTTCTTACCAGGTTGGCTATAAATCTCTGCCTTGCCTAATCTTTCAATCAGTCAATCTCAGTCTGGGAAGTCAGGGCACTTAAGAGCTGCTGCAGTTCCAAGTAATTACCTGAATAAAAAAGAGTCTGGGACTGGACTAACTATTTGCTTATCTTTATTCAGCAGTGTTTCCAGATCATGAAAGGAGAAACCTGGAAAGTATAAGGGAGGAGACTCAAAGAACAATACAAACAAAAAGAGAAAAAATATGCTGTAAATGTACACCATAAGAACAAAAGAGAGAGAAATGTTGTTTTATCAAAGCAAAGACTTTTTGAGAATACAAAAGTTTCAGGTGAATTAAAAACCAAAACCCAATTAAAAAGGCTTCTTTGCTTCAGCACTAAATTTCTGCTATAAATAAGGAATAAAGACAATGGACATTTGAACTACAAATAATCAAATGCTCATTTGGGCTATCTGAAACCCTGCTGCTTTTTCAAATCATGATGCAAACTTAATCTTTGGTCTCTCACAGAACTCTTATGATCAAGAAGCCATTTAATAAACTGCATCATTTCTTCTTTCTTTCCACTAAACCACTTTGAAAAGCCACTGACTCACTCTGATGTGAGCTGGAAAATATTATAAAATAAATTCAGAAAGTTTTGTGTGATCAGAAAATTGCTTGCTATCCAGCTCTAGCTGAAGATGAACCCTGAGACAAATTCTGTGCTCACACTGAGCTTAGTGCTTCACTGAGGAAAACTCCAGTGGGCAGTGATCTTGTATTATAAGTTTTGGTAGGAACTGTAAAGACAATGATTTTTTGAATATTCTCAGGTGGAAACATTTTCATTTTATTATATAAGTACATAATATATATTTCATTCCACAAAATAACTAACTTCTTTAAGGAGAAGTTTTTTTGAGAGATTCTTAAAATGTACCATTAGATCATCTAACCTAAATATTTCAGAAGCCATAGAAGCTTTTCCAATGCTGCTTTTTAGCTTCATCTCTTTTCTGCATTTTTGTTTGGTTTGAATCACTTTTTATTACTTTGAGAACTACACTCACAGGTCCTAAATTTGTTAGTGGTCTCATGACAGGCAGCAATGGGAAGCCTTAATCACAGCCTCAGACTATAGGCCAAGTATTGATTGAAGATGGAGTCAAGAGAGCTCATACACCTCCACTAGCTAGCAGGTGGTCTTCTCAGAAGAAGATTTGCCATGAGTGTCCCAGAAGATACAAGCACACAAATGTGAATAACCAGCATTTTGAACTTATCCATGTAACACCTTTGCTAATGCTAACCTTGTACTATAAAGCCAGAGATCTTGCTTTTTAGCCTAGCTTTTGTTGTGGGGATTAAGATCTTCATATGATGCCAGTCTCCACCTCTCCTGGAGTTTTAACTCTTTGATGATGCTGCCTAAACAGATTTTAACTGCACAGAAGTCCAAACGTCCAAAGAGCAGTTGAGTTACTCCAAAGAGAGGCAATGTGCAGAACAGGTTATTAGCCCAGTGAATAATATAAATCTTGCCTGCAATTGGAATGACTATCAAAGCAGCAGTGGTATCACTTGTGCATGCCCCTGGCAGTTATGAAAGATGTTTTAGATGTATATATATAGCAGTGCATAATATGCAAATTCTTTAAGACAGACAAAGCCAGGTTCCTAGTATTAAAAAAAAACATTGCTTTAGAATTATAAAGAAATAATAGCCATAAGAAAAGGAAGAACAATGATGGTGACCCACAGCCCCTTTCATAGTACATGGCATAAGTAAAGCAGAAAAGATATTGTCAGCTTCATGAAAACTCTGGAGACAAAGCAGCTAGATGAAGATGAAGGACAGTATGGGCAGAACCTACTTATAGCTGCAAAGCAGGAACTTTCCTAGAAATTGCTTATGGTACTCAGGAAAACACCACGCTAAAGACCTTTCCTTTGCTGACTGTGCTTTATATTTTTACAACTAAAGCAATGAGTAACTTACTTGGAAAGTCTCAAAAACCTTTATATACCTCTAAACAAAGATTCAGAACCATATGTTTTAAAATCTTTCATCATTTTCTCCATATGTAGACCCTGCAGATTATATTAGATTGTATTATTTTAGTCCTAAACCAAGAGATTATCAGTCTTAAATGCCAGGAGAAATTGCTGCCAATAACCACCATCAATGGTTCTCAGACAGCTTTGAAAATGCGGTGTGGGGTAGAGGCTCATAGTTAAAGTATGAGTGTCTGTAAAATGAATAAGTACTTGCCAAAAGCTAAAAAGATTTCTGCTAGCTGTGGAGTCACTTTGATACTATTCTGAAAACCCCCTTAATTGAGAAGGCCACAACTGGACCAGTACTCAATTGACATGCATGCCCACCAGCATAGAGGGTGCTTAGTTATCGCTTTATGATATTCAGACATTTCCTAGTGCAGTTTAAGATTCTTCAGGCACATTACTTTTCCTGCCTTCATTTTAATTCCTTCCAAAAATTAAGGCCATGAAGTGTTTATGCAGATCCACTGATACCTTGAGTTTGGGTTTGCATTTCAAGAACAAGCCCGATTTATAAGGAAGAAGTGATACAGGACACAAAGCTGGAACATCATTCCTCTTACTATAGCCGACGAATATCACAAAATGCAGGACAAACATAGTACAGACTACTGCAGTATCTTAATGATAGCAAAACAGAGAGAAACCTGTATTCTAAATGAACCTGTATTCTGAATGACAGAATAGCCAGTGCAGGCACATGATGTGCTGCATTCAGTGCTGCAAACAAGGGTATTCAGGATTTGGAGGATTCTAGCACAGGCTGAGATTGCAAAGAAAGGAGAACCTTCAAAACCATCAGACTGGGACTCAAAAAAAAAAAAAAACCAAAAAAAAAAATATTTCTTTTGATTTGTCCCATAAAAACTAAGAGATAATAGTTTCCATAGTCAGACACTGAAATAATTGGAAATGTAAGCATAACCCTCCATTCCCACCCACCCCCTGATAATTACAGGTCTGTACCAGTTGCAGCATATGCAAGGGTAAAAATATGTCAGTCAGGAAATCTGTAGCTTTAAAGGACCGAGCTAGATGCACCCCTGCTGGCACAGAGGCCTACAAATAATTTGAATAATTGCTGCAGAGAGCAGATGGTGGCAATACTCCATTAGAAGAGTTCCAAATACAGCTTATTTCAGCAAGGGTGAGAAAAGTAGATAAAGAGTTCAAAAGAAATCTGGCAAGATTATAATCAAATTAATATTCATAATTAATAGCAATAATAATAATTATTCTTATACAACTGAATGGGAACAGAATGGGGGAAAAGGATGCCAAAATTGCTATTTGGGCTATTGGGCTTTAATGGATGCCACCAGACAAGAGCAGCCTGATTTGCACCACGACTCTTTTCTGAGACTGCCACTACAGCTAGATACCATCAGTCCGGTGCCACATTATATTATTTCTAGCTTTGGCCAGAGGACTGAATCAAGAGATCTCCTGAGTTTCCCAACTCTTTACTGTCTTTGCACATCATTAATGGATGCTTGGGTGCCTCTTAAGGACGAGAAATTCGCAGCTCCTCCCAGTGCTGCAACCTCCCCATTCAATGCCTTGCCGAGGGGAAAGGCCCATGAAACTCAGTGTTGAACTGAGTTGCACATCTTTACGCTCCTCTTTTTCCAATGGTAAAACTGCAAGACAGCATGCCCTGAAATGCTTGGGAATCCTAGACAGATCACAACAGCAGAAGGGGGTCACAGAATCAGTGCTATAAACTAATAAATCATCAAGGCTGCTGTTCTCAGGTGGAATTTTCCTGTCGTAAATCAGGGATCTGAATTGGAGTGAAGCTTGCTGAATGCCCTTCCTCAATGCTACTGTGAACGTTCATCATACTTTTCAGATTAATAAATTATGGTAAGAATGCAGAAGAACCCACATCTCAGCGGGACACCATTTTGATACAGGTGATAAAAACATTATGCATGATGAAGAGTAATTTAGTTAAATTATTTATAGACTAGTGATGATTAATTTGAACATCTTTCCGCTGCTCTAAAAATAAATATGAAAAGGAGAGATACATAGAGTCAATTCATTAATCACTTCATATGATCTTGAAGAAAAAGTAGAAATTGAATCCAAATGTGGCAAAGGACGCTGACAGTGGCTAAAATATGTGGTATCTTGCAAACGTAAAAGTCAGAAAAACAAGGCTTTGTACAAAAGTATAAAGGGAAAGACATAAAATGATACCAAATCCATGAATTTTGAAGATTGCCTCAAATTCTGGGATTCACTATCCCAAGTATATTATCACATAAAACTCTAAAATAACTCACTACAATTTACATTGCAGCCTGCTTTAGATACTATAAAGGCAACAATGGGAATAATGTGTACAGTGTACATAGATTTGGCAGAAAATAAAAATCAATAAATCAGAAATGTTGCTATCTACATTAGAAAACATTCGAACCTTCCACTTATATCTGCAAAATTTAAATCATACTCTCAGCTTTCCACTCAGACATGCTAATTACAGCATTTATAGTAGCAAACCTGCCTTGTTTGCATTTGTTTCTCTTTGGAAATAATAACTTTGCACATGTAGCCTTTTCATTTGTATACACAGATGGTATTGCACAAGGCATCATTTTAGAAAGTTTGCACTACAAGAGCCATGCATATGCATCAGCATAGCACTTACTCACTACAATCTCATGCTTTACTAATGCTTCTAAGATCCATAGACAAAAAAAAAACAGCAGAAAACAATACAGGCTAAAAATTCCAACGGTTTTCTGTATTTCCTTAAGCACTGAAGAAGGCTTAAAGAAAATCAAGCACTTGAAATACTGCAACATGCTTCACTGGAATTATTTCTCATCAAATCAAACATGAACAGAATAAAATTATATGAAGAGTAATGAAGTCTATGATAAAGATTGCTCGATTTCAGTGAGTGATCTGCTGCCGTTTCTCTAATTTCTCTTTTGTAAATGTCACTATTAGCTGCAAAAGAAGCTCAATTAGAAAAAACGATGAGAGAAATGACAGTGTTTAAAGCTGAAGATAGTAATATTTTACAAAGAAAGTACATTGCAGAATATTCTTACTGTACTGAAAATGTAAGTGTAAGCCCCAACACTATGGTGAAGTGAACATCGAATATGAAATACTGTGGTAACAGACTGGAAAATGTGGTTGGTGTTTGAGTGAGAGCTGGAATGATCTGGCAGTGAAATGTCCACAAGAACCAGCAGGAAGTGTACCACAAGGAAACAAACCCCCTGAGGCACCTACAGAAACTATAAATTGGCTTGCAGGTATTTTACAGCCTCCCCCTTGTACATAGCACAAACAAAGGCAGAAAATATAACAAATGGAAAAAGGGAGGGAATAGGATACTAAAATGTCCATTCCTGATGGAGCTGAGAGCAAGCTGCAAACATACAGCAATCCCAACGATGATTTCAGTACTTGTTTCCACATGGACTCAGATTTATTCGTGGCGCTCGCAAAAGTAGCCGGGTGCACCAGTCAGAAGCACAAGGAGGCATTTTTACACACATTTATGAAACAAGCTAATTTTAACTTTGCATTTCCTCTACCGAGCTGTCTCCTTGCTGTGCATCGCCACCTGCAGGACAGACAGTCACGGCGAACAGTGCTGCTACTGCTTCCCAAAAACAGGCCCCAAATGCAGCTCCCCTCACAGCTTTTAACAATCACTTGTCTTCATGAAGCAGTTAAAATCATAAAGCCAAGCGCACATACGTTTCTGTGACCATAAACGTGTATATATAATGCTGAGAGGAGTCAGCACTGTTATCTCCCAGCCTAAAAAGCCACAGAGGCAAATTATGGTCAATACAACTTTTCTGCCTGTGACACTGAGAAGTTCCAGGCAAAGCTTAGTACATGAAGCATTCGAGAAATAAAAAATCTCACTTTCATTTAATGACTGTGAAAGGCAAGAGAGAAAGATGTGATATTTGTATTTAAAAACAGAGACAGGAAATACAGGATTTAAAGGAAATACTGTATTAGATAGCTTTCGAAAGGTCTAATTCCCTAGGATGACTTCACTAACTGCCAACCAGCTTTATGTCACCCGGAGACACCAGACACCTTTTCAGTGCTGGCTTAGGACAAGGGGAAGGAGAATCAGTGAATGCAAAAAAGGATTACACGGTACACCATGTGGAATCCCAGCTGTATTGATCACCAAGGCAAAGCATTCACTGATCCATATGACTACCCTGTTATATCCACAGTCTGGATATAATGACTATGTGAGATTTTTTCCCTAAGTGAGGAAGAACTGTTTGCACACATTCTCCAGAGAATTGCTCCTTTCAGCTAACAATAGTTAACTACTGGAAACAGAAGGAGGTTTAATACAATCTATTCAAAATATAAGGAAGTCGAGCTTCAAATAGTAGATGAGACAGAGTCTCAGCTGAGTTGGGTAAGCTATAAGCACCGTACGACAAGGAACTGTCTCACCTTCCTCAGCAGCACAGCACTGCTGGGGAGAAGGCAGGAGGGTCTGCGTGGAGGTAGAACTGCCTGGTGTGCTCTGCTCATACAGCACTTCTGCCAGCCAGGTCCTTTTCTTGACAAAAGACCAGAGGTACCTCACATGCACCACCATCATCAACACCAACTGGAAAAAAACAACCCTAATGAAGAAGGACCGGGAAGCTATAAACTGCACTGGAGCCACTTGTGCAACGCTGATGCAGAAAAGGCAAATGCAAATCTGGGATGTATAGGTGCGGGTGCAGTTCATCAGACACAGACATGGCAATTTAGGAAATTAAGTTCAGCAGAAATCAACAAGACTGGTAAACACTATATATCAGGGGAGACTATAGAGCAGTGGGACTGGCTTTGTTTCAAACAGGGAAGAGGTATAACAAAAGTATGTGAAATACTGTTGTAAACATGGCAGTGATTAATTGTTTTCTGTGTACCCTCTGTATACAAGAAATTTGCAACACTGGTAAAAAAGAAGATTTATGCAAGTTGTAGGGAAAATCTGTCTGTTTATAGGGTGAGTTAGGTCCCAAAGCAGCTGGGGAAGTTAAGAAATCCTTACATTCAGTGCTTTTTAAGAACAGATGAAGCATTATTTGGCCTCTTGTCATTTGGACTTTTTCTTATAGTCTCTGCTCAAGACATAAAATGGTAACATAGATTTCTCTTATTTCTTATCAGTATGTCTTTACTCATGGGCAGATAAAAATCCCATGACCATAATGCAATTATAAATGGAATACAGAAGGAGAACACACGCATTATTTCTTTTTCACAAGAAATGAAGCCAAAACTACTGCCACAACTTCCAATTTGACTCATGATTTTTAACAGAGAGGCTAAACACACTGGAATCAAGATGAATAATAAAGAGCAAGGCCTAGAAACGCTCAACTTTTTTTTTCTATTTTTTTAATAGGCAAACATGCATGAAACCAAGATATCTGTACTGTTAACATCTTTACCCCTGTATATTTCATAGAACTATAGACTCATAGAATCATAGAACAGTTAGGGTTTGACAGTACCTTAAGATCATCTTGTTCAACCCTCCTGCCATGGGCAGAGAAATCTGCCGTAGCCAGATTTCAAATCTGAGTAATGCAGTAATGTACTTCCATAAATTCTCAAGGACATCCAGACTACTAGATACAATTTAATACAATCTTATAGTTCAAAATTTGCAATTTCATAGAAAATATCTGATTTACAAGATGCAACAAGAGAGGCCAGCAAAGGTATCAAAAACAGGAAACACAGCACATCCAGATTCATTCTGATTTGTGTACAGCTGCCCACAGATGTCTTCTGCATTGGAGACCTTAAATTTCACGTGACTACAGAAAACAGATGTGCCACATGTTTAGATCATGAAATCCAGTATTTGTGCTATTTGGAAAACTCAGACAGTGGGCTTCAGGCTATTGGAAAGGTACTAGGGAATACCTGACTATGAACCAGTATACTGTATAAGAGTTGTCACAGTTTATGTCCAGAAATGAGGAAGAAACTCTAAAGGTAGTGATTCAAGAAATAGGTAACTGTAGCAAAATTGGCAAGTCATTCATGTATGAAGTCTGTATCAAAAACAATGTACTTTGGACATTTTACCTTCTATGTAAATTCTGCCTGGGTCAGGGCTCCTACCCAAATTAGCCATTTTTCTTTGAAAATAGGAATTCATTTTTCCTGACTTGAGTGATCTGCAAATAAGATGTATAGTTTAAGCAAGTCATCTAAATGGCCTGTTGAGACAATGAAAACAGTCATTTGCATTCACCAGTTCATCTTACCTTAAACTATTACATTATGGTTAATTTTAATATTATACCAAAATTATCCTTGTCCTGGAGAAGCTTACTGGTCTGCTTAGGTTATAGAAGCATCACAACAATAGAGATTCCATTCCAGCTCATCTCTGCTCCTACACAGGCAGTTGGTTGAAATGACAAAAATTTTCTGTGTTTGTTTCCTGGACCTGAGTAACAGCATGGGGCATTTAGACATCCCGAGAGGTAACTGCTCTCCCTTCGGGAACATCACTGCCTCTTCATTGCTTTCCTATAGAACTGGCTATACAGAAAATGGAGGATTTATTTCTAATTTGAAAACTGATTTTTAGGACCTGATGTGGTGATGCATATTGATATAGCCTAGTGCCATTTGAGACATACTAGAGTATCTGACAAATGCCTGCAGTGCTGATATATACTTCAGAAGACCTCTGCAAGACCCATTATCTTCTGAAGGCTGATGGAAAGATCCCCTTGGAATAGCTCAGACACCACTAGATGTTCACACGTGAGCAAACACATCAAACTCAAGGACACTAAATTTGGGCTTCAACCCTCTTAATTTATCCACTAGTCTGAAACGTTCAAACCATAATAGGTGGTGCTGCCATAAAGAGCTCTGTACCTCCTTGCTAATCCTCTGGCAGAGCAGGAAGAGGCATTGTCCTGGGTTCAGCAGTAGCAGTCATTTTTCCCCTTCTTGGTAGCTGATGCAGTGCAGTGTTTTGACTTTCGGCCTGGAAACAGAGCTGATAACAAGCGATGTTTTGGTTTGGCCAAGGACTTTGTGAGCCTCATGCTCTGCCAGGGAGGAGGGGAAGCCAGGAGGAAGCAGAGACAGGACACCTGACCCAGGCTGACCAAGGAGGTATTCCATACCGCGGCACGTCATGCCCGGGAGGTGACTGGGAGTTGGCCGGAGGGGCTGGGAGACTGCAGGGTTGGAGGAGGTATCGGTCAGAGCTTGGTTGGGCTGGGGGGGCGAGTTATCGGTCGGCTGGTGCTGAGGTGTTGTATTCCCTTCCCTTGTTATTTCCTTTATCATTGTTATTATTGGTGGTAGTAGTAGTGATTTGTGTTATACCTTAGTTACTAAACTGTTCTTATCTCAACCCGTGAGAGTTGCATTCTTTTCAATTCTCCTCTCCGTCCCTCCGAGAGCAGGGGGAGGGCAAGAAAGGGGGGGGAAGTGAGCGAACGAATTACCTGACTGGGTTTAAACCACGACAGGCATGAAGTAGGGTCAGGGGTGGTGGAGGAAAGTCCACATTGCTTGACACCAAGGACAGGCAGCACAGAATCTGCTACTTTGGGTAAAAAATACACAACATCCTGTCTTCATATTTTGTCTGAACGACCACAACACATAACATATAACAAAACATAACATAACATAACATAATATAACATAACAAACATAACATAACATAACAAAACATGGGCCTCTTTCTGTCAGGCCTCTTTAGGATAATAATGTGATCACCTTTAGCTTATCATTATAACAGGTTATTACAGCCCTGACTTCTCTAACCTCTATAGCAGTATTACTCCACTAGGAAAATAATAACCCAGTGGTAAATTATATTAATTCTACAAATAGTGTGAGAAATTATGGATAACCAGAAAGGTTAATCCCTGTTTAAGCTTCAGTTGCTGTGCTATTGTGGTATAAATCTGATGGAAAATGGGGGGAGGAGGGCAGAATACGGCCTTTGTCTCCAACATACATAGAATCATAGAATAGTTAGAGTTGGAAAAGACCTTAAGATCATCTAGTTCCACCCCCCCTGACATGGGCAGGGACACCTCACACTAACCTATGTCACCCAAGGCTCTGTCCAACCTGGCCTTGAACACCACCAGGGATGGAGTAATGACAGCTTCCCTGGGCAACCCATTCCAGTGCCTCAACATCCTTACAATAAAGAACTTCTTCCTTATATCCAATCTAAACTTCCCCTGTTGAAGTCCCACTGTCAGCGACAAAGATGTTGAACAAGACCGGTCCCGACACCGATCCCTAAGGGACACCACTCATTACTGGTCTCAAGCTGGATATTGAGCCATTGACCACAACTCTTTGTGTGCGGCCGTCCAGCCAGTTCTTTATCCACCAAGTGGTCCATCCATCAAATTGATGTCTCTCCAATTTAGAGACAAGGATGTTGTGTGGGACAGTGTCGAACGCTTTGTACAAGTCCAGGTAGATGACGTAAACTGCTCTACCCCTGTCCATCAGTTCGATAGCCCCTTCATAGAAGGCCACCAAATTGGTCAGGCAGGATTTCCCCTAGTGAAGCCATGCTGGCTGTCACCAGCCACCTTGTTGTTTTTCATGTGAGTTAGCATGCCTTCCAGCATACAGTACATAGACAGTTTGCCTCTTTGCTTTAGCACTATAATCATAGAATCATAGAATCATAGAATAATTAGGATTGGAAAGGACCATAAGATCATCTAGTTCCAACCACCCTGCCATGGGCAGGGACACCTCACACTAAACCATGTCACCCAAGGCTTTGTCCAACCTGGCCTTGAACACTGCCAGGGATGGAGCATTCACAACCTCCCTGGGCAACCTCTTCCAGTGCCTCACCACCCTAACAGGAAAGAATTTCCTCCTTATATCCAACCTAAACTTCCCCTGTTTAAGTTTTAACCTCTTACCCCTTGTCCTGTCACTACAGTCTCTAATGAAGAGTCCCTCTCCAGCATCCCTATAGGCCCCCTTCAGATACTGGAAGGCTGCTATGAGGTCTCCACACAGCCTTCTCTTCTCCAGGCTGAACAGCCCCAACTTTCTCAGCCTGTCTTCATAGGGGTGGTGCTCCAGTCCCCTGATCATCCTCGTGGCCCTCCTCTGGACTTGTTCCAACAGTTCCATGTCCTTTTTATGTTGAGGACACCAGAACTGCACACAATACTCCAAGTGAAGTCTCATGAGAGCTGAGTAGAGGAGCAGGATCACCTCCTTCGACCTGCTGGTCACGCTCCTTTTGATGCAGCCCAGGATACGGTTGGCTTTCTGGGCTGCGAGCGCACACTGCCAGCTCATATTAAGCTTCTCATCGACCAGCACCTCCAAGTCCTTCTCCACAGGGCTGCTCTGAATCTCTTCTCTGCCCAACCTGTAGCTGTGCCTGGGATTGCTCCGACCCAGGTGTAAGACCTTGCACTTGTCATGGTTAAACTTCATGAGGTTGGCATCAGCCCACCTCACAAGCGTGTCGAGGTCCCTCTGGATGGCATTCCTTCCCTCCAGGGTATCAACCGAACCACACAGCTTGGTGTCATCTGCAAACTTGCTGAGGGCGCACTCAATCCCACTGTCCATGGCAGTGACAAAGATGTTAAACAAGACCGGTCCCAACGCTGATCCCTGAGGGACACCACTCGTTACTGGTCTCCAGCCGAACGTTGAGCCATTGACGACAACTCTTTGCGTGCGGCCATCCAGCCAGTTCTTTATCCACCGAGTGGTCCATCCATCAAATTGATGTTGCTCCAATAATAATGTCTCATTAAAGGCTTGTGAACTAACAATAACTGGAAAAGAGCTACTAAAAAGAATTGCATTTATCTGCCCTTTCTGGCATGTTCACTTTGGATGCAAGAGCCTAGGGAAAGAAAGAAATACTGCAGCTGAAATGCACAAACCATTTGTTTTCAGTACATCAAAAAATATTCCTCAAGGAGTGGCTAAAATACTCAAAGGATGTATCTTCTCTACATCCTAACTACCCTAGATAAATCTGTCTGTACAACTGCAACACCAGGTAAGGAAGCTACTGAAAAGAAGTATTTATTCTCTGTATGGTATTTTTTGTCCCTACCTGCTGCTAGCATTATTCTTATGACACCAGTCACTGCATAATTTGACATTTTAAATGTATGGCACCATCACAATGATTTATGAGGAAACATTTGCAAAGCCTGGCACAAGAAGAGAAATTAATACTGAAAAGCAAATGACTTGCTTAGATTGACTGCTATTTCTTAGTTTGCAGGGTAAATATTCAGTGTAACAGTTAAACTTAGGAACACAAATAATGGATAGCTTTCAAGCAATAATTGCAGATATTTACAGCCTACCTGCTTAACTACCTGTTTTCTGCCAGCATCAATGTTATTTTGCTGCAGGCATGTCTGGATATATAACCAAATATGGCTAAAAATGATCATACAGTACTAATTCATTATGTTCTTTATATAATGAAATTATCTTTAAGATTTCAAAACAAAAGGTTGCGAAAGCACAACTGAAGAAAGCAGCCCATGAAAGTCACTCAACCAAAATTCAAAAAAATTGAAATGAATAAAGTAGTGCTCCATGTCTAAAGTATTTGGTCTTCTGGACAATTTTGAAAACAATTTGTGAAAGGAAAATTAAGGAAAATATTGAATTTTTCTTCTAGGCTCCCTTCCCCCTCTGACCTCCCCCCTCTCTTGGGTAGCACCTCCTGCTTATTCAGGACACATCCTCATGCTCAGTTTGCTTCGAGCTCAATCATCTTAAGAGTTTTTCTGAAGGTCAAGAAGAAACAAACAGCATATATCAACATGAAGGAAGAGGAATAATCCAAGTGTGGGCACCAAGAAGGAATCAGAAACCAATCATGTCCTGGGTAGCAGAAGAAGGACCAAGAAGAGAAAAGCATTGCTCTCTAAATTCCAGCCCCTCAAGCCATCATTTTGCTATAATATAAATTGGAAGAATAGACTATGCAATAATTATGAAACCACCAAGAATGTCTAATGATTTCATCACAGCTAATGTTAGACAAGAAATGTTTTGGTCGACATTTTCAAGTGGGTAGCTAAAAGGGATAGCTATGTTGCTAACCACCAAAAGGTCTTTCCTAGATGTTTTCTACTGTGAAAAGACAAAAGCAGGATTCCTATGGCCTTGAGCACTGCCAGATTAACTATTTGCAGGTGATAAAATGCCTGTAATCTCCACAGAATACAGCTGACTCAGCACCACTAGAACATATTGCTGCCTCATACAATCACAGCGAGGACTTTGAAATGGCTAGAAGGTTATCAAGCAAGATCCCAATCAAGTCTTGATACACTTCCAGCCTTTCTGAACTAAAATCCCACTTGTTCACAGGTGTTAGTATACATATCTGGTTGTAAAAAGCTTTGAGAAGCTTTTGCTGATGTACAACTCTGAATGAAGACTTCTCCAGGTGAAAGTGGTCAGAAAGCAAGGTTTTCCTTAGTTTAAAAAACAAAAAAAAAAAGAAAAGAAAAAGAAAAAAAACACAAAGACCTCTCAAAACAATACTGGAATAAACATTTTTTTGTCATTCTCTACACACACTGAAATCCGTCATCAAATATCAGACTGGCTTCTGAAATTTCGATAACAAAGAAAACAATCTTTTCTTTAAATCAGGTCCTTTATGTCCTTTACTAAGTTCTATAAGTCTTAATTTATATTTTTAGTAACTCCTGAAGAGCTTATTAACTGATCAGTTCATTACATAATGACAGTAACATAATTTATTTCTAAAGTGGAGGCTGGAAGCAGAGTAAATCTTACCCACAAATTCCTATTAAGCCCTAGCCCTGAAAATCAAATCACATGGAGAAAAACTGGATTTAGGTAAAGAAGAAGAAAGAGAAAGTCAGTTTATACTCCAGAGAGGAACACAGCTACTTCTCCTGGTCCTGAAGAGCCTTTTGTGAAGTGTCTACATAAATTCTTTTTCTTCTTGTTAAGGGAATGATCAATAAATATCAATTTGCTTTAGAAAAATTCTGTCTATAAGCAATTTCTCATGAAGTTGACAGCCTTTATTTTAGAAGTCCCAGATCACAGCTATTAGGCTGTATGTTGGTGAGAGTGTCCTCCTCGTTGGTGAGAGTGTCCTCCTCGTTGGTGAGAGTGTCCTTGACTTTCAAAGTCAAGTGGTTTCTCACCTCTAAGTTGCATCTAGGACTGGCACTGAAGGGATTTAAGTTGGTTGCAAAGGCTAGCATCCCCAGTTAGTTCCTGCTGCATGGATGGCTCCAATGAGCTCTTGCCTGAACCCTTTACTGAGACCATGTGTCAAGCAGTATCTCTTCTCTTCTTAACTCCAACAACTTCCACATCAGCTTATCAGCAGATCAGATTCCAGCTCAGAATCTTGAGACTGACATCTCTTTTGAGATAATCAAGAGAAGCAGATGAATAAAGGTACAACCAATGTTTATTTTTGGCAGATTGACAGTCTTTGGCACTAAAAAATATCAATGTTGCGGGAGGGGAAAACAAGACTTGCTTTCCTTTGCTTTTAAAACCCTATGTTGTCTTGTGGGACCCCATCAGGAGTTATGATTCATTAGACTAAAAAGACTATCCTGGATAAACAAGATTAATAACGCCAAATACACACCTATCTGGACCAAACAGTGAGACTGAAAAAAAATTACACTAAGTTTTACATTATTATACTTCAAATATGCTGTTATACATTATTACACTTCAAAAATGCTGTTACTTAATGTGTGACACATTGCAGTCCTGTCCAGAACCAAGTAGCATGGTGGTCTATCTGACAGTCATGTTGCCCAACACCAGTCAATTCCAGCCATATACCACAATGAACTACATTGGAGAGTGCTGGAAGTACAGAGAAAGAGATTGAAAAAGGGATCTCCTCAGGACAGGGAGATGATAAGTTTGGGAGAGAGTGAGAACATGAATCAAGATCGTGTTTTCTGCATGGCATATCCTAAAACATTTATCATAACTCAAACTTATGTTTTCGGTACAAAATTGCCTGATCTAAGTGAACAGCCTGTACTTTGCTGAGGGATAGGTCATCTCATCATAATGGTCTCTTCCTAACACGGAAAGCAAAGCAGCAGTCAGCAACAGAACTAAGAAATCAGTACTGTTAACCTTGAAAGAATTCAGAAGTTGCCAGGAGAGAAGTGATGTGCTCCCATTCCTAGCTCTGAAATGAGAAGGTGAAACTCTAGTTTCCAAGGTAAATATTGAGGTCCTAATATTTTGCATGTCTTTTGTGACCAATCACTTCCTTAAAAAAATGCACAATAACTATGTAAGTGAATACAGGCAAAAGTGTGCAGTTGGAATCATAACAATTAATAGTTTCCATCATAATCTGAAATAATAATAAACTTTTTAACAACAGACATGAAGAAAGAGTGGTTTGTTAAGCTTAACTTGCTTGATGCTGTTAAAGCCAAGCTGCATTAAAAAAAAAGAGATTTATGTACTCTTCAGTATGAAAAATGTCAGAAAGCATTGGGAAAAAAAGCTATGTTCAGTCTCAGGAAAATGATTCACCATCTACCACTTGTAGTCAGTGAAGTCAGACACATTCATTATCCATTATGCTGAGGAGTTTTCTTTTTCCCCTTTTGGTGAATAAGCACTGAATTAACCATATCACTGGCCCATCTCGCTAAATGTGGTGGCTGCTGCTCACAAAATAACCATAAAAAGTTTATCTGTGTGGGATTCCAGACATTCAAATATCTGGAAGATGACTCTGCTAATAACAGAGTATATGCTAATATTGCATTCTGAGAGGGGTGTACACAAATTCTAAAACTCACCACTTGATACTACATGCAAATATACATGCTTAGCGTATGCTTGTGGTTTAAGACTCTTCCTTTCATAGAAGAGAAGCATTTAGCAATCTTCAGGGGCAGGGTCAATGAAAATGTGAAAAGAAATCACTAGGTGAGTACTTACAATGTTCTAAAAATTTAAGGCCCCACTTTCCATATGGATTGGATTTTGAATTGATAGCAAGATGCTGTTCTAAACATCAAATTTACTGTTTTTCTGCAAAATTCAATTTCAATTTTTCTCTAATTTCACCTTATTCTTATCAACTTTTTTCTTTTAATTAATTTACTTAACAGTAGTAGAATACAACTGATTGATAGGCTCAATTTTCACCAGTCTGTGTCTTTGGATGTAGCTAGCTTGATTCTTCCTATGTATTATTGTGTTCCTGTTATGAAATCTACTTAGAATAAATAATAACTTCATTAAAACATGGTGCTGCTGTCACTGAACTATATACTCCACAGAGATCACTTTATTACTATATCTGTCGTGCTTGAGAATAAACCAATTTACATTGCATGGGCGTTATAGCACTGCACAGAAGAATCCTCCAAAGTACTATATAAAAGGTTTTTCATTTCTTTTATTTGCTGCTTATATGTGGAGTTAACTGCTTAAGTGTTTGCAGAAACAGGGACAATGAAGCAGGTTTAGTCATCCTATTAAAAATAAAGGAGTAAGAACCAGCTTGTCACCAAATTTAACCCATTCAGGATTTTCAGTGACTGGATGTGCAATTGACTATCTTCCCGTCTATTTTTGAACAAAAAAAAATTATTAATCATGTGTGTTTAAGGTTTGATAAACATAGACAAGAAAGACAACAACCAATTCAAAGTTTTTTCAATTGTCCTTCACATTTTTGACCAACTATTTTAAATCATCGTAAGAATTATAATACTAGATTTTGTGTGTTCATAATCTGTTTTTCCTGCCCTCTAGAGATCTGCATAAAACTGTCTTTTTTTCTCAGCATTTCCCAAAAAAATCAGCTCTCAATGTACACAAAAAATGTTCAAAAAGGGTCTGTTTGTCAGCTGAAGCCAAACAGAACCTACTCATGTCAGAGCATGCTGTGGCTCCTACCTGTTCCATACAATCACTTCAGGAGATACCTGACAGATGCAGGACTATATATCCACTTGTATTCAGTAGCCCAAAACTATCACTTTGTCACAGCCAAAGTGTGCACCAAACCTGGGAATTCTGAAGAATTCAGTTCAACAGCCCAGACATGGTCTGTGGGGGCATTTCAAGTCACTGATGCTTCTAGCTCCTAAAACAAGTTTTTATTTCACTTTAATCTAGCTTCTGAGGAAAACACACTTTATAGCGCTCTCTTTGAACTGATGGACATAACTTTAATCTAAAAAAAAGACCAAGAAAAACCCTGTTCTCGTCTTCTTTTCCTTTTATTCCTTGGTGTTGTGAATAAGCGTTTCTAATCGTCTTGGTCTCAAGATAAGATCAACCCTTCAACAATACTCCTCACAAATTAGTTATGATGACAAAATCAGCACTACTGCATGCATTAGAATTATATTGACCTTTCTGAGTGAAGACATTTTAAGGTCCTCTTTTGATTCACATGTAACAATCTCTGAAAAAAAAAAAAATACTATGTGAACTGCTGCTATCTATTGGAAATGTAGCAGAAAGTCATTCATTATATATATAGCTTGATTAGGAGCCAAACCAAGGAAAATAAAGCAGCATACTCCCTAGAACACTGGCCATAAAACATGCCTTTCCTTTTGAGGCAACCTACAAAACCAGAACTGATAGCTAATTTTACTGACATTTTCAGTTAAATGAAATGAATCCCCACCCTTACTGCCTAAGGCTGTACCTAATTACCAAGAAAAAAAACAGAGCATGCTCCAGGATATTGATTGCCCAGCTGGGATCCTGCTGAAGTTAGCTTGGCTTTCCTTTCTGTTGAAATCAGAGCAATGGGATGCAACAAGGAAGCAGACTTGTGCTCTCCAGGCTGATAGCCTGAAAAGGAGCCAGGATACAGTCTCAGACAGCACCTCAGTAAGATTAGTAATGGCAGTTTACAGCTGTACAGCCTTCCATTGCTGGAGATGTGCCTGCTCAACATGGTGCAGCACTGCAGAGAGATCCCAGAGGCTCCTTGGAACAAGCTAGTCCACAAGCCTTGACCCAGCCCTATGTATCAGCTTTTCATCACAACTAATTAGCTACCCTAAGTTAGTACACTGTCCTTGTTACATGCAAGCTGCATGGTTCAAAGCAAGCTTGGTTATATCTTCATTTTAGATATAGCCAGAATGCCTGGAAACTGACACAGACTTTACTAGCTTGTACTTTAGAAGTTGCCTTTGCAACTAAATGACTGGCAATATATTTTCCTCACATGAAAACTTATTTTCTGGAGTAAAGTTCAGGCTCAGGTGAGACAGGGAAAGAGAACTGTGCAAGGACAAGCCCTGAACTACAGGAGACAGCCTATCAAACCGCAACAAACAAAAGGTATTTCCAGATTAAGGAACATATGTGACTCCAAGGTCAACCTCTTCCCAGTGCCTATATGCTCAGGCAAGCTTACAAAGTGGAAAACAAGTATCCCTTTCTAGCCCTTCAGAAATTTTGAATGCTAAAATTTATACCAGGTTATAAAATTTATAACCTGGTATTATGCAAACACTTATACTTTTTGATCTATGTTTCAGTTAAGGGTTTTTGACAGGGCAGTCCTTTTGTGACCTCCAGCCAGACAGAGCTGCCCCTGGGGACAGCCCCACACTCGGGTCTGGGATAGCTGAGGCATAGGCACAGCGTCTCCAGACTGTGACTGTCCCATTCCACACTGCTTGATTTCTTCCAAAAAAATGGTATAAACAGTAAAATTAACTATGACCTCATCTGAGGGTCAGTGAATATAGTTCTCAGTGGTGAGCAGGCTGAAGCCTGCAGCAACGCCTGACCCATCATGAGTGAGAGACTGCTTGCTCCTACCTGGAGGATTACTTTACTTTTGTAAAAATACCATTAGTCTGTGACTACCTCAACATCTTTATTTATACCTGAGATTAAAGAAGCAGGCAAGCAAGGAGCTGAAAATAATGTATCTTCTTCATCTTCTTTGTTGCATTTTAGCTACTTTTCTTGGGTCCACATGTACTGGAGAGCAATGGCCTTGGTCTCCCTGCAGGATCACGGCCAGAGTGAGGAACTGCCACTGCAAAGTCCTTTCCTTCAAGCCACATACCTACACCACAGCCTTCAGTCTTGCCACAAAACACTGAGTTCACACCTCTGACACAGCAACAGTTTGGATTAACAGCAGCTGCAAGAACAAGCTGCAGGTAGCTGAAAGCCTCAGTGGGAGAGGCTTAATACAACTACAGCACAGAAGGCAAAATGCTCTACTTCCTTAGTGCTGTTCATGGTAAGACCATTAATGAGTTCTATATTCCCCTTCTGGTAATTCCACAGCCACAGGGAGCTCTCAAGAGAAACAGACCCTCAGTGTCACCTTTCCAAAAAGCTCTAGAAACAGTGATGGGAATGGACAGGGGTACAATGCTTTCTGGCAGTCTCCAGACGGCATGGAAGCTCTTGCAAACTGGTAAAATTCTCATCTTAGTTTTAGCCTTCATATTGCACCACCACGACTAATGGCAGATGAGCAATCCTCTTTATTTCCCTTTCTCCATACCAGAAAGATTTGATCCTTCATCCACCAGGAACAATAACAAAATTTGCTAGAAGTAGATGCTTCTGATCAGAAGCTTCTGATGGTTCACTGAAGTTACAGCTGTGCAATAAAACTAACTTTGAATTTTGTATTCTAAAGATGATTTGGTATGATATAAAAAAGAGCCAGTATTGTTTTATGGGCTTCTGAGCAAAGCAACTCCATGACGTGTGCTAAAATGTTCCATTTTCACCGTCACAATAAATATGTTAGTCCAGTCACTGGCATCCATTACTGAATATGCATAAGACCTTAAAATTTACCTTGCTGAAGCCTGATACACTACATCAATGAAATCCCAGTGAATTTTATTCAGGATCTGTAAGAAAGGATTCTGTGGTGCATTAGTATGTTGCTGCCTCTCAGAATGAATAGAAAACTCAGCTGCTGAATAGAATTGCCCTGTCTCATAACAATCTTGGAAATGAATGTCAGGCATCCTTTCATCTGTACTCAAATCTGAATCAATTCATCTAAAGAGGCAACATACCCTTTCACTTACACATTCACCTAGAATAAAACACTTTCTATATGGTACATGAGACTGGGGAAAAAAACATGAAGGAATTAATGCCATTAGTTTATGAATATGCACACATTAATCTTGCTGCCTTGTTTTAAACATCTAATAGAAACAGGCTTCACAGTTGGTGCCACATATTGGTCTCATGTGACATAAGGCGAGAACAGCTTGATGTACAAATGGAAGTGCAATTAAAGTTAGTTTTATTATACTTTAATTTTCAGTAACATGGGAGGATGAATCACACACAATTTACACTGGAAAAGAAACACTGAATACAGGTGAAAAATAATGCAACTAAGAAGAAATAAAATGAAGCCTCAGTATCTTTCTAACCAGTTAGGGGTGGGGGGGATGATTCTCAATCAGATATATACAGTAGGCTTTTGCATTGTCTTCCAGAAGGATGACTAGCTGCACATTGTGTTGATTCGAATCAAATTTGTCACACATGGTCCCTGAAGCAAACACTCAGCTACATCAGCTACGACTCAAATTTTTTAAAAGACAAATAATAAGATTATTTTTTTTCTGATGAGATAGTTTGATAGAATCTTCCTTGTGTAACTAATGCATGAGCAGATTTTTCTTTTTAATTCTTTTGCTACTTGCTACTGATTCTAATCCTCACTAACCTCATACAGCTCCTACCAATCATGTTTTAAGGGAAAATATATCCTTACCAATCCATTCAATTTATCAATGTATTTCTTATAAAATTATATGAATGCTAGCTCCTCAAGATTCAGGAGAAATGTACCTAAGAGCAAGCACTTCGTTTATACACAACGTGATTAAAACTAAACATAATGTAACTGCTCATAGGTGATCCGATAGCTAAAACAATCTCCTCCTCCCTTATGAGAACTGAGAGGTGAATGAGGATTCAAAATGTAAAGTGAGTTTCAGACTTACAAATGAAATTATGTGAACTGTTGAGACCTAGTGTAAATGCCACTGAATGTTAAGCCAAACAGATAGTCTTCCCGCAAGGAAACAAACAAAACAAAACAAAAACAAGCAAACAAACAAACAAAAAGAATAAAGTTTTAAATTAATCTCCAAGCATGGGATTAATTCAGTAAAATTACAGCCTAGCCTCCCTTCCACCAACTTCAATCATAAACTGCCCAATTCTGCAAAAGACCAACTATTCTCCTTTCACAATGATTACCAATAATGCCAATAATACTTGCCAGGAGTGCATCTAGAGTTGTTATTTATACCATGTTTTGCAATAAGGAAGTAATCATACTCATAATCAAATACAGAATCAAAATATATTTATTTTGCATTTCAGGGCTAAACACAACAAAACTATCTTTTCAGCACAGCTTTTTCTACCATTGTGAGAATTTTAGCTAAATAATAGCTCTTCTCACAGCATTCACAGTCAGTACTGACAGCCAAAGAGACCAGACCTGACTCTTAACTAGACTGTTCAGCTTACCATTAGCTTATCAAGTTGGAAATAGCCAAGAACTTATTGTTCCAGTTTCTCACACAGCCTGACAGTAGCTGCTGACTCCTCTGCAGGACAGTGAGACAAAGGCATTCCCATTTTAATAGGATTGCAGAGCAGTTTCACAGGTAGCCCTAGTACAACTGTGCTGAAATCAAAGAAATAGACCATAAGTGAATCCCTTAGTGTGAAATAGAAGCCTCAGCCTATCCTCCAGACACACTGCGCTAGCAGAACTAATGCAAGTCCAGTGTGCAAAGGAACAGAGCAAAGAGTGACACCAATGTGTGAAAGCATTTGTGTAGGCATCAAGAAAAGTCCTTTCTCTGAAGAGAGCCCAAGCCAAAACAAAATGTTCTCACTGTATGGTGATTATCCAAGTGGCCTTATGCAAAATACCCTTTACAACCATTTGTACCACTCAAGCCTGCTGAACTGTCCTCCGACAGATGCCCCTACGTAATGTAAAAACACAGGCACACTCTAGAGGGTGCTGCTTACCTTGATTGAACAAGCTTTAGTCCATGATCCCAGTTCAGGAAAGGATTTAATGGCACGTATCTATGCTTTTTTTAATCAAAGCTGGAAACATGTCCTTGAACTACTGATACAGTGGCATCTAAGTTATGTTTAAACACTCTCCAGAATAAGTTTCTTCCAGAAGAAAAAAAGGAGAAAGGACAAATCATCAACCCTCCTCCATTCAACCTTTAACAGACAGGGAAGGAGGCTCAGAGAGATCAAGCAAGTTGCCAAAGACCAGTCAAGAAGTCTCTGGCAGAGCTGGGCACTAACACTAGATTTGCTGTTAATCAGTTTAGTACTTTAACTCCAAAACATTTTTTTTATTAGAATAGTAATCAAAAATTACACAGATTATTTAGTACATAACTAAATCTAAATGTTTTACTACATTTCCTATAGCTTTCCATTTTATAATGTTTGGCCCACTGATCACATGGAAAAAACTACTACAAAATCATTCAAATTAGAGCAAGACTAAGAATTCAAAATCATCACTACAATCTGCAAAATATTACTAAAAATATTGCTATTTAAAAATTTCTAAAGTATAATAGTAAACATCTGTACTACCACTGTGTCAAGAATCTGAAACATTCTTATCTGTATAGTATCTCAAGTAAACAGAGAACCACATCAAAGGAAATAACTGACAAAACCTTCCAAGTATAAAATTTAGTCTACAGATGTGCTTTTACTATTTTTTTTTTATTCCTTGCAACGTGTTAGTAAGTTTTTTATTTTAAAAGTAATTGCTTCAGAACTTGACTCCATCCTTTCTCTTCAAGAAAAATGGAAAAGAATGGTTTCAGTGAAAAATTCTTTGCATCTGTAAAATATACCTTTTCCTTCAGCTGGAACCTGTAAAACGACATTCCCTTTTGCCAGATTTTGCCACAAAAATGTAACTCTGGCTCAGTTATTTTCATTTTTCTTCTTCCCTACTCAACAAGTTCAAATTATACAACTGACAAAACTGAGAGTCCTGTTATCTGAGCTGCATCTCAACTAGTTCAAAGGCAGCTGGGAACAATAGGCATCCTCTAGAAAATGTCCAGAGAATCAGAGAAATTTTCACGTTTTGCTGTGGAAAGTCAGTCTGCCAAAGTTTCAGAGAGAATTAAAATGGGCAGGAATAATGTTCCATTTCATCAGATGCATTCAACATTTTTAAACTAAATGGCAGAGATGCTAGCTCAGGATTTCTTCCTTGCTCCCTGCCAAGCAAGTCAGACCTTCAGCCCTTTCTTTTACTTCAGTCTACTTAATGAATGGCAACACAATACAAAATCTCTGATTCAGCTCTGAGCCTATTTACAGCCATCAGCCCAAGAAACACATTAGATCCTGAGGTTTTTGCTAATAAGCAAAATAAGCCCATCCTTGTCTTTGACACACAGATGTTAGCAGAGAGGCACCATTTTCCCAGGGTAAATACAATGGAAGTTTTTTTATATAACTGGTGAAGCTGCAATGAGCTCCTACCTACCACAGCAGCAAGTTGACATCCATACTAAAACTTCCAACTTTTAAAATCACAAGTTATAACTCTTTTTCACCTCCAAAGAATTATTAGATGTCTAGCACAAAATTCAATCAATTTGAAGACACAGATCAGAGAGCTGGCTGAAAATCAGGCCAGGCCATATTCTCAAGTAAAGAGATGTACTAATGAGCTAAGTGAAAAATTGTTAAGCTTAACACAATTTCTGACAAAAGTTTGTTGCATGCAAACACTTCCAGAATGAGGCATTCTTAACTTCTGTTCTGGAAACATATATCTGTTTGCCATTTCAGAGGACAGGTGAAGACCGATCTAACATGAGAGCCAAATGGCAAATTACATTGTTTTGGCCTCTGAACAGAGGGATGACTAAGTCCTTGTTCCAAGCCAGAAAAAGCAGAGATTCATACCTTTATTTACCATGATGTACTTTTAGTGTCCTAAATACCTGAATAGTTTCTGTTCTAAGATAGCAGGCTTCCATTTTTGCTCTCATTATTTTTAGGAAATTTCAAAACATCTTAAGTTTTCCCTATGTTAGATCAAGACCAAGATAAGCTTAGTTGAAATACTATTTTGTGCACCCAGAAACCTTTTCAAACTGGCTTGTAGCTCATTATGCTACACTTAGACCTGGCATAAGTGATTCCATCGGCTTGCGCAGATTTGTGCCGAGTTTTACAATGTCTGATTTAACCTTGATCTCTAAACTACTGTTGGATAGACCTCAGAGCTGCTTCCATTTATTATTTTGTAGCACAAGCAACTATTCCACTATTCAGCATCAATTTAAAATCAATTGCACAGCACCAATCAGCCAGTTATCTAAATATACCTCAGATAGGCAAGGTTCAATTACACTGGAGGAGTGAAGAATACACAGAAAAGATTCATCACCAACTCGGATATCAATAAAAAATGAAATCAGCAAGGGACTGCAGGAAATGTAAGAATGTGATACATTATGTGAGTTAATTCTGTTGCATTTCATTAAAACCAACTTTTAATCTCCTCTTCACCTTTTTTTATTGATGAAATGCATGGAGTCAACAAGACAAAATTTTTTAAGTAGTATAAGCCTATGCACAGAGCCCACTATCTAGCCCATAATAATCAGTGAGTGTTTTAGCCTTGCTCTTGGCCAAATTGTTATAATGAGAGACTCTAGCCAACATTCAGACCACTGGAAAATTTTGTCTTGGCCAGCACTTAGGTGTGGATTTCAGGGTGAACTTCTCTGCATGGATTTCTCTTCACCACTCCATGGCCCACCAGAGCAGCCTCAGCAGCACTGCAGGTCTCAGGTCAGCAGATTGCGTGGCTGGCATGGCAGACCCAGATCTGGCATACAGCCTCCCACAGAGCAGACACTGGTCAAACCACCCGGCAGGTCACCAAGAATGAATTGAGGAGCATCAGAATAAGGAGATTTTTGTGTGAGCAAACAAATGGGGTTGAAACTCTGATTATTTTTTTCTCAAGCCAAGCACTCTGAGAGCACACTTAGAGATGTTGTGTAATACAGCAGGAATCTTGACTGGATCTTGGCAACTCACTGGGTATATGATATACCTATCAGATACTAAGAGCAGCTCAAGAGCAACGGAAGAAACATGCTGAAGGAAGACTCCTCATGGTGAAGAATAAGCCAACGGAAACAAAAAGGAGATTAACAGAAAAGCCGAAAACAGGAATAGGTAGAATGGGTATACCCCTTTTGTCTTATTTCAACTTCCTTCCAGGAGAATTTTCTTGGATTTTAGAAGTGTTCAGTATATCTATTAGCCCTATTTGATAGATGCAAAGACAACTGGAGTTGCAAATCCTTCTTATACTCAAATTTCAACTCTGTGCCACACAGACAAATGTAGAAAAGAAAGTAAAAATAAACAACTACTGGGTTATCTATTGTCAGTCGAAGCCTCAAATCCACTGTATTTCTACAGTGGCTTGATTTGGGTTTGGTTTTGTTTATTTGTTTGTTTTGAATTTAAGAGCAATACAAAGCTTTTCTTCTAGTATCAAATACATGGAAAGCTTTGGAGCTCTGCATCCAAGCAAGTCTTTAGCAGTGCAAGCATACATTCATCTTTTATTATTACTATTATTACTACCACTGTGACTATTACAGCTTTTTTTCCGACACTGTTACCTGTGTGAGTTCTAGCCTTATCTGCCAGAGAATAATTTATCAGTCCCCTACCTGTGGGAAAAGGAGAGGTTTCCTTTTCGTCTTCCTTGAATGTTATCTGCTCCAAGACAAAGTATAACACCTGCTGTTTTCTATCAATTACTTATGAATAGAAAAAAGTAACACTATCTTTTATATTGTATCTCTCTGTGAATAAGTCACTCGTTATATTTTTCTATGGAATATAAATTTAGTATGTACACAATAGAATCTAAACAAAATAAGGACCAAGCTAAATCTGATTTTGTAAGCAAAAAGAGTAGCAAATATAAAAATAAGTCACTCTACAGAGTCTCCTGGCCCTAGAGATATGCAGACAGCCTTCTGAGAGGTGCTGGAAGCTCTGCCGGGGGCAACAGGCAGAGACAGCAACTGCTGGTGTGATTTTCCCTGTACTGAGGGACTCAGCCCTACGGCACCTGCGCAAGAGCCAAGCTTTGAGCTAATACACCCTCTGGACTGTTCACTGCATGGGATGCTCGCCTCCCTGCATGGGGGATTACACAGTGCCCAGCACCCTCTTCCAGAAAGGAGGAAAACCAACAGACATTTAATAAGCACACTGCAGAGTCATTCACGGGCTGCAAAAGAAGTCTGACACATTCTGCACCCCATTTTGTCAAAGGAAATGTGCTAGGCCCAGCTGTGGATGCAAACCTATATCTCTGCACACATCCCGCTTTCTTCGGCATGCACAAACACACTCTGGTGTCCTACTGACATTTGTTGGCACTAAGAGTCTTTGTGACTGACAAATCAGTGCCAGTGAGGTCCTTCCACTCATGCATTTATTACAGAAAAATTGCACTTTTGCAGAGAGCTCAGGGCATCCCATAATTTTCCTGTTATAAATTGTAGCCTTGATAGCAGAGACCAGCACAACCACACAGCATATCTATACCAATACTCTATCAGGCCTAAGGTCCTTCTGCTCAACCCCTCTTTCCTCTTCAGCTTTTACTTATCTGGATCACAACCTTTCACTTGGTCTTATAGCTTCCTACTTCAACCCTGGTCATCAATTGTTGTGCATGTTCCAGGATCCACTGATGATGTCACACATGGACTCTAAGAAAGTAATTTGCATGGAAAAGCAAAAATAGAACCAGAGGAGAAGGACAGATAAAAGAGGACAGAAGAGGGGAAAATGCAGAGAGGAGAAGGAAAAACTGCCCAGAGGTCAGCCACTAAGGGCAGCCATGGGGTCCCAGGTGAGTGCCATCCTCTGGACACTATCACTAGTGGTGACACTGATGAAGAGGAGAAGAGGGCTTTTCTCCTCATCCTAAATGTTTTACTGAGATCAAATTCCCTATGTATTGTTCCTGCTTATGATGCTTTTTGCACTGACCAGAGTATGCTATTCAGATACAAACGCTGTACATTAACTGGTTGTTAGGCTTTTGTCCACATATATTATTAGATAATATAGTTTGTTCAGCATTTGGATGACTATTACCTACTTTGTTGTGCAGAGTGCTTGGTTTCTCTGACTTAAACTAAAATCTACAAACCAAGAGAGAAAGAAAGAGAGGAAAGAGGGTGATTCTCCAACCAGTGGTGGCTACTTCCACAAAGCCTGCTGTAACAACACTATCAGGATCTGAAGGTACAAGGCCACAAGAATAATACAAGAATAACAGCATGAAAACAGTAATGGAAAAATGCTGGCACAGAGGCTCCAGCTAAGAGCTCAATGGCTTCAAGGGAGCTTACAGAGCTGCAAGGAGCAGGCTCTTGCTAAGGCTAAGGTACATCGGTACCTACAGCACTGTGCAACACCCCAGCAGCACAGCACAGCTATTAATATTTTGGTGATTATAACTATCTCATTGTCTTTCCTAACATAACTTTCAACTCCTACAGAGTTGAACACAAGAACTAGGCATGGGTCTGCAGAATAAAACAGAACTGAACTTTCTGAATTCTGAAGACTGCAAACAGAATTTGTACCATCCTATGCCTGAATTAAACTAGTAGGCTATGTTTCTGGTTATTACATGTAGGGCAGGTTTATACCAGAAAACAGAATCCAAAACAGTAGGGAAATATCAGCAAGGGGACAAAGGATTGAATGCACATGATGACTAAATTATCCTTTCATTCTCTGAACTGTTCCCTCTGGATTGCATTAATGACATGCATTAGTCGTGTGCACCAGCACAGAAAAAACTGAGCCATGTAAATGATCTCTTTATCAAGACGAGATAGTTGTATTATATAGACAGCAGCAGCTAGACAAATAAACTAAAATGTCAAATAAACAATTTGTGAACTTCATTTTACTTCCAAGGATAAACTCTAATATCTCCATTTGGATTCTGTCCTCAGCTTCTGTTACAGGCAAGGTAAAATTAAAAGTGCTTGTGGTATGTGTAGCCTTGCTGGACCACTGCTCATGTTTCTCTGAATAGAGAGGGGATTTCAATTATTAGCATTACAGGGTTAACAGGAGAAGAAAGAGGATAGGAAAATATTCAGAAAGCTCTAGAAAACCCACTGAATGTTCAAGACAACAATCCAAGCAGTTACTTTCTAGCAGAATCTATGATTAAGTGGCTAAGTACATCTATCAACATTGTAACCTGTTAAATACACTGGGAACCCACCACAGAACCTGGAAGTGAAGATACAGAGCAAGACAAGACAAAGAAGACAAGCCTGAGGACTCTACTTCAGTTATTGAAAAAGTTACAAGTGATTTACTACCACTGGCATGGGAAGGAAGACAGGCCTGCTGCCCTGCATCAGGGAGGTGGGCCAGCCTGTAGGGAATGAAAAGAAGAAAAAAAAATAGGGCAGAAGAGTAATTTCAGAAAATTGGTAACAAAAAGCAATTTTTTATCTCCCACAAAACCCCGTATATACAAAAGCATTAGATCACACACTATGGAAATGCACTAATTTGTCCTTTTCATTTTTACCAGAGGTCAATAACTATTTCAGGTACTTTTAAAAACTTTTTCTTTAAAAAAAAAAAAAAAAAGAAAATACAATATGCTGTTAACTCAGAAGGTGACTTGTGTGGCAACCCTGGGAAAAACAAACAAACAAACAAATAAACAAACAAAAAACCCAAACAAAAGTCATTCATTAGAACAAAAATATAGAGAAGGTGACAACAGATTTATATTCAATGAGACTGTAGCTGTAGTTATGGACAGGACAACCACCCTGCGCTCTAAATTTCACCATTACAAAAGTTTGGTATAAACTAGAAGGTATCACCCAATTAGAAACTTTTACAAAGGAAGTCTTGAAAAAGAAAAAACATAAAACCATTTGCAGCAAGCCTCTAGGTCTTACTTAGATGTGCACTCAACTTTGAAGAATCAATCTACACATAGTTCTTGGCCAAACTGTGCTAGTGCTTAAAACGAACAGACTTTTGCTAAAACTTTGTGTTTTAAATTGTCCTGGGTTATCTTCAGCTTTTCAGACAACCTCTCACTGCACAGCACCACAGGAGTGAATTAGTTTAAAGCACATGACATCCTTCAAGAAGTACAAAGTTACTACTAGAGCCTTGTTTCTGACCCAGAAACTGAGCCTGCCTTTATGTTACACAACAGATGGAAGCAGGAAATCAACATTAAAGCATGCATCTTACAATTGGCATTTAGTACCGTTCCCAGTTTTTAAATGTTTTTCCTCTAAAAAAATAGAATCAAAGCATTGTAAGAATTGTATTTTTGTATTCTCTTATGGATTTTCAGGTTAAATATCTCAATATACCTGTAAAAGGGTTTTTTCTTCTAAACATCAAGCCTACAAATTCACCCTGGGGAACTGGAAGTCAAGCTGGGCTGTTTCCATCTTAAACGTTAGTACCAGAAATAAATGCTTCACAAGACAAATCTAACTCTCAGTTGTGCTTCTGCAAATTCCCTACTTTTAAATCAAGCCTTTAGTTTTGAACATCACATCAGGTTAATTGCCTTAAACAGTTCTCAGAGCTAATATTTAAAGTTGTTGGAGCTCAGATTGGAGGGCTAAAAGGTTTAACTGAGCACTGCTGATGCAGGGATTTTGGGCCCTGATGAGTATTATCCTACCAAGGGTCTCTGCTATTGGTCAGCTCTATTCTGCACACTCTTGCTTGAGTCTTGAGCAGGAACTGCCACCATGTCCGCTTAATAGTCTCCAAACTCCTTTGGCCTTCAGACTGCTGACTCAGACATCTCTTCCTCCTCTTCTTCACATTTTCCCCTGCAGAATAACATGGATGATATCTTTAATAAATAAGATTTCCCCTGAAGACAGGTTGCAATTGAGTAAGTAGGGAACTGAATTACCTTTCCATCCCAGAGATAAGTATCAGTGTTTCTGTCCCTCATATACCAATACACACTTGTGGCAAGACAGCATAGCAAATCCCTCCAGCCATGCCTGCCCTGTTAAGTGTTCACTGAACCAAAGAGCAAGCTAAAGCACAGCATATTCCCCAAGCCATGCTCTGCATGCTTATATGTAGGTCACTTGTGCCACAGTAATCTATTTCCCTAAGGGCATGCTGACAATAACACCAGCCCTTCTGATCCACATATGGCCATATCACATGACTGCAAGTCATTGTGGCACTTATGGCAGAGGATGAAAGTTAAGCAAGAGCAGGCACTCCTACACTTAGCTCTCCTTCCTGATACTAAGCACACACTTTGCTCATGCTAAAAATTTGCAGAGGCTCAGTTATTATTCCCCTGCACTCCTCAGTGCTTGCAGAAGGCTGCTTCTGCCTTGGCTTTGGTTCAGAGAATTTGGACAAGTCTGGGAACAAGTGCAAGCTCAGGCCCTCACTGGCAACCCAGTCTAACTACTGCATACAGCTTTGTAAAAAATGGATTCATTTCACAGGTAAGCAAAGGAAAGTATTGACAGACCTGCCCGTCAGGGACATTTCATCAAAACTAATTTCATCTTTAAGTCTTGTCACTGAGTCTTTTGTAAGGCCATTGTTTTCAGAGCAGCTCTAAAACACTGCAGCAGAAATTCCAGAAAGCCCAGAATTCTCTACAATATAGAAGAAAAATGCTTGTGAAACATTTGTGTTTGTGAAATACCGACTAGTAAAGCAGACAATGTCTTGACTGAAGGAAGCCTCAGAGAAATCTATTAGATCTCCCTGCATATTTGAATGCACAAAGATCCACAGCAATACTGGTATGTTTCTGAAACAGCTGATGGCACCATGCTTATTTATTTGTTCAGGTCTACAGGTTCAAATTGCCTCAGCTAACTTACTTGGAACTAATGCCATCATAAATGTTTGCAAATGTCAGAGATTATCCTCTTGGTTGATTTTATATTACTTACTCTTCAGCGCTTTAAAATGATACAGTGCTGTCGTATTTAAAAGTAGACTTTTTCCAAGTACATGCAAATACACCAAATTCAAGATTTTCCTATTGTTTTGAGTTTCTTGAATGGCAGAAATAACCCACACTATCCTGCTTGTAGAAAGGAAGTTTCATTGTACTTCCACTGCATGTACTTAGAGAAAAAAATCTGCAACAAATAATAACTTTAGATTGCAGATCTTGGAATATTAAAGTTCTTACCTATCTATCAGGAACAGGCATAATTAAACACAAAAGCTGTAGTATGCACAGAAATTTACTGCAATTTAACCTCTCTTCCCCAGGGTTATCAAGAAAGGAAGACAAAGAGACCAGTAGCACTTCCTAGGAGTGAAGACTGAGTGTTTGCTATGAAAAGAAAACATTCCCCCCGCTGTTTCATCTCTAAACTCCCTTTCAGCAGAATACTTACAAATGGAAAGCTTATGAAAATGAATGCAGAAATTATAGAAAAAGAAGTCCAGGTCAGGTAATAATACAATCACTCTTGTCATAAGCAACACCTACCATCACATAATGGATTCAGACTCAGAGCATATTATGCTCTATTTTTACTTCTGAATTTTAGGTACATTTATGCTTTGCTTGAAATGTAAAGCAATATATAAGAAAAAATAGGGTCCAGTACTGTCAAAAGGCACAAACCCAAATCTTACTTTAAGCACTAAAAAATACACAGCTCTTCTGTACTTGGAATCAGCATGAGCCTTACTACTTAAAGAATAAGGCTGTATCCAAGATATAACAATAGGCATTCATGTAATCAAAGTTTGTGCATTTTTCTGCTTCTCCTTCCTTTTATGCTTTAAAAAAAAAACAAAAAAACAAACAAAAAACCTTACTTTTCACCCTAATAATTAAGGATGTATACCACTGTAAATCCTCAGCAACACACTGCAGGACAACCCAATTTTTAATCCTAAAATAATGTGAGCAATAATCTAAACAGCTGCACATGTATTTTTCTGTCAGACAACTTAAAGAAAATCAGGTTGTACAAAAGCAAAAAGTAGCACTGAAACAAAAGAGCAAAGAAATTACTTTGAAAGAGCACATATAGAAAAGCACTTCTATAATTTTCAATGTCCAAGAACTTTCATTAATATTTGGATTTATCAGCTAAGGACTAATCATAGAATCATAGAATAATTAGGATTGGAAAGGACCATAAGATCATCTAGTTCCAACCCCCCTGACATGGGCAGGGACACCTTACGCTAAATCATATCACCCAAGGCCTCGTCCAACCTGGTCTTGAACACTGCCAGGGATGGAGCATTCACAACCTCCCTGGGCAACCTATTCCAGCACCTCACTACCCTAATGGGAAAGAATTTCCTCCTTATATCCAACCTAAACTTCCCCTGTTTAAGTTTTAACCCATTACCCCTTGTCCTGTCACTACAGTCTCTAATGAAGAGTCCCTCTCCAGCATCCCTATAGGCCCCCTTCAGATACTGGAAGGCTGCTATGAGGTCTCCATGCAGCCTTCTCTTCTCCAGGCTGAACAGCTCCAACTTCCTCAGCCTGTCTTCATAGGGGAGGTGCTCCAGTCCCTGATCATCCTCGTGGCCCTCCTCTGGACTTGTTCCAACAGTTCCATGTCCTTTTCATGTTGAGGACACCAGAACTGCACACAATACTCCAGGTGAGGTCTCATGAGAGCAGAGTAAAGGGGCAGGATCACCTCCTTCGACCTGCTGGTCACACTCCTTTTGATACAGCCCAGGATACGGTTGGCTTTCTGGGCTGTGAGCGCACACTGCCGGCTCATGTTCATTTTCTCATCGACCAGCACCTCCAAGTCCTTCTCCACAGGGCTGCTCTGAATCTCTTCTCTGCCCAACCTGTAGCTGTGCCTGGGATTGCTCCGACCCAGGTGTAGGACCTTGCACTAATGTTTGTGATGACACTAGATATAATCTAGGAATAGCAACCTCACTGTTTGGAGTGGGGAAATGAGGTAACAGACAATCAAGGGCACAAAATCTGAAATTATGCATTTGCTGAGAGCATCGTGTGTTCCTGTATGTGAGCAAAATATCCTACCAAACCAATCTCACTGCAACACATACTTTGTCCAAAGTAGGCACAGCTTATGAAAATCTTAAGACAGATATGCTTAATTACATTGAGTAAGCCACTACATTGTCCAGAGTAATTCCATATTTATAAAATTTTCCCATATGGAAATTCTGTTTACAATGGCAACACTCCTAATCTAGACAGCCAGGTATTAAAAACAGTCCTTTGTGAATACAGTTTATTCCATTATAAAATACTGCTTCTATTATGATAGCAAAACAACCCTTTTTCCAGTATAATACACATCTTCCTTGGAAGGGGTCCACCAGAAAATCTTTTTAGGTGATGACAGAAAACAATACTTCCGACATCCAAAAATGATAAATATGCAAGACACAAAATAAATTCTTTATTGTCGCCTCATGAATGAATGAGAACATGAGGTTTTTTACATGATGAGTTCATAATATCTCCCTTATGGTTTATTTGAACTTTTCCAGACAAGAATTATTTGCCTGGCCACATTTTATTACTTATAGGAAAGATTAGAGGGAATCTTCCTTCCTTCCTGAGACATAATGCAGGTCTCTGACAGTGTCTCCTGAATACCCTTCTTTTGCAGGAGCCTTTCTTCAAAAATGGCAAAGGTGACCCCATGTAGATGAGGGATGAGACGCAACAAAAAACCTTAAGCATCATTAGCTATGGAGATCACACTGTTTTAGGCAAACTACCAAAGACGAGCGAGCAGTCTGCTAGAATGTTCAATGTACTCTCACCAAATATAAGAGCGAGTCAGGGATATGCCTTTGAGAAATGCACACTGCAGGATCAGCACAAATGCATACCCAGCATACCAATTTAAAATGCCTTCCTAAATTCATGGAAAAGCAATTTCCTCATTTGTTCCTCTGAAAAAGAATTGTTCTATGCAGACAATAATGGATATTAAGAGCTTTCCTAGGGCTGCTAGATTCAACATATTATGCAAATGACAGAATTCATAAATTTTCTCCATCTAAAATGTAATTGTAGTTCTTCTCCGTGATATAGTAATAGACAACCCTTCTTGCAAGGTGCAAGGGGAAGATCCTAATCAGGTTAACCTGAATTTTGACATTGATTTGCATAGGAAAAATATTGGGACCCTGCCTACTTATGCATGAAACAGCAGTTATCTGCCTCCAAGACATTTCCTACATTGGCACTGATCTGTCACCTTGCATGACTCTCTCAGCTTCCAAATTCAACTTCTGAGTGGTCTGATTTTCACATCACTGTTCCAAAGTCATCAGCTATTACCCATAACAAATATAACATGACAACACTGTTCAATGTCTCACTCTTCAAATGCCCTTAGTAATTGCCATCATTCAATATTTAGAATTATGCATGCTGGGAAAATGTAGTTCAAAAGTATAGAGTCTGTTAGGCACCGGGGTTCCTCTTAAAACTTTATTCTTGAGTTCTCAGAGGTAATATGAGCTCTGTGGATGTAAGTGCTTCAAAACAAATACATTTCAAAGCAACATTTTCTTTTACGGAGAACGTCCTTGAAAATATAATAGGAGAAATTTTGACCTAATTGCCTTCTGTTTGCCTGCTACCAGTAAAAGCAGATCATACTCAGTCCCCATTACTTAAGCCATTCAGGTATGTCAACATCCCATTAGAGTTACTCCCCAGCTCTTTTGCTAACTTTGCCAACACTGCTCTAGATTACAGATGAAAAATACTGACAAATAATGACATGCAATCACCATTTGTGTTCTTCAAGGTGTGTTATCCTGCCAACCTGTCTTTTCCTTTCCATCTTCAAATATTTCTTTTAAGACAGTTTTTCTTCTACAACAGAATTAGTTAAGCCCTATTTCCTATCAGGCTTAAGTGCAAGCAGCCTGATTTTGCTGCCCTTCCTCACATAAATAACACTTTTTCACATAAAAAGAGCCACTGAACCTAGTAACAGTTGTACAGTAAGGTATTACATGAAACTGAGCCAAGGTGAGAGAATTGAGCCCTTTCTGTTCAAATAGGGCTTAACACTTAGGTACACACAACTACTGCCTGTTTACACTGCTCCAGCAGCATAAAGGGACCTTGAAATGGGTGCAAATATGACTGTCAGATCAAAACACAGCCCATCGAACACATATTTCTGTGCACCCATGCTGCGAAGCCCTTAGCACAATGTGAGTATGGAGACACAGGCCGTGTTCCTGTGCACAGAAGATAGACAATGAGTGACCAAATGGGTATACATGACCTGATGTCATCAGGAGTAAAAACAATACAACAGTCAGTGCTCCACTCCTTTATCAGAGGTTCAAATGGGCAGCCACAGATCCTTGCATAGAAAAGGGCAGAAAGTAAAATGCCCTATAACAGCAGCAACTGCAAGCCTCAGACCACCAGTGGGAGTCTCCAAGCTCATATGAGCTTTCCAAATGCTTTTGATTACAAACTTTATTAAAAGTCATATTGGTCTATCACAAATGTTGAGACATGACTGACCAAAGAACCATGGATCAAAATTTAGGAAGAGAAAAGCATCACCAAAAAAAAGAAGCATCACCTGAGAAGGTAGCTCTGAAGGAAATTAATTCATTTTCTATCAATGACACACAATGTTTATTTAGATCGAGGCAAAAAGAGTTAAATATGAACCAAGTATAAGGTAGAAATGTGAAAGTGCCTTTTTGGCAAGCTTCTCTCCTAAAAAGACTGATTTCACATCACCTTACTGTTCAGCACCTTTAGGTGAAAGACAGCATTAACAAAAGCAGTGTTTTAGCCTGTACCCTGAAATCTTGAGGCTGTGGCTTGGACAGTCATCTGAATGATCAACTCACCATCCCTCCACTATCAAATATTTGACAGAGTGTTATTTTACCAGTGCTGAGAAGCTGATGTCTCAATTCAGTACAGAGAGGTTCCTAGGTAGAAATCTTTTCAGACTGCAGACAACATGAACAAAAGTATCTAAAGAAATCTTAATGGATTACTAAAAGGAAGCTAGACGTTTCCATGCATTTGACTGGAGCTAAGTTTTGACTGTCACCATCCTTGAACGTGTCCTCTGTTTGCATGGAGGAAAAAAGTAGAGGGTATTTAGTTGTATTAAATGCAAATTTATATATATCAGTGCCTTTACTCTGCATTAAACCATGGGGTTTTTATACTCTCCAATGGAAATTATTTAATGGTGTCGTGGTTTAAACCCAGCCAGACAGCTCGTTCACTCACTCCCCCCCTTTCCCTCCCTCTTTCTTTACTTCCCCCCTGCCCCCTTCCCTGCTCCTGGAGGGACGGGGAGGAGAATCAAAAGAATGTAACTCCCACGGGTTGAGGTAAGAACTTTCTTTGTTGAACAGAAAAAAGTAACACTAAGTTAAGAGAATATGGAGAAAGAGATGAAAGAGAGCAACCTACATTGCTAACAGGTAACATGACCACATGTTTTCTGTTGCAGAAAGAAGCTTGCTCTGAAAGTGGGACTAGTTATTCAAGATTCAAATTCTTGCCTACATAAATTTAGAGTTCATAATGGAAGGTGTATGCTGGCTTTAGGGAAAAAGTAATTTTGAAGAAGAGTGGACATACTGCAGATGAGATAGAAATTTAAAAAGTGTTGAGGTAGAATAGCTATGAACAGGATCTAAATGTCTTGAAAAACAGCCAAATTTTCCAGTGTGATTAGGTCCAATTAGTGCTAAGCTTTCATTAGAAACCCGTTTTTAAAATAAATGATAGGTAATTTATTACACACTGTCCCTTTATTATGGTGCCTTTATAGAACAGCTGGGTGCTTTAAAATTATTGCCTTTTATTAAAAAAATCCTATTGAAAATATATGAGCTAGCTTGTTGCACCTTTCAGCACTAACTCATCTACAGGAAGACAGCAATTTTGTCACCAGGAGAACTGCTTGAATTATTGCTCTGCTCTCAGTGCGGCTGACCCTGCATCTAAGTAAATCTCACTGGATTCATCAGCAAATCACCCAGCATGCTTTATTCAGTACATATCACTAAATTATCTTCTAGGGACCCACACTGAGATTTCATTAGTGTTATTTTCGACTTCTTATAGTTACATTTGAGCTTCCTTGAATCTTTCTTTCTTTTATGGGGATTCTCAAATTCAGACAAGACTTAAAGGAAAGCTCAAGTGCATTTGTGGAAAACCTGAAGGGAGATGACAGATTTTTTTAGACCACCCAGAAAGCTAGGATGCTTCATCCTTTTCTTTAATGATACCAACTATAATTGTACATAACAAGAGGGAGCTAGCACAGAAAAAGCTAGTCTTCTAATGTAGCACAGCTTTTTGAGAACATTATTCTTCCACTGCTGGAAAGCAGAGGGAAATGGTAGCCACACTGTCTTTTTCCTTAAGAGGTTGCTGAGATACCTGTAGAGATTCACACAATGAGACTGATGTCGTTAATTACAAAACAGTACCTAATTGAAAAACATAAAGAGGTGTTTCTGGAAGCCAAAGTGAACAGACAGTCTTTCAGTGCATTTATCTAAGCAATCGCAATTCACAGTTCTAGTCAACACAACCAGTAAAATACGTATAAGCGAAGAAAGTCACTTGCTGCTTGTTTAGATACATTTAATAAGTAACAGGGGGTGGGAGAGATGTCCTGAAGCAAGAGTGCTTATATGTTGTTTTTCACCAACATATTTTCTTTCATAAATCCTGGCAGTGGACAGGCTACATAATATTTTCTGCAATACAGAAAATACACACACCCGCTGGGGTTAGAGGCAAAGATGGACCTTCACCCAGAAATCAATCGTGTTATGGTTAGCTACCCCTTTTTTCATTAGCAGAACTGGCTGTAGAGCAAACATCTGGTCCAGGCACATGTCTTTAATAAGACATGGCAATAATTTGTTTTCCAGTTTTACATAACATCCAAATATACCACAAAGAGCACAGCTCAGAGTAACCATTCAGCTCTGTATTTTCCTTCTGGGAAAAAAAAAAAAAAAATGTAAAGCCACAACCAGAAATAAAGCACAAGGGAGGGCTTGAAAGATACAGCTGAAAAATTTATGTACAGCTTATAATTGTTTGCTGACAGAAATGAGATAGATAGCTAAGTTGACTTTGTACCATCTACTTCAAGAGATTTTGGTGGTAGTCTGGGCACATGCAGAACGTACTTACTACTGTTCACCTATAATTCAACACTGAATTCTTAAGTGACATTATTTTGAAGAGAGAAAGTACTGGTATTCCTAATTTGTTGACTTAGAAACTGAAATAGAGAGCTAAGTAACTAATTTGAGGCCCCAGAAAAGAAGTTACCTGCAAGTTTATACTGCATGAATTTGTGGAAAGTCTGTGCTCTGAGTAACAGGTAACACTGCCTTTTGACTTCAGAGTTAATCTCTATCACTAACCTTTTAGGCATGAATAATTAACACCAACTAAAATGTTATATTTTCCCCTTTGTTTTTTTCACAGCACAAGTAACCCAGAATACATAACACTTTGTTTTATGTTTATCTCTGCTCTTAATCTTACTTAGTGTTTTTACATTAATTTCCTCTCTGGCCATATGAATAAAACCCAGACCCAGCCATTTCTGCACAAGGGCATCACCTGGAGCTGAGTATTTTTGTACATGGATAATCTGTACAAAGTGATCCAAAAAAAACTCTGAAAAGGTTATCTCAGAGAAAATTAGGTCCTCTGAAGATGCTTTTGTCTTCGTACGGCCTATGAGGGATCCTTGACAACCATCTCAAACATAACTTTAGACGGCTAAACATCAAAAAGCCTTGTCTCCAAGTGGGTATGGAAGGACACTCCACTGAAGTGAGACTAGACTAGAGCACACAAGAATCTAGTCAGAAAAAAAGGGTACGTTTCCCTGCCACTCCACATCACTCACTTAACCCTTTCTTAAAAGGATCATCTATCATGTTAACAACAGTTTTTCTCTCAGCAATGAATCCTCAGCCACTGCTTGGCCTCTAGTATCAGTTGGGTGTTATCAACCTTGGAAGTCTTTGTGACGTAGATATCTAACAGGAATGAGAATGAAATAATCAATTCATTTCACATAGACCACTGAATAAACTTCCAGCAATAATGACTTCAGCCCACTATTGGCTGGAAAAGGACTAATGACTTAGGCAAGAAAGATTATAACACTGGAAATCCTTTTGCCCTCTACTTGCCCCCAGTACAATCTTTCTAAAACTTTAATCAGGGAAGGAGGTTAAGGAAAGATGGCTTGTAATACACTATAAGATACAGTGCTTCAAAAACTTCAGCTTTTAACCACATTTCATTTTTAATAGTCATATTCTGAATTATTTATTTTTCAGACAGCAACTTAAGTCATTTGAACAACTTTGTGAGCAATTTCCTTTACCCCATTTCTTCAGACATTTGCAGTAATTTCATAGGTACCAGCTCTTTACATTATTTTCTAGCTCATCACTTCTACTATCATTTTAACTCAGAGCTCATTTTGTTGATGTATAATAATTTGTTGTGAGAACATAGGATATCAAAGAGGAATATCTTCATCATCTAATGTGCAGCATGATCTATATGTCAGAAAGAAATGGTAAGTTTATTATTTATGCTTCTTCTCAACCATCTCTCTCGTACAAGTCAGATTGCTGCCATTCAAATTAACACACACAATTCATTTCACACCAAAGAAACTCCATTTAATACCAGGCAAGGAGAATGTATACACTGAGCTTTGCCATGTAAAATCCTGTATTCTACACTGTACAGAGCAAAAGAAGTCCAGCTCCCTTTGCAATATAGAATCATAGAATAGTTAGGGTTGGAAAGAACCTTAAAATCATCCAGTTCCAACCCCCCCTATGATTGTTCACTGCTCTTTAATCTGTAACATCATCCAGAACATAAATTTTGGGTCCTACACATAACATTTCTCCCGTTTCTCTTTTTCTTGCTCTGGTTTATATTTGCTCTTTCCCAAGTCTCTTTTACCCTTTGGTGTGATTCTTTCACATTTGATATGGCCAACCAAGACAGCACCTCTTTTCATTTCATTGTCAACCCACAACCTGAAAGATGGCTGTTGTAGGTTTGCTGAATCTTGGGCTGGATGGCAAGTTGGCATAGTGTGCCTGTCATTCCAACTTGTGAAGCTCCAAGCTGAAAATCAGCATCAACAATAAAAAGTACAATGTCATAATTTGTTGTTGTCTCCCCTTTTGCCTGTTTACCTTATTTTATTCCCAGCAAAGCCACATATACCTAGGAAAAACAATAGCTTGAATCCACCTCAAATGCATTTTTTTTTTCAGAAAAAAAAGATATTTTATAAAGTCTTTAATACTAGCTATCGTACAGTTTAACAGGAGGGAAAGCTTCCTTCCAAAATCTTTTTATATACATATGAAAACAAGGGATGCTGTTGAAATGAAAACTTCTTACCTCTTATTGTATTACATATTTTTATAGTTATAGGTTTTATTTTAAAATGTATATTTAAAAACCTCACTTAATAAATTACATTTAAAATTCTCTACTTTTATTCTTTTTTTCTATATCTTTATCAAAATAGTAAAATAATTTTCAGGGGCAATTGAGAATTCAGTAAGCCAAAGTCTTCATGCTGAAACTTCATGTCCTTAGTATCAAAGAGTGAGAGTGTCAGACTAACACATGAGACCATTCAGGAACACTTATCCCATTGAAAACAATACAATCAAAATCAAATTTGTTTTTAAATTATGCAGGTATTATGCATTTGTGGGGATGTAAGCGTTCATGCCTGTAGTGATGAAAGTAGTATTGATTTCTTACTAAAACCTGACCATTTTAATATTGACTTTGTTCCATCACATACTATATATCTCCTTAGAAATGTCTGTGACAGTTCTGATAGCAAATCTCCATTTAATATTGCTAACCTTTCTTATAACCACTCTTATGCTTTTTGTCATCTCACCCTACACTTGCAATGTCTGCCATTTCCATTACATCCAGCCATAGCAATGTTTTCATTCAAAAGCCATCCTAAACATTGCCTTTGCCTTAGCACATAAATGACATTATTCACTCATACAACTGTCTAATTTTCACCTTCATTTAAAATTATTGATTTTGGTGAATGCTGTAATATGCTAGTGATTAGTTGTGTCCAAGTTTCTAGATGAAAAGACATTTTGGCTACCTGTTACTACCTCTAAGCTGTGGTATTGGGAGCTCTTTCCCCATCTTGGGTGAGGGTGTGAGCCATGGCTGTGTCCTGCTGGCATGCTGGGACCATCCCGCCCTCTGTCTCCTTCCCATACTCTTACATTCACTGGGAATTAAGAAATGCAGGCAGTTCAGAAGGGAGGGATGGGCATTCCAGCTGCTGGGACCAGAGGACAGTGAGACAAGTAGTGCAGAGTACACCATGCAGTCAACTTGCCTCTCAGTTCTTGCGATCTGGGGACTTCCTACCATGCTCATTCTGAAACTTGCTGCTGCTGAATTGTCTGAGACATTCCACCAGAGCTCATCTCACTTCAAGGAGTCTATGTAATCATCCATCACGATAAATACAGTTTGATAATAATACTAATAATAATAACATCTCTATGTCAAGACCTCAAATGATTGATCTTAATGTAGTAAACCCTGTTCAACTTCTGCCCAAAATATTTGTTATCATTGCTTGTTTCATCCTGTTCAATATAAAGCTACAAATCCATCTGAAAATTATGTTTTCCCTAAGCATCTGCAAATGTTTAGCACACTTCTGGGCTCTGCAAGATAGCAATAATAATAATAACTAAACAGTAGCCTCCAGCCCTAGAATAGCCTGCAAATGTTTATGCTAAATTAAAATGTCAGTGTGCAACTCTTGAACTGCAATTCACAAGGTAGAGTTGAAACAGAAAAAGACTAAGGGCTAAATAAACAGAAGGCAAAACACAGAGTCCTTCTGAAGGACAGAGATATTTTTCTTCTTCAAAGCCAAAACTCCACATTATCTGCTGGCTTCTACCTTAAACAAAATACATTATTGTGTATTATTCATCTAAAAATAACTAACTACATGTTGCTACTTCGCAAGAAAAGGGTAAAGGTATGATCCTATCCAACTTTACATGCAAGGATGTCAAGTATAGCAGTATTTCACAGTCTGCTTCTAACGGAGAAGGAAACAGTGCTAGAATTTCAGCTAACCGAACACAAGCTGAGCACAATGCAGAAGCTCACTTAAGTGTGGCAGTACTGAACATTGCCACCCTGGCACTTACTAAAGCACAGGGTGTGCTCATTTCCATATCAATGCAACACATGTTTCCCGGAGACAAAGCTGTTTCACACCACTGCTGCTATTTGAACTTTGGAAATAAATGGAAAGGTTTCTGTATTGTTACAAAACAAAGAAACTCACATCCTTTGTGCACAGGATACAGTTGAGAATATTGCCCTTCTTCATAGGGCTGTATTAGCTACTGGGTGCAGAAAGAGCTTATTGTAACAGGGCTGCGCTGTGCAGGAAAGACAAGCATCACTTTAAATTCAGAACACAGGGCTGTGCATCACAGTAATAGTGATGGTTTCCAGATCAACTATATTCACTGCAACCTTGCTAGCTTGATTAATGAGCCTAAGGTAAAACCTGGGAATCAACAGTGAAGTGAAATTGAAGTGACCTGTCCAAGGTCCCACATAATCTTGTGAAATAGTCAAGAGAATTAGTCCCTCATGTGCGTCTGCATGTTTTAACAAGACCAAGTTTCATCTTTACTCCACAGAGGAAGAAACATTTTGAGACCTCTCACAAATCAATACTAAAACACATTATGCTATACAAAACAGTAAGCTGTAGAGCATTAAGAGGGAAAACCAAAACCTCCTACAAAGGCTGTATCAAAAGACCAGAAGCTCTGCCATGTGCAATTACAACCCAGGGCACCATCATGTCGAAACAGTTATTAGCGGGAAAGAACCACCTCTTCCCCACAAGGAAAGTGAGTGAATGTTTCAATGATGTAAAACAAATAACATTTAAAACCACTTCTAACTCAGAGCAAACTAACCATTTTTAAACTTGAAGCTTAAAATGCATGTAATGAAGTCATTATCGCACAAGAATATGACTCCTCAATCAAAATGCCTGAAATCTCTGCCATAATAACTGTATTTAGATTGAAAAGAAACCACGTAGTCTACTATTCAATTAACAATAATTTTTTATTCTCTGCTCTCTGGGTTTTTCTTACAATATTGTATTCTTTTCACATTGATCACAGGGAAGAAAAAGGAGGAGAAAAAAACAACCACACTTATTCAGAAAAAGTATCAGAAAGTACATTCAAAGATTACCTGTCAACTTGCCACAAGTTCAATTTTATTTCATCACATGACAGCAAATGAGGAGAACAATTTTTTCTCCCATACTCTTTCAAGAGCAGATGCTTTCAGATGCTTTTAAGAAAACAGAAATAGAAACAGAGTCTGGTATCTTTTTGTTCTTCAGCAACAGCAGGACAGCAGGCCTCTAAGCTTACAGAATAACAGAAGGGTTGAGGTTGCAAGGGACCTCTCAAGATCACCTAGCCATCCTCCTGCTTAAACCAGGGTCAGCTACAGCAGCTTACACAGGGTTGTGTCCAGTCAGGTTTTAAATATCATTAAGCAACTACCTTTCTGGGCAGCCTATTCCAGTGTTTGATCACTGTCACAGTAAAACGTACTTTCTTATATTCAGATGGAATTTTCTGTATTTCCATTTGTGTCCCTTGCCCATGACTGGGAACCACCGAGAAAAGCCTGGCTCCTTCCAGGCTTTCTATGCAACTTCCTATCTTGTATCTCTGCACAAGGATGAGACACCCCTGAACCTTCTCTTCTCCAGGCTGAACAATCCCAGCTCTCCCAGCTTCTCCTCATTGTCAAATGCTTCAAGCCCACAGTCATCATTATACTCCCTTGCTATACTTGCTCCATTATGTCCATATGTATCTCTCTTGTACTGGAGTGCCCAGAACTGGACACAGTGCTCCAGATGTCATTTACCAGTGTTAAGCAGAGGGCAAGGATCACTTCCCTCAGCCTGCCGGCAGTATTTGCTGTAATGCAGCCCAGGACACTGTTAGCCTTCTTTGCCGCAAGGGAACGATGCTGGTTCATGTTCAGGTTGGTGTCCACCAGGACCCCCAGGGCCTCTTCTGCAAAGCTGCTCTGCAGCTGGCCAGTTCCCAGCCTCTACTGGTTATCCCATGGGGGCAGGATTTTGCATTTCCCTTTGTTGAACTTTATGAGACTCCTAACAGTCTATTTCTCTAGCCTATTGAGGCCTCTCTGAATGGCAATTAACTGGTATATCAGCCACTCCTCACAGCTTTTAACTGTCCACAAACCTGACAGTGTACTCTGTATCAGAAGATACCAGGCTGAACAGTAATTAGTCAGGAGACAAAGGGACAATCAGTCTTTCACACCTGAGTGTTCTGGACAAAGGCTAAGTTTGAAGTCCAAAACCTGAGCTAGAACAAAGTCCCAGGATCCATAAAAATCTAGACCTAACAAAGAACTGGACTTTGAGGGAGTCTGGTCCTCAGCATGATACTACAAACAAGAAGTGCAGGCTTCCAGAAGCCTACACTGCATAAGTGAGATGCCTCATGATGGTTTCAAAGTAAACTTGAACACTGCCAGTCACAGAGCACCATATCAGTGAAAATCAGACCAAACCTGCAAAAAAGCCAGACAGCGATGGAGTTTAAAACTCACCTCTTACCCTTCCCTCAGTACTTTTTGACTTTTGGGTAGTCAAAAAAGTACTCCTCCTACAAGGACAGGAGCTCCCAAAAGGTATGTATAAAAGGTCAATTTTTTTCAGCCCTTTAAAAGCCAAGATCCTTCTGAACATGTGCTGAAGTAGCACTGCACAGACATAGGAAGTATTTAAATATGACATGTTCACATGCTAATACCATATATGAAGTTGAGACATGTCAGAATGACATGGCAACTCCTTAAAGTATTACAGGATTACAGCTCAGGATCTAGATGCCCTCATTTATGAAATTCCAAGTTCAAATGTTTATGTCTACTTTCAAAATATTCAGCTGTACTTCTTTAAAGTTGTGTAGGTTTTGCACCTGGGAGGAATTACAGAAAGAATTGCCTTTAGGAGAAACTCCATCATTTCTAATGCTCAAGGCTGTGCAGCTGAGAAAGAAAATTTGTGGTTCTGTCATAAAACAAATATCCTCTAAATCAGATTTCCCTGTACCCTGAGAGAGAAAGGCCCAAATCCCATTGAAATATAACAGGATTGAATACCTAAAGTCTTCAAAAATACATTGAAATTTGAGTGCCCACATCCAATTGAAAAGTAATGAGATTTGCGTACCTAAACCACTTAATGCGATTGAAAAAAATCTACCCTTGCTGTTTCACATGATCATGAGGGCAGGTGTTACTTCAAAAACATATGGCATTATGCCTCAGCTAGCACAGCAGAAACTGCATTTAATTCAAAAACAGATTATTGCAGAATTCTCACCTACAGGATTATTTATATATTTTTTACAACAGAAGGTTGAATTGAACCACTAGTTACATGATTAGCAGTTTCTGTATTCATCTTCCCAGCAGAGGAAGTGATGGGAAGTTCACAGAGGCTGCATAAAGTCCTTTGATATTAATTGGTTTTTCTGATTCTGCAAGTCCTACTCCCTAAACAACGTTAAATTAAGCAAGCTAACCAGTTAGCACTAGCAAAAATCATGTCTTTGGCACGAAAGATGATGATGGCCTGACAGATTTTGATCAGGCCTAGAATATACATACCAATCCTCTGGAGAGCCAAATTGGATGGAGGCAGGACATGGATGGCAGCTGGTAAGAGTATGTGCAGAAAAAAAAGCAGGTAATAGTTTCCACTCCCTAAACACATTCAGTAACTAGTTTTGTAGTCCTTTCGACTCAATAAAGGTGAAATGCACGGTATTGCCACAGGGTGGCTCATCTATCCTGCAGTGGAAGCCACAGATCTTCTACTTAACACAGGTAGCTGAAGAAAGACAGTCTCAAAGAACTTTATGGATTGCTACAGCCAGAGTACACAGGGAAGAACTACTGTAAAGAGAAAACAAGGAAGGGCACAGACACAATTTTAATTCACCTTAATCCTGCACAGTTTCTCTCACACCAGTAAAGCAACAGTCATTCCTGACAACCTTGTGGGTGGATAGTGCCTTGTGACGTGAAGGCACCGAGCCCACATTCCTCAGCAACCAAAAATCCCATTAACTTCCTTGGAATTTCCAAATGATCAAAGTAATGCAGCCTCATGCCTTGTTCCCATACCTGCTCACTGTGCCAAAAAACATCCTGGTCTCTTCAAAGGGTTTGGGATAGGCCTCTTGCTTGATTAACAGTGTCACAGAGAGAACTGACCTCACTATTGCTGGGAGGGGGGGGGAGGGTCAAACATTTTAACCTCTACATCATGTTACAAGCTGTTAGGATAGCTGACTAGCAAACTAAAAAACATGTGTTTATAACTATCAAATATTTCTAGAGGTGAAAAATATCTGGTTTTTAAAAGTAGTTTGGTGAAAGTAGCAAAGTTCAAAACAAGTATTTATAGTAAAAACACCCACAGAATACACTACTGCTCAGCCATGGTCAACTATAGAACAACAAAAAAGGAATTTTCTAAGACTCTATGAATAGAATTACCAATGCAGAAGAATTACCCTCCAAGGGTAACAGCAGCCCCCAGAGCAGAACATATTGGCCTATACTACTGTTTGCAATCACAGATCAGATCACCTTACCAGCACAGTTTTGCTATACTATCTCTGTGCCTGTGCCCTGCAGAAAGCATCAAGTTTATCATAAACAGGCAGATCAGTTGCACAGCATTTGAACAAGAGTTGCAATATTTTCCTGGAAGCATCTAATGATGTCCAGACCCATGAACAGGAGACAGATACCAAGCAGTGGGCACAGCTGCTGTTCCCTAAAATTCCAAATTACTTTCCAGATAAAAGATCAAAAATGGGGGGGGGGGGGGGGGGGGGGGGGGGAGCTGGGAAAGGGACACAGTCCCAGAGAAGCAGATGTGTGGTAACCTCTGGATGAAAACTCAACAGAAGAACTTTATAAGAAATGGTAGGTATTACACTTTCATGTGATGTAGAAAGAATATAAAAAAGTACTTTTTAAGACAAATTGTGCTGTGTTTCTCCAGAACATCATATTCCTGTTCACATACCTAGGTCACTACGAGACAGCAAGACACTGTTTAATTCCCACCACCATTTAAGAACAGTGATATCCTGCCCCCTCACTAATCACTCTTATCATGACATTTCACATGGAGCTCCACTACTACACCTGTTACGCTGCCATATGATGGCGCTAAGCCACGTTAGCACCCTGAGTTACCCCTCTGGAGCCAGCAGACCCCACCCTTCCCACCTCCGTCCTGCCTTTCACTGCGGGAGCCCGCCCGGGCGAGGGGCGGCTCACCCTGCCGTGGGTTCCGGAAGCCCTCCCCGCTCTCCCTGCGCGGAGACGGCCAGTGCCCCACTCCCCTCAGCCGCGCCCCGGGACTACAAATCCCAGAAGGCACCGCGACGCCGAGAAACTACAGCACCCGAAATACACCGCTACCAACCCCTGCCACGACCGACGCCACGCTGCCTGCCGGGAAGTGCGGGCTTTACCGGTGTGCCCCGCCCACCCCTGCTCCTGACCCCGCCCCCTGCCGCCACGCGCCCCAGGTATTAGCCCGATTCCCCGCCCTCCTGCCCCCCTTCCCCCCCCCGGCGCCGTGCACCTCCCTTTCGGCGCGCGGAGGGGCGGGACCGGGCCAGGCCGGCCGAACGGGAGGGGCTGCCCTGCGTTACGCGGCAGAAGGAGGCGAGCGCTGCGGCCAGCAGGTGAGCGGAGACCAAGCGGGAGTGGGCGAGTGGGGCAGGAGGCGCCACCACTGCTGTTGGAGGGAGGCGGGCGGTGCGATGCGAGAGGAGCTCGGACTGGGAGCGGAGTCCCTCCGCTGCCTGCCCCGCGCCGGGCACCGCCGGCCTCGCCGCTTCCTCGCCGCTCCGGCCGGTGGCGCAGCTCCCGCACCTGTGTGGAGGCGGCTGGCCGGCCCCTGCCAGTGGGGGGCGCCGCGGGTAGTAGGGGCGTCGCGCGGGCTGCGGGGCGGGACGGCGAGGATGAAGCTCTCTTACGGGGGGGGGGAGCCTCAGCCGGCGCCGTAGTGAAACCCGCCGGTTCCGGGAGCCTTGCTGCCGTGCAGGGCGTACCGTGCAGCTGCGGTACGGCACGGCACGGCGGGCCCGGTGACCGCTCCCGAAGTTACGTAAAGTGGCGCGAGCGGCATCCAGCGAGCATGACACCGGCGAGCATGCCCGCGGTGTCGGGCGGCAGCGGACAGCGGCGTAACCGCCGCGCTCCGCCCGCCTCGGGCTGTGCCCGCGCCGGCGGCGGGCTGTGAGGTAACTGCCGGGGCTGTTGGGTTTTCTTCTGTCAAACAGCACTAAATCACAGGCAGAGGTAGGCACCGTGAGCACGTCCTGCCCTGGCGCTGGGGGAGGGGACGGCACAGTTCACCTTCTGTTGGTTCTAATTTGGTAGCAGGCTCTTCAGGGCAGGAACTGCCCCCTTTGTGTGAGAGGTGAGGTCAGTAGGCCCCAAACTTCAGTTCATGAGCAGGTGAAATACCTTGTGAAGTAACTTGATTGAATTCGGCACAAAATGATTGTTTTTAAAATAGATACATTTAAAACCTAACTTGGCAAGTTGCCTCTTTAAATATGCCACTATTTCTTCAGCTGACATTCCATGGTAACACTTAAATCCTAAGCAGCAGAGGCCAACCTGACTGCTTTGCCTTAATATATGTAACCAGATCACAAATAGTATTGCATAGTTAAAAGTCTTCTAAATCCAATTAGACCTGTTAAGTAAGGATTGTTTTGTTTCTAATCTGCTATCCGTGAATCGCATGACTTACATGTTTCTCACTGAAGATACAAACCATTAGCTTAAAAGGGTTTGGAATTGCAAGAGCTGCAAGCTGGAGGCAAACCCTTTTTAAGTGGTTTTATTATAGCCTATTTGCTTCACCCACAAGAAGGGAGGTGGCTGTTTTAAACACCTGGTGGGGTGAGTTGGTGTCAGGCTGGTACCTGGGACTCCATCCTGCCCTATTGCAGCTCTAGCAGTTCAGTACTTCCAAGCAGCTGTTCTTTAATTTCATTCTTAACTTACAGTTGGGTATCAGGCTAAACCAAATAGAGGTTCTGGGCAGGAAACAATATTCTTACAAAAAGTGGAGTAAGTAAATATCTAGATAAGAGAGTGCAGTTGCTGAATTACCTCTTAGGTGTTACAAGTGATGTTTGTTCTGAAAGTTGGTGTGATGCAATGATTCCACTGCTTCAGTGCAGTGGATACGTGAGGCCAGTCCGTGGTGAAGCTTGGGCAGCAGCAGGCTGTGCACCTACATCTTCACTCCTCACTGCGCCAGCATAAGCAAAGAGTGATACAGTTTGTCTAAAAATGGGGGGGTTATCAAATTATTTTCTGTTCCTTTTTATGGCATGAATTGGCAAAAAGCTTCCATATTCATAGCAGAGGCTTGAGTCCTAAGGTTGTGACCCTCATTTGAGCATTGTATCATTTTTCTAATGTTTAGCTTTCATAAAGTGCAAATTAATGTGACTTTTAAACTCTGTTGTGTTTCAAAGCATGTAAATATTTTAGATACTTCAAAATTGGGATACTTTTCCAGTTTAAGAGGGGTTTACACACATACATATACATGTATTTATGAGTCTGGTAAGCTCTAATGTAATGTTTCTTTTTCTGTTTCCTTGATCCCTTAAGAAACAAAAAAGTCAAGTGACATGGTATGCCCTTTGCTCACTTGACCTGACATTTCTGTTACTCAAAGAATACTCTTCTGTTACTCTCCTGAGTTACAGGAATCTGAGTGTGACACTGGTGGTATCAGCGCCTTCTATTTATTTATATGTTACTGTGTCAGATTGAGTCAAGATTGTCATTTAGAAGCAAATATTGTGGCTGTCACCATTTAATGCACTTTGGCTCGCAATTTGGGATGGTCTTGCAAAGCACAGGAGAAACTAAACCAGAAAATGTACCCTGGGAGCAGACCTAATGCAGCTGTTAATAAGCTTTCAGTCAGTGGTACCAAATTACAGCTAGTTTGTTATAAAAGCTGCTGAAGCATGTACAGTATAAATGTTGGATTCTTAACACCAAGTGCCTTATTCTGCAAGGTTGAGCTGTCTTGCTTGCCAGTATAGGTATAGCCTATACTGTCCATGTGCATTTAAGAGCAGTAGTAAGTTCAAGATAGTAAGTTATTGACTGGCATTTCACTTTAAAGAAAGAAGTCATTCTAGAAACTACACTGTTCATAGAATGACAGAGTGGTTTCGGTTGGAAGGAACCTTAAATATCATCTAGTTCCTAACCCCTGCCATGAGCAGGGACACCTTCCACTGGACCAGGTTGCTCAAAGCCCCATCCAGCCTGGCCTTGATCACTTCCAGGGAAGGGACAGCCTCAACTTCTCTGGGCAGCCTGTTCCAGCATCTCAGCATCCTCATAGTTCACAAGTATTGAAACTGCTGAAAATGTCATCATGGCTTGTGATTGGTTTTTGGGTTGGTTTGTTTTTCCAAAAAGTGCTGAAAAGCACAGGCTTTTTTTTTTCTTTTTGAAATTCCATGAACTCCTGGATCAACAGCATCAGATGCCCTGAGGTGTGGCCTTATTTTCCTTTCCTGGTTTAGATTCAGAGAGTCATACAGCAGAAACTCATAACCACTTTTTTTTCATTTCAGATCCTTTGATTTGTTGCAAATCTGGACTCAGTTGGATTCTTCTATTGATAGGGATTTAATCCCACACCTCCCAGAACCATGATTGGGTGGGGCCTTCCTTATGTTGGTAACCTGGGAGTCACTGAAGTGGCAAGTGGAAAAAGGAGTTACCTTGTTCAGTGTTCTATACAGATGAGAGTATTGTTAGAGAAAAATCTACCAGAGAATACTTCATGCCTTAATACTTATATCTCTATTAAAAAAAAAATACATTGCAAAGTTTATTGTTTGAGCCAGAAAACAGATTTACTTCCTGAGATACAGGTGGAAAAAGGGATCTTGGTGTAGTTCCAAGAGGATGTCTTGTCCCAGTCACAGCAGTGACTTGCTTCTTTCAAACTTCGAGGCTGAAGCAGGTCACTTGTCTGACACCTGGGATTAAGTCACACAACCAAGCACAGGACTATTCTGCAACAGAAGCTGCTGGATAGTCCAAATCCTGTATCACACCAGCAAAGTCAGCAGAGGTTTATGATACCAACATTTCTATTCTGGTGCTGCTGAGTCTCCAGCCTCATCCCACAGCAAAGAAGAATTGCTCTAAAGGAGTCGCTACCAGTTTTATATTGTTTTTGTTGGTTAACTTCCCTGAGATTTCTGATGTTTGCAGATTTCCCTGTGTAGCTGAAAGAACAGAAAGTTTGTTATTTCCTTCATTCACAGAATTCCTTCATGAGCATTTTTTAGCCTTTCTTGTTGATGTTGGTCTATTTCACATTTACTTCCTTATTTATGTTCTGTAAGATTTATTTAGTGCAAGAGAATGAAAGAATCACTTCACCTTGGCAATTAGGAAGCTCATTTGTTGTTTCAGTAGGTGATTGATTCTGTATATGATGTGAATCAGGTTGATGGTTTCCCATTTCAGAGCCTCCAGCAGCCTCGTGGTTGATCAGTGTACTCTTATGTGAAATGGATGATGACTCAAATCCTATTAATACAAAGAGGTGGCATCTAATTTGTGTCTTGTAAGACCTCTTCTTTGGGTACTTAGTTAAAATGAGGAGATAGTGCTTTTTTGGCAGTTTGATATGGCTGTCTTAATTTTATTTTGCCTTTTTTTTTTTTTTTAGAAATGTACACACATGCAAAAGATTAATTTTGGCTTGTAATTGTTTCATTGAAAATTTTTTTTTTTTTCCCCTCAACTTGTTTGTTTGGCGTTTCTTATCATTTAATCTGCTGGAAGAGGAAACTAGCTGCTATTACAGCACTGCATTTGATGTGCATGCTTGTAAAACTTAATTGCTCCAATTCAAGCTACAGAAAATGTGTCCAGTTAACATTGTTACAAATGTCTGCAGCATATGCAACAGAGTTGTTTTGAAAAAGTATTTAGCTTTGAAAACAGGTCTATTATACTTCAGTGAATATGTATATTCAGATATGTTTCTCATCTAAATTGTTTACTGTGTTGTCTTTTGGTTCATGTCCTGTGTATTGTTGCATGCATGTTTGGCTTGTGTAGTTTGCTCCCAATATCTTACAGAAGCAATTCTGAGAGAAGTTTTGTGGTGTTTGTACTAAACAGTCACTAAAACTGCACGAGCTTCTTAAGTGCCTTGAAATTGCTGACTTTTTCAATACAACAAATAGCATGTGAATTATGAAGGACAAAACCATTTTTCTCATTTGTAATCTTATTTTGACATTGTCATTTTTATTCCAGTTGCTCTGAAAGTCAGAACTGTAAAGCTGTCTGCCAAGCTGCAGAAGTACAGTTAAAAGCAGCATTTTTATATGAAACCATATTCCTTATGAAAATGTTTAAGCTTCAGTACTCCTACAGAATCTTCCAAAGCAGTGTTTTAGTGTTGCTTTCATTTAAAAATTACAGTAATATTTTCTGTCCTTCCCTGCAGATACTGCTCTTGAAAAGAGGAGAAAACATGACTTATACAGTGAATGAACCTTAAACTCCTGGGCCAAAAACTGAATCTTTTTTTCATGAAGGATGGCAACCCCATACGTTCCTGTTCCTATTCCTATTGGAAGCTCCTCATCCAGCTTTACAAACAGAAACCAAAGAAGTTCTTCTTTTGGGAGCATCTCTACGAGTTCCAGCTCCTCAAAAGGACAGTTGGAGGACTCTACAATTGGTAGTTTTAAAAAAATGAGTGTGCCTGACCAGATTGGTTCTACATCATCTGTGTGTAGTAGTCCACTTGTAAGGACTAAATTTACAGGTATGGACACATCCATAGAATACTGTACGCAGCCTTCTGAAGAAATAGAGCAGAGTGCAGATTCCAGGAGCTGGGAAGATCGACCGTCCACGCCTACTATACTGGGTTATGAGGTGATGGAGGAAAGGGCAAAATTCACTGTAAGTTTTGGGGATAGTTCATCATGTAATGACAAGATAACAATTGAATGTACTTTGTATTCTCTTTCAGTAATTAATCCCACAGTTCAAGTACTTTACAAATACCAATTTACCTTCTAAGTATTGCTGTCTAATAGGAAAATGTAATTCTTGTTATACAGGTGGGAAAACAGGGACTTGTAAGCAGTCTTTCCTGTAATTGTGTATGTGGAATAGGAGGAATTTATTCTACTTCAAATTTCTGCTGTAATAGTCAGGAATTCTTTGCAAAGTTTACAATTCCTTGTGAGACTGAACTTGTAGAAATTCTGGATAGTTAAACATCTTAAAATGTAGTCATTTATTTGAAATGGATGATAAAACACCCTTTTACAGTTATTAGTAACAGAATATTTTGCATTAAAGTGTAAACACATAGGTTTCAGCTTCTTGCATTGCTAGGTTTAGTTTTTGATAAGAGGAAATCTGTGCTGGAAACATCAGTGGGATGTCACATATGCAGTATCTCGTGACAGAACACTAGCTTAACTGATTTGTTTTTATTGTTTTGTTTTGTTTTTTTTTAGCAAAATGTATTATAGCTGGCAATTCAATATGCTTTACATGCCATAAATATATTAACGCATTTTTTTTTGTGGATGTGGTTGGAACATTCAGCAAGGCATGTGGGACTGATGGAAGTAGTTACTTATTATTTATCAATTATGTTACTTTAGGAAAGCAGCATTAATGACAGGTGAGGAGGAGGAAATAGCAGACAAACTTTTTTCTCCCATTTTCCCTTAAGATTAGGAAAGCATGGAATCTAATGCCCTTATGACTGTTGAAATACTAATAATCAAGGGTTTTTTTGCAAAGAATTAAAGCTACTTTTTAATTATTTTGGAATAATGGTTTGTCTTTTAAGTTTTTCAGTTTCTAGCATCTTCATTCATGGTAGCATGATTAGTATTGTTATATTGACAAGGGCTAGTCTGAAAATATGAGCAGGAAGATTTCAGTGTACATGTAAGATGTTCTTCAGCTGTAGTTAAAATGATAATTTGAACTCTTCATTTTTTTAGAAGACCAGGTTGCAATACAAATGAAACACTCTTCATTGTTAAAATGTTTAAATGCATTTTTGTTCCTTCTGAAATAACTTCTGTGCTTGTTCCTGAAAGCGCATAATTAGCTGTTTTCAGCTGCATGTTGAAAATAAGCTTGCTATTGTGCATTAAAATCAGCAATTTTGATTGCTGGAAATTTTGGTTGCTTCTGTACTGGAAAATCAGTGATATAGAAGACAATGAAAATTACCTTGACATCACCTGTAAAAGAGAGGACTTCTGAAGTTTTTTTTGTTTGGTTTTTGGTTTTGTTTTTTTTTTTTTCAGTTAAACATCTCATAGTTCTGAAAATATGAATCTGAACAAGTTAAGCTGGTTCATGTATTAGCTTCAGGAGTCAAATGGTAGTGGATGTTGGAGGTCATGGCTGCTGAAGCTTAGGAAAGAGAAAACCCAGGTTTGAAAAAAGTCTCTGTTCATAAGCAGTTGGTCTTTGAGTGAGCAGTGCTGGAATGTTCTATTAGACCTTTTGGTCTGGAGCATTTTTAGCCAACTAGAAATTATAATGACATGCCGAATCAGCCAGAGATTGATACTAAATATTGGCATATCTTCATTGAATGTTTTATATTTGTGGAATAAGGCAATTCAGGGTTGACTGGAATTGTGTGAATAAGTTTCAGTTTTTGTTTGGGGGATTTCTGCAAGATCTTGTGTGAAGGAGCTGACAGTTGTTCTTGTAACAGTCTAGTTTTTCTTTTTTATTAATAAAAAATCTAAAAAAAATGAACAAAACCACCACAGTCCCAAACAAAAAAACTGCAAAACTTTATTTAATTTTGGCAAGAAAACCGTGTTCAGGTTGGGGCAGTAATCACAAGTGGATTGTGCTCTTTAAGTTGGCCATAATTTGTGAAGACTTTATCTAGTATTTGCTTGGAAACCATTCAGAGTGAGGGTCAGACTAACTGGATATTACTGGGGTTTGTGTGCATTTTTAAGCAATGCCTTCAGTAGAATAAAACAGTAGAATAGAAAACAGATTAGCATGTAAATTCTCAAGCATGTTCTACAGCTTCTTGTTTTGTGTTTTACTCTGTACTAGCAAAGTTTTCAGAGTTTTATATAGCAGTTCTGCTTTATGAAGTTTACATACTTCCAGTATGACAAGAAAGCTAAAACACTTGGGCAAATATTTATACACAAAATGGAAGACAGAAGAATTGTATTTTAACACTGGCTTCACAGGCATGTCTTGCAGCTTGAATTTTGAAAGCTAATAGCTTTTAGTTAATGTCTGAAATACTGCGTCTGTTGCAGTCTATAACTTCCACAGATGATGTTGCTTAAAAGTGGAATACTGTGTTTAAAAAGTAGGTAAGAGATGTGCTGGCTGAAAAACTGCTTTTAATTTGCATGGTAGTTATCTGTAGCTTGTGTAACTGTTTGCCACTTAATATATTATGGAATGCAAAAATGTTAAAAACAGTTTCACACATGTGGAGAAGTTGGCTAGCATGGGGGTTATCACATGGTGGGATTCCAACAAGAAAATACATCTGTCAGCTAAGACAACCTGCTTTGAAAGCATGATTATACTGGGAAAGATTTTACTGTGTAACAGATGAGGAAATGTTTTCGATAGAATTTGGTTAAATGCGCATGTCCTGGGTTCCACAGTAGCAGTCATGTTTTTCCTTTGTGTTAACTGGTGCAGTGCAGTGTTTTGACTTTCAGCTCGGGAACAGAGCTGATAACAAGGATATTTTGGTTTGGCCAAGGACTTTGTGAGGCTCATGCTCTGCCAGGGAGGAGGGGAGGCTGTGAGGAAGCAGAGACGGGGCGCCTGACCCGGGCTAGCCGGGGAGGTATTCCATACCACAGCACGTCATGCCCGGGGTGAGGGGTAACTGGGAGTTACCCGGAAGGACAGGGGCTTCTGGGTGGAACTCGTTTTCTTGGCCGGTGGTATCGTATTCTCTTCCCTTGTTATTTTCCCTTATCATTGTTTTAGCTGATAGTAACGGTGGTGATTTGTTGCTGGACTGTTTTTGTCTCAACCCGTAGGAGTTGCACTCTCTCGATCCTCCTCCCCGTTCCTCCGGGAGCGGGGAAGGGGAGAGCCCGGGGGGGGGGGGGGGGGGGGGGAGACGGACACAGACCTCGATTGTTGTCAGCTCGGCACCACTCACTGGGAGTGAGTGAACAAGCTACCTGACTGGGTTTAAACCACGACAGCCCATAAGGAATTGTTTATTATTATGATTTCAAAAATATCTTTTTCTTCCTCATATTTTGAAGACATTTTTACTTGTGTTTGCAGAGGGGTGGGAAATTTAACTAGAGAACACTTAGACTGGGAGGACTAACCCAGTACCAGTGCAGAGACTCTTTTTCCTTACATCGGGAAAAGTAAGGTTGTGACATGAGAACCCTGCTTTTCTAGACACTGTTTAATATTTTGTAGTTGAAGTTGTGTGTTGTTAGATTCATTGTGTTCAGGCACTTGAGTATTTGTCCTCCTAAAAGGTAATTCTATAATTGTTTTTATCGTTGTTTTATTTATATATCCATTTGCTTTTAAATAGGAGAATGGTACTGCTGTGCTGTTGTCTGGCTGAATCTGATTCAAATTATATTACTTCAGTCCTACAGTCTTAACAGAATCATTCTGATGCAGTTATCTAGGGAAATGGTCATATTTTGCCTGGAAAGGCAAAACCTCATGTTCAAGATAGACGGAACAAAAGGAGGATGTTATTTTTATCCTGCATTGCTTTTCCTTGTGAAGAAGGTCAGATAAGACATTGTAAAACAATACAACAAGCAGTACCCACTTGTTACAGTCATCTGAAAGACATATTGGCCTCAGGGATTAATGACAGAACTGTAATTTGGCAGATGTTAAAACAGATCATTAAAACATACCTCACCACTTTCATAGCTGAGACTTGGGGGTTTTTTTTGTTTGTTTTTGGTTGGGTTTTTTTTTCTGGGGCAGAAATCTGGATGAAATTTAACAAGCCCTTTTTACAGACAGAAAGTAGCTAAATGTATTTATGAATTATAGAAATTCCTTCCTTAAATTCTGAAATGAATTTATACTGTTTGTCTGATAATTAAGTTGCTTGTTTGTTTGGGTGGATTTTTTAATCCAATTCTTGGTTTAAAAAAAAAAAAATCCTTTTGTTTCATTAAGAAAAAGAGAATAATTTCAGCCTTCCAGCTAATGCAGTGTGAAATCCTGCACATTTTTCTGATATTCCTGGTTTTCCACATAGGTGTACAAAATACTGGTAAAAAGAAGTCCAGATGAAAATTGGGTGGTCTTCAGACGGTACACTGACTTCTCCAGGCTTAATGACAAGGTGAGAATTTTACACTGATAAATTCTCAGCTAACTTACCTCACTCTTCTTTCATGTTTCCTTTTTTTTTGTGTCTGACATTTTTGTCACTTCTTTTCTTGCTTTCTTTTTTCACTACCTATACAACACATACTATATTAATGAATGGAAAACATGATTCCTCATATTTTCAAAGACAAATACAGCTAGCATTAAAGAAGTTAGTTATCATGCTGTTAGCAAGCATCATACATTATATTTATTCCTAGTCTGTGTGGTAAAGGAAATTAACTCTTTAATACCTGTATCCCCTGCATAGAAAAAGAATTATGGGCTTGTATTCTGATAGAGTAATTATTCAGTCATTTCAGTGCAACAAGCTGCTTTTTTCATAATATAACTTGAGTTTCATGGACATAAGTTCCTTGTGTGTTGGTCAATCTTCTGTTGTTTTCAGTGTCTTTTGAAGTTAATTGTGAAATATCAGAGTTTTAAAGCTGAGGACAAAGACCCCAGGTAAACAGGAGTTCTGTGTCAGCAATTTAATATTTTTAGGACACTTGAAAACAAAAAAAATGTTTGGCCTAAAAAGCACAAGTTTTATTAATTCGTAATTAGCATTTGGCTATCCCATTTAGCATTATTCATATAGAAGCATCAACAATCAAAACATAGTAAGGTTTGGGGGTTTTTATACCTTTTCTCCTTGGATCTGTGTGCCTAACCAACAAAGAACTTAATTCTGCTGAAATTTTGAATATGGACTTCAACTTACACATTTCTCTGAGTTCTTGGTTTGACCTGTTTGGATATCTTTTAGGCTAGGAATGCCTTGCTATTGGCAAAAGCCTAACTTCTTTTGAGTTGATGATGTTCTGGGGATTTCAACTCAGACTTCAGGAGTCAAGCCAGACAACAATTTGTATTTTGGTGAACTATGTCAGATATAGATCAAGAACTGGCTTATATGCACTGACTTATAATGTGGTTATCTGGTTATCACTAGTTCAAAAAATTAAAATGCCACAGGTTATCATTTTACAATAGGTATTTAGGTTTTACAAGTGAAGTCCTTAGTCTTAGTCAAATCTTTGACAAAAAATGTTTGTATTCTGGCATGATTTATAGGTATTAGGATTTCTGTTTGAAAGGAAGAACTTTATTTTTCCCATGTGTCACTGACAAGCTTTTTCATCTTTCAGATGAAAATATAAATTTTTATTATGTTCCTATTCAGTAATTCTGTAGAAGCTTCAGAATTATGTTTATGTTTCAGTTCCTGGAGCTCGCATTTCTGTATTACAAGAAGCATAATCTATTAAGAACTGGGGAGTAAATGATTATATGCGCACCTCAGTGGTTCAAAAGACATGGTGCAACGCTTGCAAATCCTTTTTCTCTAATGACAAATATAGACATGAAGTTGCATATGTGTATACTTTCAGCTTTTTCTCTACCCTATCGCTTAGAAATCCAATAGAAACAGGAGAAATATACAATCTTATAAAACCTTTCCTCACCATCCCTCTTGAGGTTAGTGGCAAATTATTCATTCCCTGAAATGGTAATAGAAACTTAGCAACTGAATTGAATAATCAATACCTGTGATCATTATGTGAATTGGTTTCAAGTATTACCAGAGGGGGAATGGCTTTTTCAGGAAGACAAGGTAAAGACAAAAGAGCAGTATGTTTTGTAAGTGTCAGGCATATACTCACCAATTCTAACCGAAGTGAGTGTTGGACTTTGACAGTGGCTAAAAATGGGGATGTGAAAATAGGAAGAGTGTCACAATAGGAATACATGAGGGTAAAATCAGGACTAGATGAATGAATGCAGCTCAGCTAACAGAAGCAACTAGAATACTTAATAGTAGCATTCTTTAGTTTCCCTGAAGTCTCAAAGAAAATAAAGGCAAAATTGAATCCTAGATAGTGGAAGTACAACATTTGTTTCTGAAATATTTTTAGTAAGGGACACTAATAAAATAGAAATGAATGGGAGTAAAAGAGCTCAACTCTCCTCATATGAATTAAATCAGTGCAGCAGCACATTAAGACTTGAACAGACTTCAAGTATAAGGAACAAGTTATTTGGATGTCAAAGTTATCTACTTCTTAGGGAATTAAAAGGTTATGAAGACTCCATACCTGCTGAAAGAAGACAAATAAAAGATGATGGCAAAGTAATCCCATGTAAAGGAAAGATGAGATATTGTTAGTATGGGTACACAAGAAGCTACGTAGTAATCTCGAGTCAAAAGTAATTAAAAAAAATAATACAAAATAGAGATCAGCACAAGGGGAGTAGCACAGACTTCTGAAGACTAAGGCAGAAGTGCTGAGATGCAAGATGGACTGTCACAGGATACTAAGAGCAATAGATAAAGTTCTATAAATCACGAGGGGCAGAGTAAGGGAAAGAGGCAGTAAAATAACAAATCATTACTTGAGAGCAAATTATGGGAAGCAAATAGCAAATGTTACAATAAAAATGTTACAATAAAACTAACTACTAGTAACAAAAAAAAATCTTAATGGATGTTGGAACATGACAGGATTGAAGGAGGTGGGACAAAGGCTAAAATACAGTCGTTTGGCTATATGCATAGATTTTGTTTAAGAACATCTACTTGACTGGAGAAGTATATGAAGAATACTCTTTGGTCCCCAAAAATAGTAGAAAAGGAACTTTGTAAAGTTTATTGCTATACTGGTAGAGATGTTTAACAAATAATGAAATGGCCAGTCTTAAGAACCAAGAAGTTAACCATTTCTAGCTGAGGCTGAGCCTCATGTAACATGTATAATCTGTCACATCTAGAGAAGATGGACATCTAGAGAAGATGGATCCAAGTGAGCAATCAGAGCCAGCTTAACTTGTCTGACCCACAGTTTTTCCTGCTATGTCTGAGGAACATTCAACAAAGAATGCCCCAGGACTGTGCTGTTGAAAATTAGTCTGCTCACACCAGCTAGCTTTCTCATACGCTCTTCATCCACAAAAGGAGTAATCTGTGGGTAGGCATACTCTTTCCTGAGAAGTAAATTACATGATCTACATAACCAGACAAGTGACATTACCATTAAGCAGGAACCTGTGGTTTAAAACCTTACCCAGCAATGGTTAGCTGTGGTCCTCTCTTCAACTAACACAGGATTAATTTTGTTTTCTTTTCTGGATTCAGTTCTATTCAGCATTTCATTAACTTAAGAGGGTGTGTGGAGCATAAAGAATGCTTACATATGCGGGGTACTAATGGTAACTTAGTAAGAGATAATGGAACTGCAGATGACCAAAGCTAAACTTAAAAATATCAGGAAGAGTCTACTATCAGGATGAATTTGTAAGAGGAAAACAGAAATAATTAAATGCAGAAATAAAGAGCAGCATTTTGTCAAACCATTCTATAAATTAGAAACTAGTAGTTATCATGGGCTATATACAGTACTAATGGGATAATATACAATACTTGTGATGTTGAAAAAAAACAACACCCTTCTTAAAATGTGAAATGGTACTCTAGGAGCAAGAGTGATCCCCTATCGTAGCTATTCCTTTAAACTCTGTAGAGAGATTCTAGTTAACTTTCTTAAAACTAGATCTGCTGAAAGAGCTGCTCATTAGCATTTTCCGTGAGTCCATGAAGAGTAGTTAAATAAAACTTATTGTCAGAAGGCTAAAATTTTGCCATGCCAAGAACTAGCCACCCACTGAAGAATTAGCTTGCAGCTATATAAACTGTTTTCAGAGCAGATTCTGGAATCTCTGTCACTGGAACGTTCACACAAGTATATTGGTTGTATGCAGGACATCCCTGTCAGACGTTGGCTTGATCCTGTCTTCAGAAAAAGCTTAAAACAATTCCTGTGGCAGTTGGAGGACCATTAGATTTTGTAAAGCTTGTTTGCTTTTTCCTGTTTGTAAATCCTCTGTGATTTTACTGTCAAGCATACCTTCTAAGAAAAAGAATCTAAAATTGTTTTTTATGAAAGCATTAATTATTTTTTTTGCTTCTTCATGTATATTAGAAAAGTAATTAATTGGAATCCTTAGACAGGCCCATCATAATCTTACGCTTCATTTGTATATTCAGTTTCTGCATTGAGAAAAATTCTAGGTATTTCTGACATTATGTATACCCCATTACTGTTTAAGTAACTCAAAAATACTGTTTTACGTGTTAGTACCAGGGTTTGAGCCACTTCAGTGCATGTTAAAATTTTAATATTCTGGGTGCTCAAGAAGCTACTCTTTACTAGAAGTACCTCATGCAAGTGTTGTAATTTATTCTGCCAGCTTCCCAAAAAAAATTGAGTTGTAGGTCTGTAATGGGCTTTTAATTATTTAGTATCTACTGTCCCTGAATACTCCAGCAGAAACCCCACTGAAATGCTTACTCATCTGAGACTTTTTACTTACATACAGTTTTCTTATATTTACTGACTCAGAGGCATTAGATAGCAGACTCAAGAGATGTTAAGTAACAAAGCAAAGTTTTTCATTCCTATTTTTATGTGATGAATTTGAGAGGTGTGCAAGGCAATATAGCAAGTAGCAGAACTGTGTCCATAATTTATGATATAATTATGATTGTATTTATGGTTGAGACTTACCTTGTGCTTGAACTTAATAGAAGACAGAAAAATCTTGTGATGAGTAAAGTCAGTGCTGTGTCAAACTCAGTATTTCATCAAAACTTTCTTTCTTGGTTTTCTTTGGCCATGATTTCTCTTTCAGCTAAAAGATATGTTTCCTGGCTTTCGGTTGGCCCTTCCACCAAAGCGCTGGTTCAAGGATAATTATAATCCTGACTTCTTGGAAGATCGACAGTTGGGACTACAAGCATTCCTTCAGAATCTAGTAGCTCACAAAGATATTGCTAACTGGTATGTGATTCAACTTTGCTTGTGGATTTGTTGGGGGTTTTTTGTGTCCGAACTCGTAATGTAAGCTCCTAGACTCTAGCAGTGTATCTTTGAGCAACTTATGAGGAATTTCATTAACATTCATGTTGTGAGTTTGGTCATGTGAATTATTTAGTGTTCTATTAAATTAATCCCATCTTAACCTAAGCAAAAAAACAGAAATTGCACATGGTTAACGACTAGCTAAAAGCTGTAATATTTAAAATATTAGACTAATATCATGTTTACTTCTAAAACATGTTTACTTCTAGAACATGGAAGTTCTCTGTACTAAACATAGAGTTGACATATTGTTAATTTATATTAAGATAAAATGTTAGGCTCTCATAATGTAAAGTACCTACACTATTATGTAATTAGTTCTTAAAATGCATATTAAACTAAAGGTTTTTAATTTACATGACATCATGTAAATACAGATAATAGAAATACCTTTACAGATTGCTTCACATAAGTAAATGTAATCCACAAATCAAAAAAGGCTTTAGAGTCTAAGAAACATAATATATTTAAGCAGCAAAGTACAGAAGTCTCTTTGGACAATATCATTTTTTCTTCCAAAGCTGGAATTCTGGCAAATTAAATGTAAAATAATTTTAGTGTAGACCAAAAGAGAATTTTAGTAAGCAGGTTGCTAGAGGCAAAGCAGTTGATTCCAAAAACCTTTTCCAGCATGAGAAATAAAAATATTGAGGTTACTGTATCAGAAATTCTTTGAGGAATGAGTCTGATTAGCTGTCTTCATCTGAAGCTTCATTACAAACAAAGAGTAAGAAATTAATTAGAGCAAACAGCATTCTCTCAAGAAGTTTAAAGGAACTAAAATGTAAAATTGCTGAGCTGTGGAGTGAGACCGTATAATGCTTGCATATACTTTACTTTTTAGTAGAATGTGTATTACTGCATTTGGCACCTTTTTATAAAGTGCTTGACTGTTGAGTCTGGAAACTAGAGATTAAGTAAGTAAGTCTGACATTTGGTACTGCTTGTAATAAACCCAAAGTGGTAAGCAGGTAAATAAAAATAATACTGGGAAAAGCAATAATGTCTTTTGCAGAGGGAAATTTAACGAGTAGTTATGAGGGAGCTTGTATAAAATGGTTGAAAGGCAAGGGAGAAGGATTATGGAAATTTCCATATTGCATATGGATGCTGGATTACAGCTATGGACACTGATGTTCACAATATCTGTAAGTTATCTGGACAAAGGAACAAACAATGAGATTATGAAGTACTGGAGAAGGATCCTGAGCCACTGAGTGACTAATGTTAGTTTTCATGTCATGAAGTGCAAAAATGACAGTAAGTACGTACATAAAGAATCATAAACTCAGTTGTCTCTTACAACCTGGAAGATTATTGGTGGTATTACAGTTTTCTGAATCAGTTCAGTGTTCAGCAGTAATCAAAAAGTTGCATAAAAATTGTCGAAGAGGAACTTGAGGGGGGAAAAAAAGATGTTACTGCTGTGGGAATCTGAATTGCACTCTCATATAGTCCAGTGATAAAGCACAGGATTCTGTTTCAAAAGAGTGTCTGCTAGAAGTACAGAGAAAGCAAGCAGGAGCAGGTGAAGTCACAGACAAGCTTTCCTGCAACAAGAGTTCTGTTTTCTATAGTCTGTTGTTTTGGGAAAGGGCTGGCTGAACAGGGCATATGAAATCATCAAAGGGATAGCGAAGGTGAGTAAAGAATGTTAATATTATGCATGATTCATAGTCATCTCTAGGTATGTCACACTCAATTACGAAGCTTTGTTGTGAGATGTCAGAGGCAGAAAGCTTAAATGGTTTCCAAAAAGAAATTAGGATCAACTTGTGAATTTTTCCTTCAGTGGCTATTAAATATGATTGTACAGATGAAATATGTGGCTGAGAACTTTAAGAGCTTCCTGATTATTAAATTACACAATAATAGGGTGCCAAGAAGAAAGGAATTAAATGTCTCTTGTGTTACGTTGCTGGAGGTAAACTAGTGAGCAGGGTGGACTTTAGTCGGCTTGGATAGATCTGAAATATTTATGCTTCATATTGTTGCAGCTAGTTTGGCATTTCAGCTAGCTTGTTGGTATCTTAATAGTGGTCAGTATTGGACAAAATAGTTTGTCATTTAAAGCAAAAAGCCTCTACAAAACTTTCGGTCTGCATTGCTTGTCAGATACAAAAGGGAATTTAATTGTGGGATCAGTTTGTATTTTGGTTAATGAACAGGCAGTTAATTGGAACATGTTTTTGAGGAAAATTCTGATCTTGGCTGTGTAAGGCTCAGCATGAAGTTTACTAAAAACTCTGACCTGTTGGTACAGCTTTTATTCAATTGTTTGGATCTCTTGAAGGGTTGAATTCCTTGGGAAGTGATTAAGACTAGGGAGATTTGAGCCATCTGGTATTTTTTAACCAATTATGAAAGAGTAAAAGTTACTATTAATTGAAATTAGTATTTGCACTTTACATGAGTAGTGGTAAGCATATGACCCTGCTTCCTCCTTAAAAGCTCACCATTTACTTCTGCAGTTTTCCAAATAAATCAAACTGCTTGGGTTGCACCGAAGTCTCTCTCATTTTTTTTTATATACTGTATTATCACTGAGACATATTGGCAGTGGGAAATTACCTTTCAGGGATAGGAGACCTCATTTGGTATACCTATTTTTTTAATAAACCTAGCTGCATAAAGTAGTTTAAAGATAAAATGTAGGATGATGGTAGGTAGGTCACTAAATTACAGGTCTGTGTTTTATGGATTTGTTCTCCTATTTTGCCTTGTATTGAAGATTCAGTGAAAGATCAAATTAAAATCCTCCCAGAGTTTAATGCATTTGAGAAAATTGCATATAATCCACAAAGGAGGAGAAGAGTTTAACCTGCTAAACAGAATTGTCATCTGGCTTTATATAGATGATACAGCTCTCCTCTGCCTCCACCCTCTGTAAGAACCAGCTTGAAAGGGAGGAACTCATCAGCTGTTGAGTCTTGTCTGTGTGCTGCACTGCCCCTTGCTGCCCTTCTTAATGCTGGTGTATCTCTTAAGAAGGATGTCAGCTTGCATGGGATGAAGCAAAGAAAGAAACCATGTACAGCCATCTCTGCTACATGATATAGAAGTTTTCTGTTATATTTTTGAGGCAGAACTCTCTTCTGTTTGTTAAATGAAAGGAAGAGATGTAGCATATGGAGGTGAGAGCAGGGTCAGAGCAGGCTGAGTAAAGATAGTCTGCAAATGGATGTTCATACAATCAGGTGAATGTTTTAGGTAAAGAAACAATGTTTTCAGTGACCTGTAGCTTTAAGTTTCTTGGTCTCTTTATGTAAAATAATGAATCTACAGCTTTCAATTCTAAGAAGTTATGAAAACTAGAAAGAGAGACACTTTTCTGCCAGTAACTGCAGGGAAAACAAAAGGGGGGGGGGGGGGATTGACGTGATGTAAGTAGTTGATATATGTAGATTGGGTATTTCTGCACATTTATTTTTCTGGTTATTCTGGTTTTCTCCCACAAGCATTACTGCATGTTATGTCATTTTAATGTTACCCATTAACATGACAAATTTTCTAGCAAAATATAGAAATGAAATTCTTTTAGAATTTTTCAACTGAGCTAGGTGAATAAGTGTGAAGTTATTGAAGAAGAATGATGAGCAGAAGTGTTTCTGCATAATGAGCTCTTCTGCATTAGGCTTAAGTGAGTTCCTTCAGCATCTTTATGAAAAGAACAATTTGACCATTAAAAAATGGATTTAAGTATCATGTTGGAAAAGGGTCACTTCACATTAAACTGTTTGGAGAGGAAAAAAAACAACCTGCTCTTCTCTTTGAAAATATACTGAATGCCTGAATAACTTTTTATTTGGCTTGAGGTTATGTTCTAATCATTTAACCAATGACCTGTTACCTTATATCATTTTTTACGCTAATTGGAGTGATAATCTTAGTTTAAGTAGCAGATTTTTTTTATTACTTGTTTGAGTACATGAGAGAAGCTGTTTTTCTAGTACAGGTTTAGGCTATGGCTTGCACAGATCATGGATTTGATTAATATAAAACAGCAGAGGGGACTTGAAAAAAGGAAGGTTTTTCCACATTTGTCATACAGATTAAGTGGGGACAGGAATCATCATGATTATAGAAGAATTTTTTCCAGGATGGGGTAAAGGCTGACATGATAAAAATGGATATTAGAACAAGAATTCTCACTAGCCACTGATCAAAAACCTCACCTCTATCTTCTTGTGCAATAAGCACGTGAAAGCAGGTTCATGAAAATCCAACAACAAAGTATAGGTATTTTAAATATTCTTTATAGCTTTTCTAAACATAAAAGTGATAGTATCATCAATGATTAGTGTTTGCTGAAGAGTTGTCCTCATTTTGCTTGCCAAACCTGAAATTGTTTGATTAAGAGTGGTAGCAGGGTTAAAGTTTACCTTCTTGTGCTTGTACTTTGTGTCTGCCTCAAATGTAGAGAATGAGTGGAAGGCAGGAAATTACTTCCTGCTGTCCTCGCCTTCCCATGGGACATAGGTGGAAGGAAGAGACAGGGAATTAGTTTGGATTCATGTCTTCCATTTCTGTATATTCATTCCATTAGGAGATTATTTAAAGATTTATAGTAGTGAGTGCAAGCACAGAATTGTAAGTTTCTTCTTGTTAATTGTGAATTCAGTGTTCTGATTGAAGGTTATTTATAGAAGAATGAATACAACAGAGTAGGAAAGTCTTAGAAAGCTGGATGAAGAGACATGTTTGAAGATGCTGAAGAGTTCTCTGAAAAGTAGTCTAAACCTGGAAGATGGAATTAGCAAGATGCTCAGTATACTTTGTAGTAAACCACAGGATTACACATACTTACTTCTGGCCTTTGTAAAAGTGCACAGAGGCGAATGACATCAGTTATGCAATTTTACACAATTTTAAGTTGAATGCATTAATTTGATAAGTATGTTTAGAGATCATAGAATTGTAGAATACTTAGGGTTAGAAAGGACCTTAAGATCATCTAGTTCCAGCCCCCCTGCCATGGGCAGGGACACCTCACACTAAACCATGTCACCCAGGGCTTCATCCAACCTGGCCTTGAACACCACCAGGGATGGACCATTCACAGCTTCCCTGGGCAACCCATTCCTGTGCCTCACCACCCTTACAGTAAAGAACTTCCTCCTTATATTCAATCTAAACTTCCCCTATTTAAGTTTTAACCCATTACCCCTTGTTCTATCACTACAGTCCCTAATGAATAGTCCCTCCCCAGCATCCTTGTAGGCCCCCTGCAGGTACTGGAAGGCTGCTATGAGGTCTCCACGCAGCCTTCTCTTCTCCAGGCTGAACAGCCCCAACTTCCTCAGCCTGTCTTCATACGGGAGGTGCTCCAGTCCCCTGATCATCCTCGTGGCCCTCCTCTGGACTTGTTCCAACAGTTCCATGTCCTTTTTATGTTGAGGACACCAGAACTGTACACAGTACTGCAAGTGAGGTCTCACAAGAGCAAATGGCTATATAGTATATTCATGGCACATTAACCTTGTCACTTCTTATTCTTTTATAACTTACTCTTTTATATATGCATATATTAAAATATACTGTATATATAAAAAATATATGCTGTGTATAAGTCAATGGATTATGATCTTAGCAAAATGGAGACACATTTAGTACCAATGCTTAGTTCCTCTGATACTTCCTTTAGACATCTGTATGTGGATTTTAGCAGCACGCTTTTTTCATCCATCTGCTAACATTTATTTTTCAAATATCTTTAGTACCGAATTGATAAACTTGCTTTTCAGTTGTCGTGTAGCAGCAAATTTTGTGAAGATCTGAAAAATCATGTTCTAAATTGACAAATTTAGATGAACTCTTAACTGTACCTGTGTAACTTAAGTCACAGTCTTAAAAGATTTAATAGTTTGTTAACATTATTTCGAATACGTAGGAATGTGAGGAGAGGTGCTTGTTTCTTGTAAAGAAATACTGCCCTTGTATGATCATATTTAAGTGTTGGTTTTCTTTATATTTCAAGTAATTCACTCTCTTTTGTTTGCTGAAGCCTTGCGGTGAGAGAATTTCTTTGTCTGGATGATCCTCCAGGTCCTTTTGACAGTCTAGAAGAGAGCAGGGTAAGTGCTATGTAGTATGATAAAAACAGAATGCAAAAGGCAGTTGTTTGACAGAATACTGTAAAATCTGCTGAGTGGTAGGGAGTGGAAGCTTTAATTTCTATCACGAAAATTTGCACATAGATGTATTTGTAAAACTGACAGTCTAATTATTGGTGCACACTGTAATCTTTGACTGCTGTACTTCATCTCTGTCCCAAGGTGTGATCTCTTCCTTGTTCCCTTTTATGACCAGTGGGTGAAACTTGTTTTTAAGGCAACTACTGAATATAAAGATAGGTTTTGTAGGTTTATGTTCAACACATTGTCCAATGCCTATACCTTAGACTTCGGGTCTTGCAATAAAATGTTTCTTGCTATGAAATGTAATGAAAGGATTAATTCTGACTACAAAAAAAGTGTTCTATTTAGTAGTGTCAAGTAGTATAGTAAAGCAGCAGCCTTTCAACATGCATATGAGCACACTGAACAAATAATACTGTAGGCTGCAGCCTGGTATGTGAGAAGTAAGTTTCACTGGCATGCAAAGCTGTGTCAAGTCTGTCTAGAGCAAGTCGTCTTAGTTTTCTTACTTTAGAGAATATGAATGTTTTAGAATTGCACATACCTTGTTAATACTATAGAAACTATGAATGTTGAGTGGTACTCCTCCAACTAAATTTATATTTACCAGTTTGTTTTGCATGCAAGTGGAGTGCCTTGGCTCTTGTTATATTACTGTGTATAATTGAAGGATTTGTTGGGTTTTTGGTTTTGGTTTTTTTTTTTGTGTTACAAGCTCATATTTGATTTCTGTACAAACATTTTTCATTATAGCTATTTAAGTTGATGAAAATTAATAAAAATTAAAGGAATTATTTGTTCAGATAAGTGAGAAACTTAAGTGATGCTTTCATTGATACTTTGATTATGTGTTCAGTGGTGAAATCTCAGGGTTATTCTTCCACCATGGGAATTTAGATAAACTATTAAAATAGCTGTGCTGGTGTAATTTTGGCTGTTAACCATTTCTGTAAAGTTGCTAGAGACAGCTGTCATAAAATTCTGGTCTCCAAGGGATAGCCCACTTTATTACAGAGTGGTTGAGGTTGGAAGAGACCTCTTGAGATCATCTAGTCCAGCCCTTCTGCTTGAGCAAGGTCAGCTGCTGCAGCTTGCCCAGGACCATGTCCAGTCAGGTTTGAATATTCTGCAGAGAATTCACAACCTCTCTGTGCAGCCAGCTTCAGTGTTTGATCACTGCCACAGTAAAAATGTGGTTTCTGTGTTCAGATTGAATTTCCTGGGTCTTAATTTGTGCCCATTGTCTCCTGTCCTGTCAGTGGGCACCACTGAGAAGTCTGGGCCTCTCTTCTTCATTCCCTCCCATTGATAAGGTCACCCTGAACCTTCTCTTCTCCAGACTGAAGAGTTTCAGCTCACTCCTGTTTATCACATGAAAGATGCTTAAGCCCCTTAATTATCTTTGTTTATGGTATTTGAATCCTGAGACCTGAGGTCCTGGTGGACAACAAGCTGGAGCTTAGTCAGGTCGCTCCCTGACTGCACCTCAACACCCACAGGTGCAACCTGTCATGTCCCATGGACTTAAGTATGTCCAGTTTGTCTTGTCCCCCAACACTGTGAGTAAGTTTGTCTTCCCCTTCCTTGTCTTTCCCTCTGGTTGCAGAGGTCTGGGATTCCTGAAGGCTAGTCTTAACACTGAAGACAGGCAAAGATGGCATCGAGTACCTTAACCTTTTTGGTGTGATTTGTCACAAGCTCACTCACTCAGTTTGGAAGCAGGTCCGTGGTTTCACTGGTCTTCCGTTTGTTAATTATGTACTTGTAGAATCCTTTCTTGTTTCTTCTCACATGCCTTGCCAAGTTCAGCTGCAGGTTGGCCTTCACTTTCTTAACCCTGTCCTTGTAAGATCAGACAGCAGCCCTGTACTGCTGGGTCACCTCTGCATGCTTCCACCACTAGTACACTGGCTTTTTACATCTGAGTTGAGTTAGGAGTTCCTTGCTCATCCTTACAGGCTTCCTGCAACCTTTGCTTGACTTCCTGCTCGTTGATCTAGACCTTTATTGAGCTTGAAGGTGGTGATGCTTGAACAGCAGCTAGCTCTCCTAGACAGCTGTTCTCTCCAAGGTGTTTCCCCATGGTTTCTTTCTTCCAAGCAGATTTGTGAAGAGATTAAAGTCTGCTTACCTGAAATCCATGGTTGTCCTGCTTTTTACAGTATCACACAGTATCACAGTATGCTAGAGATTGGAAGGGACCTCAAAAGATCATCTAGTCCAATCCCCCTGCCAGAGCAGGAACACCTAGATAATGTTAAACAGGAATGTGTCCAGGCGGGCTTTGAATGTCTCCAGGGAAGGAGACTCCACAACCTCCCTGGGCAGCCTGTTCCAGTGTTCCGTCACCCTCACTGAGAAGAAGTTTTGCCCCACTCCTGCCTGTTAAGGATCCCAAACGACTACATATCAGAAATACGTGTACATATCCCTTGCCTTTTTCTTTCCCCAAACAACGTGCAAGCACAGGACAAGAACATTGTGGTTCACGTACATATTCCTGGGGTTCATATTTAAAGGTATCACAAAAATTGCTCCTGTTTTGCCTTACTGTTATCATTAAAAGAATTGCAAAATATGGGTATTTTCATTTTAGTTTGTGTCTATTCTATTAATCCATTTTTTTTGGCATCAAACCTTTGGTAACTCTTTCCACAGGTCCTTTGACAGCCATCTGTGTTTCATGGTCCACTGAAGAAGGAAACAAAGCTCTTTTCCAGCTGTCCTAGTTCTGTTACTCTTTCAGGACTTTAAGGGAAAATTGGTTGCACCTGGGTATTCGAATTATACAGACTCCAGGTGTTCAGCTCTTCAAGGAGCAAGATTACAGACAATTTCCTGATAGCTCATCTTCAGCTTTGGTTCACCTTTCTGCTGTTATGGCATCCTTCGGAATATACTGATGTTTTCTTACTCTGTTTTGAAGAGACTTCCTTTCCTTGGGCAGCTGATACACAGATTGCAGTTAGAGATGAGTTTTTGCGAAAGGCTTTGTTCAGTTCTGGTATAGAAAAATGAAACAGTTTCCAAGACCTGTGGATTTTTATTTTTTTTTGTTATTCTGTGAATAGGGAAATTTGCATGTGGATAAAATCTAAAAGTAGAAGCAGTATAATTTAATTGTATTTTTAAGGAAATAATGGTTACCTTTCATTTAGGCCACCAGCAACCTTAATAGTTTTGCAAAATACACTAGAAGTCACTTAATTGGCTTGGATGAAACCGGATGACTGCTTAACCAGACTGATTGCTAAAGCAATCACTAAAAATGCTTGGTGAAGAATGGATTGCATTGTTTGGCTCTACTGGATATGAATAAAGCTGTGGTTTAACTGATGGTTGGTCTTCAGTGCCTGGCAACAAAGATAAATTTGCTCTCTGAGTCAATAAAATAAATTAGAACTCAATGCAAAAAAATCAAAATTTTTTTGAATTCTGTAATTACAGGAAAACTTAACATTTTCAAGGAGTTGGTAAGTCTGCTTCAGTTAAAACAAAGAATAGTATCTTCTTGATAGCTCATTTTAAAACTTTATTAAAATGTTCTTAATTGAGCTCATATAAAATGTTTGTATTCAGAGGACTCTGTGAATTACTGGTTAGTTGCATGTAGTGTTAAGCCAAGAAAGCCTCCTGCATGGGTCTTATTTAGTGAGAATGTGTAAATTATTAAATCAGAATTGCCATTACTGGTGGTAGATATGCTGTTTCCAGTAATAGATCAGCAGGCTCTATGCCAATGCTTCTGTCACTTCCTGCATTCGGTGAGTGCTGCATGACACGTTGGCTCTTCACATTAAGTTCTAGGATTGCTCACTAGTCAAATTTGTCAGGGTGTACTACATAGATGTGTCATGCTTAACAGGGTAACACAACATACTTGTCATGGTTGAGTAGTTACTGTTGTTAGCATTTGATTTCAAAATGATTTTGTATTGGTCTTCTGACTAATGGTTTCATATTAGTAACAGGTGTTTGGTACAGAGCTGGAAAACTTTGTCTTTATCCTGGGAGGAACATGCACTTTATCCTAATACTCCTAGCATCTTGGGAATAATTAAATGCTTTAAAATTGACTTCTGAGTCATGTGAAAGCAAATCTTATATGAGGGGAAAAGGGAGTAGGGAGTTCAGCTGATGTTCCATGTAGGTGGAACATTACAACAGTTCAGAATTAGGGAAGGCACATAAAAGGCAAGAAGCCTCTTTCTAAAGTTTCTCTTATGTAAATTATTTGTGTTGCAGTTTAGCATAATAAATTCACTGTTCAAAACAAAGCAGCATTGTTTTATTGATGACAGAACTTTTTTTTTCAAGTTTATATAGCTCTTTATAATAATATGAAGAAAAGCGGGTACAATTCTGTTACAGGTTGATATATCTAAAGGAAAAATAATAAAGACAGGGCACTGAAGTTAAAAGGAAGATGTTCTTAAATTTGTCTTTTAGGCTTTCTGTGAAACTCTGGAGGAAACAAATTATCGTCTACAAAAAGAACTGCTTGAGAAACAAAGGGAGGTTGAGTCGCTGAAGAAATTGTTACATGAAAAGCAACTTCATATAGATGCTGTTGAAAGAAGAATTAGGTATGTAGAAATGTCATGGGTTTTAGGAATTTCTTTCCATGGAGACGTTTTCTCTATATAGTCACAAGCGCGAGCTTTAACTGTATTCCTGGAAACAGTTTTCCCTACATAACCAGATGCAAAACACTGTTTTCAGTAGGCTCTTTCTCATATGATGGCTAAATAGCTGTTCTTTAGTACAAATGAGAAGCTGTTGTCTCATCTTTTCCCTCTAAAAGTAGTTACTTCCCCTGTGTGATGATGAAGTTATGACTTAATGCTGGCTTAAATAGTGGAATAGTCAACAAAAATGAAATAACTTGCATTTGGCTAAAATGCCACAATAGGAAATTCTGTGTGACTAAAATAAGAAGGCATGATTAGCAAAAGAAGATTTCTTCAGTGCTTTCCCTGAAGACAAACACCTTGAAAGCTTCCCAGACAATTAAAATTATTGAAAGTCAGCCAAGTAGTGTCTGCAGTCTTGATGGAAAATAACTGAATTTTAGTTGTAAAAGTTACAAGTAAATCCATGATCCTTGTTTAAGAACTTCTGTTTGTCTGATGACAATTTCACACAAAATAAAAAGATCTCTTTTTTGGCCTCACTGAAGTGGAATTTTGATCTGATGGCCCAAAAAAACTTAAGGATCTTCTGCCTGTATGTTCTTAAGGAAAGGTGTCTAAAATGTGTATGAGGTAGGAGAGGACAGTCAAACAAGGCATCAGACTTGCAGTCCTTTACATATGCTGGATTTGGCCCAAACATAGGCCAGTAATCATGTTAGAGAATACTGTTGAGGTATTACTTAAAATGTATGCATTAAAGCGAAACTATAGAAACAGTAGTAGTTAGAGTAATTTTAAAAGGGGGTGAAATATAGTAGTATCACTTTCAAAACAAAATTGTTCACAAGCTTTTCTTTCCAGTTCAGATGGCAGCTTTTAGCACTAAATAAATGCATGTTTTCCACAAAGGGCAATACATTGGAAACAAATTTATTTTATATTTATTTTTATTTTTTAAGTTTTGCACACCCCTGTTTCTGTTGTAGCCAGGCGAGTCAGGCTGCCCATGTGTGTTGCAGTTAAGAAGAAGTTATTTTCTTGAGCATAGAATCACAGAATGGTTTGGATTGGAGGAGACCTTACATTTCATCTAGATCCAATCCCCCTGCCACAGACAAGAACATCTTCCACTAGACCAGGTTCTTCAAAGCCCCATCCAACCTGCACTTGAACACTTCCAGGGATGGAGCATCCACAACTTCCCATTGATTATTAATGGGAAAATGTACTGCTCTGAAATTTAGTATGTGAAATTGTTGACGAAATCTTTTTGCCAAACTGGCTTTCTTCCTTCTGACTGTGTTTTGGCTATAATCCTTCTACCATTTAGGCAACCTGTGTGGCTTAGATCATCTGCTTGTAATTTCTTACCTAAAGTCACAATCACTCCTCCAAGACTCGAATTTTTTAAAGCTACTAAATTGTGTTCCCACCAGAGGATTTCATTTAGTTTAGGAATAAGCAACTGGGCAAATAAACTGTTTAAATAGCTATTCAGTAAAAGCCCTGTACCCCTGTAGTAATAAAGGAAATGAAATATGTAGGAGTGACATTGGTATGTTCCCAGAAACTGTGAAGTTTAAAATTAATCAAACAGCTTTTCAGTGATGAATGTTTCCTGTAATGGATTGGTGGTACTCTCTTCTTATTTGTTGTAGGGATTTATCTTTAGGAAAAATGACTCGTCAAATGTCAGGAGAAGGAAGTGAGTGCAGTGGTGAAGTAGAGTCTTCTGCAGTAGAAGCAGACCAGGGGACCCTGGGTGAGGACAGCTGGTAAATACTATTATTTTATTTATATTTCTTTTTTCTTAAAGTATATTTTTAAATGCTTGCTCTTGCATGAATCCTGCACAGCTGAGGAATTCAGCATTTTAATGAACCTCTGTGATGCATAAAGGCCTTCAGGATAGATAATTTTAGATCTGGAATAAGTGATAAGTTGAACAAGCTGTATTAATGTTATGTGGATTGACAGCATAAAATTACTATGGAGAATCATGTTAGTTTCCATTTGGCAAAACTTATTATTGATCTGTTGTTGCAGCTCAGATAAAGAGAACCATGATGCATGCTGGAGTGGCTCTTTGCCTGAAAATTCTGTACCAGAAATTGAAGTTGCTGAAGTAGCATATACTGCTGATGAAGAATAGATCAGTAGCAGCTGCTGGTACCTGGGAAAGCTTCACATTTGGGACATACTCTTTGGGTAGGGTATAGAGTAGCTGTGAAGAATTTACAGCAAAGAGCAAGAATGCACATATTGAATGTTTACATAAATTTTACAAATTATTAACATAAGAAATATACCCATTGCTGCTTTGATTTCAGTTTTTATCTAGCCTTTATATATTTAATATATTAAAGTCTAATAAGGGCTAAAATCAGCTGAAGTTTAGATCGTGTACATACACAATTTGTCTGACTTCCCTAGCAGGGTGACAAAAGCTTCACATTGAATCGCCAACCATCTAACTGGCATGTCATCTGTTGCCACTGATGTGATACTCTTGATGTGTTCATCTGTTTGATATTTGTGTTTTCGTATTCTTATAGCCATAAATTAATGTTGTTGAAGTAAAAAGAGACTCATCTTTTGTTTAATAAGAATGTAGAATATGTTGGTTTTAAATTCTAAAGTTGAAGGATATTTCTCTGGAAATTTTAATCCAATGCAATAGGAACCCTGACAGTACCAAGAGAAAGAGTACTTACGAAATGGGATTGTAGTTGGACATATTAAGAAGCCTGGTCATTTTTGCTGAAGAAACTAATATGAGACCCCCAAAACACTGTGTAGTTTCATCCCAAGAGAGCATGCTGTAATACTTTGTTTGGTCATGCTGCTTTGAAAATCTGGGATACCTTTGCTATATACCCATGTAACAATAAAATTGGTGAGTTTGCCTTTTACTTGGAACACTACCTCTTACCATCTTGTTAATGCATTCATGTTTGTTTAAAAATATTCCAGATTATATGGAGGTTATTGAAAGACTTGTAAAGAAGCCATATTTTTTTCCTGCACAGTTCATAACTAGATTGAATCTAGTTGCAATGTATTTTTGTTTCAATATATTGAACACATGGGGATAATTCTACATGTGTTCTATAGCCTATTTTTCAAAATGTATTAAGACAGGAGATGCACTTTATAATTAAAACTCCATTGTGCCAAGTTCAGTTGGCTAATCGGTTGAGAAAGGGGAGTTGCAGGGAGAGGATTATGCAGTGCCTTTTTGTATTTTACTTGTTCATTACTGCAGAATTTTGTTACAGTGCTCTGGGTCAGTTCTGTGGAACCTTTGATACAGCTTGTTTCTGTTCTTATTTACTGAAAGTGCCTTGTTTTATTCTGCTTTTTCAATAGGAAGAATGCTGGTTTGTTTTAATCTGGTTTTTTTCACCCTATACCACCACATTGCTGTTTAATGTTGTCAATATGCAGTGTCTTTGTGCTGGAGTTTTCAAAGGGAGCTTTGTACTTCAAGCTGTGCATACAATGACCTTTATGCAGAACTGTATAAACCTTCCTGGTAAAATAAAGCTATGGATAAAACACCTGTCTTCTTTTTTCCATTATAGGAAAAAACGTTCAATGCCTTGTCTAGTAAGGGATAAAAATACTATTAGAGACGTTTTTACCTCAGTGATTTCCTACAGTTACTCTTTGGTCTGCATTCTGTTTGTACCAAAAATGTCTCCATGAAAAAGAATGCGAATGCTGTAATGACACCAGAAAACTTGCTGTACCTGAAGATTAAAAAGGAACTGATCTTTTTTAATATTCTACATGAATCCTCACAGATGTCAAGTGAATTCAATAAAGTTTTGACACCTTATTGAGAATTCATGAATCTTTTTGTCAAACATCACTTACATACTTGAAGATTGAACTCTGTATTTTAAAATAGTGTTAGGAGGGAAGGTTAGAAGGTGAAACTGTAGAACATAAAGCCAGGTTGGACGGGTGTTTGGGCAACCTGCTCTAGTGCAAGGTGTCGCTGCCCATGGCAGGGGATTGGAACAGGATGATCTTAAGGTACTTTCTAACCCAAACCATTCTGTGATTCTATAAATTTTTTTAAAACACTGAAAAGGTGCTTGGATCATACATGCTAGGCGTTTCTAGAGTACTTCAGGTAAATCTGTAAACCTAGTCACTAAAGAAGGCATTAATGTAACTTACAGTTCAGTCATAAGAGAGAGAACAAAGGAATGGAAATTTTGTTGTGTCTTTAAGGCTTATAAGATGTTTTGCTGATCCAGACTATTTAATAGCATGAACAGACATTTTTATGTTTAGGGGGATCTTGATCTTTAATGAAACTGGGCTGAAAACCATGCGTTTGTTCACCAGCCATGTGGTATCACTTGGAGTATGTCACTGGTTAATACATGGTTTTCCCTGCCCCAAAAAGGACATGCACAAGTTGAGGTATACAACCCACGGTGCCCTTGAACGCTCTGAGCAAGGGGCATTCATCCCATATTGATCTTTTTCTGGTGCACTTGCTCCCATTCTGGCACTACTTTCCACCCACTTCCTTCTCATTTCACTCGCTGCTGCAGTTTTAGTTCAGAAGCAGCCAACTTTCAATTATTTCATTCATGAGAATGTGACAGTGCAGTTCTGTGCTCCTCGCAAGGAGCAGAGGAGGATTCACACTGGAATTGTAGCAGAGTGAGCTGATTACAAGAATTGCACTTTGTTCTTTTCTATTGTAGCTAAATCATTCCAAAGGTAATTGTTTTAATAGTTCAACCACTGATTTACAATGTTGGTTTTTCCCTTAGTGTTAGATTTTAATACATTGTATCCACCTTAACCTTACTGGTTTAAATTTTTAAATACATCTTAAATTTAATAATCTGGCAGGATTTTTTTCTCTTCCAAAGCACTTGCAGCCTGCCCACACCACTTCTCTTCATTTGTTATGCATGCTCCTAAATCAACTAAAATGCTGACTAGTATTTACTCAAGAATGAGCCTTCATAAAACTCCCACTTCATACCTTTCCCACTGCCACTGGTTTCTGCGAGTACAACAATCCCATTAAACCAGCTCAAGGAAAGGAGCAAATTCACTAATTCACCAAACTGCACTTGACAGCTGTGGGAGAGAACAGCCTACACCGGGTGTTTTCCAGGAGACCATTGTCCTCACCTCCTTGTGTTAAGCAACAAAGAGATGCAATGGGACTGGTGCAATGGTCATAGTTGCAGGGAAAAGGGACATGGAAAGCTCCTGCTCTTAGGCTCTACCTGACCTAAACTGGTTTCACTCTGTGCCTCTGAGTAGACCATGAAGTAGTTTGATTTCTTGCTCTGTGGTTTCTGTTCCTTTGATGAAATGTAGCTCTGAAGCAATAGCAATTGTGCTGCCAGAAAGTTTCATTTCTAGTAGAGCTGATAACAAATGCAACTTTCTGAAGGAAGTCTTAGGAGGTTTTGTTTGGTTTGTGTTTTGTTTTTTTTCTACACTACAGCTGGCTCTAATACACAGTTCTGGAGGAGGAATTCTGAAGCGTCTCAAGTTGCTGCTGCTGCTGCAATCATTTCTCATTTCTTTTAAGAAATGTCAGGTAACACAGGTAAGTAGTTCAAGGTGAGGAATCACCAAGGAAGGGAAGAATTGCAGGAAGCACTCCCTTTACAGAATACCAGGTCTAGGGTTCCTTCTTCTTATCATTCCTTTCTACATTTCAGCTAAATCTTTGTCCCAGAGATCAGTGCATTTAGATTGCCAGAGAGAGCCAACATTCAAAGCTACACATGTACTTTTCCTGTGAGAAAAAGGACTTGCTTTAAGGGATGCTGGGTAACTGAACTGCATCCTCACATCCATTTTTTTTTTTAACTTTGAACTTGGAGAACTGATAGTGCAGCTGTATACAAAGCACGTCTCTCTTCAACAGTCTGTGTTCCAGATGAGCAGTCTCCATGTACTGATCAGGGGAGTCCTTTGTCTACATTTTTATTTCTCACCTTCATGGCATTTTAAATGCATAGGATCCCAACCTCCTAGCTGAAGGAGAAGATGATGGAGTGGGAAAGGCAGATAAGAGAGGGACTTGCCTTGTCCGTACTTTACACTTGAGGATTTTTTCCCCTTCGAAAGTGAAAATTCATTCAATCATTTGCTCACCAGAATCACTTCTCCACTAAATGTTGGTTACTGTGTTGTGAGTGGTTTAGGTTCCGTGTTATCTCAACACATTCAGAAACCACTTTCATCTTTCACCTTTATCCTCGCCTTGTTTCAAAGGGCAACCTTTTGTATTCAGTCCTTCTCAGGTTGTGTTGCAAGGAAAACAACTGAGCTAAGGCTATTGTTAAAGGTTTCCAATCTTCTTTCAAAGTTGGACTTCTATTTCTGATGCAACTGTGTTCGTATCTTGTAATAGATATAAATGACAAACATCATCCCCCCTTAGAGTGACTGTTTGCCATCTATATCCTACTGTTAGTTTATAGATTGTTGTGCAGTTGCTTATCTTAGGTGTTATACTGGAATAGGAAATGTTTCTCTTGAAATTTCTCCTTGGGTTGGTGAAGTCAGAATTGCTCTGATGGTTCTTCCAGAGTCAGGAAAATGCTGTCACTAGATGTGTCCAAGCATAACTGCATGCATCGCATGTGGAGCGTTTTTTTATTCTGGTGGGCACATTTTAAAGCCTGAAACTGCATTTTTTTTATCAGCATCATAAAGTGATACTCAAATTGAGGAACCCTGTTTAACAAGGGCCAGTCAGGGTTACATTCTGGCTGCCCAGAGCACAGGATATGCACAGACAAGGTGTTTCTGAAAGACAAGCGTTTCTCACTGTTATGGCAAGGTAAGGGGAAGGCTGAAGGAAACACAAATGGCCAAAATTACAAAGTCCTCAAATGTAACTCTGTTTAGTTGGATACATCAAAAAGCCTAATGTGTAGGTCATTCCTACTTAACCAATAACGAACAATGTTAGCATGAAGTCTTTCTGCAACAGAACAGCACCTGATGGTAAAATTATAATACAGGAAAGCTTATGATGTTCTAGCTCAACTGGTGAAGCTGCTCCCTTTTTATACCTTTAACCTCCAACCAACAGGCAGAAAGTAGTCTGCAATGCATGTCTCATGTGTGACACAGATCCTCACCTTCTTCCTGTCCCTGTTCCTGTGGCTTGTGCCTTTTCTATCTCATTAAGGTATCACAGCATCCAGCCCAGGCTGGACTTCTGGTATGGCTTGTAAAGATCCCAAGCTGCAAGCAGTGGCTCTGGAGAAAGAGGAGACTTGGAAGTGGGAGTGGCAACCCTGAGTAATAATTTAGATCTCAAAAATGCTGTCACTGTTAGCCAGAGCCGAACCCTTTGGCTTCAGGAGACGGGAACATGCATCATCAGAGACGAGATCACCCCCCACAGTGCAGAAACCACCAGCGTGGGTCTCCTGCCAGTGGGTGTTGTTGCTCATCTGATTAGAGCACTGCCCTTACAAATGGGATTCTGGGCTCAACTCCCAGTGCTGGCTGAGACTCATCTGTCTTGAGGGAAGTTAGCAGGTTCTGCACAGCCCTTTGTTAAGCATTCAGGAGTAAGTACTCCAACCTATATTTTCATGGCTTTCAACACAATCTTCATGGAGACCTTTCTCCTTTTCACCCCGTTTAAGCTCTTTATCTTAAATGCTTGCTGATCTATATTCAGCACTTCCGTGACTTGGAGATCACCAAGGTGCTCTCCAAATAATGAGTTTAATCCCCACTTTTTCCCTGAGGGATGTGTGTTGTATTTCCTTCTGCTTTGCAAATACGTAAAATGAGGAAGAAAGCAATTACGTGATTCACCCTAATTGCAGTGTCGTAGCCTGTTGCTGCTGACCCTGTAGACTTGTCAGCAGGTTAAAATTAGATGATTCACTGATCCAGTGAGGCTGCTGTCTGTGTACTACAGGAACTGTGTCTTGGGATATCTTGCCTGGGTTTCAAGTAGGTCTGAATATCCTTGCTCATAAATTATTAGCTTCTAGATTTCATAATATTCCTTTCTTCTACCAGTTCAAACTGAAAACACTAGGACACTTGCACTGATGAGATGAAGAAACAAGCCTGTGCTCTCCTGAACCCCCTGTGGATTAATGCTTTTCATCTAGAAGAAACCACAGCTGCCACAGCTTTTTCATGGAAATGTTGAGGATGGTTACAAAATGCTGCTCATTTGTTAATGTGCGTTTTAAAGCATTGCTCATCTGGCAAGTGCCTAATGGGAGAAGATTGCACACTGACCTTTCAAGATCTCATTACTGTTTTACATGATAGATAGATAGATAGATGATAGATAGATGAACAAATGTAGTTTAGAAAGCAGCTGCAATGTGTGGAAAACCTCCTACTAGATCTCTCCCACATTTCTATGTCTCTCCCCTAGAAGTTCCCAGCATTTCTGATAACCAGGTTACAGGGCGGATAGCTTGTGATGTGGGGGGAGTCTCCATTCCCCCCTCATTCTGTAGTATAAATGTGCTTGTTACAGGGATGAGCAGAGGCATCAGACAAGAGATCTGCCCTATTATGGCAGCTGCTTTGTACATTTAGAGAAAGTCTTGCCCTGATAAGTTTATTTTTTGTGTGTTGATACCACATGCTTGTAGGAGGATAATGTGAGCCTAACAAAACCATCTTGTGGTTCTTAGATATGACTTGGGCAGGGAAATAATTTGTGTGGGAAGAGGTAAGTGAGAAAACTGTCTCATTCTATGTAATCTTTTGAAAAACAATTAAATGAGCCATTCAGTAAGATGCTGATGTGCATGTGGAGGTGGTGTTTTTGCTTATGTGTACAGAAGAGCCCAGCATAGAACAGCTTCTTGTGGAGATCACTGCTTTTTCATCTCACACCCATCAGATCTGAACCAAACATCACTCCTTAAATAGGCAATTAAAAATAAGTAAAGAATATTGTGAAATTAATGTGCAAAATAACGTGTTATGAAGGAGTATTAAACAATGAACATTTAACCTCAACCCTCCTGTGAGTTAACCTAAGAAACAAAACATGTGCAAATTATTACTTTTATCTGTCTGCTGTCTGGATGCTGTAGTCAACTGCTGGCATCCTCTGTGAGACTGTTGTTCCTATTCTGAATCTGGAAAGACACAGGAAGACCAACATCTTTCAGTTCTCAAATGATGTGAGTTACACAAGACCCGTGATCTTCCAAAGGTCAGAGCACAAGATCTTTTCTCTCAACAAAGAGGCTGCTCTGTTCTGCTCTTGTGAAGCAGCTGTTGGCTCAGATTTCAGTTTATTCAGACACAATATGAGCTCTAGACAAAGTCTCAGGCTACATAAATTAATCTCAACTACTTATCACTTCCCCTCCATCATTTTTCTTCTTCATGAAAAGAAACCCTTTGTGACCAATCACAAGTGTCTGATACAACCTCTAGATAAGATCAGGTGTCAGTTAGTGCTATTACAAGCCTTTTCCAGAACCCCTTGGTCCTTGAAGGATGATTTTTTTCTTAGCTCAGGAAACAAAATTGGTCAGCCACATTTTGCTGACAGAGCTTGCAAAGCATTGGGAGCTGAAGGTTTTAACCTGAGAAGTGTCAAGTGGTTTCTGCTACCCACGTCCAGCTACTACCTTCTGAATCCCTGCATTACAGCCATGGGAAGGTCAGAGGTAACTAACGCATTTTACTTGTGCAGCCATACACAGTTTCCACTGCATTTGGTTTTGTTTTAGCAGAAATTACCTGAGCCAAATCTTTTAACCTGCTTTTGCAAGCAAATCTGTGTTTGCCACTGCACCATTGCTAGTGCCGCCAAGGCACTCTAGCAGCCTCTTGCTGCAGATCTGAAGGGTTTTTCCTCTCAAGCTACTGCTTGTGCAGTGTAAAAAATATACCTGCAAAGCAAAGTGAAAGAATCAAAGCACTACCAATATGATTTATGCTCCTTGTCCTTGATATATCTCCTATTATGGTTTCCTCTTTCCAGCCTATCACCTTCCTTCCTTCAGGAGGAACATTTGATAGTGCCTTACTTTAGGTGCTCTTCTAGTACCTGAAGGGCTACAGGAGATGCTCCAGAGCACAGCAATACCTGTTCCAGTGTCATACCGATTGTTCTGGAGTGCTCAGTAAACAACCCCAGTCACACACAGACCCAGCACTAGACCAACCAACTGGGCTACAGAGTTCGCTCCTTACTGGGCAAAGGGCCCAAACCCAGTTCAACTCTGCTGTGTAGCCAGTCCTGAAATGGGGCCGATCTGCTGAACATGTCAGCTCAGACTGAGTTTCCTTCCTTTCCTTCTTGATAAAATTACCTTTTAAGCTCCAAATCCTCAATAAAAGTAGTGATTCGTTCTACGCCTGAACCTCCCCAGCAGCCTCAAAACCAACAGCTGCAATACCTTCCCATAGACATGTCCCACGTGTTCCCCCCCTTAACCCAATGCAGCACTGGCATTACCACGCAACTACAGGCATGCACTGAACCCTAGCAAGGGCTGAGACACAGGCTTGACTGAGAAATCCCTCTTTGCAGCTCAGTGTCCTCAGCTTGTTAAGATGACACCCAGCTTGCAGCTGGTCACTGCAAAGCACAATTTGCTGAACCAGTATTAAAGAGGTTGAGTCCCTTCATCATTCTCTTCCAAAATGGGTACTTTTAACTGATTTAACGTTTACCTGATTTAATGCTCCAATTTGTCATGGAGTGAGTGTGTAACGAGGGGGCTGATAAATCTCTTCATGAAGGTTTGCTTCTGAAGTCCTATTGACCTGCATGTTTGCAAGTCCAGAGCAGGGAACCAAGCTGTGTGCCAAGGTGGCTACAGAGCAGCTTGTGGGGAAAGTAAGAGAACAGAGGCTAGAAAAGCAGTTGAAAAGGTGGATTAGTATTTAGAAGCACATTTTAGCTTTGAAAAAGTGTGGATTTGGGGGAAGTCAGAGGGTTCCCCCCCTTTTTTTGAGCAGCACTTCCAAGCAGGCCCTTTTCCCTCCAGCACAAGCAGTAAGACTGAAACCAGGTCCTGTGTGAAACACAGCTTTCTGAGCCCGTTGGTGTTTACTGCTGTATGCTGAATCCAGAGCTCCTCCTGGAGGTTCGAGGAGTCCAAGCCATGCTGCTGACAGCTCATCACTGCTGCTTGTCTCTAACAGCAGAGCACGAACCACCCTATGTACATACAGTGTGTATACAACAGGCAGGCATAGGATAATTACAGTAATCTTACATACACAGTCCTAGCTGACTTCAGTTAGTTCAACAGCTTCACCAAACTACCTTTGGCAAGCTGAACCTAAGCACAAAAGTAAAGATAATAAATCTGGATATATTTACACACTAAATATATCTGAAGAGTTACATTCCTTTTTTTTTTTTCTTTCTTTTTGGAGGAAAGGATGCTTAACTCAGGGGGTGGAGTTAAGTAAGGGGGGATGTCCATATAAATCCTACTAGAACCTACAAAACACTCCTCTCCCAGTCAGATGGTACATCTTTGGAAGCTGATGTCATAGCAATGAAAAGTATTAAGCCTCATTACCTCCATGGGAAAAGTCAGCTAGCTCAGACCAATTATCCTCCCACCTCTTCTATTAAATTTAGCTCACTCGCAAACCATAGAACCTCAATTTAGACACACATTGCTATTCAATGTGTGCCTAGCTGGGGGACAGAGGGAAGTTAGCTAAGCATAAAAGTAGAACATGAAAACACGAGGACGTGTAGTGTGCAGGAGAGGAGAGCAGGGGAGCTCAGGGGCCATGGTGCCATCCGAGTTGTACAGGGGTGTTCAGAAATTTCTAGGCACATACTAACATTTTACAACTCCATCTGCAGCTATTGATCCCAAGAGTTCAGTGACGGCCAGGTAATTACCTGTTGAAAACAAAAGAATAAACCACTTAAACTGTGATCAGTCACATGAACAAGGCAGGTTTATCCCTACAGTGCACATCTGACTGTATAGTGCTACAATGGTGGGTCTTGTAATGGTCTCTGCAACACGGTCAGATGTGAGAAAATACGACAGCTATATTAGACTTCTAGTATTTGCCATTTCTTAAGATGTTCAGGCTATTCGCTGCTGTTCAGTCATTTTTTAGACTAAAGCTTGCTCCTTATGTTTCTAAAATAATAATTTCGGTTCTACATCAGGAAAAACTGAGATTTTTCTCATCAGAAACACTCACCATCCCTGCCCACGCTGTCTACATGCACACAGCTGTACACACAGCTGCACGTGGACATACTGTAACAGTTCCTTGAGGTTTTGTAATGAAGGCTTTAGGCTCCATAAAGAGGTAAAGATGAGGTGCCCAAGCAGTCAAACCCTCTCCACATCAGATAATGAATGTTGGTCTTAAGTCACTGCTCCAACACTGTATACATGTGCAAATATACATGTATGCATGCACAAAAACTGTGAAATGCTATGCACGCACACTTTTAGTTTAAGATTCTAATGAGCAGCATTAAAAAGTGCATTATTTTATTTGCTTCAATTCAGCCTTGCCTGTAGTAATTTTTCTTTTTCATGTTTAAAAGACCTGTCTATTCTTCTTTTCCACTACGGGCTGGAAAGTGAAATACATGCATTTATGAAACAATGAAGAGATCATGGGTTGGGGGGTGGGGAAGCGAAGCAGGTATTTTGGACGTGTTAAAATAAAAGAAGCACTTGCTAAACAACTGTTAAGTGTGAAGGAATGCGGCCCAAAAAACAGCATATGCTGTTTGGGTTTTTTAGTGTTTGGTTGTTTTTTCAAACCGCACCACCTTCAAAGAATTCCTGGATTCTAGCCTGATGCTGAAAGATTAATACATTAAAACAATATTTCCTAATATCCAATATCCTCTAAAGAGGATGACAGTGTAAGGAGAGAACTTACAGTCTTGCCTGACAGGAAAATAAATTTAATACAATCATACAAGACAAATATGACACCAAAATACTTATTTACAGCATATATATATTAACTCTCTTTTTATTGATACATTTCCCTCCCTTTTAAAGATATCCAGATTAAAAACATCCAAGCCTGTTCAGAGAAGAAAACTTTCTCAAAACAAGTAAGAAACAAGAAAGGAAGCAGCTACAGTGCACCATCTGCTGCCAGTCCTCTTGTAAAATATGTTCCAGTCAATAGACAGTACATTTACAGAAACACGTTGACACTGTTCACTCTCATCTGCTTACATACTAAACAAATACCATCTTGGCACGAAGAGAGATATGTTCGAAGAAGGAAGAGCCATTTGTCATACTGTCATCTGAATTTATGAAGGACAGAGCCGCCACCTCAGCTGAGTTAAGCCTCTAGAACCCCTCTGCTTTTGAAGAAAACCCGTCACCTACAGCCTCCCAGACAAATCTGTCAACAGGCACTCCTGTTCTGGAGATCCATACTGTATTTTGGTGTGCACACATGCCTACAGTATCCCTGAGTATAGCATCACAAACCACTCACATCCCAGCCTATAAACTGGTATGTGACTCTCTCCTCCACAGCCACCAACTACCACACACAGGCTTTTATGGAAGCTCATCTGAATGACCAGTTTATTTTCTTCACCACATATCTTGTTCCTAAAGTGTCTGGTCTGAAATCAATAAGCTGAAGACACTTGAAGTTTCCCAGGATCAGCACTTGGCCAAAACACTGCTGAAAGTCAGCAGTCAGATGCTAGCTTGCAAAGGAGAAGACTTTGCCCAGATTTCCTCACCCTTGCAGAGTGTTCACATACAAAGTTCTTACATAAAACAGCAGGTCCACATTTTCCAAAGCAGACTGAAAATCACTTTAGTTTCAAGCTGGAAGCTTAGAATCCTATTTTGGCTAGCTTGTAGAGCACTTTAAATATACCAAGTGCTATGCAAAGTGGCAAGTATTTGAAAACTACTAATTCAACCAAGAACAGATGCTAGAAGCCAACTTTTCCAAGCTAAGCACAGGACTATGTTGGTATGGCCTCACATTTAGAATACTAGATGTGTCCACAGGCACATGGCCAGCCTCACACAGTGGTGCAATCAGTGTACATTAATACTTTCTGTACCCAGTTCAGAGATCTGCATAAACTACATACCTTGAAAACAGGGTTCCAGCCAACAGGATTAGCAACTGGATTCTACGTAACTCCAAATACTTGTTTTATTTTATTAAATATGCCTGCTCTCAGCTAGCATCTCATCCTGAATATCAGCAAGTATTAAAACTGAGGAACATTTTGTTAGTCTTTGATTTCCTACCGAGAGTTCAAAATGTATTTTTAAATTTAAGGCAGGTTGGGGTTTTGTTGGTTTTTTTTCGTTTTGTTTGTTAAAAAAAAAAATTTAAAATTGCATAGTTCCACGTTTTCTTCACTCAGCAGAAAGGAACAATTTTTCTGGTACCTCCAAACCTTGGGACAGAATTAACATACTTGTGTTTTTTCCGACTAAGAAATGCATCCAAAGGAAAGTGGCAAAGCTTGATTGTTCTTTCAAATGGATGCAAACCAAAATCAATTCCACTACAGAGAATAAAAGAGTCCTGATAAACTGAATCTCTCCACAGGGTTTGTAAATGTGGTGTTTCATCCACAAACTCAAGTTGAAAGGTTTTGAGCATGCCAGCATGCCATGTCCAGAAACACACATTAGCTTATGCTTAACCTAAAATCTAAGAAGCTGAAGCCTATTGCAGCCTATCGATGCTGAACACCCAGCACATCATAGCCTAAAGCCCTCAGCAGGAGTCAGTCTTCCACTGAAACAGAACTACAGAAACCAAGTCTCTCACTATACCCCAAGTGGTTCAATCATCAGCAAATTTAAATTAATATGAAAACAAGAGTGCCTGATGTCACTCTGCTTCCCACATTCCTCAGAACTCCACAGTGTTTTACTATTTCTGTGTGACTGACAGCAGACTACTAGCATAGAGCCTAAGTTTCATTTAACAGAATTTGTTAGTACAAAGCAGCCTATTCAATTCTTGTATTAGAACAGTGATTTCTCTATATATGTAGTAGTTTAGCACTCAGAGTGGCTTTTTTTTCCCTCAAGTTGTCAGTTGAACAGTAACACATCAACTTTACAACTAACCCAGAATCAGCTTTTAACCAGGGTTAAAAAGGCATTTTGAATTCAACATGCTTGTATTATTTCCATTCAGAAACTGAGGAAAAGAACTGAAAGCTCAGAAGATTATTTTGAAACTGTGTAATTAAAAATGTGTTACTAATTGCTTGAAGGATGGGTATTATCATAGAAAGTGAAGACTCAGCCTAGAAAGACACAGTAGAGTAAAACAAAGGAAGGTCAAACCTCTTCCGGATCTTTGACAGGGTTAGCAGAAATCAGTTTTGTTTGGAAGAGATCTATAAGAATGTAGACATTTAATTTTCCCCAATCACTGTAAAACTGTTCTTTAACCAAGAGCAAAATAGTTCAAAATACAATTCAACCTGACCTACAGAAGTGCAGGGGATATTGTGGCCAAAGTTAAACCAAAAATACCTATCCCACTTCAAAAAGCTGCAGAAGAGTCTCCTCTTAATATCTAGCTCATCATAAATTGCTCAAGGCACACTGTTTAAATCTCCATGTCTAAATGAATGGCTATTAGCTCTTGGGCTCAAAGGAACTTGCAAGTCAGAACATGTATAAGGCTTCTTTGCTAATATTCAAATAGTCTGAACCAAATAACCCTCTAGGATAGGGCCTTAATGACTTTAACTTTTGCATTTCAACAACAAATCCAGCTGTGTGTGAAGGTACATAGGTTTTACAAACCAGCCAGACATAGTACAACATCACCTAATAAAAACTGATGCTGATAACAACACAAATCTCTGGCCAAGGCTGAAAAAAAGTTTGATGCTTAGAGTTACAGCAACTATTGCATTCTTTAATTGTTTATTTTTAAACTAGTTTTGTAATAATACAGTAACATTATTCTTAGCAAGATTGGCCATAAAAAACCAGTCTTCACAAAATGAACCACAGTATATCAGTAGTTATAAAACATCTTTACAGCTCTGTACATCTGCACTGTAATGTTCAGTGCTATAAAAAGACCATGGTCTTATGAAGCCCAGGCAGCAAGCTTCTTCATTTCATCTTCATCCTCTGTTCTCTTCCTGGTTGATGCTGCAAAGAGAGAGGAACAATAACCATCAACTAAATGTGACAGTCAGAACCATTTTAGTTGTTAGCATGAGGACTGCCATAGTGCTTCTCAGTCTAAATATCTCAGATTAATTTATTGAGTAGCAAGCTAAACCTAGGTAATATAGTAATGAAGCTGATGAGGGATGCAACTACTTTGCTCCCACTGTTATCTCAAATATAACCCTGAGATTAACCATATGGGTCTGATGTAACTCAGAGCAATCCCAGGCACAGCCACAGGCTGGGCAGAGAAAAGATTCAGAGCAGCCCTGCGGAGAAGGACTTGGTGGTGTTGGTCGATAAGAAAATGAACATGAGCCAGCAGCATGCGCTCACAGCCCAGAAAGCCAACCGTATCCCTGGGCTGCATCAAAAGGAGCATGACCAGCAGGTCGAAGGAGGTGATCCTGCCCCTCTACTCTTGTGAGACCTCACTTGGAGTATTGTGTGCAGTTCTGGTGTCATCAACATAAAAAGGACATGGAATTATTGGAACAAGTCCAGAGGAGGGCCACGAGGATGATCAGGGGACTGAAGCACCTCCTGTATGAGAAAGTTGGGGCTGCTCAGCCTGGAGAAGAGAAGGCTGCGTGGAGACCTCATAGCAGCCTTCCAGTATCTGAAGGGGCCTATAAGGATGTTGGGGAGGGACTCTTTATTAGGGACTGTAGTGATAGGACAAGGGGTAATGGGTTAAAGCTTAAACAGAGGAAGTTTAGATTGGATATAAGGAGGAAGTTCTTTACTGTAAGGGTGGTGAGGCAACGGAATGGGTTGCTCCATCCCTCGTGGTGCTCAAGGCCAGGTTGGACAGAGCCTTGGTTGGCATGGTTTAGTGTGAGGTGTCCCTGTCCATGACAGGGGGTTTGGAACTAGATGATCTTAAGGTCCTTTCCAACCCTAACTATTCTATGATTCCTACTGAAAGGCTCCCACAGAAAATATATTTAATCTCTAAGAGCTGTCACATAAAGCAAGTGTCCCCAGGCATGCTGCCAGCTCTCTCATTGCCACTTCAGCAGGCACAACTGACCGATCCCTGGCTGGCTGCACATCCTGCTATCTTTCAAAATAGCACTGAAGAGCTCTCCATGTGCAGGTCCAGCCTCACTGCATTTTAATGGGAGCTGCCGTTTGTTAAAAGGAAGACATTCCTGAACTGTCTTTGTTCAGGTGACATCAGTTAACCAGTCCCTAATCTGCAAGTGCCACTGGGTCACTGTGCGACTAGGGAAGATGACTATGACTTGCTCCATCTCAGTTTCTTCAGTTCTGAAGTCAGGAAGGTAACATGTATCTCCAATGAGAAATACTAACGGTTTTTATTTTTCTATTGCTGTGTAACAGTAAGCACGGAGTTTCAGAAAAGACAAGCTGGTTTTGCAAGGCCTTAAACTATAGAATTGTAACCAGCTAATTTGGCCTGAAGCAGCCATACAGATAGATGAAGCAGCAAATTAAAAGAAGCACACAGAGATGGCCTAGGTTTAATAAAAACGTCAACTGGCACAGCTAGATCTGGAAAAGGATGTATGAACAAGTCATAAATGCCCAGACTGCAACTTGCACTGGGTTCTCCTAAATCTGTTTTTTTTTTTTTCTTTTTACTAGCTGTTTTACAACTGACTTCAGTAGATGAGGCCACAATCCCAATCTGAACATTTAAAACTGCTTCTCAGGATTTAAGTGCTGTCTGCTAAAACAGATGCAAGAGTCTCTTAGCTGAACTGGTCTATGTAACCTGTTCTGCAGCAGAAAGCACTATAAACAACCTGTGTAACATGTGTGCTGTCCTTACCATCAAACAGTTATACTGTTTTACTAGCATCAGTACACAGCAAGTCTTTCAGCTGGCAGAGGACAACAGGGACACAGTGAAAGCTGTAGTAAAAGTCAACTGTCTCTGGTTTAATCCAAAACGAACAGGGCAGAACTACAGAAAAAGAAGGCTACTGCTTAATACCAGGAATAGGTCTGCTCTGTAGAAAGCAAGCAAAGGAATGACAATATTTCTTTAAATGTGTACTTCCTGCTGCTTCCTTAATTTCTCATTAAAATACCAGTGGTAAATAACAAACCACTACCCTACAAAGCTGGGTCTTTGCGATGCAAAGATTTTCAATATAGGTCAGACTCCAATTTAAAAAGACTAAGGATTTAACTGTAAAAAAAAAAATTAAAAATAAAAAATGTATTCCCTTTCCTTGGTAATCTCACTGTTCCAGGGGATACATCAGTACATGCCCAAAGCCAGGTTCCCCGAGTTTGTCTCCCCAAATCTACAGAGAATTTAGTGATAAATGCTTTCATACAGGAAACCAGAATTCCATTCTGCTTTTCCTGATAAATGGATACAAAAATAGGAACAGGAATCCGTAATACTTTAAAAGTTAAACCAGAGTTAAGTGTATCTTTGAAATTCTCTCTTCTTCTCCTCACACCATGGCTTAATCATGAGAAATGTAGAATGGCTAGCAGGCAGTTTACCAGGGCGAGAAGGCAGCGATGTGGATGGAACACTTGGCAACCTGACATCTCTCATTCCCTTGTTCAATTCTTCTTGCTCCAGTTCTTCTAATTCTGCCATCAACTCATCCTAAATTCAAGGAAAACATTAGTTACAGTTTTACTGCCTTGACAGTGACCTCAGGCAAGGGCACATTTAATCACCATGAAACAAAACACTACTGAAACAAATAAAAAAGAACAAAACCAAAACAGTTTACACCTGAAAATAAATATGAAAAAACAGCATATCACAAGTATGATTTTTACTAAATTTGGGTGGTAAGAGTAAACCTCAATTGAAAGTTGTCCTGTTTCTAACTTCCATTATCCTTCTTACAAGGAATAAAATTAGAAAAAAACCCTGATAGCAGTGTAATACTTATCAAAAAGGCAAACACGGGAAAAAGAGAAGTCGCACTGGCATCCTCAGTTTTGTTCAAAACTGGATCCTGCAATCTTTAACAGATTCTGATTTTAATGTGCAATTTCTTCCATTTTAAAAATGGTTTCCACTGCTTACACAGTAGGCTGACATTGCACATTATGCTTCAACCCTGTCACACAAATCCAGGATTATATATGATTTCAAAGGAGCACTAGAATCAGAGCTGTCCTTCTGGGTCCTGTTATTCACTCGTGAAGCATATAATACACTTGGACTTCTAGCTGCAGAAGCTGATTTGGACAGATGATCTGATCCACTTGCAAAATACTAAATATAAAAAAGGCTATACACTTTTTTTAAAAAAGCCTATTTGTTGTCTGGACTTCCCAAAGAAAGGAAGCTAAATATTACACATTTGTAGAGCAATGGACTTTTGCCACATTAATAAATAGTTTAAAAAGAAACACTTGGCAAAAGTGGCTGGGGAAAAAGTGGCTGTAGCAACGTGAGATCTAATAGGTACTGAAATGGGCTTTGCCTACCCATTTATACCTAACTTACCACCAATGTGGAAATTCAAATGTTAACCACATAGTCACTACAGGCCTTCTGGGACTTACTTTCTCATGTTTTTATATCTTAAGGCCAAAGAAAGGCTAGTTTGCCTACCTGACTTAGTTCACAATGCAAATGCTGGGATACCATCTATAAATTTCAGCATCAGGTCAATAGCTGATGATGTTCAATTGACAGCTGATCCCTCAAGGAAATGTGCAAGTTTGGGACCCCATATCTAACTTAGGCATTTAGCTGAAGAGCAAATGTGTCTGTACTTTAAGTGCCCCAGGCAGTGCTGTGAATGCAAGCTTCTTTAAAAGTTAGATGTCCAAGCTGCTGTAAGGTCAATGGAAACAGGTAATACTGAAGACCTCTACATGATCATCTAACACCCTCCAATACCAAATTAGTCCAATAGCTATAACAAATCTCCTCTGTCCTCTTATCCTAGGCCAAAAAGAGAGCTGGGGAAGATACGTGAACTCTCAGGTTCTAAGCTTTGTCCACGGGAATGTATTTCAAATCAGAAGCAGGCCTTCAAGAAAAGATTGGCCTCCAGTAAGCATCCTACTCAGGAAGGACAGAGCTTTTTTGCATTCTTCATAACATACACTGTGTCAATCCATAGAGAAAGAACCCTTAAGTTTCTGTGTCAGTCTGGAGCAGTAGAAATTACATGCTTCCATGATCTCCTTACACCCATGGCACACATACGAAGAGGAAATCCAAGTGTGTGGTCAAAACATCCTTCAAAAAAATAAAATTGTCATCCTCCAACACAAATCACCTCACAATTCAGCAATTAAGTCACTGATTCCAGTGCTCTCAAGCTGAAGTGTCCTGGAGACCAAACTTTCCAGTTACTGGACAAGTGCTCCAAGTATCAGGCCCCAATACAAAAGCAGGTGCTGATAAAATGATGCCCTACGTGACAGTGGCTTAGTCTCCCAGAACAGGAAATGTGCCCATCAACTTAGACTAGTATCTCTTAGGAACTGCCAGGTCAATCTACAACATGCTTACTAAGTCTAGACTCCTACAATTTAAGCAATGATGAAAAGTAAAAGACACTGTACAGCTGTTTGGGATGACAGTGTTTTTCAGTTGTTTGAAACTCAGTTTATACAGGTCAAATCACATTCCTTATGCCAGTAACAATTAAACTGTTTCTTGAAAAGTCTATTTACATTCAAAGTGGAAAAATAGGAAAACAGGTAATGGGAATAAAATACAAAGAATCATTACTGTTCTCAACAAATTATAACTGCTGAACAAAACCTCCCTTTCCCCCAAGTCAACCTAATGGATCTACTTCTGCAGAAAATCTGGAACACAGGGAAAGCACCTGCATTTCCAAGCACCAAAAATGACCTTTAAAAAATGGTCCAAATATTCAGAATTGTGAACAGTTCATGGCATACAAATATGCACTTAGTTAAATGGATGTCTATTTGGAGCGCAAAAAATTGTATGTTTCAGTGTCCACTTGTAGCAGTACAAATCACACGTTTTAGTGACCTCCTCCCATGGTACAAATGAGAATAACAACTACAGGAGTGCAGTTAAAGTTGCCTTTCTTAAAATTTATATACAAAGAAAAATATGTAAACTCTAAAAATATTTCTATTGCATAGTTATGTTATATATATTAATATATATAAATACATATATACACACACACATATCTATCTATAAAAAAGATGTATGTGAGAAATAGGCAAACATCCTTGATGGGGTAAGCTAGAACCAAGGAATTTCATACCAACACCTTTTGAGAAACAAACCACCAGAACAAGCCACTAGACAACAACAAAATAGCTGTGGAATCATTTAACAGCTAAAACTCGCAGGCCTGAAGTACTAACCTCATCAAACTCATCACCGAAGGCAGCTCGGTTTGAGATAGCATCTGAAATTTCCTGGGCAACATCTTGCTGTTCAGTGATATCTTGCATTAAATCATCGATTTTGTTCAAGTCCCTGGCAAGATAACATAGGAACATTTTTAAAAGATAGTTCATCATTCAAATCCTACAAAAGAGACTTTGAAAACCTTGAGCAGACTATTTTCTTTTTATGCCATGGCTGCATATAAACCGCAGAATTCACAGGAAATAACTTCGCTCACCTACACCTTAATGTTTCCTGGCAAGCTCCTGTGTGTTTCAGCCAGTCAAATTTCTTCCACTTTGGGACTGTAAAAAAAAGGTCAAACTGCAGCAGTTTGTGTCTCTCTCCCTCTCTGTGCTTCTCAGCCAAGAGTCACATCCTCTGGGCAGATCCCACCTCTTTCCTGAAGTCAGCATCTTTACAGATGGATCTTTTTTGATGTTAAACTGGCGGGAACTTAACAGGACTATACTCCATTTTAAATGTTCCCCTTATTGTTAACTTCATTATTGTTTCAGTTCCTGTTTACTTCTCCCAGAACAATTTTTCTCATTTAACTGTTTATTCAGGCAGGAAAACAGCTCATGAAACATGGGACATATAAAAATACTACACAGACAAAAAAAATGTCCCTCTCCTTTATCCAGGTCTAATTAGTACTTTGAATCACACAGCCCAGCTTACAGACTTTGAGAAAAATGTCCACTTGGTTTCTTCAACTAACTACTTTTCTTCTGAAAAAAAAAAAAACAAAAAAAAAACAAACCAAACAAACCAGAGGCAGAGGCCAGTCTCCACTGCCAAGTCAGACTTAAGAAAAAACAGGTACTACATGAATCTCTCTAGTTAAGCAAGCTTCCTTCGAGACTAGCTGTTAAGAAGAGACATTTTTTTTGCCAAATATAACACCACTGCATCAACAGCATTCCTGACATTAAATGCCTGAGCCAAAAATTAAGTCAGAACAGTTTGATTTCATAAAATATTCTTCAGTGATGAAACAGCTTGAAAGTAGTGAGTAGAGCTCAACTTGAAAGCTATTAGCACTTACATATTTTCATGTACTTTTTTCATGGCTTGTGCAGCATAGCCCATATTCTTGAGCACTTCTGTGTTGGTGTGGGAATTCTCCAACGCCTCTCTCTGGAACTCAATGGTTGAAAGTGTCCCATCAATTTGACTCAACTGTTTCTCATATCTCTTTTTTCTCTTCAGTGCTTGTAAGGCAGCTGGAATGGGAAGAGGCAAAGTGCACTGTGTATTTTTATAGCAAAATGCAAGGACAAGAAGTTCAGCACCAAGCCAACCTGCAGAATTTATAATTCTCACCCTCCTACCTTACTAGTAGGGAGACAAACTTTGACCACACCAGATCAGCAGCCTCTTTATCACCAACATGCTGTTGCATGAACATGCTGGGAAGTCTCTTTTAAATTAACTCCTTTGAACACCACAGGGAAGAGCATCTTCTTCCTCCACTGCGGGAGATCGTGAACTCCATCCTGGGCACACAGGCAAAGCAGGGAAGACAGGGAGGAAAAAGAAAAATGTCAGAGCGAAGTCAGAAAGGAGGAAAAAGAGGAAAAAGAAAAGAAGAGGCTGCAAAACGTAAGTAAAAACTAAGGAAGACAGTGTAAGAAGATCTGTCATGATAACCACACCTCCATCAGCACTGTTTTCTAAACTTCCTCTCAGCAGCAGAAACTGCCAGATGCAATGGAAAGCCCAAAAAGCCTAACAAAGCAGGTCGTTAGATCAGATGAAGCCTCATTTCTGTGGCTTTCAGCTGCATCTATTTCTTTATAATCACTTACGAGCATGATCTTTAAACCTTAGAACTTGAAAACAGATAAAACTTTGTAAACACAGCCACAGTCAAGTCCAGCTACTCCCTATTAACTTTGTAAATCACTGAGATTAGTCTTTTATATTTGCTAAATTATGAGCAGCATACTTTGCCCCGAGTAAATCATTACCAGAATGAATGCATGTGACACGGAGAAGGAGAAAAGAACTTTCTCTTGGCCTCTGGGTGTGAAACACACACGATCTTGCCACAAGCATTTCCTGATCACTGACTGTCCTTTCCAACCTACACATGTGCCAGGCAAGACAACAAACAAAACCAAGAGACTGAGTTAACCCATAGCTTTTTCAATGCTATTAATAGCCATGCCGTTTCCCTTTTCCCTTAAATTCAATTTTAAAATCAGGTTCAGAGCCAGCAAGCAACAGCAGCACTGCAGCCCCCCAGACTCAAACAACAGCAGCAATTACTATCGCTTTCCTACTCGAGTAACTGCCCACATGCAATAGTACTGAACCTTGACACTGGGGTACACAACTTTGCAAATGAAGTTAGGATCCCTCCAAGAAGGGGCATAGATTTATGGTGTGCAACAACACACTGAAAAAAAAAAAAAATCTAATGCTTTGTTGACATATGCTTGAATCAACATGGTCAAGACTGCTCATTGTTAGCTGTGCAAAGACAAGCATTTGCACAGGCTAAGAGCAACCTGGCTTAATGGAAGGTGTCCCTGCCCATGGTAGGGAGGCTGAAACAAGATGATCTCCCAGCCCAAACCGTTCTATGATTCTAGCACCAGCAGTAAAATGTTTCAGGACAGCAAACCACAATCACAACAGATTAATGACAGTATTCAAATTCAGGATTTTCCCAGGTTTTGGGGGATGGTGCAAAGATCATGCATACGCTGAAAGCATGAATGCCAGGTGATGTCATGTAAACTGCAAATGTGAAAACCTGTAAAATTCTCATTAGCAATTCCAAAATACACCAGTTTGGTTTAATACCAAATATTCTTTTTACGTACTTATTTCCCTACTTATTTATGCTTATTATTGTTAGTATTAGGACACCAACCGCTTCCTTCCTTAGCTTCAGTTGAATCAAAATTTGATCTTAGGATTCTTATGTTAGGAAGACAGATTTCAGGTAAATTTAATAGTCTAAAACTGTGCATAACACTGGCTGTGCCAGGGAGGGCTTCAAAGCCCTGTGGACTGAGGAACACTAACTGGCTGGTGCAGAAAGACTTCCATTGGTGCAAGTAGCTACTACAGGGGAATATTTCCAGTTGTTTTTCAGAAATGGGACTCTGTAATGGTGCTGTTATTACTGGCTGCTCAGAGAGAAAATGGATTTCCTCAGTTACATACAAAGAAGTTGTTTTCAAAATCCTGAAGGTTCCTGTATTAACACTTAATTAAACCACACCCAAACTAAGAAACCATGGAAGAAGCTGAACTCCAAGTGACTTCACCTCTTCGTAAACAGCTTTTCCTAATTACTGTAGTGCAACATATTTAATTCTCTTTAGTTTTACCAGTGACTTATAGAACAAAGCACTTCACAGGAAATCAATTCATATTCCTTCCTTACCAAGACATAATAAATTCCCACACCACACTACGTGATTTTTCTCATTTATATTAAATGACTGCCCTTCATTATGCAGTTTTGTTATAGTAGCTTCTATAGCTAAGAGAATTTCCTTCTTATTTGAAATGTATTTTTCTGGTTTACAGATTATCATGAACTTTAAGTGCATTTCTACTGCACATACAAGCAGGTCTAAGAATGGTTCTGAAAAAGGGTGTAGCCCATTCCAAAGATTTCAACGGGAGACAGCCCAGGAAGAGTCTAAACAAGGGTAGAGTGAGGAAGCAAGTGTATCTAATACCAGAAAGAGGTGGAGGTCTTCTTCTGGGGGGTAAAAAAAGCATCTCATACACTGTCTCTGTTGCGCTCCAAAGAAGCTGATGCAACTCCTGCATTTCAAAATGAAATGATCAGCACTTGGCTGGGCTTTAGCACATTTCCAGCAAGCAGGAATAGAACAGAAGCTCACTGAATAGGAAACACTGCTTTTAATCTGCAGTTTCTAACATAAGGGGTGGAACATCAGTAGACTAATATGTCAGTTTAAGTATGCATATTAAAGAACTACTATTATTAACATACAGAAGGACTCTTCCATTATCAGTATTATGCTTCATTAGGAAGCAGAAATGGCCAGCCGGGCAACAGTAATCCTGGATACATTTACTATCCAGATTTCTTAAGCAAAGAACAAAAGTAGTGACACAAAGATCTGTGGCACCCTCCTCATGGTTTCATGACAAATCAGAATGAAAAGACAGTTCACTGATATCAATACCTTTACCTGTCAAGCCCACCACCAACACCCATTAGTATACGAATTACAGATGATTTCATCTTTTGAAGTACAAACAAAAGCATGGTCTTTTAACCCTCAAAATTCCCAGGGGGGAGCTGGTGAAGAAGAATGTTCCTTAAGGAAATATAACACCCCTGTGAAAATACTCACTCATTCTCAGACACAGTTCACAGACCTCAACTTCATTCCTGCAAGGATTACAACTTCTGATCTCCCTTACACCACAGACAACCAAAAAAGTGCTGATGAGGTTATAAAAAATTATACCACCCTAAGTAAACTCATTATCAGCATTCGTAATCCTTAAAACCTTGAGGAGGAAGCCACATACAGTTACAACTGAGGGGCTAATTCAAGAACAATAATGAATTTGACTTGTTATAACCACTCCAGTTCATGGCAAGACACTTGAAATGTGATCATGAAGATCAGAGAACAATAGCTGTAATTCACAGAACAAAGACACATGAAGGGCTTCCCCATATCTCTCTGCCAGAAATCCTCAGCCCCAACCTGTCATACACCCTGCCACAGGCATGATGGCCCTGTCTGTGCTGAGGTGCAACTACTATACTGTTGTTTGCTTTCAACAGCCTTCTGGTTACAACTAACTCACTGAAAAGGAATGCTACATGGCCACATAAGCCCTGTTCATATGTACCACACAACATATTTAGCTACATCTACTTGTAAAAGCCTACCTGTTACTCCAACTTTCTATACTGGTTTTGTCCCCAGTGGTACTATGTGGCTTTTCATGGTTAAGATTTAGTCCTATTCTGGATGGCTGCTTTTAACTTTATTCTTCTCAGTTAGCTTTTTTTTTAGGTTCTGTGAAAGACTCCTGGCTGAACCAACACCCAGTCACGTGTGTTATTTTCACAGGCATAGGCACACTTCAGGAAATGCATTTCCTTTTAAACAGAGTTCTCAAATACTCAGCATTACTTTATGTCCTTTGAATTTTCCTGTATGATCTTCAAAATAATGAAGATGAAAGGCCAAATTGCACATGGAGTTGGCAGCTGTGAGCTGGTTGAAACTGAGATACCCAAAAAAGTACAGCAAGAGATACCCCAAAAAATCATGACTTTGGATCTGGAATGAGGAACTGATTAAAAGGCAGTGGTAACTGTGAAAACAGATATTGCTTGTCATGACATAAGCTCTGCAGAGGGAATTCCAACACACATACCTGTTTTGAAAACCCTTGAGTGATCTGGCTACAGAAAGATATGAATGGGGAATACTGGAAATGTATCACAACAGGAACTGCAGAGGTACTCACTTCATAAAGGAGAAGCCAAAAATATTTACATGATGTTTCACATCTATTAACATAGCTAATGTGTTACAGCTTTTAAATCAAGTTAAGCCTACTGATGTCACATGAACCCATTCAAGAATCATCTGAACTAATGAAAAATTGCTGGTGCCTGAATCTGCTCTCTCCTGTGACAATATTACTGACTCAGACTCACACACCTAAAATCAAATGGGATCATGCTAATTTGGTGCATTTCCTATACACAGATGCATCTGGCTCCAGTCTTGGACAGTCCCATTTTGGTTTCCATAGGCTTCTCCATAGATGAAATTAAGAAAAATCAACATTAAAAATTACCTGCAAGGTCCCTTTGAAAGATTCATTTTAACAAGGCAACATAGATTAAAACTTTTATTATCTCATTTGTATGTTTACATAATGCTACAATATATGCTGGTTAGCACAGATTTCCTGTGAACTATATAGTACAGTATAGCAGCTAATACACTGTCACATGTAAATAAACAGCAATCAAACTGTAAAGCAACTGACATATAAAATGAAGAGGTATCATTAGGGATTTAAGTTCATTCACTAGCCTGCTAAATTCAAGCACTTCAGCACATCAAGGTTAATGTCTCCACTGACTGTACTTACACTATCCTATTTTGGCTTTACAACCATTTCTGGCATGAAAAAAATCCCACTCTGCACTTTTTGCTCTACTCCTGTCTCTTTACTGTTCTTAGCTATCTAGTCCTGAGCAAACAAGATAAAAGGGAGTTATTTTTAACCATGATCAGCGGAACAATCCAGTTTGCAGCATAACTCCACAAATAATCACACAAGTAAAGCACATGGGGAACTGCATACTGAGCACAGCAGCAAACACAGAGATCTGGGAGAAAAGCTTCATATGTCAAATGCTGCACGCCTAAAGCACAAGGCCAACAAACACCTGAACCAGCATCAACCAGCCAAGTTAAAGGAGAAGCAGATCCACCTTCTCCCAAAAACAAGTACTCATTCCTGCCTGTGCACCACCCTTTCATTCAGAGGTACCCAAGCACTTGTGCAGCTGCTGAGACAAACAGGTAAATGGAACTTAACCTACCCTGGGAAAAAAATAATCCAGCCACAAAACCCCACATTATACATCTGCATCCAGCTTTCTGAAATACACCCTTCAGGGAGCTCTGACAAGGAAAGGCATGGAGCATTTCTTCTTCCTACAACTATGACAGCTTAAAGTCCAGGCTTGGAATGACATTCCACAGCAGTGTGTCTGGATCTAAACAGGAACTGTTACAGTCACAGGAGCTGCCCTGTTCTCTTGCATCCACCCTGATGCCCAGACATGTGCACAATGAACCCAATCCTGGGAGCTATATGGTCACTTTGTCCCACAGCAAATTAGTTCTCAGCCGGATCACCTTCCTGAACTAGCTCACTGCATTCACACACAAGTGCCAGTACCTGAACAAAGGGACAAGAGAGACACTCCAGTTGCAGCCAAGGAAGTACAAAGTATGGGAATGGGACAGGCCTGACAGCTCCCGTGCTGCAGAGCTGCAGGCTGTCATGCTGCTGAACTGGCTTTACTCCCTCTGACTGACCATGCCTTCAGACCTGTCCCATCTTAACACATGCCTTTAGATCCTTTCTAACTAAAAGTTAATCTGCCTTTTGCTAATAATTATTAACAAGTAAAAATATTACAAGTAAATTTATCAACCAGATAAATTATTACAAGTATTTGGTTACCCCATTAAAGGGCTAACCAAAACACCTTTAACACACAATTCTTCACAAGCTCTAAGTTACATCACAGTCATTTGTTAAATTATCAAGCAACAGAGAGAACAGATGAAAGAGCTACTCTTGTTATGCCACAAACTGTTAATGCAAAATGTTTTCCTTCTGTTTTGAAGTATGTAAAGAAAAATAAAGCTCAGAGTAGACAAACAGGTCTCCAGGTAACTTTAGAAAGTAATTTACTTGTTTCTCAAAGGCCTGTATAATCCCTAAGACATTGGGTACCATTATTCCCTTTCCAGAGATAACAACATCAGTGTAAGCAGGATCCAGACCTTACTATCCCTTAGTATCCTCTCCTCTGCAGGTAACAGCAGCCCAGTAGTAACAAATACTCTGAATTATCATTCAGTTTTTAGTGGTATCATGTACTTCCTATGTGATTTGAGACGAATCACTGAATCACTTTGTTCCTCAGTTGCCACCAAGTATACTTTCCAACTCTCACAGTGGATATAACCTGTTTTCATCCATGAATATACTGAAGATCCTCATGTGCTTCAGCTCGTTTACTATCTGCACAACCAATGCTCAAAACCCAAGCTGTGATCCCCTTTCCACCTTGAACAGAAGTACTTCACGCAGCATGCATCCAGCTGATGCCTGCATTGACTGTGATGCTAAGCACAAATGAACGTATGACACAGGGAACCACAGACAGTAAACTAGTGAGGAATAAAGCACCCCCTTATCATCCCACCACAGTAAATCCACAACGCCTTGAACACCAAGAGATGCCCAAGACTAAAAGCCATCATCGTGTCCCAGCGTACATGCATCATGGCGATGCTTGCTTCAAGCCCACAGGTGAACCACCAAACACGCTGCGTACCTGGAGAGCGCAAGCAGCAACGGCCCATGCGAGACCTCCTCTTAACAGAGACCACAACCTAGAAGAGTCTGAACCTTGGTATTTAAAGCCTCCCAAGTCACCCGGCGGCAGGCGGAGAGCAGCGGGCCCGGCCGACCCCAGCTACTGGGACTCACCTCGCTTGTTCTTGGTGCCGTGCTGCCGGGCCAGCGCCAGCTCCCGCTCGATCCTCGTCTCCAGGTACACCTGCTTCTTGCTGAGCATCTCCTCTGTCTCCCGCAGCCGGGCCAGCGCCTCCTGCGGCGAGGGCCCCCGGCGGCCCTTCGAGGCGGACGAGCCGCCCGCCTTGAAGAACTTGGAAATCTTGCTCATGGCGGCAGCCCCTGCCCGGCACCCACCGACGAAAGCTCCGGCCAGGCCGGCCAACAGCAGCTCCTCCGCCCGCCCGTGACGGCACTTCCTGGACCTGCGGGCGGCGGCACAGCACCGGGCGGCGGCACAGCACCTGGCGGCGGGGCGGGCCCGACCCGGCCCCACCCTCAAGCTGCCCACCCAGGGGCGGCTCCGCCGAACTGTTGCTGCTGACGCTGTCTGCAGCGGGCCGGAGGCGTGCCTCCTGTCCGCGCCGGGCCGAGGGGCGTGAGGGGCGAGCGAGCTCTGTGGGGCTACCCGCAGCGGACTCTTGTGGGGAGAGGGCAGCGCCCCAGGTGGGGCGGGGTGCCCACGCTCAGTTTGTGCTCCCCCCATCATCTCTCACTGCTGTGCAGCAGGAAAAAGCACTCTGAGGGGATTGCCGGGACAACGCGCCCCGAGCCCGGACGGGCTGGTGACACGGGCGGCGTGACTCCAGGGACACTTAGCAGCACCATCCAGTGACAGGAGTGCAGAAAGCCGCGTTCCCGTCGCCTTTCCCTATGGGCCCTGCTGGGGGGCTGGCGCTACCAGCCGCACAGATAAAACACACCAAGTACTCTTCCCCGACAACAGCAGTCTGACGCACGAAAGTCACCGGCGTCGCGGCTCTGGCCGCACGGGAAGCCTGAGGCTCCGGTTGAGCCGACACAAGCTCTCCAGCCTCCGCTCCCCGGAGCCCGACGACGCAACAACTCCCACAGCACTCCCAGCAGCTCCGCGGCGAAACGCCACGCCCTACCGCCTGGGCTCCAACGCAATCCCCTCACGGTCCCCGCAGATCCCGCCCGCAGCTTCGCTAGCCACTCCCCGGGGCGGTGAACACATTGCGCACAGCAGCTTCGGCACGCCCCCCCACCCGCCACAGCACGTTTTGGGGCCTGGAAGCCCCTGCGCTCTCGGGCTCGGCAGCGTCCTCGCTCTGTCCTCCCCAAGTCCGCGACTTTGGGCTGCGTGGAACATGGCGGAGCTGGAGCTAGGGCAGCACTGCGGGGTGGCGGATTGCAGACAACTTGGTAAGGGACGGCACGGTGGGGACCGCGGGCAGCCGCTGATGGGAGCGCTAGGCCGGGGCCGGGGCAGTGAGGCTACAGTGGCCGTGAGGGGGTTGCGAGGTGTTTCCCCCTCGGAGCGTCCTCCGGCCTGCTGCAGCCCTGCACGACCCACTGCCAGGGCCTGTCGCTTCAGCTGTGTCACTGGGCGGTTTGTCCCTGCTTTGCCAGCCGTCATTATGCTGGTTTTCCGTTCTTCACTCTTGCTTGCCTTCGCTGATCTCGGGAAATGATGTTAGGGGAATGTAACCGTTCAGAAAGAGGCCGCAAAAAACTTGGAATGAAAGCTTTGTGGTGCGACCACTCGGTCTTATAGAGGAAGTGACCAAGATCTTTGGACTTGAGCTTTGCAGTCCAGTCTTATGGTGGTCCATTAAGACCAAATCTGAAGAATGGAGAACTGGAGTAATGACCTGGAGGTGGGTGTTTGCTGCCAGTGGTGATGAGATTTTATCGGTAGGAACTGGTGGGGGATGTGTGCAGAGACTTAAGAAGTATGTGCAGTTTAAATTGCACAAAAACTGTGTATGATATGAAGGACAGAGAGGAAGGAGCAGGATCATCAGGACTGTTAAATGGAGGAGACTTTAGGCTTTTTGGAAGGGGTATCGTCTCCTCCAGTTGGCAACCCATCTAATAAAAATGTAAATTGTCCACTTCTCCAGCAGTCAGTAAACAGTATTCTGAATGGTCTCACAATAAATTATTTTTAGCAAAACTGTTAAGTTTGATGGCTAGCCACATGTTTCAGATTTTTATATTGACACACACACCACCCCTCCCCCCAATTTTTAAAGCATAGTGCCAGCTTCTGGAATATATAATTTACCTACTCATATGTTTTTCAGTAATATTAACTAGGGGAGTTAACAGTGTAACTGTGTTACAAAAGCCACTTCTGGGTACTGTGTAGATGCAGTTACTAAGTGTCCTTGTAAAGATACCTACTTCATGATACAGGTAAGCAAAAGTTAATAATGTAAAAATTAAGCTAGAAAGTATTACCAAATCAATGACCATGTTGTCTAAGTGAAAACAAAACTCTTTGTTACAGATTTTCTCCCCTTTGTATGTGATGGCTGTTCAGGCATCTTTTGGTAAGTTCATAGAATCGTAGAGTATCTCAAATTAGAAGGGCCCCAAAGGATCGCCGAGTCCAACTCCCTGGTCCTCGCAAAACTAAATCATATGACTAAGAGCATTATCCAGACATTCCTTGTACTCTGACAGGCTCAGTGCTGTGACTGCTTCCCTGGGGAGTGTGTTCTGAGAGGGAGGTTCCCTTTCAGTGAAGAACCCTTTCATAATGCCCAGTCTGAAATTCCCCTGACACAGTTTCATTCCATTTCCTCGTGTCCTATTGCTGGTCACCCAGGAGAAGAGATCAGCACTTCCCCTTCCACTGCCCACCTTGGGGAAGTAACAGACCGCAGTGGGGTCACCCCTCAGCCTTCTCTAAGCTGAACAACCCAGGTAACATCAGCCACTCCTCATATGTCTTGCCCTCAAGGCCTTTCACCATCTTAGTCACCAACCTTGGGACACACTGTAATGCTTTCATGTCCATATATTGAGGCACCCAAAACTGCACACAGTACTTGAGGAGAGGCTACAGCAGTGCAGTGGAGAGGGGGACAGTTGCCTCCATCAACTCTTTAGCTATGCTCTGCTTAATGTACTCCAGGGCACAGTTGGCCCTTTTGGCTGCCATGGCACACTGTTGACTCATAATTTGCCATCAACCCTGACCCCAGATCTGCACTCCATCCTCTTGTCCCCCAGATTGTATGTATAACCAGGATTACCTCATACCAGGTGGAGAATCTGGCACTTGCTCTTGTTAAATTTCATATGGTTGGTGACTGCTCAGCTTTCTAGTCTATCCAGATCTCGCTGTAATGCCTCTCTACCCATGAGGCAGTCAACAACTCCTCCTAGTTTAGTATCGTCAACAAACTGACTTAATGTACATTTGATTCTTGTGACCAGATCATTTATGGAAATATTAAAGAGCACTGGCCCTAAAATTGAACCCTGGAGAACCCAGTGGTGACTGGCTGCCAGCCTGATGTAAACCCATTTACTATTAACTCTTTAAGCCTGACCTGATCACCTGTTGCTCAGCCATCATACTATGAACTTGTCTAGCTGCGTGCTGGACATTTTGACCAGAAGGATACTGTGAGAGACAGTTTGCTAAAATCTAAACCCACCCACCACATCTGCTGGCTTCCCTAGGTCAATTAGGCAGGTGACCTTGTCATAAAAGGAAATTAAGTTAGTTTTCCTGTAAGATTTCAGTGTGACAGTTGTGCAGACCTAATTGTTATATAAAAGGTTCTGTGACTCGATTCAGATACATTTAATTAAAAGTAGTTGCTTCTTTGAAGTTGCCACTTTCTTCCCAAGCTGCTGTTATGGAGCTTTGAAATCAGTGGGATTATCCTTAGGATACAGGTAGATTATTTTGGAAGGCATCTAATTTAGGCCCTGTTTTGTACTGATTTGTTTTTGGTGGAGGGAGCAGGGTGTTCTTGTAGGGGAAAAAAAAAAAGTTTCTTCCAAGGTTCAAATCAGGGCTTGCACTTTGATTTACACTTCAAATTAGCAGAGGCCAGCTGAGATCAAATCAGATTGACTACAAGAAGATTTCCTTTTTAATGTCAGATGCCTTCAAGGTGTCCTGGGTTCCGCAGTAGCAGTCATGTTTTTCCTTTGTGTTAACTGGTGCAGTGCTGTGTTTTGACTTCCAGCTTGAGAACAGTGTTGGTGAAGCCGATGTTTTCGGTTGTTGCTAAGTGATGTTTACCCTGACCAAGGACTCTGTGAGGCTCATGCTCTGCCAGGGAGGAAGGGAAGCTGTGAGGAAGCAGAGACGGGGCGCCTGACCCGGGCTAGCCGGGGAGGTATTCCATACCACAGCACGTCATGCCCGGGGTGAGGGGTAACTGGGAGTTACCCGGAAGGACAGGGGCTTCCGGGTGGAACTCGTTTTCTTGGCCGGTGGTATCGTATTCTCTTCCCTTGTTATTTTCCCTTATCATTGTTTTAGCTGATAGTAGCGGTGGTGATTTGTTGCTGGACTGTTCTTGTCTCAACCCGTAGGAGTTGCACTCTCTCGATCCTCCTCCCCGTTCCTCCGGGAGCGGGGAAGGGGAGAGCCCCGGTGCGGGGAGGCGGGGGGGGAGACGGACACGGACCTCGATTGTTGTCAGCTCGGCACCACTCACTGGGAGTGAGTGAACAAGCTACCTGACTGGGTTTAAACCACGACACAAGGGATTTCTGTTGCTGTGGGAGGTGATTCAAAATCCATTAAAACAGACAAACTCCAGTTGCTTTGAGCTGAATTCTTAAGCATGCTAGTGTCCTACTCTCTTGAAATGGCGGTGTTCAAGGCCAGGTTGGACAGAGCCTTGGGTGGCATGGTTTAGTGTGAGGTGTCCCTGCCCATGGAAGGGGGGTTGGAACTAGATGATCTTAAGGTCCTTTCCAACCCTAACTGTTCTATGATTCTGTGATTCTGTTCTATATCTTGGGCCATAAGTTCGAAGATCTAAATGTTTTACTTAGGAAGAATATGATCAATCCATTCACGATGTTAAGTGCATAGGTTAAAACAAATTTTGGAGAAGATTCATTATTTAACTGAAGTGTTGCCATGACAAAACTTGTCAGATCATTCTTTAAACACTTAAATGTTTTCACATGGAGTTTTCTTTTACTGAAATGTAGATAACACTGTGATATTTTCTTCTTTTGCCACAAAGCCTTCAGCACAGAAGCCGGGATGCTCATGGGTGTTCTGAGGTAATCTAATAATATATGACTACCTTAAAATTCTGTGTAACTAAACCGTCTATTTCCAGATAAGATATATACATACAGTGTATAATTATGAAATATTTGATGTCTCATTGAGAATGTGACAAGCTTAAAAACTATTAATCTACTCTTTTTCTGTCTGTCAGAAGTAAACTGAGTTTGATTAGGATGATGGTTCTTTTTCTAACTGTGAGCTAAACTTAACCAGGGCAAAAGTAGGAGACAATTGCTGGACTAGTTTTGCCCACAGAATGGAGCTAGCACAGTTCTTTTGGAAAGCTGGGATGGTGACTTTTATCTGTAATATCTGTTTATTTACACAAAATATTTTGCACTAATACCTAGGTGAATATAAGAAACAATTGTATGAAACCAGATCAGCACAGATCTTACCCATGCTCATACAAGGACTGTAATGGAAAGGAGCTTTTGCCAGTTTTATGTCCTTACTGTGAAAAACATTTTTGTCTAAGGTGAGCAGAACAGAGTGTTTAAAAACCAATACTCATTCATTAGTGTATGAAAAAAGTACTAAAAGTTTTCCACTGTTGTTTACAGACATCGGCATCAGTCAGACCATGAATGTGAGAAACTGGACACACCAAAACCTCAAATGGCTGCCACACAGCGGCTAGTTAAAAGTATTGTAGGCAAGTACAGTGGTTTATATATTCTGCAGTTTTCTTCAGAAGGTTATTTGAGCTTGTGGCCTCCTCTGAGGGTTCAGATTTAATCAAATAAGAAGATTTCCTTGTTTAAATAGCTCTAAACTCACATGTCACTATCTAATTTTGTTCATCTAAACTGAGACAACAGCAACATATGTCTATAAAGAGAATTTTTAAAGATTAAATAGGGCTCAGGTTTCTTTCAGAATTACTCCCATACAAAGACAGGCTAAGAAAATTGGGGATGTTCAGCCTGGAGAAGAGAAGGCTGTGTGGAGACCTCATAGTAGCCTTCCAGTATCTGAAGGTGGCCTACAAGGATGCTGGGTAGGGACTCTTCATCAGGGGCTGTAGCAATAGGACAAGGTGCAGTGGATTCAAACTTAATCAGGGGGAATTTAGTTTAGCTAGAAGGAAGAAATTCTTTATTGTGAGAGTGGTGAGGCACTGAAACAGGTTGCCCTCTTCCAGTTGTGAACACTCCATCCTTGGCAGTGTTCAAGGTCAGGCTGGACAGGGCTTTGAGCAGCCTGGTCTAGTGGAAGGTGTCCCTGCTTATGGCAGGGGGGGGCTGGAATTAGATGATCTTAAGGTCCTTTCCAACCCTAACCATTCTACGATTGTCTTGTTATCATTCAGGATACCTGATATCATGACGCTGGGAGGACATGAAAAGGATGGGAACCTTGGAGATGTAATGAGGCCAAATAGGCTAATTCCAAGATATATTACAGAGACGGCATGAGTCATCATATTAACAGTAATAATATTGTTCTTAGATTCTAAAAAAAGTGAGGAAGCAAAAAGCAAAAAATGCAGAGGACCGAAAAACAGTGCAACAGCAGCAAAAGTGGCATTAATGAAGCTGAAAATGCATGCGTGTGGGGACAAGTCCTTGCCTCAGGTCAGTAATGTTTGTTTTCAGTAGTAGAATTCTCAAAGGAAATGGAAAGAAAGTTTTGTAAATATCTTGATTTTCATCTAGTTCTCTCAGCTTGGTTTTGGATTTAATTCCTCAAGACCACAACCATTTATATGTATGTTTCAGCCTGGTACCCAAAAGCAATCTCACTACTCTTAGATCTGTTATAATGTGTCTCTGGAATTTGGAGTAGTCAGGTCAAATTCCTTTATTTTATAGGAGAAATTTTATTTGTCTGCTACACAGGTGTCATCCAAGACTGCAGAAACAGACAAGTTCATTAATGTTGCAAGAATTTTTATGTGGGGATTCCTGGTACAATGATGACAGCAATCACAATTACTGTTTTCCCACCCAGGCTGAATTTGTTTGTTGGGGCATCACAGTGTACCGTGGGGCCTTAGCATAAGAATGTGCCTTTTAAGTTTGAGTTTGGTAATTTGGAGGGTCAGGAGTGAGTATGCCAACTTAGGTTGGTACCAACATATTTTCAGGAACAGGTTCAGCTATGCACTCAGAATTAGCATCTGAAGATTGAGGGTGGTATAAACAATACCCACAGTTTGATTCATTACCCAGTTGAGAAATTATGTTTGTGAACTGAATTACATGATTATCATCCCGTTCTTGAAATAGTGAGAAAGAGGGTACAAATAAGGGTAAGTATAATACAGTGGGTGTTGTGATAATCTTTTTATAGCTGAGGTTTCCGTAAAACGATGGTTCCTTGGGTGAACTCCAGGTTTGTTCAGGCCAAAGAATCTGTCTAAGTACTGTTCAAGGACCTGAAGTGAAAAGAAATTACTCATTCTTGGGCATTATCCAAGCCTCAGTGAAAGTTAAAGGGAGTCTCCATTTAGAAACAGTTTTCCATATGCCCTTTTCTCAGGGCATATGTGACAGATACTTTAACCATCAAAGGGTATTTAATAGGAACAGTTTCACCCTGAGAAGAATGATGGGCTGACAGTAGGGGGTTTGGATGCATTATGGATTGGAGAGCAGGAAAATGAGCTTGTTCCACCAGGCATCCAGTCTGCTGGTTATGTAGGCATCAAACAGCTTTAGTTAGGGCTTTACCTCATCCTCCTGTATTTAAACTTTGTTCTAGAGCTTATTTTAGTAGACTATTACACTTCTTAACTGTTCCATTACTTTGGGGTCTGTGGGACCCTGGAACACCCAGGCAACCCCACAGTGTTCACACCATTCCTGGATTTATTTTTAAATGAGTGCCATTGTCAGAGTGCACAGCAGAGGGCATGGGAGGGCATTTCCCTAAGCGTGGTATTATTTCAACTCCAGTAAGGATATAACGCCAGCACTCGGGTGTTTGAGGGAGAAGTCTGACATAAGCTATTTACCAAGTGGACCAAGGGACTTACTTTCTATCCCCCCTATCCATTTGGTCCCCAAAAAGGTGACTCCTGGCTGGAGCCTTGGTGTTGTTTCTTCATCAATTGTTTCTTCATCAGTTGTTTCTTCATCAGTTTCAATAGCCCAGTTACTGTTGCCCTGTATCTAGTTCACAGAATATCCACACCAAATATATGTAGGTTTCCTGGTTCCATTTGCTATTTTCAGGGGGGGGTTCATGATATTTTTCTTGGGTGGTTTTTTTTTTTTTTCAGAACTTGTGACACTGTTTTTCAAGAGACACTTTTTCCAGACTCACTATCAGTCTTTAATTTGGTTATACCAATTCTAAATCCTTTGCTGATAATTCACCTTTATATTTCTTCTTTTAACCTTTCAGCATATCTGTTCTCAATTTTCCATACTGCAGCTAATAGCCAGCACATTCCTTCCATCTGTCCTTCTTAACTTTACACATATATTTCCATTTTTTAAAACTCATTCCATATGGCTTTTGGATTGTGGCTTACTGGCTATAGCCACTTGTTGGGATTTTCCCATCTATTTTTTAAACCCCTTTCTCCAGGAGTCCCATTTACTGGGAAAGTCAGTCATCACTCTGACCCAAGGGCTCTGCCAACTACACCAATTTATTCTGTCACCCAACAACGTGGGGACAGACATGTTCTTTCAGGGATCCGTGGCAGAATGATGACAGCACTAAGTTGTTGTTAAATCTCTATTGTTTTAACAGAATTTGTTGATCAAAGTAGCACAGAATTTTTATAATCACAGTGTAGCACAGTTTTTTAACTGGTGTAGTGGATTTTATAGCACAGCTTAGCTTATTGTTCCTAATCACCTGGATCCTCTGCAGACTGGGTCAAGTGTTACTACTTGGTGTGCAGTATCAATATCGCAGTCATCTTCATTGGGGACTGTAGTGATAGGACAAGGGGTAACAGGTTAAAACTTAAACAGGGGAAATTTAGATTGGATATAAAGAAGAAGTTCTTTACTGTTAGGGTGGTGAGGCACTGGAATGGGCTGCTCAGGGAAGTTGTGAATGCTCCATCCCTGGCAGTGTTCAAGGCTAGGGTGGACAGAGCCTTGGGTGACATGGTTTAGTGTGAGGTGTCCCTGCCCATGGCAGGGAGTTTGGAACTAGATGATCTTATTCTATGATTCTATGACTCGAAACATGTAAAAGAATACAAGTCACTTACTCAGTCCTTGGATGAAGCAGACAACAGTGGAAGCGTCCCTGGCCACTGACTGTGGGTTTTTCTGTCCAGCAGCAGTTCTGGTCCAAGTCCCACTTAGGGCTTGTAACTGCTTGATTTATGGACAGTGATCTGTATGCTGCTGCACTTCCCTGTTCTGTGACAGGCTCATCACCACTGGCTTGGCTGGGTGCCTGGGACCTTCAAGGCCAGCAAGGATGGGAGTAGTCGTCCTGGTGCCCAGGGACCTTGAGGCTGAAGGGGACAAAAAGGGGAGAAGTCCGCCTGGTGCGCAGGACCTTCCAGGCTATCAGCAGAGAGGGAGAGGGACTGATACATGACCAGTTTGGTCACAGAGAATTGCTATATAAAATGGCATTAGTTATACCAACGTTATTACCAGAGGGTATCAGTCACAGGGATGCTTTTCATGCTGAGTAATGAGAGGCTTCTGATGCAGATATGACACAGTTTGCACAACTCTATAGCAGTCATATTGGGCCTGTCTCATACACAACTTAGCTTTTGTTCTGCAAAGCTCCATTTTTATTTCTGCTACTTAGATATAATAGGCATATATTGCATTGCTGGATGAAGTATGAAGGGCCTGAGGTTAGTTGTTCCTGCCTTTGGGTTGTAATAGGGTTTTGACAGTTGCTTTCAGCCTTTCATTTCTTTGATTTTCAAAGTTATTTCACATATTCCTTTATTGTTTCTCACTACTGTGGCCAGTCAAACCTGGTATTCAAGTCTTTTCCACATATCAGGATTATGTTGGGTTTAGAAACTCCTTGATTCTTTCATCAAGAGTTTCACTTTAGATCTGTACTTATACATCCTCTTAAAAGAACTGTATTTAAATTGGTTTTCACCATATTGTTATGTTGCAGCACATCACATTCAGGCCCATTAAATTTATTTATAATACTGAGAACATTCTATGTGATAGTGATAGTTTTATTGTTAGGTTTTATCTTAGCAGAGTGCATTTAATTACTGTTTTTAAAATAACTACAGCTACGCCATTATTGAGTCCTCTTATTAACTTCTTTTTTTATACTTTGTTATGCTTAGAAAACTGCTTATGCAGAAGTTGTAATACAAGGATCTGCTTATAGCATTCATCAGATAGCATCACTGTAATAAATATGTGCTGGAGGGAAAGTGATTAATTTAAAATATTGTGGAACATAATTTAAAAAATCCACCCTGAATATATGTAAGATATTTTTAAAAGTGACTTCCTAATTCCAAAGCTAGTAAACTCTAAAAAGTGTAGTACAAATTACTGTATGCTGATTTCTCTTACTATTCATTTTCTCATGTGGATATTAATTGTTTAATCATCCACAATAGTGATAATTCTGACTGAATAATAATTCTGACTGAATAATTGAGCCTATTAATCTCCAGCACCCTCTATTTAAATTGCTAGACTCCTCCTAGCTGCCTTCTGACTACCTTGTTCTAGTTCGATAAGATTTTTTTGAATATGAATTTTCTGGAATGCCTCTTATGCACATCACTTCTCTCATCATGATTATAAAGAAGATTGACACATTTTCTTGGAGGTGCACAGGAAAAGGACAGGGGGCAATGGGAACAAGCTGCAACATGGGAAATTCCAATTAGATGATAGGAAGAAAAATCACAGTGAGGCTGGTCAGACTTTGGAACAAGCTCCTCTGAAAATTTGTGGAATCTCCTTCTCTGGGATGTTCAGAACTTCTTTGAATCTGACTTGGATCAACCTGATCTACCTTTACAGTTAGGTCTAGCTTTAAACTTCCCCCTGCTTTGAGCATGGTTTTGGACCACATGACACCAGAGGTCCTCCTTCCTGACCTTTCTTATTCCACGATCAGGAAAATCAGGCTATCTTAGAAATACCTTTCCCTTGGCTTCTTTATTCAGATTAGCTTTCTGCAGATGATTGTTTCTTTTAGTGTCAGACCTGATACGAGTTACAGACCTGACTAGCTCAAAACAGGAGGGCTATGCTGCAAAGTAGCATTAGTTGTTGGGTCCCTGCCCTACTGGTATTTTCTTGGATATGGCACAGAAATTCCAGGAGGTATATCCCATAAGTAGGGGTGCAACAGTAGAATGAGCTGGTTTGTGAGTTAAGTTCCAGTGGACTGGAGGAGCAACTGTAGGAAGTGTGGGGCACTGATAGCAGTTGGGTGATGTTGGCATGTGTCCGTAATAGAATGGCCGCTGTGTTAGCTGGTTTACAAACTGCCATTTACATTTTGGCAAGATACAGGTCCTGCTTCCGTTGCCCCTTTGTAATATTCCTAGATGTTAAAGATTTTCTTGTGTGTGGAGAGCATTCAAGTTTTGAGAAAAATGCACAGATTGAAAAGCAACCTGAGCTTTATGAACACAGCTGGGGAAAACGTAGTTCTGTATTTTTCTAGGGAGGGTCTATGTAAATCATTTAAAAAGAAGACATCTGTCTTGTTTGATCATGTCTTGACTTGGGCTCAGCAAAAGCTGTTTTAACTGGTGAATACATCAGTCATGCTTGTGCTGTGTCTTCTGTTGAGTGTCAAGAAGAAATAACGTTGGAGAAGGGATTGTCCCGATCCCCTTCAAAACCTTTTCCTCACAGGTTACTTTTATTTTGGTCTATCTGATACTGAAAAAGTGTTTAGCACATAAAAGGTGGAAAAATGGGATGAAGGATTAGCTGGCCATGACTGGGAGTGTTGGTTTGTGAAACTGGCATTTCTGGTACAGTGAATTGTTCGGTTTTAACCGCCTTTGCATTCCAATTTGACAGCACTGCTTATTTATATCCACCTTCTTCTCCCCAGAGTAGTTATTATTATCCAGCAAACCCAGGGCAGACACCTTTTCATGTCTCTCTATATGTAGCAGTCTAGCTGTGGGACTCTGGCTCAAGATGTCTCCCTGAACTTCTCCCAGATGTCTCTCTGAACTTCTTGTCCATCATGCATGTGCCTGCAGCTGGAGGGGATTTGACTTGATGATCTCAGTCATTTATATTCTGCAGGAAACTGGGGCCTTGGTTTTGATGGAATAGTACAAGTTTGAGTTAGTAATTTGGGGGTTGAAATTTAAAGATTTGTTTTTTTTTACTGAAAAATTGTTAATGTGTATGACTGGTATTATGTGCTGCTTCTGTGAATAATTTTTTGTTTTTTTTTCATGTTTTTCTAGACAGAAAGAATTTATTTTCAAGTATTTTTGCCAAAGGGAAACAAAGAGAAAAGCAAGCCCATGTTCTTCTGCAGTAAGTGGAGTATTGGCAAAGTAGTAGATTTTGCAGCTTCCTTAACAAGCCTTAAAAATGACAACAACAAACCAACATCCCAGGTAAATCAGTAATAATAACAAACTTTTTCCAGGTTGTTGGATTTTGATTTTGTTTTGGTGGTTTTTTTTAACCACTTAGTCCCTCCCCCACCCTACTCCTTGCATCTCAAACAGGTAAATCCTGATGTTAATTTCTGTGCTGTTTGTTTTGCAGAAATTGAGATTATGCCATGCTGCCTCTGGAGAAGCCTTGCCATTTGAGCACACATTGGAAACATGGCTATCTGATAAAGACTATCCATTGTACAATGGCGGAAATATAATTTTGGAGTATCTTAATAATGATGTTCTATCTATAGAAGATACAGAGTCATACTTTAGTTAATCAGTAAATTATCACAAACAAAGATTTTTTAGTTTTTATTTTTTTTAGAAATGTGGTATTTAACAAAACCAAGTCCAGTTTTATTCTAAAGTCACTGGTGTGCCAGGGTCTGTCCTCAGTTGTAAAGACAGACTTCCCATCAATTTCTCAATTTTTTGACTGTCACAAGAGCTATGTCCTGAAAGGAAAATTAGTTATATTATTAACTAATATCACAAATACTCACTTTCTATAATAAATTCTTGCTTTATTTAGCTGTATCATGTCAATATTTTTTCTTAAATTTTATATTTTATGTAAATTATGGGAAAAGTATGTATTAAAATTGATAAATAATGAAAATGTAAACTTGCAGTATATCAGTTCTCTGAAGGAAAGAAACACACTACACTATTGCAGCATCTTTTCTGTATTTCATTGAGTTTGGCATCCAGCACTGTCCATGCCCCTAGTCCATGTTTTCATCTCGTAATAGTGTAACAACATTAGAAGGAAAGCTTTTTGAAATGAAAGTAAATTCACACAGATGTCTGTCTTCTGTTTGTAAATCTCAGCATTATTTTGTGATTAGAAGGAGGATAAGAAAAGAGAACCTGAAATTATCCTTTTCTTATTCTTGTGTAGAAGAGGAAGAAATATGGTAAGAGAGGAAGAAATACAGCTCAGCTAGAAGCACAGCATTCCACAGCTTGCATTTTCATCCTGGCATTTCCAACCTTACATAAATCCATATTGTTTTCTCTTCAGCAGTCTGGAGTATTGACTTACTAAGGTGTAAGGCTGTTGTTTACAGTGATTGTACGTTAAGTTACACCTCTGGGTGCATAAGTATAGAATTAGTGGATTTCTCAATTGTCAGTGTCTTGAAGGTGTTTGGTGCTAATGAAGAAGATTGTTCAGAATATCACTAGTTGATGTGCTCCAGTTTTTGGATGTTGTGGTAGATTTCAAAGGTGGACTGTAAATTCAAAGCAAATGTAACAAAGACGATCCATAAGATTACTTTTACAGCTGTTTCAAATTACTGCAACATAAACTTGCAATGTTGCATGCGGTTTTACAGCCAGCACTTTCCTAACCATAAGTTCTGATGTATGACCAAGGAGCTTTACTTCATCCTTCTTGAGTGGACCTCTTACAACCTAAACTCATTCTGCAGTGGCCTTGACCCTCTAAGCTAGAGGAGCAGAACCCTTTCAAAACTGATCCCTCTAATTTTCTTTAATCTGTTTACAATTTTTTAGCCAATGTTCTTCATTTGGGAGGAGCTGAAAAGACAATCCTACAGTGACAGAAAGGACAGTGTATGAACAGGTGTAAACAGCAGTGGAAAGCACAAGCCTAAACTCCATTTAAAAAGCAGTATACATTTCTACTGCTCTGTGGTGTTCTTCACTATGAGTGAATTACTGAGGCAAACCTCATTATCAGATACTAAATAGGTTAACAAGATTTTCAGCTGGAATAAGGTGCAGCATGTAAGGTATGATCTAGTGGATTCTGAATTGGGTGCAGTATTCAAAGTGAGAGAAGTCTCTGCCTCCCCCAGCCTGTCTCACTGCTTGATCAGTGTGACTCACCTTTCAAAGCATTTTAAAAGAGAAAGCTACCTTTCTTTTTCAGACATGGACCGCTTTCTTTCAGGCAATGATCTTCATGTGCTGTTCTCGTATTTGCAAAGATGTTTGGCCTGTGTGTGCACTGTGACTAGCATACTCAGTTAGTGCCTGGAGGTGTAACTGGGCCGCAGGGAGACTGAATGAATATTGTTCAAAAATGTCAGTATGATACATTTCAGGAATATTGTTCTGCTACTGCAGGAAGAAACTCTAAGGAGAGTACAGGAGGCATAAGACTAAGCAATATTGCTAGTCCTGTGGAAACGAAATTTTGCTTTGAAGAACATGAGGCAGAGAAGTGTACTCAGAGCAACAAGTGGAGGTGAACACTGCACCACAGTCTGTTGGGCAGTCACCAATCTGGATCTGGTGTTTTGGCTCATTTGGTTATCGTGTTCACTGAGAAAAATGGTCCTGGTTTTTCCCTAGTACATGCTTGCCTAAAAGGAACATTGTCTACTGTGTTACTGTGTACCTAGATTCTGGTTCATTTGTACTGGTTTGAAAACAGCCATGCATGATGTACCCATTCTAGGCACAGCTGCAATAAAAAGACACATCGCAATGTAGGAAGAGTCTGCTTAGCATCTTTTTCAAAGGTACAGTCCATTGGCAGAACAAAAAAAGCATCATGGATTTCAATACTATCATGTAGTATACATTTGTAACAACTTAGGAGTACTGTACGATTATTATTATTATATATGTATTATTATATATTGATTGAAGTTGCATAAACCTCCCAAACATCTCAATAAGCATTTCGCTGTTAATTGTCTTCTTTTTATTTACAGTACTCTTTACTGTAGGTGTAATATGACCTAGATACTGATAAATTGTTTTACTGGATATGGTGTGGGTGTCACACAAAGGAGAGTGCTTCTGGTTTCCATGAGGGAAAGGGTCTTCAGTGGCTAAATATTTTGTGAGTCAGTTACATGGAAGCAGGAAGCACACATGCATTTCTCCACTTTCCCCCACCTATCCCTCCAGCCGCTTGTCATCTCCCTTTCCAGCGCAATAGGAACAGTTCCCTTTTCCCTTGTTATTTTTTTTTCCTCCCTTTCCTCTGCAATTCTCTAGTCATCTTTCTTTCTTAAGCTGCTCTGGTAAGGAATATGCATTAAGAGGCCAATCATTGTGGCACAACTAAGTTAGGGAAGAGCCTCAAGCTGAACTTGTTCCTGCTGCTGTTGTTACAGAACCAACAATACTTAGTGTAGCAACGTCTGCTGCTACAGAACAGGGTAATTTTTTCAGCATAAACGTCTTTTTCTCTATTTACCCCTTCCTTCTGCCCCTGACTTTTCTGCCCTAGCAGTTACAGGCAAAATTATTAAAATAACATTGTGGATAGAGGGAAGATAAAACTTGGGATGCAAGAAGTAAATCTTTGGGGAGATCTCAAAGGTTTTACCAGGAAGGTTGCTTTCATCACTTGCCAGTTATTGCTAAGGGCTAGCAGCCCGTAAATAGCAGTACAAATACAGCAAGTCACTGTTGATAAGACTCCAAAAAGTTTTCACATTCATCTTATTCCAGGAATGTGTCTGGGGTTGTATACAGAAACTCATCCCACTTAGTTTTCAGAAACTGAGAACTAAAACTAAATTAAGCTAGTCTGACAGAAAAAATAATTGAGGACAGCTGAAAACTGTCCTAATCATCAACTCGAGGAACAGAAGCAGAAACTTTCCCAGGGCATCAGTATCTTGCCTAGGCTAGAACTGCTCACATTTCAAATGTTTATCCTCTATGATATCTTTACCTAGCATATACAATTTTTTGTTTTTATAAAGCTTGTTATCTTGGCACATTTTCATAGGGGAAATTAAACAACTCAATCTGGAAAAAAAAACAACCAAACCGACAACTCAAAACATTGTGGAGAAGACACCAACATTTGAAACCATTGTTAATTTTACGAGCTTGTGTTTAGAAGTAGCTGAATTATTTAACTTCAAAGTTAATAAATAAGAAGTTAAACTCACTTCTAGTAGATGCAAAGAAAATGTATGCAAAGTTACTTAACTGACAAGTGGAATCTGTAAAAATAAATATTTAGTGATTTTATAATAAACAGTATTTTCATCCAATCTATTAAAATAGGTAAATATCAAGCTGTTTGGTTGTTGTATCTGTATAGCAATTGTAGAGAATGCACAAGGTCAAGACTTTGCAAACATTTTACCACTGAGAATAATCTTGGTAGCAGCTCCTGGTCTTGTTCCAGTTCAAATACTGCTGCAAAATCACTCGGCATTTGTGATATACCCAAATACTGTTTGGAAACAGTTATGTTAGCATCAAGAGCTCAATTTTGCTCAGATAAGTGACCAGTTAAATCAGCCAGGCAATGCTGTAACAAATAAGAAATAATACATCACACTAAAAAAGCAGGCAGCAATCTCTCATACTTTTATTTTCATCAGTTTCCTTTTGTGTGTCTGTTTTAGAAAAGTAGTGTCATCAGTCTGTTCTGAAGACTTTTATCGATAGATCACCTCTGTTCATGTCACTTATCAGGTGTAACATACAAATACAGCTCCTTGCAGCTCAGTTCTCCTCGTAGTAGTTTCTTTCATTAAGTACAAAATTTCCTTTCAGTTGGAATAGAAACTGTGGTTTGGATCAGGAAAGTCTTACACTTTTGAGGAGAGAATTCCAGGCATTTACTACTGATTTTGGGATCAATGCAGAATTTGAAATCCCCTTACAGACCCTGTAAAACCCTTGTTGTAATGTTAAGTGCATTATTAATGTCAAAGAAGCCGTTTTCCATAATACTAGTGCAGTCCCATGTAACTTGTACTGAGAAATATTTGGCATCTTGCCTCAACAAAAGATGAACCAGAGCCAAAATGCCTCTTTCAATTGGCTGTATGCTTTTTGCATAATCTTGTAAAGAATGACTTGCAAAATAATTAATAAAAACACACCTTATCATCTCTGTAGTTCTTTAATGACTGTGAATACTTTAAATAAATAGGCTAATATGACTATTCCTGTTTATGAAATGGGAAGTAGGAAACATGGAAGGGTGCATTGACCTGTCCCACACAACAGCACTGCTGGGGATGGAAACCACATCATCACTGATGTGGAAATACAAAAGTACTGCCATGTGACCTTCAGCAAGTGTCCTACTGTGGGTTGGATTGGCACTGGGGAAGGGGATAAGGCTGCTTTTGGTGAGGTAGATATTTTACGCCAGATTCAAGTCCTAAAGGAAACTACAACCCCTGTCCTGTTTACAGTAGGCCATCGTTTTACATATGACAGTAAATTATATCAGTTGCAATTTGTGAACACAAGACAGCACCTCACTGTTTTACTTGATGAAAGACAACAGGAGACCTTATAGCAGCCTTCCAGGACCTAATGGGGGCCTATAAGAAAGCTGGGATGGACATTTTACAAGAGCATTTAGTGATAGGACATGGGGGAATGGCTTCAAACTGAAAGAGGGGAGATTTATATTAGATATTAGGAAGAAGCTGTTTCCCTGTGAGGGCGGTGAGGCACTGGCACAGCGTCCTGGGTTCAGCAGTAGCAGTCAGGTTTCTCCTGTGCTGTGTTTTGACTTCCAGCCTGGGAACAGTGCTGGTGATACCGATGTTTTCGGTTGTTGCTAAGTGATGTTTACCCTTACCAAGGACTTTGTGAGGCTCATGCTCTGCCAGGGAGGAGGGGAAGCCGTGAGGAAGCAGAGACAGGGCGCCTGACCCAGGCTAGCCAAGGAGGTATTCCATACCACAGCACGTCATGCCTGGGGTGGGGGGTAACTGGGAGTTACCCAGAAGGACACGGGCTTCCGGGTGGGACTCGTTTCTTGGCCAGTGGTATCGTATTCTCTTCCCTTGTTATTTTCTCTTATCATTGTTGTAGTTGATAGTAGCAGTGGTGATTTGTGTTGTACATTGGTTGCTGGACTGTTCTTGTCTCAACCCGTGGGAGTTGCACTCTTTTGATCCTCCTCCCCGTTCCTCCGGGAGCAGGAAAGGGGAGAGCCCCTGTGGGGGGGGGCCTCGATTGTTGTCAGCCTGGCACCACTCACTGGGAGTGAGTGAACAAGTTGCCTGACTGGGTTTAAACCATGACACACAGGTTGCCCAGAGAAGCTGTGACTGCCCCATCCCTGGCAGTGTTCAAGTTCAGATTGGACAGGGCTTGGATAAACCTGGTCTAGTGGAAGGTGTCCCTGACCGTGGCAGGCATTGGCACTGAGGGAACTGGCTGTGTGGCCCATGGCAGGGAGGTTGGAACTAGGTGATCTTATAGGTCCCTTTCCAATCCAAATTATTCCATGGTTCTATGAAAGACCAAGAAAAAACAAACTGTTATCAGTCAGCCTTGTAAAGATTTTTTTCCCTCTGCGTAACTTTAATCATAGTAATGTTGAAAACGCATCATTTGTACTGTTTGGGGGTTTTTGGTGGTTTGTTTTTTTGGTTTTTTTTTTTTAAATTATCAAAAATCCTTGTTTAAAAGCTACAGAGTTTTCTGGAAAATGTGCTTACTATATATTTAAAAAGTATTAGTTAATTCTGGTCACCGATTTGGCATTATTCTAATTGGCAGAACTGTCAGCAGGAGGGACTAGTGGAGGGCAGAGGAAGCTGCTTCACTCGAGTTTTTGGGGAAAAAAACCCAGACGTAATGGAGAACCACTTGTTCATTTTACTTGCTCGTTTTACTGTTTTTAAGCACTGTGAACTGGATTGATTGGATGCTGTTTTACTTTGAGAGGTCTGTTACATACTTTTATGTTCTTTCTCATGGGCCTTCGTACTTTTTTCCACAAGCTGAGTAACACAGTCTCAACAGCAGTACCTTCAACAGCCAGAAGCCTTGGTAAATGGCAACCATGTGCTCTGTGGTGGTTTACACTCCGTTCAGTTCTGGGCTCCTCACAAGAAAGAAGCGGGTCCAGCAACGGGCAACAAAACTGGTGAAGGGTCTAGAGCACAAGTCTGATGAGGAACGGCTGAGAAAACTGGGGTAGTTTAGTCTGGAGAAGGCTCATAGGAGACCTTATCGCTTTCTACAACTACCTGAAAGGAGGGTGTAGTGTGGTGGTAGTCAGTCTGTTCTCCCAAGTAACAAGCAATAGCGTAAGAGGAAACAGTCTTAAGGTGTGCCAGGGGAGGTTTACACTGGATATTAGGGAAAAACCCTTCACAGAGAGGCTGTTCAGGCATTGGAACAGGCTGCCCAGGGCAGTCGTGGAATCACCGTCCCTGGAAGTGTTCAAAAACCGTGTAGATGAGGCCCTCAGTGACATGGTTTAGTGGTGGTGGTCCTGGCAGTGCTGGGATAATGGCTGGGCTTGATGATCTTGAGGGTCTTTTCCAACCTAGTTGATTCTGTGGGAGAGCATTTACAGTATATTCATCTTGACACGTCCAATTATTAAAAATAGGCCGACATCAAAGGCTGATTGAGCCCCTTGACTGCAACCTTGAGAGCACAAGCCCTGAGGCACCCTCACTGGACGCCGCTACCTCTCCCGCCGCCGGGCTCCGCCACGCCTCCCCCGCGCAGTCGCAGCGGAGCCCGCGGGGCAGCGGGAGGAGGAGGCGGGGTCAGCGCTTCACCCCTGGCGCCTGCGCGCCTCAGCGGGAGCAGGGACGGCGGTGGGGGGCGGCCGGGGTGAGTCTCTTGTTCCTTATTTCCTCCTTTAGCCGCCATTTCGGGGTGTCGTGAGGTAGCTATGCCGCTACCCCGGGGAGCTGTATAGCCCTGACGCCGCTCGGGCCGGGCCACACGGCCACGGGGCAGGAGGTGCACTCACGTCGGGCGCGCGATGTGGGCCGACCTTCAGCCCTTCCGGCCCGGGGTCCAAACCTCTGTGTCGGGATTCAAACCGCTCCTCTGAATGCGCTCCCTGATTTTGTGGGACGAATTCCTCACGGGGCATCTGGCGAAGGCAAAACTAAGCCTGCGGGGCTGAAAAGACTCTTCTGCTAATCAGTTTAGGTGCTGGTATTGGTACGTGTTCTGCAGTTAATGTTTTGGTGAGGTTTTAGGCGTAAATGAATCGTTTTTCCTCTGCTGCAGGAGTCTGTGTCGTTGTACTCGGTGTCGGTGTACTTAAGGTTCCACTAGTGCTACTAGTTTTTTATGGGTAACTTAGTAACTTCATACAGACCTGTTATACCCAGTTCTGTGTCCTGACAAGTTATGTCTGTGTTTATGTAACAACCTGTACTTCAAAGGCTATGGCAAGAACATTATCAACATAATTGAAGCATCATACCTTTTGCATGTTATCTAGCTTTTATAGCCATGTTTACCTGTTTAGGACCAAGGCTGAAAGGGGCAGTGACCATTAGATCAGGGCGATTGGGCTGGGGACTCATGGATGATGTTAATTGCACAGAGCTTTTTATACTTTCAGTGCTGGGGGGTTTTATTAATAGTATGTGTAATCTTTGTGAATCTGCAAGTGTTACAAAACAGTTATCCAGGTCATCACTTAAAGGCTGAATGACTTAGGTAATACCCAAAAGGTTTTTGAAAGGGTTAGGGCTCAAAAATCAAACTTTCAAAAATTATTTCTAAAATTCAGACGACATTGATTTTGTCTCTGAATTGAATTGTGGCATTAAATGAATTTGTGGTCGGTTAAGGTTCTATCAGAAACAGTATGATATGCTGATTGGTATTTCACATTGCTCAAGAAAGTAGAGATGCATAGAAGATAATGTATCTTGTATTGCTTCGTAATATGTAAGAATATAGAAGACACTAAATGACTGTGGGGTCTTGTAACTTTCTCATGTAGAATCTAAACCATTTCATATTTGTGTTTGAAATAAACCCTTAGAAAATGCATGGAGGACTAAAATACAGAAAGGATGGATTTGGGGTTTGAGATTTAACTTTCTAATTTGAGATATTCAAAAGAATTTAAACCATGCTTAATGGATAAAGCTGTATGTGAGCAGTCTTCTGCAATGAATTACAGTGAAGATTATAATATTTTAAAGCAAAAAGACCTTGAGCTGTACACTGTGTTTGAGAATGTGCTTGTGTGTACCCACACTACTGCTTTTCAGAGCCGTTATGTACATTGGGGTCAGTGTCTAAATGTGGAACCTTGTATATTCATGTATCTTTCATGACTGAGGCTCTGTACTTGTTAATGTTTTTGTTTCACCTTTCTTGTAAAACACAAAATATGGGGAAAAAAAAGTCTGGTAACTTATACTAAGCTTTTAATACTTTCTAAGTTTGGGTTGTTTGTTGGTTGTTTTGGGGTTTTTTTTCAGAGTAAAGCTAGAACAAAATTCCATATTTCAGCCAGGAGTAAACAGTGCAGTCCAGAACAGCAGCACGAGAAAATTAGAATTTATTAAAAAAAAAAAAAAAAATTGAAATAGCCATCATTTTTTGTGTTAATCTCTCCTTTTGATAGGCTATATATCTAAAAAAGATGGCAGATCCTTGGCAAGAATGTATGGATTATGCAGTTGGCTTAGCAAGGAAAGCTGGGGAGGTAAGTATAAAGTATTTACAAACAACATTATTTATATAGCTGTGTGTGTGTATATGGGTTTTGAAGGAGTTAAATGTTAGATATTCTTCCAAGGAGTATTTTGCCAACAACAAACAACAACCCAAAACATAAACTAGCAGAATTCTTCAGTGATGTTCAAGATTGAAGTGTCTTTCATATTTACAGCTTGGTTAAGTTAAGAAAGCAGCTTTGCTCTTTTCTTTGGAGCAGGGTCCACTTAAAGACTAAGGAGTATCTTTTTGTTCCTTAAATTTGGTTAAAAAAAAAATAAAAATTCTGAATTGTGGTAAACAAGGAAGAACTCTGATTTTCCCTTTATACTTCACCTATCTACTTTACCACCTGAAAGCAGTTGACAGGGGAAATTGCTAGGGGAAATCCCATGGGCAAGGCTGCTTGAAGGTAAAGGGGCCCAAGATAGTTGGTTGACATTCAAGGACTGCTTTTTCCGTGCTCAAGATCGGAGCATCCTGACACGTAGGAGGTCAGGGAAGAGGGCCAAGAGACCTGCGTGGCTAAATAGGGAATTGCTGGGTATGCTCAAGTGGAAGAGGAGAGTTTACAGGTCATGGAAGGAGGGGCTGGCCACTTGGGAGGAATATAAGGCTGCTGCTAGAGGATGTAGGAAGGCAGCTAGGAGGACTAAGGCCTCCTTAGAATTAAACCTGGCGAGAAGGGTCAAGGACAGCAAAAAGAGCTTTTTCAAATACATGGCAGACAAAACTAACACCAGAGGCAATGTAGGCCCACTGATGAACGGGATGGGTGCCCTGGTGACAGAAGATACAGAGATGACAGAGTTACTGAATGCCTTCTTTGTCTCTGTCTACTCTGCTGCAGGCAGTCCTGAAGAGCCCTGTACCCCTGAGACCATAGATGAAATCAGGTCGACGGAGCGGTTTGCCTTAGTTGATGAGGAATGGGTTAGAGACCAGTTGAGCAATCTGGACATCCATAAATCTATGGGTCCAGATGGGATGCACCCACGGGTGCTGAGGGAACTGGCAGAAGTCATTGCTAGACCGCTCTCCATCATCTTTACCAAGTCTTGGGAAACGGGAGAGGTGCCTGAGGACTGGAGGAAAGCAAATGTCACCCCAGTCTTCAAAAAGGGCAAGAAGGAGGACCCGGGTAACTATAGACCGGTCAGCCTCACCTCCATCCCTGGGAAAGTGATGGAGCACCTTATCCTTGGTGCCATCTTAAGGCATATCAAGGATAAGAGGGTTATGAGGGGCAGTCAACATGGCTTCACCAGGGGGAAATCATGTTTGACCAATCTCTTAGCCTTTTATGAGGAAATAACACGGTGGATGGATGATGGCAGAGCGGTGGATGTGGTCTACCTTGACTTCAGCAAAGCATTTGACACAGTCTCCCACAGCATCCTCACAGCTAAATTGAGGAAGTGTGGACTGGATGATCAGGTAGTGAGGTGGACTGCGAACTGGCTGAAGGAGAGAAGCCAGAGAGTTGTAGTCTATGGGGCTGAGTCTAGTTGGAGGCCTGTAACTAGTGGAGTGCCTCAAGGGTCAGTACTGGGACCGGTATTATTTGATATATTCGTCAACGATTTAGACGAGGGAATTGAGTGTACTATCAGCAAGTTTGCTGATGACACTAAGCTGGGAGGAGTGGCTGACATGCTAGAAGGCTGTGCTGCCATCCAGCGAGACCTGGACAGGCTGGAGAGTTGGGCAGGGAGTAACTTGATGAAATATAACAAGGGAAAGTGTAGAGTCCTGCATCTGGGCAGGAACAACCCCAGGTTCCAGTATAGGTTGGGAAGCGACCTGTTAGAGAGCAGTGTAGGGGAGAGGGACCTGGGGGTCCTAGTGGACGACAGGATGACCATGAGCCAACACTGTGCCCTTGTGGCTAAGAAGGCCAATGGCATCCTGGGGTGTATTAGAAGGGGGGTGGTTAGTAGGTCGAGAGAGGTCCTCCTTCCCCTCTACTCTGCCCTGGTGAGACCCCATCTGGAATATTGTGTCCAGTTCTGGGCCCCTCAGTTCAAGAAGGACAGGGAGCTGCTGGAGAGAGTCCAGCGCAGGGCAACTAAGATGATTAAGGGAGTGGAGCATCTCCCTTATGAGGAAAGACTGAGGGAGCTGGGTCTCTATAGTTTGGAGGAGACTGAGGGGTGACCTTGTAAGTTGTCTATAAATATATAAAGGGGGAGTGTCACAAGGATGGAGCCAGGCTCTACTCAGTGACAAACAATGATAGGACAAGGGGTAATGGGTGCAAACTGGAACACAAGAGGTTCCACTTAAACTTGAGAAGAAACTTCTTCTCAGTGAGGGTGACGGAACAGTGGAACAGGCTGCCCAGGGAGGTTGTGGAGTCTCCTTCCCTGGAGACATTCAAAACCCTCCTGGACACATTCCTGTGTAACATTATCTAGGTGTTCCTGCTCCAGCAGGGGGATTGGACTAGATGATCTTTCGAGGTCCCTTCCAATCTCTAGCATACTGTGATACTGTGACAGTCTTTCTTGCAAACACCTCAATCAGCTTTACACAGTGCCTTGTTACTGACACCAGGTACCATATCATGTTCTCTACATGAAGATTGCTTTTCTTCTATAAATAAGAAGCATCCCTTGCAGTGTGGTACTTGGCCCACTTGTGATCTAAGAGGGCTTAGAACAAGAAAAGAATTTGCACATCTTGGCAGAGCTTCAGCATTAAGAGTGGTTGCAGAATGTTCAGTTCTTGGTAGTTCTGCTTCCTACATTCGAATGCTGTGTCAGCCAGACAAGACGGCTCATGTACTGATTCTGTCCCCTGGAGCTGCAGAATCTGTAGAACATTGTCCCTGCAATGGCCGCATTAAAGTCTTCCCTCAGAAAATCTTTCTATGTTACAGTAAAATACTTCTGTGGGCTGTGAGGCATGGATTCTTGCATAAGCTGATTCTGATAGTTGTAAGATCATAAATGCAGAGTCTGGCTAAAAGTAGATGGGTTAAGCTAGGCTTAAGTGTTTCATTCAACTCTGGTACTTACGTGTATAAATCTAAAATTTGTCCTAGCAAAATAGAGTTTGGTTTCATGTACCAGTGGATCTTTTTGTAGTATGCAAATTTAAGGTCACATTGAAGTTTTTGTGCTGAGTAGGGACTGGAGATAGATGCAAGGGTAAGCCCCAGCTCCTGCAATTAAATCCAGGTTTTGTCACTGCTTGTGTTTTGTATGTGCAGTATAGAAAATTACAGTAAAAATGATGCTCAGGTTTTTAGGATAATTAGTATTTTCCATAAATGGGTAATTTTTTTTCTTTCTTGTGTTTTTAACAGATAGTCTGTGGAGCACTCAGAGAAGAAATATCTGTTATGACTAAAAGTTCACCAGTAGATCTCGTGACAGAAACTGATCAAAAAGTAGAAAACTTCATTATTTCTTTGATAAAAGAAAAGTATCCTTCTCACAGGTAAGGCTTCTTATCAATACACTTTTGGTAGAAGAAGGGGAGAGGTGTCTGGAAGAAGAAGAAAATGGAAAGTTTATGATTTTGCTTGTTAAAATTTCATTATGATTGGCGTGCTCAAAAGTTACAGAAATCTTCCTCACCCTCATTATTTTAAGTATTTTAGAGGATGTGGGTTGTGGGTTGACATTTTGCCCAGGGCTGTAGCATAAAGACAAGGTGTCCGCAGGGTCCCTTTCCCAAGATATATGCTGACAGTCACTTCTACTTGAGCCAGCTGTAAATACATTTGTGTTGGAGAATCAACAGTGCCCCCCAAATTTCTTGTCGGCTGTTGAGATTAACATGCCTTTGTGAAGTCTCATACAGTTTAAGAACATCAAACATGCTTGCAAGAAGACAGGATCTTCTGATTCTTTAAGTCTCTCATACAAAATATTGATTTTTATTTTTTTTATTCCTTTTCCTTTTTTTTTTCCCTGCCCCTCCTGAAATAAATTTATCCTTAAAGGGTAAATTGTGTGTATTTCACTTACTTTCATAGAATCAACTAGGTTGGAAAAGACCTTTAAGATCAAGTCCAACCGTTACCCCAGGACTGCCATATATGGGACTTTCTCTCCCATTTTGACATAATGGCTCAAGTTTAAAGTGGGCTTGCTAATTTTTCTTACATTTTCTTCAAGACTTTATTACTGTAGCTGTATATGTGAAATGTAATAAATCTGCACAGATTTGGAACAACTGACGTGGTGCAAAATGTCAGTAACCCAATTAAATTAGTGTAAACATACAGACTTGTGGAATGACCTTGACATAACAGTTTCTGTGATATTGATAAATGATAAAAATTTTAGGATATTTTAGCTTCTTTTTGTTACTCAATTGATATCACATTAGACATACTGGTGTTGAACTTCTTCTAATGAATTATTCATCCACCTAGATAACTATTCAGTCTCTCTCTTATCTTTGTGAAGATTTGTCACATGCTGTTTCTTTCTGAGCAGTCATCTTCACTTCAATAGTTAATCATAAACGCCCTAATCAATGTTAAAGAGACCTTATTTGTTTACTCTCAGCAGTTCTGGTTTTACATGCTTGTGGAGGAAAGCATGTGTTTGCATACTTTTCATAGTCTGAGTAGTACGCGATACATTAATAAACATGCAAAAGGCACAGAAAAGAATTCCACCCACTTAGACTCATCCACATAATTTTGCAGTTGAAAATAAACACTTTCATGTGCAGCTAAAACTGTGAAATTTGAGTTCCTGTAGCACTGTGCATTGTGTAGCCTTTGGGTTGAGTATATACTCTGCTGTCTTCTTCAGGAGGAGCTCTGGTTTGAATTTTATCCTTTTACCACTTTACCATTTTGTAATGCTTGTAAAACTAAACAGTTTTGAGAATAACAACTTTCTGCCATACTTGGACTGAAATCAGACTACAAATTTAACTGTTACTGCAGTGGTCTAACCACAAAGGCTTTCTTCAGTTAAAACACAAGCTAAAGAGTAGTGTTTTGTAGTACAAGTAAACTGAAAGATGTAAACAGCTACAAGTATTCTGACCAAAATTTGATGATGCTGTTAGTGGAAAAAATGATGAAAACTTCAATGTTCTGAATGCTGAATTTGAGTAATAGGTATTAAAATGTGAAGTTCTCTTCCCTGCATACTGTGCTTATCTCTGACATCATAAATATTGATGAAAGCTTGGTCAGATGTGGTTGGTGTTTTCCAGATAAATTGTGTATTTCTTAGCTTTTTACATTTGATCAGTGGTGGTACAAAAACCTGCATCTCACTTTAAGAACTTTGCTTTCAGGGACCCTGTTGCAATTCAGACATTTTAATTTCTTTGTATCTTTGAAATGTGTTTGCTACTCTAGCTTCATTGGAGAAGAATCTGTTGCAGCTGGAGAGGGCAGCATTTTGACAGATAACCCCACATGGATAATAGACCCTATTGATGGAACTACCAACTTCGTACACAGGTCCACCTTTCATTTCTTTGTTAGCCACTTAAACCATTATTTTGTTCTCCAGTTCCATGAAAGTATGGGGTTTTCTCACATTTAAATTTAAATATTAAAGGTATTCTGAACTTGTTACTAGTTACAAGTTATTATTTTGGTTTATTAAGAGCTGTGAGTCATTTTTTGTAATATTTTAGTATTTCTGCAAGAGCTATCGTAGCCTCCCTCTGTAACTGACAGCAGTTGTTCCATGAGAGGCCTGTGCTACATAGCAGGAGTCAGCAGCCTTTAGCAAGGGTGCCAAATAAATACAGGTTGGCAATTTTTAACAGTAAAGCAACAAGAGTCATAATTAGGAGTTCCGTCATCTTCAGAGGGGTGGTAACAGCTTCGAGTGCTGATTGCTAAGAAATTTCAAAATTCATTGAGATCTAGGAGCTGCTACCATGAACAGAAGCAGAATATTACCAGTGATTGTCTAGTGGCATTTTGCAGGAGGATGAGGAAGGGATTTTCAGTGTAATGCTGACTCCCTATTCCTTCTATCTAAAACATGACAGATTTTGGCCCTGATGAAATTTTCTGAGTGTACTTGACTCCAAGTTTGAAATGCCTACTAGTGTGTGCACCATAGCTTTAAACAGCTGCTGAATCCTGCTAAATAACATGTTCAGAAGCTGTAAGAAAATAACCTATTCTGCTGGATTTGCAGATGTCAAAACCTGTATTTTTTGCAATTAGTAATTAAAGCAGATGTTTTGGAACTGCAAATTTTGAAGAGTAAAAATAGTAAATGATTGATTATTAAAAACTTAGACTGAAATGCAACCCACCCTGTCCCATATACTCCCACTGCCTTCACTCTTTCCCAGCATCTTTCCTTCTGGCTCCAGTACCTTTCTTACTGCTTTGGTGTAGGAAGTGGAGGTGGGGGGAAAGCTGGCTTGCTCTTTTTGACAAGACCATTTTGGCCGGCTTGTTCCTTGTGAGCATGGTTAGTAGCACAGAGGTTTGCTTGTATTCTTTGGCTATAAAATGTCAGTCCCTGAGCTAATAAGAGTTGTAACAGGGATGGCAGTCCCTAAGCTGTAACAGGCTTAGTTTCAGTGGGTGGAAAAGTATATATTTTAAACAAAAATTGGTGTTGTTTGGTCTGTTTTCATAGCAAATTGTGCAAATTCCAGGAAACTAGTATTTCCTATATAGTCCAAGTTTCTTTTTGAAATATACATTACATTTAACTGAATATTGTTTTCATTAAAAGTAAGAATGGTAATGAAAGAAGCATAGTATCTCACTGTAAATTAGTGAAATGTTTTGTTTTGTAGGTTTCCATTTGTGGCAGTTTCAATTGGCTTTGTTGTAAACAAAAAGGTATACTTTTTATTACTTAATATCTAACAAATCAAACCCAAATTAATTCCTTGTTGCTAACTATAAGATGTGTATTTTCACAGTAAATAGGAAGAAAGGGGAAAAATGCCAAGGTACTTTTACTTTTTCTTGCAGATAGAGTTTGGAGTTGTATATAGTTGTGTAGAAGACAAGATGTATACTGCCAGAAAAGGAAAAGGTGCATTTTGCAATGGTCAGAAACTTCAAGTATCAGGCCAAAAAGGTAAGCTGGACTGAGTAGTTTATTTCTGGTAATTACATTTATTTTTGCAAATGAGGCATCAACAGTTTTAGACCTGGATATATTCCTATTTCTTAGCTCATAGTTTTGTTTTGCAAAGAGTCTGTTTTTGGCCATGGGTTGTTTGGCTTTGAGAAACGGCGTTTATGTTCTTTGATGCATATAGCATGCTTGTGATCTTTGCAGAATCAGGACTCAGCAATTTAAGATTTTATTACCTGTGTGTTGTGGTACTTTGGTTGGTTGGTTTTAATTCCTTGTATGTCTGTCATCCTTCTGTGATTGTTCTTTAAGAGTCCATAACAAATTTACCAAACAATTCAACTTCTTCCAGGTGTGAGCTACTGGTTTGAATCAGTATCACTCTTGTAGGCTTACTACCCTATGTGAAGTAAAATCCACTCTTAAAATGGGACCTTAAAGATCTGAGGACCTTAAAAGATCTTTTTTATAACAATAGAATTTTACTTACTAATGGCACTGCTTAATGTAGATGCACAGTTGAACCAGATCATGCTTTATTTGCGGTATTTTTTACCTTTTTTACCTATTTTCCATGTAAAGAGAGATTTTTTTATACATTCGATATGTGCAGTATTTATGTTAAAATACCTATTATTCAATCTTGTAGGAAAACGAGTAAAATCTGCTAATTACTTTTGCTATGTAAGTTGTGCTGTTTGAAAAGTGAGGTTTTATTTCTTTTCCAGACATTACAAAATCCCTTTTAGTAACAGAATTGGGATCAAATCGTGATCCAGAAGCTATGAAGATAATTCTTTCTAACATGGAAAGGCTTCTCAGCATTCCTATTCATGGGTAAGATATTCTGTATTTTTCATGCTTGCTGATAGTGTGAATATTGTAAACATGATCATCTTTAGGAAGGATTGGTTGCATTACACCTTAAATGTGAAATACGATTTAAATGTTTTCATCTATTAGCTTCTGCAAAGAAACTCTAGTAAGTGTGTTTAACTTTTTCAAGCTGGAACATATATTAGAAAATCCGAAGAACCAGTATTGAAAAGCAAAGCATGTTTGATTTTGGAGGACTAAAAAGCGTTGTATTTACAGTTAAAAAATGAAATACAATTTTGTGCCTCTTTCCTCCCCGCACAACTTCTGCTCTCTCCCCCACCCCAAAACCCACAAGGAGTAAAACTGTATAAACAGAAACCATGTTACATTTCTTAGGTTCCTTTTCCTGTGGTAATAAAAATCATTGTTTTTTTTTAATATGTGTCAGAAGACAAAAAATTCTCCCTTTTTTGTTTCAACACTGCATTTTTATTTTGTACAAGTAGTTGAAATTGTTCATAAACTGCTCTTGATTTAGTTACATTCCCTGGTTCCTCTCCTACAGAAATGTAGGCAAAGCCTACATTTCCACAAACCATTTTATATCTAAAACTGGTTTCAGTAGACAGTTTCTTGTTTTCTCTCAACGCTACTCACGTTTCTGATCTGTAAGGGGTTGTACTTTTATGCTGAGATTCTCAGGAGTCTTGTTTTGACACTTAACATGTAGATTTTTTTTCTACTTCCCAAAAGTCTTCTAATGTCATTAAAGTATATATCCTAAATTGTAAGTAGGGAATACGTTTTAGGTGTGTTGTCAGTTCAACTTCAGTATTTTATTTGGAAACAATAAATTGAGATTGGAATTGATTTAGTTGCTTCTTGCAATAACTTAGCTTCTATCAGTTTACAATTTAATGTACATTTTACTGATAATTGAGATAACTGCAGTTATTTGTAATTCACACTTACTAAGTACATCAACATTTCCAGAAGAAACTGGGATTTGTAGCACAAGGGTTTTGATGAGGTTATCCAAATTTAGACTAAATTTATGCTGTGTAATTTATTTTTTGTGATTACTGCTGTTAGGGTTTTTTGTAAGTCGGAGATGCCTGCTGAGCATTACCAGAGAAACTGAAGTAACTGTTTTTTCAGCACTGAGAGCAGTGCACACTCCGCTTGAATTCTTGTATTCAAAAGCAGAGTGTCTGTTACTGTGCCATGGGTAGCTATCTTTCATAATATGTTTTAGGTTAAAAAGTTGTTTAAGACGTCTTTTCACTTTAAACTAAGATTGTTTAACAGAATACGTAAATATGATTTCTGGAAATTGTCTATATTTGGGGAACTTTGCAAGCTGCTCAAGCAAGACTTCATTCCCAGTTTTTTGTTTTGCTGCATCACATTTTCACATCTATCACGTTTTGTCTAGCTCAGTTCACTTTGCATGCAATGCTTCTGTGTTCTTGGTGCAGTGTACACAGGCATTGTGGCTTTTGGACGAGCTGTTCTCAGTTAAAAGAATCATCTTTCTCCTTTAGGATTAGAGCTGTTGGTACAGCAGCTGTGAACATGTGCCTCGTGGCAACAGGTGGAGCTGATGCCTATTACGAAATGGGAATTCACTGCTGGGACATGGCAGGAGCTGGAATCATTATTACTGAAGCAGGCGGAGTACTGCTAGATGTATCGGGTAAATACACTGAATGCAAGTTTAGCTTTTAAATTAGCTTTTAAATAGCCAATTGGGAGCAAAACATAGCTGAAATGAGAAAGCAAATAGGTTTTTCAATCCTCTTTTCATGTTGCTGCTACTGAATGAAGTTTCCATCTAGTTAACAGCCTAAGAGTCAATGGTATGTTCTGAAGCTACCAGACAACCTTTAGTCCCTTTGCTGAGCATATGGAAGAGTCAAAAAAGATAGTAAGCAAACACTGAAGAGAATTTAAATTTAGCTCATATGAGGTACCTGTTGTGTTAAATGCATTTTTCTCCAGAGGCAAAACTTGGTCCTAAGTAGTAAAGTGTCATTTACACTTTCTTTTTTTTTTTTGTTCAATTCTCATTTTCTTACTAACTTTTAATTTTATCTAGAAACAAGCTGGTTACTTTGCTTGCTTTGATTTCTAGGTGGACCATTTGATTTGATGTCTCGAAGAATAATTGCAGCAAGCAGTCAAGCTATAGGAGAGCGAATAGCCAAAGCACTTCAAGTAATTCCTCTGAAAAGGGATGATGCAACTAACTGAATGCCAAAGCTACACCTTAAATGTAATTATATAGTGTCTCATAGTCCCGTGTGGTGGTTGTTCTACACCTTGAACCTGATTAAAAAAGATAGATAGATGGTAGTCTTTGAGTATTGGCATGACTGCTGCGTAGTGTTTTGAGGTTGGATCAATGTTCTAAGTTAGCTTTTACTATTAGGTATTTTAACATCACAATTACATAAAGATCTATAAAAAGAAGCAAATACGTACTACTCAGTTTTTTGAGTTTTATACTGCAATGGATGGCATAGCAAGAGTTTCTCTGATGTGTAGAAAATAAAAATACCTAATTCTGTCAGTGACAAACCGAAATTAACTGTCTTAACACCACATCATCACATCAGGTCCTGAACCCAGAAAGATTAAGGCATTGCTGTTTAATCAGTCTTTCTCTAACCTGTCTGTTGTTTTCTTCAGTGTCATCAGTGTAGCTGTTTCCTTACCTTGCTACATTTTTTGTAGAGGTAGTCCACACATTTCCAAAGTTTTTTTAGTTGTTCATAGTTTTGGCTCTAATTTTAAGCCTTTATTACATGGCTGTCATTGTTTTTGTAGTCATTGTTCTACTTTAGGCATTGTTCTACCTTTCTTATGGTAGATGAACACAGTCACTTCTTTAGCCTCTTAAGTGGCCAGCGCACTTGCAAATTCATTGAAGTTGCAAAAATAATACTTACTGTGCCAGAAAAATGTGTATCTCCCAGAAATAAGTTCTGAACATACCTTCTATCACCAAATGGACTTAATGTCAGTTAAGATGAAGTCCGATTTGCATTTGACCATTGGAATCAGCTGATACTGTGTCCTCTGTTTTATTCTCAGCAGTTATAATTTGTGTTAATTTTGCTTGCATTTCTTACGGGTGAGTGTGTTTTAAAGTCTAAGGAAGCATTACAATCCAAAAGAATTTTCATTAAACTGCTGGTAAAAAAATAAGCCCATAGTCCAGATTTTTTACATAATTTTCTGTAAGTTACGAAAGCAGTGACCAACCAGGATCAGGTTTCCCCTGTATTATAGAGTGTACAGGCGCAAAAGAAGATGCATATCTAAAACTAAGTGGTTTATAAATCTAAGAAATATTAGTAATTTCATTCTTGGTGTCAGTTGTTCTGAACTTTGAAACTATACTGGTTCTTTGATCTTTTGTATTTAAGCTTTTTAAAAGAATCAGTGTACTGTTCAAATAATTAATGCACTTTAAAAAAAAAAAGATTTAACTTAGATCGGTTTTCAGACTGATTTTTTTCCATGTCTAAAGTTTCCTAAAGAAAGCTGTCTCATTGGTGGTCCAGTCAAGACATAACAGTGCTTTGGAAAACCTGGCTTTGTACTGCTGTTTTTATTTTGGAAAATGGTGTTCTCTGTCTTGAAATTTTAACAGATCTCATCTTATAAATTTCAGTCCTTTATATCAGTTGATTTTTGCATATTTTGTAGAAATATTTAATTTGAAGCTGATGTCAGAAGAGTAACACTGAGATCAGCTATTTAATGGTCTTGTAAAACAGACTTAGGTTAATTGTACTTTTTAAATTCCTATTGACAAGGATAGAAAAGTTTTGAGTATTTCACTGTAACTTTATTGCTGCAAGTGAGGTGGGACCATAATTATTTCTTGAAGTATATTACCTGTACCATTTCTGTTGCTTTTGTGTAACAAATTCTGCATAACTTTTTAAAACTGATTTATTTGTGAGATGTAGACATGTCTATACTTGAGATGGAAGAACACATTTGGAATAAATACACTTTAGCAGCAGTGGCTTCAGATACGCTTCCTTTTATAACATCTGTCAGAGTACAGTACTGCATCTCAGCAAGCTGGGTTTGTGAGCTTCAGACTTTCCCGAGTTGCGCACTTTTTTCTTGATACACGTAGATCATAAACCACTGTGCCTTCAGATAAGTGGGATTATGTGTACACCTGCAGGAGGTTTTAGAGTGAAGATTCCAACACCTTGCAACGTGATCATGGTGCATTAATCATCTCCAACCTCGGAACTCAAACTTTACAGGCTATATTAGCTGTGATTGATTTTGAAGGCCCATGAGCTGCTTGAAGCATGTAAGTTTCTTGCTGTTAGCTTTCCTAATAATGCTCTTCAAGGAAAAATATATATTAATTTCCCATCTTGACCCTCTCACTATTTGCATTGGATATGAGCCTCTTTTTTTTTTTTTTACTCTAGAAATGTAGCTTTTATGAATTTTCTGCTTTATTTTTAATTTTTAATATTTTTGGGGGGATCAAAAATCCCTGTTTTTTGTTGCTTTGCTAAGCATTATCTTCTCAGATATTCATCTAATATTGGCCACTTCTTTCATCATGTGACAGGACACCAAAATGCAATTTTACAATTTAAAGGCATTTTCTTTATTGTTCCGTGCTAGCCTGTAATTCTGGCAAATTTTTGTAGTAATCTGTTTTTCTAGTAAAACAGAGAAGTTATGATTGCTGTGTAATCAAAATGTTCTTGAGAGATTATATATGAAAGGTAGTTCCTGAATGTTCAAAACAATCGTACTTGGTTGTTTTGCTTTGAAAGATGCAGTGACAGAGATAATCATCTGAGATACTTATTTTTTATATACAATTTTTGATGTTTATATATTTACAAGATGTCTCATTGCCCAGTGAAAGCTAATCAGAAAAGAATACTGGTTACCACCGAATGAACAGATAGACTGTCAAATTAAAATCACAAATAATCCTCATAAAGACATTGACAGTTCAGTACACAGGAACCTTTCTTACACAGCTTTTCAGTGACTAACTCGTGACTTCTGATGGCAAGTTTGCTATGGTTTGAATCTCGCCAAACTTAAAAGTGCTGGAAGGAAAACATCAGCACAGATTCAGCAGCTGGAGCACGCGGAAAATTCTGAGAAATAACTGCTGGAAATGAAAGGATCATTATGAGCAAATTTAACCTGCCCTTTCCTTTTACTTTGAGAATTTGACTGAATGGTCAACATCACTATGGTCGCTACAGAGCCTACTGCTATTTTTAACAAAGTTCTTTGGAGTAGATGTGCTGATTTTTAGCCCAAGACTAAAACAATCAATACTACAAAATAGGTAATACTGATTTTTATTTTTTTTTTTTTTTTAGCCCTGATATGCATGAAAAAGGGGAGGTAGCCTTAGTCTATCACTGTGGCTATTGGTAGACTACCACCTGCCATCCCTGTTCACTAGCCCTCTCCATTAATTAATTTGCTGAGAGTTTGTAATTGTTTGCTGTGACAACCTGCAAAGCTTTGTTGCTTCTTCAAAGCAGGATTTTCTATAGATTCAATCCATCAGAGCTTTTCCCAGAATGAAGTAGTGCCAAAGTCATTAAAGGCTTCAGGTTCTCATCCAGCCCTGTTAAGCAACCTGGTGGAAGACCCGCAGTGAAATGGATGACTCCTCATTATGACCCAAAGGTATGATTTTAGTTGTGCATACTCTGATGTCTCAGCATGAACTAGACATTCTGACTAGATACAAAACATCAATTTACAATCTCAGTGTAAAGCTATCTAAATAAGGGACATCTCTTTCTTTTCTTGTCCTTCCTGCCCTCTCAAAATCAGCTGCTAATTCAGCTCTATTCATTACCTGTGAGTGAAGTAATTGCTTCACAGGTCTGGTCCTGTTTCTAAAGTGCTGACAGGCAGCTCTCCAAGAACTCATTGTTTTGGGATCTACAGCAGTTGGCATAGCTTTCTTTGTTTGCACAAACTCCAGGCATGAAAAGGGTATTGTCAGTGATGTGATACTTCAAGAGCCTCAGCCAGAGCTAGAGTCAGCCAAATCTGGACAGTATAAACCATTCAATCTCTGGATTATTGCTTGTCCACGGCAAAGGTGACAGTGAATGTGGTCTGTCCCATCACTCTTTAGTATCTACAGTCCTCATACAAAGATCCACAGTTTCTGAAGGATCAGCAGGAGCTTCTGAAATGTCTTCTCTGCCTGCTGTCCACTGTCTACCTGCTAAAACAAGGCAAAATCTAACATGCAACAAAGCCGTATGCAATGTCGGAACAAACAAACTGAAGGATTGAACTCAGCTGAGAGGGCATGTCACTGAATTAGAGCTATAAACTGTTGCCTGTTTGAGGAGTATGGACTAGATCTTCCACAATAGAGCAGAAATAATGTCCTAGCACAATTTAAGCTAGTAAGGTGCTGAAAATTATGGTATGTATATATATCCTGTTCCAGAATTTTATTTGCCTGTTGATGACTACTACATTAGTCTGAGTTTATACATTATGTGTCATACTTGTTTTGCATAGTTGCAGTGATGGTTTTTGCACTGGGATGATTCTGCACCAGTGTTGCTTCAGTTAGGACTCAGGCCTTCTGTACACCCATTGAAGTGAAAGGAAAATAAGCACAGAATACAACAGCAGCTACTTTACCACAACAGCAGGGAAGAACAGCAGTCTACCCCTTTTCCTACAGTGAAGGGTTTATGTTTTGTTATGTCTGTCTTTAACTCAGCAGAGTTGAAGATAACACTCACAACCATGTAAAACAGTTAATTCGGAGAATGTGATGCTACCTCAAATACTTGAGAACCAATTTCACAGGAGCTCATCCTCAACTTGCTGTGCCAAATATTCCTTCCCTCGGAGAGGTAGAATTCAGTCTTGGAGGCAGAATTCAGTCTTGGAGATTCACACAGGCTCAAATAAGCTGTGCACTTCACCGTGCCTGGAAAACACTAGATGGCAGCCGGAGCTAGGCAAACACCAGAGGGACCGGGGTTCTTTTTATAGCCAAGATTCCCTTTCCTACTCCTCCCTCCCATCCTCCTTCTGCTCTCTATAATTACTGTTGGATACAGCTAAGAGCGTATCTGAGAACTATTCAAAAGAATTATACCACTAATATTTGAGGACTCGGGCTCTGTTTTTTTTGACTTGACAAGAAATTTGAAACAGGAGTTTTGTCAGCAGCCTTAACATCCCCTCCTTTTCAATGTAAGCATATTGAGGATTGTGGTATCTATCACAAGAAGATGAATCTGAATTCTAAATTCTAAAATAAGCCATACAAATGATCAGATTATACTGTATTTAAGGCTGTAAAAATTCCTCTGAGATTTTTGCTGTCATAAATTAGTACTTGGCTTTTAGAAGCCTTTTTTTAAACCTACCAGATAATCTCCTGGGCAAGCATGCATCAATGCAGATACAACAGCCCTTGGACCACAAACCCAGGCTTAAATGAGCAGCTCTTTATGAGACCAGTGACAATTCCCTGTTAGTGCCTCAGTTTTCTCTCCTTCAACTTTTATCACTTGTGCTTCATAAATAAAACAAATCACGTTTTCCTTCCTTAGTTCTCTCATTTATGCACGCTCTCTTCTGCTATGACTTCTCTAAGGTGTGGCAAGACAGATACACTCTCCTTCCTCTAGCTGTCCTCAGTTGCAAATTCCCATTTGGACAACAGAAAAGCTCCAGATGCTGTTTCTGGCAGTGGTGACCTTGGCTGAGGACAAATAGCTGCGCAGAGTGAGTCCCTGCTGCAGAGATGTGACAACCTGGGGAGTGCTTGGGGTGTGTGATCTTGGGGAAGGCAGGAGGGTGGCTGGCCAGAGAAGACCAACAGCAGCAGGTAGCCTCAAAAGGGACAAGAGCTTCTAGTCTGGGACCAGCTTATATTAATACCCAGTTTTAGAAAGTTCATCCTTTTCCAGCTCCCCAGTGAACAGGCAGGATGAGATCTATACAGTTTTTCTATGTAGCCATATAGAACACCTCTGTGGAGATTTTAAATTTTCTATAGCTTTTGGAGAATAAGTTAATTCAGGTCTATGAGTTCATCAGCATGACTTATTTTATTATTAATGGCAGAAACTGCCACATTACTGGATGTTTGCATTAGCCTCTTGTAGGGAAACAGCTAAAAAATACTATTTTCACCACTCTACTGAAAGCTAAAAATAATAAAACCTTTTTTTTCTGCCTCATTATACTTGAAATTATGATTACAGTCCTGCAGCAAAACACATTTAAAAGAGAGTAATGGTTAATGTTATTAGAAATTCCTCTTTCGATATTTATTCAGGTGTAATTAGGAAAGTATTAGCTGTGTAAAAGTAAATTGTATCCCACTTCATCTGTACACCTTGTTCAGCTCACTATGCTGAAATGGAATTCATAATGATAAAATGCTATAGCAGGGGGAGGTTAAAAGCTTTACTTCTGTAGGCACTTACATCTTAATAGCAGTTTCCACTGGAAGGAAGTGCAAGCACAGACATAATGATTCCCATCAACATCTGTTTGTGTTTCTGATGCTGAAAAATACTGCTATTCAGTCAGCCAAATCAATTAAGAGAGAAAATACGTTTTCCACTTGTGTGCACTCCTGTTCGTTTAATTTCTCCTATCTTTTATGTAAGTATCATGGAAAATGACTAATAGACTATCAGAAGTATTTCTGGCCCTTGTGTACCTGCCAACTACTAAGCCTACGACTTGACATTTTAGGAAATGCCAGCCCAAGTCTATACTCAGTTTTGTTCCTGCAGTTCAGCAGTCTCTGTTACTAGTACTTACATCTTCTTCTTCCTGATCTTTTTACTGCAATCTTCAATGCATCTCAAGTGAAGTCATGTTGATTATGTCTCCTTGGAAGCTGATCTCATGGTTTTCCCATGTGATAAACATGGAGAACTAGGGACTCCTCAAAACAGAGTCTTCAGCTGGAAGTTCTTAAAATTAATTAGCAGGCAAAGCTGAGGAATGACAATGCGTCTTGAATCCTATTCCCGCTAGAAATCTAAAACCAGACCTCAAAACGGGATGTAGTGGAAAATCGAAGTTGCCAATGAAATGAAATTCACTGGGAGTTGCTAAATATAAATCACATCTGTCTCAGGAAGTTCTTGAGCTGCAAGTAGGTGATAGCTAGGAGTGCACAGGGTGGGATGCTTTTTGTGGTTCTCTTCTTGTGGTTCTGAAGCAGAAACAGTCTGTTCTCACAGTCAGACAAAGGCACCTACCTTGTGCAGGAGGAGAGCACTTACAGTTCACAGGAATACGCATCTCATTCCTTCCCTGCTGAGGAGACTCAGACTCCATTCTTGGAGAGTTTCCTCACTACTAAAGAAAAACTTGAGGTTCATTTGACTGGAAAACAAGCAAGAAAGACTTTAAGGGTGTAATTTGCTGGGTAGGCTGTACACCCAGGTATGAACTGGATAATCCTTGGTTCCAGTTCCTGGTCCAGAACTGCTGTGTGTCTTAAACAAAAGAATTACAGACAAAACGTGCAAACAATAGGAAGGAAAGAGAGAAATCACAGCCTCCTTCCCTCTCTCAAATAGGTGTGCTCTGCTCTAGAGTGCTGGTTTGTTTAGGCTAGGATACCCTCCTCTCTTCCCCTTCAGAGTGACACAACTTTAAGAAGTAAAAAAGAAAAAGGCCATTAAAGTAATAAAAGTACATCCTGGTCTTTAACCTTCAAAAGAAGGTGGTGGCCACAGCTGTGTTTTCTAGAGTCTGGTCCTGGTGCCACCAGCCAAGTATGCTGGCAGAAATTCTGGACTGAGTTCCTTAAGAGGCTTAGTCTGATTTTTGGTCTCAGGTAGGTAAAACATATGTCCGGTTAGGGTGCCCAGGATGTTCAGCACTGGCAGTACTAATCCGTTCTGGGCATTTGCAGAGTTGCACCCATTGGGCACCTGAGGAGATTTCAAGACAAATCATGCACTAATAAGGGAGATTAAATGCCTCCAATAGGAACTACATCTGTGGGGTAATGTGGATAACTGCACACCTAAACTTCACTGTGCTGCAGATGTTCCAGCATCTTCTCTGTCCGTGGCCATCAGTGCTTGTGGGTGTCCAGTACCAGTGGGGAGCTCCAATCCCTGAGTCTGGAAAGGACACAGCCCAGCTGCACTCAAGACACTACCTCCTTAGTGTCACGCTGTCATCTTCACTCCCAGGAAACAGATGCTACAGGAAAAGTCAGTTATTACATTGTTCCTGAAAACTGTAAGCCATGACAGTCTTTTTTCCTTCCACTTACAGCGGAAAGAAAATACAATATACAGATCAACTATATACCGTACTAAAGCTGATATTTCCCAGTCACTGGCATGCAAGTAATGTAAGAAACAGACTTGTTATAGAAGGTTCAGTATAACCTCGGCAATTGTGTGGAGATGTTTGAGGGTTTTTTTCTCTTATTTCTCCATTCTCCTGTGGTTTCCTGTTCACTGAGAATTAGAATTAAACCATTCACGGAATAATCCTGACTTAATGGGAGATTTGGCTTTTACTTCTGCAAGACAGGATCAGATCCACAGTCTGATCCTGCAAAGACATTTGTGCATATTTAACTGAAGAACATACTCCGTGATTACAGTGAGATGGTTTGACTGCTTTAGCATGTGCATGTGCATTTAACAGACTATCCATATGAAATCTCTCAGATATTTCTTATTTAGCTTGTATTCTGTGGTAACAATTCTGAGTGAATACCTGGAAAACATGACATGAACATGTTTAGTGACATGAACGTCGTGTTTAGTGACATGACTACTAAACCCAGTTACATCCTACTCTATGTGTGTCTCTGCTTCAGAAGGATGTGTCTACACAGAGCCCTGTGGTTATGGTGTAATACAGTATGCAGCTTTCAGAGACCGCTCTCTGGAAAAGAGACATTTGTATCTATTGAAAGAGTAATTTTATTTCAGCAGAACATCTAGGAAAAAAGTCATCAGTCAGTTTTCCCACAAATATTTAAAATCATTATATTGACTTAACCTTCACAAGAAAAGGCGCCATCTGCATAGAAGACAGAAGATAAGAAAGCAGGACAGTTATGGTTTTAAACTAAGACTTATGATTTTCTAAAGGTTACATCAATTACAATAAAAAGCTCTCAAATCAAATTACAGCTGTTACATTGCAGAGATAATGCAAGTAAAAGAAGTGAGATTTGCAATTATATTAATAATATTATATGGATTATGGAGGCAAGACTCAAAGGCTAGGTAATACTGTGAGCAGATTAATAATAGTCTTTCTGTCAGCCTAAGCTGTCTTGGAGAGGAAATTTTGTTGTATCAATCACATATCAAATTTTCTACTGTATTCATCTGTACCTGAGCATACTCGTAAAAGAATTGTTTCATTTGAAGGGTTTTTTATCCCCGCCTGCTTCATACCTTCCAAGATATGCAAGATGACACACAAAGGCAGTGTCTTGGGAATGTGATTCTTCCATTGCAGCCTATGAAAATTTGTCCCTAGCATTTCCAAATGCAGTACGGTAACTGTAAATCCACACCTACCCTGTCTGTTGTAGTGTCTTCTGTCAACAACTTCAGAGGCAACATAAACTCACTGAACTCAGATTGATATACCATGAAAGACAGGGTGCATTTATATTTTGAATAGGGCATGTAAGGGAGGGCTGTCTTATGGTGGCAAAGATCTTGCATGCTGTCTTGGTTTAGCTGCAGCTGGCAGCTAAGCACCACACCACTGCTCCCTCACACTCTGTGCCCCTGGTAGGATAGGGAGGAGAACTAGAAAAAGGTAGAACCCATGGGTTGAGATAAGAACAGTTTAATAATTGAAATAAAGTAAAATATATTGCTATTACTATTACTACTAATAATAATAATAATAATGTGAAGGAGTGGGAGAGAGAGAAATATAACCCCATAAACACAAGTGATTCACAGTACAATTTCTTACCACCAGCTAGCTGATACCCAGCCTATCCCCGACAGTGATCTGCCCTTCCAGGTAACTCCCCCCATTTTATATACTGGGCATGAGGTGCTGTAGGATGGAATACCCCTTTGGATGGTTTGGGCCAGGTGTCCTGTCTCTGCTGTCCTCCTGGCTTCCTGTGCCCCTCCTCACTGGCAGAGCATGAGACTGAAAAGTCCTTGATCAGGGTGAGTGCTACTTAGCAACAACTAAAACATTGCTGTGTTACCAGCACTGTTCTCAGACTAAATTAAAAACACAGCACTGCACCGGCTACTAGGAAGAAAATTAACTCCATCCAAGCTGAAACCAGGACACAAGTTAATGACAGAGAGGCCATTTTGCAATAGCTTTTCTAGAAGGAAGATGTTTAGGCAGCTGAAGCTTCATGCAAGAGTTACTTGGTTTGGTTTCATTTCAGCTCTTGATTCATGACTTTCTAAAGCAGATAGATACATTCACAGCAGGTATGTTGGTGGGCCGGAAGAGACATACAGCAGGTACTTTGTCATATTAAACCACACTGTAGTTGATAATTTTAGTTGATCAGGTGACTGAAAGTAGGGAAGGAAACAGAAGGGCAAGGTAATTCAATGCGTACCTCTGTTGATTTCATGCTGAAACTGTAAGTCACTTATTAATGAGCCACAGAAATTACTTCTGGTAGCATCATGAGTTATGTTACTCCACCAAACTCTATATACATCTATATTATTCATATTTATTATTTAGCCAATGTCCACATACAGCAAAACAAAACTGATTTGGAGAAGCTAAAATTTATGTATAAATCCATGTATGGTGAAGTTAAATTTTTTTAACTGGTCAAACTTGGTAAATACGAATTTTCTAATACAGCTTCTTCAGCTGCAGCTGGTCTTGTGAGCAGCTGTGTGCTCAGCAGCCAAACCCTGCAACACCACACATCCGAATGAACAGAGCAGCCTGTTCTCAAACATCTTTAGTGGAAGACAAGCCATTTGATTAATGCAGGTGTATTTTCCCTTCCTTTAACCTTCTACATGATCCTGTCTGTTGGTGGGAAGCTATTGATTTTCACAGGAGAACACTATCAAATGCTTACCTTTAGTCTGACCTGTATTCCAAACGGTATCATGGATTACACTTAGGGAAACTAAGCAGATGACTGGGAATATGTCAGTCATCAGAATATGTAAGCTGCTTGGCTTGAGTCTGGGTCGAGTTCGTGACCATTATTTGTAGGACTCCATAGTACACAAGGACACAGAGGCTTTTATCCTCTAAAGTTCTCTACCTTATACTAGATTAGCACAAATACCACAGAAATCACCAATAGCAAGTATACCTATGATTAATGAAGTCAATATATGCATATATCAAGCTATTACAAATGAAGATCAGCAATCAATATAGTATCAATCATTAGTACAGCAGCAGTTAATAATAACAGCAATGAATTTCATAGCAAAAACCAAGTAGTATATGTTATCTCAGGTTACTCCAAAAGCTATTAGTGAAGCAACTTACCAACAATATAGCAGCAGATATACTTATGATCAATTACTTATACAGGTATATAATACTGGCTGATAACAAGTGAATTAGGCAGATTCCAGAAGGGGCCAAGCCATCCCAAAGAAGAGGACAAACTGATCCCTGAGGGAAACCCAACCATCACAGAGATGGGAGGGCAAACCCCCAAAACTGGGCCTAAAGGGGGTCCAATTAAAATAAATAGACAGAGTCTCACTTTGGAGATGATCTGTGTCCTGAGCCTGGAGTCAGCAAGGCATCCCCAGTGAGCGCCCAAGTGCTCATAGAAAGTTTGTGCAGGAAAGTTTTGCAGGATTCAGCCTATTTAAGAAAGAAAACACACATGCAACATGGGAAGTTTCAGAGAGAAGGCTTCATTTTGGATAAAATTTAAGTTCCTCTTAGATCATAGAGGCATAAGAGGGTGTACGACATCCCCACCTTGAGCAGCCAACAGATGCTGTTAATTGTGATTTTCTATCTGTAAGAGCCAAAGGATGATGCTGGTTTCTGTTCCTTTAGAACCACTTTACTTTCCCATTCTGATTCCACTTTTTCAGACAGTAAGTTGTTACAGTTTCTTGTTTTAGGGCTTATCAATAGTATCTCAGGATGTCCCTGGTTTCTAGGTACCCAGCTGTACTTCAGAGATGCTGGCTACCCCTCTAGGAGTGTTTCTGGTTCCCAGGCCTAGTCCCCAGCTCACAGTTCCAGGTTGCCAGGTCTTTCTCTGTCAGTATTTTGCAGAGCATTTTCTTTTGCTCAATAACTTTCCCCCTTCCAAGCAGGTACAGGCCACCTTTACAGCTAGGGTTTTGGTGAAGCAAAGCCCCCACCCCAGCAGGCACCAGTGCCTCAGCCTGGAGAGGCAACACTAGCATTTCTTTTTAATAGTTGCATTTGCTGAAGTTCCTTTTTGTCGTATTTACTCATTGGAATGATTTTCTCCATGCTCCTACTGCATCTTCTGATAAATGCCTGCATTTCCTTTTAGCACTTAGTGTCCCACAACTTTTCTTTACAGTTCTCTGCCACGAATGTTCATCCTTTAATTAACAGCTCCAGAAATTGATCAGTGTCTCAGCTATGCCACTGCAAAGTAAGAAGCTCAAGCATGAACCACAACAGCAATGCTGGAATTTAATTATGATTGCAGCTTTTAGAAACAAAGATAAAAGCTACAGATAAATAGTGATCTTCACAAATATCACTAACATCTATCTGATGTGTTAGAGGATTTGATTCAGGTGCCTGACTCCATAAACCAATGGGAGGATGTTGCATTTGCAGGCAATTTTTTATTTTTCCTTTGGAGTGCCTTTAATCACAGCAAAAAGAGAGGGAGAGAAGAGTCATGGTCATCTACAGTTGTCCATCCCTGACATATGTCTAAGCTGTTATTACAGACCTCCAGTGACAGACACTGCAGTTCCTTTCTGTAAGGGCCTTACAGAAGCCCCAGTCCTTCCATTTTGACAACAAATCATGGAGAAATAGTCTTCCTTGTACTTTTCTACTGATTTCTTACCTATGCCTCCTTAAACCTTGTAAGAACATAGAAAGGGAGTGTCAAAAGCCCCTATTAAAGTCAGTACAGATGGTATGTTCTTCTTCCCTAACCATAAGAACAATTACCCTTTTGAAGAAGAAAATACATTTAAATTAATGTAATTTGTTCTTGATATCTATGTTGGCAGGTACCAGATATTTTCTCATCATCCAGAGACTTACAATTGGTTTTTCAGCTGTTGTCAGTAAAGCGTGTTACTCCGTATTTTCTCTCCAATTGACTCCCCCTCTCCTAAGGGCTGGGGTTCTTCCTGAACTCTTGATCCCCTCCTGTATGTTCTGCACTGAGGTTGCTTCAGCATGTCTTTAAATACCATACAAGGCTATGCTGAAATATCAAACATCTAAGAATTTTGCATTCCAAGATATCCTTTCCCATCCTTCCCTTATTCCAGGCTGAAATCTTACATTTTTTCAGTTCATTATTGTAGATTTGCTAATCATTGAACTTTTTATGGAAAGTTGAGCAAAAGAAAGAACTGAATGTTTCCACCTTCTTCACATTGAACTGTTTAGCAAAGTGAAGCTGAGGCCTTCCTCGTGCGTGACTCTTCCCTTACTAAGGCCCTTTATAAATGAATTCTTGTTATTTGACATCTTTTTACAAGTTGCATATTCTTTTATGCATTGGTCTTTCTGATCCTGTCCCTAATTGCTTATGCTCATTCTTTTTTCCCTGTAACTATTAATATGACCTCCTTTCCATTATTCTTTTTACTTTTCCATTTGGGGACAGTGGTGAAATGATAAAGAGACAAGCTGCCTCTGTGTCTTGTCTGAATTTATCTGTATCTCTCCTTTCTGACTGACAGCCATTCTCCTCAGCTTAGCCTTTCTTCTCCTTGGTTTCATATGAAATTTTAGTGATGCACTACCTGAACTTAGTCAAATCTACCTTCTTGAGGTCTATGGTTTTGTTTTGCTAGTATTCCCTTTTTCTTCACCTTTTTATTGCAAATTCTTTTTCTTTTGGTCACATTCATGCAAGCTGCTTTCAATCTCAGATTCTCTCTACTGGTTGTTAATCAATTTCCAGAATTAACCACATCTGAAATTACAAAAAAAGAGATAAGAAACTGTGGGAATTAGGCACTAAAATACTCCTTAACGGCTGAATTAGAAATGTGCATCCTTAGCTTATTCAGCACACCTAGCAAAACCACAATCTGAAACTCCCTGGGGAAAAGTTTGTAGCAAGCTACTATAATTAGATAAAAATTCTTTGATGAATAGTAGCAGAAGGTTATATTAACTAATGGGTGCCCTGCTCTAAGATTCAGGATAACAATTTTAAAAACAGTCAAGATCCCTTAACACACTGTTGGTATAACAGGACTAAGTTTCATTCAGGAGCTAGCTCACAGCACCAGGACATAGGAAGTTTTCAGATTAGTAGTTTTCTTGCAATTTCTTGGGAATTTCTTGCAATTTAAATTTAAATCCAGCTGTTTCCAGTTGGGACCCTCAAGCAGTGACCTTTGTTTGTCAGTACTTCACCATGAAGGGAGGGATGTTTCTGTCATGATCTCCCCTCTTGCAGCAGCAGCTCCATTTCTGGGCCCTTTGGGATGGCAGCGTGCAGCTCAGCCCCTGCACTAGCGTGTCTAAATCCCCCTCGACACTCCCCTGCCTGGCTTGGTGCAGGGAAGGTCACTCTGAGCTCACAAATTTGGAGCCACATGAAGTCCAGTGGAAGCTGCTGCTTTCCTTCAAAACACAGCTGGATGGAAAACATTGAATGCTCTGCAGCAGCCACCAAGAAGCAGGCTACAGGGTTCATTCTTCTGTTTCGGGAAAGGATTCAAAACACCCTTGCTCACCTTCCAAAGGGTGTGTAACCAAGGGCAGAGTAAGCTCTGCTTCACCTGCTGAACTTGTTCCACTCTGCGGAAAAGTGTTCAGTGAGTCACAGAAAGGGAGCACAGTTCCCAAGTAAAGCCGTTGGGAGTGGAGGGTGATGTCTCTGCTCTTTTAGCCAAAGTTTGTCTATGAGTTTTCCATGAAACAAATATTGCATAAAATATTGATGCAATCCTTGCAGCCATGCCCAAACCCACGGTTCCAAGCTTCAACACAAGCATCTAATTGCAAGGCTAAAAATCACAGTCTTTTTTTCCAGTGCAATGAAAAGTTCTTCATGTCAAGCAGGGCACTGCAACAGTAGAAAACTGAGAGCAATGAGCAGGCAAGGCAGCTTAGTGCAAGTTAAGAGTCTGGACTCATCAGGCAAAAGAGAACATTGAACACAATTTTCCTTGTCTTGCATGAGTGTTCCACAACTGAGTGATTTATGAGTTTGCTCCTCCTGCCAATCTTTGTTGAAGAAAAAAGCAAGCTCTGCCTCTGCCGTCAAGGGAGAGGCTCCAGGTGAAGGCTCAGAGATGTGAAACCTGAGTGGAGGGATGTATCACTTCATAGCACTGACTGAGACACCTACAGCCTAGAAGGAGAGAAACTTAAGAAAAATATCAGACCTCAGCACTTCCAGCCATCCAATTTACATAGCTCTCTATCAAGTTTATTGCTGCCATGCTCAGATCTACATATGTATCTACACAGGTTAGCTCTTTCACGATATTTAAGTGTGATACTCTCTTATTGTGGTTGTACTAGAGAGAGAAAGAAATATTACCTTTCTCTGATCATACTTATTTCTTGTCTAAAGAGAAGTTATGCATTAGTTCTGTCTAAATTATGCATTAGGAAAATGAGTGAATGCTGTCAAGCACTGGAATAAATTGTCTGAGGTAACGTGAAAAAAATTCATCATGGGAGACTTCTTAACAAGATATAAGACAAATATCTGCCAGGGAAGTTGTAGGTAGAGTTTATCCAGTATTTGGATAGGAGGTAGAATGGCTGGTCTGTGAAAGCCTTTTCCAGACATAATTTTCTATGATTCAGACATCTCTGACTGTAAAGATTGCTACACACTGTGTGTGAATAATAGCCTCTTGATCTTGATAACAGCTCTAGATCCAAACCCACTATCTCACTTGCAACTTCACACCTCATAAAAGTTTATTTAGTGAAACCAGCATCTAAACCCTTCACGGCACCAGCATGTTAGCCCTGTGTCTGGGCACACTGGAAAAGGTGGACATACCTGCTGAGTACCTAAGCTGTCAGCATAGGCAGAGGAAGGCGATAAGCAGATGCTTATAGGAGAGAGACACTGTGATACAGATCCTGGGGATGCTCTTAGCATTTCTCCCAGGTGACTGATTTAGTTAAGGGCTCAAACCACCTCAGCCATACTAAGCACACTGCATGTGTCAGCAGCACAGGCATGGAACCAGCAGAAAGTACTGCTTTGCTTTCTGGTGACAAAAGGAAATATTCTGGACACTAACAGAATCACTAACAGGAATTTGCACAAAAGAGAAGGAGGTGTTTAAGCATTTCTAGCAAGCTGAGGTTAGACTGAACATCCAATCATTCTGTTCATACATTGTTAATGTACTGCCTTGTGTGCCTTGTGGCAACCCCCAGATCTCTTTGGTTAGGACTATTGATGCCCCTTCTGGAAACTCATCTCTCCAAATCCCTCCCAGTTTCCTCACAAAGAACCCTCTTTTCCTTCTACACATAAATTTGTCATTATTTGCCTTTCCTCCTACTTGCGTGTCTGTACATGGAAGAGTTTTGGAGCTGCTTACACACAAATGTTGTTGCATTTCTGCCAGAAGGATGACTAAGAAAACAAAGCTAAAATTGCAATTATCCTCGTAAGCTGGTTTTATAAGTGTCAGAATGAAAGTATATTTTAAGCTGGTTTCTGCGAAAGGACCAGCCGCAGAGACATATTGAAGATATTTTTTTTCTGGTCACTACTGAACAGTGTGCTAAGCATTGACAGAAATGAGGAAGAAGCAAGTTAGAGATTCACATCTTACCGTATTTGTCAGTAGGTGTTCAGAAAAAGGCAACAGAAAGATTCAGGTACCTGGAAGACTTGGGTTGTGAAGAAGAGAGTTGTTAAACAGATATGAGAAAACTGGGGACATACTTAGCATTACCTAAAATGCTCAGGCAGCTGCAAAAGAAAAAAAGTAAAGGAATAAAAATTCAGTGGAGACAGAACAAGAAATAATAGATTTAAACTGCAGCAAGAAAGATTAATGCTCATTAGAAAAAAATATCAGAGAGATTGGGAAATGTCTACTTCCAAGTTGTCAAGAACAGGTTATGAAGATATCCATCGGAAATGAGGTGTTAGTGATCACCCTTTCAAGGGACAATGACCTCTCAAGGTCCTTTCCAGCAATATTGTCTGTACATCTATGGTAAGATACAAAACAGGTGTAGATATGACCGGAGATATTAGCAACTGAAAGAAAACCCAACTAATTAGAAACTTGAGAAGGTTGCTCCCCTTGGCTGCTCTGCCTCAGGAATCTGGAAGGTCCCTGAGGCGGTGTCTGGATATAGAAAGCTAGTGAACGTGGAAGCAGAACCTAAAACTTTTGCTTAAATGTTTAAAGTCACTTAGAAGATGGAAACAGTCTACTTTCATTACCCTTGGGCTTGCTGCAGAGCTGGAAGATGTATAAATATTTACAGTAATAGCAGGCTTCTCATTATCTGCAATGATACCTGGAGGGAATGGAGATGTCCCCTAATCAACAGTATGGGTCATTACTACAGCAGTCATGTGAGGCCAGCAGCTCTAATGGCAGCACCACCATCAGGGCCTTATATATTAATTATGGAGTTAGTTAAACCTCTAACAAAATGGTAGAATTGAGGCCACATGCACAAAATCCTGATCTTTAAGAGGTACACTGCACCAGATGCAGTGATTATTTTTTGTCCAGCAGAAGGTGGGAAAAATTATTGTTAGAAATTCATTGGGAGAGCCAAAGATGTCCCATTTGTTTCTGCGGATTTCAGTCTAGCAGGTTAGATCATTCTGAGCTGTCAGATGTGAGCCGCCAGGGAAGAGCTAGGAGCAGTTATACCACTTCAGCACTGAAGTTTTTCTTCTTTGTTGTTGCTTGCACACTCAACAAAAAAGGCTGTAATGAATACAACTGGCTTGTTAAAACAAGACCTGCTGATTTATGATCTCAGCTTTTTGGACGTTCTCCTGTTACGCTCAGTCAGGTTTGCAGCAAAATGCAAGCTGCCCAGACCAGACGTTTTATAATGCAGCCAAACGCTCTACCTGTTGCACAATATAGGAAGAGAATAAAAAGATGCTACTTAAACAAACAAACAAACAAACAAATAAATAATAAATATGTTTTGACCAGGGTCATGTGGACTTGAAAGATTTTTGAAACTGGAATTTTACAATTTAGAGTGGTAGGAACAAGGAGTTGGGGAGAAATGTAGGCCCACAAGAGTGACACCTGCAAAAGCCAGCACATGGAGAGATGGGTAACAAAGCATGGTTGGAAGCAACTCAAAGTAGGCAAGCAGTGGAAGAAGCCCCCCACAGCTCACATTTACCTGATTTTTATTCAGGTCAAGGAATGGCTCATCCACCCACTCAAAGACACGTTCTTTTCCCGGTCAGATCATTTCTTGCTTGTGCCAGAAAACAGCTAGTGAGGATCTCCACAACTGGAGTAATCTGAAATGGGAAACCCAGGCTAAATTACATTCTACCCTTAATTTGTCAAACTGAGGCTTCCTTCTCTTAAGACTAATGACTTACTTAGAGGAAAAGCTGCAGGGCATTGTGAAAGCCAGCTGTCTTTCTTCCTGACAAGGTTTTGCTGTGTGTGAACTGTATTTTGATCCAAAACCAATAGAGAAATATTACTAGTCAAGATCTTTGGGCCTCTGATATTTTTAGGACAGATTCCCCTAAAAATGCTATTAAAATCTGTTGCTCCTGGTTATAAACTGTCTAATTACAAGTGTGTCACGCTGAGTGTGATGGATGCTCAGTAGCAATAGTATGTAAGATGAAGGCAGAGATGTGATTTTATAGAAGCCCCCTGAGTTTACACCCTTCAATTTTAGGTACTTGTAAAACTAACTGACAGCAGTAATTTCCAATGGAGATCACACCCAAGTCACTTTTATATGAATGCTCTGACTGGGCTGCACAACCCTCACTCAGCATGACGGCTGTTCACACTGTTCTTGCAGGACTTTCCCTGTTCAGCGATTTTATAATTCATCCACAGTAAGATGGGCCCTTTCTCTAGTGCCTTTCCTTTGCTTTTGCTACTTATTTCTTTATGTCAGTTTGACAATGACATCTGTTTCCTGCCTAAGCCAGCAATCTGAAAAGCATCACTGAGCTTCATAAAGAGCTGCTGCCTTTTCTATGACTGCAGTACAGCTAACCGTGTTTTTTATGTGAAACTACAAAGTGTGTCATAAATTTGTGTGGTTTCCTTCTTGGTTTTGAGACCATAATTTTCCCCAGAAAAGCAGAGAAGCCAAGAAATTGCACTAGACTTTCAGCTTCTGTCTCACTCTCCTAAACACAGAGAAATTCAGAAGACCCAGAAGTAAATGGAAAGAAACCAAACTGAATCATTCAAATCAAGTTTATTTTAAGTGAATTTCTTTTTAGGGATGTATTCAGTTTGCATGGCAAGGTTCTGTGAATGCCAGGGCTATAGGTTTGGCTTCTGGGAGAAGCTGCCAGTTCATGGAGTATTGTAGCTCATGAGAAGTTCATGGAGGATTGTCTCCCAGGGGAGGAACCCCATGCTGGAGCATGGGAAGAGTGTCATGACAATGATGACATCAGAAAAGTATTGCTAGATCACTATTAACTTTAAAATTTCTTGGGTAATGGGTGCATAAGATTATAGGTTGTGGAGGTAGAGCATCTTGTCTGCTCAGCCCACCAGATCTGCCTGTGGAGCCAGACCTCATTCTGCAGCAAAGGCTGCAATGCCACACAGTGATAGGTGATTGGAGTGAAATGCCATGCATTGTGAGTGTGCTCTGGGAAAGCCAGGAAAAGACAAAAGGCCAGGGTCATGAGTACCATGGCAATAATACAGGTGGCCAATGCTTCTGGCACCGTGGGGCACCATAACTGTTCAGCATGACAGCACCACCACGCTATCCATTGCTGGGAACCCATCAAGGTCTGTGGGCTGACAATTTCCCTGAATGAGGCATTGCCATGAGTACTGTTGTGTTTCTTCAATCGGTTTCTGCAGTTCCTTATGTTTCGTGATTGTCCAGGATAGTATGTTGGGGCGGAAAGCCTTAGTTGAACATTAGCAGGTTGTCAAATTCCTTTTACTCCTATTCAGCACTAAGCCTTAGTGACTTTCATGTTTGTGAGCTAACTTTATTTCCCTGAGTCTCAGCTTATTGAGAAGTTCAGTACTTTAATCCTGCTGGACCCAGTACCACTTTCTATCTGAAGTAATTGTGTAAAATGGGATTTAGTGAAAAGAAGATCAGGGAAATGGTAAGGGCACGGAGAGCTGTCCACCAGAAATAACACACTGGCAGTTTGAGTAATTGGCTAGTATTAGCTGTAGTGGGATGCATCTCATTGGGATTAAGCTTCAGTGCACCTGCGTTTCTCAGGTCCTTTCAGAGAGTCATTGGGCACCAGTCTTTCAGTAGGAAGTGTTAATCTGTTTTAGTAATTGTAACTGCTTACATCACATCCTGTTTCTTTGGGCACAAGCCCTGTGTGCGTGTCCTGGCATTGCGCAGTGGATAGACAAGAGGGACACCTTCCCTCCCTCTCCCCAAGCACTGGTCTAATGCAGCTCCCTAACCCTCCAAGGTGATCGGCTGCCTTCACCCAGGATGTCACAGCAGATTTTACACAGTAACAGGTTTGTCCTGTCTAAAAAACCCTTCAAGGTGACTCCCAAGAAAGCAGTAGATTTCAACTTTGCTGTGTCTGAATGTAACAGACAAGGGAAAAAAAGGTAGTGTGATAAATACAGCAAGATGACAGTAAGAAATTCCCTTGAGAAAATTTTTTGTTTCCAACCCAAACTTAGTTTAGAGGCCATTTCCAGATCTGAAAAGTGTTATGTATGTAGAAGTAGGTTTGCTTTTGTTCTCAATGATTTTAGTCATTTTAATTAAAGATGTTACTTCCCTACTGATATAAGCCACTCCAAAAGCTTGAAGACTTTTATCAAATTCTAGAGCAATTAGTTGGTAAATTCCTTCATTTTCATCCAGCAGGAGTTAAACATGAATTGACTTTAAATTGCTATGTGCCAGATGACCTACTACAGTAAGCAAAATAGTTGGAATAACAATCATGCGGTGATGGCAAAGGGTCACAGAACAAGCTCCTGCTTCTGTTGAATCAATAATTTAACAGGGAAGACCTAAGCAATAGAAAGCACAACTGAGGTTTTCAGCACACACCTCTACCCAGAAAATTTATTTTTCCTTCCTTTTTGCCTTTCTCTATAGGAATCTTATTCAGATGTTGAAGAAAAGGCAACACTAAAGAGCACTGTGATTCACAATGCAGTGTACAGCCAGACAACCTGACGGGACATGCTGAGACACTGAAAATTGCTTCGTGATGTGGCCTCCCCATTTTGCAGTGAACAATGGCATAGGTAAGGTCTCCCATTCCAGCCCTAATATGCTGTAATGGAGAAGCAGGCTTAAAACTCAGATCAAAACCATATAGCACCAGCAAAAGGCAGGGGCAGTTGTTTGGTTAGTATATAAACATATACACAGCTTTCAGCCCATGACAGCAACATCTCCAGCAGCTACCCAGAGAAGTCCTTGAATCCTGCCTGGGTAACTCTCAACTCCTGTTTCTTCTCTGGATGTCTGAAACTGCATTTGGCAGGTTTCCCCCAGCCACTCAGACTATTTGAGCAGAGCTCTTCATGCCTGTGTTATTTTCTTTTCTGTTTGCTGCCAACATCCAGAAGTGATCTCATCTCTTCTCCACTTCCAGCAGAACCCTGAATCTCTTCACCTCCTTTACAACTGTAATCTCTTCCTTCCGAGTTCTGCCCAACTCATCCTCTCCCTTGTCTTTAAGAGTCTCCAGAAATGGTATTTTGACACTGTGGACCCATAAATTCTTGTCTTATCAGCTCTCATTTTTTCCTCTACCTTTTTTCTTCAGCATCACTGTAAGCTGGCCTTAAGCCTTCATTTGCCACATCTTAAGTTCAGATTTGCTAAGGATCCCTATGTTTCCAAAGGTGATTTTCACTCCCTTCCTCTGACATTTCCTGCTTATTACTGATGTTCAGCCAAGGACTGGAGCACTGAACATCCATTGCTTCTGGGAGACCACATCAGTATCATCAGCCTTCCTCTCAAACTGTAAAATTGTCTATCTGGACTTGACTCTTGATGCCTTTGAGAACAGAGTGGAGGAGTGGGAAGCAGATGCAATCCTGCTTGTGTTTGGTTCTAGCTGCTGCTTTTATTCAGGCTTAGATAGGCTGCTTACCCTCCTGGAAAAAAGTGAAATGTTGTGAGGTGAAGATGGAGATGTGAAAGAGAAGTGTTTGTGTGTTAGATTCTCAGGAACTTTTTTCCATCAGTCTTGGCTAAGTGGCACATGTTATCATGCGCTAGAAAATGCTGTTTTCTATGTGTCACATGTAGGGACACTTAAGACAGATTGCAAATGAGTCCCATTTGGACCATGCTAGTAACAAACAGCTGTTTGGTTTTTGTCCTTCAGAAGCACCACTTCACCACACCCAGAAAGGTGATCAATCATCTTTTGGGAACCTGAGATCAACCTTCTGGGAAAAATCTGAATTCTGTTTGAAAGAACTAGATGAGACATGTTTTTTAATATATTTTTATACGCACACAGAGAGAGATATGCATATATATGTATAGTATACATGTAAATATATATGTGTATATATATGATATTATCTTATTAACACCATTTAAAAATAGAAATAAGAGAAAGCAGGATAGGAGAGAAGGGATGAAATAATTTACTACCTTATTTGAAAGAAGGCAATAACTATGAAGACATAGAATATCCTGAAAGGAAAGAAGCAATGACAGATGTGGAAAAGGCTGGAAATGAAACTGCAGGGAGTAACCTATTTTATGAGGAAACTGTCTGTGTAATCTGCTTCATTTGGAAAAGAGTGTCAAGTCTCTGCTATTGAATCCATTTACTAATAACCCACCTGTCAGCCTTCTAACTCAAGCAGTTCTGCTAAAGATAGTATCCTTATCACAAAAATGGTGTTAAAAGTTAAGCTATGTTTCAATATCTTAATGAAAATTTTTGTTTTCTGTGACAAAAATTAATTCAAAAGCCTAATCAAAAGGATGAAATCCTGCTTCTGGAAAGCAAAGAAACATTGTTTTAATGAAAATCCATTTAAATACCAAGGACATGTTCAAAAAAGCCAACATTTGCAAGAAGACACAGAAGATGGGAGCAGAGACACTTGTTCTACAGTTGATAGAAATAAGCAAATTACTTGAGGGAGGGGGGAGATGTTTATTGTTATTTTTTACCTCTTTTGCAATGCTCATGCAATCTAATATCAAGATGCAATTTCTACCCTGAGATATGCCTGCTCATTAATAATTCTCCAAATCCATCTGGTTCTGATAGGTGTTCCCTGAACACTGAGCTGCCCCATCTTAAATGCACAACTACTTTCTAATGATTATCCCTGAAAAACTTTGCTTTCAAGGTGTAACAGAACCTCCCTAGGAGACTTCTACTAAGAATGTATTGTGATTGTCCTTCCTTCAGACTTGTCTTTGTAAGGCACGAAGTCTGAAGACACCATTTTGTCTCAGTTTTTATGAACTGTAAAATCACTGATGTCTGCATAAAAGAATACTTTAAAATTGTTCTCTGTGAGACATCTTCATCCAGCACTAAGCAAGCCAGCCAGATGGAGTTCAGCATGTGCTAGCAATGCTCAGGAAAAGACCTCATCAAACAATAGATATAACAACACTCCTAATAGCAGGAATTATATATTGTATGACTGATCATCTACCACTTTTGGAATGGCAATGCTGGAAAGAAATAAAAGGCTGCAGCACACCAGTCTCTGCAGTAGGTTCTAACAGCTTTCCACAGATGTCACAGAGCTATGGGCTTCGCAAGTATTTTTCATGGCATTGATCAGGTGGAGTTGTTTCAGCTAGCTCAGTCCACTGACAGCTATGGGAATTCCTGGATTTTTCCTTCAGGCTTGTGGTTCATGCTCAGTCAGCTTGGAAGAAGTTTTGATAGTGCAGGTGCATGTTTGCACAACATACTGCTGACATGCAGGGACTTCTTTGCAGGCATGAATACCCTCCAGTCTGCAGGCAGAGGGTCATATGCAATATCCTTATCAGGCAATGTTCACACATCTGTGTCTACAGCATGTAGTGTGTCTACTGACTTTGGCGGCTTTCAACCTTGGACCACCCAGACAGCTGGGATGCAACTTCAGGACAAAGTTTCCTTTTCTTTTAACATTGGGCAACCTGGCAATAACTAGGTATCACCCCAGGAAGTAGCAGGACACTGCGTTTTGCTGATTCTCAGCACTTCTGCCTTCTCTGACACAAAACTGTGAAAACCTTTATGATCGTTTCTCATTTTATTATGAAATGGGATGGGTTGATTGTAAGCTGCAGGGAATACCACATAGCAACCATATCATAGAATCATGGTTTAGTTTTGAAGAGACCTTAAAGATCATCTAGTTCCAATCCCCTGCCATGGGTAGGGACATCTTCCACTAGACAAGGTTGCTCAAAGCCTCACCCACCCTGGCCTTATGTTCTGCAAATTCACCTTCCCTTGGAGGAGAACAAGATCATAGAATCATAGAATCATAGAATTGTTAGGGTTGGAAAGGACCTTAAGATCATCTAGTTCCAACCCCCCTGCCGTGAGCAGGGACACCTTACGCTAAATCATATCACCCAAGGCCTTGTCCAGCCTGGCCTTGAACACTGCCAGGGATGGAGCATTCACAACCTCCCTGGGCAACCCATTCCAGTGCCTCACCACCCTAACAGGAAAGAATTTCCTTCTTATACCCAACCTAAACTTCCCCTGTTTAAGTTTTAACCCATTACCCCTTGTCCTGCCACTACAGTCTCTAATGAAGAGTCCCTCTCCAGCATCCCTATAGGCCCCCTTCAGATACTGGAAGGCTGCTATGAGGTCTCCACACAGCCTTCTCTTCTCCAGGCTGAACAGCCCCAACTTCCTCAGCCTGTCTTCATACAGGAGATGCTCCAGTCCCCTGATCATCCTCATGGCCCTCCTCTGGACTTGTTCCAACAGTTCCATGTGCTTTTTATGTTGAGGACACCAGAACTGCACACAATACTCCAAGTGAGGTCTCACAAGAGCAGAGTAGAGGAGCAGGATCACCTCCTTCGACCTGCTGGTCACGCTCCTTTTGAGGCAGCCCAGGATACGGTTGGCTTTCTGGGCTGCAAGCGCACACTGCCAGCTCATGTTCATTTTCTCATCGACCAACACCCCCAAGTCCTTCTCCGCAGGGCTGCTCTGAATCTCTTCTCTGCCCAACCTGTAACTGTGCCTGGGATTGCTCCGACCCAGGTGTAGGACCTTGCACTTGGCATGGTTAAAACTCATGAGGTTGTGATCAGCCCACCTCACAAGCGTGTCAAGGTCCCTCTGGATGGCATTCCTTCCCTCCAGTGTATCAACCGAACCACACAGCTTGGTGTCATCGGCAAACTTGCTGAGGGCGCACTCAATCCCACTGTCCATGTCAGCGACAAAGATGTTGAACAAGACTGGTCCCAACACCGATCCCTGAGGGATGCCACTCGTTACTGGTCTCCAGCTGGACATTGAGCCACTGACCACAACTCTTTGTGTGCGGCCATCCAGCCAGTTCTTTATCCACTGAGTGGTCCATCCATCAAATTGATGTCTCTCCAATTTAGAGACAAGGATGTTGTGTGGGACAGTGTCGAACGCTTTGCACAAGTCCAGGTAGATGACATCAACTGCTCTACCTCTGTCCATCAGTTCTGTAGCCCCTTCATAGAAGGCCACCAAATTGGTGAGGCAGGATTTCCCCTTAGTGAAGCCATGCTGGCTGTCACCAAGCACCTTGTTGATTTTCATGTGCCTTAGCATGCCTTCCAGGAGAATCTGCTCCAAGATTTTGCCAGGCACAGAGGTGAGACTGACTGGTCTGTAATTCCCCTGGTCATCCATTTTCCCCTTCTTGAAAATGGGGGTTATATTTCCCTTTTTCCAGTCGTTGGGAACTTCACCTGACTGCCATGATTTCTCAAATATGATGGCCAGTGGCTTCACAACTTCATTTGCCAGCTCCTTCAGGAGCCGTGGATGGATCTCATCAGGACCCATGGACTTGTGCATGTTCAGATTTTTAAGATGGTCTCGAACCAGATCCTCTCCTACAGTGGGCCTAAGGTCTTCATTCTCACAGTCCCTGTGTCTGCCTTCCAAGACATGGGTGGTGCAGTCAGAGCCTTCGGCAGTAAAGGCCTAGGCAAAGAAGTCATTCAGAACCTCAGCCTTCTCCAAATCCTGTGTAGCCAGTTCTCCTGAGAGCTTCCTGAGGGGGGCTACATTCTCCCTAGTCTGTTTTTTTATTTGCTATGTACCTGTAGAATCCCTTCCTGTTATCTTTAATACCTCTAGCTAAGTTTAATTCTAACTGAGCCTTAGCTTTCCTAACCTGGTCCCTAGCTTCTCAGACAGTATCCCTGTACTCTTCCCATGCCACCTGTCCTTGCTTCCACTTATTATAAGCCTCTTTTTTCAATTGAATTTTCCTCAGGAGCTCCTTATCCATCCAAGGAGGTCTCCTGGCTCTCCTGCTGCACTTCCTTCTGGTTGGGATGCAACACTCCTGAGCTTGCAGCAGGTGATCCTTGAATATCAACCAACAGCCTTGGGCCCCTCTGCCCTCTAGGGCTTTATCCCATGGAACCTTCCGAAGCAGGTTCCTGAAGAGGCCAAAGTCTGCTCTTTTGAAGCCCAGGGCATTGAGCTTGCTGCACTCTCTTCTCACTGTCCTGAGGATCTCAAATTCGAGCATCTCATGATCGCTGCATCCAAGGCTGCCCTGGAGCATCACACTTCCAACCAGCCCTTCCCTGTTGGTGAGCACGAGGTCAAGCATGGCACCTCTCCTTGTCGGCTCCTCTATTACTTGCAGAAGGAAGTTGTCTTCCACACAATCGAGGAACCTCCTGGATTCCTTGTGCTGGGCCGTACTGTCCTTCCAACAGATGTCAGGGTGGTTGAAGTCACCCATGAGAACAAGGGCCTGTGAGCATGAGGCTTTTCCTACCTGTCTATAGAGTGCTTCATCCGCAGGTTCTCCTTGATCAGGCAGTCTGTAGCAGATGCCCACAGTAATGTCTCCCACAGCTATATTCCCTTTAACCCTGACCCACAAACTCTCTGTGGACTGCTCACCTGCCCCAGACAGAGTTCCATACTCTTCAGCCTATCCCTAACATAAAGGGTAACTCCCCCTCCCCACCTCCCAGGCCTGTCCTTCCTAAAGAGCCTGTAACCTTCCATTCCAACACTCCAGTCATAGGAGCCATCCCACCATGATTCTGCGATGCCTATTATATCATACCCCCGTAGACGTGCACACATCTCTAATTCCTCTTGTTTGTTCCTCATGCTACAGGCATTTGTATAGAGGCATCTGAGCCGAGCTCCAACTGAAGCCGGCTCATTGGCTGGAGCAGCTGGGATATCTCTACATTGCTCCAAACATTTATTATAGGTTCTGGCAGCTGACTGGGTGTTGGGATGGAATGATGCCCCCTTCCCCAGCACATCTAGTTTAAAGCCTCCTTGACAAGTCGGGCAAGCCTCCTACCAAAACTGTTCTTTCCCTTCTTTATCAGACCAGTTCCACCAGCCCCCACTAGACCTGGCCTACAAGCTTGGGTCCCATGTTCAAGACACCCAAACCCCTGCCTATGACACCACCCTTTTAACCAGTTATTAACCTGGCCAATCCTCCTAGCTTTTTTTAGGTCCTCCCCTGTACCCTGGAGAATTGATGAAAAGACCACCTGAGCTCCAGAGCCCCTGACCACCTCCCCCAGGGCTCTGTAGTCCTTCTTTATGTTCCCCAGGCTACTACTCTCTATGTCCCTAGCACCCACATGTATCACCAGGAGTGGGTAATAGCCCCTGGGACTTACTAGAGCAGGCAGCCTCGCTGCAGCATCCCTGATCCGTGCCCCTGGTAGGCAACACACCTCCCTTGAGATGAGGTCTGGCCGGCAGACGAGTGCTTCTGTCTCTTTCAGTGGAGTCCCCTACTACTACGACCCGCCGCTTTTTCCTAGTGGTGCCGGTAGAGATCTTCTTTAGCAGTGCATCAGCCGGCTGTTTCTGGTTCGAGTGCGCTTCCTCATTAGCCCCCTGCAGGACAGCAAAGCTGTTCTGCGTGGAGACAGGGGATTTATGGGGAAGCCCCTCGCTTTTGGTTGTCCTTTTCCTTCTTTTTTTCGTTGTTTTTTTTTTTTTTTTGTCACTAATTCCCAGCTTCCCAGGTTAACAGCCTCCTTCTTTCCTTCATGAGCTAGAGGTGAAGCTTGAGGCCCCTGCACAGTTTGGGCCGGGAGCAAGCATTCCTGCTTCCTCTCAGCTTCCCTGACATCTCGCAGCCTATTGACAGCATCCCGCAGCTCAGCCCCTGCTGCAGGAGCACCTCCACCAGGGAGCACCGAGTGCAGCCCTGCCCATTGTGCACCCTCCCCTCACCAGACCAGTGCAGGCACTCTCTGCACCCCGAGCTCTGCACTGCAGCCTCCCCTCTCATCGGCTCCGTCTGGGTGCCTACGCTGGCCACTGTCGGGGCAGCCATAGCAGAGCTCCCAGTCCGGGCCCTGATCATACGACGAGTGCTCACCATCCCGCTCGCCTGCCCGCGTGAACTGCTTGTACCAGCTAGGGTGTTACATGATTTTCATTCTTCAGTTACCAGTTTAAACTGTTGCATGAAGTATCTCCAGACTCTGGAAGAGTACTGCTACAGGAATGAGACAATCTGCCTCTCTTCTTGGTTTGTTTTCAGGCCTGTTGCTGGTGGGATGTTTGAATCTTGTATTTCAGCTTGTCTGGTCATGCGCAGCTTTAGCAGTAAATGGAGCTGGTGGGCAGAAGCCCTATAGCTCTAGGTGCTATTATACACCTGGTTTTCTTCACAGAGACAGTACATGTGCCACAAGAATGTAGCCTTATTTGTGCTCAGCTCCCCACTTAGTGCTCAGTAACCAGTAATGTTTTCTCCAGCCAGGAAAGCTGAAAAGGGGAATGCACTATTGCCCTTAGCAATAATTCATATTCTGAAGATGGTTTAATATATGCCTTTACCCTCATTTCATGAAATACATTGTGTTCACAACAGGGTTGATGTGACAGTTCAATGTGCATGTAGAGTATCTTACAAAGCATCTCTAAGGCAGTTGTAAAAGGCAGCAGTGGATGGCAGTGACCTGACAATGATGGAAATTGTCTTTCCTACTTAGCAAATAAGAGCCACTGACTTTAACAGATGATACATCACATCCTACCCTCAGTAGCAAATTAAATGCTTAGCCGATGTTAAGAGCACCACAGGCTGTGAAATGTTTGCATTTCCCATCAGTGCCACTTTTCTCTTTACACTTTCCAATTCCCTGGGAGTTTTCTCAGGTTTCTGGCAGAGGTTACACAGTTTGGTTTTTTCATTCTTTCTTTTTGCTTTCTGAGTGGTTTTATCCTCAAGGAAACCAGGCAGGCTAGCCAAACCCAGCATGATAATCAGTGCTGAAAGGCATGTGATCCCCATCAAAACAAAAAGTGCCATTAAGGCACCACAGTCTCCTTCACAGTGGGTGAGGAGTTCAAATAAACCACACCACATGACTGTAAAACTCAGGTAAGAATGAAAGGTTTCCACTAGATCACCCATATTTCCAGAAGAACAAGGAAAAAAATGCAGATTATCAGCAACAATATTTGTAAAACCTAACGGCTTTTGGCAAAAATGTTGAATTGGAAATAGGTATCTTATAGCCAGGGACAGGACCAGCGATTTTAAGAAAACAATAGGGTGTGTTTTTTACATTAGATTCACAGAAGTTAAGGTATTAATTTGGTCAGACTTCTGTATTTCCTAAATAATTCAGAGTTGTGCCTGCAAGTAGGATAGATGATTTTAATTTGGATAAAAGATATCTTCCAGAGACATAGAATCATAGAATGGTTAGGGTTGGAAAGGACCTTAAGATCATCTAGTTCCAAGCCAGGGATGGAGCATTCACCACTTCTTTGGGCAACCTGTTCCAGTGCCTCATCACCCTCACAGTAAGGAACTTCTTCATTATATCTGACCTGAACTTCCCCTGTTTAAGTTTAAACCCATTACCCCTTGTCCTGTCACTACAGTCCCTAATGAAGAGTCCCCCTCCAGCATCCTTGTAGGCCCCCTCAGATACTGGAAGACTGCTGTGATGGTGGTGAAAATTAACTGGTACTGACTTTGAAACAAGGTGATTTCTGTCACCCCTTGAAGCAAGAGAATTTCTGTCAGAATTGCTGTACTGATCTCACTCACTCAGGGAGCATACCTCAACTCTATTTTTAATTTGTCCACTTCCAGCATTCAGATACAGGCTGTTGTTATGCCTTAGAGTAAGGAGCTATATCACATATAACCATATCCTTTCGCTGTGTATCTGCAGTAAGGCAAGATGATTATACTGCGTTCAGCTCCCTTCCCAGTCTTTGTTTCCCTACGCAACTCAAGCAAGCATATGCTCCTCATTGAGAGACATTTTTTCCATTCCTCAGAAAATTTGTGCAGCTCTTCAATGAATCTTCCTTTAGAGCAGCCCTACACTCTGTATGCAGCACCCTTAATACCTTAAAAATACCCTTCTCCTCTCAATACCCTCAGGATTCACATTAGCCCTGGTTCTTGTACTGTTAGACTGGCATTTACACTTTGTGGTTTGGTCAGGGTCCTTAACAAATTCACAATTTTTCAGTATCCCATTTTATATGCATACTGCAACACATTTTGTTTGTTACCAAATCCAGATCATGCTGTATTACCAGTCCTTAATATGCCATAATTTATCATTCTGCCAGTCTTTGTCATCCACAGATTTTATTGGCAGGGACTGTATATCTATTTCCATCTTTAATAAAGATACTAGATTGTGCTGGTACTGGCTACCACCCACCAGTTTTACACAAAAACTATTAAGCTAATGATCTGCAGCATGAAATCCCGGGAGAGCACATGGGCATTTCTAGGTGTTGAATAATCAATCACTCCCTGATTCTGCAAGACCAGAGTGTGTTCAGGGAAGAGTTTAAGCTTAAATGTAGTAATTTGTGCTCCTTCTGTAGCCAGTGGAAAGAGAAATTTACTTCCAGGTGCATCTTGCTATAAAATATACACTGTTAATATGTGGATCTGGATCTGCACCTCTCACTGCCCCTTACCTGTAGCTAGAGCCTAGCGGACAAGCAACAGAGAGGGAAATGGTGGCAGAGAGCCAGTCCAGTGAAAGAGTGGCACAGTGTGTATCTTGACATATTCCTTCCTTGATCAGTCATTAGGCACCAGGTTTCTGAAATACTGCAGCACTTGCCCAAACCTGTGGAGATGATGTGCCATATTGTGGTGGGTCGACCATGGCTGGAAGCAAGTTAGCCACTGAACTGCTCTGTCATGCCTTGTCTGCATTGGGCAGAGGATCAAAAAATATAATGACAGGTTCATGGGCTGAGATAAGGACAAGAAGAGATCACTCACCCATTGCCATCATGGGCAAACCAGACCCAGATCAGGGAAATTAATTTAACTTATCACTAATCAAATCAGAGCAGGGTAATGAGAAATAAACCCAAATCTTAAAACACCTTTCCTCCACCCCTCCCATCTTCCTGGGCTCAACTTCACTCCAATATTTTCTAACTTCTTTCCCCACAACAGTGCAGGGAGATGGGGAATGGGGGTTGTGGTCAGTTCCTCTCACGTGGTCTCTGCTGCTCCTTCCTCCTCAGGACAGGACTTCACACTCTTCCCCTGCTCCAGTGTGTGGTCCTCCCACAGCAGACAGTTCTCCATGAGCTTCTGCAACATTAGTACCTCCCACAGGCTGCAGTTCTTCATGAACTGCTCCAGCGTGGGTCCCTTCCATGGGTGCAGCCCCTCAGGAACAGACTGCGCCAGTGTGGGTCCCTTCCATGGGGTGCAGTCCTTCAGGAACAGACTACTCCAGTGTGGGTCTCTTGCGGGGTCACAGCTCCTGCCAGCAAACCTGTTCCAGTGTGGGCTCATCTCTCCAAGGGGCCACAGGTCCTGCCAGGGGCCTGCCCCAGCACAGGCTTCCCACAGAGTCACAGCCTCCTTTGGAAATCCCCCTGCTCCAGGGTGGGATCCTCCATGGGCTGCAGGTGGATCTGCTCCACCATGAACCTCCATGGGCGGCAGAGGCACAGCCTGCCTCACCATGGGCTGCACCATGGGCTGCAGGGGAATCTCTGCTCTGGAGCATGGAGCACCTCCTGCCCTCCTTCTGCACTGACCTTTGGAACTGCAGAGCTGTGTCTGTCACATATTCTCACTCCTTTCTTCAGCTGCAATCGCTATTGCAGTTTTTTTCCCCTTCTTAAATAAGTTATCCCAGAGGTACTACCACCACCACTGATGGGCTCAGCCTTGGCCAGTGGCAGGTCCATCTTGGAGCATGCTGGCATTGGGTCTGTTGGGCACAGGGGGAGCTTCTGGAATCTTCTTACAGAAGCCACCCCTGTAGAACACACACACAGCACCACCACCACCACCCCGGCTACCAGAACCTTGCCATGCAAACTCAATACACAGATTTAAGATGCTAGAACAGGTGCACAGTTTAGATGTCATGATACCTGTTCCATGCTGTTAGTGTAGCAGAGAACAAGGATGCAATGGCACTGGGCTTTTGGTAGCCTGAACCTACTCTTTGCTGTCTTAAAGCTGGCCACCTCTGTAACAGTCTACTTATATCCTCTTTATGAGGCTAAGATTTCTCACCTTTCACAAACACCTGTGGAGAGTTGCTGACTGCTGACCGTGTATTTGACATAGGCCAGGGGCACAAGGACATAGTCCATGTACAGAACAGCTCTGCACAGAACACCTTAGTGCAGCTCAGCAAATTACAACCTTATCACATAATTAAAATTATCACAGCTGAAGCTGAAGGTCCAAGCCAACAACACCTTCTGGTTTATAGGTACATGCTACTACGAGACTGGGATGTCCAAAAATAGATGATTGGGTAATGGATTTAAACTTAAACAAGAGAAGCTCAGGTTAGATATAAGGAACAAGTTCTTTATTGTGAGGGTGGTGAGGCTCTGGAACAGGTTGCCCAAAGAAATGGTGAATACTCCATCCCCGGCAGCATTCAAGGCCAGGTTGGACAGAGCCTTGGGTGGCGGTCTAGTGTGAGGTGTCCCTGCCCATGGTGGGGGGTTCAGAAGTAGACGATCTTAAGGTCCTTTCCAACCCAAGCCGTTCCATGATTCTATGATTTACAGTGACTATTATTTCAGTGTTTTGAAAAATACATTACTTTAAAAGTCCAGATGCTATTAGGGATTGTTTTTGAAATTCAATTTGTGATAATGTCAATCTTTTGCATATGCTGCTTTATTGCAGCAGAATCACAACAGAGTTTCCAGTAAGAATGTTAAACATGTGCAAATAGTTTGCCTGTTCTAGATGCCAGAAGATAAGCTCTGCTTTGAATCAAATCCTTAGTTAATCTCTGAAAACTGTTGCATTATACTATGTAAGGAGTAAGGAATTTCTTTCTTGTGCTTTAGGAACGGCTCTTTCAGGGAACTGAAAAAGGGATAAACAATTTGCTTGGTCCCTATAACTGTAGACACTTACCTTCCATAGAATCATAGAATCGTTAGGGTTGGAAAGGACCTTAAGGTCATCTAGTTCCAAACCCCCTGCCATGGGCAGGGACACCTCACACTAAACCATGCCACCCAAGGCTTACTCCAACCTGGCCGTGAACACTGCCAGGGATGGAGCATTCACAACCTCCTGGGCAACCTATTCCAGTGCCTCACCACCCTCATAGTAAAGAACTTCTTCCTTATATCCAGTCTAAACCTCCCCTGTTTAAGATTTAACCCATTACCCCTTGTCCTGTCACTACAGTCGCTAATGAAGAGTCCCTCCCCAGCATCCCTATAGGCCCCCTTCAGATACTGGAAGGCTGCTGTGAGGTCTCCACACAGCCTTCTCCAGGCTGAACAGCCCCAACTTTCTCAGCCTTTGTCATTCAAGGGGGACGGGAGGTGCTCCAGTCCCCTGATCATCCTCATGGCCCTCCTCTGGACTTGTTCCAACAGTTCCATGTCCTTTTTATGTTGAGGACACCAGAACTGCACACAATACTCCAGGTGAGGTCTCACGAGAGCAGAGTAGAGGGGCAGGATCACCTCCTTCGACCTGCTGGTCATGCTCCTTTTGATGCAGCCCAGGATACAGTTGCCTTTCTGGGCTGCAAGCGCACACTGCCAGCTCATGTTCATTTTCTCATCGACCAACACCCCCAAGTGAACAAGTCTGGGACCTTCGTTTTACTCTCATGGCCACAGAAACCTAACCTGATTTTCAGGTTTTCCTGAGAGAAGTTGTTGCTTCCTCACTTATACTAAAGGAATGAGTCAAGGGAAAGAATAAAGCTATCTGATTTTAAAGGAAATTTTATACCAAGTTAGTTAAAGGCTTAACTTTACCATCCTGTTAATAAAAATAAAAAAGAATGTTCATGGGCTTTTCCTTTCCTTTTTTCCACCTGTACACATTCACCAAAGTAGGTTCCCCATTTGTCAGACCTGTAGAGGGATTAAAAAATGACACAGTAATTGAATAGCCAGGCCTCACAAGAGGCAGCAAAGACAAAAGCTTCCAAAATGCAAGGGCTTGAGTTTGGAGAGTAGGAAGTGTAAGCAACTTGAAGAAGTGTAATCAATTTGAAGAAATATAAGCAACTTGATAGCATGAAGAGTTTCTAATATACAGAGAGGTATAAATACAGCAACTATTTCCTATTGTTTTGCCTTTGCCTTTTCACAAACTTGAATGACAAAGAGCTATTTGGAGTTGTCTGCCTTTCCATTCATCCTGAGGCATTAACAAGCCCTAATTTAAGAAAAACACTTTCCTCTTCAAGCAACTTCTTGGCAGTGCTGCCCCCCTTGTTCACATCGTAAAGCTGGTCACATAAGGTCACAGATGCATCTCAAGCTCAGTGACTGCTTTTTTTTCAGAAGACAGAGGCTTTGTCTGCCTACTTAGTGGGGAAGGGGAAAGAAAAGGACACTATCTTGTGTACCTTCCTCTCTCCAAAGAGGCTTATTACTAGTGTAGCTTGACACACAGCAGAACTAAGCAGGTTTTGAACTGTGAGGGACATTCTTTCTGCAGAAGTTGTGTTAGGTATTAATTTAGTCCATGTTACCCAAGCACAGACCACCCTCTTGCCTAAAAGCAGATCGAGAATTTGGTCATTCAGCCAATAAGCTAAAACCAACCACAGAGATTTTAAGTCATTGTGACTTTGGAGAGTAGTAATCTAAATAATACAACTAACAAACAGATTTAGTACGAGCTTCAGGATTAACAATTTATCTCAGTGTGCAAGGTAGCTTTTCCTCTTTAGAGATGTTACTTTCAACTATTAAATCAAATTACAAGACTAAAAAGAAAGGTGATGCAGGAGGAAAATCCACTTCCTCAGAAATTCATTCTCAGAGAGAAGTCTGAGATTGATTTATTCTAGTTCAACTTGACACTGTCCTAGAATTAATAGGAAAGTTGCCATTTTGGTATCAAGACTAAATTATGTAGTTGGTATCAGCTTTTGGTTGCTGTTATGACAGAGCACTCAGTAAGGCGTTTCCATAGATTATTTGGGTCATTCAAGCAATATTCAATCTTCAGACTTCAGCTGGCTGACATCACTGCAGCCTCAAGTAACTAAAATTCATTATGTCTCCTTACATGTAAACCAGACCTTTAACCTCAGCTCCTAGAATTAGCCTGGTGTGTGTGCTTGCAGACCTAAACTTCATTTATCCCCAAGATATGAAGTTAAATGATCTTTTTAGAATTAAAATTGTTCTTTTAGTGTACAATGTTAATAATCTTGCACTTATCTTCGTAATAGAAATATGAGTAGGAGTAGAAACTAATCAGGATGCTATTAATTATAGAATTTTAATTATGCTCTGCTAACCTAAACTATTGATATACGTAGCACACTAATTTTTGTCACATACACCAGAATGTGAGCGATCTTCCAAAACTCTGCGTAAATAGACATGAATTCAAAGGCCACCACTTCTGCCTGATTTGGGTTGATTACGGAATTACAAAATTTAACCTAGACTCCACAGTAGCCTAAGTTTGTATGAAAGATATAAGTGCCCTCCAGACAAGATTTATCTTACAGTCTTTATATACACCCCAATAACATTGAGACATGATAGACACAACTCCCAAAGAACACTGAACAGCAGTTTCATGAAGTGCCAGTGAGGATGATGGGTTAAGCTTGTTCTGCTTTGATCCTAGAACATCCTACTTTAATGGCTACCAGACAGAAAGATCTATTTATTTTTTTAAACAGCTACTATACTCGGGTTTTGTCCCAGCAAATGTTTAGGAAACACATGGGTAATTTGCGCTACCAGTTGAGAAAGCAGTCTCCAATATTTCTGCTTCACAGAGCAGATGCTGTGCAGCTATATTCAATCATGTTAGGCATAAAATGGTTTTGAGGTGCCAACAGACTCCATGAGTTTGGTTAGAGAGAGCCATGTTCACCCAAGAACAGCCAGTATGTTGTCCTGGACTAGTCTAGATTTAGTTTTAACTAAGTACTTCTACGCACTTGCCAGATGTGTCTCACTGCTTACCCTACAGGGTCAGAGAGATTGTAAGAGTTTTGCTAGTTGTGTGCCAGTATGCTCTGCAAGATCCAGTAGCTTCAGCACTGTCCCAGATTGTACACCTTCTGTCTTGCAGCAGGTAATGTAACTGTGATCATTATCTTACCAGAGTCACTTGCAGTAACTGGCAAATAAGCTCCTCTGCACCAAAGAAAGCTTGATTCTCCAACATTTTGGTTGCAGCCAAATTATTTTATTGCTAATGGGAACAAATGCTTAACTCCATGTTGCATCTGAGAGGTCAGCTGCTAGGCAAGACAAGAAAGATCTCAGGTTGTTTCTACTTCACAAAATGCCTAGTCCTCTAGGGGATGAGACAGGAAAAAAATGATATCTCAGCCTTTCTAAAGATAAAAAGAGCTCAGCCTAAGCAGACACTGTGGTAACCAAGGAAACAAATTACATAATCTAATAGGTTTATAGCTAAAAGTTAAGAATCTCAGACTGCCTCTATAACATCATATGAAACAACTTCAGCATCTCTCCAGATAGTTCCTTTGGCAGTAAATTCAAAAGTAATTGCTTTGTAAGTTTGCAAGTTTTAATAAGCAAAATAACTGGAAGATTAGTTACAGGGATGCTTTCAATACACTTGTAGGAGCTTTGCTGATTGTTTTTATAAAAATATGATTGCATATCTCAGGTATAATCAAACCAGTTCACAAGCTCTGATACTCCATGGAATAATTCCTCACCAGTTCTTGTGCAGCTAATTTTATCCTGTATTCCTAAGAAGATATGGAAGGATACAATGAAACTCATGAAGAACTGCCATCATTTAGGATCAGTGAACCAGACTCCTTTTCCTTGGAGAGCTATGCAGAACTGTAGCTGCATTAACTGAATGAGCACTTCCCCTTGATGACTTACAAACTCTGGAAGGATCTTGGTCTTCTTAACAATTACATTTGGCCCATTTGTGTTAGAGCTCTGTGGTTGTCCAGTGAAATATCCACTAAAATGATACGAGAGAATGAGGAAGGCATACCTGAAAGAACTGTGAAAGAAACATCTCCTGTTACAAAAAAGCACGTGTCCAGCCTCATGCCATGCTTACCATCTGGCTCCTTCAGTTCTTGCCTGGAAGTATGTGCTGCAGTCCCCTTCTGAACACTGCAGTGGCAGTTCCACCAGGCATTTCATGATACTAAAAAGATGTACAAAGAGCCCCCATCAAGGCAGCATAAACTGCTGTACTCTTATGATGGAGCGAACACCTCACTATTTGCAACAGCCCACCTGAAGAAGAATGGCAGAACTCAGCGTAGTTTAAACAAATATCAGAAACTCTGAAACAAAGAAAGTGGCCAAGATAGCAGGCCCCTGCTGTAAGGAAAAGGAGGCAGCAATGCTTCTGCAAATGCCCTCAAATGCTTCAGGCCTTCCGTCAGCAGCTCAGAGGGACACTGCAGCTCCAACTCCTACTTGGTGATTCCATAGAGCGATGCCACACCAGCATTGCAATAGCTAGCATGAAAATACAAATAGTTGATTTAGTGTGAGACAAGGCTTACAGGTCTGTTTATTTACTAGTTCAAAACCAGCAGTTTGAGCAGTCACAAGCTGAAGCAGCACTTTTATCTTTAATAGTTTGGGAAGATGTCAAGATAAGTAGAACCCTCCATTAAAGCACAAGGAAGGTGTATCAATGAAACAGATACCAGTACTGAGAAGGAAAGACAAGGATGTTCATTTTTCCTGAAAGATCATGTTGTCTCCCCTAGAGACCTGCAACTCCCCATGCTTGCCAGATATGATGAGATCCTCCAGAGTGGAAAAAGTAGAAGTCAGAGAAGATTTAAAAGTAATTTTGGGACTTAAAGCTCCATTTTAACTAGGTTTCATTATTGTCACTAGCAGCTTTAGATACTCTGTGTATGCCAAAACTAAGGCTTGGCTGCAGTTAGGGCACAATAGGGAGCCATAGGGACATACCTTGCCCACATCTGTTGAAGATGCCTGCTGGGAGGCATGCAGCACATAGAATCAGAGAATGTTTAGGATTGGAAAGGACCTTAAGATCACTTAGTTCCAATCCCTCTGCCATAAGCAGGGACACCTCACACTAGACCAGGTTGCTCAAGGTCCTGTCCAGCCTGGCTTTTAACACTGCCAGGGATGGGGCCACAGCTTTTCTGGGCAAATTCCATCCTGCCTGTGCAAGCTGTCCGGCACCTCCAGCTTCTCCTCAGAATCCCAAGCAGGGAGCTGGTTTACTACCTGACATTAAGCAATGAATTTTATAGGCAGTTGCTGATTGGAGACATGAGGTTTTACAGGATGAATATAAGCAATGTTGACTTGTTTCTAGCAAGACAGCTCTCCAAAGCGGGAAGGGCAGGAATGATAGTTTGCTTTAGAAAACCCTTTGCATTTCTTCCTTCAGAGATCATTCTGATTTCCGACTTACTTTATCAGGTACAAGATGAGACAGAACGAGATGGTTGTGGCAGTGAAATTCAGAGGCAACGCTGCAGAGGAGGCAGTTGTAAGAGGCCCAGGCAAGTTGCGGGGCTCGGCAGCAGCTCCTGCTATCTGCAAATCGTCTCCTTCTCCGTCCTTCCAGGTCCCGGCGCCCGGGGGCAGCAGTCAGCCGCAGAGCGCTGCCGGGATTGTTGCCAGCCTTCGCATGCGCCCGTGCAGGGGGAGAGCTGCTTCCCTGAGGCTTCGACTCTGAACGCCGGGCATTTCATACCTGGAAATTTTTCACTTCCCTTTACACAGAGCAATAGGTCTTTGGATGCGGTCCAAAAGCATCTGCAATAGCAGATAGCTTTCTGGCAAATACAACAGGAGATCTCCAGAAGTTCCAGAGCAAGCTGTGAGATGAAAGAATTGCTAGCACTAAACTGCAACATGCAGAGTGAAGAGCTTCAGAAACAAAGATAGCTTAAATGCTTTGCATAAGGTCTTTATAGTCTTGTTGAAATACTGTTATTTTGTTCTTACACTTTGTTCTTTCCTTGGCTTTCTTAGAAAGATAAGTGAAATTCTGGGAATGTTTGTGCTTCACAAGAGGACAACTGTTAGGATGAGGACAACCTGCAATAAGAATAGTTTAAACTTACATGATATTACATGTTAACGAAATGCACTAGTCTGTCATTGAAGATTTTTCCCAGCCTGCTAAAAAACATCTAAAAAGAAAGAAAGAAAAAAACACCAAACACCAAAACCCCAAAGCTGTGTAGGGATTCTAAATGCAGAACCTTATAGAAATAAGATGCAAGCCTGGCTCTGTGCAGGTGGTATTGTATGAGCTGCAGTAACAAGGCAGAACTGTAATGGAGTCCTGATGGATAGTCCCAAAGCAGATGTAACTGATGGTCTTATCACTTTGATCAGATGCACGCTTCAAGAGATGGTTTCAGCTGGATGATGTGGAATAATTCAGAAGAGTGTCTGGGGAAGGACTAAAAAGGGATTTTTCAGATTGTTAGTAGCAAATCTTCAAATTGCTAGAAGAGACCCAAAAGTGCTTGAGGAAACAGATTATTTACAAGTCTGTTGCAATTCCTAAATCTAGAGAAGTTTAGGGATAAAGAAGTAAAAAAAAAGTACCTTTTCTTCTTTTTTTTTTCTTGGGGGGGAGGGGGATGGGCAGGATTTACGTGCTCTGAAGTAAGTTCAGGACAATGAAGTCCTCAGACAAGAATCAGAAAAAGGCTGACTTTCATTGTACACTCTCGAGAGGAAATGCCCTGGTGTTAGATGCAAGATTTGTACAGTACATGAACAAAAGCTGGACAGATTCAAGCATGTTGGGGCAGTGTATGAGAAGTCATTGTTTTCCTCAGGAATAGCTGTCACCTGGCATGTGCCATAAATGTTCAAGAGCATACATTACTGCCATGCCATCTTCTGAGAAAAAACAGAATCCCAGCTGTTAACACTACTCTCATGAGAACCCAGCAAAGGCAAGGGTCCAGAGATTTCCTATTCCCTTCAGGCATACCTGCATTTTTTCTTAATCTTAAAACAAGTTCAGAAATGTAATCATGTTTATTTTAATTGGAAGTTAATGGTGTCAGCCACCAGGTTTTGTTTTGGGCTTGATCTTACTATGCCTTGGAGTTACGAGACATCATTTCTGTTCTTAGCACCACCACAAACTTAGCTCACTGCTTCAGAAACACCTTTTAGATGTTTCAATTTTCATAGTTCTTTTTTCAAATACTGGAAACCTGTTTAAGTGTGTGAGGTACTCACTGGTTGGGCTGAAGTCCAAGAGGAAATACAAGAACCCAGAATCACTAAAAGTAAAAATCAACTATTAGGGCCCATCAGTCTGAGGTCTCCCAGTGTCACATCCCAGCAATGTAACTGGGTAGAGTGGTGCTCATAGGCCTCGAGGAAACAACAAATCTGTGTTGCTGCTGGTAAAATTTGATTTCTTCAGCAAAGTGACCATTTGCAATAGTACCCTCAGTTCTGAGCAAGGCCTGAAGCCACAGCCATGCATAGGGGAGCATCAGTTTGCTGCTAGGCACAGGAAAAATTTGTTGAGCATAGGAAAAAGGACCTGCTCGTGTCTCCTGCTCTACTCCTTCTCCAGGAGAGAGAAAAATGCCACTGAAAAACAATTGGCCTCTTGAAATTTCAAACCAACTGAAGTCAGGATTTTGTAAAGTCAGTGCCTCACATTGTGAGTACCAAAGCTTTAGTTTTACCTTTTGCTGGCTAAGCAGAAGTCTAAGACAGTTCACCTGTCTCAGACATTAATCAGAAATGACAGTAACAAGCTGGAAAGCAGACATGGGCATCCTTTTACCTGTGTCTGTCTGCTTTGCAGCATTATTTCACCTTTCATGAAGTTACCCTGAGGCTTTAGAACAGATTTGCACTCCAGTGTTCAGCCAGATAAATAATAAGAAAAATTTTCACTGGGTCCAGGTTGTGGCAGTATCAGCGTGACATTTTTCCTCATTCCGGGCATGAAAGTTGCTGTAGCCCATCTTCTCAATAGGCATGGCTATGCCTCAACAGAAAGCTTACAGCGAAACCATGGTCCCCTCCCTGCTTAAGGAAAAATCCCTGTTTTTAAAAGTTCTTCAAAGACTATATTTTTTCTTACTGTGGACATTGCTGTCTGTGCCACTAATAATCCCACATACAGGCACTTGCCTTTTCAGGAAGTTTTCAGCAGAAGTCATTGTCAACAAGCTAATAATCTGTTATGGTATCAGGTGGGGAATTGAGCAGATGTCTTTTTACCTTCGCATCCCAGGTTTTGATTCAAAGAGTAGCAGAATTGTGGAAACAACTGTGTAAGCCCAACACACTGCTGCTCATTGGTAGTCACCAGTTCAGTAGCTATAGCACTCGAAGAAGCTGTAAACTGTTACCCTTCTGGGACAAGGAGGAACTGGAGAAAGAAGCTTTTATTTAAGCAGAGTGTTGTTAAAAGCCCTAACTATGATTTCTTAATTCCTGTTGTCGCATTTGAGAGTACGCTGTATTTTTACTTTGACAAATCCATACTATCTAAAGCATCAAAAAAGTTTTGGCACAGTCCTCAGTTAAAAGCTGTCCTAAGTGACAGATCTTGACTACAAGAATATGCATCCTCTTTCTCACATACTCAAGTGGAAGCAGCGTCATTCCTCCTACATGCTGGAAAGAATGAAAGGCAGGTTAATATTGTGCTTATTTTTGCAAAAAACCTGTTTATCTTAAGTAGATCTCCACTGTTGGTCTGACTCACAGAGCAAGAGTTAGCATACCACCAGCTTCCTATCCACCTTCATCTCCCTGCACAGCTGCTGCTTTGCTGTTTTGCTTCTGCACCTTCTGCATTCGGAATTATCTTCAAAGGTCACAACACACCAAAACCATGTTGCAGAGTGTATTATTGTTGTCTTCAGCTCCCTTAGTTCATATCAGGGTTAAGAGACAGGGTTTCCCTCTGTGACAAATTTACTTTGCTGGATTTCCTCACTGTGCTGGACCCTCACCACCTTCCCTTCCTCAGTTTACCTCTTACTGGTTGTGGTTTCTTCAAAATTCCCTCTTATTTTCCAGAAGCTTTCTACACTTTTGAAGATGCTCTTGCTTTTGATGGTATTAGATCCCAGCAATGCTGATGACCACAGGGCTGTTCAGCTAGGCTGCTCAGCAGTTGCTGGCAAAACAATTCTGTAAGGGACACAAATCCCAGATTTGCCTGAACATCCAGAATCGGAAGCCCTGCTGATTTCTTCATGACCATTAAGCACTCAGTCTTTATCAGCAGGCCGTATGTCTTAAGGCCTTTGCCCCAGGGGAACAGGCAGGATTTGAATTAGATGACATAAATTCCACAAGCCTATCTCTTGTCGCTGCAAGTCTCTCCCAAGGGAAAGGAGACCATCAGTACTATGCTTCCCAAGTGAGAGCTATGATCCTGCTCCCAGATAGCTGCTTGCTTTGAAGTAAACAAGCAAGTCAACCCACAAGCTGGCCTTCTTTTTGCATTGTTGAATCATCATGTTCTCAAGACATCTACAAATAACTCAGATTCACTTTAAATAGGTGCAAGTAATTGACTGCTTAGGGAGGGTGCGCTTGTCTGCTCCAAACTGATTTGCGTGGTGCTTCACCTCTCTCCCAAAAAACTCTTCCAGCAGCATGAGCATTGCAGATATCTGTTAACACCAAAGAAAGGCCAATCCCCTCTCTCAGGCTATAGCTTTGAATATAAAAGCCCCTCCAAAGAAATGAATGCTAATTGTAGTGACACATAGAACAGTTGCCAAAAGGCAAGAAAAGTATGTGCAGGAACTGAGTTCAACCAAATCACATCCTTTCTGGGGCACTGCAGCAATCCTCACCTGACACTTTCAACTACTCATGTAATTACTTGATTTGAGTTGTCAAGTTCCTACAAACTGCTCACACATGGTGTTGTGTTTCTCAAGCCAATAATCCTATGTAAAAAAAACCCCAAGACACAAACTAGAGGTCCTCCCCAAGTTTCCTTTCAAAGAGGACCTGAGCATGTGATACTCCAATAAAACCAATCAGGAAAGTCATCTGAGGCTTCAGTAATTAGAATATTATTTTGTTTATTCTGGGATTAACCCAAAGTTGGTAAATATTGAAAAACTAAAAAAAAAAAAAAAAAAAAAAAAAAAGGCCAAACTGAAGTTTAGCTATTCTAAGGAAAAAAAGGTAAAAAAGAATAAATTTTCCCACAGTTTGCAGTCTTAAAGGCACAGGAGGGTAACTAATTACACATGTAAAAACATATTCAGCCCTCACAGCAATGCAGGCTCAGAACAGACTGGCTAGGGAGCTCTGCAGGAAAGGCTGTCAGGGTCCTAGTGGGCAGTGAGCTGAGCCTTGGCAGCAGAAAGGTGAAAACTGTCCTGAGGTGTATGAACAGGAGTCAGCCAGTAGGTTAATGGAAGTGATTATTCTCATTTCCTCAGCACTCATTAGGCTGTATCCGGAGTACTGCATCCAGTTTTGGTGTGAGTGCAACAGGGGGGGCCACTGGATGCTCAGGGGGTTGGAGCACTTGCTCTGTGAGGAGAGGCTGTGAGACTGGGGATGTTTGTCCTGGTTAAGAGATGGCTTTGGGAGTGCTTACAGCAGTCCCCAGCACCCGTGGGGAAGTCACTGAGGGGTTGGAGCCAGGCTTCTCACAGCAGTGAATGGTGGGGAGATGAGAGGCTACGAGTAAAAGCTGAAAGAAGAGAGGTTTAGGCAGGAGATAAGGAGATCCCTTACCCCTGGTGACAGCTAGGCAGGGGTGCAGATTGCCCAGGGTGGCTGTGCTGATTCCATCCTTAGAAGTTTCCAAGCCCTGACAGGGCACAGCCCTGAGCAGCCTGGTCTGAGCTCAGAGCTGCTCCAGCCTGAAGGTGAGGCTGTGCTGGAGACCTCCTGACCTCTCTTCCCTTCTGAATTTCCCTACGATCCTACAATCCTACGTGCATATTTTTTCTACAAGATATTACTTTACAAATATATGTGGACCAACATACTTGATGCCTAACAACCAACAGAGTATTTCCAGGAAATACACCTAAGGGGAATTGCAGGGGCTGGAGTCTGCACTTACTAGCTGCTTTTTGCTATTGGAATAGAATGCTACAGCCAAAAAGAAGGTCTAAGAAATTGCTTGACTACTTTCTGATACAGTTTTTGGTGATCAGAGCTATGACAGGGCTTAAGGGATCAGTCAAGTTGGACCTTATTATGCCAGGCCTGTACACACCTTGCCACAAACAGATTCCTACTTGAACAGGGCAAGCAGACAACAAATGAAGGTGGGTCAATACCAGAGCCTAGTTCTATGCCACAGCTAGTCATAATGCTAGTCACTGGGACATAGGTCTTCAGAAAGCACAGGAGCAAAAGGGAGAGAAATCATCTGTTTTGTTACTTTGCTTTTTACAGAGCCCTATATCCCCTCTCTATCACATAAAAGCAGCAGAGCTATTGCTCAGTTAGCTCAGGTGGTGCAATCACGAGGACATCCTAATCCAGGGAATAGTTTTATTGCCTTACCACTCTGCAGCCACCAGTACTCTCTCTTTCTGTCCCAGATCCATTTCTTCCTGTAATTCTATGCATATTTGGGGAAAATCTCTGACTGCAGGGGTGCAGAAAGCAAACTAAATTATCCCGATGAGCCTTTCAGATCTTACGGTTTAGGAATGTAGTTTTGTCCATTTGATATGGCGGGCTGAAATGAAAGAGTATGGGAGAGAACACAACCCACTGTGGATTGAGCCTATCTTTTTCTTCTGACAGACAATGTGATGTAATCACTTGTGTTTAAGGTAGAGTGTTCTTGAGTGACAAAAATAATTAAATAAAACCAGGACAGTGATCTTTGTGCTAGTAAGGGCATAAGAATAATTACACTATGACCTACTGGCAAAGGAGGGGTAGAGGAGGAAGGAAAACACTGGGCACTGGGACTCCCTCTTCATTGGTCATCCTAGAGCATCATGTGGCTAAGTCTCCTTTTTAAAGATAACTCCTGATCTTCTAGAGCTCATACTATCCTCCTGTCCGGCATTTCTGTTTGATCCTGTGAAAGACTTCTCTGTAGCCTGCCAGGATGTGTGACCAGTTTCTGGGCACCTGGAAGCTCCTTTCTAGTGAAAACTTTGAGGACTATATGAAAGAGCTGGGTGAGAATTGTTATTTGGAGTTGTTGTATCTGGGACAGGGAAGGAATGCTGCTTTTGAACTTTATTCCTTACTTGCTTTTTCTGGCTATGCTGTTTACCAAGGGGATTTTAGTCCAACTATTTTGATCAGATGATCTTAAACTGGAGAACTTGACTGTTTGAATTAGTGGTTTCAAATTCCTTTAACGTAGAAACACCTTGATTGGGAGAAATGGTTTCAGGTAAAACAAGTCCATGCATGCCTACTTGGTAGTGTTATAAATGGATGTAAAACTCATCTCTGCAACATTTTGTGTGGATTATCTGTTTATCCTTGGACATACAAAGCGGTGTAATGTTTGAATGTAGGAAGCTTCTCTGTCTAAAAGAAAGACACCTAAGCTTCTTTATATTGCTGCTGGACTAGAAGACCAATTAATTGTTATGGCTATTATATGAATAAAAATCTGTAGCTGCCTCCAGTAAATATTAACAAAGGAAATTGCATAGATTCATGCAGATACTTGCAAAAGATGGGAGGGATTCTCTACAGGTATAGACTTCTTGCTTAGAATTAAGTTTGGGCTTTGAAAGGTTTCTGCACTGTTTTAGTGTGCAGAAAGTATGGGGTAACTTGCACTGATTGGATCAGTATGTGCTAAAAAGATGGGGGGTTATTTGGAGATTAGGAGTGAAATACTCACCAAGATTTATGCAGCATTCAGACAGCTTTTAGTGAGACTCTTGCACTCTTAATCTTTACCCCAGATTTTACTCAGGACATAACCATTGCCAGCTATTTCTTAATCATTTCCTTTTATTCAGCCTAGCCACTGATAAATATTTAAAAAAAAAAAAAAGCAGCTTTTTTTCTTGTTTCTTTGTTTTTGTGGCTTAGAAACCGTCATATGTTTCTGCTTGTTTACTTCTTAATACAATTAGCATACGAGTTAGTGTACAAACCACCACAGTTATTTTGGGCAAGTATATGTGCAAATATCTGGCATTAAAATCTTGTCTAAGTCTTCAAAATATTGTTTTCACTATCTGACAATGGCAGAGCAGAAATTTCCTTGCATCATCCCACCTGGCTTGATTCATAACCTTATCAGATTAGTGAGATGTTACAAAAGAACCTCTGCAACATAGAATTAATTAAAAATTCAGAAAGTAATAGGGAAATCAACACTAAAGTTGTTTGGTTTATTGATCTCTTTCTCAACAAATAAGAGAAAAACATTGAGTGAAGATGACAGTTTCATAGTACCCTGTCTTATTTATAGGTGTGGGGTTTGCTACCAGGAAAATGGCTGGTGTGGCCAAGCCCAGTGTAACTATCAGCATCAATGGTGATGTGATAACCATCAAAACAGAGAGTACCTTCAAAAATACAGAGGTCTCTTTCAAGCTGGGTGAAGAATTTGATGAGACCACAGCAGATGACAGGAAAACAAAGGTGAGTCCAAACCCAGAACTTTCCAAATACTTCTTTCAAAAGGTACGTGAAATATATCTCTCTAAAGGGACATGGGAACAGGAGGATGGAGTTGTGATTTTGACATCCAGTGTAAAAATGCTGCCTTCAGAGGTTTGGACATGGAAGCAGTCTTCTCTTCAGCCCGAAGCACCCTGATGAAATAGCCATGCTTTGCATTTTTCTTTGGCAGAATGTCATAACCCTAGACAATGGTGTACTGACCCAGGTGCAGAAGTGGGATGGAAAACAGACTATCATAAAGAGAAAGGTTGTGGATGGGAACCTGGTGATGGTGAGCTCATTTTTGTTAACTAATCTCTCAATTTACTGTGTAGAATTCATTAGCAAATATGTTACATTGGATTCAAATACAAGGAATGAAAGCACCTGAAAGGGCTCTGTGTCTCTCTGAATGAGTCTGTTGGTTGGTATTACCTGGTCAGAGAGTGTTGTGCTTGACTTGGTGCCAGTGTGGCCCACCTGCAGTTTGGGGCTTCCCAGCACTGCTCTCCAGTTTCAGGAAAGAGAATTTGAAGAATCTGGGAGGGGATTAAAACTGTGTTCATAAAAAGCAGCTGGGATTCCTACATGCTACAAAATGATGCACGTACACAAAATTCCTGAAGAGTTCTGCCTTCCCCTAGAGAAAAATATGTCCATAAGTTTAATATTTATATTTCTTTGGATAAAGACCAGAGGAAAACAAATAGAAATAGGTTTTAACAGCAACTTCATTAGGAAAGATTGGAAAATACAGAGTTTAAGCTAACAGAAAAATAGATGAGGACAGAGCCTAACATGCGGAGGCTGACACAACCACCTGCAAGTCTGAAAGCTGTGAAAGACTCTGCGTGAGTATGTGTGTGTCATGCACACATGTGTGAAGATAAGCCACTACTGCAAAAGGTGGAAGGAAAAAAGACTAATGCCCCACTTCAGAGTCCAATCACCCTCCACTGAAGTCCTAGGATCCTTCTTTAGAGGTTTTTAAGTGGAGATTAGAAATCTCCTGGGGATCGCTGGAACAGTCCTTTAATGTTCTTTCAGTCTTGTGTTTCAGACTTCTGTTTCTGAAGCTCTCAAACTTGAGTTTCACTGTTTTGATAACTGTTTGTATAGGAGTAGAAATGCAGATCTTTTCTTACACTGGCTGCTAACGGATAAATAATTATCTTCTGACTAAGAAATATTTTGTGAGAGTTAAAAGCTGATTAAATTTACCTTTCTTTCCAGGAATGCACCATGAATAATGTTATCTGCAAAAGAGTTTATGAAAAAGCATAAAGAAGCCATCTTCACACAAGACTAATGCTTAAAGCTGGAGAAAAACAACCTAACCAGAGGAGAAAATCTCCGCAAATATATTTTAAAGAGAACTATACTTTTTACAGATATATCCCCAAAGAGTTACATGCAGCTAGACTAATTTGTTGTGGCTATTCAATAAAATGTTCAGCTTTCTACAACCCGTGCTTGTGCTAGAGTTTGTCAGGAAGGGGTTTGGGAGGGATGCAACATGGGAAGGGGTGCTGTGGGGGAAAACATAAGAACTAGTATGACACTTCATAACTGTGACCCAACTCAGTGCAGAAAGAGGATCTGAGACCATCTAGTGAGTGGCACTTGAGTGATAGATGTAGACCTGGACATAAAAAACACCTGCCAGTGAGCATCGTGTGTGGGCTAACCACTGCAAGGAGTCTGTGTACAGCAAGGGGAATAACGGGGCTGCTTCTCTTGGCTTCCCTGGGTATCGCTCCTGGGGCAGGAGGGAGGGTGGTTACTGTGGATGCCCAGCATTGGCAGGGAACCAGACACCTCCTCCTTGCACAAGTTCTAACAATTTTAAACCCAAGGATCACCTAAAGTGATGTGATCTTGTTCTCTTCCACCTGAAGTCTGAAATTACAGCTGCCGTATCTCTCAGCTGTGATGCTTTTATTTCCCTTTCCTTAGCATCTCTTTTTGTTCTAGATTAGACAAAAAGCCTTGAATTAAGCATCATAGTTTAAAAAGTACTCTCAGGTTTACTGAAAGCTTGTAACAGTTTTCTAATGGTACAACCTCCTTTATTTGCTGTATGTGTTTTCTACTAGCTCATTAGGTTAGATCAGTCTTTGGAATGTGAGCCTCTCTAGATGCAAAGCCCTTTGGACACCATGTTTTTCAACTCTTCTTATTCTCAAACTACTTTTCTTCTACTGCCCTTAGGCCTGGTCTCCTATTTCAAAACTTCAGGTCCATACCTGGGAGGACTCAAACTGAGAACAAAGAAAAAGACAAGTCTATGGAAAACCTGGACAGGAAGAGTCTGAAAATGTGTGGAATAACCACAAAATGGGGAAATGAGCATATCTCAAGCTTTGCAATTAAGACCTGTGAAACAAATTCCACATATTCCCGACATTCCTGAGGACAGATGGCAGAAGCAATGGTGCTGAGTCCCTGCTGCCAGCAGCAAAGACCTCATATGCTTGAACTTTCCTCTGCATGACTCAGTCTGTTCCCAAGTTTCTGCACTATTAATACAACTGGAGAGGGGAAGAGGAGAAGAAGGACATCTGCACTCTGGAGGATAAGGAGTCATTTAAGAACAGTTCCAAAAGACTATCAGTAAATTCTGCAGAAATGTTAATAAAGCCATAAACAAACAGCTCCCCTCTTTTTACTTTGGCTTCACTGGTTGTGAAATCTCATCAGCCTGAAGAACAGCAGTCGCATAGGGGAAGTAGGTGTGCTTCTCAGTACCCTGTATACACAATACTACATCTGCTTAGCACTTAACAAGGACTAAAATTAATAATAATAAAAAAAAACAGGATAAAGTTGCAGTTTAGTGGCAGAAAACCTACACAGAAGAGTTGACTGAAAGGAGCAGCAACATTGACTTAAGCAAGCTATATATAGACATTAAAGATCAGCCCATAGTTAGATATAGCCCATTGTCCACAGATATGAAAATACCATATTTCAGAGGTCAATTTTCCAATATTCCTATAGCAGCCCTTATTTTCCAGATATCTTACATTCTTAATAAAGTCTGCAGTTACAACTGTAACATTCACAGCCTAACATTTCAGAGGCAGGTAATCTCTTCTGAAAGCATCACCATTTATTTTAGTACCTGGTGAATGAATTCAGACTTTGTGAATGGATCAAGCTGCTTAAAACATCAACTTTTGGAAATTTCAATGAAGTGACATTCTGTCTATAAACTTTAACAGGGCCAACACCATAATGAAATATTAATGGTGCTTTTCTTATAAATGAACTTGTCTGAAATATATTCTCTTAAGAGGGCCAAAATTCATACTCTAAAAAAGACAACAGCCTATGGACTTCTTGAGTAAATGGAGATAATTCCTCTCTAGCAAAAAAAAAGGTGTGTGCTCTCAGACTTAGATGGAGGTGAGAGCACACATTTCTAAGGGGTAAAGGCAGATGAGTGGCTTGTCCTTGCCTGCAGAGCAGCACATGTCCCCCTTCTTTTCTGGAGTGCTAAACTGTTCTCTAAAATTCAGAAACTATCCTATAGCATTCCTCTCTGAAAAAGGAGGATACCATCAAACCCCTACAAACCCTTTCGTCAACATGCTTATCACAGCAGTCACCCCTGCATGCTGAGAGAAGGAGATCTTTGCCCCTTAGAGTATTCTCTCACTACTCCTATACAGGTTTCTTGGATGATGAGAAGGAAAGGGGACTCACACCCACAATTAGCAGCTCAGGAGAAAAATGAAGCAAGGCTTATTCTGAGCTTTGAGCTTTCTGTTATTTTTTGTTTTTTCTTTTAAATCTTTGTTTCCACTGGGGGAAACTAAGAATACATTTGTGTCCTGGCCAGTCAAGCCTGGTGTATGCCCAGCTCTGCAGTCTGCCCTGAGCTACCACCCCAACAGTCATGGCCTGGTCTCATGGGATGTCCCCGCTAAGGAGACAAAAGGCTGTTTTCACCCTCTGATGTAGCTACTGGGGAGCAGACTGCTGGCTGCGTGTTTGCAGTCAGTACCTCGGCTTCATAGAGTCACTGTTAAAACATCCTTGGTGTCCTCACAGTGAAGGAGGCATTTGGCCTTTGTCTTCCACTCTTATTTCTGTTTTCTTCATGACTCTCCTAGGAATGTACTTTTTTCTCTTTTTTTTGGCACTGAATTTGCCCAGATGATATTTCCTTAAAAAAAAAAAATAAAAATGACAACAATATACATTCTGCATTTTTTAAATATTCTCTTTGTATTTTTAGCTCACTGTTTTAATCAATTTTTACCTTTACTTCTAATGCTGCTTCACAGACTCCAAGTCTATTGATTTCAAACCTTGTTTTACTCCAACCATAAGCATAAAAAGGGAATCAAAGCTCCTTTTAATCACATGTACTCACAATCCTTTTTTTCCCTTAAGCTTGAAGACTGGTTTCCGTAGGTATGGTTTCTACTGAGATAGAATTCCCTGCTTTTCTTCTTTCTAGACTGTAAGTCCTTTAAATGAAAGTACTGATTTTTCTTGGTGACAAAGACATAGATGGTAGCAATGTCAACATTGTTTGAGACTGCTTAAGACTGGGGTTTTGTCTGTATAAATAATTCTCTGTCACTTTTGTTCTTAAGGTCACTGGTACTGCAGTATCGCTGTTCTATTCTGACTAATTCGCCCTGCTTGAATTTCTTTAGGTCTGATTTTACAACATCCCGATCATCTTTATTTTTGCAAAGGCACCAGCCTTGTCTTGTTAGAGTGCCTTTATGTGGATAAGAAAATTAAATGAAAGAACAAACAATGCCTGAGGAGCAACGGTAGAATATTTTCTTATTATTCCCTGAGAAATAATGGATAGCTCCATTTAGGATGAGCTTTCTCATTTCCAGAGATTAGATAAAGGAGCTAGTTATTCTTTACACAAAATGTGTAAAGAATAATACATCTCTGCTTTACAAGAGCTTTGTGTGGACACCACCTTCAAAGACTAACATTTATTTATGTATTACAGATACAGCATCTGCTTCCTAATATCAGGGAGAAAGAGTTCTTCTTTACTTTGTTTTCCTTTTCTATCACTCTAGACATTCCCTCCCTACACTGCACTGTAATTAGACCTGAGCAGTAATGGGAGGTTCTGCTCAACTTACCCTTGTTGATGTTATGACTGATGGGATAAAAAGGTTTTGCATATACAACCAAAATTTGTGACTCAAGACCTTGTTATTTCCCCACAACCACAGTATAATCCAAATACAACAATATTTTCACTGCTCAGAATATATTGTTTTCCTGTGTAAGCATGTTTCCCTTCTTGCATGTAACAGCTTTCAAAACAAGGTCCAAACCTCACCCCTTTTGGCCCAACATCAGCTCCATCTCACTCTTTCTACCCTAAACACAAAAAATCTTGTCCCACAACCAATAATCCCAATATCCCTCCATCCTTAGAATGTAGACATGAAAAGTCCCTATAAATGGTTGTAAACTAGAATGTCTAATCATGCCATAGAGACAAACAGGCAACTGTGGTTCACACAAGTAAGAAAGAAGCCACCTAAACCTTTCATGTGTCAAGTAATAGTTTTCTCCAAGAAAATGGTTTAGGAAGGGGAAGGACAGAATTACGGTTGATGTCATCTTACAATAAATAGTTTCAGATAGTATGAGGTATCTTGAATTACAATGCTTTAAATTCTTGTCTGTCAAATATGCATACGGTTTATGGATTTGCTCTTTGTGTCTGGTTTTTACTAACCACAAGACAATAAATGTAAATGTACATTTAAAAAAAAAGGTTTTTAAATGTTCAAATTCAAACTTTTCAAACTTTCAAATTCAGCTGAATTGGCCCTGGGGGTCCTGGTGAACACCAAGCTGAATATGAGCCAGCAACGTGCCCTTGCAGCAAAGAAGGAGATATTGTGCGCTGCATTAGGAGTGTTGCAGGGTGAGGGAGGCAATCCTTTCTGCCCAGCAGTGGCAAGGCCACGCCTGGAATACTGGGTCCAGCAGTGGGCTCCCCAGTACAAGGGACATGTGGACCCAGAGAGTTTATGGACTTTCTTCATGGAAACAAGGGAACTTAAAGAAATCTGGAAATAGTAGGACACATTTGAATGCAACTGCTTATATGACAGTGCTGGCTTAAATCTTCCCTTAACTCTATGACAGATGAACTACCCAGGTGGCAAAAGGCAAAATGGGAGCAGTATATGCCTTTTTATGTGTAAAGAGAAATGCTGATCTCTTCTTCCTGTTATCTAATGATAGGATACATGGGAATGGTTCAAAACTGCGCCAGGAGAGATTTAGATGGGACGTTAGGCAGCATTTCTTTACCAAGAGGCTTGTCAAACACTGAAACAGGCTTCCTAGAGAGGTGGTTGATACCCTAAGGCTGTCAATGATTAAGAGGCGTTTGGACAATGACCTTAACAACAGGTTTTGAGATTTGGTCAGCCCTGAATTGGTCAGGCAGTTGGACTAGATGATTGTTCTAAATCCCTTCCAGGAGAATGGCATCAGGAGGACAGTCAGAGCTGGGTTTCAGATGTTTACAGTGCTCTTGTGCTTGGTGGCTGATATTGCTAAGACCCCACTGCTGTGTCCCCTGACTGCTCTGCAGATGCAGTGGTAACCTCATATTCTCATCCCCATGCACCCCTCAGTGTCCTGATCTATTCAGTGGAGAAAGCCAAGGCAGGCGTCACCCAGAGCCTTGGTACTGACACAGCTGCCTTGGACAAGGTGCACATTGTCTTGCTCTGGCACAGCCTTGCTTATTGGCCCCGTTCTCAGTGCTACAGGGCCTGGGCATCTTTAAAAGGAAGCCAGCAAGGTTTGAATTGGGCACACAATCTCTCTGACTCGTACCAAGAGCTGCTGTGGCCACTACCTCTCTCTGCAGGACCACTGCCTTGCAAAGACTATACAATGTGTAACCGATTTGTGGGCACCTGGAAACTCATCTCCAGTGAAAATTTTGATGACTATATGAAAGAACTGGGTGAGAAATATTCTTCTTTTTTTTTTTTTTTAATGAGTTTTCTTTGAGAATGTCTCTTCTTCATCTTATGGTTTGCTCATGCACTGTGTCTTCTACCTGGCCTCAAAAGCACTTAATGTACCTCTCTAGCATAATTTAGTTTCTTTCCTTTAGCACATAAAATGGAGAAACAAAAAGGTAGGTTCTGAATTCCTATAACAAATTTATTTCTGTCTGACTCAACTGACCTGATCTAACTTGCTTTTCTGTAATAAGAAGAATCTATAGAAATGCAGATTTTTTTTGTGTTTCTCTCAGTTGCACCATTAAACTCGTGACTTGTGATAATTTACAATATATAATGGAGCTGAAGTCTCATGACACTTTGGTTTCAGAGGTCTAAATCCTATGAAAGGATCTATCTGTTACTGAAGAATGCCAGGAATGCAATAAATTAGGCATTGTTTTTCATTTTAATGCTGGCTTCATTCCTATACAACAAGTGTACAGATAGTCAGCTACAGCATTGCTTTTGCTATATAAATGATTCACTGAAACACTGATTCCCTTTCTTTGAAATGTTAAACTGAATAACAAAAAAATTGCACTAAGTTAATTAGCCAGAGTAAATGTCCAGCCACAGCTATTTTTCTGAAGACCTGAACAGAATTGTTTAGTATAGAATAATTACCATAAATATTGTTATAATCTACAGATAGCTTTATACCCTTTTATATGTACCATTTCATCTGAGCAGAGCATAGCATTAACAAAGGCTATGCTTTCCGCTTTTATAAAACAGCGATATATTGTCAGTGGCATTCATTCTAACTTGCCCCAGACCTCACAACTCATAGACAATGAACTGGACTGAAAAGCACTAGGCAATATAAAAGGCTTTGAGATGGGATTTACCCTAAAGCTCTCTGCAGCTCTTTGCTCTTACACTTCTTTTTGTTATTTCATACTTGTACTTTTCACTGAGATTTACATGTAAGGATCCTTAGGGGATATTAGTAGCAACCTAAGAATTGCCCAATCTCCAGTATGTTTAATGAAAAAACACCAGTATATTGATGGCTCAGTATCCAGCTTCTCCCATGCAGCTGGTTAACAAAAATGCAGATTCTCAGATGTGTCAAGACTTTTTTTTTTTTTAAGGATTTTTGTGAGCTTTTATGAGGAATAGACTTTTCCTCTGAAATTCGCTACACATTCTGTCTCCGTACAAGTTCACCCAGATTTGTAACCATCTTTGTTTCTTCTTCTCTAAATGTATACAAGTGTATGCTCATTTATATCTTTATTTCTTGCTGAGGGTGCACTCTATCAACTGGGGCTTCCTCGGGCTCTAAACAAAGTACTTCCACATTCAAAGAATTAGAGCCTCATCTCATTCAGGCATTAGAGCATTCTAGAAGATGCTGTTCCTTATTCCTCCACTGAACATTTATGAAAGGATACTGAGTTTCTTGCTTGCTATAATGTAATGGTAGTTTTGTTTCTGATTTCTAGGAGTTGGCTTAGCTACCCGGAAGTTAGGTGGCCTGGCAAAGCCTAATGTGATCATCAGTATGAAGGGGGACATAGTAACCATCAGAACTGAAAGCACCTTCAAAAATACAATGATCTCTTTCAAACTGGGCCAGCAGTTCGATGAAACAACAGCAGATGACCGGAAAGTCAAGGTAAGGGTGCTGATAATCGCTGGGTGGCATGGACATCATCGGGAAGAACACCAGGAGTAGTTTTTCCTACCCCCTTAGTGCAGTATGAGTTTTCCAAACTATTCAAAGAAATCACTGTAAGAAGAAATAGTATGGTGCTGAAACTAGTATTACTAAGCATGTCATTAGCCAAGAACTCAGATCTCACTGAATGTAAACTGAATTGCTGCTCTAATCTGCATAGCTCAGACTGCAGTTTGAAATTGTTGGCCTTTGCAGAGTGTCGTAACCTTGGAGAAAGGGGCATTGGTGCAAGTACAGAAGTGGAATGGCAAAGACACCACAATAAAGAGAAGACTGGTTGATGGCAAAATGGTGGTGGTGAGTTCACATTCCTTGTACACTGATACAGGTCAGAAGAATGAAGCATTCAGTTTGGTTCTGTCTAAATGGACTGTCAATTTTGTCTTTCTCTTTGGCTTATGAGGTAAATTAAGAAGGATAAAAAGGGAACCAAACTTAGGAAACAAGGTGAAAGGAAAGAAATATTGTTCCATACAGCAAATTGTCTTTCCAGTGACTATATTGGCAAAGCTGCCATAAATTGACAGCATACTTGCTGTTCTAAAGGTTACTATGCTTAAAAAATAAAAAAATAAAGAAATAAAGAGGTTTTCAAGTGGCAGAAACCTGTGAAATGGAAATAACGGTTTGCAAGTTGGGTACTGCTGTCCCTGGAATGGCTCCTTCCTTTTTCCTGCCTTAGAAATCTTACACATTTCCACTCAGGTATTTCCATTAAAGCCCATCAATTCACACACTTTTGCTTTCTTTTTCCACGTGAGCATGCTGAGCACACTAAGCAAGTGCTCATGGGTTATTGTGTGAAAGACAGCACCTCTGTGCCCATGCCTGCCTGCATGGTGACCTGCATCAGGGACTGGCAGGTCCTGACAGCTCCTCCGAAACACCCACTGCAGTAAGAGAACCATGTCTTTGCTTGAGGCAAGGGAACATGGGCTTCCCTCACTCCCCATTCAATCTGCCTTTCTCTGGCAGCCATGTGAAAACCATGGGACGGCCAAGCCAGGGTGATACACATTTTAAGGGATTTAGGATTAGGGTCACCACTAAAATTAAGATTTCACTTTTGAACAAAAGAAATTTCTTTGTTCATTAGAATTTTTTAAGAGCAGAGCCAATTTTGGTGACTTTTTTGAAATCATTATGACTGTAAATGCTAGCTTGTTCTGATGGTGTTTTGTTTTAAGCTGTCATGCATTTGGAAGAGTTATTTGCTTTCACACCTCCTCATGGCTGCATTTCTGTGTAAATTTTTTTCTAATTATTAAATTATCTTCAAAAAGAGAGGAAGGGTTCCTCCCTCTTCCATTGGTGCCCTGCTCTCTGCCCCTTGCCTCAAACAGGTTTGTGAAGAAGCTTCTTCTAAAACCAATGAGGTCTTCTTAATATCCCATCACCTCTGTTGCATGCATCCTGTGGCTGTGAATCACCAGGAGCCACTGAAGGCCACTGGGGCAAGAGGGTCAGGAGAAATATTTTGTGACTCATAGGTATAAAGTTTTTTAGGCCAGAAACCTGACCTCTGAGCTACCCAGGCTACTTCTGCTCCCACAAAAAGACCTTTGTAGAACTGGAAGTGTTCATGGGCCATGATATAATAAAATAGGTGGGGCTGATATTTCTGTCAAGTAACATAATACCAAGGATGGTAAACTTGTTTCTGAAGCTAAGCCTGATTTTGCAATCTACTTGTCATTATATGCCACTCAAGTCCAAAGATGTTAGAATAGAAATCACTCCATTTGATATATAAAAATACCTTTGTGTTTGCTACAAAAGTTGTGTAAAGATGTAAAATGTGACAACTGGATTTTCACTGGCTTTCGAGGTTACTGCAGCAGACACACCTGCTGTCAGGAAAGGGTTTATATTAATCTTTTCCTTTGTGCCTTAGGAATGTGCCATGAGAGGAGTTGTCTGCACTAGAGTCTATGAAAGACTGTGAAGAAATTCCCTCTCCACACCGGATTGAGACTGGCTCTTAAAACTCGACTTAGTTCAGTGACCAAAGCCTCATGTACCATGCTTCTTTATTTTCTTATTTTCATTTATTTACATATTTATATGTAGGGAAAATGACTACAGTATAATTTGATATTTCAGAGCCATAGTGTAACTAATCCAAAGTATTGTGGTGATCCAATAAAAAGCTTCTCAACATATAAAATACAATGTTTGTCTCCACATGAATGATTAAAGTCTTCTTTCTTGGATGGCACCATCTTCTCTGTTGTTCTTGTCTGTATAAGTGGCTAGGCTATTTCTAAGTAAAATGGTGAAACCCAACTGGTCTGCCTCTGAGAGAGGGTTAACACCTGTTCCCTGATACGTGAAAAATTATCATTTCATGGATTCGCAATTCCTTTCCTATAAAAGATTTTACTGATAAATAATTCCTATAGGGAAAATTATCTTGACTGCCAGAATTCTTTAGTTTCAGTATGATTCACTGTTTCAGCCTTATGGTTTTAGCACATCATCAAATCATGCTCTTCCCAAAATGTTTATACTGCTTTCAGTACTACTTTTTATATCCTGTTATTTATTTGGAAGAGAACAGCTACTGGAGGAAAAATACATTAGAATATATACATATTTCTCTGCCAGAAGATCTCTTGACCTATGAAACAAAGTGTGAAGCAGGTGTGAATTCTAGAAATATTCAGGGTAGAGGGCTTCATTCTGGAAAGTACTCAGCAATCCAGCCTACTTCTAGTACAGCATTTAAGCATGTGCTTAATGTTAAGCATACAAAGGAGATTTTGTTGGGTAAAGTTTGCTACCAAGCCTAGCCAAGTAGCTGAGCTGTTCATTCCTCTCATTGCACTTACTCTACTTTTAACTAAGGAAAAAACAGATAAACCTAGACTACTGTAAATCTGTTTAATCAAAAAGCACTATAGCAGCTTATTAATTTTTGTCTCCATTAGCTAGTGTTCTGTAGCACTACACATGGAGCATTTCATTCCTTTTGATTCAGTGCCTCTGTGCCATTACACAGGGTTCTCCCTGCCTTCTCTGTGGGGTTAAAACAACTGTGAGAGGCGTGTGTGTTTATTTTGGCTTGTTGGGAGTTGCAGTGCTGATGTGAACCTTTGCTTACTGGTTTCACAAATTCTCACATCACAGATTTTCAAGGTTAAGAGAGATTCTGAACATCAGAATCTAAATTGTTGTGGCCATGGAGATAGTTAAGAAACTAATATAGCAATTGAATGCAAAATGTAAAAGTCACCTTTCTTCTCTACCCCTCACTGGAAAATCTAGGGACTGGTTCCAGCTTCAAATACACAGACTAGCTGTAGGCAGCTGCCAGAATGCATATGGAATGAATCCGAGAAAATATGAGCTGTGAGAGAAAGCTGCAAGATTTATGGACAGCAGTGTTAAGGAAAAGTTTATCCTGCTATGTAACCTAGATGAAGAGACAAACACCCTATCTTTAGCCTTACAATTAAAACTCAACTCTGTGATTGTCAGAGTTTCTGTAACTCCAAGTCCTCAGTGACTGTAACAAGGAATGGAGGCACCATGATACTCTTTGTATCATCCTTTACAAACAGATTGTTATCCCATATTTTAAGTAAAGATCAGCCACCATGTGTGAACTGCTCTTCTACGTGACCTTATGGTTTATTCTACTAGACTCTCAACAGAAACCCGAAAACACATTTCTTACAGCTCAGAATTACCCATGGCCTGAAACCCAGTTTATTAGTCCAGTTTTTGCTCTGTGTCTTTTTCATTCCCTCCTCTTTCAGTGCAACATGGTCCCAACAAGGCTGCTGGAGCTGCCAGTCCCCATCATGGCTCCGGGAAGGTAGACCCTGTCTGCAGCCTTTCAAGCAGAACTCATCTCCTATCCCTCAGCTGCCAGCAAAGGAGTCATTACTGCTGCAGACAAGCTCTGTATTTTCTTTGCTTTTCCTGCTGCAACCTGCAAATGCTTCTCTAAGGTTCAATGGAAAAATTTCCTCTCTAACAAAATATCAGTTTCCAGCATTTTATTTCCTTGAGACAAGGAAACAAACATTCACTTTGGTACAAATTGTGGTTTTTAAAGATCTGGAAACAGTAACAAAAGAAAAAACAAAGGGCTGCTCACCTAGTCCTCATCTGTTTATTTACTGTCTTCCTCTTACCTGTGACATAACTCATCTCTCTCTTCTTCTCGTTACGAAACTTTAATTAGAATCATTTTTTTCCAGACATTTGGGATTAAAACAATGTAGCTTTGTGCTTTTAAGCTCTTAACTAAATGCAAATATGCTATTTAGAACCCAAGTATTTGGCTCTTTCATTCCATACAAAGGTCACTTAAAAATGTCATGAGAGCTGGAGACATTCCAAAACAGGAAAAGTGTGACAGAACTGATAGTGTTGAAAGCAAAAACAGTAAGCAGGTGGTACAAATCAGCACAGAAATTGCGTGTTTTGGGATGCTGCTATCTGCAATGCAATCCTTGGGGTCTCCAGGCGAATCTAGGGGGAATCTGAATTGTGTACTGTTAATGTCTTTTTTATGTCTTACTGCAAATTAGTTTTTCCTCTTTCTTAAACTTTTTACATGGCCCAGATACTTACGGAACAAACACCTAGACTGAGGTACAATGCCTGTGTCTTGAACTGTGTCATCTCCCTGGGTTGTGTATGCATTTAATCTAGAAATAACAGTAGCCTGATGCTGCCATTATCTAGAACAGCATTACTTAAAGCAATCAGCTTAATCTACTGCCCACGGCTGGTAATGAAAACCCAGCTGGTTTTAGAGGACCACACTGAGACTCTTCGCCTGTTGGTCACTCTTTCTGTGAGTGCTGTAGGGCTCTGTCACACTCTGTTTCACCCGCATCTCCTGAGGCAGTGGGAAACGCCTGCATGTGGTATTAATCCTCTGGCTGCTACAGACCTGCCAGCAGTGCCTGCCTCTGCCCTGCCTGATGTCTTCTGAGGCAGGAGAAGCAAGCTGCCGGGACGAGAGCCTGTCTCAGCCCAGTGCTCCCTGTGGGAGCGCTGAAATCAAATTAAAAGTGTATCTGGACTCCAACTCCCATAGCTGTTGCCTTGGACTGGGCAGAATTTGGCAATCTGTGCTAGAAATGCTGATGTATAGATCAACCTGTAATCCTGTACCCTGCACCCTGGTCTTTATTCCACATGGAAAAGGAGTGGAACGGAGAAGAGAGGTGAAGTCACTGACTTTCCTGCAAGGGAATCTTTGTCCCTGCTGATATCTTACATAGTATCTTTGAACTTCCCTTGGCTGTTTTAGGTAAATTCATTTTGGGGGCAACCATATTCCTGCAAAGTGAGTTCACAGCCCTCAGGGGCCTAGCACGTGGCCTTTGCTGCTGTTTCACACAGAAACCTGGTCATCTGTTGGGATGGTTTCACTAGAACGGCTAAGCAGTTCTCCAAATGAGAGGGGCATTAGGCTGTGCCCCCCTGGTGAGGGGCATTAGGCTGTGCTGTTAAAGAAATTACACTTCATGAAAAGTCCTCATCACTTAACAGGTATTTTCAGAGGAACTCATTATGCTGATAAACTCAGTGTTGTATAGAAATTGCTCAACTGTGCCTTTTAAAATGGTGTTACCTTCCCTAATCTTCATTTTGGATTAAAGATGTCCAGTTGTTGTCTGGGATGCAAAGGAGTGAAAGGTTAGCGCTAAAGGCGTAATCAGCTAGAAACAAATAGGCTGATGCCATGAAAAAATTGCTTTCAGAAATCCTGGAATTTAGATGTAATCAACGTCTTTGTTAGGGAGGCAATTAGAGCATATCCTTGCCATTTCAATGCAAAACGTTGTGATTGGCTATTGGCCATCATGCTGCAGACGGGAAACACAAGAAAATGATGTTATTTGGACTAAAGGGCACAACAACATTGGGAATAATGCAGTCACTGAGGCACTAGAGAGAGAGAAAGCTGTGTTAGATACCATTCACACAGTATTTTCAAAGGAGACTCTTCTCTTTTTACATTTCAAGTAGCACATCAGTCTTTAAATATACTTTCCTCAAATGTCATGAAAATTTTTAAAACTCAAATCAGGAGGTAATCAATGATTGTGGGATTAGGAAGGTCGGGGTAAATGGATTACAGCAGGATCTATTTTCAGGTGCTCTGTGGAGAGCTAATTGAAAGTATTTAAAGTATTTTTCATATTTTTTGCTATAATGTGATCGCCAGTACTCATCACACTACTTGTGAGAAGTATAAGGGAGAGAAAAACTGGTTTTCTATTTACTTCCAAGTGAACACACTCCCTGACACAATCCATTTGAATGAGACTTCCTTAGAAGAGGCGTCTCTGTCAGCAATGGGGTCAAAACCACTGTGATAATTGATCTTCAAGCTTATAAATATAGTGTCACAGTTAAAGCTATGGGAGGAGACATCTATTGTGGAGCTGTGGGCCATGCCAGGTAAAGCACAGCCTTTATCAAGTTTTACAGAGTTTGCGTTTTTTCTGGGAAATCTGCAGACATAATTACCAGAAAGAAGAGGTATTTAATGTATCTAGCTACTGTACAATACTTATACATGCCAACAATAATCTCCTTTATCTCTCCTATCCTAACTTAAATTTCCAGAGCTGGAATCTAAAACACATATGCTGTTTTACTTGGAAGCCCTGCACATTTGTCATGAAAAAATCCATGATACAGTGAAGGTGGAGCACCCAGTCCTCTTACATAGAGAATCTCCTAGCAGAGAGTCACAGCTTTGTACTGCATTGTGCCACTTCCTTGTACCTTGTACCGCATAGTGCGCAGAGGTTTGTAGCCTACTGACTCTTACAAATTTGTATAGGCAAATTCATCGAAAAGGAATTTTAATTCCTTCAAAAATCTCCTTTCTTTATGAACAGCAGAAAAATAAGACTACAAAGCAATTTGACATTGTAAGTCAAAGCCCCTAACTACCCAGTTAAAACAGATGTTTTTGTTTCAGTTAACAAGAGATAGATAGAAAAGTCAGATTATGAAAGGTTAGGTGCACAAACATTTGTACTTTCCAGATAGGATCTGAGCCTTCTGGCCAGGAGCACAGGAGCAGCATTAAGGCTCCCCATGTTGCTTCCTCTTTCTGGGGATTTTAGTATAATCAAGAGGCATCATCACAGTTTATCCTGGCTCTGTCTCCAGCTGGGCAGAGAGCATGTTGTGAAATAGAGGCAATCGTTACAGTCTTGGAAATCTTGTGTCAAGGAAGAGGAATAATTTTAAGATTAAAAAAAATTATCCCAGTTTGGATTTTTCTTTCCTTTTTTTTTTTTTTTTTTTAGGAATGGGGTACTATCTGAGTAAGCAATTTCAAACCAATCTCTTTTTATTCTATGCAGGTTGACAAGTCTTGTGGATGCAAAAAACACACTTGGACTGTCAATGGTTCACTGTGAAAGTCAAAGGTTGCATCAAGAGGACTTGTGCTAGTCCAGTCCTATTCAACCTCCTTGGTAATAACCGTGATGCTACTTACAGACTGCACAGAGATGAGAGGAAATACAAGCATATTGGAGGGCAGGGTTCAAATTCAAATGATCTCAACAAACTCAGGAAATAGTTTGAAACAAACAGGGGAACACTTAGAAGGGAAAAATGCAGAAGGCAATATCAGCAGGAGCACAAACACCAGATGGAGACCAAGCAAGACCTAGTGCAAACACAGGATGTTCATAGTGGATCACAGACTGAATATGAATGGCAAATGTAGCATTACCGAGAAAAAGGCAAATTTCATACCACAGTGCACTGTCAGGGTTGCCAGTGAGCTGTGGTCATCTAGTGAAGTGCTTGCCACTAGTAAAGCCTCCAGGGTGCATGCTATCGTGCCTAGTTCTGAGTAATGCAGTGCAAAATTAATGGGTCAGTGGAGAGAGTTCAGAGAAAAGCAATGAGGCTTAAAAAACATGCTCTAAATGGAAGCATGAAATTAGCAGGGAGAAGGGATTGAGGGAAGTGAGACTAGTCAAGGGCACAGAAGGCTATGGTGACACACCAGATTCCTCGGATAGGCAAGATGTGCAATATATGTAGATCACACACACGGGCATGCACACACAGAGAATTATCCAACAACACACATGGTTTTAATCACTGCTAGAGACACAGAGCAAAGCTCTTGTGACTCCTGTTCTTCATTACTGAATATGTCCAGGAGTCTGTGTAGCTGTGACCAACCTCACCTCCTCAGTGCCTGCTATGAGAGTCACCGTTTTGTGCACTGTCCCTCCTGAGAAAACTGCTTGTCACCTTGTAACTGTTACGGAGGGAGTGATCACATGGTGATTAAGTGTTATCTTCCCAAAGGTCTAAGATCAGGAAAGAAATGCTGCATTATTCTTTGATAAGAATTTCACATTGTCGTGGTTTAAACGTGGTTTTTCAGCTCTGTTCCCGAGCTGAAAGTCAAAACACCGCACTGCACCAGCCACCAAGAAGGGGAATAATGACTGCTACTGCCGAACCCAGGACACACATTATTCACAATGCCTGTAACACCAATTGAAGAATGTGCTTTTTAATGAAATTTTAACTGTACCTAAGCCTGAGTTCTTCCCTGAAATCACAGTATCACACAGTATCACACAGTATGCTAGAGATTGGAAGGGACCTCGAAAGATCATCTAGTCCAGTCCCCCTGCTGGAGCAGGAACACCTAGATAATGTTACACAGGAATGTGTCCAGGCGGGTTTTGAATGTGTCCAGGGAAGGAGACTCCACAACCTCCCTGGGCAGCCTGTTCCAGTGTTCTGTCACCCTCACTGAGAAGAAGTTTCTTCTCAAGTTTAAGTGGAATTGCCTATATGACACCTGTGAGCCCTTTGAGGACTGGCAGTCATAGGTTGAAGACGTGTTGTATGAAAGATCTTCTCAAACTCTGGATCAACAGCAGCTCTTCCATCTAAGAACAGTTTGGAACCCCCCCGACAGCTCTTGGTGGTCAGCATAACAGTGTCAATATGATTTATGATTTTGATGTAAGGCTGTGCTATCAGAATGAGTACCTTAACAGTAAAAGTGATAAGGAAACTATCCATGATTATTTCTCACTGCTCAGACAAATTCATAGTCACCTGTGCTGTCAAACCATGAATCATAGAATCAGCTAGTCTGAAAAGACAGTTAAGATCATCAAGTTCAACCTTTATCCCAGGACTGTCAAGTCCTCCACTAAATCCTCTCACTGAGGGCATCTACAGATACTGCTGGGTAACTACTGGATGCTGGCTGGTGACAGAGCTCACCTAAACAGACTGATGGGGGACTATCACCAGGCACTGGGTGTATAAATCATTCATGAAAGATACCCAGAATGATAGATGGCAATCAATTAGCCCAGTCAGAAAAGGCATTCTGAAAAAAACCCTGCAGTGCCTGAGCTGGGCTGAGAGGCTCGATACCCCCGTGAGCATACTGTGCACTGCTCCAGGTAGTGGTCACGGCCCCCTTGCTTCCTCTGTGTGAGACCCTACATGGTGCACTCACAGTACTTCACCTCTTATGGTGAGAGGCGTGGGGTGTGCCCACACGCAGGCTGCAAATGCAGCCTTGCTACACCCATGCCTTATTCAGGAGGCTGGGGAGGGAGGGATTCAACAGGGCTTCTACAGTGGGTTGCAGCATCCTGCTCTGGTGGAAACACCAGATCTGAATATATTTTGGAGAAAAAAAAACAAACAAAAAGCAACAAGACAAAACACACACACAAAAACCAAACACACAAGAAAACACAACAAAAAAACACACACCCGAAAAAAAGCCCTATAGAACATTTAGATGACTGGTCTTAAAGCACAAGGGGATTAAAGCACATCTTTTCTCCTATTTCTACCTACAGCTCAAGCTGGTTCCTCCTGGCAACACACTGCTCACAGCACACTGTTTTTACCAGACAGACAGTCCACACTGGCTGATCTCTGCCTCTTTTCTTACCTCCTCGTTTTGCATAGCTATTTAAATGATTATTTGAACTTAATTTCTCATTAATGCACCTTCATCCTGACCAGCAGGGAGGGAAGCAGAACAGAACCTGCTGTGCTTGCATGAATGCTGAGCATTTCAGTCTGTGCTGGTCTACGTGGCTGGCCATGCATACAGGTGTACGGATAGCATGTGTGTGCTTGCGTGCAGACACATGTGCAAAGCTTTGGGGAAGACAGACAGCCTCACTGATAACTGTATCTGGGGCATGAGCTGTGGCAGCCTCACCTCTTCAGAACTACTGAATTCAGCAACCCCAGACAGACATCCCTTTTCTGCCTTATCTGACTCAGTCATGGCTTTCCCTTGGTTTCCATTCCTTGGTCAGGCTCCGGTTTAATCATGATTTTTAGCATGTATATTACTCAATCTAGGTCTGCCTAAGTGAATTGTTGAATTTAGTACTACTTCCTCTTGAATCCTAGCCTTTGTTCTTCTCAGCACAGTGTAGACATCTCCACCTCACCCAACACAGGTATCTCCATTTGAAATACCTCCCTATATAGTCCTTGGAGAATGATAAGCACCTTTAGGAAACAATTTAGCTGACCTAAACTGTTATTCATCTCCTAAATGTCTTCTTTAGAAGATGAATAACAGTTTAGAGGCATCTGCTTTTTTTCACTGACTGTTAAGGGATACATGTTATTGTCTGATACTTGATGTAACAGCTCACCAAGCTAAAGGTTTAGTAGCTCTCACCACAGTTCTAGTTCAAAGGTCTGTGGCTGAGCTTTCTCTAGCAGCAGGCCTCCAAGGAGCACCCAGCTGGAGAGTGGTGGTATGCTGGTGATGCAATGAAAACTCTCTGGCATTTCTGTGCCAGTGGCACACCACAATACCCATCTGGAAAATTCAATCCACATTCTTTAAGCAGGATTAACTCTGTTAACATGACTGGAGACCATTTACTGAGATGAGCAGAGAAGATGAACTGCTTCCTCCCATTTGGATGTGAAAGCATGGTCCTCATCACGTAGAGGCACACGTTAAGTGTGGTGGTGTTTAATTTGCCCCTGCATGCATGCTGCTGCTTTGGTTCCTGCTTTTCCTATGGATTTGACAGCCTACCCCACTCCTTGGGCTAAGCAGCTGGGTAGTACTGATGGCTGCCTTCCTGTTGGTTTCCTATACTAAGTCCAAAGTAGCTTCATCTCGTTTGCATTTGTAGTGTTAGGAAAACGTGTGGGAATCTGGGGGGCTAAAAGGTCCTTCTTGACTAAATGGAACAACATACTGTTGTATTGTAATAGCTTAGTTTGGGCTCCCAGGAGATGCTCATGAATCTGACAAACACTCAAAATGCTGGAAGCAAAAGTAACTGAATCTCTGCTTCTCATTTGTTTCTAAAAATACTGCAGTTTTTCTACTATCAAAATGATAACACAAAATAGCAATATGATTCTCAAGCTTTATTTATTAACCAGGAAATTACAGGACTCTAGTGAGCAGTCTTCACTTTTTCTTTCTCTTCTCTTGGTAAGTCTACAGAAAGCACTTTCAGCAGATGGGGAAACACAGAAAGGATGTTAGAGTTCAACAACAGCATGCTGCTTATGTCCCAGAGAAAATGGGGACATCACCTCAGGGACTTGAGCTTAGCATCCACATTATGATAACAGTGGAACATTCAGATCCGAAGCCTGACAATGAGAATGTGACCAGAGTCACTCCCAGGTGTGGTGCAAGGAGGTACCAGAGCCAAGAGGAAGGGAATTCTTTTTTCTGTAGCAGAAAATCTTCCAAGCACCATCTGGATTTGAATAGAAGTTCTCATTAAAGGAAATAACTTCTAAATGATGACACTATCTTTTGCAATTTGTAATGCCTTTCCACACACATCCTTTTCATAACACACACACATAACACAAAGCTGATGCACACATACTGCTTACAAACCCATTCATAGTCTATAACTGTGTCATAGCAAATCTATGAGAATTCTCTCAAGCTGTGAAGAAGAGAGAACATGGCTGAAAGACAGAAAAACTAAGGTATCCACTTTAGCATCTAAATGTGAGGTTGGAAGAGAGGATAAGTTTACTTTCCTTGGTTAACCCAAGTAATCCATTAGCGTAAAATACAGTAATTAGTGTGACTGACTCCTCTGCAATGATTTATGGGGAAGAGGTGAATCTGAAGGTACAGCATCACCACACATCATTATCCTTTCCTTCTGATGTTTCTGTGTGATACCTTCCTACTCCTGTCTTACAAAAAGCCTATAGCACCTCACAAAAGTGAGGTCAGCTACAGTATGTGGGAAAGTAAAAATACTCAACAGGATTTATTGTTAGTTGTTATAACCTACAACATTGATTGAAACAAACCTGTTTGGATTTTTTTTTACAATTTATTTGATATCAGTCCATAGACTGCAAGACTTCATCCCTTCTGAAACTTCGTCTACAAATTCTACAGGAAAGATGCTCTTCTCTATTAAAACGTGTGATTTTTTTTCTCTAACTATATTCATATTTGCTCTCCTGGATGTGAGTAGCACCTCCACTAATGAAAAATAAATACAAGATGATAATTTAACAAATCATTCCTGAAAATAATGCTTTATCTGAGAGGATTGTTTGCTAGTAATATGAAAGCAGAACTGTTTGTTATCAGATCTTCTGGCTGAAAGTGAATGATATTTGTAACCTAACTACAACAATACAATGAAGCCAGGACTAGCACCCTTTGTGTAAGCCTCTGCTAACACATAGAACAGTTTCTGCTCCAAGACACAAGGAGCTGGAGTATCACACATCTCTAAGAATGCAGATTTACAGCTGTATGCAGCTGAACAGTAGTGGAGAAAAAGAAGTAAAGCTGAGTTGCTCCCTTTGGATTCACTGGTTGTAGCGGAGAGAGATTCTGAAGAAAATACAAGCAATTTCCATGGCTGGAGAAACACATGCTTGCACAAAGGTCAGGTTGCACACTCCTCTTTGTAAAATGGATCCCATGCATATTATAGTGTATTTCAGCGGGGTTTGTGCCCACTCCCTGGCTGGCATTACCAAACTACAGTGATGCTTATTTTGAGAAAAGCAGACTAGATTCAAAAGACGTCCTCTCCCCCAGCACAGCATTTGCTGTTCTGTCATCTTCTTGAGCGGATCTCATCTGAGTTTGTCCATCCACAGCAAGCCAAACTACTTTTTACTGTGTAATTTTCACAACTGAAGACTCACCAAAGACAGTCTAGTATAGTCATATGGGTGGAAACTAGAACAAAGTTTGGTCACCACAAGTGAATGGTAGCTGTGTCAGACAGGTGAAAAGAGCCAGCATCAATATGTAGAGGGGAAAAGAATTTTGTATTTGTCACTTTTCGAAGAATCCATGGTCAGAGTGTTTTGCACTGACTTGTTTGCAGTTTGAACACACAGAAAGCTCCCTGCTTTTCTTTTTCACCTCAGTCAGCATGACAATATATCTCTCAAGACACTTACTTAAGGAATTAGCTCTTAATCACATAAAAAATGTTGTCATTGACTTCAAAGTGAAGGAAGAAAATATTTTCCATAAAAGAAAAGAGTATTTTCCATTTTTCTACTATTAACCCAAACAGAAGAGCATTTTCTGAAGTCTGGCTCTGCAAGTACTGGGACAAAAACCACCTCAGACAACGATGGTCTTCAGCTTGGACATTGAGCGTACACAGTCACCTCTAGCAAACAATAGCAGGAAATCCAGCCCTCAGGCAACGGAAAGCTCCAGCATATGAAATCCAACACATGCATTATTTATTTCCATATTAAGCATGATACTCAAGGTGGATGAATAGTGGAACAGTAACTCTGTGTAATGTTTATAGCCAGGAAATAAAAGCTATTTATAAAAGATAAATAAAAACACACATTTTTGTCCAACATTTAAAGTTTCAGTACAAAAAAAGGTGAAATGCATCATATTCTTTTTGTCTGGTGTATGTTCTCCAACCAGAAAAAGCAAAATAATGATGAATATTATTACACCAATTTTTAGAAAGTAGTACTGTTTAAACTGAAACATTCAGAAGAAAAAATCATATAAAAATGTGCTCACTGAACAAGAAAAGAGAGAAAAAAAAACCTTCCAAAAATCCTACTTCTGTTCAGCACTGGTTTTACACTTGTGAATGTACTTCATTTTAAAGCATCATGACAGAGCCTCTTCTCTGCCCAGGTAAGGTAACTAAGCCCTGTTCCTTGCTTGGGCACTGCATTACAGGCTGTAGGTTACTCGTCTCAGGTTTTCCTCTCACAGACTCTGCAAATGACAAGTTTGGTTATCTTGTGCTAAGGAAATCCTTGGTCTAAGGATTTCAGGGATTTAACTTGGATAAGACTCAGTGTTTCATGTTTTAAATTTTGTGAATTTTCCCAAGTAACTGTCAAGTAGCTGCTAAAAATATGATCCAATGGTTGTGATGGCTTCCTGTGTATATAGATTTGCCTTTGGTTTTGTGCAGGCTTTCTGTGAGAGTGTGGGTTTTCTAAGGGTGTAGCTTACACACATGGATATATAATAATGCCCTGTGAACTTGGAAAGCAATAGAGCAGATAAGGTTGTTCTTTATTGTCAAAATTTCCTGAAAGAAAGCAGCTTTGAATTAAGTTGGAGAGGCCACAAACTCCAGATTATGGCAGGCTTGGAAATAAAGTTCAGTGGAAGAATGATAGAAACCTATACTAACGATAAATGAAAAAGTCATGAATTGAAAGGTCATCAAATGAAAAGGCGTTTGATGAAAATAAAAACAACACTTGTAAAAAGTCCATTTTCTGTTCCCAGATACTGTCACCTAAGTCTCGTGATAGCAGAGACCACTGCAGGAATACATGTTTTAGTAGTATGGATGCTTATGTAAGGTAGAACAGCTAATAACAGATCTAATATTAGATTTCTGCGTTATCAAGGACAACAAAGGAGTTTAAATTAGGGAGATTTAGAATTATAAAATCACAGAATGGTTTAGGTTGGAAGGGACCTTCAAAGATCGTCTAGTTCCAGCCCCCTGCCATGGGCAGGGACACCTTCCACTAGACCAGGTTGCTCAAAGTCCCACCCAACTTGGCACTGAACACTCCCAGGGTTACGGCAGCCACAACTTCTCCAGGCAACCTGTGCCAGCGCCTCACTACGCTCACCACCACTCCAGAGCTGAACACAGTACTCCAGGTAGAGTGTCACCAGAGCAGAGTAGAGGGGCAGAACCATGTCCCTTGAGTTGCTGGTCACACTTCTTTGTATGCAGCCCAGGATATGTTGAATTTCTGGGCTGTAAGTGCATGTTGGTGGCTCACACCTATTATTTCATCCACCAGTATCCCCAAGTCCTTATTCACAAAGCTGCTCTCAATCACCTCATCCCCCAGCCTTGTTTGATGTCATGGGTTGCTCCAAGCCAGGCACAGGAGTTTGTACTTGGCCTTGTTAAACCTTATGAGATTCACATGGGCCACTCGTCAACCCTGTTGAGGCCTCCCTGGGTGGCATCCCTTTCCTCTGGCCTATCTACTCTTTTGCAATAAGTGTCAGGAAAGATCTCTCGTCTCTGTTATTTACTGGTCTCTTGACTGTGGTGCTGGATGCTGCAACTTCAGCACAGGGGAAAGAGAAGTACATTCTAAAAAATTTTGATTAGACAGAGACCATCAAAATGTATTTTGGAGGTTGTGTGGCTAAACTACATCTGTTGTAACAGAAGTTAATGAATCTGTGAGTTTGCTGACAAACATTTGCTATTATTTGTAGAGGAAACAAAGACAAGGCACATGACGTCAGTTGGTGGACATGAAGCTGCCATTTGTTATTACTAATAGCAAGCAACACCAGTGGTTACTTGACAAAGGCTGTGCATAGCACCACCTTATCCACCACAGGATATTTTCCTCTTCACAAAAAAAAAAGCCTTTGCACAGACAGTTTTCATTCATACCCAGCTTTTTTTTTTTTTCCTAAAAGCTTTGTTTCCTAGTTTGCTTTTGATTATTTTCTTAAGTTATCACCTTATTGTTTTGCTATGTCTACTGGAATTTTTATAAACTATTTGAAAAGACTTCTGAGAAGACATGTTGTTGAAGGAAACTCGAATATTGTTCTCCACTCGGATGTTTTAACACAGCTAGCTGCCTTTTATGTGGTATAGAGACAGAAGAGGTTAAACTACAGACATGATGCCACCATAGAGAAAGGAAGATTTCCTAAATCATGGATCTAGCACATGTTGCATGCCATTGCACAGGAATCCTGTCTCTCAGAAACAAAATCATAGAATCATAGGATCATAGAATGTTTAGGGTTGGAAAGACCTTAAGATCCTCTAATTCCAATCCCCCTGCCATGAGCAGGGACACCATGCACTAAATGCTCAACTGCGCTTTGCCATTTCAGTGTTATCAGCCCAAACACATGGAACCCTGATAATTACCTATAAACACATTATGTTTATGGACCACTTTCATTTTATATTCTGGTCCTTACGTTGCCAGTGATCACATTTTCAAGCTTTCTGTGCTAAGAGCCTACTGCTTATTTTGCAGTTGTTTGGTTTTTGTTTTTTAACGAAACTGAGTCTCTCAGATGTTGACACCACTCTAGGAAAGGCAGTTTTAAGGACAGAGGAGCAAAGTAGTAAATATGGTTAAATTGAATTGCCTACCAAGTATGACAGAACTAGGGGAATTCTCATTTCTCTGTTTCTCTATTTCTCTATTTCTATTTACTGCGTGTGGTTTTTAGTTTCAAACAGTATGCATTGACAGTGCATCTGAAAGTTCCAGCAATACATGATTTATATTCACAGACTCTCACTGAAATATAACAGTTTGGGTAAGGAAGTGAAAGAATTTGATTAAATCATAGAAATCACTAAGAGCTTTTGGATCGGGAAGAATAACATTTAAAAAGCCATGACCAAGGTCAGCCACGTATTTTTGAACAGACTGCATATATAGCAAGTGTTCCCAAACTCTCCTGGAGTGACGGGATTGAGCATTGCTGACATAGTCTGCCACAGTAAGACAAGAATTTGCGAAGTCAGGTGCCCCATAGACATGGGTATAACACTATTCCTTGTAATACCTGGACGAGACAAAGGTCTCCTCAGGTCAGTCCCTAGCGAGAAATGGCACAAACACCCTGACCCTAAAACCAGTCTTTTGTGGCTACATTAGCCTTATCTGCCAGCATAGGAATTTGATTTGTATTGCAGGATGACTCCCGCATTTATGGACTTTTTGTTTCTTGTGAAATTCTCTTTCCCCAGATACCCAGGGAGATGGCATCTGCAGCTACTAAGGCTGCTGCTCCATGGATGATGGCCAGGTACCACCATGCAGGACACCCTGGGTGTATAGCATGACTGCCCTTTCACTGTGTAGGAGCCATTGGCACCTCACTTCGTCTTCACTGATACCCTTTCAAATACTTGGGTCTGTAAAGAAAAGGTCACAAAGCATGTAAAAAACCTCTCAACGTGATTCACATGCTAATGCAAACCATCATGTTAAACGTTTTGTCTTCATATACCCATTATTTTATAGCTGGTTATCTAGGAAATCTCTGAGCTAGTTTGCACTCTCCAGTTTAAGGTATGCTTGAAGAATAGGTATTGGGTGAAATGAGAAAAAAACAAATTGACAGAAAATAAATCATAGATTATACAATGAATTTCCTATCCAACAGAGAACAATGTCCTAGAAGATTTGGAAAAGCAGCTGCATGTATAAAATGCTGGGTTTTCACTTGTACGTGAGAGGAAAATTGCAAATCAGTGATCTTACAAAGTCACCAACTTTTCTTGGTATTTTAAATATGTATTAAATAATCATGTGAATGATTCAGTGCCTAGGATTAAGGTTTATGTTAGAACATCACATGCATCCTGAGCCAGGCACCTCTGCTGATCATACTTCCTCATTTATTTTAAAGCTGGTTTGGGGAACATGCAGTTAACATGACGTACAAAGCCTTTGAAGTCAATAAACTGTACGACAGTAGAGTTCTGTTGAATTTGGTTTGGTGACTGATTAGCAAAACTTACATTTATTAAGAACTAGTACTTTCCCACACTAATGACATGACTCATTACCATTCAGAAAACCTGTCATTGTGCTGATAAATGGAAGAATTCTTAGCATTCTGAGTAAGTTTATAGCTCAGCATCACACAGTTACTACCTGCAATCACAGCCCCATACAATCAAATGACATCTAAAACATTTGCCTTTCAGCTTTTGCCCAGAAGATACCTGGAACTTGTAACAGCATTTGCTGTCTTAAGATGTACTGTCCTTTTTCCACCCTGCCAGTTGCAAATAGGGGCATACAGAAAACCTGCCATGTAAACCAGATAGTTCGATGGGGAAGAAAGGGTGGTATTTTGTTTCTATATTCTTAAAAGTTTGAAACTATAAAAACAGTGCTAATACATTTCTTTATTTTCTTCTTTCATGTCTTTTGTCATTACATGGTTGTCAAGGGCAGGAGGGCACTGAACTTACTTCTAAAAAGAAACGTGTGGTAGATGAGTATGAAGAAATGCGTAGGTTGACAAATCATTAAAAGAACAAAAATCAAAGGCCACATTTTAATGCTAACTTCCTCATGCATCTATAATCCTCAGTGACAACTCTGAGGACTTGTTTTTCAGCTCAAAAAACCACTTTCTGAGTCATCACTCTCAGTGACTGTGTGCTACTGCTATTCTTAGATCATCATGCGACAGCCTGACTTACTCAGGGTGGATATAGTTCAGACTGGGACAAATTTTTCCATAAATATTTTCTCCAAGCATATCTCAACTCTGGCCTATTATTAGGATGAATATGCCTAATGCTGAATGAGACATCTAATCCCTGTAGCCACCCCTGGAAAGACATAGCAGATAATGCACAGCCTGCACTGGAGTAGGTGGTATGGGAAGTAGAAAACAGCTCTCAGCTCACTCTGCTTCTGCACACACCTCCCGAGAGCTGCTGTTGAGAAGTCATCTGGGTTGAATTCTAGCTGGCAGGCTCGGAGTGCAAAGTCTGCAGCTTACTTGAGTCATCTAAACTTTACTAAGAGAAATGTATAAGTTATTTAGATAGTGTTTAAAAAGCTGTGAAAAAGGATGGTACAAACTACCAAGTCAAGCCCTCAGAAGTTAAGAAATGTGCTTGTAGAAATAATTCCTCCACTTAGTACACGGAGACTTTCAGTGACCATGTTGTGTTTTTTCCTGGATGGGTTCCCAGCACAGTCTGTAATCAGTATGTGTGCATGGGCAATGGTACAGTTATCTTCCAGCTATGCTCAATGTGCACCTATCAGCAGGTAAATTACTGTCTTTTCTGTGATTCTAAAGGAAGGGCATGACACAAACATCACTTTTCACAAATTGTAGGGAAGAAGAAAGTGATACGTAAGAACTTCCTGTGGTCTGATGATTAACACGTTGTAGTGAGCGCTACAGTGTTGTAGAGAGCTTTACATGCAGAAGCTCAGCGCAGCTTCTCTTAGTACACCTGTGGCTGAAGTTGGGATGGGTGCCCTAGAATCAGTTCTCACCAAGCTGACCTTGAAAAGCCATTGTCTTGGCTTGTCTGTGTCAGGACCTGAGAAAACTGTAAAGAATTTCCCCAAAAGAGTGACACCAAACTGGCAGTGGCAGAAAGGTGGTCAGAGCACCTGCTTTCCTAATGGAGACACTTCCCCAGGCCAAGCAGCACTTTGCAGAAGAGGATTGTTTTCACTCTTTCTCTCAGATATTATCTCTAATAAAACCTGTAACATATTTGACTTAATTGGTACTAAGAAGTCTGAAATTCATGTATACATTCATCCTTTCAGTACACTTCTTCAGAGTTGAAGTCTTGAGTTAAAACAGTGACAATCTGGGAAGAGTGAAATATCTGCTTTGTTTTAGCATGGCTGCCAACTGACTGGTGTGACTGGTAGGCAGCACACCCCTATTTGAAATTAGAGTCCTGAGTCATCACTTTATGCTTCATTCAAACACCCACAAGGTCACAGTCTCACCTTTCCTCTAGTCCCTAGGACGCTCTGTGCTTCTATGTGCTCAGATGATCCCAAAAATGCCAGCCAAGGAAGCTATGCTTTCTCAGGAGCAATGAAATGTCACTGGTTAACAGTCAGTGGCACTGGCTTTATTGGGCAAATGCCATTATCTAAATCCATCTTCCCCAAAGATGCCTGTAAATCTGTTCCTCCATCCTAAAATGAGGTAGTGAAACTGCTGTGCATGCAGGTAGGAGATACCCAGTGATGTTTCATAGCTATGGTATTGGCTATTAAATCCCCATTGTATTTAAACCTAGGTTAATAAATCTTCATGGACAGAAATTCATCTCTGTTCCGGAAACACTTCATGGTATTCCATAAAGACTAGAAGTAAAAATTATTCCAAACCTGATCCTCATGGCAGTGTACTTGTGCAGACTCGTGGTGTCACTTTTGAGTATCAAAGCAAGAATTACTGTGATCACCAAAGATGCCATGTCTTTGTTAAGCAACTCACACAATTACAGCTTTTTACTTAAGTTCAAACGATATTTCAGTTTGAAAAACTACTTCTCATCTCCCATCCTAACCTCATCTAAAGTGCGGCAGAACAATTTCGCATTTGGAAGCACAGGGTACCCCTCTAAGTCTCTGAACCTCTCTTACAAGCCACCTGGGAGTACCTCACACAGAGTACCTCATCTTGCACCCTTATCCAGTCCTGCCACAGGCTCCTGTGCTGGTCCTCATCTCCAGTTCCTGGTGTGCCTCTGGGACCAGCACCATCCCATGCTCCCCTTGCCCTGCCCAATGGCCATGGGATCCCAGAGACTGCAACAAGGCCAGTGCCCAACACAAACCCAGAGCACCCCAGATGGGGAAAGGCAAGGAAGCCTGAAGCAAGGACACTGGGATATTAATGAACCCCCTTACTTTTTCCAGGCTGTGTTTTGCAGAGGGTGGGGTGCAAGCAGTATGTCTGGACAGCAAAGTTGGCCAGTAAGCCCGTTGCCTGCTCTCTCAGGACTGCTGTCTGGGCTGGATGTTAAAACTGGACATACAGAAACCCTCAGTAAGTGTGGCCAGGACCAAAAACCATTTCCTGAGCATTTGACAGTTTTTCCTAGCAGGGTAAGGACCCTGTTCCTCTCTCCCTTCACAGGGATTTGGACCTGCAGAGCAAGCCTGGCACCTTGCCCTGGGAAAGTTGCCTACAGCACCAAGCACAGACTTCCTGCCCCAAGCCATGCTGACAGCATTTCATTCTCTTGTCAAATGCTCTGAGTTATACTCCTGTGTGGTTAGTTAGCAACTGTTCAGATACTGCAAAAATACAAGATGCAACAAAATTTACCCATAAATAGGTAACAGCAAACAGCCTGGTTGGAAGCCCATTGAAGTCAATGGGAAGACTCCTGCTGGCCTCAGTGAACTTTGGATGAGGCCCAAAGGCTGTTTGGCCTGAGATAAGGAGAAGTTTGTGTCAGGATTATAATCTGTAACAGTCAGCATTAATTTCAGAATTAAATTTTCATTAATTATCCTAAATTATCTTCCTTGATAGCCAGGACTGTCAATAGCTAAGGCTATTGATAAACCAGGACTAATGATAGCTAAGGCAGCAATACTATACTTTACAGTCTTAAGATGTGAAACAGTGAAGCATTTGAACATGTGTCTACCTGTCCTGGGTAGGCTGGGCTTAAAGCACAATACTGCCCTTGAAAAAGCAATTAGTATTCAAGTATTTATAATGCACTTGCCTCTGTGAACAATGTTTTTCACTGGCACAATATTAATTAAAACATATAGCCTGTCACTATCACATAAGCTCATGGTAGATGCCATATAGTCCGTGATCGTGTACTCATACTGGTCCTACTGCTTGAGAGATAGCAAGACTTTTTGGTTTTGATGACAAAAATATGTGCAGGGGAAGGAAGGAAGAAGAAAACATTAAATAATCAAACATAACATTTAAAGCAGTGGCTGCTGTTTCATTAACAGTAAAAATGTTATAAAGTTCCTATTGAGAACATTTTTATTCTCTAGCATCAGATATGTCTGTTTATAAGGATATAGCTATTTTTACTGATTCTGACGGTACTAGAAAGACAACAGAGTTTAGCAGACTGGGTACAAAATGGGAAGTTTTCTAACAATGGGGGGAACCAATTTTCTGGGCTACCGATACCCACTGGGCTAAGAATGCAGCCAGTGGTGTAATATCCTTTGGGCAGCTTCCAAACAATGCTGCGTTGTGGGAAGGAAGTTATAATGCAGTTGTGTCTCTGTCTTATATTGACTGCTAGGTCAAACAAAGCCCAGACTGATTTGGAATTCACTTGCTGTGCCACTGCTTACTGCAGCTAGTTTGTGAAACAAGCTATTGTGGGTGAAAAGGGGAAACAAAAAGCATTTGATCTTCACAGTGCTCATGAGACAGCTTTAAATTTATTGCCATTTCCAGGCAGCAAAGGAACAGATTAGGATCTGATTATAGATCAGCATTTTCACAAATGCTGAACAGCATATGCTCCCTGGCATGGCTTATTTAGGGGTATGAAAAGAAATTATTCAAATCATTTAGAAATTGCTTGACAGCGCTTTTGAGATAAAGATGCATTAAAATAAATCTGTGTCTAAGCACTGCTTACCTAGAGATAAGAAGATAAGAACTGCTGTCCTGGATCAGATTGAAAGTGCATTTAGGACCTGATGTCCAGCGCTGGCTATCTATGGATACAGAGAAAAGCACACAAGAGTAAACAGCGCAGGTGCCAAGTGATACTTTCCTTCATACATCCTCCCAGCCTTCAGAGATCTTCAGATTGAGCTCACACACATGCCTAAATTGAAAAGTCTGGATGCATCCCTCCCCAGATTAATATCTGTGTGCAGCTACCACGTTGTCACCATTCTGGGATCTCAGCTTCCACCATATAGCAAATTTGAATGACTGCATGAAAATCATGGTCATTTTCTTTTTTTTTTTTTTTTTTTTTTTTGTTACCCCTTGCCTGTTAGCTTCCTGAAGTTCTTTAATTCTGTGAAAGGTGAAGGGAGGAAAACAACTGTTCTCACTTCATCTGCCCAGATTACAGATGACTTTGTGAATCTGTATCACATCAAACCTTGGTTATTTTCTTACAAGATAAAGATGGACATTAGCTTGAAAGATCAAATTATTAGTCAACCTTCTATGCTTCATTTTCTTTGCCTGTAAAATGGGGTTTCTGATGTTAGGCTTGTTTCTAATATTTTGTCAACCCCTCCTCCCTGATGTCCAGGAAAGCTCACCTAACAGAACTGTTTCAGCTCTTCCTGATATTTTAGTAAACTTCCTGATATTGCAAAGTTAATGGAGACTACAGGATTCTCAATTGGCTCTGAACACAGCAGTGTTCTACAGCAAATTCTACTGTTAACTCAGGTTTCATGCAACAAGCTTGCTAACTATGGTTAGGGAGAAATAAAAACCTGTACTGAAGAAAGAGCTCACCTTTTGTTGTTCACCAGAGTAGTGGGAAGAACTGCACACAGGTCATTCATTTACTTTTTTAAACTTTATGTATCTGCAGGGCAGAAAGCACAATAGGTCAAGAATACCCGTAGAGGATGTAAACACATCAGCCATGTGCAACAGCGGAATGAGAACAGCCTCTGGTGAGCTTGGTAGCTAATTACCAGGAATGAGGTCCTGTCTTCTTAAATCAAAGACAAAATTCCTAGTTAAATTCCCAGGATAGTGTGTGAACCTTAATGGGAAAACCATCATTAAAAGAGGGAGTGGAAGCAGCTTTTTGAACATCATATTTCAAATTCCCTGTGGACTTCAGCAAAACCGTTTTAATTTCTGAAATTCTACTTCCACACAAGCACATTCCCCAATATGTTACCAGACTGCCTAGCCAGGCTGGCTAAAAGAAGCTTTCTTCTCTCCCTCCCCAGAACACAGAGATGTGAAATAAAATCAGGAAAACTTGTATTTTTGTATTAATGAAAAGGGCAGATGTATTTTAGAAAATAATTTGGTAAGGTATCTTGCTGTCATCTTTCAATGAGCTTCTATCTAATCTGACTTGTTTGTTATGTTTCTTTCAACTCATAAAAATGCCCCAAAGGGCCCTGCCCCTTAACTTCAGTGAAATGCAAGCTGGCTGTAATTATTGGAAAATGACTTGATTACCTATTCAGGGCTGAAGCATATCCAGTAACAAAGGAAGTCCCTTCCCAAAGTAGTAAGTCGAAATAAGTATTTGACTTCTTCCAGAAGAACACAGGGCCATCAAGCCTGCTCACATTTCACACTACTGAGGTCTAAGCTGCCTAAGAAACAGTTCAGGTCACGACAACATTTTGTATCTGAAACCAGCCATTTCAGCCCCTTTGCCTCATTTCAAGCTCCCTTGTAAAATCTGTGATTAATTCTACCTAATTTATTTGTTCATCAGACTAATATTTTGGCATATCACTTGAAATGCTTTGTTTAGGCATTGAACATTGCTTGAGAGTAAAAAAAAAAAAAAAAAGGGTTGTTTTACAGAAGTCTCATTTCCCTTTGGACATATTGCTCTGTCTTTAACATTTCCTAAAGGATACTGGAAGAGAAGCACTCAGAGAGCAGAGTTCGTCACTCTGGGTCCGGTAACCTCACAAACCAGAAGCATCCTTTGAATGCATTTAGACCCTCCTTAGTCCTCTGTCATCCTATATCATAGAATCATAAAATCACAGGATGGTTTGGGTTGGAAAGGATCATCTAGTTCCAAACTCCCTGCCATGGGCAGGGACGCCTTCCACTAGACCAGGTTGCTCAAAGCCTTATACAACCTGGCCTTGAACACTTCCAGGAATGGGGCAGGTGTGAGAAAAGATTGCCTATTGGTCTAAAAAAAACACGGCAATGTCTTTATTCCTAACACATGAATCAAACTGGTCCAATATGCATTAGTTATTTAGAGCAATCTTTGTTGTATTTAGCTGTCTTATCAGTTTAATTGCTTAGCTGGCTTTTTAAGTAGTCATGACTGTTAGTGGTTTAGACAAAACTTTTCCCAATAAAAACTGCTCTAGATATCAGTCTATTAATTACTCATTTAAGTATGAACAATAGTTTTGTGAGACACATACTCTTTGTGCTCTGACAACTACTGGAGATTTTTTTCTGTTTATTTTTTTTTCTTACCTGTTGGCTCCTTCTGCTGATGAATGGAGATGAGCTGAATCTCAGTTACCTGTACTCATTGCCATGATATTTGTGAACAGGAGCAATGCAGCACTGTTTTAAAATGTCTCAAGGGTTACACTTGTACTAATAGATAAAAGGGGGCCAGCCACTATTCTCTGGCAATGAGGTAACTGATATGGACTAGTGTGCACAGAGCTCAGTGCCTCTATTCCCCCAAACTAGGGTACCACATCCAACCTACTAAGTAGGGATTGCTAATGACCCATGCTACCCCCACAAACCATGATGTGAAAAGTGCCAGCTGGACTACGACAACTCTGTGACTACAGCACAGACAACCCTATATGAGGGCTTGGTCCTGTGCTCTAGCTCTATTTCATTTTCTGGGATAGATATTAGCGATTGCATAGATACAGGTTGTCAAGAGGTGGAATTTGAATGCACATCTCTTCTGTGAAAAAAGTACACTTTTTTCTCTCTTTTCCTCCTTGTCAGCAAGAAGAAAAAAATAGGTGTACACGGAATATCGCAAGATGTGTAGCACTGCCATGCACCTCTCTTTCGTTTGCTCACAACAGCAGCAGTATTGCTGCACTCCTGAGGTAGTATTTGCCAGGAGCATGAGGATCCAGCATGAGTGTTATGGCTGCACAGAGGGAAGGATTCACCAAGGCACACACACTGTGCTCCCTGACGTGCTGAGGTTGCTTCCCCGGCATGTCCTGCTGGTGTGTTATGGACCTGCTGCTTCTTGAGCATGCACAGGAGGTAAAACTGCCAGCAGTTTTGCTTTGAAGTTTCCTCCTGGCCACAGCATTTGAGGATTTAGCTATTAAGGAGATTGGGGTTATAATCATCTGGATGTGAAGACTAGATTGCTCCAAAGGATTCAATTAAATATGCTGCACAATAAAAACGCATACATAAGAGGTTGTTTAGGTTTGGCACCACACATGGGATGCCAGTCTAATTAGGCCTTTATTGCTAATAACATCTGATTATAACACTGTCTTCATTTCATGATGGCTGTTTCGCAAGCCCTCTTTGCATTGGCTAACACAGGGACGTCCACACCACAAAATGGAGCTGCATGCAGAAATCTTCAAATCAGTGCTGACCAAAAACTGAATTTATGCAAAGGCATTCAAAAGGGAGATTTTGATTCAAAGGACGCTGATGGGCACAGAGAGTTGTGATTCACTTATGTCCACTGATGTTAACAGGCTGTGAAGTCTTAATAATTGAAGAAGGCTTTGGGTCAGGTTGAAGGCAACAAGTGACTGTGTCCAAGAAGAGTGCTGTACCAGTCTTGTGGTCAGATGAACTAATTGATTTCTGAACTTCTACAGGAAATAACAACATTTGGATCTTAAGTCACCTGGGTTCTAGGCCAGGATGACATAAAATCATTCAAAAGGTTCTAAAAATGAGGCAAGAGAACACATAATCTCATAATACTTGCATAGGGCCAGGTAGTAGTGAATAAACTGGGAATTTTCTTTCAGGGCAAATATTTTCTGCACACTTGATCACCTCAGATAAGTTTCAGTCTTCTAGTACCATGGAAATTAATTTACATGTGTCAATCACATAAAATATTTTTGAATGCTTATTTATGTCATTTCAAATAATCTAACTTTACAGAAAGCAGCAGATATGACAGTACAACTTGACAGTCAAACCCTGTTGGGCACAGATTTGCCTTCAGCCCTGGGCTTTTGGCTTCTTACTGGAAGACTAGGAGTGTTTGCCAAATACTCCTTGAACTTAGGTTGCTATTGAAACTGAGTAAGAATAGAAACAAACAGTCAGAGCAAGATAAAGTTTTGTGATCCATAAAAAAGAAGCAGATACCTATATTCATTTATTAATTTCTTAAATCATATTTAATGTCAAAGGAATAAAGACAGTTTTCAAGTTCGTATCGTAGCAAAAGGATCACAAATTAGGAACTCTTTCTGGAGTGTGTCACCTGTAATTTTATGTTAGTGCTGCTTTTATTCCTTTTCAGCTGGCACCTGCTAAATGAGTTTTTAATGTCTACCATTTGGCCACTGTATTTTAACAAGATCTAAAAAATTAATCTTCTCTTTCAAAATGATTGATTTCCTGGTAACAGCTTTTGCTTCCTGTGACAAGGTGGTTGTGATTTCCTGATGGAAGAAGTCAATGGTCAAGCTTTTCAGATCATGCCAATCAACTTAACTACGCTAAATTTATTTAGTCTAGCCCCAAGTATATATTAGAGCCTTTAGATTATCTACAAGAAGTCAAGCTGCATAAATACTGCAAAAAAAGTCTAAATATTCATTTAGGGAATCCATTTATTTGGAAACGGTGGCTTTCTGGGAATGTTTTCCTAGCTTTTGTAAAACTACATAGCATGGCCCTGATTTCTTAATTTGTTTTAATTTTTTTTTTTAAATACATGGCACAAACTCTTTTGATCATCTCTACTGCTGAAATACAAAAGCTAAAGGCGGGTGAGGCCATATAATGTGAGTGTTTGGAAAATATTTTTTATTAGGGCTTTATTTGTTATTCATATATTAAAGCAGAATAGACTCACACAAATATCATGAATGCTTCCCAGAGACCAGTTTATTCCTGGATTCTTTTAATCCATTGTATTCTTAATCTTCAAGCTGAGCAAAGATCATGAGGAATGTGCTTTACTTTCATGTGCTTATAATTTTCTCCATGTGAATACAAACACTGTAGTTACATGGGTATTTTTCAGTGCAAAATATTCTTTGTATACCAGTGAAATAGAGCCAGAAGGCTGATAATGGAAGATATGGTTCAGTTAGCTGAACATACATATTATGAATGAATACACTATAGAAAAGGTTGGCCAGTCTTCAAGTTTTATGTGTGCTTTCTAAGCAGTGAAGACTGTCAAAAGTATTTAACCCAATGGGAAGGTGAAAATCAAAAAGCATGAACTTTTTAAGTGCTAATGTTCTGCCTCGTTTTGCAATAGTAATCCAGTGCAATGAAACAAAACACAAGAAAAACTTGAGCAGTTTGCTGAGAATCCTCAGATTTCTTAAACAACACCTCACAAAAGACTAGTTTTAACCACACTGGAATTCCTGCCACTCAGAGCTGGCCACCTGGATCTCTTTGGGTACCAAAGTGCAGGAGCTTTCAATTTGTACCTGAAGTGGTGGCCAACAGCTGCCATGTAAAATGCATATTCTCTTAATACCACCCAAGGAATAAATTTATGTGTGCAATAAATAAAGAAATGCGTGTCTGTTTTTGGAAAGGGATATATTTCTGTTTTGTTCTGCTTTGTAGTGTTCCTCTCCAGCCTGTCTGCAAATGGATTTTGCAACTACAAAGTTATTGAGCTCCTGCTGGTGAGTTCCTTCCTTTATCAGTATTGTTGCTGAGTTTGCTCTCATTGAGAATGCTTACACTATGATTATACCAAACAACAAGAAACCCAAACTGTATGTTTAGAAATCCTTTCTAAAGCTTAGCTAAATAATTGACCCAATCTAATAACACCAACCTCTGTTTTTCTGAGTCCTAGAAAGACTGCTTCGGAATCTGTAGACCAGGGAGTCAAAACTTCCTTATATGTAGCATATTTTTGTACAGGCTGAGTAGAAGCCTCTCTCTGAAGTACCTTTAAATGCACTAAAACCCATAAAAAATACCAGATGTGGGCTGGGGCAGAGAATCCAGCCCAGAGTAGCTGGATGAGCATGTTCTCATTAGTTTTAAATCAGTCTTCTAATTGATGGCCTCTGCTTGTGTTACAACATGGCAGCGGCCAAACCAAGCAATGCAAGAAGAGGCAAAAATGAGGAGTACATGGAAAAGGAAATCAGAGATTGTATCTGTTGATTTTTCTCTAAATATGGAAATTCTTATACAATAGACCATCAGATGTAATTTCCGATGTCTTAGAGGACAAGCTGTACATTTTTTAAAATAGTTCAAAAGGTTTACAAACTTGAGCTCAGGGTGTGGAAGTGGAAGGAGGGGGCCAGAGGTGCTCTAGAGAAAAAGGAATGAAGTGCAGGATATTCCCTTCCCAACCCTTTCAAGAAGATCTTTCGGTTTAAGAGATTGCTGTGTATCAGTACTAGGTGGTCTGTTAACTTGACAAGACTGGTCCGCTGCAGTTTGATGGCAGGGATGTCTTTATATGGTGAAAGTAAAGGAGAGCTGCATTTTGTGCCAGGACAACAGAGAAATCACTCACTAGCTCCACATGCAGGAGAAGGCATTTGGTATCAGAGCTGCATCAATTTCCTCTTACCATTCTGCACCACGTGCTGCAAACAGGAGGAGCCAGCAGTATCACAATAGTGCTCTCCCTTCATTCTTTTTCTCCTCTGCTTGAAAATCCAGATGTGCCCCGGCTTGCCCCATTGTAACCTTGCCTCTGTCTCACAGAACAGAGCTCCAACTCCACCTTCCCTCTGAGGGACACAGCCCTGACCCTTTATTTACCAGAAGTGAATATAGCTATTGCTGACTCATTTATTTTGTTATCTTGTTTCCAAACACCTTTATCAAGTGAATTCAAAAATCTGCCCTTACTCATTCCACTCTCGAGACTCTGCCAGATTCTGCCTTACAGTTGCAAAATTCTGAAGAATCCACTGGGCAGTTTTCAGTCTCTGCTAGGTCAAAGAAGAAAACAAAAGATTTCCAAAGAACTAGGACAACCTTTCTCCCAGTACTTGAAGGGTTCTTTTTTCTTGACTGGTAATACTTGCTAATTATGTGGTAATATACTTGTACAGCCTATTCTTGCCTAATGTCATTAGAACATTACAGTACTGAGAAAATCAGTGCCAGTTTACAGCAAATGGTGTCAGTTAATAAGCAAAGGCCTATCTATGACAGGCATACAGATTCCTTCAAAAAAGTCTTGGGAGACTTGGCTGGGCCACATGCATCCCAGTGCTGTGGAAATGCATTTGTCTCAAACAACTTTTCTGGGTGAACCCAAGATTCCTGAATGAGGAGCAGTCTAAAAGACAGAGGCTTTTCTATGCAGACAGGCTCACAGACCTTCTCAGAAAATGAATGATCAAAGCTGGCAGCTTGAATAATCAAGAGCAGTGGTTTTTTTGTTTCCTCTCAGATTTCAGGCTCTTACAGCCTCGTCCATTGATAAGAAAGCTGAAACAACCAACTAAAACACATGTATGTCTGTATAGGTGGAGCACAGTGGTTTTGACTGAACTGCAGAAGGGATCCTGAGCCTGAAAAGTTACCCGATTTTTCTAGCTGTATCAGACAGTTTAATAAAGACTTTACATATCTTTCCCTGCAAACCCTACTTCCTTATATCCATATAGCACAGTAGCTGTAGAAATACTCTCACCGTTCAGTGGACCTGTTGTGAAATAGCAGAAAGCTTTGGACAGGGACCAGTAGGGACAGAAAGCCTTTCTTCTTTATTATGGTAGCTAAAGCTGCCTGTTTTGATAGTAAATTTTAGACAAATGACAAACTGTCTAGAAAGGCAGGAAGAGGAAAAAGATGGTCAATTATTCTTTAAAATGTTAATAAGCTAATTTTCTATACTTACAGGAAAGTGGTATTGAGGAAATATACAAGAAGATATAAAACACAGGGTCTGAGAGTCACTTGGATGTCTTTCTCTATGACCAGTTGCCCTCAGAAATGAGAATTCACCTGGATTTGAACAGACCATTTCTCTGGCCCCAGTAGCCTTGTGCTGATTTGCAGAAGGTGCAAAATACAACACTTGACACAAAGGGAAAGGGAACAAAGAGTGATAGGCTCCTCTAATTTACTGTAACTTCAAAGTTACAGCAAGCACTCTGAAGATGTCTGGGAAGGCTTGTCAGGCAGGAAGTTCTGACTAAGACAGATGCCGAGTGAGATTGGTGTATTTGAATTTAACAGCAACGCTGCATCATACCTGCAAGTAAGGAGAAAAGCGTATCACAGAAGGAACACTGGAAAGAGAATAAGGTTCAATTTATGCACAAGGACTTCCATCACAGCCACTTACATCCCTTAAGAGTTTTTTGAAGCGGCTTCACAGAACTCACCAATCTAAAGGAAAGAATAGAGCAAATGATGCACATTTTACTCACCAGGTAATCTCAAGTGAGAGTGGTAGTGATGTCTGTCACCAGTTATTCTGGTAATGGCCTACTCTTAGCTCTTGGAGACTCACAGAAACCACTTTCACTCTCAGCTTACACAGTGATATCATAGGCAAGTAGGAATAGTAATAAGCAGTTAGTCCATCCCTTCCTGTGAGACCTTCCATGATTTTTTTCTTGGGCATCTCTAACGAGAAGGTGTCCACACCTCTAAGTTCCTATCTCAGTAAGAATAATCAGGACCATACAATTTTATAGCTGGAAGAGAACATAATCATGAGAAATGATTTGGCTGAAACATTTCAGAGCTATAACCTCATCCTGAAATGTGGAACTAAAGAAATTCATTGTTGGAGACAGCTCAGTTACACTTGATGGATGATAGGCCTTGGAAAAAATTATGGGGAAAAAAAAAAAAAAGAAGGGCATGAAGCAATTTTACCTGAAAGACTATAACATCTTTCAAACTCTTTTTTAATACTTTTTTTTTGAGTTATTAATTGAGAACAGTTCACCCCATCAACAGATAAGCAACTCACCAGTGCAATGCAAGACAGTTGCATTTTGTAGACACTGAGTTATTCCTGGAAGGAGGTAAAACATTAGTGCAAGAGAGTTTGTGAAGACTGAATGTTGGTCTATATTGAATTCCTGTTCACTAGAGAAAATGATTGGCCAAGGTGGGAAACACGTATCTCGGTTTTACGAGAACAACCTAGATAAGAACAAAAAGAGACCAGGAGCAGGCCTAGAGGATGGAGAGTACACGTCAGGATCCTCTTTTAGGAAGGAAATTAAGAAAAAGCCAAAAAGACATAGGCAAGGAACAGAGATACAGAAATGTCCTACCAAGAGCTTTGACAAAGAGTAGTCATGGAGCCTGAGGAAGAGCATAACTCTGTGAGAAGCTATGAACCACAAAATCAAGGAAGAAAAAATCCAAACAAGTGAAAACATCTCAGAGATGGGACAATGTATAAAGTAGTCTAGACGGACAGAGAGGAGCCTGGTGGAGCAAATGGAGCAAATTTTAGCTGCTTACTTCAGATTCTCCAGGCCTACAGTAGAACCAATGGTCAAAGTCACCAGAAGGGCATGAAAGAAGAAGGAAACTTGCGGTTGGAGACCAAGGAGCAAACCAGGACATGAGGCAGGGACTAGAAGAACCAGTGAGTAGTTGAGGTAAGCTTGATGGACAGTTGCCTGTGGGACTTTTTATCTTGGTAACGAGTGTGACATGCCTGGTTCACATGCATTATCACTGACAAGTAAGAGCAATGGTCTACAGGAAAGCTGCAGAAGTTACAGCCTGATATGCCATGACCATTGCGAAGCAAAGTAATAGGCTAGATTCTTCCAGCTGACAGCACTTGCAAAAGACTAAAAAAATCCCTAACTGAGAAAAATGTCAGGGTCCTCAGTTCCTATTGAAATCTTCTATGAATTTCTCCTGTGCAAGAAAAAAACAAACAGGATGTTAAATATAGAAGACAAATTACCTATTTTGAAGTATTGTGCAAGATCAAAAGAGAAGATAAAAATCAACATCTGTCATTACCTAGGAAACTAATTGTTCTATATTTTAATTTATCATGAAGAAGAAGAATGGCTTCATTTTGGCTACCATGGTATATTGTATCATTTCCCTCTGAACAAAGTTTCATCTCCCTTGCTTGTGTCCAAAACCAGTAATGGCTTCAGCAAGGTGTTGTCAAAGACCCCAGAAATATTCCATTCAGCTGACACTTCTACAAGCAAACCAGGATATTTCCTTCTCAGTGATTTATTGATGTAAGCTTTCTCACATGCCCTGCAAACATGAAATTAAATTTGGTTCTCATCAATGAACAGATCAGATGGCAAAAATGTAAACATGCTTAGAAAGATTTAGTGTGTACTGGTAAGAGAGGAAATCATTAGGAAACTGATAGTTCCTTGTGCTAATGAATGTGTCCCAACAAAAATGCATCTATTATATTCATTATTCTTCCATAAGAGCATTTTTAGAACATTGATTCTGAGCAGATCAACAATATTTAGAAAAAAAACATGCATTGTATTTGTTCATTTTTCTCCCAGGCTTTCACTTAACAATGGGCGGCATGAAGGGTTTCCTGAGTTCAACATTTGCTTTCCAGATTTGTGAGATTCAGATAGCTTGGAGCCGTGATGTAATCTTAACAATTTCCCCTTATTCTCCATTAGGCAAACCCAGTGCTGGGAGTATTGTGCCGTATTGATAACCCCCTTGAGAGGACTCCAGTGAAAGCCCAGTGGGTGTGGTGGTATGAAACTGTGGAGAGACGCAATGCTCCTCAGCATGGAGACATCACCAAGGATGAAATGCTCCTGGCTTGCAGCAGGACAGCAGTAAGAAGCTTGATGCAGGGACCAGGGCCGCATGGGCATCCCACGGAAATGAAGCAGGAATCGATTACCTCTTAATTCCTGAAAACCAACCACTGTGACTACATGAAGCATGTTATCTCTTCCAAGAAAAACAAAAATGAAAGCCATGTCACTCCTTTATCAAATAGATGAAGAGTGCCATACATTTATGTGTACGTGGAAAAAAATGTGTGGAAATGTGGAAAAAAATGTGTGGAAATGTGAAAAAATACCAGGCCTCATACCCATTTATCAGCTTCATTCAAGTGTCATCAAAACGTGGTTGCTGAAGAGCAGCATGATTTAATTACTTTCTTTTGTGGTGTATGCCTCCTGTTAAAGGGTTGCCCAAGACTGAGCTATGTTTGCTTCAAGTTCTTGGCTTCCCCCCAGTTCTACTTTTATTTGATTTGGCTCAGTTTTAGACTGATGCTTTTCATCAGTGAGGGTTTTTGACAGCTCGTTTCAGTAGCACTGCTCAGCACTCAGCATACTGTTAGCTATCAGTTTACTTTTATTCTTTGCCAAGTAGAATTAATTTGCCCTAACCTTGTTAGCCTTGGTGGAAGTTGTCCAGGTATAATCTAGTAATTTGTAGTCTTTTTATAATAAACAGAGAAAACCAGAAATAGCTGGGGACAACTGATCCCATTTGCAAAGGGCTGTGTAGGGCCGGTGGAATTACTGGCTACTGCCCATAGAGGGAGCTTCGGTGGCGGTGCTGACCTCATGCTAAGGCAATTTCTGTTTCTGCAGTTGGATGAAACACATTTCCACCTTGAATATCATTTTGATCCACCCTCCTGAATCGCAGCTGGGGCATGAAGCCGCTTATTAAAGGCTCATTAAAATATCTAGCCTTCTTTTCTGATGAAACAAAACACAAAAGGTCATCTGATACTTGCTTTAAATAGGCCAAGGGTCACAAGAGATAGGATAAAATATAATCATTGATTTATAGCAGCATTCTCATGCCCAGCCTACTGTTTCCAAGTGCATTGCAAAAGTCTAGCATTTTCATAATCAGGTCACAGATGACTAAAATTGCTTACAAAGGTTAATGCCTAGGACAGCTCTTATTAGTAGTAGGTCTCAGTTCATGGAGTATTTTCACTGCTGCTACACTAACAAAATGTCATTGTAGAGTAAACTCTATTACTATGGGCATCTATTATTGTTAAATTTCTTACCAACTACAACAATGCTCAACTTGGGAATGAAGACTCATTTTCATTAACAAAATACAGCAACTATTTCTCACTCTTTATCCTCTTTCCTGCAATAAAACCTTGCCATATTTTAATAGCATTTTGCAAAGTAGCCCTGACGTATAATTGTCATAATTATTTTTGTGTTTTAGTGGGGACCTCCTCCTTGGTGTCAGCCTTTCAGAGATGCATCCATCCACCCTTTGACTCATGCTGAGGTAGCTGCTGAAGAAATTTGTCTTCGGTGAAATTCTCTGAGGATTTGTTACCTAGTGGGGCAAAGCAAAAGCAGGAGGAATGTAACACAGCTGGAACTATTTTATAGAAACACCATTAACTTCTGAGTTGTATCTGTTTGTTGCTTTAAAGGAAAGAATTTTTTTCCTGGTCAGTATTTGGACATCAATATCTGTAATTCCAAAGGAGGTGGTAGCTGCTTTGATTACATGCTTCCTATGACAGGCAATATTTAGGCAAATAACTTTACTGTTTCTACCACACACTGAAGCTATTTACTTGCATGACAGCTTGATAAAGAGATCATAAGATTCATAACTGTATATATACTGTATATACACATGCTGTGTACCCATTAGCCATCAAACCTGACTTCTCCCTAGGGCAGTGAACATCTGCTCTCCCAGTTACCCCAATGCACTGTTGGAAACACCAGAGAAATTATGATAGAGAGGAAAAAGGATAGACCATGACCCAGGGTGAACCTTATTTCAAGGCAAAAAGCTGATGGAACAGAAGGGGCAGAGAGTGTAGGTGAATGGGGAGCAGGGATTTCTCTTTTGGCAAGTGAGGACTAAGCTTTTGCTTCCCCCTCCAGGAGCAGTTATCCTTTACCCACCCTTCATAAGGTGTCCCTTTGCAGCAGAAGCAGAAGGAGCATTCGAAATCCTTCAGCACAACAGATACAATATGGGGATTGCAAAACACTGAAGGACTTGCAAAGTTACAAAGCTTGTTGGACTCTCTAGATGTTAACAAAGGTTCTCACATTTCAAAGACACATTTCTGTTTCTTGGATGAGATTACAGCAGCCCATAATCTCTAAACTAATCCATATGAACAGACTTGAAGTTCCTAGGGTGTGTCTCTGCCAATTGTTCATTTTCTGCACGTGATGTGGCACAGTTTGCTGTGAAGGTCAAAGAAGTTGGTTACTGAAGAAGAAGAAGTTGGTTACTGAAGAAGAACCTCTAGAAGCAAAAGATACAAAGCAGCAAGCAAAAACTACATCAATCTAAATTTATTTTAACCTATATATACAGTAAAATGCTTTTTAGTATATTAAAAATACACAACAACAAACAACAACAACAAAAAACGCCACTATATTTTTTAGCACAGATCTGGATCATGCATTGAGATGTTCTATTTGCCATAAAGATCTTCCTTTTCTGGGTTCCATTCTGTTACATGAGAGTCGTTTATTCGTATATATGAAAAGCATACGGAACTATAGAAGAGGATTCAGGAGGCAGGCCTGGCCTGTTAACAGGCAGAAGAAGCAGGCTGCCATCCTTTGCTCTTTCTTTGCTTTGGTGCCACACTGCTCTGTTCACCAGATGATGTTGTAAGAGTAGTTCTTCCTGCAGGATGTCCCAAAGGACATCTCCATCTGGATGTGCTATAGCACTTTGAAATCAAGCAAGGCAACTAAAAACATTATAGTAAATGTTTCTGCATTCGTTTCCTGAGACAAACACAACTTTTTGTCTTTCTTTTTCATAAAGAACATGTCAAATCTCCTTGAGAAACAATTCTACATTTCACTGTAAATAAGACTTCTTTTTAATTCCTAGTGACATTCTTTCTTGCCAAGATGGAGACAGTCTACACTCCTCCCTCCCCCAATGTTCCCTCAAGAACACTCTGTACTTTCCCTTAACTGTTCACTAAGTTCACTGCAGCACAGCTGCAAAAAATGGCTCAACTTTACATCTGGATTTCCAATCAGTCACAAATTCATGACTGCTTTCCCAGACAGAGAGCAATTAAATGAAACTTGTAGAATCCATTACCAAAGCCTCTGGAAACATCAGTTCACCCAGACAAAATTCGGTTCTCAGTATTTCTCAGCCTAAACTTTTAGGATTAAACTGGGGTTTTATAAACATTTAGGAAAAAATCACTCCCAAGTTCACCTGCTGCTCCTTTCCCTCTCCTTTTAACTCACTAGCATTACATTTCATTTTTTAAATTTTGCTTTGTTTCTGTCTTACATCTACTTGATCCATTAACTGAATCTATTTCAGAAGAGACTTTAGCTATGAGGTAACCTAGTAGGGACAGCTGTTAGCCTCCATTCTTCACAGACCAGTAAAACTCAAGAGCATCAGCTGCCTCACTGGAAATGGCAAAGTGCTTTTTGTCTCTTCAGGCTTGTTAACAGGATTAGCACAGAAATGCATAGTTTGACTAGCACAACCCTGTAATGTGGTCAAAATAATAGTTTTCTAGAATTACATATTGCCATGTTCTTAAAAAGAAAAAAAACACTTGAACTATTTCACACTCTTTTAATGCATTTTTCTCTAAGTAGATATGCACTTGCATGATATATTCTAAGTTTTCTGCTAAGGATCCACTACAATCTATAAAACCAAGTGTACTAGTGGATTTGATACCCCTGTAGGGTGTAGAATTAAGAAACAGTTCAATTCTAGAGAACCTAGCTGCCCTCATTGTTTTTCAATGCAGCTTTTGCAAAGAATGCAATAGCTCTTTGCCTTTCTATTCTTGTTAAATAACCTGCAGGAAAGGCCATGTTCCAGTGACACTCTTCTGAACACATTGTAGAGAAAAGAATAAGTTTATTTATCTCCATTAATATCCCCAATAGAAGAAGATGGCATCTGTATGATGCAATGTTCCAATTCTGTCCATTAAACCATCTCTGAGGAGCTCTGTTAAGGTTTCAAAATCCTAAGTAATATCAAAAACCCTGTCAATCAACCAGCTGCAAACCAAAATGGTTCACCAAATGTTACCAAGACAAAACTTTTTTGTTTGTCTTTATACTTCATCTATCTTGCACAGCACGTGCTACAGGTACCACTCCTCCTGTAACTTCAACATCAAGCCCATAATTTCTGCAGTAATTGAAGAGGAGTACTAGTGAATAAAAAACTCTATGAAACCCTATCTTCTATTCATAGCACTGAAACCAACTTTCTGGGAATGTCACTTTAACTAGCATTGCTTATACCACTTCCCTACCTATAAAAGAGTGACATGATGAAATTTTAATAAGACGCTAAGACCAAAAGAAGAACTGCACAAACAGTAAGGTATAATTACAGAGTGATATAGATAACTGTTGTGTTTTAAACCCTAGCCAGACAGCTTGTTCACTCACTCCCAGTGAGTGGTGCCGGGCTGAGAGCAATCGAGGGCCCCCTCTCCCCCCGGGGCTCTCCCCTTCCCTGCTCCCGGAGGAACGGGGAGGAGGATCGAAAGGGTGCAACTCCTACGGGTTGAGACAAGAACAGTCCAGCAACCAATGTACAACACAAATCACCACCGCTACCACCAACAACAACAATGATAAGAGAAAATAACAAGGGAAGAGAATACAATACCACCGGCCAAGAGACGAGTCCCACCTGGAAGCCCGTGTCCTTCCGGGTAACTCCCAGTTACCCCCCACCCCGGGCATGACGTGCTGTGGTATGGAATACCTCCTTGGCTAGCCTCGGTCAGGCGCCCTGTCTCTGCTTCCTCACGGCTTCCCCTCCTCCCTGGTAGAGCATGAGCCTCACAAAGTCCTTGGTCAGGGTAAACATCACTTAGCAACAACTGAAAACATCAGTATCACCAGCACTGTTCCCAGGCTGGAAGTCAAAACACAGCACTGCACCAGCTACCACGAAGGCGAAACATGACTGCTACTGCTGAACCCAGGACAATAACATAAAGAATGTTATCCAGAATTCCAGCTGTAGTGTGGCTTGAACTTTTTCTTTCAGTCAGAGGGTTCTAAAAACTTTAAACAATTTAAACAAATTTAGTAGAATTGATTGTGATAAAGCTTACAAAGGCAGGATAAGGACTTGGTTAAATTCTTGATACTGACGATTTATTATAAGCTAAACAAATGTGCATCAGTTAAGCACCAGCATACCATGAAATATCTCCTTCTGTAGAGTTCCTAAGATATTTTAGCTCCTAAATACGGCCTAAAATGGGCATAATACTAATATGCTTAATACAGAGGTGTCAAACCTCAAACCAATCAACTAGATCTGGCTTGACAAACCGGTTAAACTGGACCAGCTCTTCCTGCTCTGTTTCCCAAAGCACCCGCAGTGATAGGAGGGGACTGCTCTGTAGTGCCAGACTGGTCTGGCAGAACCAGCCAGCCTTGGCCACCAGCCTTCCACCATTAGAACCCATAACTCTTCCCATCACAGGGCAACATCTGTGAATGGGCTGAATTCATTTATCATAAAATGGCAGCCTTCCCCTGTTTTTTTTTTCCTAGGGGCTTCTCAGAAGTGTTTAAAAAGCCAGCAGAAACAAGAAGTGCTCACCTGTTTTAATAGCTACATTTGCCTAAGTTCAAGCCTTCAGGACATTGCAATGCCAGGAGTTGAGGTGAACAACAGTGTGCATGTGTGGCCTGCTGTATGAAGATTAGGTGCTAGGGACTTAGTTTGTCATCTATTTTACTACAGTGGTTTGCACTGTGTTTGTCTTTAATTAAGAGGCAGCACAACCATTAGATGTAATAAGACACAATTTCAGCACTTAGTCCAGAAATTGTATAAATTATACAACTGACGTATGCAAACCAATGCAAAAAAAAATTGTAGGCCTTTAAATGTAGAAGAGGAGACAAAAGAGTCTAAAGCACATAAAAATAGGGTGGATGTAATCACTTAAAGCATGTCCTAATCATTCAAGCAGTTAAAAAAAAACAACAAAAAAATGTATTTGCATTAACATTTCCAGTTTAAATGGTATTAGTTCACCTCAATATATGTTTTCCACTGATGTGGGAGAAATATGCAGAAAATGAACAATTGCAGGTTTTGCAGTTTTGAGGAACCATTTGAGGCTGTAAAACTCAGTGTGATGACATTTCCCCATGTAGGCAGCAGAGGAATATATAGCTAGAGTAAGCTTTTGTATCCATCTGGTCCCTTTTCAGCTTTTCTATTGATTAACAAAGCATCCTTCGTGCCATTATTGAAGACTGCATCTGTAGGTTGGTAACATTGTGGCTGTACTCCTCTATTCACAGTCTAGCACTGCCACTACTGCGTTTTGCTATCTCATATGGTCAGAGGGCTGGGCTATTGAAGCACATCTAGATAAATCAGTAAAAAGCTGAACAAAAGAAAGAAGTGTTTAGTAACTCATTAATAGTCTGAACACCTGCTTGGGTTTCTGAAGAAATTAAATTTCTAAAAGGGCTAAATTTTCATGCACATTCATTTATGTAAGTCTTATTAAAAGGGCTTGTCCCTGTCCTCTGGGGCAGAAGGAGAGAATGAAATAAAAGTGCTCTGAAGAGGTATTATATCTGTTCCAAGAGGATAGCATTCAGAATTCTTGACTTTGATGCCGTTTGAAATTCTGAGATCCCCCAATGAGCATTCTTCCTTCATAGATTACATTCCCCTTGGAGCAATGAGCATACAGCAGCTGTCTTCTTTCCATCAGCAAATACTGTACCAGACTCTCTGGATGAAGGCTTTTGCTCTCTGATGCAGTGCTGTGAAATAACAAACCATGCTGATGTGGATACTCCCATTCAGGGCAGTAAAGGGCAAGGAACTGTGGATTACAGCTTAGTTCAGACTACTAGAAAAGTACTTGGTTTTGATCCCTTGTGGTCTCATGAGTAAAAATTATGGCTGCTTCTCCCTTGCCTATATCCTTTAATCCACCAAGCAGATGTGCTAAGCCACTCAAAGAAAACTGCTTTGCAAGATACAAAGTTTGGGTCATGCAACAGTCCACACTGATGAATGCAGCATTTGTATAGCCTTCAACACTTTAATTTCTAAGGTCTTCATTCTTTCCTGAACATTAATTTAGCATATATTAGGTGCCTTTAATATACACGTTTGGAACAAGGACATGCACACGTCCATTTTTCTCCTCTCTTCCCGCACCCATTTTGTATGATGTGTGTAAATGCTGGACAAAACCACATGCCTATCATTCAGGGCACCCTAGGGAAGGTTCTGCCAAAGGGATACAGCTGCAACTTTTGCGGAAATGTGCAAACAACTGTACAGGGAGTAGGTGTCAGGAGAGCTTTCTCAGCCAAAATGCTTCCCAAGGCTCCTGCTGAGGCAGAGAGGCTCTGAAGCACTTCCAGCAGAGCCGGTATCACACCACAGTCTGCTGACTCAGGGCTGAGGCTCATCTCCAGCAGTCTCTCACCTGGCTGATGCAATCACACTGTACTTTCAAATCATTTCAACCACTTGCCTTTCACCTGGGATTTGCACGCAACATTGAGTGTGCACTGCAGGAGCCTTGGGTAAATTTATTTGAGATTGTGAAATCTTGGTTATTAGGCAATGATAAATCCACTTTAAGCCTCTTTATCTCACTGCTCAAGAATTGACAGCATGTCTGCAAGCATATGTGAATCACACTTCCAAAATGAGGCTTTTTGACAGCCTGTTTTGAATAGCACTAACTTATATCCCCGGAAAATCACGTCCCCAAGTATCTTCTCTACTGGTATGTTTCTGAGTGAGGTTATAGTCCCATCTCATGGGCTTAGCAATCTATATTTATACCAAGAAACATTTAAATAGGCTTTGAAAGCAGTTCCTTTATCATAATACTGTCATCATAAATATGGCCACAATGCAAGACTAAAGTCTTCAGTTACTATGTTCTCAAAAGACCATGTAATTCTTAAAATAAATAAATAAATAAAAAAATAAAAGTGACATGCAGACACATCAGTGTGATCAAAAAGTCTTAAGAAGTAGCATTTCCTCTTCTTTTGGGGCCCTCTGATCTCTTTACCTCTTCTGTCTCTCCCTGCTTGTTTTTTTCTGCTTATGCAGAAAATGAGTCAGAGAACATAGACAGCCCTTGAGGTTTTTTTGAAGAACACTTTAAAACATGACTTTAAAGCATGGAAAACTACAATATTTCAGTAGAAAGGTGAAAGCAATTTAACATAACACCTCCCTGGCAAAGAACTGAAGCACCAGATGTAGTGCAAAGTGAAGCATCACACTGCTTTTACTTCAAGGTCCTATCCTGGTCTCTTCTACTGCCACATGTTCCTCCTCATGATACATGCCTGTTAGACTCCTGGTAGCTGTATTCAACTATTTTTTGGGACAGCCCTCTTGGATCCTTTTCTTCTGAGTGCTTCAGTCTATGCTTGACTCTAGACAACCTGCTCTAATATCACTCCTACGACAATATCCTTCTACGTGCCATTTCAGTGTGTCATTTACATTCTCATTTAAATTATGGATTATTAACATTTCAAAATGCTTCTCTTTCAGCTTCACCAAAGTAGCACTAAGTTTAAGTGGTGGGATTTACCCTAGACATTCATTTTGAAGGCACAAAGATGGAGGACAGAATGTTAATCTGAAGAAACAAAGGGCACTTCTTACCTCAATGGACAATTTGACAGAAATTGCAATCTCAGTCCTTCTCCAGAGAGATCATTGAAATGAATAAGATACCTCTATGAAGGAGGCTGCCAGAATTATAGCCATTGTAGTGCCACAGTACAGGGCAATAAGCCAACACATACTGTGCAAAACAGGTCACAGAAAAACATATTATTGTTGTAAATTTACTATTGTTCCAGTTGCAAATGGCTTTAATTCCACAATTGCAGTAGCCACAATCCTATAAAGAATTTTCTCTAGGTCTGCAGGTCAGCTAGTTGATCAGATGCTGTACTTTGTGTACATCCTAAAGCTATAAAGTTTGACCCCATCCCAAATGGGGGAAAAGGTGAGACAAAGGATCTGCCACATGAGGATAGGTGGAAGCTTACTAATGGGGGAGAAAAAAAGAAGTGGGGAAACCTTATTCAGGGTGAGAGTGCTAGCCTGGCACCAGCATGCATTAGTTCCTGATTCTGGTGAGGGATTTGTCCTTTGGACCATATTAATGGGGCCTTTGTAAGTGCCAGAGTTCAATTAGTCGGTCTAAAAATACCTTTTTAAAAAGGAAATTTTTGGCACAAAGTTCTGATACTAAATGGCCCTGCAGCAGGGGCTGCATCACCAATGACCTGGTGACCCATGTACTTAGGGACACTCACCTTCCCTGCCAGCTCACCAGCCCACTGCACATTCAGGCTGGACACCTCTCTGTCTGGCAATGCCACACTGCCAATGCCGCATAAGCCTGCCAAGTGGCAGATTTTCAGAGGCTTAGAACTAATGAAATCAAGCCCAGTTTTTACTGGCGAATAAGATATTCTTTTTCAGCGGGGCTTATGTTTGGCTCACTCCATGCTTTTTGATTTTCTGGTCCCTTCAAAAAACTGAGTGAACTTATCATGGGGAAGTTATTCTCTCATTCTTCCTGTAAAACTCAGCCAACAAACAAGAAATACAATAGTCTTCATTTTTTTTTGTTTGAAATCCCAAATTCAAAGCACTTGCAAATAGAAAGATAAATGTTTTTGAGAAGCATGAATTGTTCCCATCATGAAAACAGGAGCCTGGAATGGAAATGTGTAAGCAACCACAGGAGTTACTGGTGCTCCAGTTATAGCACAATAAAGCTAGACAGATTTGCTTGTGCATGCGTGTAAAATGAAACTGCAAAAGAGTATGCATTCTTCTTCTAGATAAATTTGTCAGCTACCTCAGTACGTGTATTATTACCAAAGAAAAGTGGATTATAGAAGAAAGAAATATACTTTGATAGTAGATCTTTCTCATCCACAGTGATAACCTTAATTTTGTCTAATTATATTGTTGCATTTTTTCATTTAGAAATAGCATTTTGACGTAAGAATGAGGCACCTAAATGTGTAATGGATGTTTATCTATGCTCTAGGTATATAAATCCCTTCATGTTTATCAGATATCTAACTTGTACAGTTTGTAGAGCCAGTACTGATGTTTGGCTGACCAGTGAGTAAGTGTCTACCTTAGGTTGAGCTGGACCACCAGGCTCCTCTGACTGGGTTGACTTGAGGCTCATTTCAACTGATTAAACATAGGCATCCAGTACCACCAGAGGTACACACACACACAGTACACAGTATGCTAGAGATTGGAAGGGACCTCAAAAGATCATCTAGTCCAGTCCCCCTGCCAGAGCAGGAACACCTAGATAATGTTACACAGGAATGTGTCCAGGCGAGTTTTGAATGTCTCCAGGGAAGGAGACTCCACAACCTCCCTGGGCAGCCTGTTCCAGTGTTCCGTCACCCTCACTGAGAAGCAGTTTCTTCTCAAGTTTAAGTGGAACCTCTTGTGTTCCAGTTTGTACCCATTACCCCTTGTCCTATCTTCCTGGTCTCCATTTGCTTCAGCAGGCTGCAGAACTTTAGTAGATCCCATATGGTAACCACCAGCCATACGTAGATAACCCAAGTGCCTCCAAAATGGTGCCAAGCACTTGTTGTGTAGGGCATTAGAGTGAGGCAGAACCCTAAACCACATGTGGACACCTGCAGGAGACACACAAATAGGGGCTCACCTTGCAGGAGCCAGACACAATGAACACGTGGGACACTTACTCATTCCATACTTCAAGCACCCTATTTTTCTTTCATAGAGCATTTTTTAAAGGACCTCACTTGATGGTTTTTGTGTGTGAAAAAGAGCAAAAACATTTGCCCTTCTGTGAAATTTCCAAATAATTTTCTTCAGCCTTGTAAAAATTAAGTTAGCAAAAAGCAAAATAATCTAATCAATGTCCAAAGCAAAATTTCCTTTCAGAGTATCTAAGTGCTCCAATAGTGCAAAGCAGTATAAAATCATATCCAGAAATCTTCCTTAAAATTTTCCATAAAATTCAAATGCATTTTAAATGCATTTGAATGATCCATTGCTTGTTGCTACAAGTTTCTGAGCCTTCCCTCAAAACTATCACAAAGTAAAAACTTAACTTTTTAGGTTACTGCCGGTCCTGTCATTCATGCCCATGCTATAATAAGACACTGTTTCTGTATTCTAGCTTGATACCCAGTGTGATAAAAAGAGATGCTTTTAAAACACCTCAGAAAACCCCCAAACATACAGCTCAGTTTACAGTGAATTCCATTTAAGACTGTAATTGATTTTAATATGCATCAAAAAACTTTCAGCCTGTTTTGGAGTCCTGAGACGTGTCTGATCCCTCGTCCTCACTTTCACGATCAGAGAGTTAACATGGTTGCAGATGGCTAACTGCACAGAGACAGGCTCCTTATCGAGGTAGAGTTTCTTCTTACATAAGAGTTAACCAAAAGATCGAATTGAAAGATATGACTGAATAATGCAGGTGCTAAACTGTAAGACAACAGCAGCTTGGAAAGATATTTCCATTTTTTTGTCTGGAGAGCAAATAATAATGAAAAATAAAGACTTTTGATAATTAGTTGTGTTACTGCAAGTGTTTTCCTTTTTGTTTGGGTTAGGCTTCTTTAGGAAAAAGTAGTTTTATCACATGAACATGTAGGTGATTTAGAGCATGGCTCCAAGAAGCATTGATTCACTGGAGGGAGAGGGCAACTTTGGCCTCCCCAGTGCACAGCACATAGGAGGCACAGTGGGTATCTGAGAGTCCTGGAGCCAGGGGGCTCTTGGACTGAGCATACAGGGCTTGACCCAGTGTAGCTGCCTGGAGCTGATACCATGGGTGCCACCGGCCCTCCAGCCTCCTCCAGCAGACCTCCCACCTAGTGTCTGCCAACCCATGGCAATGCCTGCGGTGAGGCAGGGCACTCAGGCAGTGCCAGGCCCATGCCCCACTCCATGCACACCGTCTGTCAGCCCTGGACATTCACTGGCCCAACACTGAGCCAGGCCCAGACATGGTGTGAGCTCCTTCAAGGACAGGCATTGTGGACCATAATCCTTTTGGAAAACAGCTAAAATAAAGAGAGTATTTGCTGGGGTTGCTGCAGCAAGAGAGTGGTTCCTGATGGCTCAGTGGCTATCACTTGAACTTGTGCAATAGCAGCTCTTGCTCCAGGTCCTGGAGGCTGTCCAGCCACAGTGGGGGTGCCCCAGGCCATCCTGTTGCTGTGTGTTTCCAGGCCAGCCCCCTATCAAGAGAAACAGGAGCCTGAAAATGCCTAAGCAGGATTTTTGGAAGGTCTGTCTCCATGCAGTCCCTCTGTGTTGACATGGGCCCTGGCCCAGCTGCTTTCCTGCAGGCTCCTCGAGGGCTGAGGTCCAGCAGCCATGTCCAGTATCCAGCGACTGCACCCAGCCCTCCCGACTGACGCTTCGGGTGCAGCCATCTCCATCTGCAGGGCTGGCAGCTCCTCATGTGTCCACACACAGACATATTCCCAAGTGCCAAGTTGCTACCAGGAATAGCCAGTTCCCAATTCAGCACATGTGTAGGCGTTGTGCCTTTCCCCACCCTGCCAAGTGATACCTGCATGGCATTGCAGTGAGGTGGAAACAGTATCTTCTGTTTAGCAGGTTCCCCCAGAAGGTCTCCACAGAAAACCACATTTTCTGTCACACATGGACTTTAGCACCAGCATGTGTCCCAAAGGACAAACTGCTTCACAGAAGTCTCTAAAGAGCTTGGCCCACTCAGGGTCTCCATGGCATCTAAGACATGTGGCACATGGGCAGAAAAGATCCTGCCCTTCTCTTGCTTCCTGACATGCCATGGCCGCACACACATAACTAGGCACTGATCACTTCACTTACTGGTATTTAAATTGAATTTAATTTGAACAGCAGGAAAACAAGGTTGAAAAATCTGAGTAAAAGAAAAATAAATATTTAGCCACTTGTATGGCCAGGAGAGAAAGGAAGTAAACTCAAATAGCCTTTTACAAGGACAACTCCAAGTTTGAATGAGCTCAACAAAAGTGTGTCTCCAGAGGAACAAAATGTTCCTTTCTAGACTGTCGGTGCTTTTAAAAAAAATATAAAGACTGAGGTTCTGGTATTACCATAAATTCTGATTAAAAATAAAAGAAACAACTGGATAAGCCTGGGTCGCTTTACTTTGGTTGAGTTCACAGGGAATACTTTGTAAACTTGCTTTTAGAAAGCAAGCGTAAATTTAATGCTCCTTATATTGCTTGGAGACAGAGACCTGATTGAAATTGCAGTCTCGTTGAAGTTCTAGCTGCCTATGCTGCAAAATGCAATATTAATGAAAAACCCTGAGGGATTAATTTCTAAGGTTTAAAAGTACTCTTTGCAAAGAAGGTAAACCTTATTTCCATGCTATACGATTTCTCATTTCCTCACTTTCACAGGCCGAGTAAAAAGGAAGAGTTGCTTGAATTCAAGATACCAAATACATAGAGGAAGGAGTGTTATGGGAAAACAGAGCGAGTATTACAATTTTTTTCTAATATGAAATGAGACCAGAAACACCTGTTCCTGGGTGTAGACATTTTGAAAAGTCAAAAAAAGTAACAAAGAACATTTACTGGATAAGCTGAGCCAAAGGACTAGAAATTGCCTCTAGTCTTACAGCCTTGACTTAGTGGTACAAATCAATCACAAGCCAGTTGTGGGGAAAGGTTATTGGTATAACACAGCAGCTCTTTTCTTGTCCCTAAGATGACATTTTTAGTTCTGCTCCTCTTTTATATCAGGAATGAGATGGCAAAAATTCACCACTACATTTGGTACTGATTCAGAAAATCAGCAAAAACCTGAAGGCTTCAGGTATGGAGAGCAAATTTTAGAAGTTGCCTGTGCAGCTTACAGTCAAATGGCAGTGGCTGGAAGTGGCTGGGAATACAAACAGTTTTACCTGCTCTCTGTAGACAGAGGATCCACTGCTGCCAGTGTATCATTTTTCCATGGCACCTTTGAGCTAAGATTTCTCTTTGATATGGAAGGTAATGTGTTAAGAAATGAGCTGCAAGGAATCTCTCCTGCCCGCATTTTGTGGAATTTGTGTGAAGGAAGATGAAAGTTATTAGGAACAAGAGCAGCATTCAGCAAGGCAAAAACCAGACTTTGAAGAAACCTACATAAAGTTTTACACGTGACACACCTACATTGTGAATGACATTTTTCCTTCACAGAGGAACATACAATTCAGTAATTCAGCCTCCTCCACCATGGCATATTAGAAGCCAGCACTGCTTGTACATTCATTCAAAAGTGCACATTCTCAGAAACGGGGAACCATGCAGTTCCTAGCGGGCTGCCTGGATGATAATAGCAAGCTGTTTCCTTCTGAGCCCACTTAATGGTGATTAATGCAGCTTTGAGGATGGTGATAAGCATAAACTTACAGTGTTCTCCAATGGAAAAAAAGTGCCTTTACCAGAATTTACCAGAGAGATGTGCAGGTTACCTGGAAACAGCTGCCTCTAGTACAGATCCTGACTACAAAATGCTAGTTTTATGATGCCTAGAAAAGCATTGGGTAGACTGTATTTGATAAGCTCTCATGACATACCACTTCCACCACAACTAAAAACCTCCAGCTCTCTCCCAGTTAACTGTTCTCTGGAGGAAAGAGTGAGAAGCTGTTGCTTTGTTTGGCCCTTTCCAAGCCAATGCAAATTAAGACATTTCTTCTACATATTCTGCTGCCTAGAATAACAACAAATCAAATCTGGATGTATGCAGAGTCACCACCTTGGACTCCTTAAGACATGTCTAAAACAAAGCTATGACTGACTTGACACTGTACTAGTGGTAGTCCTGTTTCAAGCAGGAGATTGGAAAAAAATACCTCCAGAAGTGCATCCAATGCTTGTATGAATCTATCAAGTGTGTATAAATGCCTTGGACATTTAGCATATGCTCGTTTCTCACTTGAGTTGCAATTGTTTTGCAACTAAACTAAGAACACTGTATTTAATGAAGTTGGTGCTATACCATCAGTGTGTCGTGGACTTCTGATGACACATACTGTTGCACATCATACTTCTGTAGCTTGCCTATCCATTCCATGGATTGCAGAGGCCTTTTGATTTCAAAATAGGAAAATGGAACATCAACAAGTCAATATGGTCCCTCCCATGCAGGAGGAGAGCAATTAGCTTCAGTCACTGACCTGACCTGAAAACAGAGGGATGTGGTATCACAGGAGCTGCTGACAGTGGTTAAAGTCTGGAGGAGGAACTTCCAGTATCTTGCAAACATCACAAAGCCTTCAAAAGAGAGTGAAATAATTACTAAATACAAGTTAAGTTATTCCATGTATTCCATTTATTCCATTAAATGAAAGTGTTTCTAAGTTTGTAAGAACTATAATACATCTGTTAAGTTTTGATTATTTTTGTACATGAGGGATCATTTCCTCTGAGATGTTAACCGTGGCAGCAGCCTGGTCAAGACTGAAAGGGAAAACAGTGAAGTCAAGATCCTTTTTGTGTTGGGCACTTTCAGAACAGCTTGGGAACTCAAAAGAACCTGAGGGTGTTGTGTCAGCAGCACTTGTGAGGTAGTGCTGAGTGATGGAAACTTCCAGGGAAGTTGAAAGGAAGAGCTGTAAAGATTAAACTTCCTTGTTTTTCATGATCTGAATCCTAGGACACAAAAGCACACCTTATCTGTGTCTGCATGTGCCCCATTAATATTTTAGTTAGTGTGGGGGCAAGAGTATAATTTAAGGTGGGGCTTATGAAGGTGTGGGAATTTTTGCATAATTTTAATCCCAATTAGTGAGAGGAAGTGTTTACCATAGTTTTAAAATATATTAGTGAATTTCTCCCCTTCTCATAGCCTCTTCGCCTAACTATTTCTATGACCCCATTATTTTTGTGTGTTGAATATTCCAATAAATGCCTGTGAGGTAGAGAAGTACTGTCATATGTTTCAGATGAGAAAAAAAAGCACAGAGGCTACAGTCAGATCTTAAAAGACACATAAGCACACAGCTTTGAAGATCTATGCATAAGTAATTGTACTTGCTCAAAGCAATAAGGAAGATTAGTGTCAGTGTCTCGTAGTCTTGCTCATTAACCACTCCAATAGCATTCTTTGTTATTTATTGCTCAACAAATGGATATAATTTGGTCACATTCAATAGTTAAAAGTACTTTCTCTTTTGACTGTTAAGATATTAATAATAATTCAGTCATGTCAAAGTCATGTGGCATAGTCCTCTGACTAATTCTGAGATTGCTATTATAGTAAAGATGTTCCAGCATGGATGTTTCCCATATTTGTAGACTGAAAGGGATCAAGCCTCCTCACGTCAAGATTTATGAAGATATCATCTCAGTCTTCAACCAGATACAAAGCTAGCTGAGATATGACTGATTTTGAAGTAGGAGAGGGAGAAGAATAAAAATGTGTTGAAAAATCTAGCATGATCATGCTTTTTGTCTGTTATTCAGTAGATATGAAAAATACGTGGACAGAAATGTGTAGTCTAATACCCTGTGCTTGTTGATGTAATCAGTCGAAAACATCAGCATCATTGGGTATGGAATGTAATACTGCTGTTGTGCACTGAGTTGTTCTGTTTATAGTAATACTTTATTTTTGTGCAACTTACTTGCAATAAGAAACACACTGGCAATGCATTGAGAAATCAATATCTAACATTAACTTGGCTCTTTTCCAGTGTATGATTCTGCTCTAAGAGCCAGTGGGAAATCTGTGCACAAACTTTACACTGTAGCATTCCCTAAGGCAAAAGCCAAGAGTGCTCTCTGCAGAATTGAGGGCACAGACTAAATATTTCTCAGACTGTACACAATTTAAATGACCTATCATTTAGATTCCCTTTATACCAGTTTTCATCCCCTATTTCCAGCAGGTTCAAGGATTTGCCTGTCTGACATTTCCCTGTTTGGCCTGTTACTAAAACATCTTTTAGTTTTTCACCTACAATATAAGTTAATTTTCATTCTTCTTTGCAGATATTGATTTAGTTTTTCAAATCAAATCTTTAAAGACTCTCCAATTTAACAACTGTTTTCAGAGGAATATTACATTTTCAATCTAATAAATTGTAGTTGTTTTAGTTAATCTATCAATTCATCAATCAACTATTCTTTGTGAGCCTCTTTTATCTAAGTTTCCATATACCTGTGCATACCATTTTTTTCTGTGAAATTTTCTTTCACTCTCACTCATATTCCAAAATAGATTTTAGTTCTTATATTTTCCACACACACCAAAGCAAAAGCCAGCACAACTGTGCTGTGATAAGTTCTTATAAGAACAGATATGCTTCTGAAAACTCAAGTTACTGGAGGTCCCAGCTGAACCTAAATTTGACTCTGATTCATTATTAACATCTGATAAAATCCTCTGTGTTAACCTTGTCTAACCCAGCACTAATGTTTATCTCCACATGATCTTCACAGACTACCTCTGATGTATAGGTATAATATCCCATGTGTGATATTTCAGCGTGAAAGACAACACTGAATCATTCAGGCCTGAAGAGACTTTAGGAGGTTACCATACAATGCCCTGCTCAAAGCAGAGGTAGCTCTGTGTTCAGACCAGGTGGTTCAGGGTTTTGCTGTGTCTTTCCATCAAAATCTCCAGGCTCAGAGATCCCTCAGCTCTCTAGGCAATCTCTTAACACTGCATGGCTGTCTTCAGGGGAAAAACATGTTTATACCCAGCAGCTATTTCAGCTTTATGCCTCTATTTCAGCTTATGACCACTGCATCTCACTATCCCACCATGCAGGTTAGTACTGAACCTGGCTCCCTTTTCTTAGTAAACTCCTTGCAAGTATTGCAAGGCTGCACTTAAGTGCTCCATAAACCTTCTCTTATTTAGGCTAAACATGCTCTGGGGGTTGCAAAGTGCACAAGCTGTGGGATTCAACTCACTTTTAAATGTCATCTTCTACAACTTGGGTGTCTCAGATAGGCCTGTTGAGAAGGGTAAGCTCACCAGTGTGGAAAGAGAGACGTATGTTCTTAGGGGAATATCCTCTTGTAAAATAGGTGTGCAAGGGAGGTAGGATGAACTTGTCTCTGTCAGACATTTCCTGCTGACAAGACAATGAGCCTAACTATTTAGTTAAAAGGAGAGGACTAACCAAATGGCAGACTTCGGGTGCAAAGAATGTTGCTGGTAGGGACATGGACTGTTTGACTGCTGCGTTTTTGTGGCACTGGCCAAGAAACAGCACCTCTTCATTCTTCCTCTCTCTCTGAGTGAAGAAGAGAGTGATGCCTGATCTGAGTGTTTTGCCAAGTGGCTTTATTTTCATATATAAAAAGTGCTAGATGAATGGAAAGGGCACTGGTCCAGCACGAAGCCATAGAAGAATGAATTACTGGGCAGAAAACATAATCCTTTTAAGTGGCACACCCCAGTGGTAACAAAATGTAACTTTTTTTTTTAATCCCTGGTTATTGTTTCTGGTTGGTAAATAAAGGAAACATCCCTAAAAATGCCAGTTCCCATAAAGCAAAAGAAGGAGAGGAGGAGGGAAGGAGGAAATGAGAGATTTCTACCTGGGAAATGCCTGTTCTGCACAGACAGCTGGCCTACAAAAAGCTTTCCTTGTTACAAAGTGACTCTGAAAATGTATATAAAACCAGAAGAAAGCTGGCACCTCCTTAGTCTTATCTTTGTAATTGCACCTATTACGGTTCGGGACACACCTTCATTTAAATTCAAGTCTAAAATCTTTCTGAATCAATCTGGTATTTTTTTTAAGTGTTGTAAGAAAATGATTCAGTACTGTAATTACCTCTGGCCATAATTGATTGTATTTGTTTACATGGAGGTTGTTAACAAAACATTATGTGGAATTGAACTTTACCTTTAAGCACAGTTTAGATTACTGCAGCAATACACCAAATATAATGTCATAAATGTGCAGCAGGTGGCTACATAATAACAGTAACATTCAGCATTCATTCTAAATAGTGCATTTAGGACCAAATTAGTGGTCTTGCATGAATGATTAATTTGACTGATAGTGCACTGTATGGCATTACTAATAAGCATTATGCAGTTTTATTAAGTAATAACTCACAGCTACATGTTGAAGTCCATCTTCGAAATACTATTTTAGAAAAGGAGTGAATGGTCTCTGCTTCTTTCAGGGTGATGTATTCTATTGCAGGATCAGTACAGTATATTCTTCAGTGCCTAAATCCACCATCTGGTATAGTCCAAAACCATTATGCTCTCATCTTGCCAGCTTAAATTGACAATGTAATCAGCCATTCCAGATTCATAACACTGTCTGTTTGAATGTCATACAGTAATACCATATTTGACCAAGCCCCTAACTGCATGTAATATTTTAGATGTCTGTGTATAAAACTCTGCTGATTTTGAGGAAAACGTTTTTAAAACATGGAAAAAAAAAGGAAAGATACATTTCTGAGTATGCTCAGAACAGACCCATGGAAGCATTAAAACATTTCATCAAGCCTGTCTCCCGCACATCTCTCTTCATGCTCTCAAACCAATTAAAATGCTGAAAGAATTGAAGTTAGTGATGTGGCAGATACCAGGACACAGAGCCATTGGCACACAGTTCACAAAGAATTTTTGAAATGGGTGGGAAGGGTCTTACAGGAACTTGGGGAGGGAGGAAACACAGGGAAGCCAGGTCTTTCCGCCTTCAGACACCTGCTGGAAGATATTGGCTGATTTTGCAGTTTATAATATCAGCAGCAGGACTGACTCTAATATTCATACATACTCCTTTTGCCATGTAGTTCCCATCACCTGTGGTCATGTCCTTCCTCTCTTGCACCTTGCTCCAGCTGAAGACCTACCTGATGTAATCAGATGTCAGTAGGAAGCTGCAAAGGCCTGTAGCTTCCCTGGGACTCAGCTGAATTGAGGCACCAGATGGGAGAATTCGGGTTTCCCTCCTTTTAGATAGAAAATGTTCTCTTGTGCTGCTTATTCAGTGCACAGTATGATAATGTACTGAGCCATGTCTCAAAGAGCAGCAAAACGACAGGTAGTGTATGCGTAGGTCCTGCATGGTGGTGAAGTACTTGAGGGTTGGAGGCTTTTTAGAAGAAAAGTACACTTGGAAATGGAAATATCTGCCAACAGACAATTTAAAAGGAAATAAATTAAATGTGGGTTTGCAGGCTTAAGGAAAAAATCTAAAACCAACATTTTGTAACATTTGAAAAACTGAAATATCTTCTTCAGAAAAGATTGGTGTCTCAGGGTCCTACAGAGTCAACTACTGATGTATTGTGGGTCCCACTGGGAAGCTGAGAATGTACCCTCCCAGCTACTGTAAAACTCATGCCACTAGGCAAGGATGATTGATTAGTTTGTAAACAGACATATTGGAACAAGAGTGGGAAGAAGAGGAAGGTGTGTCTCATTAATGGCACGGATTACTCAGTTTTAGTTCAAAAATCATCTAAATTTAAGCGGAGGATTGTTCTGTTTTTCAACCATAAGCCCTCTCCAGGGTGGAGCTCTTTCTGCATTCTACTTCTACACACGCTGTTTCACCAGTGTATTTCCTTGTATTAGATACAGTCTGTTGATCTTTCAGAACACATCCAATTTATTAGCTTTCTATGGCTGGCTGAATTAAAGCCGTTTGATGACAGACATAACTCCCTCATGTGCTAAACTGTCTGCCATGGAAACACAATGGACCTGCTCTGTAAGCACAGCTTGATGAATCTGATTTTTTTATTACATCCATCAGGTCCCACAGTTACAGCAAGTCTATGCCCCAGCTCTTGGCCCCCTCGATAAGAATAGGGAAAATATCAGGATCTCTGGGATAATATTTTAGAGGATTTTACAGTTTAGATGTGAGTACTTCTGACACCTAGTGGTTCTGGCAGAAAAATGCAAATATATTAGAGGAAGAGGAAGTACGGGGTGGATTGGGGAAAGGAAGAAGGGATTCAATATCACTTACTGGAAGATAGTTTCTACAATAACCTGAGAAAACACACAGCTCAGCAAATTCTTTCCCTAGGGATGTGGCACACCTGTCTGAGGCAACCACCCTTTGTAACCCATCACAAAAGCAATGGAAAAGTTCAGCTATATGAAACACTTCTGAGGTGGGGTGATCACAGATGTCTGGGTAAGGTAGTCAGGCAACTTCTCAAATCCTCTGTGTGAAACAGGAGGTGAGCACAGGATCTGTGGGTGATGGCATCAATCTGGCATCAAAGAACAACTTAAAGGCACACCTGCGATGAAGCAAGACTATAGATTCAGGCAATTCCACATCATAAAAAGAAAATAAAGAAGAAAAGAAAAAAGAAAAGAAACAAAAGGAAAGGAAAGGAAAGGAAAGGAAAGAAAAGAGAAAAGAAAAAAAAAAGAAAAAAGAAAAGAAAAGAAAAGAAAAGAAAAGAAAAGAAAAGAAAAGAAAAGAAAAGAAAAGAAAAGAAAAGAAAAGAAAAGAAAAGAAAAGAAAAGAAAAGAAAAGAAAAGAAAAGAAAAGAGGAAAAGAGAAGAGAGAAGAGAAAAGAGAAGAGAAAAGAGAAAAGAAAAAAGAAAATAAAAGAGAAAAGAAAAAAGAGAAGAGAAAAGAGAAGAAAAAGGAAAAGAAAAAAGAAAAGAAAAGAAAAGAAAAGAAAAAAGAGAAAAGAAAAGAAAAGAAAAGAAAAAGAAAAGAAAAGAGAAAAGAAAAGAGAAAAGAAAAGAAAAGAAAAGAGAAGAAAAGGAAAAGAAAAGAAAAGAAAAGAAAAAAGAAAACAAAACAAAAGAAAACAAAAGAAAACAAAAGAAAACAAAAGAAAAGAAAAGAAAAGAAAAGAAAAGAAAAGGACAAGATCAAGAACAGACACCCGCCTGATGCATAACGACTGGGAGTTGTGGTCAGATGCAGTGACTAGGCAGAATAAACTGTGCTGGATGACTAGGAGCCTGAACCTAGAAAGGCACAACTTGTTTGCTGTTGTAGGGCATAAGTCTTCAGCAGCTACCCAAACTAGTGACCAAAGTGTGAAAACTGCTTTTGGTGGTAGCAATAACAACTTCCAATGGGAGTCTCTAAAAGAAATCAAAACAATGGAATGGAAAGTAATGCAAAGCTCCCTCAGAGACAGGTATTCACAATTAATCAGTGCCTTTTTCTGTGCAGTTGTCTGTTAACACAAAATACTCATCTGAAGACCAAAACAAAAACAACTTCATAACTACACAATTTTGCACAGGTAGAGAACAGATCGATTAAAATGCAGCTTGTAAGCAAGCAGTTACAGCCATATACACATGCATGTCTTGTATATACTTAGTGTGACTCACGAATTGGAGTACGTGGTGTGATTCACACAGCTCCTGTGAGATTTGTTAGGTGATGGGTGTGCTGCATACGTCCTACTGTCTCATGGCTTCTAATGCACCACTGTATGTCTCTTGAAGACAACAAAGTATGTTTGCAGTGGGCTTGGGAGTTTACTCCTCAAACTGCTACCTGGCATTTTTAGGTCAAGTCTGCCCTTCTTCACTGCCCTGGCAAGAACCAAGCACCTCAGCTGGGTGCTTCCTGTTAGGTTAGGTGAGATGAGTCTGACCCCACAGGGTGCCACAGTTGTTATAACTCCTGTCAGATGATATTGCTACATTTGTCCAATGAAGGCATAAAGCTCAAATCACAGTAACTGTATGATTTAAGTGTCTAAAAAAAAGTATGTGAACAACAGATCCTATGTCACTTCCAAAGCTGCTCTCAAACTTTGCAAGTGGTCATTCTGCTTGGACTGCTTAGTTATAGTTGCCTGTCTACAAACCATTGTTAGGTGTCCCTTTGTAGATCATTATAAGAGAAATACATGTATTTTGTGAGAGTGCTGCTACTAGAATGGCAGGAAGAAAGCACCTAGTAACCAAGATGTAAGCTGTATGCTGTCAGAGACAGAAGTAAATTATTCTTATATGGGAAAAGTAATACATCAGATGGTGAGAGTAAAACTAATCATGATTTGCTAAATAATAATCTATTTTTTCATCTCAACCCTAAGCAGCATAACTTCAGTTAAAAATGGAAACTGGATTGATTCATTCCACTTGGTACCATACTTCCATTTTCCCATGTGAACCCTCAGACTTGCAGGGAAGCCAAGAAATTATGACCTGTTGGGTCAGCAGAGAAGCAGAGTTACTTGGCAGGGCACGGCACCACCAGTGACCAGGGCAGCCTCAGCGTGCTGTCGTGATATATCCCAAGTCCGACTAGACCCTGCCTTGTATAAAACCAGAGTAAACAGAACCTGGAGAAACAATCAGTTGATAGTAAGACCTTATCAGTCCCTGCTCATTGTTAATAATGCAGATAGCAGAACACCAGAAGGAACTATCTTGCATGCATACACAGAACCTGTAGGAAAAGTGGAAGCAAAGCCAGGGAGTGAAATACTCTTAAGAAACGAAGTTGCCAAGAAAGCAATTGTCCATTTGTGAAGAACGATAAGAAGAAAAAGACCTTAATTGGGATTTCAGCACCCACATCAACTTATGAGATAGAGGGCAGGGACAAACTTTGCAACAAAGAATGGGACCTATCATTTTTCTTCAATATTTGAAAAATACTGCTAAGGAGGAAGGTGGAATATCCATTAATGAAATATTTTAATAACAGCTTGACTGCTATGTCTCAGGAACAACACAGACATCATTGATTCGGCTTGGGGATAGAAGGAGTTAAACAACCTGCAAAACATCCTTCCTGCTCTACTTCAGCCAACTGTTAGGTTGGCCAAATCAGACACTGGTCATTAGATGAGACAATAACTTCTAAGGTATATCAGAACTCTCAAGGGGTACAAGTTTTATTTGGTAGAAAGGCAAAGTCTTAAAAATAAAAGTTATGATACACTGCCCTTCAGGAAGTGTGCCCATGAAATGCACCTGTTAAATGCAAAACACATAAGAAAACCTGCAGTGGTTCTTCCTGGCTTAGGCATTAAAAGCAATTGTCTTAAAAATCATAAAGCGTAACATCATGCTTTCTTTCATGTAACCTATTCTTCTCAAATTTATTTCATCCAAAATTACATGAAATTACATCCAAAGCGTCTTTCAAAAGGAACAGGTGAAGTCCTGAGCATTATCTCATATAAAATAATTCATAATGTTTCTGGTAATGTGAGAACTATTAAAAAATTAATCTGGCTTTTCCGTATTTGTGTTGGATCCACTGGACTTGCAGTAGTAAAATAGCATCAGATTTTCCTTTTTCTCTCTGATGTAACTATATGCAACATCATATGTAAAGAAAGTTGCTCTGCTTACTAAGTAGCTAGCATTTTACTACGTTAAATTAATTTAAAGACTTGCAAGGACAGCACCCTATTGTGCATGGTAATCAAAAATTAATTACAGACTCCTTTTTGGCAATATGAAATAACTGTATAGGCATGACTGACAATATTGTACAACATGTTTTATTGGTGTTTTCTTCAAAAGATGTCCCAGTAAGCATTAAACTAAAAAAAAAAAAAAAAAAAGCAACAAACATTGGATCCTAAATGCTATTTTCTTTCATTTTATGTCATAACATTACTAAAGTTAACAGTGAAATGTTATTGTAAGATACAACTGATTATTTTTCCTACTAAAATCTGTTGTTGCTATTTGAGGCAAATAAACCATGTTAGAGAAATGTTTTTGCTATGATAGTATAAGTAAATAAGAACAACACCAAGACAATACAATATATTTCATTGCCCACTGAATTCCACACATTACTCTTAGGTTTTATTCCAAGAATAAAACAGTGAGATCATAATAAAACCATATCAGCAACAGTGATCTCTTCTTTCTGTTTGTATTAGCCTCATCAACCTTTCAGAATAAGTAAGTGAATATATGAATCTATCAAACTTTACTTGCTGCTCATATTGTGTTCCCAGTGAACTCTTATCATCATAAGTATTAGAAACATCAAGGAGGAAAATGTTCTAATCTCATTTTAAAGAGTCAGTAGCATGTCTTAAAATTAATCATTCATTCTTGAGCTCTAATATTAGCTTTCAGTTACTAAAACCTAATCCAATCTTACTGAAGTAATGCAAGGCTGTCACTTCATAAAATGTCATCAGTGCCTCCATAGTAAACATGGTTAGCTCTTGATCTTAGCAAGAATCTAGCCCAGAACTCAAGCTCAGTATGCTTCAGCCTCAAAGCAGCAGTTCTCTAGTAAAATCTATAGAAAAAATTATGGAGAAGTGCCAAGTGTCCCTCAAAATTTAAATCTGTGAATACAGTAGCAAACAGAGAAATCTTACTAAATGGAGCAAAAAATTGCATTTTATCTTTAAGAAAATAGTTGATCACAGTGAAACAAAGACACAATTGACAAAAAGCATTACCAGCTGGAAAAAGGGGAAATTCCAGTAGACGTCTGGACGACATCTCACACAAACTGTGCTTTTACCCACAAATATCCAGGCAGTCCCAAGTCAGTCACTGTCTACATGAATTAGAGCTATGGCTACTTATAGAATTAAACCGCAAAGCCATAACAAGGCCTGGCCATAATTTCTAGAGCGAGAAGTCAGCCTGAGCTGCCTTCAGCTCAATTTTCCATGTACCCAAAGAGCCCTTGTACTTCAAGATTTTCCAGAACTTCCCTGTCACGGACTCTGTTTTCAGTTCAAGGTTGCTGTTGAGATTAAGAGTTGCAGGCTACCTTGTTCTTTCTGATTTCCAATTTGCTGTTCACCACACAGGACTATACTGCACGGCCCCAAAAGACATCAAGTCACAGAGCAAGAATGCCCCTGGGGTGTGTGGCAGCGATGCAGCACCAGCCCAGCCTGAAAACTGCACTCAGTCCCTTGATTTTCTATTGGACACTTGCACTGCACAGTGAGCTGAGCTGCACACTTAGCTGATACCTTTTCTGAAGGTACACTCATGCTTTCAAGCAAGAATTCCCAGTGGAACCAGTGGTATGTATGGTCCTCAGAGTGGGGTATTTGCCTTCTGATGACACTTGCAGAGTGTACATCTGTGATTAATGACAAAAGTGTTATTTATTGTAGTCTCAACAATAATATTTGGGATTCAATAGATTTTTGCAGGACATTATCTGAAACTGATTCTAGAATGCACTTATCACTGAAACCTTACATTTCTTCTGCAACTATAATGGACTTCACCTCTAAATATCTCCAGAATGTAATTAAGACCATCTGGTAGAGGGAGTAGACTTTGAAAACATTTTTGGTGGAAAGGAAGACAAATTCACTCTTGGGAATGGGATCTCTAATTCTCTTTCCTCTGAGATAATAGCATGAAGTAAAACCATTCTAGGAAGTGTCCACAAAAACTTAATTTGATGTACAAGGACCGAAAAGCTAAAGCTGGGAGGAGAACCATGGGACAAAAATGTGTTTACACAGATGCTGGATTGTGTCCAAAACCTGTGAAAATAGTGCTAAATCCTCCCAGGGTTAAACAATGGGACTGAAACGTAGCATCAAAGAATAATTAATATATGTTAACTTGCTCCCACCCACTATCACACTGTGTGGGCTTTTTTCCCCTACAAGTACAAATAATCAAAATAGTGCAAAGGGTTTCTAATCCATTCATTGCACATTCTCAGACAGGGAAGGAGTCACCATCAAAGGTCTGATTGGAGCTGGCCTGCATTACTGCTTTTATTATTATAAAACAATTTTAAGTAGAATACCAGCCCTTCCTATGGCAATTCCTTAAAAATTAATTTAATGCTTCCTTTTTTTAGTAAAATCTGCAGTTATTTGAACTGCAGACTGACTCTCCGACAACTAGCTCAGGCATGGACTGACACCCCAGGCTGAGCTGAAGTGAGGCCCCTGGGCTGCTGGTCAGGGATCAAGGGAAGCTCTGTGGGGGCCCTGAAAAAATACTTACAGGGCACTTATTTTCAGCATCTGACTTTAATAAGAGTTACCTTGAATGGACTGCTTTATGAACAAAAGAAAGTATTGGACACACTGTTATACAGAAGTAGATAAAGGTTGCTTACTGTTTACACTCCCTAGAATCAACAATCCTGGATTTTTAGGTTTCAACCTATTCAATTATTCATCTTCTTTTTTGATGTTTGAGGTAATATTGTCCAAGTAGCCACTGGCAGAGCAAAACTGTACTTTACCTCCACATGTGAAGAAATAATTGATGCCTTTTTATAGAACAGCTGACAGCTAACAGTGGGACAATAACCTCAGAAAATGAGAGATTTCCCATCACTGTCTTTGCTTTTTAAAAATCTTTGATCTGAAGAGCACACATGTGATGAAGGGGGGGAGAGGAAGAGGAAAGGTCAGTATTAACTACAGAGAGTGCAGGCAGAGTAGGATAACAAATTTGAAATAAATCATATAAACAAACCATAACAGGAAAATCTTTGATAGCCTGAGCATTGTATAGAGCCAGCACACTCTTCCCAAAGCACAGTGCCTTTTTATTACTGTTCTTGGAAAGCTCAGACAAGAGTTTTCCCTCATGTGGTGGAATATCAGATCTAAATTGCTAAACAACTTGATTTTCTATTCCTTTACAGAAAAAAACCTTCACCACCAAAAAAAACCCTCCCACCCCCTCAAACATCCCCACCTCCCAAAACCCCCAGAAAACAAAACCCCTTCTATGGCAACAGCAGAACTACACCACTTTGAGAGGACAGTGGGATATAATAAGATATAAATTGTGCAGTACTCATAACTTTAAATGAGCATGTGTTGGAGTGGATATGGAAACTAATTCTCTTCGAGCAAGTTTTACTTGCAGTTTTAGTTTGCTGAACATGTTACTTTTAGCCCTCCAAAATATTTTCAAAAACATGCACTAAAAAGTCACAACAAAGCTCCTCTCCTTATTTCACAATTCTGTAGCACTATAAAACAGTCCTGGCTGGATAATGCATAATTTCTTCTTTTCCAGTTGTTCTCAAAAATCTGATTTTCCACAATCTTATGTGTTATAGTGAACTACAGAGAGTTATATAATTCTCAGGGCATTTGGTTATTTTACACTGATGAGAACACTGTGTACACACACTTCATGAAGAGTAAAAATTTTGGCTTGCATAATAACAGATAGAAGGAATTTGGAAATGAGCTATATTTTTGAGTCTTGAGCATTATAAATCTTGGCTTGCAGTACAACAAAACAATTGTCATTTTAAGTGTACGGTCTAATCTAACAGGTTGCATATATGTCAGTTCTGCATCACAGTACACATACATTGAAGTTACCAGCAACATAGGCTGAAGCTAACATCAAAGTAAAGCAAATAAATATGTGAGCCTAAGTAGTTCTGAAGAATTAACTCCAAAGAATTCCAGTTTCCTGTTGATCTGTGTTTTACCATTGGTCAGCTTCTTATATCATAAGATAACTTCTTATGTGTGCCAAGAGGGTTTATAATGTTTTTCTTCCATTTAATGTTAAACAATGTCACTTCCATGTGCAGTCTTTCCATCATCAAGGCACTTTAATGGTCTATTTATCTCCTTCATCAGGCCACTTATTTTCATGACATTTGTGGAAGAACAATTATCTCTGGGACCTCTAGCCTCTACTTTACATGCAGCTGAAATTAGAGAGCACACGCACACAAACACAGAATTTATAAGCTTCATTTCCAAAGGAAATTGCTCTAAAAAGATACTCTTCTACCTTTTGTTTTACAAGAAGTGATCTCATTGTAATAAAAACAGATGTCCTATAAAAGACATTGGAAGCTTTTTCTATTCAAATGAAATATAAACAATTAACACTACCCAGTATCAGAAAAGTAAACAAGCAGAGGTAAGTGATAGACCACTCTTTTGGAAGGGAGGCAGGATTTTCTTACCACACCACGGATTGCTATTTAGTGTATTTCTGATTATAAATCTAACAGGTTCCTTATCAGATCAGTATGTTTTCTGTTTCTTTGGAGAGATTCCTTCCCCTAATAATGAAAAAATCTGTTTCTAATGTACTGTATAAGAATACAGCATAGATCTTCAGGGTTCATATTAAAGCCAGGAAGAATAATAAATGAAGGTGATACAAACATTGGCCAACCAGAAAAGGAGACATTAGGGGAGCAGGAAAAATGTTTACTCTTATGCAGATCATGAAAAAAAGAAAAGCGAGAAATACATCTACAAATTCTTTCAGATGACATAGGTAAAGGGGATCATTCGTAAATAGTCAGGAAATTATGAAAAGGATAAATGGTCCAGAATTATGGGGAAAATAATTTCCCCTGAACATAAAAGAGCAGACTTTTCTGCTATTTAGGTAAGCTGAGTAATATGATACATGCAGTGAGCAACTAAAATAGTAGTAGGGTTGAAGCAGCAATGGATTCTGCAATGACTGATGCTGCGAACTGGGAAGTGTGCAATTGCATGGTTCCTCAGTCTTCTGAATCTGACAGAAAACTCCCCATCCCTGTCACCAAATAGTTTCACTTTTAGGACACGTCTGTCTGCTGTGACAGAAATTCACCTAAACCTTTTTAATTGTGTCTGATCTGACATCTCTTTGGCAGAATACTACCCTCATAGGCTCCGTTTCCCAACCAGTATAAATGTAATACTCAAGACACTGATATTTCTGATTATTTATTACGGCACTTCAAAGCATATAAACTCCATTGCTAGGTGTTTCGAGCCAGTTTTTAAAAAAAATAGAATAAAAATAAAATGAGGCTTTAAGTTTTAGGCAGTATTTCAGTAGATTTCAGTTAAGAATTCTTAGAATGTTACTAGAGTGGAAATAAGAATTTTGCTAGGAAAACAAACAGTCTTCTCAAAATAAGGCTTCCTTTCAGTAAACCATGTATGTATTTGCTTAAGTTTATCATGTCCATTGGCAGTATATATTTTTTCAGATAAGAAATTTGTGGATTTGAAACATGAAAAAACAAACTAACCCCTGAAAGTACATTCCTCTGCTTATATGCCAAAGCTCATCTCTCTTATTTATACCTACCCAATTCTATTTACTTTTTAACATAGAAATTAGAAACAACTCTACAGCTTAAACTCTGAATGCTTTTTTTTCTGTTTCAGATTTTACTACTTCAGTAATTAAGGCTACTGGTCAAAACACAGCTTGCTTTTAACTGTTGGTTGCCATATATAGCATTATCTTGAACTGAAGTCAGTTTGTTGTAGAGCCTAAAACCAAACTGAGTTTTGACAAACCCACACTTTAAAATTCCACTATAGTAACAACATTTCCACTTCATACATTTGACAATTTTATTTAATAGCCTCGCTAGTTCAGAATAGTTACATAATAGTTACACCACGGCTTTTAAAAAGGATTGCACTCAGTACTCAGTCCACTGAAATACTAGAAAACAGGGAGAAGGAAAATATGGAGTGTAAAGGAGCTCTGTCCACTGAACTGAGTTGTTTGTAGCAAGTTCTCACAAACATGAAGATGTTCTCATGCTTTTTGGTAGACTCTAACACACTTCACACCATTCATGTCACATTCCTAGAAGATAAAGAGATGATAGATTTATTAATTTGGTTCAGCAGAAGCTAGAAAGAAAAAGGTCTTTTAGAATCACCTTTAGGCCACTGGCTAGAACACTTCAGGATCAGAAACTGGAACTGAACTCACCACCACCAACTGTCCATCCACTAATTTCCGTGTTATTATGGTCTTCTTTCCATCCCATTCCTGCTCCTGAATCATTGACCCATCATCTTTTAAGCTGACAAGGGTCTGAAAAAAGAACACAAACAGTAATACCTTCTGCATGACATTAGAAGGAGATTGAGGCTTTCCAACACCTTATTCCAAAGGAAGAAATCCCACCCCAGCTCACTCAATGGCAACTTTGCGATTTATATCTACAAAGCCAGGATATGGTCTCTATTGATCCTCTTTTTACAGTAGCTCACTCCTTGTTCACTCACTGCTCTGACACATTCCTGCATCAGACAGACCTTTTGACAGCATGCACAATTCCAATTAACAGGAGCAGACTATGTTCTCTGTCTCTTTGTATATGTGCTTTCAGCTTTTGTGTAAGGTTTATCTGATCTTGCTATAACAGATGAATTGCCAGTGTGTGGTTGGAGGGAGGGGGGTGGTACCCAGAGAGCACTTACAAAAGGAAATGAGAGAGATGAATTTGAGGGCTTCTTTGCATTTAACCTCCTTTTGGATGAATATTCTCCCTACCTGGTGCAGGAAGAAGCTCTTTGCCTTCTAAAACTGGAGATTAGGGGCTGTGATTCACATGTGTGCCTTGTGTGTCTATTATCCCACTGCACACCGTGCCAGGCTCTCTTGTAATGCAAATATGAGACCAAGCTGAAAAGTTAACCCAAGGCCTGAATTGCCCCTGATTAAACTTCAATGGGATTATTTTCCATAGGCTTCAGATGAAATGGCATTTGGCTTTAACAGGAATTTAGAGCTCTGAAACAGGAATTAGAGCTCTACTTACACAATACTTCTGCTACAGATTGAAGGCAACAAAATACACAAGACATTATTGGTTTCAGCATTTTCCCTCTTTGGGAGATGCTTGATGTATACATATACACACAAAAAAAATAATTCCTTTCAATGGGACATACAGAGCCAGCTGTTCACCAAATGAAGCACTGCTAGTGTGGATGTCAAAACTAACTTCTAAATAGCATTGCCATCTGTAAAACCACAAATTCTTTGGGTGTTCTCAATAGAAAGTCTAGTATACTGACCTGAGTTTTCCTGCCATCTAATGTGTTTTCCTCGAATTTCTCACCAAGCTTGAAGCTGAACTGTGAAGTTTTGAAGGTACTTTCTGTTTTTACAGTGATTGTGTCCCCATCCTTAATAATGTAAACATCTGGTTTGGCCATGCTTCCCATTTTCCTCATGGCCATACCCACACCTGCAAGGCGAGAGGCACAGAGTATCACAAAGTCAGTTAAACCCTAAGGCTGAGGGCCACAGAGCAATTCAGATACCTAATTCTCATTTAATTAGGCACTTAAGTACAACTAAGAATCAAAGCTCAAGAGCCACAAAGAAAGAGGATGTTTTAAATTATCCACTGCTGAGGAAGGAAAAAAGCTTATTTGTAGTGTTAGTCCTTTGCTTCCTCAGAGAGCTGAAGTTAAATCTATTTTGCCCTCTAGAGGACTCACAGATGTCCCAGACCTCAACACTGAAGTTTTACAAACAGAAATAAACAATAATCACAAAAGCTTAAATAAACACAAAAGCTTAACTAATAAAAATTATTCAAGTTCTTAACACTTTGAAAATTCTACAGATGTTTTTCAATCGACATATTAATCCACCTGCATATTTATTTCAATTTACCTAAGAAATACTCTTCCATTGCTCTGCAGCAATTGCAAACATGCAATATCTGATAAAATTTATTCTTCTACATCCAGTATCCAAAGTATGAACTTGCGAATTAGAAAACCACTATTGTGCAAAATAGTGCTTACACACACAAAAGGACCATGAGAGAAATGTGAATGACTGAAAATTGATCATCTGGAGACAACAGCCCTTAAAACTCCTAAGCCAAAATGATTCACCCTGCCTCATCCCCTGCGTGAACTGTTCGGGGGATTTGCTTGAGGGTTTTTTGATCTGAAGGATGGATATACAAGTAAGAGGGTAGTCAGGCAACAAACATAAATCCATCAGACTGGAAAGTGAGGATCTGCACCAAGAATCGATAAGCAACCAAATGGAACAGAAAGTGCCACCAACTGGGTGAGTGTCTGGGGTGCAGTTGAGAAGTGCTGCCATGTAACAGCACAGCACTCCCTGGCGCGTACAGGACACTTGGGTGCGGGCTGAGTCCACAAAGCAAAGACTACGGCTTCCTTGGCAGTTAGAAATAACAAAGTACTTCCGAGCCAGCCACTGCTTCTCCAGACTCAACTCAGACTCCAGGACTGAGCCTTAAGCTTGAGCCTGCAGAGCTAAACAAGTCCTCCAAAGTCCAGCTTTTCTGACCAAATTGCAAATGATCATCACAGTGACCCCCACAGCCACCCTTCACTGTCATCCAGTCTAGAGTAATCAGTGAGTTATCTGATCAGCTACGGCTTGAGATCCAGCTAAACTGAGATGAGACACCTATGTCTTCCATATGGCAAGGAGTGAAATTCAAACTTCTTTGTCCTTGAATGTTCTTTTATACAGACTAAGCACAATCTGCAGAATCTTAGTTATGGTGCATCAATCACCAGGATCAAAGGCAGAGGGCTTCCTAAGTGGCCAGCCAGGGTGAAATCCAATAAAGGTCCGTCTCCTAAAGTGGGGCTTGGAATAAATTTAATTGCCTAAATTGCAATTGTAAAAAGGTAAAGTGACTGTTTTAAGACTGCAATCCAAAAACAAGCAAACAACACTCAGTCACTGCCTGCACATGGGAGGTGCTCTGCCCTTAATTTCTGCTTTGAAGTTGCCACTTAATCCATGCCTGAACTGAGCTGAGCTTCCAGTTCTTGAATTTCCCCTGAAATCTTCAAATGGCTCAGTCCACAAGGCTTTCTCACATCACAGCTATCACATATTGACCGGCCTATCAACAAAACACTACAGCCATCACTGTCCACAGAGTGTAAATGCAGCAATGCTTTTCATATTTTACATAGAGATCTAAATTCCTTCCTCTCCTTCCTCCAAAGGAATTCAAGGTCACATCTGTCACCAGTCTTGAGAAAATATCCTAGCTTTCAGCACATAAACTGTGGAAAAGAATCCCGTCTGTGTAACTCCTGGGCTACAGACAGCACAAGGTGCCTGTCACCTCTTGGCCAGGATGCTCCCAGGGAAATGGCACACCAGAACTTGCAGAGGAGGCTCCTCGTGTTAGGTCTGCTCGACTCCATGGCTTTGCATTACAAAACGTAGTACAACCTGGAAGGTGGGGTAACAAGCCAGAAGTACCCCTGAGATACGGGTGCTGCCCACGGAGGAATACAGGCAGCCTCTGGCAGCGCAGCCAGCTGGCGATCACTCGTGGGCAGCTGATCCAGTTTGGCTTTTCCGTGAGGAAAAGGTGACTTCACGGGAGAGCCGCCCTGCTCGGCAGGTCTGTCTGCGGCCACACGGGCGGGGTGAGCCGCTCCCGGCCCCAGCAGCAGCGCTGGTCCGCGCCCCCCCACCTCACCTCCCCAGACAGGGCTGGCCCCGCCGCACCGCACAGAAGCATTACCGGCAAGGAGGAGCAAACCGGAGTGGTCGCCCGGGTTGATGATAAAGGGTGCTGCCGACGGGAGGGGGCTGCCGGGAAGGCCCAGCACGGGGCGGCGGCAATGTGCTTGCTTGGCACCGGCACCTGCCTCCCGGCAATTACGGTGCAAAAAGGGCTGCCGACATCTTTAGGGAGCAGAGGGAGGAAGGGTCTGCTCCGGCCCGCGCTCCCTGCCCGGTTCCGGGAGGGCGCGAAGCCGCGGGTGTCGCATCCCGGCATCAACCCCCGCAGCCGCCTGCCGCCCGTGGGGCCCAGCTCCGGGGCTGCGCTCGCTGCGGACCTTGGACAGAGCCTCGGCAGGTCCGCAGGGCGGCCGGGGCCGGCATCTTTCCCTCCCGCCGGCTCCTTACCCAGCTCCTTCATATACTCCTCGAAGCCCTCGCTGGAGACGAGGCACCATTTGCCTAAAAACGCATCGATGGCCATGGCGGCGGCGCGGAGACTGGCGGTGTCCCTGCGGAGGCGCGGAAGCAGACGGACGCGGTGCAGTGGGATCGCGGCGGCCTTTATAGAGGGGCCAGCGACATGTGCCGCCGGGGAGAGCCAATGGGGCTCCCGCCGAGCCCCCGCCCGGCCAGTCCCGCCTACGCCGGCGGCGGCAAGAGCGGGCACGCTGCTGCCTCCCTCCCTCCCTCCTTCGCGCCCGCCTCCCGCACAGCCCGGCGGCCGCAGCGCCCGGGAGCTGGGGGACATGGGCACAGCCGCCCGCCGAGGGGTGTCGCGGCATTAGTGCTTCTTCCAACACAAACACCACAGGCACTTGCCGGCTGTAGAGCCCGGCGCTGTGCTCTGGCACCCAGGGGCTCCAGACCGTGCTCCGCGGCTTGGGTTCCGGGGAATTGTTTTAAGTCTGGGGCACTAAATCCTATATTATGCTGTTTATTACATATCATGCTTTTTATAGCTAATTCAGGAACAAACAAGTGTAGGGCATCATATGGCACAGTGGCAGAGCAGTAAGGAATCAGTATCCAAGAGCAGTTCAGTGGGTTTGATTGTAGGCCTGCCCAGCATGCCCCCACATCCCACTGGTGTATCACTACAGAAATTCGACCTGGGAGCAGACCTGTTACATACACACAGCAATCAGGTAGCAAACAAAATCAGTCAAAATGCAGAGCTAATGCTTACAAACAAAAAAATCAAAGCCTGGATGCAGCCTTGGTACTTTGAGTTTAGTCCATATTGAACCTCAATACCCTAATTGCTCCTTCTTAAGGGAAAACACGGCAGCTGCCACTGCTGCACACTGGCACATAAAATAAAATCATAAAATATACACCATTACCAGTCCTGTGAGGTCTGGGACAATATTTTGCCAAATTCTGTTGGGTGAGCAGAGAGATTTACTGGAATATTCTGTGAAAAAGCTGTGATTTCTACATCACAACAGAAATCCCAATTCCAGTGTATCCCCAGGGTTTGTTTCCAGCATCAGGGTTATGCCAATCGCTGCCTCTTTTGGCCTTGTCTCAGGCTGGATGGACCCTAGAGCTACTTTGTCCTGACCAGAAAAACAAAAATCTGAAGGCACGGCTGGAGTTATTTGGTGGCACAGCCGGGGCTGTTTCTCTGCTGGTACTTTTGTGGAGGAGTTTGAGACTGAGGTGTCAAAACCAGAGAAGACAGCAAGGGCTCTGTGCTGGTTCCAGCATTTCACAACAGGGGAAGCTGACGTGAATCCAAATGTTTTGGTGCAAGGCAGGCACTTCCCTTTATGCTTTGCAGTGATGCAGCACAGCGGAGCTGAACTGAATCGATCTGAAGGTTCAGTACTTTCTAGAAAAGGTCAGATTTGTCACACACTAAGTCATCAGCTCGATCTTCATCTGAGATTTTTTAAGAATTCCTTCTGCCTAACTGTCCTTTCCTGAGGAGCTGCCTTTAATTACCTTTCACTTCTCTGACTATATGCTTGCTTTTAATATGCAAACAACACCATAGCGTCTGCTAGTCAGGCAGCAAGCCACGTTGCTTTTTTGTCATTAAGTAGGTGCATTGAAACACAAGACTTTCAACTTACTTCCACTTTTATCTTTTTTTTTTTTTTTCCTTTCTTTGTCTTGCACAAGAGACTTAGGAGTAAATTTTAAATTAGGCTGATGATTACTGCCTAATTCATGGCAGCTGAACCAAAAGGCTGTCCATCCTGAAGTGCTTTTCCAGTTGTTTACAGAAAGGACAAAAGAGAAGCGATTTGGGGATTAGGAGGTCTTTGGTCTTGTAAAATGGGGACAATTTCTAGAAATAGAAATCTTGCCTTTACTCCCTGCATGCTAGCAAAGAATCTCGGATCCACATTTCTGCAGTGCTGCCTGCAGATGGCTTACGATATGTGAAGAGTATTCAGGTATAAGTGCTGATAACGCCGCAGAAGATGTAAAATCCACTATTTCCATCTAGTGGTGAGACAGTATTCCTGGATCTGAAGTACAGGGAGATCCAGCTACCCACCTGTGCAAAACATTGCTATGTTTTTGAATCTTCCCACAACTCATTTGGTTTGCTTTATTCGCCTTACAAATTTTCCAGGTCTAGGCATGCCAGTTCATGTAAATGCAAGGAGAAATGAGGAACTTATCTCTCTTTTCTGAAATGCAGACTGTCAGGGTACAGTGAAAAATCTATCTCAATTTTAACAAAAATCCAATGATTTGCAAATAAATCCGGTGATATGGATTACTGGCTGTCAGTGCCACACCTCAAAACCTCTTTGAAACAGAATAGTGCTGAAATCTGTGATATCTCACATAGCAAATAAAGTAACCAAAGAGACCAGAGATGTATCCTTCTGGGGAAGGTACATGTGGACTGAGCTACAAAACAGATGGCGTTTTTTACTATGACAGTACCATATATAGTGGTCAAAGATGGCTTTTACTTTAGGAGCCAAAATAAAATGGTCAGGTATTCAGAGATGCTTGGACAACTGGGATCCGTCTCTGTAAATCCCAATTCTTGCCTGGTTTGAGGCTGGCATCACAGTCAAACTGTTTTGCATGTGTGGTCTCCCCTCTAGATACACTCAAAGAGAAGCAGAAGATACAGGTATTCATATGGAAAGTGTTGAGTTCCTATGTCATGTATTACTGTTTCAGCACAGACAGATGAAGTTCTCTGAAGTTTTGCCTATTTGCATGTTAAACTATGCATTGTCCAAGAGAAGGAGAATCAGATTTACAATGAGAAGTGTAAACCTCCCTGTGGAAATTAGCTGCACGGAAAGCACGTAGCCAAGCGTTAGAAGCAACCACCACCCTGGTAGCTTGGCCTGCCAGAGTGAATGTTTTTCTGAGGTAGTCAAGCCCTTGTGTCTTGGAGGAGGGGAAGATATTACATCCTTCATTACCGAGTGCACAGGAAAGGAGCAAGGCAACAGAGTGCACAGAGACCTTCATTCTACTCCTTTGGGCAAGTGTGTGTTGTGCAGTAATGCTTCATCTGACGTGAGAGTTGGGAGTCCGAGTTTGAGGTTTCTCTTCACGTAGCCATAGCATTACCCATCCCAAGCAAGCTAAGCTATTTTTTTGTCTTTTGGAGTCATAATACCTGCTGCTTAGGCAGGGCAGAGCACCACCTCCTCATCTGCAACATATCGCTGATCAGGTTGGTGTAACTTTTTCCCTAGACCTTTATTCATTAAACTGCCCATATGTTTAACTTGAAAGGAACCCAATCTGATAGCACTACACTTTGCTTTACTGTGTAAAAGGGAGGATCTCCTTTTCCTTCTGGTATACAGACATATTGTGTATATGTAACACCTTCTGTAAGTGGTAGGCTTCTTCTAAGAGTCTTCTTTTCTAAGATTACCTCTTAGGAAAGCCTTAAAAAACTGCCAGGAATATTGGACACCACAGCCCAAATTTTACTTTTCAGCCTATCCTTAGCTGTGGAAAAAATTAAGGCAGGCCCTGAATAATAGTTACTCACCCCCAAGGCATGAATGAGAAAAATTGCATAGGTAGCACAGCTTCGTTTCTGTGTTCTTGTTGTACAAGTGTGGTTTTCCCTTCCCAGCCATGTCATCACTGGGCAGACATGATGAAACACGTGTTATGGTTGCTTAGGTGGCCTAAGTAAGCTTTACTCCAGCTCAGGAGCTATTTTCTTGGGCAATACAAGACCAGGGATTATGAAGAAACTCATGAACCTGCAAGTTTTAATTTGTATGTCAATAGGCACAAGATCTTCTACTGTGTCACCATTTTGTTACCTCTGAGCTAAAAGAGCTGGGTATAGCCTGTGTTTTATCAACAAGCTTTGTGTGATACATCTCAGTTTCCAAGTCAAAACAAAACTATCTTACTGTCCAGCATGACTTAGTCCAAGGAGCATGGGTCCAAGGAGTCCTTGCTGTGGATCTGGCACTGCTGCCTCAGCTCTGAGGGGCTGGCTGTTGAGGACAGGCAGGCTCACATGTGCCTGCACTCAGTGCCAAACCAAACATAGGCCTGATCCCTGCTGATGTGCCTGGGCATTACTATAATACCAGGACAAACTACCACTCCAGTAACCTCAGTGTATGTCTGTACGCTGTCAGCAGCATGTTCAAAGCAAGCGTAAAGAGAAATGCTTACATTGAGGTCAAAGTTTACCATGCCTCAGTGACAGAAGAGAAAGGTCCAGAGCTTGCAGTGACCAGAAAGAACACTCCAGGTTTCATTTCCCTCATTTCAGACAAAAATGTCAGTTGCAGCCCATCTTACAGTGACTGCAGATATGTGAGTTTGTGTCTAATTTTGGAAGCTTTGAAAGAAACCCTCTTTATTTAGCAGCAGTATCTACCCTGAATAGCAAGCATCCATGTATTAGCATAAAAAAAATGCATTTTTAATCTTAGTAGTTTGATAATCAGCATAGTCATTGCAAGAGATCAGAATGACTACAAACTGTCCATAGCTGTAGCTTTAGCACTGCAAAGGCCTTTGATCTGCATAAAACAAACACTTAACTAGCAGGCAGTACTTGCTCATAGAGGAGACTTTCAGAAAGATAACGCTCTGGTGTGGCTTTTTAGATACTTTAGCTGTACAAAAAATTACCCCAAATCTCTATAAATAAAGCCAAATAAAACCCCTGACTTTGTAATTTCTCTGTGGCCTGGAACAATAAGGACATAAGGGCAAGGAATGGAAAAATAATTTGGAATAAATAATTATAAAAGAAACATTTCTACCAATTATGACTAATTAGCCTCTGACATTTAGAATCACAAATTACAGATGTGCTCACTGGATTTTGGAAAGGGTTTATGAAGTTTTAGCATTATATTTTAATTTTATAAGTAGGGCTTTATTAATAAGGATATTAACCAACCACTGTGAAGGTAACTTCAGGAAAAGGGCTTAAATTAGTTATAATAACTGCATTACTTTCCATTCTCAGGATGTCACCAAGGAGAGAGCACCACAGCTACAGATATCTGGAGGGCAGAGCCTGTCACTTATTCTCTATGCAGGAAGGGTCTTCCCACAGTGATATGTATACCAATACCTTTCCCAGCAGCACTGGACTGAGAGGGACTGCAACTGCTGCTCTTCATGTTGAGCAAAATCCTGTTGTAAAGCTTTAGGAATATGTGTAGCCTGCCTACCAGATCAGGGCTCCCTCCCAAAGGACTTCATCCTGTGGCAACAAGGTGTGAAACAAATCATTGGGCACTGTTGATGAAGACTAGTTGTTGACCAAAAGCACGTCTCCTCAGACCTGTGTGCAGCAGGAAGAGAGAGGTCCTCTGGGGTGTCTATCACTCAAGAATTAGTTTCTAGGCCTGACTCTGCTTTCAGAAAAGACCTCCTCTAGCATGCGCTGTGCAAGAATCGAGGCAAAAACCATTTGGAAGCAAAAGCCAGTTTTTACTATTATCCAGTTCCTAACACAATGTTTTGCCAAGCACGTTGACTACATGACTTGGGTTCAAAAGGTCTTCTAGGAAAATTCTTGCCTCTGGCATCTGAGGCAAGCATGCAGGACCAACAGGTATTCTCCAGTTTGCTCTTCTAGATTTGAAAAGCCTTGTGGTATTTGGATTTACACCTTTGATTCCTTCTCAAGATACAATCTTGCATATCTAACATTGTCCTGGGACATATCTTGCATATCTAACATTGTCCTGTCAGCAGTAGCAGTCATTTCTCCTTCTTAGTAGCTGGTGCAATGCTGTGGTTTTGACTTTCAGCCTGGGAACAGCGCTGATAACACCAATGTTTTTAGTTGTTGCTCAGTAATGTTTACTCTGACCAAGGCCTTTCTGAGTCTCATGCTCTGCCAGGGGAAGCCAGGAGGAAGCAGAGACAGGACACCTGACCCAAACTAGCCAAAGAGGTATTCCATACCACAGCACATCATGCCCAGAATGTAGAACTGGGGGCAGTTACCTGGAATGGCTAGATAGCTGCTCGGTCAAGCTGGGTGTTGGTTGGCAGGTGGTGAGCGGTTGTATTCTCTTCCCTTGTTATTTCCCTGATCATTATTGTTATTGGTGGTAGCAGTAGTGGTTTGTGTTATACCTTAGTTACAGGACTGTTCTTATCTCAACCCGTGGGAGTTACGTTCTTTCGATTCTCCTCCCCATCCCTCCGGGAGTGGGGGAGAGGACGGAGGGAGGAAGTGAGAGAGCAAGCTGCATGGCTGGGCTTAAACCACGACAGTTCTTTTTGGCGCCCAACATGGGGCTGGAAAAGTTGAGATAATGACAGATCTGACCAGAGCGGGTCTAACCGCTTAAACCATGACAAACATCTAGACCAGAGAAAAATCTATAAGGAGGTAAAGAATTACATTGCAGGTCCCTGATTTTTTCCTGTGCTTCTGCCACAAGATAGTTTTTGGTACCAATTCTGGCACTTTTATGTGCAGCTTAACACTATATTGATCCATCTCTGCAAGGGAAAAGCAGCAGTAATCATCCAATTCTTAAATTTGCAATTTCCAGTAAATACTTTGAAATTTGAAAAGTGCATTTTGAAGACAAGTTCTATAAGGCCCCATCTAGAAAAAGAGACATTAAGAACTCCATGACAATAATTATTGTTTCTTTTATTGGTGCAAGTGATTTAAATCACTCAGATTTACCAGCAATGAAAGGCCAATTCAGTGAATCTGTGCAAGAGCTGTGTTTGAGGTGACAAATTTGCTGGCTTGGCATGCTGACCATGCTGTTTTCTATAGCAAGGCTGCTCTTTGACTCCACACTGAAAAAGGGTGGAGTGATCAAAAGAAACAGAGAAGTAATGTCTGAGTAAGGAAGGAACATGCTGCTTTGCCTCATGCCTGTCCTCTGAACTTCCTGCAGGAATTGCCATTCTGAGTTGTGATAACCTGTCCACTGAGGAATCCATCTTTCTCAGGCTTTGCTCGTATTGACTGAGCATTCCCTTCACAAACACGTCTGCTGGCCTACTTTTCCAACTATTTTGTCTTAAACAAAATGTTTGCTTCCTGTGTAAGGAAGTCCAACTTGCTTCATCCAGTGAAGAACAATATAGAGATCTCCTTTTGATGCACTATTAAAAATCGCTGGCAACACTGCCAGTATGTATGAGACCTCTTTAAGCCAAGCGGTCTCTATGTTTGCTTTAAGCCAAACAGAGTCTCTATGCTTGCCTTAACTCTGCTTCCAAGTACCACTTTGAAACTTAATGAGACACAAATCAAAAGCGGTTGGCAACTCCTTTGCCCTCACACCTCTAATACCTATTCCTGGGCACAGCCTTAGTTTTGTAAAATCTTGAGAAGGCTAGCTCAATGTGAAGACAATTTGTTGCTAAGTTAAAGATGATCAGAAGCAAAGTAGCATTCATGCTGCCCTGTCCCAACATTTCTGAGCATACAGAACAAGGCTGAGTGGGGAGAAGAAATAGTGGCCCACCAGGAGCAAAGCACCTTGGCAGCTTAAAGCTGCTGCAAGCTTTTGGCAGACAATAAAAAAGGCTCAGAAGAGTGACTCAGGCCTTCCAGGAAAAAGGTGATGCGATCAAATAGTACCAGGAAGGAAAAACTCTATTACACCAGAAGGGAAGGAGGGAAGTGCACTGGGGAAAAGCACTGCTGGTAGGTGACCTGTCAGTCTGAAGGTGACTCCAAACTACTCTGTGGAGAAGCAGGCCTGATGTCCAGGGAAACTGGTTGCACATTTAGTTGAAGAGGTGGGCAATAAGCCAGCAGTTCTTAAACAAGGTGTGTACACCTTGAGAGTGCACCTTGAGTATCTTACATTTGTGAGTAAAAGTCTTGAAAACTGCTAAATGCAGTCAAAGGATATTTAAGGGCGGGGGGCATGGGGGTGGAGGAGTGTCCTTACACCATGCAAACTCCTTGGTCATTCAAAATTCATATATAGTAGAGGTGAAGAACTAGGAAAAGCCAACCAAAATGAATGCATTCCTTAAGTCCAACAGGGCAAATTCTTGTGGGCAATTTGCTGGAATTACTAGATGACACCTTTTGCATGTTCACAAACAGCAGAAACATGTTAGATTGTAACATTTTCAAAATAACTGAGATTTAAGGCATCTTCCACTCCTCAAGTGGGGTTTGCACAGCAATAGTGTACTGTACAGTTTTTCCTACAGTATGTAGCACCAAGTTGCCCAAATTGAAATCTCTACAGATAACAGAGAACAGAATTAGCACTGGCTTATGTGAACTAGCTCTGATAGCATGTTTCTACTTGTTCCTACCCTGCAAGAAAGCCATCAGGACATTGCGATTTTGTACTTACTTGGGCCACCTAGTAGTTAAAACTTGCTGTGGAAACCTTCACTAACACTGCTGCTCCTGGCTGAAATATTTAATGAAGACACTATTCTTGTTCCCTAAAATCAGTGCTGCAGGTATTAAAAAAGGATCTGAATGGCACATTCACCTGTTTCAGGACTATTTTCCCTACACATTGACAAGAACCTCTAAATAAATATGCATTTGTACAATGAACAGGTCTAAGATGATTCGAATCATTGTTTTAAATCTCGAGGTATTATAGATCTAGGCATTTTAATGTCATCACCTGCTATCAGATGCCCTACGTGATGCTGTGTTTGTCTTTAGTTAATCCTAGTGGGTTTAGGGCCTGATCCAGGCCCTTTTATATTTAGGCAAGCACCCACATTCTTGGTGGGTTACAGTAATCAAGATTAGTGTGCTAGAGAATATTAACATTCAAAGTCAATGCTCTCCCAGCCACACTTTGTTCTGCATGACTGACCTTAATACCCTGTACATCCACAGCCCCAGACTGTGCCCGTCAGGAAGATATCCGAGCAGCAGGTCACTCAGCTTTGTTTCAGTCAAACAGCAGCAGAAATAGACACCGTATGAACAGCTTGCAGCAAAGTTATCTAAATGCTTAGAGAAGAAATTCATTAAAGATTATTGTTAACATACTTGAAAAATGAATTCATACTTTTATCTGCGTGATACAGGGAGAGCAATTTTCTACATATTAGCATAATAATCACCAGAGGATTACTTCTTTGCCCATATTGCTTGTTTATATCACTTCAGTATCTAGTAGTCTCAAGAGTGAATGGTTTTAGCTTTATTTTTCTATCCTGTATGTTTTCCTTTCTACCTTACATACTAAAATCCTAGTCATTATTTCTGTTTCATGCACAAAATATTGGAGCTTTACCCCTGCAAATTTCAGCTACTAGCACACACAGGAAAAGCAGCATCAGTGTCCACTGAATTGTCAGTCGTCTCTCGACAGCTACATTACAGGCCTTTCGCCCTAACCCAAGCAAAAAGACTGGGCATCTCTGGGTTAAAGTGAAAGCACGGAGCAAGATCTTGTCTTTACAGAGCAGGAGTAAAGAAAAAAGAACAAAACAACACCTTTCCTGAACAGTGGAGAGGACTCATTTTGGCTATAAAAAGCCTGAACTGGGATCTTATTTTTCTGCCTTTTTTCTTCTTAAATATAAATCCCAGTCGTGGGCTACAGAAACTTATTATTGCTATACACTATAAACACTTAATATTGCTTAATCCCTGTTTTGCTCTTTAAGTACTTACAAGTGGCTATTTAAGATGGATGTAAGTGGTTCACATTAAAAACTAAGTCTTACATACTGGTATCACTGTAAAAACTGTCAAAAGAAAAAAGTCACAAAGATCACTGATATATTACAGTAAGAGGACTTTTCAGCACATGAGTACATCATTAACCAGGGAAGGTGTAATTCTGCAGTAATTCTTAAACGCTTCTCACGTTCCCTGTAAGGCTACTTCAACTAAAGCCATGCAATATGACATTCTTTTAAACTGAGGAAAAAAAAAAACAAACCACCAAACTGTCCTTTGAACCACCTTATTTCTGTTTGGTCTACTTTCTAGAATACTCCTCCAGCTTGACAGGATTTAAAATCTTCTGTTTCAGATGCTCTTGTAACTCCTCCACTAGAAAGGAGATCAGTAGCAGGTTCAGGAGCTCTGCACTCCAAAACCACTTGGAAGAGTTGGTGGTCTAATATAATAAAAGGATAAGAGACTGCAGAGAGGGTGTTCATCCCTAACCAAGCCACTCACATCTGTTGTTCCCACATGAAAACTTCATTGACCCATCTACCTCAACCATCTGATCTCTCTTCTGTTTGTTGCAAACACACAGAGGAGGCCAGCATAAAGTATCATCAAATGTCTTTAGCACAGCTCTGCTTCTCTAACGAGTTGCCTTGACTTCTGCATCCTGTTGAGGACACTGCAATGAACTGCCTTGACAGTGCTATTTAAAACAATGCTGCTTTCAGAAAGGACAGCATCCATTTACAGATCTTGGCAAAAGGTAAATCTGATTTCAGATTTGTGCCCCCTTTGGAAATATACATACTACAATTTATAGACGTCAGGCATCTGATTAACAACAGGTAGAATGAATGCCTCTCAATAGCACTGCACCTGCAATTCTCAAAACTGGAACTTGAATTACATTTTCATTGTGAATTGAACTACAACAAAACTGATGCACATATAATACGTGTGCAGTTGACACCTTCATCTGCATGGTCTGAGGACACATCAACCCTCCCAAACCCACAGGGCTTTGCAACACAGATGTGACACCCAAGCATTTACTTTAATAAATAACAGGGTTGGGCATAGGGCTATAAACACCAAATAAAGCTGAATCTCCCAAAAGTGACCAAAATATTACAAACCTGAACGTCAAAGATAGCCCTTTTCTCCAATTATCAAAAAAAAACCCCAAAACAACCAAACAACAAAACCAACCTACCTTTCGCTTTGAGCTAAACTTTGCTACTTTTATGCAGGCCAAGCAGCTCTACTGTGTGTTCATAGCCCCACTACCTGGTTACATTAACTGAGGAGCTAAATTTAGCAGATCTCAGACTTTCTTAAAAAAGAGAGGAAGAAAACGGCAGGGACTTCGCAACATATGTATTACAAACACAGTATTACAAAATCTACTCTGTACGTGCAGCTTGGTGTCCCTCAGCTATGATAAATACTTTCAAAGTTGCCTTCAAACATTTGTATTTAATAATTTCCAAAAATAATAACCAGTCTGATAATATTCTGCATTCACTGTACAGAAATTTTGAGGAAATAATGCCCAAAGAGACCTGTTTTCACTGTAATATTAATTTAATAGGTAATGTGCATTATTCACATTTATATGCAAATACATGCGATATTAGTCCGACATGCAGATGACAGAGGCAGCTGCTTAGAAAGATCCATTCATATATATTAAGACGCACTGACCCACTGGTGCTAGAAGACTTGCTGATCCACTGTGCTTTAAGCAGTTTGTTCTGCTGCACATTAAACTGGTCAATGTTTGGACATTTCTCTCTTGCAGATTTTGTTGCACAGGAGAAAAGCCTTCTGTGCAGCCTGCTGTTTTCAACACATGTAAATGTAAACGCAGTTGTTTTTCTGTTCTTCAGGGGCTCTTCTTCTTGCTTTTCTGTTCTTCCTTAATCTCTTTTGCATTACACCTGGTCCCCAATGCTGTTAACATTTCTGCTGTCGTCAGGTTGGCTCCCTTCATTATCAATCGATCTCCATCAACTGTAAAGGGAAAAAATTCAAGAAGTTACAAAATCTAAATTACAATTACAAGTGTGCAGTTCTGTTTTGTATATATAAATCCAAACACCCCACTCCTTTTGTCTGATTAGAAAGTACTCCACTTACCAAGGAATTTGATTATGCCTCACCCACAAACCAATATATTAAACTGAACATAGGACACATGAAATTTTCATTTCTGTAGTGATTATTGAAAAATCTGAAACATTTGTCTAGGTATACCTATAGTAAGAACACGTATTTGGTAAGAATGGCTCATACTATGCCCTCAAAATCATCTGACAGAAGGCACAGAAGGCACCGGAAGGCGTAATTTCCACATATGGCTCAGCATTTTAGCAGCATGTTGTCTATGGCCCGTTTAACTTAATTCTTTAGCCAAAACAATGAATTGGTTTACACAGTCTGGTGGTTGTAATGTTAAAAAACCAAAAAACAAAGAACAAAAGGAGGACTAGGATTTCTAAAATCCTGAAAGGCATTGTTTTAAAATAGGGAGGAGGCAGTAGAAGTTAAGCACTATACCTAAGTTAATTATTTTTTTCCAAGATTTGCAAATACAAAAGCCATACTCAAACCCATATACTGCAATAACATGTACGGCATTCAAGTTCCAGCCCCATGTTTGTCATCTTCAAGGGCTGCAAACTCTTTACTTGTTAAGTAATCAGCTCTCATAAAACAAAGAATTCAGAGCTGTAGCTCTTGGATTAGTGAAATAAACTGGTTTGGTCTTATGCTGTGAAAAACACTGAGCTTTACTGCTGAAGTCCTTATACATCACAGTTAGAGACAGGCATGGGAAAGACAGAGGCACAGAGGGGGGAGAAACACATTGTCAACATATTTCATGTCTGAAATAACCAGACTTTCCCAAGCAAAATTAAGTACATTTAACATTCTTGACATATCTACTGATTCACTAAATAGATGGAAGTTTAAAGAAAAACAGGTATCAATGATCAATAAGAATGAAAACTTTAATGGGCTACATGACATATTTGTCCATTACAGCACAGCAGGAAAGATGATGCAGCCAGAGAAAAGGACAAAAGCAGATTAGAGCCATCTGTTCACAGCCTAGAATCTGGGCTGCTTCCAGGTCTGATGAAATTTTCACCATCAATTCCCTGCGGGCTCACTATACCCTCAAAGGAAATCAAGAAATTTGTTGTACATCAGTTGACCTCATTCTGCATGTCCCATCTGCACATGTATGGTTTTATCCATATAAGCAGTTCCTTCAAACTGCATAGTAAGATATTCAATTGCATAAGCAACTGAAGGTATTCAGCCTTTCTGCTCTCAAGATGGAGATGCCTCCACCATGGATAACAGAAGAAATTTCAGAGTGAACAGATTCTTACATCAAAATGGAGCTACACTTAACTTCAAGAATTGTACCTGACTGCAAGGTCACAGAAGTATGTCACTACAAAAGCTGACTCAACCCTAAAGTTAAGTCAGTTCTTTGATCTAAGATCCACCAAATCTAACTATAGTAAAAGGATATATATAAACATTTACTAGACATCAAGTTGTTACAGAATCATAGAACAGTTAGGATTGGAAAGGACCTTAAGATCACCTAGTTCCAACCCCCCTGCCATGGGCAGGGACACCTCACACTAAACCATGTCACCCAAGGCTCTGTCCAACCTGGCCTTGAGCACCGCCAGGGATGGAGCATTCACAACCTCCCTGGGCAACCCATTCCAGTGCCTCACCACCCTCAAAGTAAAGAAATTCTTCCTTATACCCAACCTAAACTTCCCCTGTTTAAGTTTGAACCCGTTACCCCATGTCTTATCTTTACAGTCCCTAATGAAGAGTCCCTCCCCAGCATCCCTATAGGCCCCCTTCAGATACTGGAAGGCTGCCATGAGGTCTCCAAGCAGCCTTCTCTTCTCCAGGCTGAACAGCCCCAACTTTCTCAGCCTAGTTATGAGTCCCTGTTTTTCCCTCCCAGCTGCACAACATCTAGCTATGGACCAGAACAAAAAAAAAGTAAGCACAGTTGAAATAAAAAAAAAAGAAACTCATAGAGAAGACAATAACATCATAACAACACAAACCAGGAAGGTCTTTTTTTGGCCAAGATTAAAAATGAGCTCCTTACCAAACATAACATCTACAAGAGGTTCGGATCCATCATGTCTCACATCAGCAGTCACTTCACAGTTTTTATTAGTGGCCTGGATTCTTTTATGGTTTATACATCCAAGAAAGTTTCTGAAAATATATTTGAAAATATATTAGGTATGTTGTAGATAGAAACTATAGAAAGTCTATTTCTAAACTAATTTGAGTATCTTGATATTGCTGGCAACAAAAGTATAAACAAAATAGGATTTGATTCAACAATTTCAGACAGACTTCTTGTGGGATAATCACTTAAAAATCTAAATGGATAGTCCTTATAGGCTAACAGGTAAAACACATATCAAACAATTTTGCAAAAATTCAGTGTATGCAGTTCTTGTGTTTCAGCTGGGTTAGTAATAATAATAAAAGAAAAATCAGCAATTTTCATTTTTCTTAAGACACTGGTTGCTTGCCAGTGTTTCATTGTTTCGGTTTGACCCAGTATTTATTTATGTAACATCACCAGTCTCCTGCAGATTTCTGAAATGCATGACAGGTACTTGACATTCTGGGTGCTTAAAGACGTTCTAGGCTAAGTTGTGTTACTAAGTTTATTTCAAAAGTAGATGTGTAAAGCTATTGCAAAATGACATTTTACAATTGTTTGGTGCAGAACTTGCATCACTCAAGGAGCACAGTAACTTAGATTTCTCCAATAGTTAATTACCATGTTAGAGCAGCAGCTGTGCTCTCTTTCTCTCCCATTACCAGCATCTGGACTAGTGATTACAGACCCTCATCTACAGACCAATCAACTGAAAGGGACACCTACCTGGGCAGGCTGGTAAAGCTAAACACACATGCCTACATGCCAGGGTCTCTGCTCAGGCACACAGATCCTGCTCAAGTCAGCACAGAATGAATTCTCTGTGCATCCTGGTATAAATGAGCCCCTAAGACAGACAGAGCACCTTCTCATTCTGAAATGTGAAGGCTCTGCCTCGACTAAGCCACAAAGCTGTGATAAATTCAAGCCTTCAAAGACCATGAGCATGAAAGTTAAAGTACAGCAGATGCATGTCCTTGGGAAAGGAGATTTTTCTCCAGAGAGGGCACAACAGATGCTGCCCTTTCCCTCATTATTTGCCCCCACAATGTCTTCTTACTTTTGGTGGCTACAATGACAGCAAGTTACAGGGCACTGCAGTGACAGCGGTTCTAATGGCTTCATAGAATCACAGAATCAGCTAGGTTGGAAAAGACAAGCTTTAAGTCCAACTTTCACCCCAAGACTGCCAAGTCCACCACTAAACCATGTCACTAAGGGCCTCATCTACATGTTTTTTGAATACTTCCAGGGATGGTGATTCCATGACTGCCCTGGGCAGCCCCTTCCAATGCCCCAGCACCCTCTCTGTGAAGAAATTTTTCACAATACCTAATCTAAACTTCCCTAGTGCAGCTCAGGCTGTTTCCTCTTGTCCTATCACTTGTTACTTGGCAGAAGAGACCAGCCAGCTTCTCTCTCCACGCTCCTTTCAGGTACTGTGGAGAGAGATAAACTTCGTTTTGCAGCTGCCACTGCAGCGACCCCGGCAGCAGCCGGCCGAGGCGGCCGCTCTCCCTGCCCTCCGAGATCCTTCAATGCTTCCACGGGCAGAGAGGCAGCAGGCCTCTGCCCGTCGCCGTGCCCGGGCCTTGGGGCAAGGTCTGGTGCATAAAACCCAGCCTCTACCCCTCTTCCCCAAATAAAAAAAAAGGCAAAAAGTGCGTCGCTCACCCCTGCCGTGAGGCGCACAGAACCCGCGGGCGCAAGAAGGGCACCGGGCCTTTACACACTGGGAAGCCCGGCCAAGGCTTCCCCGCTGGGCGCAGGCCCGAGCACGCCCAGGCTGCCGCGGGGTCGGCGCCGACGCGGCCCCTGCAGCCCCCTCACCTCGTGCTCTCCACGTTGGACTCGAAGGGGCAGAAGCGGACCACAATACTCTTCACCGGCCGCAGTACAACGTGGATCTTTGACGCCATGCTACCCCCTACTACAACTCCCAGCAGCCCCCGCGGAAGAGGCGGGAAAAGGCGGTGTCACGCTGTGCCGTCCGCCCCACAGGCGCCTGGGAAATGTAGTCGGCGCCCGCCGCTCTGCTCGCCGCAGCCCTGCGGCGGGGCGGCCCCCCGCGGGCACGGCTTTTGGTGGGGTGCCGGCTGCCTGCCCCCCAGTCTCATCTGATAACCCGAGGAGCTCAGGCTGGGAGAGGGACCGATTGATCAACCGGTCCCAGCTCCTCCTCTGGCTCTATAACACCGTAGATGCAGTTAGGGAATAAATGAATAAATAAATCAGCATATTTTTGGCATGAATTTGGCATAAAACTGCCTTCTTTGGACTCTGCAGCAGCAGGCCCTTGTGCCATTAAGACTCGTGCAGGGGGCAGAGCATGAGGGGTAGCACTTATGGGAAGCTATAGTACATAGAATCACAGAATCAATGAGGTTGAAAAAGACCTTTAAGATCAAGTCCAACCATTACCCAAGGACTGCCAAGTCCACCACTAAACCATGTCACGGAAGGCATGTACACTGTTTTTGAACACTTCCAGGGACAGTGATTCCACCACTTCCCTGGGCAGCCTGTTCCAGTGCCTGCTCAGCCTTTCAGCAAAGAAATGTTTCTAAAATCTTATTTCGGCCTCCCCTGGAACAGCTTGAGGCCATTTCCTCTTGTGTTATAACTTGTTACTTGGGAGAGGAGAACATAGTGTCCATTAAATGAAGAAACTAAAATATAAGGGTGGTTTTGTTTCTGTATGTTAAATCTGTCCCTATGATGTGAGAGTTCTTGATGTCTTCCAGAAGTGTTTCATTTACTACAATTGAACATTCAGGGAAATTAAGGAAGGTCAATAAGAAACAGTTAAGGATGAATTAGAAGCAATATTCTGCAATATATTAAGCAGAAAAGGGACTTGTAAGAAGCAATGCTACAGGAAGTGAATATGTCTGTTGTCGGGCTTTTTTCTCTAAGGGGTTAGATACAGGTGTTGCACCCCGAGGCTGTAGACAAGGGGTTTGGGTGTCGATGTGGTGGGTGCCAGCTGGGCATTTTCCACTAGGTGGCACAAACCTCCCTGAGAAATGCTCAACAGCACCCAGATCTTGGCCAGGGTTAGGGATGGGTTATGGAGGAAACCCAGTAGCGACGGCATTTAAACACATGATGTGTATTTCTGTGGAATGTTCAATACAAACCCATGGTTCCGATATGCAGGAACTGCATTAAGTATCTAGCTTCCCTTGTAACAGATAACCTCTATTTAGAATCTTATCTTTGCTTATTGGAAGCCCTCTTTTTAAGAAAATCATATAGTCATTGAGGAAAAATCTCCCTCTTCGCTGAGATTTAGCCAAGAGAAGTTAAGCAGCAAAACTAAATACAGCAGTCAGTTTTAATGTTTCCATTATGTTTTAAATATACATCTTAGTCTTCCTTTATGGAAAAAAAAATGCATTTCTGTGAGATATTTTTTGAAAGAATTCACTGTAACCAATAAATGGCTAATTTAAATAGGAATTCTTCCTGTTTAGAAGGCGGAAGTAGCTTACAAAATTTCAACATATCTTCCTTCATTATAACCCAAAGAGCTTGATATATTCTGGTTTAAATCTGTAGCAGAATTTCCATTAGCTCCTACGGCAGCACAGTTATTATGAAGGAATAACATCAGCAAAGGACCGTGGAAGAAAGAACAATCACTGATTTTTCTAAGGGTTCCATTCTCCACACTTCCTACAATGGCACATACTGACTTAGAAATATGCATGGCAAAACCAGACCTATATTTGCTCTTATTGCATTTTGATAGTAATTTCATGAAGAATGTTTAGCTTACATTGCACAATTAAATGAAGAGAAAAATTTGTTTTCTCCTTTCCACGTTCAGATCAGTCAACTTCTAAACATCTGTTGTCAGCAGTAAAAGTTGCATCTTTCCCCTTAAGCCATCTGTTTGGAATAACTGAAAACCAGCTCTGCTTTTTCGAAGTAATTTTTAATTTTTTGAAGTCTAAGAGATTTGCAGTAAGGTACCTGGTAAAAAGGTACATTACTGCAAATGTGAAAGCCTCTATGCTTCTGTTCTTCCCTTCACAGACAGGCCTGCGTCTGTGAAATGAAACCAAAGGTTATTTCTTATCCCTACAAGAAGGAATATTTCACCCTTGGATGCTACCCTACTTGTTGATGACCAGGTCTTTCTCAACACTTACTGTAGATGCAATAGTTTTAGCTGATGATAATTATGGTGACAGTGCTAACTTTTTCAGTTACTAAATTAGATAGATGAGCTATTAAAAAAAAAAAACAATAGTATTTCTTAATCTGCCTTTCAACTCATAACCCCAGCATGTTGGACTGCCCTCAATTTACACCAGAGTAACTCCAGCTGATCTCTGAAGCACAATATTTAAATCCTCTTCAGGAAAGCTGATAATTTATCCAGGAATTCCTTGAATCAGGCACTCCAGCTCCAGCAGGCAATCTGGGAACTCTCACATGTCTTCATTTGAGACTGTTCTCCAGGGATGCACTTGGGAAACTGAATGACCCATGATTCTTACACCTAGTGATAATCATACATGTTCCTAAAGCATAGTAACATGAAGAGGCATAGAAGTTATAACATTAAACTAGAAACAATTTTAGTATTCCTTTCACCAGGATGATCTTTCTTATAAATGGTGCCTTTCAGCAGACTTTCATGTCATTAGTTTCCCTGAAGTGTAGTCACAAGGCCATAGATGATTTATATCTAAGCACCATACATGGCAAGGAAAATGTGTAGCCATATTTTACATTTTAATTATAAAGATGGGGAGGAAAAAACTATAGTATTAATTAAAGTAAGTCAATTTTCTTTTTTTCTCATTGATCCTCCCAGCTATCTTAGATACAGAGAAGATGATTCCACTTTTCCCCATTTCTTACTCTTTCTGTTATGTTGTCTGACTTTAGAAAGACACACATATCAGAACTCTTGACATCTAATTTCTCCATAGTTTGGGTATGCCTGCTTTTAGTACTTTGGCTTTGGCTTTTGATTGCTCTTCAGCTCATTTCTTCCTTTAAAATCTGGTGGGTTTTCCAATTCTTCATCCAGAACACTACATGAGAGAGTGCTCTCAATGCTGCATTACAACATTACATTTCCATGCACTTACTCAGTTTGGAGTCCTGGATCATTATCTCTGCTTGTCCTTAGCTGATTCCTTCCTCTGCATCTTTATCCTTTTTTTCCTGGGTCTTTCTCTGAGACTTGTCACAAATGTCAATAGGCCCAGAATTTAGTGATCAAAATTTCACGTCTGCATACCTAGTTACAATTCTGTGTAGTCCAGGAATAAAATGTAATGCTGTCTTTAAGGCAGTAGCCAATACAGGCAAGTGAGCCAACACAGGCGAGTGAGCCAACACAAAGCCAGAGCCTGCCTGTTTCGCACTGAGGTGATGCTTCCAGATGGCCACCCAAAAGAGGCTCTTTGAGAAAAATGGTATGCTGGGCGTGACAGGAGAAACAAATTATTTCTAGAAACAGAAAAACCCTCTGACAAGTGCAGTATCATGGAGCATATCTTCTTAAGAGCAATGGGCAGAGATGTTTATGATCATAATGGACAGAGACATTTGAGATCACAAAGGACTTGTATGAAGTCATTACAAAATACTAGTGCCGCGTTGAAGGACATGTTGAGATGAATCTCTACCATACTGGAGGAACACTGCTTATAGTCATACAAATATTAACCAGTCCATGTTTTCTGTCTGGTTTTGCTTCTTCATTTGAACTGAATATTCTTACACCATATGTTAGTTACTGAGTTTTAAAAGTATTTCCCCAAAGAGAAGAGTTTGTAAAGTTCCTTTATTCTCTGAAAATTGTTGAAGTCAAGCATAGTTTTAGATTAATAGTACTACTAATTTTGTATGTCATTTATAAACCAAATAATAGTTGCGTGTTAGTAATGCAGATTTCAGAAATAAAACTAAATCAACCAGCAAAGGTGCCACTTAAAATGTACTTGGTTTATAATTAGTTCTGCAATAGTAACTCTGCGTATCAGTTAAGAAAAGCTTTTATGGGAATGAATAAACAGATTCCCTGGTTGCTCTTTACTCCTCTGCAAACATGTATCTCTATTGCCTGAGGTTAACAACAGCCACCAGAAATGTTTGCTAAAATAATGTGTAGCATTTAACTGGCTGAACACATACTGTGCCACTTCCTGACCTTTGTAGTTGATTTTCTTGAGAATAATACTGAAGTTTTTCAGGATTCACCTTCATAAGAGATAGAAGAAAGGTTTGCTTCATCTATTTTCCTTCCTTAATAAATACTACATTGAATATATACACTTATCATTTGAATTTTTATGTTAATCTAAAATATGCAGTTGCTTCCAGAAAATAAAGTAAATTATCATAATAGCTCAAGGCACTGTGCTATTAAAGATGAACTGAAAAGAATGGCAACAACCCAAGGTTAGCACTGGAGTCCTTGAGGTCTAGAATCTGTGCTTGAAGTGCCAGGTAGATTAACTGTATACAATTTTACCTTAAAGGTCCTTGCACACAGTGACTCACAGATCACAGGAACATTCTCATTTGACAGACCTAACTCTAACGGAGACCTTGTTACAGTTTAAGAAGGAACGCATTTCCAGAAGAGCAGAATTTGGAGGAAACAGCTGTATTGGAATTTCACTTGCATTCTCAAAGACTTCCTGAAGGTTTGTCTGTGCTTTGGATAACTTTTTCAGATTTTGATGAGCTCAGCAGCATATTTGACATTTGTACTGCTCCTCTAAGGGCATACTTCAGTGTTGTGAATATTGTAAACAAAGCAGTTTGTTTTCACTGTCTTCTGCTAAGAATAGCCATGCCTATATACTGATGTGTTATTAGTATTGTTAAGAAATTGTAATAATATTGCTTAGTTGAATGTGGTGATGTCCTGGGTTCCGCAGTAGCAGTCATGTTTTTCCTTTGTGTTAACTGGTGCAGTGCTGTGTTTTGACTTCCAGCTTGAGAACAGTGTTGGTGAAGCCGATGTTTTCGGTTGTTGCTAAGTGATGTTTACCCTGACCAAGGACTTTGTGAGGCTCATGCTCTGCCAGGGAGGAGGGGAAGCTGTGAGGAAGCAAAGACGGGGCGCCTGACCCGGGCTAGCCGGGGAGGTATTCCATACCACAGCACGTCATGCCCGGGGTGAGGGGTAACTGGGAGTTACCCGGAAGGACACGGGCTTCCGGGTGGAACTCGTTTTCTTGGCCGGTGGTATCGTATTCTCTTCCCTTGTTATTTTCCCTTATCATTGTTTTAGCTGATAGTAGCGGTGGTGATTTGTTGCTGGACTGTTTTTGTCTCAACCCGTAGGAGTTGCACTCTCTCGATCCTCCTCCCCGTTCCTCCGGGAGCGGGGAAGGGGAGAGCCCCGGTGCGGGGAGTGCGGGGGGGAGACGGACACGGACCTCGATTGTTGTCAGCTCGGCACCACTCACTGGGAGTGAGTGAACAAGCTACCTGACTGGGTTTAAACCACGACAGGTGACCAGCCGAGACAGATAGTCTCTTTATGCACTTTTTTCATACAATTTTATTCTATGGCAAGAACTTGCGCCTGATGTTCTACAAGGTTATTTATGCACTAGTTTTAACTTCTACTTTTATAGACTTCAAGAAGGTATCATCTAGGTATTCTAAACATGTAACCCATAGGATACCTACTTAACAAAAACAGAAGTTGAAACATAATGCGTCTAATCCGCAGACATAAAAGAACTAGCTTTCAAAAAAGGGGTTTTTATCTAACCATTCTTTGTGACTAGTTTCATTTCATCTATCAACATAAGTGAAAGGTATCTCCTCAAGAGAGTCATTGTAAATAAGTCTTGCCACCTATATGACTAGAAGACCATATTTCTTTAAACTTGAAAACATACTGACATCAGTGACATACTACTAAATCGAGTATTGTAATTCCAATATAAAGGTAGTTTCATTACTGAGAGGCCATGATAAAAATATTCTCTATTGTAAATCTAAATATGCCACAACATCCTTCACATGAAACTCTTCCTGTTTTCAGTCAGGAGGTTTTTTTTTAAAAAAAAAAAAAAAAAAAAAACCAAAACAAACAAAAAACCCCAACCCATACCAAACCCCTAGCAACTGGATCGTGAATCTATTGGTCTTTTAAAGTAACAGAGTTATGTTTGGTTAAAGCCTGTGCATAGCACAGGAGGAGTATGATTCAGGTGATGTCACACAAGAATTCCAGATGCAATACAGCCACCAATATGCACAGACTTACTGCAGCATTAGTACAATAAAGGCCTGAACCATTTTGAAGTATTTGTCATATATATCCTTATGTGATTATAATAATACTGTAATAATTACATTATTTTGTATTAATTGAAGTAAGCATGTCAGAAGATAGAGGGCAATAAATAAGATAATGTAGGAGGTGTTATGCATACAGAAACTACATTATATAAAGAATAGGCAGCAGATGATAATTTAAACAGGTATTCCCAGGGAATTTATGTTACACAGATGGAATTAGGAATATAGAATGCTATATAAATAGCAAAAGTGGTGAATATTATTTAAGCATATATTGCCCATTAATTCAGAAATTAAGCAAGCATCATGTCTTAAAGCAGTGGTTTTCAACCAGTGGACCCTTAGTCATCTGTGGGCTACTTGTAGTGGGTTCATGAAGGAGTATTTTACTGTTGGCAGGCTTCCAGTCAGGATCAAGGAGTCTCAGACTCCACTTGTAAATTGTAAGGATCCACAGATCAGTAAAGATAAATCACCACAGTGTACATGGTCACTGTTCAGCCCTGACAATGGGAGATAGCAGAGCATTGGTTTACTAGCTAGTTCCAGCTGGTCAGATTCTCCAGACAGGGTTTCTTAATGTTTTAAAAGTATCAAAGAGTCTTCTCTGTATCACTCAAACCAGAAGAAATTATGACAATTTTTTCTCGATCTTGAGTTACTGACAGCTTATCCAGATTTCATCCCCCTAACTACATTAGACAAACTAAACAACTCAGGGCCCTTGGGATAACAAATTCTTACCTTTATTCACTTTCTTGTGTGAAGTATATACGTATTAAACAGAGACTGTATGAGTCAGAGATTTAAACCACATGTGTTTGGTTTTGTGAGTATAATGTTCTTGTTCACATATTGAAATTGCTGGATCATATTTCACTTAGGTCAGTCACATTTCTCTCTCTAGTATCAATTGATAAAAAATATTCAGATGACTCAACACTATAAAACTAGAAATGTTTGCAGTATAATTATTTTCATGTTGTTTTCCCATTTGTAATGAATTAGTAATGTATAAAGATAAGTGATTAAGAATTATGATTTATTTTCCAATGGTCATTTCTAGCAGTAAGCTAGATAATTTCTACTTATCAAAGCCTCACTGAGAAGTGAAAATCAACTTAGTGAAAATCAACTTAATGAAAATCAAACATTTGTGATGAGCTATTACCATACCAAAAAGAGCTATACAGAGATTCAAGCAAATATTGAAGGGATGGGCACTTCAAAATGAAGTCAGAGAAACTGAACTTACATACATGTAGTCAATCTCCATCATGTCTGTGATGAGGAATTACATTCATTTACTGCCTACTGTAGTCTCTCCCAACAAGTCTGTATCAACAAAGAAAGAATAAAACAGCAAAAAATCATTTTCCAAAGAGGCTTTTTCTTGCAAAATGCATTTGTACTATGTTGACTCCAGGTATGGTAACAATGTGAGGTTTTGTGCATACAAGCAGTCCCTCTATATGTATCTCTTATACAGTGGTAGCTGGGTTTATTGGCAATACTAGAATTCAGGTGATGTCTGACAATTCATAGCCCACTCCCATGCTACAAGCACAAAACAGGTTTGTCTCCACAGACACTCTGTTGTCTGGACTAGTAAGAATCATGCTTTTGCCATGACTGCAGAAAAATGAGCAAACCATTTGAGAAAAGCAGCAGTGCACAGCAGAGCAACTGCCTGTGGCTTCTCACAAAATATGTTTATGACAGCAGACAGCTCCTGTGGAATAGTTGTGATGAGCCAGAGGTCTCTGCTGCCTTACCCTGCACTGCCCACAGCTAACAACCCTGCTCTGCCTTTTGTGGGGTCTATAACCATCTGCAATCAAGCAGACGTTATCAGCTCAGAGGAACAGACTTCTCCCAGTCTTAAACAAATATATGTAATCTATTTCAGTTATTGATTTGTGCTGTTTGGTAGAGATGCATTTAAATTTTAAATCCTCTGTGCTTCTTGCCGTCTTAATAAGCTGCTCCTGCCTCCTTCTTTCTGGGGGCTTTCGGGACATAGTCAATACCAATAAACTCTAAAAATGTGACAGGAAGTTTCATCTCATTAAAGTGGTCCACAAGAGATTTCTTTATTCCCTCTTGTGATTTGTGCTCACAATTTCTGACCTTTAATATCAGTGTTGTCTTACGAATATATTGTGTGCCCTGGGGAGTGTACTCAAGTATGCCATGGGACTTACTAGGGGATTTTTGCTTTATGTTATACATTTTTCTTGTCCACTGTAAGACGTTTATAGATCACTGCAATAGCCCATAGTAGAAATGTTCTTCCAGAAGATTGGGTTCTGTGGAAATTATTTATATTGCTTTCAGATATCGCTTCTCTACCACATTTTTCACTGTACTTATGTAAATAACGTAATTTTTTATTCTTTAGGGGTACAAATCCTTTGTAAAGACCTATCCGTAGGAATATCATAGCTGTCAGGGCTTTTTTTCCTACTGATCTTACCATACCTGTGGTTCTGACTGTGTCATGTTGGTAAGGTGTCTGAAAACTGGGTTATGAGTCATCCTTTTTTTCTGTCTTAAAGCATCTTTAAGGGGCTTAAAGGAGGGTCAGAAAGTAAAAATACAAGTGAAGGAATAGCTACCCAGCTTCCTAACCCTACAGTACTTCAGAGTCCGCATAGTTCAAAGTGTTGACAAGACTGTGGGCATGAGATGACAGTAGATTCCCGGGGCATCCCCATTGCTCCTTTGCAAGCCAGCAGTGCTGGCTTCAGCAGTCTCTCCTGTATCTCCTGCAGTTAGATATTCACATTAACCAGTCAGCCCCATGTTAGCACAGCCTCCTTCTGCTCAAGGATGCAGCCCTGGCATATCAAATTGCACTTCAACAGCTTGAGAGCTGCAGGTGGCTAAAGAGCCCCAAAACAACCACCCACCATCTAACAAAACCCAGCAGTTTTCAGATTTGCTGTAAGTCCTTGCAGCTAGTAACTACAAACATTTATCATTTTCTCCAGCTGAAGAAATTAGGCTGCTGCCTTCTCAACCTAGAAATGTGGGGAGGGCAGCTCATAGGAGGAAATCACACTGAAAGGAGTGTCACAAAGACAGATGGGGCCAGAAAGAAGCTGTGTGCTCAAAGAAATAACAGTCTAAACCGTTCTCTGTGTTGCTAAAATTTAATTTTATAAACAGAAATGGCTGATCAGGATTCTGATCCTCATCAGAAATTTGCTGAAGCTATCAATGACTTTACTAAAACTGCTCATTTTTGAGTGACACTGCACACTCATGCATAAAAATGCTCTATCAACATTGGTTTTCAATATGTGCATAACTGGCTCCATGTTATGATGAGAATGATCAAGTTCTCAGAGCAAAAATCAGGATGCTATATAAAGAGAAATGCCATGGGAATTACATGTTTTATGTATTTATGAAACTTTTCCATTAGGAGAAGTAGTCAAACCTGAAGCAGTCTTAGTCTGCTTTCATAGTGCTTTCACTTTTCCATAGGATTCACAGAGCACAAAAGTATGCGTAAAAGTACTGCCCATCTAAATGAGTTACAAAAGTGATATGAATACCTTTTTTTGGTATCAGTGCATTAAAGGGATTGTTGTGCCCCTTTAGGAGCCTGATGTGATGCAAGCAGCACTGGTCAGCCAGTGCTAGAAAAAGACATTTGCCAATGTAATTCTTGAGTTGTGAACTAGAAACTACTGAAGTCAGGTAACCAGTAATGACAGAGTAGGAAAAAAAAAAAGCCCCCCAAAATAATAAGCCAGGATCACGATATATGATTTTCAGCAGTTTAATAATGAAAGATGAGTAACCACAAGAAACTTGGAAATACATCAGGCTGATGGTGCCTTGGAAATGTATTAGGTGGCCATGGTTACCTACCTGTGTAGTGCACCAGAGTTTGTGAAGAAGGATCTGATCCTTTCTGTTGCTAATGTTTAATTGCAACAGGGATTCAGGTTTATGCTGGGGAACATCCATTGAACCCACTGGTGTTCTGCAACAAAATGCAGACCTGCCTGTGGTGGCGCATTAGGCCACACTCTGAGTGAGCCTCTTTGAGTCCATGGGAGCTGACTTCATAGGGTCACTGTTTTGTTCAGCAAGTGAATTTGGGTCTATTCCCCTTCTGCTTTCCTGTGCTCAGGGAGTAATTTTTCTGTGCAAATAATGGAGGAGAGATTCACCCAAAACCTTCCCTGTGTATTAAACATGTTTAGTCATGTTAACCTGTCTCTTTCTGCTTGTTTCTGTGATGGCACTGGTCAACCACAAAACCTGTGCTCAGTTAAGTCAATGGTTAGTTGCCATTAAATTTACCCAGATGACATTGGGTCAAAATTCTTGTTGAAATTTCTGAATACAACTAAATAAAATTTCTTTACACCAGAACAACCTTCTTACTAATACCAATTTAGTATGAAGTCCTTAAAAAATGCTGTGTGCCAAAGAAACGGTGATTATGCCTAATTGTGCCAACACTATGTGGAGCTCACTCACATTTTGAAGCTAGAGAAGTCGTATCAGATTTGCATTAATGTTTTCCCAGAAAGCATTTTCTCAAACTGGTGCACAGCTGAACAACCAGAGTTCGTATAATTCTCCTGTTGAATGTCTCACAATGTAATTTTTTGGTCCTCTAAACATGAGATTCCAACTAAAGCAACAGTGCATGTAATGTTGGCAATAGAAGCAGGTAATGTGAAATTCATACCTCACACCTATGCCACTCAGGTTGTGCCAAAATGCTACTCTCTTGCTCAAAGCTAAGCGAGTATCAGATGCCTTTTATTTCCCTGACATGTGTGCTGCATACCACAATGTTCTCCAAGCCTTATTTGCGTTTGAAGAAGAATCAGTCTTTTGTGTGCTTTTATTGCAATCATTGCTGTTGTAAGGATATTCCTTGCCTAGCAGGTATAGATTACCTAATTGGTCTTGTCCATTCACCTCTGTTTTTTCCTGTATTATCATCCTATCTGTAAGACTTGTGCTACCCTGATTTCCTTCCTAGAGTCCTAAACATGTGGCATAAAGATAAGGAAATGTAAGGTAAAAAGAAGGCCACATTTTTTTCTTTGCTGTATTTCTTGCTGCTTCTAATGGGTGCTGGCTGGTCTGCAAAACCTCAGGACACCTAGGGAGAAGGAAACCTGAGCATCAGAGTTTGGCCTGCAAGTCATAACTGGTGGGTTACTTAAAAGAGCTTTCCTCACAATGAAACAATGATCAAATGGTAGGGGAATAATATGATACTTTTATTTTTTTTAAAAATTGTGCTGTTACTGTAGAGTGCTACATAGTTGGAACAATAAACCCTGTAAAAGTCACATGGCAAAAAGATTCACATTTCCCAAGACAGCAATTCTGAGGGTGAGCAGTTCAAGTTCGAGATCCTCAGGACAGTGAGAAGAGAGTGCAGCAAGCTCACTGCTCTGGACTTCAGGAGAGCAGACTTTGGCCTCTTCAGAAACCTGCTTAGTAAGGTTCCATGGGATATAGCCCTAGAGGGCAGGGGGGCCAAGACTGCTGGTTGATATTCAAGGATCACCTGCTACAAGCTCAGGAGCGTTGCATCCCAACCAGAAGGAAGTGCAGCAGGAGGGCCAGGAGACCTCCTTGGATGGATAAGGAGCTGCTGAGGAAACTTAGAAGGAAAAAAGACACTTATAAAAGGTGGAAGCAAGGACAGGCGGCCTGGGAAGAATACAGGGATGTTGTCTGGGAAGTTAGGGACCAGGTTAGGAAAGCTAAGGCCCTGTTAGAATTAAACTTGGCTAGGGATGTTAAGGATAACAGGAAGGGAATCTATAATTACATTGCAAATAAAAGACAGGCGAGGGACAATGTGGGCCCCCTCCGGAAGCTCTCGGGAGAACTGGCTACCCTGGATTTGGAGAAGGCTGAGGTTCTGAATGACTTCTTTGCCTTGGTCTTTACTGGCAAATGCTCTGACCACACCACCCAAGCCTTGAAAGGCAGACACAGGGACTGTGAGAATGAAGACCTTAGGCCCACTGCAGGAGAGGATTTGGTTCAAGACTATCTTAAGAACCGTAATGTACACAAGTCCATGGGACCTGATGAAATCCATCCACGGGTCCTGAAGGAGCTGGGGAATGAAGTTGCTAAGCCACTGTCCATCACATTTGAAAAATCGTGGCAGTCAGGTGAAGTTCCCAATGACTGGAAAAAGGGAAATATAACCCCCATTTTCAAGAAGGGGAAGATGGATGACCCGGGGAACTACAGACCATTCAGTCTCACCTCTGTGCCTTGCAAAATCTTGGAGCAGATTCTCCTGGAAGGCATGCTAAGGCACATGAAAAACAGCAAGGTGCTTGGTGACAGCCAGCTTCCTGCCTGACCAATTTGGTGGCCTTCTATGATGGGGCTACAGCACTGATGGACAGGGGTAGAGCAGTTGATGTCATCTACCTGGACTTGTGCAAAGTGTTCAACACTGTCCCACACGACATCCTTGTCTCTAAATTGGAGAGACATCAATTTGATGGATGGACCACTCGGTGGATAAAGAACTGGCTGGACGGCCGCACACAAAGAGCTGTGGTCAATGGCTCAATGTCCAGCTGGAGACCAGTAACGAGTGGTGTCCCGTCAGGGATCGGTGTTGGGACCAGTCTTGTTCAACATCTTTGTCGCTGACATGGACAGTGGGATTGAGTGCACCCTCAGCAAGTTTGCCGATGACACCAAGCTGTGTGGTTCGGTTGACACGCTGGAGGGAAGGAATGCCATCCAGAGGGACCTTGACACCCTTGTGATGTGGGCTGATGGCAACCTCATGAAGTTTAACCATGCCAAGTGCAAGGTCCTACACCTGGGTTGGAACAATCCCAGGCACAGCTACAGGTTGAGCAGTGAAGAGATTCAGAGCAGCCCTGCAGAGAAGGACTTGGGGGTGTTGGTTGATGAGAAAATGAACATGAGCTGGCAGTGTGCACTTGCAGCCCAGAAAGCCAACTGTATCCTGAGCTGCCTCAAAAGGAGTGTGACCAGCAGGTTGAAGGAGGTGATCCTGCCCCTCTACTCTGCTCTTGTGGGACCTCACCTGGAGTATTGTGTGCAGTTCTGGTGTCCTCAACATAAAAAGGGCATGGAACTGTTGAAACAATTCCAGAGGAGGGCCACGAGGATGATCAGGGGGCTGAAGCACCTCCTGTATGAAGACAGGCTGAGAAAGTTGGGGCTGTTCAGCCTGGAGAAGAGAAGGCTGCTTGGAGATCTCATAGCAGCCTTATAGTATCTGAAGGGGGGCTATAGGGATGCTGGGGAGGGACTCTTCATTAGGGACTGTAGTGATACGACAAGGGGTAACGGGTTAAAACTTAAACAGGGAAAGTTTAGGTTGGATATAAGGAAGAATTTCTTTACTTTGAGGGTGGTGAGGCACTGGAATGCGTTGCCCAGGGAGGCTGCGAATGCTCCATCCCTGGTGGTGTTCAAGGCCAGGTTGGACAGAGCCTTGGGTGAGATGGTTTAGTGTGAGGTGTCCCTGCCCCTGGCAGGGGTGTTGGAACTCTATGATCTTAAGGTCCTTTCCAACCCTAACTATTCTACGATTCTGTGATTCTGTGATGATGAACTGGAGGCATCAGAAAGCAAAGGGACAAAAAAATGCAAATTATGTCTATAGTTGTTGTCTCTTTGGTTGTGGTAGGTTGATGCTATGAGAATATTAATAGCAGCACCTGGGTCACAGGGATACTAACATCTTCATTTCACATCTCTGCACAAGGGATGTCATCTGTGGAAACCATTGCTTGATGCACAGAATGTAGTAGTCAAAAATGCCGATACCACATGTGAAGTTGAGTATAAAAGCTGAGTTTCTAGCTCAGTGCATGAGAACTCAGCTAGGTAGTGGGTCTGGCCCAAACTCAAATTGTATGTGAAGTTTTCTTAAATATTTTTTTATAGGAGGCTGTATTGGATTACTGTGGGGTAATGCCATTCAACACATACTATTTCCCTGGAGCCTTACATCCTTACAGCTTGAACTTGGGGTAATGGAATTTGACAGTAACTCTTATGATGCTAAATTTCCTTTGTGTCTTTTCTAGGCTTTTCTCTTTACCACAGAGAGAAAGTGCTAGATCTTTCTTCTTCTCCAAAGAGGATGAATGCCTAAGAGGTATAGAAACTTACTCACTCTTTTTTTGATGAGTTATATAGGCATTTTGTATCCTTTCAAACATGTATCTGACACTTCATTTTTCCCTGGGTTTTTGGTGTTCCTATTAAGAATATTGACTATTCTTGTTAGCCACATATGCCCAAATGGGTTTTGATCCTGAATGATAATGACATTGTTGCTGCGTTGCTCATGAGAATTACAACGAGGAACACACTCAGAAGGGTGTAACCATGTTAATTTATTCTTTTTGTGCAGAGGCCCTATGTTATTTTGTAAATCAGTAGACCTCCATTAAGAAGAAGATAGTTGGGAAGACAGATGTAGATTATTGCTTGAGGTGAGTATTTCAACTTCTGTTACTTAGGTAACTGCAGCCCTGAGGAGAAGGACTTGGGGTGTTGGCTAAAAGCTCAACATGAGCCAGCAGTGTGTGCTCGCAGCCCAGAAACCCACCGTGTCCTATGCTACATCCAAAGGAACGTAGCTAGCAGGTCAAGGGAGGGAATTCTTTCCTTCTGAGCTCTGGTGAGACCCCTCTGCAGTCCTGCATCCAGCTGTAGAGTCCTCTGTACACGAAAGCCATGGACCTGTTGGTGAGGGTCCAGAGGAAGGCCACAGAAACAATGGATGAAACACCTCTTCTATGAGGAAAGGCTGAGATAGCTGGGGCTCTTCAGCCAGGAGAAGACAAGATTTCAGGGATACTTTTTTCTGGCCTGTCAGTTCTTAAAACGGGCCTATAAGAAAGATGGGGAGACACTATTTAGCAGGGCCTGTTGTGACAGCATGAGGGGTAATGCTTTTAAACTAAAAGAGAGAAGACTGAGGCTGGAAGAGAGGAAGAATTTCTGTGCATTGAGGGTGGTAAAATACTGGCACAGGTTGCCCAAAGAGACAGAAGGTGCCCCATCCCTGGAGACATTCAAGACCAGGCAGGATGTGGTTCTAAGCAACCTGATCTAGTTGAAGATGTCCCTGTGCATTGCAAGGGATTGGAATAGATGACCTTTGAAGGTTCAGCCAACCCAAACTATTCTGTGGCACCTTTTTTCCTACTCTGATTGTGCCCGAGACACCGTCTGGTGTTTGTCCTGGTGTCACAGGTGGATTATTCAGGGAGATCATCCTTGGCAGGTTAATTAAAAGGGCTTTCTTCATGATGAAGCGATGATCAAATGGTAAGGAATCAATGGAATGAAAATCAGAGGGTAAGCAAATGGTGATTAAGCAACCATGGGATGGTAAGTAGAATAATAGAACCAATTAGTTTGGACGAGACGCTACAGGTTATTGAGTCCACCTATTAACCTAACACTGCCAAGTCCACCACAAAACCATGTCGCAACCCTTGACTCTGCACTTGCTGCAGGAGCAGCTGCCCTGGTGAGGTAGGTGCCGAGGGCTCGGGCTCCCACAACACAGCCACCCCTGTGAGAAACCCCTTGGCCCCCCTTCACTCACAGGGCCACTGTGACCCACAGGGGCAGGCAGCCCCTACGCTGGGGCACTATGTGTCACTGTGACCTGGTGAGGTGAGGAGTGGAGAGGGCAGGGCAGGGACAGGGCTGTCAGGGGGCTACTGAGGGAGGAGAGGGACCCCACACCAGGGGGCTCTGGGTCTTTGCTGCAAGCACACCTGTGTCTCTCTTTTCCCTCAGAGGTAGCAAAGAAGCATTTGGAGGACACGTCCAAGTACTGCTGGGACAGACTCTCTAAATGCCCACTGTTGACATGTCCTGTCTCCACACAGAAGTGTAAGATGCCTGACACGAAGGAGCAGGATGAGAGCAAAGTCCACCTCCCACAGCCTGGCAGAGGGGCTCTTGGAGCAGTCACCGTGGGGCTGGGAACACTGGCAGGGGGAGGAAGGAGCTCCCCACACATGCTGGGGCAGGGCTCCTAATGTCCTGGGCAAGCAGGACCCAGGCTGGGCAGCAGGCACCCACCATGACTCTCGTGCCTGCAATTCTACTTGCTCTACAAGGCCTCCAGCCTGCTGCACCATGGGGATCTGAATCCCCAGGAGGTTGGTTTCTTTTCTTCCCAGCATAAAAGGCAGGAGGGTCCCAGTGCTGTGTACACTTGTGGCCCTCCACTGAACCCTCAGTCTGGGCTTCAGCTTCACAGAGGTGCTGGCAACGGGGTGGGAAGAGCAGGGAAGCCCTGCATCTGCCTTATGCCAGGGCAGCAGGAGCTCATCAATTTTCCCTTCCCCCACCAAAAGAGAACCATCATGGTTGGAAGACGATGCCTATGCACAATTACGTGAGAGGCACAGCCACTGCAATGCCATGCAGTGCCTTTGTCCAGGAGGCAGGAAGGAGGCAGAGTGACAGGGGTAAGTTGCCAAAGCTGCACCTCAGGGTTCAGCACAGGATCTCTGTCTCACCAAGGGCTCAAAGCAGAAGGGCTGAGAACAAGAGTTGTGCTGGACGACCCCGTGCTGTGGGCGCTTTGTCTCAGAGCCATGACCCCCTTTCCTCCCCCAGGCCCTGGCAACTGCTGCTGTGCTGCTCCTGCGCTGCCAAGGGCACCCGCAAACACTGCTCCTCCCTGAAGCACAGCACAACCAGCTGGGAGTGTGACACCTGTGCTGGAGCGGGCACCTGTAAGTATCAAAGCACCCATGTGCTCCTGGGCTGAGGCCAGGGGCCAGGCAAGGCCAGGCTGTGGGTGCCTGGTGTTGTCTTGGCAGAGCCTCCCTGCTCCAGGAGGGCTGGGGCACCGCTGTGGCCTATCCTGCCCCAGGCCTGCGGGACTTGACCTCCTTGCTTCCTCTTGCAGCCTCCAGTGCCAGCTCAGTGCTTGCTGACAGAAGCCCATGCAGCCAGGCAGTGCCAGGGCTGTCCCAGTTCTCCCCAGCACCTGAGACCAGCAGCCACAGCACTGGCAGCCAGGCACCATTGGGACTAAGCCACACTTCCCCTGTGAGTGAGGGCAGCAGCTGCTCTAGACCCCCAGGACCTGACCGATGGCAAAACCAAACTCGGTTGAGCTGTCAGACCCAAACTCCCTATGCGTGACCTAGAAGAGAGCAGGAGTGAACCAAGAGCACCATCACCAAGCACTGAGTGGAGCTCCCACTTGCAACATCTGGCCCAGATTCCCAACACACCTCTGTGGGACCAGTCGTGCTCCATCCCTGAGGTGTGGGGCTGGCTGTGGAGGCCCTGAGACTGCTGCTGATGTGGCTGCTCTGCTCTCTCCAGGACTGCTTCATCTGTGGTGAGAGCAGGGCCACCATGACCTGCTAGCAGAAGGGCTGCAAACCCAGATTCCATATACCTTGTGCCGTGGAGGGTAGATGCATCAACCAGTTCTTTGAGCACTACAGGTAAGGGCAGGCAGGCAGGCCTTGCGGGTGAGGCAAACCTGAAGTGACTCTTCCCAGTGGCTGGTCAGAGCCAGGGCCAAAGCCATAACAAAATCCCAGACAAAGCTGCATTGTTGGTGTGTGTTGTGTCTGTGTGTATGGTCTCTCGCTGAGGGTCAGCAGCTCTTAACCAGAGTGGAGCAACTCCTTTCCTAGAATATGTGTCCGTATTTGCAGCTTCAGAGCCTTCTTCATTCCTCAGTTATCCAGCATGCTCTTGCTGTTGATAAAACAAAGGGGTTTTGTGCTCTTTGGATTTGGGTAAACAGTCAGATAATTTGAAGAAGCGCTGTAGGTGGAAATAGTGTGGTATTCCCACTGCACAGTGAATAATAATAACAGTAATAGTAACAAGAAGAAGAACAACAGCACTAATTTTTCTGGTAATTTTTCTTTTTTTCCTTTTTATTTTTTTTCCCTTAATATGCTTAAAAGAATGTGCCTTAGGTTCTTAGGCTACTTAAATGTGGATCACTCCAGTGGCTACTTCAGCTGTTTGGAAGCCAGCACACAGCAGCTTCACACAGAGAGTGAAATAATATCAGCGTTGCTTTCCCCCAGGAAACAAAGAAAGATGTTCTCCACTCAAAACTAGTGTAATTTATCATTTCCTGTACACTAAAAGGCTGCAAGGTTCAACATAAAGGTGAAACACTGAAACAAATCTGGAAGACATTAGGTTATATGAAATAGAAATTTGAGCTGCAAGGGACATGAAGAACAGAAGGATTTTTTATTGGTTCCTTGTCATTTAAAAACAGAGTAATAGCAATGGTGTACTGGTACTGTCTGGAAGCATCAAAGGGAGAAGTTTCTGTAGGCAAAGGTAAAAATACATAGTTTTAATCATTCCAGCTTCCATAAGAAAAACTTGAAAAGTTGGATCAATATTTGGATGGAAGATGTCTAAAGAAACCCAAGTGACTTTGGCTGAATGTAGCTGGCTATTTTTTGTTCACAGAGTATTCAGATTTCCTTAAATTTATGTGACAAGGACTTTAGTGCTGAACTGTTGAAATCTGAGTGATAAGGTTTTGTTGTTATTGACCCAATTTTTCCTGAGGTATTCCATGCTGGGTGACTAGGTATGACTGCAAATTTTCAATTACATACATGCTTGTCTCAACAGCTATGAAATACACTATACAAACCTCTGTGCCAGGCAGATAGATATATATGGGGCTTTTAACAAAATTTTTCAGGAAGAAAACATGAAAGTAGGCTTAAATGTACAAATGGCTTAAAAACAGGATTAGAAAAAAAATTATGAAGATTAGGTTTATGATGCATTGCTGAATACAGTGCCTCCGCTTGAGCTCAGCTTACTAAACCCCTGATTTCTGTAACGAGGGAGCACACAGGAGGGATCCCTCAATATCTGTGGCTTCCTTATATTTCACAGAATCATAGAATACTAAGTTGGAAGGGACTTCAAGGATCATCTGGTTCAACCTTTCTTGGCAAAAGCATGGCTAGACAAGATATCCCAGCACACTCTCCAGCTGAATGTTAAAAGTGTCCAGTATTGGGGAATTCATCACTGGGAAGATTCCAATGGCTGATGATTCTCATTGTGAAAAAAATTTCCTCTTGTGTCCAACTGGAATCTGTACCCATTACCCCTTATCTTTTTCATGTGGCTCCTTGTAAAAAGGGAATCTCCATCTTCTCTGTAGCCCCCCTTTAAATACTGGAACATGATGATAAGGTCTCCCCTGAGCCTTTTGTCAAGGCTGAACAAACCCAGCTCTCTCAGCCTTTAATCATACAGCTTCCCAGACCTTTGATCATCTTTTTTGCCCTTCTCCAGATGCTTTCCAGCTCATCCGTATCTTTTTTGCATGGTAGGGACCAAAACTGAACACAGTATTCTAGGTGTGGCCTGACAAGCACTGAGCAGAACCATGACTTCTTTATGCCCAGCATCCTGATGGCTTTCTTTGCCACAGCAGCATAGTGTTTACTCATCTTGATTTTGGTGTCCACCAGGACCCCTGGGTTCCTTTCCACAGAGCTGCTACCACAGCCAGGTAGATCCCAGCCTATGCTGTGCTCCGGGATTGTGTCTTCCCAGGTGCAAGACCTTGTATTTGTCTTTGCTGAACTGCATAAGGTTCTTGTTAGCCTACTATTCTAAACTATCATCTAGGTCTTCCTGCAGGGTGGCTCTCCCTTCCAAAATGTCCACTTCCCCACTCAGTTTGATCATCAGCAAACCTTATCAGGGTACATTTGATCCCATCATCCAGATCACTTACAAATATATTAAACAGTAAAGGGCCCAATATAGATCTCTGCAGGACCCCACTTGTAACAGGTCACCAGATGGAAAAAGCTATTCACCGCCACCCTCTGAGTACAGTCAGCAAGTTACCCACCCACTACACAGAACAGTTGTCTAGACTAATGCAGAGGTCTCTCCAGGAAGAGGCTGTGGGAAAAAACATATAAAAAGCCTTGGAGAAATCCAGATAGAAGCTAATAGCACATGCCTGCTGTAAGATCCCCCTTGGAGATGACCCTTCTGATCTTGACCTAGAGGCATTCAACAGGGCTTCCACAATTGCCATAGTTGACATTTATATATTAAAGAAGCCTATAGTCATCCATTGCAGTTCTCCAGTCAGGTGAGTTGTTCGCCGTGTTTCAGTTATTCCCATGATATCGTAACTCTCTGACTGGACACAGAACTCCCATTCCTCCTGTTTGTTCCCCAGGTTGTGTGCACTGGTCTACATACACTTGAGCTGGTTGGTTTTCTAGTTCTCATCTTGGCAGGCAGCTAAGGAATATTTGTTGCTGCTCTGGTTGGCCTCCTTACTCCCAAGTTGGTTGCAACAGTGTGAGTGTTGCCACTTTGGACCCTGCCCCCAGTCCTTCAGTTTAAAACTAGCCTTACCAAGTTGGACAGCCTGCCAAAGATTCCCTTTCTTCTTTCCCTTCCATATGAAGACAGGCTGAGAAAGTTGGGGCTGTTCAGCCTGGAGAAGAGAAGGCTGCTTGGAGACCTCATAGCAGCCTTCCAGTATCTGAAGGGGAGCTATAAGGATGCTGGGGAGGGACTCTTCATTAGGGACTGTAGTGATAGGACAAGGGGTAACAGGTTAAAACCTAAACATGGAAAGTTTAGGTTGGATATAAGGAAGAAGTTCTTTACTGTGAGGGTGGTGAGGCACTGGAATGGGTTGCCCAGGGAAGTTGTGAATGCTCCATCCCTGGTGGTGTTCAAGGCCAGGTTGGACAGAGCCTTGGGTGAGATGGTTTAGTGTGTTGGGGGGTTGGAACTAGATGATCTTAAGGTCCTTTCCAACCCTAACTATTCTATGATTCTGTGATTCTTCTAGACACATGGATTCCACCCCTCCCTAACAAGCTATAGTCATTGAAGAATGTCCCATCCTCATAAAAGCCAAAACCCTCACAACGGCACCAGCCATGAAGCCAGAAGGTGATTTGCATTTTGCAAAAAATAAATTTTCTTCTGGATGCAGCCAAAGACAACATGTAGGGAGATATAAATGAACAGAGATAAAAACGATTTGAAAGTGTGATTAGGAAGGCTGCAATACTTGAGCCAGGCTTTAACCAACAGCATAGTATTTTCTTTTATGGGAGCTGCCTGGCATGGTTGCCTGGTCATAGCTGAATTCAGGACCTGGTGGGACTATGGCAGGGCTGCACTGGGCAAAGGTTACTTGGGATCTGGACAGTAAGAAAACACTAATTGGCAGATGTTAGTATTAGTAGAACAGTAATAAAGATGATTGTGTTATTCCTCTGTGTAGCCACAACCAGTCTGTTGTGCAATTATCTGAAGAAAATGCCCACAACTGAATAAATTACTGTGTCAGGGCACATCAAGACCCCCAAGCCTGTATCCTTTTGTAACACTGCTGGAAATCTAGTTTAATCCCACTGCGTACAAAAGGAGTTTCTCATGATTTACTGTAGTATAGACTGCAGCAAAATCTGCACCTATCTTTCCCCTTAGTTATCTAGTGCATTTTGGACTTTGATTTGGGTTTTTTAGCAGGACGCTTACTGCTGAAGAAAAGCTGTGTTCTTCTGTAAGATTTGGCAATATTACTCTCATCCTGAAGGATGAAAGTCAGGTATCACATTAACACTTGAAGGCCTTGGGTTTAGAGGTAGATCTCTGCCTGGTGTTTCACAGACATAAGAACGAGCACCAAGCAATAAGAAGAATTTGTCTTACTCGCTCTTAGGTTGGACTGGTGGAATTTTTGTATTAGGCACATCTTAAGCAAGTAGGTTTTTGAGCAGCAGAACTAATGGTATTAATTTTGTGAGGATTCCCTCATGTTTAAGAAGATACTAAAATGCCTATCCAAGCATTTTCGTTCAAGTAATTCTCATAGTATACAAAGAGCAGTTTGTACTTTTCCATTTGAGCTGCTTATCTCCATGAAACTCATATAGATTTAAATCATTATCTGTCAAGCATGCTTCCAACTGGACACAGTATTTAAAATAAAAGGATGGGGGATTACAGGCAGACAAATCTCACACAAAGACAACAGGAGCACCAGAACCTCATTTCTAAATGAAAGTGAGTTAAAAATGTCACATAACAAGAACTACAGTTTGACTGTTGTATGTAAGCACCAGAGCTGCCACAAAATTCAGGATCTGGCCACAGGCCAGACGCTCCCTATGTTAATGTTACCATAAGATACCACAAATCTCTGTGCCTCCAGAACCTTCCTTATCTGCTGTAATGAACTCTGATTTAGTGTGCAGTAATTTATCTCTGACTAAAGGTGAGAAGTTGCAGTCAACTCTTTTCACTGTAATTTTTTAAATTATACAGAAAGTGGCACATGATACAGCTCTGCCATGTGCTAGAGGTACAGTCAGGAAAAAAATCTTTGAATGAAATTTGGATTATTCAATATTGGATGACAACCAGGACTTGAAAATACAGCTTGCTGAGCCATTGCGGGCCTGCTAATTAAGCTCTCGGTTACTCCAGAGCACCTTTAAAGTATTTGACAGCATAATATGGGTAAAATAAGACTATTGCTAGAAAAGCAAAGCCATGAAACATCATTTATTGATACACCTAATCAAAACATATTTTGTCTGATTTTAGCTTAAACTGATCATTTATAATATACATATGAAGTGAGATAAGTAATTTACGTAGTCATCTGTTGTATCAAGTGTTGTGTGCCATAGGTCCACCCATTAATAAAAAGACTAGCACAGAAAGTCGAGGCACTCTTCTGCTTTTCCTTAAATAGCCTTACAGTGGCCTGTCTTGGAGTAATTAAAAATATCCAGTCTCACAAGTATTTTCAACATCAGCAGTAAGAGGAGACCTCTGTTACTATAAGGAATATATTTCACATTCACAAAGGTCAGATTCCATTCAAGTTCTTCAGACTTCTCCTGTAGTGCAGGACCCAGACCAATATTCAGCTGTACCAAGGCAGATCCCTCAACGCATGTCCTCCGCAACAGCCTGAGTAAATCATGCCCTGGTACAACAAAAGCCCATTTGCAAGAAAAAGCCATTGGAATCACACAATGGGCTCTTCATAAAGGCTTCTTCTGCACTTTTCCAAAGTCAGGCATAACCCAGCTGTTACCATCTGCTGGAAGGAGCTCTTAGCAGAAGGCACCTTACAAATGCCTCCCAAGCACCAGCCCCTTGACAAAGTGGACCATCCGAATTCTCGCAGGATGAATCCCCTCTGCAGACATGTGATTTCACTGGCCAGAGGGCAGTTGCTAGTTATGCTTGCTACCCACGTGTCTCCAGGTGGCTGTATGAAGGTAGGGGAAGACTTTCATGGACTGGATCCATAAAAATGAAATAGTAATTTTTCATGGGTAATTAGGAAAAGCTGTTTTTAATTTTAAACACAGATACCCTAATTATTGCAAAAGCAATACCTTTTGGGGGCATTTAAATTCCTCTAAGCCATCTTCAATAATCATTATGGTTTTATTAAATGTCTAGCCCTAGGACTAACTATTAGCATTGATTTAAAGAATAAAGGCTGATTAAAAGTTTTCCATCATGATTTCATCCCAGTCTTGCTTAAGTACTGGAAAATGTCAAGATACCAGCATGAAAACCAGTTAATCTCAGCCTAAAATTAAGCAGTTAAATTTATCTTCATAAATTGACATTGTTAATCCCACAGAGAAAATTCTGTATGCCCAAATACCAGATCCTGTCATGTAAGATTTCACTGGTGTTGAGGTATGGAGATCCTCTTAACATATGATTTATTTTTAATGCTTTCACTGAAATTATAAAACCATCACATTTCTCTTCAATGGATTTAAGTTCTTCCTTTCCAGCTACACATGAGCACCACACAAAGACTCAAAACTGTTGCGGCATCACCTCTGGAGTAGTCTTCAAAAGAATAAATGATTGCTCAACCAGCATTCTAGGAATTTGCCTTGGAAACACCCATATAGGCTGACATAAAATGTGAAAGAAGAGGAACAGATAGCTGTAAAGAAAGCCATGATATAGCCCAGAGTTAAATGTCTTTCATATATTAAAATACAGATTGATAGTTCACACCCCCATAAATTAAGTTGCTTTGGACTTATTTGTGTCAAATAAAATAAGACACCAAGTTTTTTACCATTTTTCAGGGTATAATGCCCATTGTAAACACAGCAACTGAAGTCTTGATTTAAATTGCTTGTCATTTAGATACGTGTAGGTACTCCTCATATGACAAGTGCACACACTGCTTTAATACCTACATCTGTTCCAGCTCATTAAACCCAGCTGTTCTTTACTTTTCCTCTCTTCCCCTTATGGTTCAGTGGCAGTAAAACCGTTCCACCCAAGCCATAAGTGAAAAGCAGAGAAGGCATTTCCTACAACCAGCCAGAAAAAAAGACTAGTATTGCCACTTTTCTTGATTTCCTGTGCTTAAGTGTAAATTGATCAGGGAAACATATCCCTGCATAGGAACAAAGCTAGTTTCACTCTGGAATGCTAAGCCATGAGCACAGCTATGTTGGAATACTTACAGCATTGCAATGATACATCCTGTTTGAAATGGCAGTGTATAAGTTCTCCTAGGCAAATTGAGAAATACTGGTATGAATATTACTTTTTGAGCATTTAAAATGGCAGACATAACAGAACTGACTGTATACTTATATTCTATTTATCTATGCATAATACATACTACATACTGAGTTTAGAACACTAATACATGCAGTGTCCTGGGTGGTTTCTGTTTGGAGTCCTTCTTCATCCATTGATTTGCTGGTCCACCACCAAGTGACCAAATGCTTTTTAGCACAGGAACACTTTTATGTGAAAGCAGAGAAAATACTATCTTTTCCAGTTTAGCACCTGCATTAAATGTAAATGGATGTGAAGACCATAACTGCTAAAAAAGGTCATATTTAAAGTTTGCCCAGACCTTCAGCCAAACTAAAAAGAAAAACCAAAAAAAGTTCTTGATTTTTATATAAATAACTGTTGTTTCTGCAAACTAATAACCTAGGAGGTAAACGCTTCTGGCAGACACACATTGAAAGAAGAAATAAAGGCTTGGCAAACTGTCAGAGATATCTAGCTGTGACCTTGCTATTGGAAAGATCATGATAAGGTATTTTATTAATTTCCTAGGACAAAGAAAATGTTGTGATTCCCTCACTGTTGTATATCAGGACTTGCACTTTTTCTAGAATACAACAGCCATTGAGGGCTTTGGGAAAGGTAACTTCATCCACCAGGGGAGAGAAGGACAAAAAAGAAACTACAGTGATGCACAGGCTGAGTCTCAGATCGGCCATCTCTGTGAGCAAGCAGCTAGAGAACACAGGGACAGATAGCTAATGGCCTAGGAGGGTAAGGTGGTATCAGAGTGCCACAAGTGAAGCTGGAGGGTGAAAAAGTATGAGTAGAGGGGATTCTGCAGCACATCTTTCCAACTCCAGTACCATTTCTATACTATTGCACTCCAGACCTGAGAAATCACCTGGAAGATGCTGTGGTGGGCAGGAGGTTGGTCAGAACATTGGCAGGGCCTTGGGCCTCATCCTTTTCTGCCCACCGCAGAAAGGGGGGAGAAGAGCAGAAATACTACCTGTAATTGAGGAGGTGACACTGCATGGGGCTGGGATCCTCTTCACAGGTAGTATGGCAGGCATTTTAGTGCCATTTGCAAACTTTGCTTACTGTCTACTTTTTAACAAAGATCATTTTATTCTTTGAAAACATTTTACCTGCATTAATACAGACCTTGGTTACACACTCTATTGCAGATAAGTACTTAAGGAAACACAAAAACCAGGCAGGCTATTCCAAATTTTTAATAGACTTCAAAATTACATAAAGCAGTTGCCAGTTGGCATGGATGTGACAAAGTAACACAACATCACATTTCCTCACCTCTTTCCTTGTGCAACACTGCTTGGCACACAAAGCTCTAGGCATGCAAAGCCCTTGCAATGCCTACCTCTTCTGGACTGCTCCCACTGATGACAGATGAGCTTTTTCATTGCCTGTGCCAAGCCTGAGAACTGAGTGTCCTAAGCCCATGCTGGCAAAAGCTCTATGCATTATCCTAGTAAATGTTGTGCCATTTACCTCCCGCCCCACTACTTTGAAGAACACCAGGCTTCCTGGCAACTTGGCTGGGTTACAGACAGTGCCATTTTGCTTTCAGTTTGCCTAATACTGGTTCTGCATCCATTAAGGAGCATGTCAGTGCACAAATGAGCCATCTCCTGCCAGGTGGTCTCACAGCAGGGAATGGCCTCATCAGCCAGGCAACTAGAGGGCACACTGAGCTCTCCTGAAACAACAGCATATACTCATCTTTTTAAAGGCAAAAAGATGCTTTCGTATTCAAATAGATCTGGACCACACAGTGCCATGCACATTGCCAAGGTATCCTGCAGTGGTATTCAAAAAGGCTGTGTCTATAGTGATAAATTAGGTGTGCCTAGGAATGCGCCCAGGTGCTGAGGCCAACTGGCATAGAATGGCTTACATCTATGCTAATAAATTGTCTCATGTTCCAAAGCAGGGTGGCTGCATGCACACCACCTACACCACTCCGATCATGCCCAGGCATTACTCAGGAAGTGTGCTTGCTGCAATGGGCCAGGAGCGAGGGGGCCAGGGGTCAGGTGTAATGGTTTACTAGAACAGATACTTCGAGGCACACTATGCATACTCGAATCTGCTAGCGCAGAAGCAGATGAATTTACCCCCTGGTCAAATAAGCCATCCTCAGCGGTCTTACTCATTCACACTGATGTGTCCACAAGAGCCTCTGTAGCGCAATCACTGTCTGTATAGGAAAGGAATGTTTACAAATGCAAGTATTGGCACTTTGGGACTGTTCTCAATCTGGATATCACTGTACGGGTGATAGGAAAATCAACCATTTTGCAGCCACAACACATTAGTTATTACCTCACAAACTTCCACCACCACTATGTCGAGTGTTCAATACTGGTTGGCATCAGACTGACTTGTCACTGGCTTGTAGCAAAGTCACTGCCTGCCAGATCTCAGCTGCAGCCTTTGTGGGCTGGTGCTGCCTTCTTTGCACATATTTTGCACAGTGTATTTTCCATGAAGATACTGCTAGGTGTGCACAAGCTCTTCAGTCAGTCGTTGCTATCTAGGGTCTGTAGAGTAAATGAAGCAGATGTGAAATCAGGGAAATGTTAGTAGTGCAAATTCCTCAGTCTTAAGACCCATCTCCTTTAATATTTCCATTAGTAATTTCAGCACAAATAAGAGTAATGTTGGTGAGATATGTTAATGCATGAAGCTGGGTTTTAACATGAAAAGAGAGGAGGTTTGGAGGCTTGGATATCCTACCAGAATTAACCAATGAACTTCAGTACTGCAGTAGCAGAAACAGGATGAATTTCAATAAAATGAAGACTGCATATTTGAGAATTGCATGACACCAAGGACCTTACTGTTGTCAGCCAGAGAGGAATGCATGTGTTGCCAGCTGACTGGTGAATGACTGTGAACCACCATGGGAGATAATCATAGAAAAAGCAATTCAGGCTGCAGGAAGTGTTTTCAGGGACAGTTCCTTATGCAGTGCTTAAGACAGTAAGCGAAACAGCACAGGAACACTTCAGAGAAAAGAAAATGTTGGCACAGACTAACATTGTCATGCTAGATATAAAAAAAAAGTTAGGTTGGGAATTAAAAGATGTTCCTTTTCTCTAAACCAGTCCTGTCTGATGCAACTATTTCAGCAGAGCAAGAATGACATAAAGGAAGAGATTTTTAGGCAGTGCTTATTAAGTTTGAAAGAAGAATAGAATGACATGCTTGCCTGTGAGGGCAAGGAACAGGGCCTGGCAATCCGTATTTCCACTGCAGTCCTTTTGTCCCACCATGAAGAAGCAGCAGTCTGTGCTTACTTATGTCCTTGTCCCTGTGCCCTGAGGAACACAGAGATTATCCAGGGAGGCTGCAGCCTAAGTCACCTATCTCCATGTATATCTAGATATCCATGTATATCTAGATATACCTATCTCCTAGATAGACTCGATGTCGTGGCCTGCCCCAACTGTCCTCTAAAGATCTTTTCCAAGTTTCACATTCTTCATTTTCATCCAGATTTGAGTAAGTGAGAAGTAAGTTTCCATTTACTGCCCCATATTATTAAATTCAGCAGTGGAAAGGGACAGCACTGAGGAGACCACATATTAGTTTGCCATGTTGGAGGGCTAAGAACTAACAGTGAAATTGCACTGAGAGTGATGTACATCATGGGAGTAGGGACACCAGAATATGATCCTCAAAATCTGACATGCCTGTCCTGAATTATGCACCAGTTTGGACATGAGGGCTGGTTATGCTCAGGCTGGCTGTTTGGCTAATTCAGCTACAGGGCCCAAGGAAAATCCTGAAATCCTGTATGGTAGCTAGGAGGAGACCCTGCTGACAGTCAGGTTCATGCCGGCACTGTGCAGAATCATTACAAAAAAAGCCAGTAGGACAAACACGTGTCCCAGTGGTCATCTCTCCCAATTAGAAAAGCCTGAGTATGTCTGAAAGGATAATTAGAAAACATCATATTAAACAGAGAAGCCCTGAGGCTTGTCAGTATGAAGTGAAGTATCATTAACTGATACAAATTGTTTGTTAAGGAGTAACTCATTTGTCATGGCTTGCACAGTGCCTTGGATGAAGAAAATCCTTAAAGACAGAATAAAACCATTTGCTGTAGTTGTGGAGGAGTCTCTGGAACAAACATATGCTTTCTGGCTCTGCTTGATGCCTGCCAGAGCAAGATTTTTATCATTCGTTTTCTGGTACTAGTATGGATGTGAAATGAGCAACCATCACAGTTGGTAACTGATGCCAGTTCTGCCTGGGAAGGATGCGAAGAGCCATCGCAGCAGAATCAAGAGTGCATTTACTGGAACCCTCTGAAACTGAAAGCAACACAGGCTTTTCCAGAGGACAGTATCCACAGTGGTCCTGCAAAGAAAGAGAGTGAATAGCACTGTCCAGGAGCAGAGAGCTGGGGCTACCAGCCTAGACATACAGGCAGTGTTTTGTGGATGGGTTGCTGTACCCCTGTTCCCAGCAAGGAGAACAGGGCATGGCCAGTGATGGGGATGGGCTCAGAGGCAGCCCAGGGATCACCAGACACATCTGTATTGAGACAGATCTGCGAGAAGCAAGGAAGTCACACCAGGTAGAGGGCTGAGCATACCTCAGTTCAAGGCATGAGGCTTGTACCACTCAGGGCCCCAGGGAATTCTGTAACTGCACTCCCAGCTCTCAGAGCAGAAGCCTAAAATGGACATCAAGAATTTGGCTTTCCCACAAATGGTGATTTGTGGCCTTCATCCAAAGGATGAATTCTGGGATTAGAACAGGGAAATAGAAAGGGCGGAAGATTCTGTCAGCAGTTTTCAAACTCCCTGCCTCAGTTCCTATTTCCAGGCCAGCACTTGCCTGCAGCCCTGTTTCATGGCAGGAATCAGTAACAGTTGGAAGAGAAGAGTAACGTGACATGGGGTGACATGGGATCAACTTCTGCAATAGGGGATGCAATGACCAACAATAATCCCACTTACTACAAAGAGATGAGACTTGCTAAGTACTTGCTAAGTAGGATAGAGACTACTTTGTAAAATCCTTCATTGCAATCCAGCTGAAAATGTGAATGTTTTGAAGCAGGGAACTCCAGTGGGCAGACAGCCTTAGTTACAGGTATCTGTTCACAACGGACAAAATACTGCCCAAGCACCTGCTCTTCACTACAGTACTGAGGACAGCTAATTTTTTCTCATGCACTCCTGATTTAACTTCCTTACCTGACAATCACATGTGCATCCTGGAGAAGTCCACCAACCACCAATCTTTTATCATTTTGGTAACACATCTGACATTTTTGCAGGTAAGTCTCTTAGGTCAGTAAACTGGCCACTTTGCTGGCTTGGCTTTGTGAGGTTCAACCTGTCTCAGGTGTGTCTAGTGCTGCTTTCTGCTGCAAGAAGGGAATTTTACTTTGAAGACTACTCCAAACACACAAAAGACGTTGAAATGTGTAAAACTGTGTAAAACTGTAAGTTTTAAAATTTCTGTTGGTGGTACACTCTATGGAAGCAGGTGGTAATGTCAGTTTTGTTGCCAACTTAAGGAAGAGCAGGAGCAGGTATTCGTATGGGAGTCTGCCCATTATTGCCAGGTTGTTCCCATGGTAAATTTGAATGCAGTTTTCACTAATTTGGAACTTGCTGTTGCCTCTCTTTAACTCCCAAGATAGTTTCCACAACATGCTTTCCCAAAAACTATTCTCTCTGCAAGAGCTCTCTTCTTCTGCCTGTGAGGGCTTGCTTTTGCTTTCCCAGCAGTATTAGCTGGGTCTGAAGAAAGAGAATGGGGAAGAGCAAAATGACTGAGTACATGGGAGGTCCTAAACCACCTTCTCTATGGTGAAGCTGTTTTAAGCAGTTCCTTCTTCCCCCTCTCAGTCTTAGTCCTGCCATCCCCTCAGTAGGGTGACCACAGGTCCAGCTGGAGCAGGCAGCCAGATGGACTAGGGAAATGATCAGAATTAAAAATAACCCTTCCCTAGTGAGACCATCTCTGCCACACCACCTTACACTGTCCTACCTGCCAGCGTGACCGAGGCTGGCCTCACAGGCAGTGCACACCCAGGCGTGCCTGCCTGGCTGTCACCAGACGCTGTGCCATCCCCGTCCCTGGCCCAGCCCTGAGTCCTCATCCTCATTATGCAGAATAACTGGGGCTGTACAACAAATGAGAAATTTCCATCATAGATCTGTTCTGGATAACATGCACAACATAGTAAAGTGTTTCTTAGATTCTCACTTTGCCGGCTATAGGAAATCAGAGATAATGTGTCAGGGCTCAATATACTCACTTTATCTTGTGTGGGTGAGGTCAAGGCACCATTGCTGGTCAGGAACAATTACTGCTGCAAAGATAAAACTTATTTCCACCTACAGAGCTCTATGTTGTAAGTTAAGGTCATGGTCTGAACTTAAATTGAACATACTAGTAAGAAACATGTGTTGGTATAACTTGATCCTTATAAGCCCGAAACAAATTATTACAGCAATCATTAAAGTAACTGAGAGTACAGAAATATTAGAGCTATGAAAATGCATGTTGTAATTACTGCTGTTATCTCAGTTTTTCATATTCAAAGTTCTCTGTTCTGGATACTATTAATGAATATTGATTTGGAGAACAGAGAATGAACTTCCCAGCATTAACAGCAGTTTAGCTGTGTTTAAACCAAGATGGTTCCTTTTTCTCTTTTTCTGCCTCAGCCGTGTCTTTAGGCCCCCATTTAACAGCAGCTGTGATTTATTTTTAGCTTTTTTTTCTTTGCATATTTAAAAGGGTGTTTCCGTATGGTGTGAAACATAAGCTACTGCAGCAATTAAATCGCAAGGAGGCTGAGCTTTACAATTCCAAATTAAGTCAGAAATTAATTTCTGCCATGAACCAGACATCTACACAAAGTGAATAATATGCCTCTACTATACATGAATATTGTGTATCTGTCCATTTGAGGAACTCCGTGAAGTATATAAGCTGAATTCAAACGAAGACATCTAGCAGTGAGTTTAAGTGCCTGTAACACCACAGTACTAGCAGACTGTTGTAGTGTTGTCTTTTTAATTCATATTATATAAATTGAAATCAGCAATATCCTTTCAGAAGTACTACTCCGTACATCTAATGGAGCATGATCCAAAGGCTACATTTGCATCTAAATACAATGATCCATGCAGAAAATATCTGGCTTTTATTTATAAATTACAATGAGGTTTTCTTTTTCTACTTAAAATGGTTCTTTTTAAAGAAAAGAAAGCTCTGTCTTCCAAGAGATGAACAACTGTTCTTGTATTGTTGGGATAAGGTACAGCTATCTTATCCATCAGGACATGTTGCACATAAGGAGTTTTAAAACTGTGACTATATAAATGTTTTCCTCTGACATTTTGTCGTGGTTTAACTCCACTGGGCAACTGAGTACCACACAGCTGCTTGCTTAATGCCCCTCCCCACGCCACTCCCAGTGAGATGGGAAGAAGAACTGGAAAAAGGTAAAATCCTTGGGTTGCAATCAGAACAGTTTAATAATTGAAATAAAGTAAAATAGAATAATAATATAGAAATAATAATGTGGAAAAGAGAGAGAGCTATAAAACCCAAGACAGACAAGTGATGCACAATACAATAGCTCACCACCCATTGACCACTACCCACCCCAACCCAAACAGCGATCAGTCCCTTCCGGGACAACTAAAACATTTATGTGTTATCACCATTGTTCTCAGACTAAAGCCAAAGCAGAGAACTGGAGCAGCTACTAGGAAAACAAACCAAACCCTTGATCCCAGCAAAATCCAGGGCACATTTTTAACTAGGGGAGTAGCTTTCAGTAAATAAATGATGTGGGTACACTGCAAACTCTTTTTACACTGTATCATAATTAAGATCTAATTAACAAGTCCTCATAAAGAAATAATTAATTTCTGGATCTTCTTTGCTTTTCTGTTTTATTAAAGAAATCTCTGGGGTTTCTGCCCTAAAAGACACAAAAAACCTTCACAACTAGAGAGCATCCTGATCCTTTATTTGTGCACATTAGAATTTTAACAATATAAACCAGTGTAAATTTTTTCAAACATATAAAACCCCTTAGACTTCTCTGTCTGGTACACTGGTACAATTCTCCTTTAGGCAGTTGTTTTCTGACCTCAGTGCCCTCATCAGCAGGGATAGAGAGAAAAGGTTTTGCTTCCCTATTCTGTTTTGCTGATTTATGGTGGTTTACAAGTGCTCTGGTTTAACCTGGCAGGCAGCTGACCACCACACAGCCATTTGCTCACCACCCCCCAGTGGGATGGAGCATTAAATTAGAAAAAAAAGGTAAAACTCATGGATTGAGATAAAGGTAGCTTAGTAAGACAGAAAGAAAGGGAAAATAATGATGGTAAAAGAACATACAGAAGTTGGGGTCAGCTGTTCTGGCTGTGACTCCTCCCAGCTTCTTGTGCAACCTGAGCCTCCTTGCTGGCAGGGCAGTATGAAAAGCTGACTTAATGTAAGAACTGCTCAGCAACAACTAAAACACCAGTGTGTTGTCAACGTTATTCTCATCCTAAATCCAAAACCACAGCACTGTACCAGCTACTAGGAAAAAAATTAACTCTATCCCAAACTAAACCAGAACAACAACACAGGCATTTTAAACCAGTTGCGCATCTTCTCAAGGCAGACTAAATCACCCTATGTCTCCTTCAAGGCTGTTCTCAACAGGGCACCCCCTTTACGCAGCCAATTAATAAACCAGAGTGAAGCTTGCAGAGACCCAGTCACACACAGAAACCTGCCTTCTCAGCTCATGGCATTCTTTACACTGGAGCTCCCTGAGCCCTCAGCTATCACTTCTGCTTGGCCTCTCTCCAGGCTGGATTAGACGCACCAGTGGGGACAAGCTGTACCCAGGCAGAGCTCCTCTGCTGCTGTCTAGCTCAGAAAAGGGTAGAAAAGCCAGCTGTCTGCAGTGCTTAAAAATGAGGAACATGTCTGGGAAACACCTCTGAAAATACTGGGTTTTAAGCAATTGCACCATAGCAAATTTCTGGCATGTGGGATAGACCCTAACTCCTCTTCTCCCTCCACAGCCACTCCTTTTGCTGTTCCTTCTGAGTATGTCTGCATTGCAGTGAATGTTCACAGAAGCGCTACCAGGCTGGGTTAAGCTCACTCAACTCCTGCTAACTGCTGCGGTAGCAGCAAAAAGGCCTGTTATGAATTCTGCTTCAGCAAATTTTTGCATGCCTTTGTGTTTTAAACTCTCCGCAGTGCAATTAGTCAGAAATTTTAAAAGTGCAGGTCCATGGTCTAATAACAGACCTGAGCACCCAGGAATTCAGAGGAAGAGTCACTTACTCAGATGCAGGTGTTTGGGCATATGCTTGTAAAAAAATCCCAAACACAAACATAAAAAAAAAGCCAAAAAAACCCACCCCGAAACAACCAAACAACAACAACAAAAAACCAAACCGTTAAAAAAACAAACAAAAAACCCCACATCATCATCATCATCATAAACAACAAAAACCAAACAGAAGAGCAATACAATTGTATGAAGTTCTGTTTTTTGAAAGGTTACAATTGTGTTTAATAGTTACATTCCCATGATAAAAACTGCCTTTCTGCTTATCTCTGCTCAAATATGTTTTTCTAAACAAAAGCTCACCAGTCTTTTTCTTTTCAGAACTCAACAGTTTCCAGTACTCACCTTCAAGGGTAAAGGTGAATTCGTACACAGCTCTCTCCAAGGACTCTGTCATTATGGCTCTGTTTATCTAGGGTCTCCAGGGACCTGTTCCCTATTTTACTCCCTGGAATGCTTCTCTGACAGTGACAGGAATGAGAAACTGGAGGGAGAGAACTGGGATTTGCTTCCCCAAAGCCAGGACTAGTTTTGCTCAAGCTTAGAAAATCCAGGACCAAAACCTATGCGCTCTGGCTGCAATACTAGATACTTCCCTTATTGCAGCAGGGGAGCAATATACATTTACCCAAGTTCTGTGGAGGATCAGGTTCCTACATACTGCTTTAATTCTCTGCCATACTTGTTGCACGCTGAAATTCTTCCACCACGACACAATGCTGCAGGTGCATCCCAAGACACAGCACAACCTCCACCACACCCAGCACATTGGTGTCCTGACTCGTGTGCATAAACCTTTAATGAGTTTGGTGTCCTTCCAACATCCATGCAGGTACAAGACATGAGTATTTTGATCCTACAAGCATGAATCTTCAGGGTGCTGTAAGCAGAGGCCAGCTCTGCATTTAGTATGTTTGTTTGAATAGCTTGTCCTCCTCCCATCTTTCTCACTACATGTGATCTTGAGAGAAGTCCACTGGGGAGCAACCACCGTGTGTAACAGCCAAAAGGGGAAGTGCTTTCTTCATCTTTTTGTGAAAACAAGCAGCAGTCAGTGCCAGACGAGGACATGGAGGAGGAGGCTGCTACCACATTGAAGGATTAGAAGCACAGCATGAGACATGGAACAGGGGCTGGCAGGAGGACAAGGAGGAGGGGAATTCCACCTAGTTCCCTCTATGAATCCAAGTCAAGTGTACACGAATCTTCATACCAAGGCAGATGCTCATATCAACTACTTTAAGCATTCATGTCACCAAATAACAATGGTCTGATGGATTAAAACCATTTCTTCGTAACATGAGTGTCTGATAGCAACTTACGTTGTACAGTGTAACTCACTACTTTGCCTCCTCCAATCAGATGGCCAGAACAGAGCAGACTGGAGTTTTTTGAGGAGCAAAGGGAGCCAAATTCCTCTTCTCCTTTACCAACCAGCACCTCCCATATGATGTCTATTCAATGCCTGTGGTGCTGGCAACTAATCCTGATGTACAGATGGGTTTGCTAAGGAAATGAAATCTCTGGACTGTTGAGAAAGCTTTCATAGTTCATTCATAGGTGATTAATTGTTTACCTGGTCATCAAATTACCCTCTGAGAGTGTGCTGGAAAATAGGTCCCAATAATAAAGTATACTGTCAAAACTGTCCTCACGTAGTCTTAGCTACTTTGGTGTTAGACATAAACTTAACTCCAACAGACAATTATTCTACATATATTTTATTGTGAGTCTAGATGTACACATAAAATTAATTGATTCAAAATGGAATACTGTGTTTTGGCAGCCAGCTTTTGTTAACAAGTGTGCTTCTATCATTAAAGTAGGGAATACAACTAAAGTAATTTAGGAATGACAGCTGGAACATCGTATTGAATAGCAATATGTAAAGCATGCTAGATATTGAAAATAAATAAAATATTTTTTATCATCTCTTTGCATACAGGTGGTGGCCCTGTCAGGAGCTATTTCTTCATCCTTGCAGGCACAAACCTAATACGTGAGAAATCAGTTAATATGTTGCTGCACAGTTCCTTCTGTGGGAGACCCATGTGTTTGCTCATGTGATAGGAAAAGCATATTTTTCAGAGTTTCTACCCATGGCTTAGCCCGAGAAGGTAAAACTGCACTAGTTCTATATGAGCTATGCCCCTCCCCAAAATGAATTCCTAACACAGAGGTGCCAGAATACCTGCTCTTGTCAGAGTAGACATGTCCTGCCCATTGAAAATCTTACCAACCACTAGAACATGTCTTCTCCTTGGTGAGGTGTAGGTCGGGCCCAAGCCACTTCTGTCTTTCTTTGTTTTGCTATCTTTCAATCCTCCCCAAAACATATGAGGGTAGCATCTTCCAAATATCATCCTGGACATAGGACTGACCATGTTGGGCCAGATCAAAGGTCTGTTTAATTCCATTTCTTCATCAGGGACCAAGTCCAAACACCAAAAGAAGGGCATGAGAGAAAGACAAGCACATAATGGTATTTCTCTTAAAGTCTCTCCCAGCTTCCACTGTGCTGTGGCTCGGGGACTTTCTTAGCTAGAGGTGGTATTTAACAGCCTATTAAATGCACTCAGTGGTAGGTACTTAATATATAGCATGTATTTAATAGTCCTCAATAGATTATTCTTCCATTATTTTATCCCAGTTGCTTTTTTAACCCATGCACTTTTTTACCATCTCACATACCCAGTGGCAAATCATTTCATAGCTTAAACAGCACCATGTATGAAAAATATTTCCTTTTGTTAGTTTTGAATTTGCTGCATGCTAGTTGCATTTGTTGCTGATTCTTCTACTGAGACAAAGAATGATCATGACCTATTCACTTTCTCTGTGTCCCTCATGACTCTGTAGACTCCGTTACGTTTCCCTCGATTCCTTTTTTCTCTTTTTATCTTCTCTTTCTCCCTCTGTACATATGTTTTAGTTCTATTTTACACATATTGAGATAGGGAGACCAGAACTGCATACAGCGTCCAAAATGTGGATTAATATTATGCATAATAATAATTTCTGATTTGATCTTTATTCCTTTCCATAGTAATTCCTAACATTAGACTTGGTTTTTCATCACTAATGTGCATTGAGCTGACATTTGAGGGTGGTGAGGCACTGGAATGGGTTGCCCAGGGAGGTTGTGAATGCTCCATCCCTGGCAGTGTTCAAGGCCATGTTGGACAAAGCCTTGGGTGACATGGTTTAGTGTGAGGTGTCCCTGCCCATGGCAGGGGGGTTGGAACTAGATGATCTTAAGGTCCTTTCCAACCCTAACTATTCTATGATTCTATGATTCTCACTCAGAACCCATCATTGCAGATATAGAGCTGGTTTTTCCCATGTTCATCGCTTTACATTTACCTACGTTGCATTTCAGCATCCATTTCATTACCAAATGTTGTGGTTTAACCCCAGCTGGCAGCTAAGTATCATGCAGCTGTTTGCTCACTCTCACTGCCACAGCAGGATGAGGAAGAGAATCAGAAAAACATAGAACACATGGGTTGAGAACAGTTTAATAATTGAAATAAAGATAATGCTAATGATAATAATGATGATAATATTTTTTAAAACTAAAGAAAAAGAAATAATAAAACCCAATTAACAGCAGTGATGCACAATACAATTGCTCACTATCCGCTGACCAATACCCCCAGCAGCAGTCTCTTCCAGGTAACTCCCCCCAGTTTATATACTGGGCATAACATGCTGTGGTACGGAATACCCCTTTGGCTAGTTCAGGTCAGGTGTCCTGTCTCTGCTTCTTCCCGGCTTCTTGTGCCTCTCCTCACTGGCAGGGTATGAGACTGAAAAGTCCTTGGTCAGGGTAAGTACTACATAGCAACAAGTAGAACATCGGTGTGTTATCAGTATTGTTGTCAGAGTAAAACCAAACTGCAGCTCTGCCCCAGCTACTAGGAAGAAAATTAACTCTATCACAGCCTAAATCAGGACACCAAGGTTGTTCATTCTGTATCTATTCATAGCTGGCCTTTTCGTTTCCTACATGAACACCTTAGGATCATAGCGATACCCTACAATTCATCACTGATCTCAGATCAGTTATGAAGAACTTGAACAGCACAAGCTCCCACAGAGATGCCTTCAAGCTTCTATCTTCCCAGAGTGACCTCTCCCTTCTGTGCAAACAAACCATTTATTTCTACTGTTTGCTTGTTATCTTTAAAACAGTCATTTATTCAGGTGAGAAACATTTTTTGTCTCATAATAGCTTTGGGGTTTAGATGGTTTTGCTGAAAAGCTCTTTCAAATAGCTTCTGAAAGTCCAAGAAGAATGTATCAACACAATGAGTTGCCCACATGCCTTTTGATTCCTTCTCATGCTCCAGTACATTTTGGAGACACGGTTTGCCTTGCCCAGAGAGGTGTTCACTCTTCTTAACATATTAAACTTTCTGATGCATCTGCTGATTCTATTCTTTAGAAATGCTACTGTAAGTTCATTTTATTGACCTCTTGTGTAATCTCTTTCACAGGCCCAGCAGTGCCATCAGCATAAATTCTCTATCTGTGATTTTCCTTTGGGTCTCTTGCATGAGCAATGAAATACTTGTCAAAGCTGACAGTTAAGCATTGACCTGCACACCTGGATATCTCCCTGAACTATGAATGGTCATTTCTCAGAATGATTTTTTCCATATTTACTACAGATTTATGCAGGAATCTTTGCAAAGACTGCAGCCACTTCACCCTCTGTGAATGTCTCTGTGGCTCTAATAGACACACAGGTTCCCCCACCTCTATCATCAGAGTGATGCTGGCATACACAATACTGTGTTCAGTCTGGATGTGATTTATAAGATAATATAAAGGCTTATAATATATAAACCTTGGGCTTAATCTGTGGCTGGGTTAGGTAGCAGCAATGTGCTGGAGGCACACTGGACAGTAGCAGCTGAGGGCTTTCGGCACGCCTCATACAACTGACAATATCTCAAGGACCAAGCCCAGGTTGGGGTCACAGCATTCTGCTTCCATCTCAGCAAGAAGATTCTGGGACAGCAGCTTAGTTACTCCTGGCTCCCTAGATTCTATCTCAATTTTACGCAAAGGAAGAATTGCTTTTTGGCTGCTCTATTTTTATAAGCAAGAAGGAGGTAGGTGCCTGTAAAGGCCTATCCTGTGAGAAACAGTTCTAGGAGCTGTGGATCATGGTATTATGCTTCCTAGACTTACCTCTAATTTCATTAATAGTTCAAGTATTGTACCTTTCTCACCTCTGTAACAGTAGATTTTCTAGACCCAGAAGGAGATTATTTTTTTTCCGTATTTTAAAAATAACCTTTTCCACAACTCTACCAGAAATATTAGTATTTTATAATAGTAATGTCTACACATCTACATTACTATTTCAGTTCTAAGGTGAAACTTCTTACCACACTCAGCCAGCTGGTTTGGTTGTCATCCTCAGGTGGTCTTGGAGGGCATAAGATGAACTTCTTTTAGATGAAACTAAAACAGAAGACACTTAATGTGGTCCAGCCAGAAATGGGCATTTAAACCGTAAGAGCAGACTAGAGCTGGTCTAGAAACATTCTCTGAAAGATGCAAATTTCTAGTGCCATTACATAATCCTATTGCAAACCGTGTAGAAATACAGCTTCCTCATATGGTACAGACACTGGCTCGTCAGCACCAACTGCTTTACTGTACAAATCACTCTTACTGACTGATATGACAGTCTGTAGCACATGGACAAGTCAGTGGCAAATTACTACAGTCTGCTGTGCTCAGATGACTGAGAGGAGAAAGCAAAATAGGTTAGAAAGAGCCCCTATCTTAAGAGTACTGAGAAAAACCACAAGCACCATGTTCTCAAGTGCAAGATATACCAGCCATTGACCTCATCTGACGCCAGTGGTGATGAAATCACTTCTGCTGTGTCACTGGAGATGTGTGTTTGTGGTTACACCCATCTGTCTCTCTGCTGTGAGAATCACACCAAAAGCATTGAAAGGAAGGAAGGTAGAAGCAACACCGCTACTTCTAGACGAGGGATTCTAGTACCAGAGGCCAGAAGACAATGTTGCCATTAAATTTGACTGAATGTTTCTCAGGATGAGGTATCCTACAAGAGCTAGCCCAGAAAACATTAAATATATTCAGCTGACAATCAGTTACATTTACATAGTGAAATTATTGGCATATTCCTCTTTAGTAAGATAGTAATCCATTTTTGGATTACTATCACTTTGAAATCTTTTGTACCTAAATTCGTAACAACAAGTCAGAACATTAAGCCTTTCTTATAAAGTTGGATTATTGATTTGCATGTAACATAGCCATCCAGTTCCCTTGCTCTTTGTTCTCAATTTGAAATGTTTGCAAAATTGCAGCCACTTTAACTGTATTTTGAAGCAGCTGCAGCTGTGTAATTCAACTACACAACATGTTAACAAATGGCACCTTTAAAATAAATTGTTGAGAAAATTAAAAAAACATGAACATCTTCTTTCCAGCTTCTCCCATTCTTCTCAGAAATCCCATGTGCCAGAGCCTTAGGTGGAAGAATGCTCAATGTCTTAAGTAAAGCCACCTTGAGCTGCACTGGCTGTGAAGCTAAACTGTCAGCACCAATTCTGAACTGTTCCCAGCCAGATTCTCATTTCATATGCAACCGTCTGCTGCCAGAACGCAATCATATGGCAGTTAGTGTAGTAATACAGCTTCCCCATACTGAATGCGAGGCTGCAGCGGTTGTTCAGAACACATTCAATGCAGATGAGGTTTAACAAAGGTGAATTACCGGTGATGCCATGTAGGGGCTTATGTTTGTGGACAGTGATCTTATGAAACTTAAAAACCAGGAAGCTCTGCTGAGCAGGCGGCTGTTAGGTAAAAAAAAAAAGACTTCTTTAAAAAACACAGGGTAAAGATCACCTGGATCCACTTTCTGGCAACAAAGGTAAAAACTCTCTTGTCAGTCACCGGAGCACCTGCTAACTGGGAAGAAATGTTGAGAAAATCTCATGTGAGATACGTTTTCTTGCTAAATACATCTTGTCTCCTGCTTGATATCTTGAATAGAGATGGATGAAAGAGCAACAGTGGTAACATTTACACATATTTAGCCGCATGTTCATAGCTTCATAAGAAAACTCCTACATTCTAATGTAAAGCCAGTAATGCTTCATAAGTGGTTGGATGCTTCTTCGAGGTGCTGCATCCACCAGCTGATGGTGTACATGGAAAACCCCTCCCATAGCACACAAAACCCCTTTGTCTGATGCTATTCATCCTGGTAACCATACCCGGTCAACCAGACAGGTGTCAATCAAACTAATGCTTCTCAACACAAAGCCAATCTGTCTATGGTTGCAGGGTTTAAGCCAATTTAATTTAATTTATTAGAGTTGAAAGGAACCTTTGCCTCTGTGACAATGGGTGAGACAGTTTGTAATGATTCTCATTTAATTGATGAATGCAGACTTGGCACTTGACAGTTAACAAGATGCATTAAGACACTAGGGGTGAAATCTCAAGAGGATTTCACAGGCATCTACATGCTTCTAAGGTTTACTTTCCTATAGCAAATTCATCTGCAACCTTTCTCAGTTGGGCAAAGCTGGAGCCGTTGAGCCATGTCTCACAGAAGCCAACATCCTCCCCTCAGAAATAACCTTGCTGTGCAGGAGAGGGACCCAAGTCCCATCTCTGCTTTCACTGTGAGACCATGCTCAAAATATACAGCCTAATGGCAATTCTGTAATCCTATGTAGCTGCACATAGACCTTTTGCAATTTATGTACCTATGAAAAAGTGAGGAATATTTAAGTATGCATTAGCCACAAAAAGCCTACAATAAGTTAATCATCCTACAAAGCTATTTTGAAGGAGAAATGTTACTCTGACAACACTTTTCATTCCTACATATTTTCCTAGTGCTGAAACTTGTTTCTATAGCCTGTCCTTTATGGTTGCCTGATTTACCAACCCTCTTTGATTAGCTTTTCAGTGTTAATTAATACACATTTTCAACCCTTCTAATCACATATTGCTCAAGGGTGGTTATTCTAGAGTCACAGATTTTAAGTCTGGGGTGCATTATTGCAGGCTTCAGCATAACTCCCTAGGATTTTATGGTTTATCCTGGGAATGCAGCACTGCACATCTCTCTGATGACTGGATGAGAGCATTTTTTTAAAGAAGGGAATCTAATCCTGATTTAAAGCATTAACGTGAGAGAGATGCTAACCACATCCTGTCATAAGCTGTTTCACTGGTCAAGATCTACGTTTTATTTTTAGCTTGTACTCACCCAGCTTCAGCTTCTATGCACTGAATCTTTGTTAGGACTTTGTTTTCTGAACTGTGTTATTTATAGCCTGTGACAGATCACTTAAGAAATCTCCTCATTTACAAGCTAATTAGATTTTACAGATATTTCCATCTCTCTCATCAAAAGAAGAGCCCTGGAGAACAGCTCTGGTACTCTTGCTCATGCCTCTGCCTCTCAGCAGCTCTGAACAGAAGCTGCTCCTTACCAGAACAGTCCCGAATCCACCAGGACAAAGCCTATTGAGGCTGTCAGACTGCCACTGCCCTCACCACTGCCCACTCTGCTGATCATCCAACAGCACCAGCAACAGTGCTGGTTGCTGCTGGTGTTTTTCCCATAGGCTTTCTGACATGGAGCCTTCAAAGCCTGGGTGTTGAGTAATGGGTCTGTCACTGCAGTGTTTCTTCCTGACGTTTCTTCCTGTCTGTCTCCTGCTTCTTAGAGCCCTCTGTTACTCCCCTGAAACCACATGTCCCACCAGGAGCTCCCATTACTTGGGAGGCCACCTAAACTCTTTGCACAATCCCTGATCTCCCCACATCAATACCCATCCTAGGCACCCTGTGGTTACTTGGATGATTCTATTTTTATTTGTAGTCATTGACACATAATTTGTCTTTTTTTCATCACATTAGTCCAAGGGTTTATAACTCAATGGGAACTGTTCTAAGTGTGCCTTCATGCAATATATATAACCTTAGTTAGTGCGTTTGTCCCTGCTCTGTCCTCTGGTGTCTGCTCTGTCCAGAAGGGCTTTAATATTGTTTGAAAGAATTTCCATGTTACATTATGTAAGGTAATGTTTACATTCATTCTGACGTACTTCAGATTTGCTCTCCCTCTTTCCCTCCTTTTCCCTACCCATCTCTGCCTGCAGCCCACGCTTTCTGCCTGCCAGCTGTAAAGAGATTTCAGAATTTTAAAAATAGCTATTTAAAAGCAGCAAACCAAGACGGAAATGAAATACAGCAGGAAAGAACTGCTCTGGGGAAACTCAGTAAGTTAGAATACACCAGGGCTTTCCTGCAGGGTTTTAACGATGACTGTGTAGCTGCATAGACCTAAATCTATACATTTCATTAGCTGAACCATCACTATGTGAGGACTGTCTTTTATCTAAGTATAGTTAACTACAGATTTATAGAATTATAGAATTATCTAAGTATAGTTAACTATAGATTCATAGAATTATAGAATTATCTAAGTGTAGTTAACTATAGACTTATAGAATTATAGATTTGGGAAGAAAAATTCCATACATAAATTTTTATTACTTATTATTTTTATTATTTTTGTGTTTCCATGAAATTTTATTTTCCCATCCCAAGAATCTACAGTCTAAATCTGGGTTTAGATGCCTCTGTTTGAACAAGCAAACTCAACAAATTTTGTCCCATGGTATTTAATGCAAAAAGAAAATGTCATGAGGCCTTTTCCTTTAGAAATAATCAGTTAAGATTAATGAAGATATGTTTATGTCCACATTCTCCCATGCAGTAAGGCTAGGGGGTATATTCATCATATACATCAGGATTAACTCAGTTTCTGCTGTAGCACTGCAGTTCTCTTGAAAATGTAGAGTCACTGACCTATTTTTCAGGTAGTTTGGTGAGAGTCACTCCAAACCCTTCTGGTGTCTCAGCACCATAAAATTGTAATGGTTTACAGAAATGTAGCCTCTTATTGAAATAGCAAATAAGACAAAAGTGGCAAATGGAATTTGAAATCTTCACGTTGGGAAAACAGTAGTTTTCATAATGACCACACCCAAGGAGTGAGCTGACATGGAAGGCCCCCACTAAAATGTCCTATGGGAATTTGTCTGAAAGGGCAGTTTCTGCATCCCCAAAGCTGTTGTGATCTTTGATGGCCTCTTTCTGCTCTTCTCCTTTTTGTAAGGAAGTTGCTTGAAGACTTGGGGGTTCTGGCCCCCCCCCCCCTTTTTTTTTTAATTCATGTAAAACACCAACTTTATTAAAACTAGGCTTAAGTGCATGTAGAATTACACCAGGTACATTAGGCACAGCACAGTCCATCTCAGTTAAATATACTAATTCTTGAGGTTAAAATAACACCAACTTTCTCCATTGCCTTTGTTCCCCCCTAAGGGAGTTTCTTGGGAAGGCAGCCTTGGAATTTTTACCAGCCCAAGAGGGAAGTGGTGAAAACCCAGGACAGGTGTGGTCAGCACCTTCTGCCACTGTCCACATTTGTGCTCCTCGAGCTGAGCACGTGGTAAATGGATGCTGTCAAACTAGGCAATATAGAGCACCAGGCCTGGAGACATGGACTTTTTGCCCTAAAACAAAGACAAAGGAATTCCCATCAGAGATGTGTGAGCTTATACAGAGCAAATCCTTAATTGCTCTCTTAAACCCAAGAAAGACTTTTTGTAAATCAAACCCAGCCAGATTATTATCTTAAAATTTTTAAGGATTTGCTTCTGATTTTATAATACCAGCCTCAGTGAAAAGTGGAGCAACATTTTCTGTAGCTGCCTTAGGAACTCCTGAAGTATGTGATTTTTCAGACAGACATTGTAACTGCTGTATCACTACCACTATAATGGTAAAACAATCTCCATCACTTTAGTCCTGAGAATTTGTTGAGGTTATTAGAGAGCTTGTTTCTGCTTCTCTGCACCAGCTGTACAAGGGCTGCCCCAGAAAAGAGGACATGAACGTAACACCCAGGCAGTTCAAAATCCACATTGATTTGTCTTGCCCAGTAATTACATTAATATCTCTATGGCATGGTTACACAGTATAGCCAGTGGGGAAGAGAAGAAGACCTGGTGAAGGAAAAAAAAGGACACAAGTCAGCAATGTAGCTTGAAGGATATGGAGGGAACTGCATATTGTTTCTTCATCAGCTCTTCAGATCTAGTCACTAGTTCAAGGAATTGAGAAAAATATTTAAAGAAATCACATTTTTATCAATAATTGTGGGCAATAATTGCAAGGTCACAAAGGCAGGAGTGGGCTATGCAGTCTACAGCATGTAAGAAGTGGAAGAAAGCAGTGACTGAAGGTCTGAAGATGTTAAGAAAAAGGGTTTGCACACTAGGATTGTTCCAGCCACATGGGATAACTGATCCCCCTCTAGCAGGTCCCCTGGAAGTGAACCAACCAAGTGAACCAACCAGCTTCCAACCAAGATATTGATAGTAAAGAAAGTAGCAGACATTTTTAAGAGTGAATGTTGCATAGTGATATAGGGTAGTATGTGCATAGCGATAAAGGACAGTTTGAAGAGACTTCAGAAAACTGAGGATTAGATATCTTTCCTAACATTAACACTGTACTAAATCAAAAGCGTTACTTTTCCTGAATCTGAAATAGATTTAGCTATACTACTGAGCCAATAGCCTTTGAAACAGAAAAGCCTTCTTATCAAAAAGGAAATAGTTCCTGAGTTTGCCTGAGGCATGTTTCCTTCTGCAAGATTTGAAAAGGTGGGAAAAGAAAGTGGAGACAACCTTCATCTGACTTAGTTTAAAACACATATATTACATTTTTGCATTTCAAATTATGACGTTTAAATTTTATTCTGTCTGTAATTTTCCTCTATGTAATGGATTTTGTTTTCTTCTCATTTTAAATACATCTGTATCTTGGTGCACCTGAATTATTCATTTAGCTCAAAATTAATTTCTGGAGTTTTAATTAATTATTATGCCTGTATTAAAAATTAACTTCAAGGTTATTTTTAAAATCCTTTTCTCTTATTTGTAAGATACCAACAGAGAGGGGAGATACACATAGCCATTAAAATCATTCATGAGGCTCAAAACATATTTCATTTTTTTTCAGGTCCTCCAGGCTTCGCTTCTGATTGCCTGACAACTCAAAGCCATCCAGAGAAGCCTCAAAGAAAAACTATTACAGAAGTAAAAGGTAAAAGACTGTATGGGAATTGGACTCCTCGATGTCACAGCTCTGCGTCAGGACTGGCTCAGCTCAATTCCCTTGGGCTGCTGATTCTTTCAGACTAGCTGATGCTCCTGTAGTCATTCCCCCTTGCCTGTAGCCTTTCTGGTGGCACTTCTTGTAAGGCTGCTAGCCACAAGCCTGACACCACACATGGCATTTAGCATGCCATGGAACTCTGAATCTTTAATTCAACCTCCAGCTTCCTGGTAAGGGAGGTGGGAAAGGTCAACCACTTTAGCGTGTAATCCTTCCCTTCCTAAATGCAGACAGCTGTGAAAAGAAGTCATACACTGATGAAGCATTTGTCATTCAAATTGAGCATTCTTCTGGACTCCTTCCAGCCTCAGGACCTGAACCCTCCCCGCAGGCCCTTGCCCAGACAGCAAACCAGGGAGAGAGAATCTGTACTTTCCCATCTGGGGTGGGTGGGAGGGAATGGGCTGCAGTGTCTGTTCCACTAATTCCTGATCTCAGAGCAGACAATTTTCACCTTGAGAAATGTAATTCACATCCTGCACCACCGCAGCTCTCACTCTGGACTATGACTTCAGCCCTTCTCCTTCCTGCTCTCCATGTTTTTCTGGTGTCTTTGTGAGTAATAATCACTCAGCCTAAAGGCAAAGATTTTTTTCAAGCCTTTGCAAGAATCAACCATTTACCTCAGTGTGACAGAGTGGCAGTGGTACTGATTTTCCTTTCAATAATTCATCTTTTGGCTTTTTTTATTGTGAAAAGCTACTTTTGAGCATTAATGGCCACAATATGTTCAGATTCGCTACACTTGGCAGGTGGGCTATTAATTGAAATGAGCATTAGTGAATTTGGAAAATCTTTTTTACTCAGTTCCTCAGGCAGGTTTTGATTTGCCTCCAAATACTTGCTCTGTGGTCTGGCTAGACGTTTGTAATGGCTCCTCTGTGGTAATGGCCTGGGTTTCTTGATGGGGTTTTTCAGTGTGTTTTTAAGGACCACTTCAGCCTCTTTACACACAATGCAGCACCATCTCTGTTCATATTTAGCAGTGAGAAATTGGTCCTTTATTTCCCAAAGCTAGCAATATGCCCTGAACTTTGCAGCAGCAAACTGAAATTGTGTAGTTATCACATTTTAATATGAAGAGTGCGAGCTCAGCTAGACTAAGTAATTTGTAGATTCCAGCATGATGCTTGTGACTGTCATTAGAAGGCAGTTTGCCAGTCTAGTAATTACATTCAGATGAGTTTGGGTCAAACTCACTTAACTGTATTGTTTCTCCTAGAAAATGAATACTGTGGTCCTAATGTTCTTAAGTGGCAGTTTAAAGATATTGATGAGGGATTGTATCACAGCAATTTTAAAGATTTTATTTAAGGTAGTTATGCAAAAAAAATAGTTTATAGCTGAATGTAGATTGTCAGTATCTTCAATACTACAAACCAGTTTTCTGACTGAATCATTCATATGCAGATTTCTAATACTTGTGGAAAAAAAAAATAAACCCAACTAATTTTTATGTGATTTTCTGAACCAGAATATTTTCTCAATCAGTTGCAATCATTAGTTTTAATTTATTATTTTTGTTCTCTTTTCCAGCCATCATCTACAATCAATGCTGCACATGAATCGTTAGTCTTGCTTCTCCTGTTTCCCATCAGCATGCTGAAAGTCTGATGGGTGAAATTCAGTTTAAGGGTGCAAATGTTTTCCTTTGTCTTATTCAGACCATTCCTAAAGATAAAAACCAAGTTAAGTGGTAAAAATAAACACCTTTTCCAGTAACAAGTCAAGACACAAAGAACAACCAAGTGCTCCTGCATAGCAATACTGCAGCACTGTCAGCTAAAATGCTGCCATGGACACCTGCGTGCTCTGTCTAAAAATAAATTGCTGGATTGTGTCACCGGAATTGATGAGCCTAAAGAATCTAATATCTCATGACAATAGGATTCCTGGGTGGAAAGCTGTGTATGGAAAAGTGCCAGGCAGATGTACTGCAGACCTCACTGTGCTCCCCTGTAGTTATGCTGCTGAAGAGTAATCGCAGCCAAGTCAAGGCATTCCAAAGCTGGCAAAGTCAGAAGCCACAGCCAAGACGCTGGAGCCCACCCCATGCTGGAGACTGGTTATTTACTAAGGCTGACTGTGGGTCCCGGCACTACTCAGCAGATACAGCAGCTCCTTTGGTCTTCTCTCCTTCCTCCTTGGTAAGAAGCATGGAAGTGGGCTTCCCTGATGGCAGCATCACAAGAAATGACTTTGTTCGTTTAATAAATTTATGTCCTTTGGAGAAAGCCTAGGCCCAGCGCTTCTGTCAGAAGATAGCTTACTTGCACACAAGGCCTTGGCATTAACAGGGGGGCAGAACTAACAATGACCGTCTCAGATAAATTGGCCATGCTAGGAGCCATTCCTTTGACAGAACGATGTTACATGCCTCAACCATAATGTGTTTTGTCATTGATTTCAGAGATGCAGCATGTAGCCATCCAGGCTTTCACAGGATTTTTCTGGCCTGTAATAAAGTTCTATTAGGATATTTATTCTGTCCTCTTGATGGTGGCAGCTTCTTACTGATGTGCTCCTTGAATGGAAGCAATGCTTTCCTACCAGCCCCCATGCCTCCTTTAAACTCTCCTTCCTATCCCTAATGGCTTGATTTCCAAAGGTGATGGTATCCTCAGGTCATTTTGCTCCTTAAAGAAGCAGAGCTGCTCAGACCTTTTGAAAACCAGGCCAACAATGTACTTATAGAGGTGTAATTACTATCTTTGTAAGCAGCTCCAGGCAATGTCATAATACACTCTGTTAAGTGAGGACAAAGTCCACACTAGATGGATGAGAGGCTAGAAGGGATGCAGGGCTGGCACATAGAAAGGAACACACATCAGTTTATTCCAAGTTTTTTCCAGTGTGCAGAGAGAGGGAGCTGAGGAAGGATGAGCTTCTCCCCTGTCTTAATGCAGATATAGAGAAAATTAAACCACACAAACTGGCATGGGTGAGGGACACTGGAAGGGCTTGTTTAAATCCACGGTACTTACTGCATTAGTTACCCATGGGAAATTTACACTTGTGTACTTTAAAGTTGCATTCTTTTTTATAATGGGTTTGCTTATACTATACACAAATGAGAATTAGGGGATATACCTCAACATATCTTCAAAAGATAATTCAGTTTCCCCAAACCACAGAAACCTGCAGGCTGAGAACTCAGATTTTCCCCCAGTTACTTAAACTTCTTTAATGAGTATTTCTACATGAATAAGATACATGGAACTAGGACCACACTAGTATTATATAAAATGGGAATGGGAATGAATTTAGGGATTGCAGCAAACTGCAGAGCTGCCTGTTCCCACGCAGTTTGTGTATCCTGGGATAACACAGGTAAATTGACCTCTAAAGTTGCAGTTATAAGCACCTAAGCATATCTGATGGCTTGCTCTTGCCATGAGGGGGAAGTCTTGTTCTTTCTCCTCCTTTTCTTTCTCCTCTAACCCAGACCTCTTCCTAGCCAAAGACCCTGCTGTCTCACTTAGGGTAGCTCTGGAGCTTCATGAACTTGCCTGTAAGCTGATTCAACTCACTAACCCAGCAGAGAAAATATCAGGCAGCTGTTTTCTTCTGGGTCATGTTTCTGCTTGGTCAGTGAACAGCAGTGGTGAGTGAAGGGCTTCATTTATTCACAGGTAGCAGAGCTGATAAAAAAGATGATGGGATTGCATGGCTGGGAAAAGGGCCTCCTCATTTTGGTGGAGGTGAGCTGCTGACTTAGTGCATGCCATCCTAGGAAACTGAAACCGTGTCTAAATTTGAGCACCTAATAGTAAAACCACCTGCTTTGCAGAAGCGCAGCTGAGGCAAATACTTTGCTTTTGGAACCTAAGGCCTCCAGCAGCTTGTGTAAGCCCCACTGTCCCTCTGCCTGGCCCTGGTGCTCCTTCCCACACTGGCTGGCCAGGGTATTTCTATGCCTTCACTGGGAGCTGGGAGAACTGATCCAGCTGAAAAATAACTTCTGCATCCAGCTCACTTACAAAGACTCACACTGAAACCATGCGAGGCAGTGCAGGGGCTGAGCAGGGACAGACATAGGCAATTCCACTTCGGGTCAGAGGGAAGCTTGTACATGTCCAGCTCTCACAAGATGTTACAAGTCAAAGGGCTGTGACCTCCAGCGGCTCATATGCCTTTTGCTCCAGCTATTACTGTGTTAGCCTGCTGCCCTAACTACTACCACCAACAGCTATTTGGGCAAAAGGTTAAAAGTGTGTGTGATTTTTCTTGGTTCTTCAAGGGGAAAAAAAAAAGAAATAGAAGTGCCTGAGATGGAGGGTGGGTCGCTACTGTGTATGAACATTATTGTTGTATTAGCTACATGATTATAACTGTGAAGTTGCGTAACACACACAGGCTGCAATGCAGGCTTGCAAGGTTTTGGCTGTCCTTCCTCTCCTGGTCCTTTATTCTGTATATTACATTCCTTTATTGCATTTTGGCTCATGTTAAACTGTAAGGCCCTTATTGCAGGGACCATGTCATTTATGTATCAGCGCAGTGCCTCAGATAATGGAGCTTTAGCAGTGATGGGGCCTCTGGGAGTGCCTGTCACAGAAATGGCAGGGGGGAATAGTTTCACTCTTGTGGAGTGCAGAATTAATCATATCTAGGAGGACTTGATTTTCACTAGCCTTTTTGAAGGACTTCATCTTTGCCTCTTGCCTGCCCAGTTCCTTTCCCTCCATCTCTCCCATCTCTCTGCCTTTACAGACACACTCCTGCTCCATTTTGACTCCATGAATGATCATTCCCCTTTTGTCAAGAGATCACAGGCTACCTCTTTTCCTTCATTCTGCACATCTCCTCTTTCCTTCCTGATCTTTGGCTGCATGCTGAATAGGGCTGCAAAAATAAAAAAAAAACAAGGAAAAAAAAAAAGTTAATGAGCAAACCCCACTGCCCTAGATTTAAAAGAGAAATGTATAATAATTGTTTTCTTCCTAAACACAGAGGAAGACAAATTAAACCAAATCGTATTTGGACCTGGAAGGCAAAGGGGAGAGAGGAGGTAGGAGAGAAGAAAGGAAGAGGCAAAGGAGAGCCGCACCTTCTCCTTTGGAGCTGTCTTTGGCTTTGTTTGCATTTCAACAGGAGTGTAAGTTATGATGAGAATATAGATTGTTATGGTAATACCCTTTTTATTCCATATGTAGTGACCCTTGTTCAAAAGCAAGTATATGGTTTTGATTTAGCTTACACTTTTTTGGAAGTTTTTTAACTGATAAAATCCAAATAAACTTAAGTATCCAGAGGATTGGGAATATCTACAGTAGGTTTAAAGAGATACAAAGTTCCTCTGGGTTTCAGTGTACTGGCACGCTTTGTGTATCCCACTTCTCTTGGAAGCTCCTGCCAGCAAACCTGTTCCAGCGTGGGTCTCCAAGGGGCCACAGGTCCTGCCAGGGGCCTGCCCCAGCACAGGCTTCCCACAGAGTCACAGCCTCCTTTGGAAATCCCCCTGCTCCAGGGTGGGATCCTCCATGGGCTGCAGGTGGATCTGCTCCACCATGAACCTCCATGGGCGGCAGAGGCACAGCCTGCCTCACCATGGGCTGCACCATGGGCTGCAGGGGAATCTCTGCTCTGGAGCGTGGAGCACCTCCTGCCCTCCTTCTGCACTGACCTTTGGAACTGCAGAGCTGTATCTGTCACATATTCTCACTCCTTTCTTCAGCTGCAATCGCTATTGCAGTTTTTTTCCCCTTCTTTAAAAAGTCTGGGAAAAACATCATCAGGTTGGCTACAGTGTGCCAGTACAGTGGCTTGTTAGGAATCAAGAAGAAAAGCAACACCAACTTGGTGAAAATGACAACCATCAGCTGGATATCAGAAAAGCTGGCAGCTATGTAGTAGAATAATATGCATTTTGTTGAGGGGGCCATGTGGACAAACTGAGATGGGCTGGAGTCTGCTAGACTTGGACTGTGTTGCCCCATGAGGACAGAACTTGTTGGACCAAGAGTTTAAAGAAGGCTCAGAAGGAAAAATAAAAAAAGCAGAAAAAAAAAAAGAAATCAACAGAGGAACCCAACAGCTGGTGATGCTGAAAGATGAGATGAAGAAAGGCTCGGCTCTGAGGATTCATTGGATGGATGTGTGCGGAGCCAATAAACGGAGCCAAAGATTAGGTGAAGATGAAAATGCTGATGGCACTGCTGTATTTGGATTATTAAAAACTCCAACCAAAGAAACCTCTAGCACTTCCCTGCATAGGTAAACCCTTGCTTGGTAAACATCAAATGCAGATTCAGACTCAAATCTTGAGCCAGCCACTCATGTGACACCAGTGCTGCTGCAGAATGGAATATGGGGTTTGAACTTGTTCTCAGGAAGTAAGAAACTTACTGGGTGTTAGGTCAATCCTTACTTACATCTGGGTGGAAACTTACAGTAACTGTGCAATTTCCCTAAATAATCCCCAGAGATCGAATTTAGACATTTCACCTTTGCAGCCTTTCCTGCCTTTGCTCCTACAGTGCTTTTCATGCGAAGCCTTTGCACTTCCCTACACCATGTAAACTATGACTACTTCTTTCACTTAAAGACCTCGGTACAACATTAAAATCCCACCAATAACTACGAGGAGGTCCCTTTTGTCATAATACCTGTCTTCATTAGTCACGGTCGCTTAAAGGGGGAACATAAAACAGGACGCTTGGATCCATGGGCATCCTCCTCCCCACGCTGCTCCCCGGAGCACCCTCGGCCGAGCAGCGGGGCCGCCCGGGTGCTACCCCGGAGGGCGGTGGCCTCACCGAGCCGCTGCAGCCGCGGAGTGAGGGGATGCGGTGCCAGCACTGCCCGCGCAGCCTCCGCAGAGGCGCGCTGCGGCGCGCAGGGGCTGGCAGGCCCAGGCTGCCCGCGCTGCCGCATCATTCACCTCTCGGCGCCGCGCGCGGGGACATGCGCAATGCTGCGCGCCTGTCCGCGCAGCGCTCCGCGGCCGCGCGCCGCCCAACCCAGCTCCGCCGCTTCCCTCCGACCCTCCTGCCGGGCGGAGGAGGGGAGGGATCGCGGTGGGGAGGAGGAGGAGGAGGAGGGAGGGGAGAGGAGAGCAGAGCAAGAGCAGAGCAGAGCAGAGCAGAGCAAGAGCAGAGCAGAGCAGAGCAGAGCAGAACAGAACAGAACAGGGCAGAGGAGAGGAGGAGGGAAGAAGAGACGCGCCGCAACTTGCTGCTGCTCCTCCCTTCCTCCGTCCCCTCCTTCCCTCCCCGCGCCGGTGCCCGGCCCCTGCAGGCTGCACTCCCCGGGCCGCGCTCCGCGGGAGGCGGCATCCTCGGGGGCGCCCCTCCGCGGGGCTGGCGCCTGTCGGTGAGTTGGGGGCGGTGCGAGAAGTTGCTGTGCCTGTGTTTTGGGGGGTGGAGGGGGAAATGTGTGCGTATTGCGGGGTGCTGTCGCTGCGGGAGGGCGGTGGAGGAACCGCCGCAGGGCTGCGAGGCTGTTCTGTCTGGCCGCGTTCCGTGCTGCGCGTTATGTGGTGACTGGGAGAGTAATTCGGCACGGTCATAGGTGCGGGGCAGGGTCGTGTGAAGCATCCCCCGGCGGTAGGATTCCCCCGTGGGCGAGCCCCGCGTTTTCATTCACATGCTATTGCATGGTGACAGACTCCAGTTTGTCAGTGGCATCTGCTCTTGGTCTTGGAAACTCTTCTAAGAGGAAGGGATCACCAGAGGAGAGCAAGAGGCTGCTTTTCAAAGCTCACAAATGAGTCCGGACACCCCATTTGCCGTGTGTGCTGCTCGGTTTGGAGCATTTGCTTCCCTTAGTGCTTCTAGGATGGGAAAGGAAGAAAGCTGTCAAACGGTCATCCCAAGAAAGTTGTGTAGCTTGAGATGTTACGTACGCTAATGGAGCCTATTATCTACATAAACAAACATAGTGATTTATAGGTGTCTGAACTATAATGCTTTGAACGATAGAGCTCTTTAACCTTTCTTTCTAATCTGTCTCTCAGAGATTTGGGTTTAAGGAGAGTAATACATCATCTGTGGTGCTGAATACTTGAGTTGATTACATTTGTAAAAGGAAACAATGCCTTTGAAATAATACTGAGCCATTAAGTAATAAATGCAGAAAAAGAGTGAGAAAGAGCAAAGCTAAGATTCTGGCAGAAAGTATTTCCTCGCCTTCCTAGCAGCCATGCTCGATTGACTTTTATCCAGCGTTCTTATTTTATTAAATTGTATGTCAAAAATGTAAGTGTGCCTTGTGAAACCAGAAGCAAATCCTCTCAGTCCTCTCAAAGTCTGTCTGTGTTGCAGTTAAATGATTGGAGCAGTGTCTGTTAAGAGCATCTGCAGAAATGAGCTCTGCTAAAGATACCCAGTAAGTAAATGGAAGTACATTTTCATTGTATTTGCTTCTCTTAGACCATACAGTAGCAGAAACGTCAAATTTCGGGGTTTCTTATTTTACATCTTTAACAATTTTGCCCTGATAAATATACCTATATGTGAGGTGTGCAGCTTCATCATAGCAAAAGTGCCTCTCCTTACTGGATAAGTGATTAATTCAGGTGTTAACTTATTCAACAGGGGCCAAATTCTGTGGCCTGTGAAGCATCTCCTGTAACGGGTGTCTCCTGCCCTCAGGGGCAGAGGAAACAGCGAGTACAGTGTGGACAATATCTTGCAGACCTGAAGTACAGGAGCAATTTTATCTTTAACCGGTGTCTCAATACAGGATTTTATTAACATAAAATCAGTATTCAGGTCAGCAATGGGGATCTGCAACTTTCGAATGAGAAGCTGATCTGAAGGCAACACATTGCTCAGATGAGTAAAGGTTGTGGGGTATGACACTGAGCAAGCTCACCTATCTTTTGTTCTGGTCCTTTTATGAAATGTCATTTAATGAGGAGAAGAAATAGGTAATCCATTGCATTTTAAGGCACGGTGCTCCTGGTAAGGCTTATTGCCAGGCATTTGAACATGTATGTGGCTTTAGATCATGTATTGTATACAGATTGCTGCTACTAGATAACTTAAGCTTTAAATTTATTCTACTGTTAAAGTTATATTGATCAGAAAGTGGCAACTGGATTTCAAGTCCTAATAAGAAAATCTAGAGCTAATTTATATTTTAAGAAGCACTGTTCTGACCAATCCACCAGAAATGCAGCTGAGTTCTTCTTACCGGCTATGCTGTGGCATTTAGTTAAGGAGCACTCTTTCCTGGGGCTTTGTGGACTTCATGACACACAAAGGAGTTAAATTTGTTTATCAGCTCATTGATGCCCCTGGTAAAGTGCTGTAGAGTTCAATAGCTGGAACAGAGGATGGTGTTTTTCTGTCCATTAAGGACAGGGATGGAGAATGGAGGGGTTTTTACAAAGTGGTTCCAACACTATTTCATTTGTAACTGCAAAACATAAGAATAAGATTAATAGACCAGAAAGGCTTGAAAACATTATTTAACACTTGATTGAAACAATGAATCATTCAAATACAATTACCTAGGCTGCTGTAGTGATGCCTCTGCTTCTAGGTGTCGAGAAAGGACCAGATTTTGAGTGCGGGGTACTAGGTAGCTCAGCCTAGGATGGTGGTGGGAGGTCAGGAGTCCTGCCCTCACATGCAGGTTTCCAGAGTGGGGCTGAGAGCCCCTTCCCAAGTTTGAGTGTATGCTGAATGAATGGCAGCTGCTGGCCCAAGCCCTGCCTGGAGCTAGCAGGGAAGGTGCGTTGGATGGGGTCCTGGTTGTACAGCCTGTAGCTTGCAGACAAGCTGCCTGGCTGCTTGCAGCCCATCTCTGCATCCCAAGGTTGCAGGTCTTATACTGTGTGTAACGATGCCAAAAAGCTTTTGTTCTGGTGGGGAAAGAAGTTCAGGATGGCTTCTTTTGTAGGAAAATGGTGCATTTATAAATGTCCGTATGATCAGATGCTGCTTACGTTGATTGAAACATGGAAAGGGTGAGCAGGGCACACTCTTGCATATACTACTGCTAGTAAAAAACTCTAGACTTGAAACTACTGTGCACTCATGTAGGCTCTTGGAGGCCCTGTAAAATCCAGGTGAGGAAGTTGAAGCCTGCTGGTCTGCCTGCGAACTTAACTGAAAGGAATGAATATGTCCTTAGTTGCTGTTCCCCCATCTCCATCCTGGTATCCCTCATGCTCTGAATTGCTGTGCCATTCCATGACTCCTCTGTAGGTGTCTCATGGGTATGTGTGCTGCATCCAGTTCGTCTTCCCCCTGGCCCTTCACCTCCCAGAAAACAAAGGTTTTGCAACCTCCAAAGGTTGCTCCTGCAAAGGTACACCAAGCACAGCTGTCAGGTGAAGATGATGAATGATGAGAGGCATTCCCTTGCTTCCTGGATGTGATATAACCAAGTTGTAATTAAAGCAGTGGTGGTAGATTATTAGGGCAGATAAACACTGCCTTGTTACAGCCCTCTTGGGTCATATGTAAGCAGGATTTGTTTAGAAAGGTTGAATGAATAGTCAGTGTGAAGGATAAAGATCAGGATTGTTAATCACTCTGGAAGTCTTCTGTGGGAAAGTGTAAACTCACAAGGAAAGATAGTGTCCATAAATGTAATTTAAATATTTACATAACCTGAGGATAAAAATTTGATATTAAAAGCATGCAATTACCAAGTCATGTTTGGGTTCCTGTCAGAGTTCACTAGGACTTGTACTGCTGTGGTTGGTTGGTGGTGGGCTATATTTTTACGTAATGCTTCGCTACCAGCAGCAAAGAGTTCTTCTTTACCACCACATATGAAAAAAATCTGATGGTTCTTGTTTAAGTGCAGGTATAAAAAAAACCACCAACCCACAGAAATTTCAGAGACTACATTTGCTTAAACTCTTCTGCTTCAGGTTGGGTTAACTCTTCAGGCATTCCTGCCTAAAGCAGCGTACCAGTGGCTGTAGGGGGCATGGGGATTCGTCATTCACTTACAGTTTGTGGCTGTTGATACAGGTGCAGTGTGAGAAAGAATGACTCCAGGTAGGAAAGGGTGGTTTCCACTCCCATAAATAACTGGGATTTATTGGAATTGTTTCTCTGCTGATCCTTGATTTCATAATTCTCACAGAAGTTTCTTTTGTCCTTTTCCAGCTCTCAGAATGTGATAAAACCCTTGAAAAAAGGTGTGTGCTTTCATGTAAATACGATGAGGATGAGCCTTTGAAAACATATCTAAGCTGATGTTGATGAATAAACAAACTTGGCCAGAGTAAATCTTTTCATCTAACTTCAAGAGCCACACAGTAATGAAGTAAATATAGATGTACTTAATGGGTTTCTTTCATCCCAGCACATAAAAAACCCTCTAAAGTAATGCAAACAAATCTAAAATGGATTTCTAAGTGGCATGGTTTTGGTTGGTTTTTGTTTATTGGTACTGAAGCAGTTTAGCCAGGCTAGAGTGGGAGTGGAGCTGTAGAAGTGCTGACGTGAGGGGTAGCCTAAATGGGAGGGGACAGAGTGTGTGAGAGACTTGACTCTTCTGCAGTTCTGCAAAAAAGGCAGAAAGTGCTCATTCTGCATGTTTAGAACAAGTTATTTGAAGAGCTTCTCCCCAGACTTGTCTCTTTAAAAGGCAGTTTGCAGATGAGACTTCAAGAGGCAGGGGGCTTGCTCTGCAGGGTACGTCCAGGCAGTGCACTAGCCTGGTTTCCAGGTCACAATGTACCTGAATTTGGTGTTAAAGGTGGCCTCGGAACCATTGTGGCACGTGCTATAGACTCAGTCATTGAAGTATGACTGCAGCAGGGGTTTTGATTTTGGCAGCCTCTTGTTGGTTGGAATCTGTGGGAAAGAGGATGTCGAGGAATGGTTCTGCAGATCTCGATGGTCACTGCATGACAGCAGATTTGGTTTCATTTCAAGATTTGCAGGATGGCCGATTTCAATGACGGCATTTGTAAATAGATTAACAACTTCTCGTGGAAAGAGTGCCTAGCAAATACAACTGTTTGGTCTTCCTGTCCTTGCTTTATGAAGACCAAGGTGTAATGTTTGCATTTCCTGTATGACAGAAAGAGTCTTTGGATCTTCTCTTTAAAAACACAGTTATGAAACAATTTTACTTTAAAGACAAGTGGTTTGTTTTGGAAAGGATAACCCTTGTGTTGAGGGGGGGGAAAAAAGTCAAAACCAAACCGTAATGTGGTCTTGTCTTAACAGGAAAAGTTCAGGTCCATTTCGTTCTGTGTGGAATAAAATTCCATTCAAAGCTGGTCAATATTAGACTACTTAGACAACTGTGTCAGCATAATTACAGAATTTCTTTGGTATGAGCTTTTTCTTTGCAGAGATCTTGATAAGTAGGAAATACTTTAAAAAAATGGTTTCTGTGAGTGTTGGAGGAATTTTGTGGAAGAGCTATAAATCCAGGAGGCTGTTGTACTTTAAAAAACATAACAGTGATTTACTAACACCCAGATTCAACTCACTATTTGACTCCTCAAATAGTCAGACATCCAGTTTAGCTCACATCTGGTTGTGTTGTGCCATGTGTGTAGAAGTGAAACATATTAAAAACTGTTAAGCTTTGGATGCGTTCATGTGGGGATTTACTCATAAATAATTGATAACCCCCTGAAACAAAATCTCTTCATTACTCGGTGGATTGCTCACCTCTTCCCTCCCATGCTCATTGTTCTTGCAGGCAGGGGGAAGAAGGAGGCGCTGCTTTAATGAAGGTGTACGTCAGCCTCTGCTGCTTCTTTCAAAAGGTCATCTACTAAACAGCAGCGATGAAATGCTTGACAAAAGATAAACATTTTATTGTCTTATGGAGTTATGTGGCATTCCAGTGTTTTAGCGGAACCACTTAGCTGCTGTGTTTAAGACTTTTTTTCATCTTGGCACAGAAGCAGTGATGAATTATTAGATCAGTGAATGGTTGTGTCTGGTGCACTGCAGGACATGACGTCAAATTAAGGGTTGTTTGATGTGCAGTACCAATTAGAACTGAAATATTTGGGCTTGATCTTTCAAGATTTTACCGCTGTTAAGCAGCTCAGACTGTTGACTGCAATGGAACAAGTCTTTGCGAACACTGGTTTCCCATTTGAGCAAGGGTTTGTGTGATTTGAGCTCCTGTTTACCAGACATTGAAGCACAGTGGTGGGTTTCGTTTCCTGGAAAAAAAACAAAAGGGTTGTTCTATCCACTGACTTAATGTGTGTCTGAGTTGATCTAACAAAATCTCATTTTAAGGGAAAAAGTGTCTTAGTGAAACATTAGTTCATCTGACTGATGACTTGATTGCGATAGAGTTATTAGCCAAGTTCTGTAACAGTCTTTAAAGGCTTTAATAGTCCTAACTATTGCTAATGCACAGGAAATGTTCAAATCACATCATTGAGAGAGCACCCTAACAAATCTTACAGCTATTTTAATGTGAGGTTTTATATGTTGCTCTTTTTTAATTGAAAGGTGAATGCTATAAAGGCTTCATCAATCTGCTATTTCCAGATGACAGCATTTTTGATGGAGTAACTCTAAGTTCCAGCATGCCGATCCTAGCTTTCAGCTTCAGTGTCACAGCTCAAACTTTTCCTTTTCCACTTGGCTGAAGTGTGTATCTGTGGTGGTGTCTGGATTTGTGTCTTCCAAAAAAAAAAACCAAAACACAAAAACTGGTGTCAATCAAATAAAATGAGAATAAAAATTCTGAAATAATAATAGCCCTCTGGCTGATACTGGAGAAAACAGGGCCTTCACTCCTCCTGCTAGAAAGCAAAGATTAAGCTTGCTTATAAAGGATTAACAGAGCTCTCTTCTGTTAATTTGTAATGGTGTAGTCAAAATGCTTGATTCTACATCAGTGGAAAATCCATTATCAATCAATGGGAATTTTGCAGCTGAAGCCAAAAGGATTAGAGACTCGTCATTTGGAAGTGACTGAAGGAAAGAAAGACCTGGATATGCTTTTTGTCACATGGCTGTGAGCCACCACCAGGCCGTGGCCACAAAAAATGGCACAGGAGAATCTTCAGTTGCCTCAGGCAGACTATTTCCAGAGATGTATGAAAGGGCTGGTGCCACTGTGGAGAAACCTTACCTGGTGTTCTGCTGAGAGGGAGTTGTTACTTGTGTCCAAGCAAAATTGCGTCAAAGGGGAAGAAATACACAGAGAACGATGAACTGGAGCCCTCTTCTAGGAATGGTACCATGGTAGGGGAGAGTTGGTGAGGAGATCAGATGTGCAATGGGAGCAGGAGTTAGGAAGAACAGTGGAAGAGGGGTGCAGATTTGGTGTTGAGGGCTGCAGAGGAGCACTGGTGCCTACACCACAGTCATACCTGCTGCCATATAGGCACATTGGTTCAGGGGACTGGAGCGTGAAGGAGATGCAGGAAGAAATTGCTAAAGAATTTGCTAATGATGTCCTAATGAATTGCATTGACTGCAGAAGTTTCTTCCTTTAATAAATAATAGCTACTTTTCCTTCTAGTACAGTGCAGAGACCAGCATTCAGACTGCTAGAGCCTATATACTGTAAGAAAACCTGGGGTTCCAGGCTTAGTTTGTGAGGAATATTCATCAAGCACATTCTGAAATATATATATATATATTTATTTTTTTAATGATGTCAGCTCAGCTTTAAGCTTAGCTTAAAAGTAGCTCTGGTCCAGAGCCTAGTTACAGAGAAAAGCATGATCTCTGTGACCTCTGTTGCAGTGTTTGGTAGGTACTTTTCTGGGGACAGAAGCTAATACATCACAAGAAGCTATTCAGAGTAAAAATTACTTTTTACAATGATTTGGTAAATGTAAATGTGTTGTTCTGATCTGTTACGATAGGCAAGATTGGGTCGTTTAGTTTGGTAATACAAGGATGCAATTAATTTCATTTTCGTTTACTCTTGTTAAATGCAAAATAATTAAGCACAAATCATGGAAGGTTGGGCTCTCTTGTTTGTAGCTTTATCATTTATTAATCTAACACATTAGATGAGAGGCTTTATAGATTTGCTTGCCTAAGGAAGAAGAAGAAAATACAGAAAGGACAAACTAGATATCTATATTGTCTCACACTGTCGTGAAACCCACTTTCAGGTACAGTCAAATACCGCCTCATTTTCAGTTCACTTTGTAACAAAGGACACTGCTTTTCCACTCAGAAAGGTAAGTTATGACTTAATGCTTAAAGAGTCTGAACAAGGTCATATTTGGATAGGCAAGGTCACTTGCGTAGTTCCTCCATCTCACACTATTCATGTAGGGGTATAATGCTGTAATGGGGCAGGCAAAATAAACTGTGTACATGCATGCTGTAAAAATGTATGTCTTGGCGATCTTAATTGACTATTCTGGTTACAGGAGGAACTGTGCCTTCCCCTAATTTAGCCTTTCAGAAAATGGTGTTGGTCTACTACAGGCAGTGGTGCAGTAGCAGCCCAGTGGGGATAGAAGTGCTCTTCTTTCTTACCTTTATGTAGCTGGGGCATATTTGAAAATTGGGTATTTCTCTCCATCTCTGCAGCTCCAAGAAGCCCTGACACTGCCAGCCATGGATTAGGGAAATAAATCCTTCACGTTCACAATGAAGTGGAAAGCATAAAGAGCATTTTTTGCCTTTTTCCCCTCTTTTTAATGTGTCATTTGCTAGCTGGCGCAATGACCTCCGTTTTGTGACTCCTATGGCATAACATGTTGCAGAGCTTTTCTGTGTGGATTAATTAATCACTCAAGGGAGTAGTAGCATGTGACACTATGCATGTGGACTTGAGGTAAACAGTTACCTACAGACCACCTATAATGAATCTGTTGTCGTTCAAATGTTGTCTGTTAATGCAGTTTGATTATTCTACTGTGATTTTTCTTTCCCTTTTGTTTTATCTGTTTTCTTAGCTATGTCCTTGGGGGTCAAATGGGATGCGTACACAAAGTCACCTGCTGGTGTTGCCAGTGTAGCTGAATTTGGAAAAAAAATATTCCCGGCTATTTAGTACATGAAGTTTGCCAAGGCACTGGGAGGTGGTTTTATGCTAGTTACGTAGAGGTGCAACAGTTTTCCAGAATATGTTGGTGGACAGTCTGTCAAATCTTTTAAATTGTTCCAGTCAATTATATTGACTGAAGTAAAAGCAAGAATTAATTTTTCTTTTCCCCCCATTCTTAACATGAAGATTTACTATCAAACTCTTGAGTTACATTTCAGTATCAGTTGTGTATTTTAATTTGTGTAGTGAACCTTGAAGCCCTTACTTACTTGTGACTCCATCTTTAATTTTGCCTAAGAAGTCCGTCTTATTTCTGGAGAGCAAATACACCAGGAATCACTTAGCATTAACAGTCAGGTAAATGGCAGGGACAGAAGTGATGACTGGGTCTGGTGTGGGGTTTGACCAGTTACAGTGAATTGACAGGTGGTGGTTCACAGGTGATCCTGTTATGTTCCTCAGCAGGTTTGGTGAAAATCAGCCCAATAGAGAAGTACTGGAAAAAGCATGCTAGCAAAGGGGCAGATAGCAAATAATTCAGCATTTGTGTGTTTCCCATTTATTTGGAGCTGAGGCATAGCATGCACACATAGCATGGTGGGATTGGTTCCAGGCAGGCACATCAGCACGTGTTGCTGGCCTGGGAGGAGAAGCCTGGACTGCAGAACAAATGGTGGGACCCCCAGACTTTTACAGGGTGGCCTTGATGGACCCAGGTGGCCATGCCCTGGTTTACAGAACCTGCATAGATGCTGGCAGGGTAGGGCAGGGGCCAGACCATGGAATTGTGGGGGTCTGCACTTAGGGAGCAGTTAGGGGTTTTCTGGAGGCAGGCAGCCTAGGGATTTCATCCACAGCTGTGGACCACAGAGCCTGGAAGTGCTGGAGTCACCTGGCACCATGGGATGTGGCCTCACGCAGAAATGAGGTAGCCTGAGAAACTGGTTGTAGCTGCTCCAGGATGCCAAAGCCCTGAAGGCTTGGACTTCATTGTTGACAGTCTGGGAACCTGGAAACCCTTGATTGATTTTTTTGTTGCTTCTTAGCTCTCCCAGCTGTGGGAATTACTGAAATACTAATTCTTGGACAGTGGCGAAATTAGCATGAGTTGTCAGTTTTAATCAGCAGTAAATAATATTTTGTTCAGGAAACACAGTAACCAAGAAAACTTGTTTCACTTTGTTTTCAGAACTAGGCAGAAATTATATGTTGCAGTGCTGTATTTTCCTGAGAAGGAGAATTTCAGTTTGGAGTTTCTGTGTTCCACCAGCCATGAAGTGTGCCCTGCTCCACAGAGCAGTTTTCTTTTCTATATCAAGTACTAGCCTGTATAATCAATTACACTGATGCTTAAAAAAAAGAAACGGCTTTGAACAGAAAAGGCTTCCTTTCACTGGAGTCAAGGAATAAAAAAACCTCAACACAAGAACCCCTCAGGAATTGCTGTGCTTAACCTCTCTGTCAGTAGGTAGTAATCGATATTCTGAGGTATAACTCTGAAATGTTAGTGTTCATCATATAATAAAACTCATGCTCCCTGCAGCTCATCGTCAGCTGGTACTTAGACTGAATTAATAAAAGAAGAAGTGTGAAGATTGCTGTAGGTAAATGACCAGTATTGAGAGATTTAAACCCTTAGCTACCTGGTTTTATTACGCTCCAGCGCCTGTGGTATCTGTATCAGCCTGATTTTATGCAGAGAGGCACAAGCTCTTGCAAACAAATTAGTGCTGCTAAGTCACTCATATGCTGAAGAACGAGGTTTTGGTGGCAGGGGGAAGTGCAGTGCTGGTTTCCCTTCCTGCAACTGGTGTTTCTGCATAGCAGTGGAGAACTGCCTGAAGCCATGCACTGCGAACTTGAACTTGCCTTTTCCTCACTTTCCTGTGTGATCTTCTCTAGTGGATCTGAAAACAGTAGGTTCCCTCTGAACATCAGGAAACACTTTTTCACTGTGAGGGTCACCAAGCACTGGCATGGGTTGCAAAGGGAGGTTGTGGAGTCTCTGTCCTTGGAGATACCCCAAAACCATGTGGACATGGTCCTGGGCAAGTGGCTTTTGGTGGTCCTGCTTGAGCGGGGGGATGGACCAGATGACCTCCAGAGGTCCCTTCCAACATCAACCATCCTGTGATGGTTGGTAGGTGCACCTCTGTGCCCCCTTCTTTGCAGACAGACTTCTTCTAGGAGCACCTGTTCTAAACTAACAGCTTCCTAGTTTGTTCTTTAAAAGTTTGAAAAAGACTCCATCTCACTGAAGAAGAGGGATAGTGACATGTTCTTGGTACCTTACGTGTACTTCTCAGGTCACACCCCCTTTTTCGCCTTCAGTTTTTAAAACAAAAAATCTCTTACATGGTCTCCTGTAAAGCAGCAATGCAATATTGGGCGTTGTCTCCTGTTCCTGCAGGGTGTATACAAAAGAGCAGTCTTTTCATCTCTGTTCTAACCACTTATGTGAAAAATAAGGAAAAATCTCTTTCTTTGCAGTGACTTGAGCCTGTGAATACTGGACAAAAAGAGTTACTGTGCAAGCCTCCTGTCTTGCTTTTTCTAGTATTTCCTTTCCTTTAAAACCTGGCTCTTACTAGCTACATTTCTGAGCCATTTGAAGCTAGCGTTGTGTCCCATGTGCCTCTATGGAATAGCAGGTCAGGTGCTGAGCTTAGCTGTTGTACTAATGGGCCTTAAGCGGTATCATGTCTAAAACTCATACTTTTATCAACACAAGCCTACAGAGAGGGCTTTTGTTGTAAATCACAATGGTACGGTGTGCCACTGCGAGTTTCTTCCTCCTGGCGAGTTAACAGCCGCCTGGAAACAAACCCACCAAACGTGCTGCTTTTTATGCACACAGGAGCAGTGGAGCTGTTATCAGTGACCTTAGTCTTCTTGCTTTGGCTTGGAAGCTAATTTTGTATTAATTACAGGCATGGCTTTAATCTTTGGCAACAAGACAGCGACAATAGAGTTACCCTTTGACTACTGATGTCCAATTTGCTTTTATTCCGTGACTCTGTTTGCAAACTAAGGACTGAAGCATTTTTCATATAAATTAATTTGCTATTCATGATTTTTAAAATTCACAAAGAGCCTGATCTTAGATATACTGGTGCTACCTTCTCAGTGTAAATACTATTGCTCTAGTGCAATCCTTGGAGACCATAAGAAGCTTTCCAGGACAGGCATAAAGTTTTTTCAGGAGAAAGGGGAGCAGTTTTAATGCAAGTTGTTTGATTTTTCCCAAAGGAGAAGGATGAACATTCACATTTTAGGACAGGATGAAAACTAAAACTTTACGCAGTTCCACCCCAGTTAAAGGCATGCACGAGACCTTAGGAACCCTTTAAGTTTTGAATATACTGGTAATATCAGAGACTTCAAAAGAGAAACAGCTGTGTGTGTGATACAGTGGCCAAGACCTTAGTGAGCTGCAAAATGGGTGAAAACTTCACTTAAAATCTGACTTGGAAGGTGGGTGTAGACTTAGGAACATGTTTAGCCAAGAGAGATAGTTGTTCCTACGAAAAGGTATTTTGTTCTTTGGGTTTGGTACCTAATATATGTGGTGTGGGAAAAATGCTTGGGGTGGGGGGGGGTGTGGAGGAGGAGGGGGAGTTCACATGGCATTCTAATTCATTTAAAAATGTTTAGGAAGGTTCAGAAACAAACCTTATTGTTAACCAAAAGGTTGCGAAGGCTGATAGACCAAAGTGTGCATAAATAATAGCTATTAAGAAGTTTTCCATGATAACTAAAAACGTAGATTTCTTACCACTTTGGAATTTGCATATCATACCCTGCTGTGGCTTCAGAGGGATTAGACATGCAAACTGCTGGTGTAGAGATGTGACTGCATGGATAAAGTGACACTTGGTGCTACATTTGCTCTTTATTATAGAAGAGGTATGTTTAATTTTACTTGTGTTCATGCAAAAAACACAATACTCGGAAAACTGAGAAAAAATATTCTGTTACTTTTTTTATTGCAGCTAAATTATATGAGGCAGTGATGCTAATATCTGTAGCTAATAAGAAAACAATTCAGAGGGGCTTTTTGTCCTGTCATATATTTTATTTGCCCTGTACTGCACATGTGGCATGAGCGGTGAACTCAAGAATTACACTCCTGTTGCAATTAGGCAGACTTACCACTTGTAATACAAAGAAAACACACACCAAGACCTCAAAGAATTTTAGAAAAAGTCTGAATCACATGTGTATGTAGCTGTCTTTTCACTTCTAGGGCTTTTGAGACACTGAAGTACCTTTCCCACACCTGAACAAGGAATAAACTTAATATACTCAGGCTCGGCATGGGAGACTGCTTAAACATGTTGTTTAAGTCACATAAGGCATCTGCATCTGTCTGTAAGCAAGCAGAAACACTGGTCTGCTGAAAGCACGAGTGTTAGGAGTTACTCAGACTATAAAAATGTTCTTGAACATATGGGTATCTGCCCCTAATGATTTCAACAAAAAACCCAGCCAGACTGTGTTGAATCAAATGCAAACTGAGCATGAAGATCTCAAAAGGACTTTGAAGACCGAAGAGTCTGCAGCATAAAAGTAAATGATGAACTGTGTATGTATCTGTCAAAAGGTGGATACTTGCAGGAGCACTGGTGAGCATACAGGGTCATCAGGCAGGACATTAGAAAAATGAGAAGTGAGTTGAATTGGTCATTGCAGGGGAATTTGAGCAGGCACTGTGTTGCGTAACAAAGATGAGAAGGTGTCAGGCTGCTGACATATCATCATAGAAGTGCTGAGAAAAGCTGGAGAGTTGAGTACGGAGGTGTCACTGTGTTGTACAGAGCATAGCCAGCGCTCCGAAGAGGCAGCAGCGCTGCTGACAGAAAACACAGCACGCACGTGGATGTCCACAAATCAGATTCACGAATCACACCAGCTGTGATTTGTGAGTCTGAGCACTGGATCGCACTTAATAAGCTCTGAAATTTTTAGCAGAAAGCTAGTGTTGATTTTGAACAAGCAGGCAGTGACAGGGAGGGCCTGAGCTCCCAGGGCAACAGTTTCTCTCCTCAGCCCACTGCAGCTTCCTCCTTTTGACTGCTACTGCTTTGCTCCTATGTGGATGGGCACAGCAGTCCTGCTGCCTTCAGTTCCTGCCATCCTGCTTGCAAGCCCCTAACTACTAACTTTACTATCTAAGTCCATCTTCCTCCCCCAAAATGATTTCATTCTTGGTAAGATACTCCTCTTCATCTTCCCTGTGATTTGTAACTGGAGACAAATAATGGGAAAAATGGGTGCCTGGCCTTTTGGATATTTCATGAGAAGGCTGTATTATTTATAAATAATTTATGACCTTGAAGCTACACGCTTTCTCCCCAGGTTGTGTGTCTTTTATAACTGAACTGTGTGATTTACCTTAAATTGCCCATCTACCATGCATCGTGAATCTCCATACAGCACTGTTTCCTCCTCTCCTGTACATCATTCACTCATGGATAAGAGATTTGCATAAAATGATTTCTTAATGTTAATATGATGGGGCTGTGGCTCCAGCATCTTGTTATAATGTGTGTACCAATCCCCTTGAATTGGGATAGCATCTACCTTGGTAATTGAATCTATTTATTTGTTGGTGTAGCTTTGGCAATTGGTAGGGAGCAGGATGCATGCGCTGATGTGCTTCTACTGCAGCCTTTGTAGCCATACCTTATCCAAAAGCTTCTTTGAAAAGAACAGCAGGGAAGGATTGAGATGGGGGTTGGCGGTGCTGCAGCTCGGGCAGGGGCTAGGGCCTTACAGGGGCTCCCCAGGGACACCCCAGTTATCTGCGCTGGTCCTGAGCCAGGCAGCCAGCCCCCATGGGGACAACCTGCCCAAGGCCCTGACAACTGACATAATTAAAGTGGTATATAAGCCAGAGAGATAAGGAGCCCTGCCTTTTCAGCTGGTGTCACTCAGGATATGATGTGGGGGTTGCTGGGGGCCCAAGAAATGCTGGGGTGTGTGAAGTCCCTGCAGAGCAACCAAAGCCCCTCACAGACCTTTCCGGCACTCCTCTGCTCCCAGTGGTCTCATCCTTGCCTTTATATGTGTTTGTTTTTCTTTTTTTATCCCTGATCACTGTTTTTGGCTGAACCTCTTTATTCACAGTCTCTCCTCCATGGCCTCACTTTCCTTGTTCTGTTAGATTTCTCTTTCTATTCTTCCAACTCCTTTTGGAGCCATCTTGTCCCAGCTTCTGCGATCTTCCTGGCACCTCCTAGTCTTCTCTTTACCTGAAGCATGAATAAATGAGATTATAAGACACAGACCAGTGGTCCCAATTACTTTGTATATGTATGCGTCTGTATGCCTTCAGCCACCCCCTTGTCTCTCATCTTTCTGTCCTTTTCTACAGCAGTCTCTGGAGGATGAGATTATCTTTTGGTGTGTTTTTAGCGTTGCCGCAGTATGAATAGCATTGACTAATGGTATACATATTTTGAAGAACTAAGCTGTACTGTAGCGTTCATTTGGGCTAGTAATGCCTAACAAATTACTAAGTAGCCTAGCTTGTCATCACCATCAATAAAATGTTTTCCGGCATTCAGGTTGTCATTGCATAGTTTTATTTTTTTGAAGCTGGAAGGGAAGATAAAATACAGTTGGTACAGCCTCTAGTAATTATTTAATACATTTTATGCTAATATTAATTTGTTCTGAATAATGGTTTATGGGAAAGATTTGCTAATTTAGCTTAAAGTGATAGTATTTCTGTCAGGTGTGTAGTAAGTGCAGAAGTCGGAGGGAATTTTTTTTTTTAAGGCTTTTCCATCTTTCTGTAATTACCAGATAGATAATATGAACTTGCCAGATCCAACATGCTAATGATTGCCTTCCAGCTTCTAGAGAGACAGAAATTATACACTAGCAGTGTCTGAACAAGATTCTGCTTTGGTAATGTAATGAAACATACAATACCGTGCTCTCTTGCCATTGCGTAAACATCCATGAATATACCTCCAGTCTTTCAATACCGAAAATAATGAAGATGAAGCTAAATTTACTTTAGGAGTACTCAAATGGCTATTGATGGCTTGGGAATGCTGGGTTATCAGTAGTAGATGAACTGCTTTGCTGTTGTCTGACACTTTGTACAGGTGTCTCATGAATCATTTTCAGATAAAAGGTAAATGCTCTTACTGTCCAATTCTGCTCCTTTTAAATTGCTGCATTTTTCAGTGTTGTCTGCAGGTTTCCTGAAGCAAGCTCTCTGCGGCTGTGCTGCAGGGTGTTTTCTTAGCAAGATGCATTTTTTGAGCTGGCTCTGAACTGTGCTGCCTGATTAAAGGCAAGTCCGCGAAGACCATAGCATGCGATGACTGTCTACTGAGCTCTCTGTTCCATGGGCAACTTAAGCGCTGGCCTGTGCAGCTTAGGAGGAAAGTGAAGAGAACTATGTTTGGGCAATATTCTTAAATGTCTCACATGCCCTTGGTTCCTTGCAGCTGGGTCTAGACTCATTGGGAAGAGAACACTTTGGCTGTTGTGCCACTAGCCATTTTGTTAGTTGCATCTGGCTGTATCTCACTTTTGAAGGAATAATTTGCATCCTTCTACGATGAAGAGAGTTCTTCCTAGTATTTATTTACCTCTAAGATACAGTCAGTATGGGAGATTACTACAGAGGAACATGGAGACCTTTACTCTTTCATACATATTTTAATCACATTGTGACTTTGTAGGCAAAGGAGCAGTCTGAGGTAGCAGATCAGCCTGCTGATGAACAAGGAAAAAAAAGGCAAGAAGTGGTAGGAGGCACAGAAACAATATTCCTGAATCTGCAGGAAATCCTCTAATCCCTAGTTAATATAAAATACTCCTAAAATTACCAGAACTTTTGAAACTGGTTTCTCTGTTTCAGAAGTAAGTGGTGCAGTCTCAAAGCAAGGAGTGGCATGGATTCACTGGGATATTACTACAGAAAGATCTCTGAAGACAATACCCTCACCTCTTGTTTTGGCTCAAGAGCTGTGAACCAGTTCACAGACTGTTAGAGAGTACTCTGCAGGTTATGGGGAAATTCTGGGAGAAAGTTTTATAAGCTTATTCTGTTTGATTTATTCTGAAATCAGTAAATTAGATACCTCTATTAATAGTGTGTATTTAATACTGGTCAGCATTGGGAGTAAAAGGTGAGGCTGAAGTTCTCCACACTTCTTTCTAGGTGCATATAGCAAACTCTTGCTGGATACCTTCCTTTATCGGGAGTTTCAGTATCTCTAGCAGTCTGACAGACTGAAGAAAACATTGCCTAAGGCTTTAAGGGTGATTTGGGCACAGGACTGTGGGTAGGTAGAATATCAGGAAATTGACTTTTATGGTTTTGGATGCCTGCTGCTTATTCTCTTGCCTTTCCTGTCTCTCCCCCACCCCGTACCTTCCCTTGAACTTGCTCTAGCCAATTATGTGAAATTAGACTTTATTGGAATGACTGTTGGGCACATCACACACATGCTTTTCCCCAGTGGCGAAGAGGCTACTGTTGATACCTAAGTTTATTGCTGAGTTGCTTTAAAAACTACTTCCGTACTGGGTCATGGGAAAGGTTTTCAGCACACTGTTTTACGCTGATGCATCTCTAACTCCATCAGCAGCCTTCGGCAGCATCACTTCTGCAGCTTTTTCAATAAAGGAATAAATTTCACTGTCATCTTTGCTGGGCTCTGCACACCTGTTCCATAAATTAAAATGCGCAAAGAGAATACAGCATAAGGGGAGTGGTTGTGTACCTACCAGTTAGTATGGAAATAATTAAGGGCATGCTTAGATGAGCGCTCAGATATGGGTATACAGTGCATTTGACCCACCAGGGTGACACTGGGGCATGTGTGTCCCCTCACCTTCCTGTCTCTGTCCCTCCCTTGCAGTGTGATTTCTGCAGGAACAGCAGCTGGGTGTGGGGTTCAAAGGGAGCCCCCCCCAAACCCCTGCTTCACTTGCCAGCTTCCAGAAACCTAGGGAGACCTGTAGTGACAACAGTGCCTGAGTGTTTCTATCAGGGTTTAGACCTTTATTTATTTAGATGGGTGGTTTTTCTCCTTCCATCACAAGTACCCAGAGGATCTGGCCACCCATCTTGCTTGCCTCTCCTTTAGTTTGACAGTCTTGTCCCCATCTTTTCCAGCAGATGCTGAGGGTCATTTATCCCACTGCTGTGGTTGTACCTGGAGAGCAGTAGCTGTGCTGGAGGCAATGCAAGGATGAGACCTGTCAACACCCTGCAGAGCTGTAGCTGACTCCTCACAGCTTTCTGCAGACACTGGGTGTGAGAGATTACAGGCCAGGCCAGTCTGGTTTTCTGTGGGAGTACGAAGTCCCAGTGGCAGACCCTCGAGCCATTGGTGTGTCTAAAGACAGTTTGAACAAAATCCACAGCTCACATAAATTGGGATCATATCCTTAACAGGCACATTGTTATTGTTCCGTATTTTGAAAGTACTATCCTGTAATATCAGTCCATTTTATTACTCTTCTGCTTTGCACTATTGGTGTTAGCAGAGCTGAGAAACCAGGTAAAGCAAAAGATATATTCTGGCCCAGTTGTCCCCGAAGTCTGTATTTTCCTGTGGCTGCATACCTTTAGACCTGCATGAACTTGGCTCTGGAGGGGAATGTGCTTTAGCGGTACAGACTTTTCTGTATAGTTTTGCCAAAAGATGGTCTCTTCTGGCTTTCTGCTTTTGAGTAGACCTGTTTCTACTTCTGTGTTGCTTGTTTTTTCCTTGGCTTTATTCTTGCCTTTTTATCTCGGTCTCAGCTCCTTTAGGTGTATTTCCCTCTGCAGCCACTCTTCCATGTTAGCAATCTGTTTGTTTGCTCTCTTTGCCCAAAGGGACTTAGATTACTTTCCTGTCTTTCACCTGACTCCCCATTGTTGCCAGTCTCCCACCCAACCTCTTAGGTCTGTGCTACTGTCTCCTTAGCTCTGTCTCCTCCTGTCTCTGCCAAGCCAGTGCCACTCTCCCCTTGTACCAGTCCTCCTCCAAGAAGTTCCTGAACTCAGTTTCCTTTTTCACACATTTTTGTCTCCTTTTGCCTAAATTGACTGGTTCTCACACCCTTCTTTCTCCCTACTCTCTTGCCCTCCTTTATCCTGCTTTTCTACCAGACTCCTGAGCCAAATTTCTTTGCCTATTTTTATCCCTCATCTTCCCCATGTATCTTTTGGTCCCAGTTTTCCCCACTTTCCCTCACTTACTCCTGGAGTTTCCTCACTCTTGTTCCTGGATTGCATACCTTTCCCATTTCAGAAGTCAGTAAAAAAATTTGTCTGACAGAGCTTTTTCCTGTGTCATGCCGCATTCCTGTTTCAAAAAGTAGAGATCCTCGGGCTTCTAGAAGAAAAAAGATGCCAAATTATTTTAACTTGGGCAGTGAAAAGTACTTTTCTTTGGCTTTATTTTCAGAAACATGTGCATCGTTTGGAGATACCAAAGATTACGTTTAGTATGAGGCCATGTTTTGTAACAGTTGAGAATGGCTCTGGAAAGGTGGGAATGCTGGGCAGCTTTAATAAGCAATGCTGCTGCCAGCATCACCTCTGGTACTTATCATCAGGAAATGCCATTACAGTCTTGAAAGTCCTTTTTTTTTCTCCACATGTTGGCAGATACGTAGTCTTGGAAAGATTTAACGAGGTTTTTACAAGGCTACCAATAGAGTCAGTTGTCCAAGGAGGAGATGCATGAGCAGTGAACTGCTGCCAGCCTTCCTGGGTTGTAAGAGTTAGTTGAGGAGCAAGAGCCCACTTCAGAGTTGGGCATTGTCTGGGAGTCCCTTGGTGGTAGCACTGCACTGATGGTAAATGTGCGTGTGTAGCTCCTGATCATCCTTGCTCCAAGGTTGGTTCTATATACGTATATCGAAAAAATTAAAGACGCCTCTCAAATTACAGGAGCCTGTTTCACTGTAGCCTTCCCATTTTATGGAAGAGTCAGACTGGGATGCTGATACCCATAAGAAGGTTGGTGATGCTACAGAGAATTCACAACTGTTGAAACAGATTTTTTGATTTTTAATGGATAAATTCAGACAGCAGTTCTGCCAGCCTTATATTGTACAAGGTCTGTCTGTCATGTTGTACTTTTTCTCAGATAGTAAAAGGAAGACATGATCCCCAGTGAGTTAGTAAGAATAATTCTTTCATGCCAGGAAAAAAAAAAGGTGAAAGGAGAAATGAGCTGCATAAGATTTGCTTGTGACATTTAAAGTCTAAATCTGAGTTATTCTGAGTAATTTATCTTTGGGCATTTGCAGGAGAGAGAACAGGAATATGAATGAGTGCATCTCAGTTGTGTCTGAGCTTTCTGATAGATTAAGAGGATTTTTGGTGACTCCGTCTGGCTGAAAGGTCTATCTGTGTGATCTCTTTTCTGGCAGATGGAAGATAACACTAGGAGAAGTCTTTTGATTATTAAAGTATGGGAATTACTCCAGTGCAATATCACCCTGGGACACCACTTTCTTTCAGAGTGACAGGTGATGTTTCTGGGATGTTAAGAGAGAGCTCATTTACCCCTGCTGCACTGAACATGTGTACACCAGATTTTCTTTGGCAATATTAAACCTATTCACCTTCTGTATCTGTTGCTAATGAGGAAAGAAATGAAAATACAGAGTATGCATGTAGAGAACATAGTAAGTACAGAGGGACCAAAAAAAAATGCGTTTATCAACTTCATTAACACTTCTTTTACAATCTGCTTGGGTTCTTGGAGTTTCTATGAACTACTTTTTGAAACATGTAAAAGATTATCAGGCTGACATTAACTGAAGTCATTCCTTGAGTGTAAAGGTACTTTCTCAGAGTGCAGCAATTTGCATTTCCTGCTGCTGTTGGCTTTCTGCGTGCACACATTTGCAGTATCCCATTGAGCAACCTCACACTTCTGTCAAGACTTCTCTTTGCAACATGCAGTGCTGCATGTGAACCTACCAGCAGTCCTTCATCCAGACTTTTATTTATAAAATAAAAGGAATAACATCCAGTTTATTCTTGTCAATACCAGGAGTTAAACACTGGAGTCAGTCAGCCTTCGGTGAATTCTCTACCACTTCAGCATGTAATCTCTATGTACCTATAGGAAGGCAGCTATGAGTGTCAGTCCTTGCTTGGAGGAATGACAAGAAAGGACTGTGTAACCATGGAAGCTGTGATTCCTCTGGTGCCTGGGGAAGCGTGTGCTGGGGAAGACAGTCTTTGCCTTCTGCACTGGAACATATTCTGGTCCATAGGATGAAGGTCCAGCTGCCACATGGTACTTTTAGGGGATTGCTATGTTTCCAGCAGGTGAGACTGGAGTACTATGTTTATTCTTCAGCCTGTGCTTGGTTCTTATCTGCTCTTCCCCACAGTTGCACATCACATAGAGTCACTTGAAGTAGAGCTGTTTTCACCAGCTCTTTGCTGGTGAAAGAGCTGGAAGGAATGTCCCATGAGGAATGGCTAGAGACTTTGGGCTTGTCTAGTTTGGAGAAAAAGAGACTGAGGGGTGACCCCATTGTTCTCTACAGCTTCCTGAGGAGGGGAAATGGAGCAGGAGGTGCTGATCTCTTCTCCCTGGTATCTAGTGACAGGATATGTGGGAATGGCTTGAAGCTGTGTCAGGGGAGGTTCAGATGTGACATTAGGAAGCACTTCTTCATAGAGGGGTTGACCAAACACTGGAGCAGGTTTCCCAGGGAGGTGGTCAATGCTCCAGGCCTGTCAGTGTTTTGGAGAATGCCCTTAGGATCATAACTTAGCTTGTGGTCAGCCCTGAAGCTGTCAGGCAGTTGGACTGGGTGTTCAGTAGTCTATTCTATTCTAATGTTTTACAGTCTGGACACTGGCTGTGCAGTGGAATACACAGAAGACCATGAGGTTAACAAAAGCCATGCCTGTGAGAGCAGGTCTCAGTTCCCCTTTGCTCTGGAGGAGGTTAGGAGAAAGTGCATTGGTGTAGCCTTTTCCTGTGTGCAGAGTGCCTTTCCTAATTTATCAATGCAGTTGAGGGTGAGGAGTTAATGTTTGAGTCACACCTTTGTCCAAATTCATAAAGATGTGTAGAGGTCATCTCTGTTCATAGGAAATACTCTTGTAGGGTGTCTCACTGTCCATCCATATGGGTTGTGTGTATGAACTTCCCCCTTTTACCACATAACTACTGTAGCTGCATCTGTGACATGAACTTATGTTTGTACAAGCATTCAGTGCTTTGTTACTGAGAAACTTGGCACAGATATGGAACAGTCAGGTTTTGGGCAGGGCTTCTGAAGTAAGATGAAGAATTACTTGCTGTGTAGCTTTCCTGTGTAATTCACAGGTACATTTAGCTATCCATCTGATCACTGTTTCATTTCATGATGTTCTTATTCATAGCTCATGTTCTGTCTTCAGGAAATGCCATTATAGTTATCTCACTGTTGGCCTTGTGCTGTCTTTCGGTGCTCGCCGGCACCAAACAATACAGAGGAGACAGTGTAAATATCTGAGGTTCCAAATGTCAAAACCTCAAGATCCTGTTACAGAGAAGTTAGGACAGCAGCTGGGTTACTCTACAAGCTTTAATTAAAATGCAATGTTTACCACTTCTTAAATATTTTCTTTGTTTTATTTTAGTACTTATAAATCTTTTTCTGCCTTAAGTAACTTTTTTAAACTTATCTTTTAATATCCTAAATGGCTTTATGCAATTGGCATGCGATTAATACATGTAATAGAGTTTTGGTCATGAATGTGATTCTGTTGGCATTCTTTCTGATTTTTTTCTCTTTGCTATTCATGTTGGCCACCTGAGACACTTTCTGATTTTCTTTTTTTTATTTTTTTGGCATAACATTTATTTCTATTTCATAGTTGATAGTATCATTATTTTATCAAATAATCTGATAAATTGTTACAGCAAGACTGCAGCAGCAGCCAAAACACTGATGCTTTCTAATGGTGCACTTTACCTCTGCTCTATTATCACTGCCCATTTCATTATTTGCAAGTTGATTACAGCTGTGTTTCTCAGGGGCTATGAAATATTCAGCAGCCTGCACTAGTCTGGGGAGAATCACAGTCCTTGCAGCTGAACACCTGCCCTCAAAGAGGAACCAAAAACTTCTTGTGTTTAAAACTGATGGGGAAATTCCTTCTTTGTTTTAACTTTCCCACAAAGCTGAGTGATTGAAAGTTGCTGCTTTGCTTATACTTGTAATTGGGTGAGGGGAAGAATAAGAATAAATACATGACTACTGCATTTCTGCCACACTTGCCTAGCTACAGCAAAGAAGGAAAAAAATGTTGGCATAACTGGTTGCCTGTGTGTCAGCGCGAGGCAGTTGGCATTCTGGGTGGAGTTAGGAAAAAAGCTCTCCATTAAGGGCAAAAATTAACACTACTGGTTTTGTTCTCGCACTTTGTCTCTCTGGAGGAGTAGCCAGCAATGATTGACTGAAATGTGCAATATTTTACCAAGTAGGAAGTAGATAAGATTTTTATAAACAGGATACTTCATCATTAAAGTAAAGAAACAATTGCTTTGACCTTGACACTGAATGACTAAGGCCAGCATTGTGATAATTGAGAATGTAGCTAAGCAACAGTTCTCCAGGAGCTTGCGCTGCTTTATTTTTAGTAGACTACACCAGTAAGGGAGGGGAGAGTGTGTGTGTGGTGTGAATGAGCAAAGCAACTGGTTAATGCTTACAAAAAAAGAAATTATTTCTGTCTTTGTGCAAAAAGTTTGAGTGGTAATGTGTGCTTATACCATTTTTAATTTGGGTCTGTGTCTAAAGAAAGTAATTGAATCAGTATATCCTTCTGTGGTCTGAACAAGCAGATAGCCTGACAGCATCTCTGATTTCTTAAGCTGCTTTAGAGGCTTGAATGTCTTCTGAAAATTAATGGTGTAGAAGAAATGGTGTATTACTACAGAAATAGTCTATTTTATATCTATTTCTGCTTACTTTGTCAGTAATTGCATTTCCTAACCATATTACGGTTTGCACTGTAACGCCTGAAATATTTATTGCTTAGCTTTAGTCATACAATGCTATAGCAAGCTAATTCCCCACAGTTGCCACTGTTAAGATCCTTTAAATCCAAAATAAACATCCAAGGAAAGGAAGGTACTTTCTTCTAGCTAATTCAATTTACAAACTAAGTTACTTTAATTTTTCATGTAGGCAATGGAAAGAAATCAGTCTGACAAGTTTGACGTTTTTATCATGTAGGCATTGCAGGATTGATTGCAACTACATGGCCACTCTGTCCTCTCCTAACTAAAAGTATTCCAAGGCTGCTGCTAGTGGAAAGTTTGCAGCCTCTTTACCTCTCTCTGTTCCTAGTAAATCTCTCATCACTGAATTGGATGTGCTTTCTTTACATACCAAGCAAATACAGTTACTTAGTAAAGATGAGTTTCTGCTCATAAAACCCAAGCAGTTACAGAAATCTCTCTGAAGATACTGTCCATGCATGGATATCAACTGCCCTAACTTTACATATAGGAGCCTTTAATTCTGATTTGGTCTGTGAAATCCATATTTATTAGCAACGTGACATAGGTGAGAGAATAAAAATATCTTAATTCTCAGCCCGACTTCTTTATTAGATCTTTGAAAGTCAGATAGTAAACAGACAAAAATAATAAAAAGGAACTTAAAAACTGTATTGGTTATCCTTGGGTATTTTAAATACAGGAAGGAAACTTTTTCTAAAGTACTTTTCTCTGGATATGATTTTAAATTTATAGAAACAGAGGATAATGAATATTGTCTCTTATTTTCTCATAGTGTGGCATTATTGGATTCAGAAGTGTGATTCTTTTTCTTTTTCTTTTTTTTTTTTTTTGCCTAGGAGGAAACATTTGCCAAGACTGTATATCACTTCAACATCAAGCTCTACAAAGCTCCAAGGTAATTATTTATGCAACTACTTTTTGTTTCCTGTGGTGATCAGACTGGCTTTAGTTCAGTTTTCTTGAAGACCCCTGTAATTTATGAAGGTGCCAGTGCTAAGCAATTAAACTGGGTAGCAGCAACAGCTTTTATAGAAGCTGTTGCGTACAGCTTTATCATCCATCATGTGCTGTGTGAGATTGCCAATGTGTGTGTATAAAATAAAGATGTGATACGTTTTGAAAATACAGTTGTTTTAATGTCTTAAAAAGCAGTAGTATCAGCTGAAAGGTAAAATAGCCGGGTATGGGTTTGTATATGGTCATTCAGAAAGTCTTTGCTTACCCCTTGCTATCCTGGTTTTCTCGCTGGTTGTCTTCTGAGAGCTGTGCAAGAGGCACCACATGCTCTGCAGCACTGGCACAGGCTTTACTGCCCCAGATGATGGGAGTTTTGGTCAGTGGATCTGTTTTAGTCAAGCAGAGCAATGGCTACCTCATTGGAAATCGCAGTCTTTACTCACTTTGTTTGATAAGTTCTTAAAAGCTGTTTCTGCTGTTGTGATTGCTGTGGGTGCTGCAGATCTGTACGTCACGTTTGCTCATTTCAAAGCCTGTTTTTGAGAGCATAGCTCATGAGGTCTCCATGGGCATGGTCAGAACTTAAATAACAAAATAGACAGCTGGGGGTTCGTATTTCATGTTCAAGTTACACAACTATCCCACTGCAGTGGGTATGGAAAAGAATACTGTGGTTAGGAAGCTGGCCTGGGCATGCAATCTGCAAAGCAAATCTCGTACCTTTGCATGGAGACCAGGGAGATCCAGTCTGCAGTGTGTAGGCTGGTGCTGCTTGCATTCATTTATTGGTTGCATTCATTTACTGAAGGTCTGATGAGATTTGAGCAGCATCTGATTTATACTGGGTTGCCATTTCAATAATATCTCCCAACACCTGGCAGATGGTGAATTTTCAAACACTGCAGTTATTTTTTGATCCCAAGTATCCCTGGGTGGCTGTTACTAATAAGTAATGATATGGTACCAGACTGGATTTGCTTGTATGTAATGCACGCAGTTTGCATCTGAGTTGTGAAACTCTGGGAAGATTTCAGGTCTCTTTCTTAGTGCAGTAATAGCTTTGAATCTTTTTTGGGAAGCCAGTGTTTGCTACTACATGCCAAACAGGTGGTATTTACTTACAGTATATTGATAATACCACAAGTAAAAAACTTCCAAGATAACCACATTGCACTAACTGAAGTGGTGCATGTTCCTAACATTTCCTAAAGGAAGGATGGTTGTTCAGCCAAGTTTACTGGTTTAGCTTTTCCTTTGTAAAAAGAGAGCACGTCTCTGGTAATGTACTCAGTTACCGCAGCTTGTCTGACCAGGCACCTCCTGAGCTACAGTGTGGATCTGCTGAGAGTTCTTCTCTCAGCCTCTTTTTGTTACCTGTACATAGTGCAGAGATGCTTCAATGGCAGATCTTGGCCCCAAGAGAAATGCATAAATATAACTGACATATGGGTCATAGAAACATTGCTTCTTTGTAGTATTTGTCTTTAAAATTAACACAGAAATCCAAGAGGTTGAACAGACACCTTAAAGTTAATGTAAAATCAATTTAATACCACTCGTGCTTCTGGAGTCTTGCCTTGTGGAAGTCAGAAGACTGTGGTAGTTGTCTTTAAATCTGTCAAAGATGAAGCGGTGTAGTTTTGAACTCTCATTCTCTGTGAAAGATTCTTGGATCTGGAAATGAAACCCCTCTGAAAGGTGAGGGGGTTTTCTGTCTCTTCCCTGGTGACTAATTCATCATTTTTGAAATTCTGTTCCCAAAAAAATGTGTTGATGACTCTGCATGTGTAAAGGGCTTGGATAACCTGAACTCTTGACTCTTGCGCAGGAAATCGGAAATTGTAAACGTGTCGTCCTGCCATGTAACCCTCCATCGGCATTAATGGTGACACAGGGTCATCTGAGCACAGCTGTAGGTCCAGTGAATTATCCCTCCAGTTCAAGAAGGCTGGGAATCCTACAGCCAGGGGGAGGAGGGAGGAAGGAAGGTTGTTTTATTGGGGTTCCAGGTTCTTTAAATAATCTGTATATATTTCTCTGATCCTGTTCATAGTACAGCCCAGTAACAGCAGTTTGGCCTTGGGTGATGCTGGAAAGTGAGGACAGGATCCTTTCAACCATCTATGTTGGTATCAGACTTGAGCCTGGCAGTGGGGGATTTTTGTCTGTGTGAAAAAACAAACCACCCCTCCATGGGTGACTTGACAGGTATGGTTTAGAGCGTGACCAAAGGAAGTACCTGCAGATGGAGGTGGGAAGGCAGGTTTGGCCAGTGATAAAAGAAGTGGGTGAATTGAGGGCTTTCTTTAGCCAGTCAGGCTGCTGAGGGTCTCTCAGTCTCTCTCATGTCTCCAGGCACTGCATGCACAGACAGATCTGGGTATTTCACTAAGGGGTTCCTCCCCGAGGCTACTATGGCTCTATTCCATCAAGGTCTATGATTCCGTGATTCTAAGAGGTGAAAAGCCCTTTTTCTCAGAGTGCCTTCAGTGCACAGGACACGTGGTTTGGCACTTAAAATTTACAGCTTGCCTGTGTTGGAAGTTACTCAGGTATAGCTGCTTTGCTTTCCGTTTCCATCCTGCCCATTTTGCTAACAACATCCACATGCAAACAGTCCACTGCTGCACCCAGGGGTTGGGGTATGTATATATTCAGTATAAATAAACCATATAAGTTTCAGCTTGAGCCCTCTCCTTTTTACTTGTGTGAGTTTTGGGGGGTTTGAGGTTGGTTGTTTTATTTGAGGTGTTGCAGGAGGGTGGGGGTTGGGTTTTTTTTAGTTTCCTTTCTTCTGGAAAGCCCCCTCTCCTTGCCTTTAGCATTTCTGTTTCTTTGGGTTGATAAAAGCCTTTTCTGTCTGTGTTGATGCTAATGGGCTCCTCCATGTTGGCTAGGACAGAGCCTAAAGACATCTCTTATCTTTGCTGCTGTCAGTGGTAGCTTCTGCACGGGTGTCCTTCCCTGAGATGTCAGGTTTTTCCTCTGTTTTCTTTAGATTGCCCTTCCAGATGGCCTGCTGTCCTGCAGGAGTAAGTACCCCCAGGCAAGGGCACTCAGCTGCAGCTCCTCAATCTGAAAGGGTCATAAATACATGAAGTTTGGGCTTTTCATTACACTGAATGAAACAGGAGGAGCTGCCTTGTCAGCATGCTCCCAAGGGGAGGATCTGCACTAAAACGTCTGCATAACAGCAGGGGAGGCAAAAAAAAACCTTTGAGAGCAATGTCCCTGGGCTGGATGTTGGTGACATGGAGTCAGTGATCTCAGAGGTCATCCGTAGGTCTGACTATAGCTTGCTGTCTCACCTTTACCTCTTCATTTTTCTTCCTCCTTTGCTGTTTGCGTGACTATGCTGCTAAGCCTGGATGCCTGTGGCTGTTGGGAAGGCCCCTGGCTATGAGCACCAGCAGCTTGCCCTGTGCCCAAAATTAACTCACACACTTCCACATGGGTCTCCAGCATGAGGCTGATGTTTGCAAGGAACATGGTTTGAAGGTGATGTTTCTGGGGAGGTGAGGATCAATGAGACGTCAGCCCTGCTGGCCATCAGTGAGCTGGGAAGGACATCAGTGAGAGCTGACTGCTGTAACCTGTTACAGGCCAAGTTTTCCTGGTGCTGGAGGACACGTAGGTGGAAGGAGGGAGGTGCAGGAGTCAAGCTTGTGCAGATCTGCCTTCAGCAAGGTGTAGGAAAGCAAGCAAGCAGGGATTCCTACAATTCTGCTCACTATATGGTGCATTTAACATAACCTGCCCTTCTTGGATGTAATGTAAAGGAATTGAGGAACTGCCTTGCAACAAGAGTTAATGTTGTCCTATTTAGACCTGTCCTACAGAAGTGGAGTGATTCAAATATTCCTGTGATGGGTTTGCATCCCTGGGACTACAGTGGTGGGTGTCTGAACTGCGTCGACTGCAAAAATAGGCTTACGCAGCAGGAATGACTAAGGCGATTACGGGGCTGCATGAATGATTAATTTACCCTGCTTTTGTTTCACTTCTGATCCCAGGCCCTCTGGAAAAGAAAAAAAAAAGGCAGTTTTGGAAGCTGTTTTTAAAATAAACCAATGTCAGTTGTAATAACAGCTTTACTACATAAATGGGCACCAAAACTACTCCAACAGGAGCAGAGTAAAAAATCAGTTGCTACCATATCTCTGTAACATGAGTATTTGTAGACGAGTAATCGCCAAATACTTTGCAATCAGAATATCTATTCACATTTTAGGAGAATAATTGTTTTTCTTCAAGTAGGATATACAGTGACATAGCGGTAGTGCTTTCTTAATAATCCTCCTTTAAGCTCGGTTTAGAAAGCATTTATTTTGTTATTAAAATTACTCCACATATTTGAGACAGACTTCAGCTCAACAACTGCCTAACACGTGCTAGACATGTATTGATTTTTTCTGTCTTAGCCCAACGTTTCCCCTGGGCATTGTATTATTTATTCATAAAGCAGAAATGATGTCTGACAGGCAGTTAGAGGGGTGTAGAGCTGTAGCCCGGAAACAATGTGAAGAGATTTGCAAGGACCCCAAGAAATCAATGTGCTGATGCTAAAGAGTAGCCTTTAAATTCTGAGCACACATTCTTGCAATCATTCAGTGTGGAAAAGGAAATTTAAATAACAAATAGTTACTATTAAAACTGCAGGCCTAAATTTTCATTCATCTTTATTCCAATTATCAGAGCCAGGGTGGAAGTAGGCACTGGAGGCAGCTAGCCAAGCCCAGACATCTCTCAGTCATAAAGGAGGGCTTGCTGCTCTAGCTCTAATTTGCACTTTTGTATGTAGATTTCTGTTGGAAGTAAGATATTTTTATCAATAAAGATTTAAAACCCCAATGTTGTTCAGAGAGACAAGATATTTCCTAAAATGTGCACAATTCATAACCACTTACTCTAAATGAGTGTTAGACTGATGTCTGTACAGCAGATTAAAATAATAAATAGCTGGTAATCTTAGAATGTGAGTTGAAATATTTTGATAAGCTAATCATTGTGATAGACCTGTTTGGAAAAAAAAAAGTAGGGAAAAAGAGATTTGTTCTGGTTTTGTTCATTCAGAATTAGATCACAGAATACTCTCAAGCAGTATTTGCTGGTAGGTGATTTATTTCAAAAAATGCTTTCTCTACTGAAAAAAAAATCACACAAGTAATCTTAAGAAATTTTTTTATACGACGTTGTACTTCTCTCAACAAGATAACTTCAATAATTGAAGTATTATATCTAAAATGAGATCGACATCTAAATATCTGGTAAAATCAGGCCACTACAGAATTTGTTTCTTGTTATTTAAAACCCAGATAATGCTGTTGAAAAAATAAATTGTCATCAGGTAATTAAATATTTCATCTTAGTATATAAACATGAGGGAACTGAACTAAATTTGTTCTGGCATTTCTTGACTTTCTAGTACTTGACTTTGAACCTGAATGTTCTTTGATATATAGGGTTGTGAATTTCAACATTTGCTTTGCATATTTTGAGGGGGAGGGGGACATGTGAGAAAATAATTCATTTCTACTCTATAAACATGAAGGTTACTGTCTTTCTCTTGGTTAATAAGGTCATGTTATTTAAAAATGAAACCAAGGCACACAATAACTTCATGGAGCTAAGAAGTTAACAGATATTCCTTAAGTTGGTCTGCAAAACACCTTGTGGTTGTTTTCCTGAAAGAAGTCTTTGACCTCTTCAATCATGAAACATCACAATAAATGCAGTTTTAAATCACTGAGCTGCGGCAGCTTAATCTGCGCCCATCCAGAATAAGTAAGAGTGCCTGAAGCATGCACAAATTTGTATTTTTGTTTTGTTTTTTTGTTTTGTTTTTTTTTTCCAAGGAAGCAGGGTGGCTTTAAAAAGAAGGGGAAAATGATACCTCACTACTGTCTTCTAGGTCGTCAAATGAACTTTCACGTTTGGTGTTGTGATGTATAAAGATGGCATTGGGGAAGCACTACAGTGTTTTTATATGCCTGCCTTTCAGACATATAAATCAGTGGATTTGAAAATCTGATTTCATTTGACTCGATCTGAAGAAAATGTATCAAAATAACTTTTTTCTGGGCTATTGTACCTCTTGCAATGGCACATTTTTTATGGTTGCTATCTGATGAGAACATGAAGTCATGAAAATACTTTGTTTCGCAAAAATCAATGCATCTTGATTTGTTCTTGCCAATACTTTCAAATGCTGCCCTTAACTTGCAAGTTACCTTGTATTTACAAGTAAGTTTTAAATAACAAATTTACTGTCTGAATGTTAAGTAGTGATTTTAAATGTCACTTTTCCAAATTGTTAAACTACAGCTGTAGTAATAATTACTTTAATCTATTTAGATAGCTAGTAGCCAGTCAGTTAATGAGCTTTGTTCATCCAAAGCTCAACTGCAACTCTCTGCCTCTCTGAACTCTTTTCATAATTTAGTTCTGTCATTACTGTTGTCAAGAACACAGCTCTTTGCTTTTGACAGCAGAGTAATACCCACCCCCAGATAATGTGCTAAACCATGAATACATGCATTTTCTGCTTCACCAAACTGCAGTGCTCTTCAGGTCACTCAGATGGAGGATTTCTGCACCAGAGCTGGTCACCCAAGATGTCCTTGTAGTCAAGGGACATGGTCCATTTAACGTATTCTGTAGGCTGATTTTATTGTGTAGTAAGGTGCCTCTTATATGGATGCTGTATTCTGAAGAGACTGTAGGTACCTAGTTGTGGGGTGGATTCAGCTTCAGGCTGATGCACTCATGTCATGTTACTTCTGCCCAGCTGGGTCCTTATGTGAGTGCCGTATCTCCCTTTGAATCAGTGGAGATGTTGTCCCTGTGGCTGGTGGCCAGGCACTGCACTGTGGGATTGCTCGCTGTGGACAACTGATGAGGCTGAACAGGGCATGGTGTTCTTGTCATCAGGATCCTGGGACTCATTGTGCTCTTCCAATCTACAGTTATTTAGGACAGTGATACATTAGAAAGCTAGCAGGTTATCTATGGGCTTTACTTTGGGTGTTGATTCTTACAAGCTTTTAAAAGACATGGCAGAGGGCACTAGGCAAAAAAATGAACAGTAAGCCATATTTGGCTTAATAAATGAAAGGTAAGCCATATTTTTAACAGGCTTTTCATTGTTCAGGTTTACCCGAATACAGTACACCAAAAAGTTCCCTTAGTTTTGTGATGTTGTTGTGTTCGTAAAACTTCTTTCTTCTGATGCTTTGCTGGAACCTTTAATGGAAAGTGGTTGATTTGGAAACCACCATTAAAAACATTGTGTATGGGAAGAGGCCTGTTGCATTTTCTATTTTTACGTTTTTTTTCCCTAAGGAATAACTTACCATATGTAACATGTCTTTGGTTATACACCCTGCCTTGCCAAACAACCGATATTTTCAGAGACTTAGTAATAGGCTGGCAGATACTAGTACATCTCACATGTCAGCTGGACAAAAGGAAGCAATGCTGTTGAGACTGTCAGCTACTGAAAGGCAAATATATTTTAAGGCCAAGGTTTGTTACTGAGTTGAAACGGATCTCAGATGCCTCTGGTCTGTTAACTTTGTAAAATGGCTGAGCCAAGGAAAAATGACAGATAAACTAGTATGTGAAATATTTTCTAACAGAATTAAATAGCAAATACATATGTAAATCAATTTATAAAAGGCCAAATCAGTTGTGGAACACAGAAGTTTCCAGCTGGTGCATACAATATTTTACAAGTCATTAGAAGATAGTAACTTATGAAAACAACCAGCTTAGCTAATGATGTCCTGGACTTAAAAAAGCAGCTATGAAGGATATTGCATAAGGCATGTTCCTTTCTCCAGAGATGTCTGTGGACTGAAAGGTGTTTAGGAGCCAGCCCTAGAGGGATGCCTTGATCATGAAGTAATGCCACCCTTCAGTCCACTGTCAGGCATGGTCCACATATAGCTTATGTAGCTTTTACCTTGTTTAAATCTGCTGTAAAAATAATTTTGTTTTCTTGTGAACATTTCTGTAATATTCATCATTCTTTCTTATCACAATGGTAGTACAAAGCAGCCTGATGTCATATTCAAAGTCCTTCGGGCCCAGCCGTCCACATGTGCCTCCAGTTCACCTGTAATACCAGCTAAACCACAGACATACTGTGTATTCAAACCATCTGTGGGCTTTATTCATTGCTACTGCTGAAGTTAAGGATGAGCTGTGGGCAGACATAAACACACTTAACCTCATTTTCTCCTTTTAAATCCCTTCTTAAAATCTCCTCTGCAATAATCCCTGAAAGAAACAAAAGTAGGTTAGCGATAGGTTATGGCCACCACTCTTGTGTTGGCTGGTGCTGTCCCTTTGTTTCCTCCTACTTCCTTGTCAACCATCCATATCCATATGCACCTGCTGGACTTTTTTTTTTTTTGAGTGTTTCAAGGCAGGATCTATCTTTTTTGTATTCTCTGAGCTTCCAATGTGCCTGTTGCCTGGCCTGAGTCTCCTCCACAACACAAGGAAGAGAAAATAACTGTAATGGCTCAGTGCCTCACAACTTTCAAAAGCTTTTTTCACAGCATCAAACGAGTAAAATGGGTGTTTTTATCATATGACAAAAGTGACAAATGAAGGCGTATGTCCTTCATGAGGAGTGTTCTATAAATACTTCTGATAATTTTAAAGGTCTGAGATGAGATATAGGTATTTTTTCCCTTAAGGGCTTGTGGCATTCCTTAGTGTTTTAATATCCGATCTCCCAGTGCTTCAATTGTAGGCATATGTTCAGCACTGCTGCAGGTCAGGAGCTTGGGAAATGGGAGGTTTGAGTATAGATGGGACATTAGCTCAGTGTTTTCCCAAGCATCCATAGGAGCTCTTTGCCAGAACCTATGGCACCAATTTATTTATAGAAGAGTTTGGGTTGGAAGGAACCGTAAAGATCATCTAGTTCCAACCTCCCTGCCATGGGCAGGGACACCTTTCACCAGACCAGGTTGCTAAAAGCCCCGTCCAAGCTGGCCTTGAACAATTCAGGGATGGGGCAGCCACAGCTTCTCTGGGCAACCTGTTCCAGTTTCTCACCAGGCTGAACAACCCCAGCTCTCTCAGAATGTTGTAATAGCAGAGGTGGTCCAGTGGCCTGATCATTTTTATAGCTTTCTCTGCACCTGCTCCAAAGAGTTCACATCCTTAATGCTGGGGGCCCCAGAGCTGAACATAGTACTGTAGCTGGGGTCTCATGAGAGTGGAGTAGAGGAGAGGAGTACACACTCCTTTTGGTGCAGCCCAGGACACGGTTGGCTTTCTGTGCTATGAGCACACACTGCCGGCTCATGTTCAGTTTCTCATCAACCAACACCCCCAAGTCCTTCTTGGGGCTCCTGTCAGTCCATTCTCTGCCCAGCCTGTGTTTGTGCTTGGGAGTGCCGTGAGAGTGCAGGACCTTAACCATTACACCTCTCCAGGTCTCCTGCCATGGTGACTTTTTATGCCTTCCAGAGTATGGACTGAAGGCGACATGATCCTATGGGCTGCAGGCCTCAAAAAATCAGTAATATAGGAGCCTTACCCTACTGTGTAGACCGTGAGCTTTTCCAAGGGGGCATGATGCATGCCTGTGCTACACGGACAGGCAGAGGCAGGACCACAGGCATTAGGAGCTGTTGGGCAGCATGTGTTTTGCCACAGACAGGCGTGTGGCAGAGTCACAGGCTCCACACACTTCTGCAATGCTCAGCTGAGCCTGGAGGCTGCTCCTATTGGGAGAGCATCAGCCTGGGAAGATGTGGGGGATTCACACTGGGACAAAGGTTTCTCCACACCTGCAACATGTATGGAGATTTCTTACACCATACTATCAAAATATAAATACTATAAGAAATACAAATATCAAAGACTTTTTTAACATAAAATACATTAGTGCTGTTACTCTTCAGTTGTTTTCTTAAAAATTAAGTTAATTGCCATGAGGATAGTGTTAATTGGAATAGCACATTTAGTCAACAAACATTTATTGAGAGACAGTAGTCTTCCTGTAGGTTGTATATCTCATAAAAACTCTCCAGTGTGCTGTTAAAAGCATTTTCTTCCTTTCATTGAAATATAGGGCCTACACACAATACATGGCAATGTGGGATAAAGTTTTTAGCTACTGTTTAGGATAGAAGTATTGTAATTGCCATTGAATCTATTTTTTAATGTCTCTGATGGCAAAGCTGGGCATTGTACTTTTATTATACAGGGTTTGATGGTGTTCCCTTCCTGAAATCATGCTAAATCTCAGTATATGTTTGTTTTTTTTTGGTGTATAGGAACATAACAATTTAAAATATCACTGTTTGTGACACTTCTGAGACAAGTAGCATATACTAGAGAGAAGTTAAACTTCCTTTTCAGTGGTATAAATCCTCTTGGTGATGTCTTTAGGTGAGCCATTGCTATCAGTAAAGCTGGTACTCTTCGAGGTCCCTGTACTTGGTGTCTTTTGCACAAAGTGTATCTCCGTTTTGCGTGCTAGGGTTCCATGACAGGTTGACTCATTTTATGATGGTGGATTGAGGTTGCTGGCATATGCTGCCCGAAAACTTAGTGAATAGGAGGAGTATATAAACATTATTTAAATATTTTCTGTATTTGTAGGATATCTGTCTATATGCACACACATAATGCATTTCTAACTCATGCTTGAATGAGCATAAGTGCATCACTCTTAATTGTGTGAAAGAGGTTCTAGAGTGAAAGTATAAGATATGATACTTAAGACATAATAGTACACTTCTTGCTTGTTGAGAAAGTCATACAATGGATCTAGAAATGGAAATAATCTAAAATCAAAAAATCAGAAGTATTAGGTCAGGCTTTTCCAAGCTGAATTAAAACATATTTGAAAGGAAGATCTCTCAGATGCAGCAAAGTTAGTTTTTGTTTCTCCAGAGAGTTTAAACTAGATATTCATGTTCAGGGTTGAAGAGGAGGTCATTGCCTGTGGGACTTCCGCTGCAGGGACTTACCTCCCTGTGGACACTGTCCGCAAAGCTGCCTGTTACAATGACACTTCTGGTAACGCAGACACTGGGATACTTTCTATCATGCATATGGATCCATATGCATCCATACTCAGTTTAAGCAACCACCAAATCATAGCAGCTTGGCTCAGTAGCGGTTTGGCCCCTCAATTATATTTAGTACTGTGACTAAAACGTACTGTATTCTCTTCCAGCTATTTTATACAAGGCATACCTTAACTGCTACTTGGGAATTTAGTTTGACGATTGTTAATCAGTTTAATCAGTGAAATATCCATGTCATGCTAATTCTTCTAAAGAAAGAATTGAGCACTCTCTGCCTTGACACCACAAGCAATGGATGTGGGCTTGGGCTTTCAGCCTTACTTCTGCATGTTCTTATGTCTGTATATTAAAATGCTGTATATTGTCTGAAGCCATCAAAACCATTTTAACTTTACGGCCATCCATTAAACAGAGCAAGCTGCAAACATCCCATTGAATATAACCTTTCTTCAGAGCTATTGATGGGCTTATTTTCAGAGCTAGTGAAGCTGGAGTCTGCAACTTGCTTTGAGGTAACTGAAAAAGAAAATGGGAAGAATCAGTCCTATCAATATACCATTGCTATGTTTGTATTTAGAGGCTTTTTAAACATGCCTTTGCAAATGATTGCCTTAAAGCTTTTAACGTTCTTGCACTGTAAGAAGCTGAGTAACATTGTCAGTGCTTATTCACAGCGTACTCTTGGCATATGTTCCTGCAGTCCCCATCAGGCAAAAATCCCCCTCAAATTAAATGGGCTTTTTGCCTGACACAGTCTCTCATTCTAACTAAATTAGCAGTAATATTTTTATTCTGAGCACATTCCCTAATAATTGTCCTCCACTAGTAAATACTTCACCGTATCAGTGCGATACAAGAGCTTTAAATTCTTTAAACCCAGCAACCATCTTTTATTTCAGGACTGGTTCTGTGGGAAGAGGAGATTGGGGGTTTTTGTATTGTGAGAGAGATCACTCCTAAAAACAAACTTGAGGGTATAATTAGGATATTGCCTTCTGAAATTACTACTTTAGAATGTGTGAAATTTGGAGTTCTTCCCCAGTGAGCACCTTCTGCATTAGGGACTGGGGTGGCCAGGTCTAGGAGGGCTGTGTTCTTTTTTTAATGCTTTTATTTTCCAGGTATGCATTAATATTGACAAGAGGCTGATTCATGCTAGACTACATTTTCAGTATGGATTTAATTCCACCAGGAGTCAGGGTAGTGAAACGCGCTGCATGGCAGCTGGCACAACAGCATTTTTAATCAAATAATAGATTCCAGCTGGTGGGGAGTCAACTGGGTTCTGAAGCAGACATGACTTAATGCAGATCTTCCTTATTTCTTTAATAAAGCACATTACCTTTCCATATTAAGCAAATGTAAATGGTGGAGGGGAAGTGAAGGAAAACAAATTTGCTAGGTTTGCTAGAAGTAAAACTAATTGTAACCTCATGAAGGGAGTTAAACAAGGGAGAATATGGGGATCAACCTCATGAAGTGAGTTAAACAAGGGAGAATATAGGGGTCTGTGTTCTGAGGGGTAAATTAACTTGGACTCTTCTCATGTATTATGAAATGATCTCTGTTTTGCAGGTGTGCTTGTGATTGCAAGGCTCATTTTCTATACTCTGTCCTTGAATATTGCATGGGTTGCTCTTTGGCTACCTACTACTGTCACCAGGAGTGATCCACACAGTACTTACGTGGCTAGGTTACAGTGTGGTGGTGTGAACGGTTAACCCCAGCAACCATGTGGGAGTCTTTCTGGTGTCACTGAACTGGACATCATTTCAGACACACCTTTTTCAGTAATGCTTTTTTTTTCGCTCTCACTAAAAGTGCAAAGATTTTGATAGGATCAGATAATGAGGACCTTATTGATATGTACAGCTAAAACAATGTATTTGTGCTGCAAAGATAAATCTAATGGTGTTGGAAAGGTCAGTGCATATTAGAAAATGTCTACAGGTGCTGCCTTTTCAATGATCTTTCTTGTTCGCTTCTATCCCACGATCTAAGCTCGGTACTTAGCCAGAACAAGCAACTCATTCATCTCATCTTGTTTACCAGGGCTTAGTTAATGCTGTTGAAAGAAATGGCAAATGCTACATACCCGCAGTACGTTGGCTAAGGCTTTTCCTTCTCCTGGTTTTCTCCCTGTCTGGAAGCTGGAAGCAATATATGCTTGCTAGTTGGCTTTCTGTTATTTGACCATTTGGTGTTCTTCACACAACTGAGGTGAAGTTCAGCATTACACCACCAGAATCAGCAGGGTCTTTGTGGGAGCAGGTATTCTGCTGTCTTGTTTGCAGCTGAGGAGCATGAACCTTTGTGGAGCTGATAACTCCCATCCCTTTAGCTCGGGCTGCAGAGATTTGGTATTTCACACAGCCCAGACAGAAAGTAAACAGAGTACTAAAAAGCATATCTGATGTGAGGAGACCGTTTCTGGGCTGAGTGATCCTCATTCTCTCCCAGTCCCCCTGAGGTCACTTGTTTCAATTGGGAGCTGCTGGACGATAGCAAGATGAAAGGTGTTGGAAGCAATCAGACTTCTTCATGACATCTGCTGAAAGTGTGTTACAAGCTTTTTCTTAAAAAAACAAAACAAAAGCTTTATTTTTACTTTTACTTGTGTTTTTATTTATTTGTTTATTCAGAACTTCATCCTCAGTAAGAGTCCTGTGGAAGAGTAATAAGGAGTATTTTTATGTAGATAGCTGCAATTAATATAAATCTATCAATCCAAACTAGCAAGAAAGTATTGATTGCAGTGTTTTTTGCACTACCTTCTGACAAGATGGAAAAGTGGTGAGAGAAAAACAAAGCCGAATTGATCTTATAATTTCAGGAGTTGTCTTGAAAATAAAAATAAATATTCACATAGCTTCAATTTATTGCCTGTATTTTAATATGGTGTTTCTGTAGTTATTGTCTGTTTCTGATATTGCAGTATACAGTAGAGACCTTCTGTGTTAGTTTTGGTTTTGCTGTGTCAGTTGCCGTGTTCCTTATGTAGCTTATTGATATCATGAGTAAATTTAAAAATGGTTCTGAACATGGAAAATGCACGGAAAAAGTAATCCGAAATATAGCCAGTACTGATAGGGGTTTGAAGGAGATGCTTAGGTAAGTTTTTTTTTTTGTATTGAGTGTTATGAAAAATTCATATTAATCTTCTGTTGTGCATTGGTAATTCAGGAGGTGCACTGGAAGCCTGGTTGCTTGTGTCTGTGGTCAAACCTAATTTATTTTGATACAAAATGCTAGATTTGAAGCTTACTTTTTTTCATACAGAAGCAATACTGGGCCTTTTTGAAATGTTAATAAAACAACATGGAGAAAAAAAAAAATCATCCCAGAGCAGCCAAGTGTGTTTTGGCCAGGCACTTTCATGCACACCAAGAACTCAGCCTCAGGTCTGTCATCTAACACATCCTGAACAAACGCTGTTTAATGCAGACAGTCAATGGCTTTTGGTCAGTGACTTATCTCCTGTTTTCTCCTGCTCTCTTTATTCATCTGGAAATCTTAATCCACATCTGGGAAATACTTCTAATATCCACTTCCTTGGGAAGTGATGTATTACTGCAAAAACATATGCATTGCCTTCAGTTTCAAAACAAATTTAATAAATTTGGAGCTAGCTTTGGTAATTTAAACTAACCTGGGTGAGCAGTGGATATGTTCACATTTTCAGAGGGACCTTTATGTTCTCTAAGGTCTATGCTGATGCACATCCAGCAGTTGAGGTTGTGGTGAGCAGGTTAAAGGTAAGGGTTTGCCTACAACCTTGTCGACTGGATTGGCAGTAGACAGGTTTTCATTTGGGTGTATTGAGTTTCATGTGCCACATGCAAAGATTTGAACAACAGTTATTGGGTTTACTGAAGTTGTCTCAGATTTGCAGGATTCATTTCAATGAAAACTGATAAATTAAGGGTAAAAGATTACATATTGGTTTAAGAAAGCAGCTATTTCAGAACTAATTAGTCTATTTATGAAATAATCTAATAAATATTTAATTATTTGCTTGATTCTTATAAACAAATATTGTGCTTGTAGATGCTAATTACTTAAGCAGAGCTCTTCACTTTGCATGGGAAGAGTTATATTTGTGTTGAAGTGTTTGTTGTGTTCATGCCAAAAACCGACCAAAAACCCTCATTAGGATCTGATCCTTCAAATGTGCATGTGCTTAACTTGACTGCTCAAATAATGTTTTGGCAGTGTTGATTTCAATACTTTGATCATGAAATACCGCATGTAAGGGGGGGGAATTAATACAGCAGTGGTGTTGATCTGCATAAAGAGTCATTAACACGTTGCACCCTTCCCTGGAGGCAGAAAACCATGTTTTTGCTGAGTTGATGAATTAAACGAAGTTGCTCACCAGAGATATTTACTGTCTTGAGATCCATTTTGCTGTTCCTATCTTAGCCTGAACTCGGACTTCAAAGTGACTCTTCCTGTATTTTGCTGTACATGGGTTTCTCTGGGTGCTGCTTTCCAGTGTTCAGGCTCTTACTCCTGTTCACAATGTATTACCTGCAATATCTTTGTCACGGTTCCCTGAGCTAGACTAGGGACAGCACAAAGACATTTATAAAGGTAAACAAGAATATTACTTGAGTGATTTTACAACAGAAGGTAATTTGTTTGCCCAGTGGAAGAAGAATGTTTACTATCTAGCAAGGAAGTACTTTCACTTCAGGCTTTACTAAGTGGAAAAAATTACTGCATCTTAATGCTGACTGGAGGCCCTGAACCTCTCATGTAGATACCAGCTGAGGTTTTTGGGGATAGAAGAGTCTTGGGACCTAGCAGGGGATAGGCTAAGGCAAGATTAAGGGAGAAGTATGAGAATTAAACTGAAAAGCCATGTAAAATTCATGAAGGGTGGGAAGAGGATATCAACAAGAAGATGGCAAGGGTGGATTTCTGTGATGGTTGCTTCTGAAGGATGGCTGGCAGACACTCCATCTGACAGCATTTCATATGCATTTCTGCCTGGCCAAGATCTCATTTATAAATCTAAGATGGTATTTGAATTTCTTCTGTGCTACTCCTGTGTGGAGTTCTTCCTGTATTGGTTTCTGTGTTTATTTTCTCAAAGGAGAAAAAATTTGCAGACTCCCCATATATTCTAAGAAGAAAAGCCAGCCCTTTATTTAAGCTGGCTCTCAATATGCAGAAAGTTGCCTCCAAAAGAAAATGCTAATGTTTGGCTTTGGGCTTTCCTGGGAACACAAATAAACTCCTGTTTATTTTTCATTTTCCGAGATTTTGTAGGTGTTTTTATTTCTTCCTTGTTCTTTGAAGCCTTTTTTGCTACTTATCTAGCATCTCACATAACTTTGATATTTATCTTTGCAATAGAGTAATTTACATGAAGATATGCAGGGGTTTGAGAATGTTTTCTTAACCAGTAGACAGAATAGGAAGTTAAAAATCATCTGTTTTCCATTTGGTATCTATTTTGCAGTGCATGTTGAAAGAGACATATGCCGCTGCATGTGTGATGAGGCTAATTCTGTCTTTGCCTTAGTGGAGTCGTTGACACTGAGCTTCTACTCTGATGAATTAAATGAGGAATTACGAAATTAGGTTCACAGTAGGCTCTCTGAAGATTGCTTTGTTATTTGCTTGCTCAAAGCTCTGTGAAACTCACCCAGCCCCATGTCCACCCCTGCCACTGTGTTCTATTTCTTGATGGTCATCCAAAGGAAGCTAGGAGTGATTGAAGGCTTCAGGCGCTTCGGGTACAACCTTGCTGTGAAACTAAAATCAGTTCTACCTGGTGAAGTGACAAAAACCTATGTAGGTCAGACTATCCCAGTCTTCCCAGAGTTTTGTTTGCTGAGGCTACTGATGGCACTCCCAGTACCTTTCAGCATCAGAGACTCATGGAAATGGAGTACTGTAAAGGTGAATTTGTGAGTGGATAAATTTGTCTTTGACTCCACAGCATTTGCAGATTGTCTAAGTCAGGGATACTGCAGAGGATGGCCTGTGGCCAACCACATGATCATTTTGACTATGCACATCTGAACCTCCATGAATGGCATTGAAGGATTTCTTTTTAATGAGCATGTTAAACATGGGACAAATTTAATTTTAGTATTGTCATTTAAAGTAATTTCTGATACAGATGATTTGCTGGCAAATGAGACATTAGGTCCACGATAATTTGGGGCTCATCCAAGTTTCTGCTCCTCTAAATGCAACTGATCCAAATGATGGTTCAGCTATGCATAGTACTTTAATGGAAATGAGTTGTTCTGACTGTGATGATGAATGCAATAGATAAACCCCCTATGCATTAATAACAAAAATGTACCTGCTGTCACCTCCTTAAAAAACCCTGAAACCTCAGTGTGGTTGGCTGTTACTATCATCCACTGCAAGTGGAACCTGTTTTAAACATGCAAACACCTCAAATTTCCCCATGGGTATTTTTAGTGCATGTTATAGTGTTACTATTGAGTATCTGAAAATATCACAAAAAATTTATGTATATAAGAATATTGAAAAATTGGAAAAACAGTCTAAGTCAGTATCAAAGAAAAGAAACTAAAGCTTAGAATAAAACCCTCTATAATGAGGCATGTCATATTTTATACAGCAGTCACACTGTATAAAATATTCTGTCAAAATTTCCCAGTTCAGGCAAAATTTCACTGTGCACTGGTATGTTCACGAGGATTCTCATCCCAGCTTTACTAAAGTAAGGACAGTAAAATTCTTGTACAACCTAAATGTGCATGTATAGGAGAAATGGCTATCATGAGATCTCATTGCATTTATGTTCATGATGACCTGTCTTTTTACTTTGATTTTCCCCCTGACTTGTAGTTACTGAAATCCCTAAAGATTACAGGGGCAGAATGCCTGAAAGTGCTCCCTAATGCTTGACAGTAAAGTTCTGACAGTGTTATACACACATTTTAAGCATGCAGACCATTGAAGGGTAGTGCCGTATGCAGTATAGAGTGCTTACTGAAGAGGTACATGGGATTTTGTGGCTTATGATGGACAGTCTTTGATACAACAGTTTCAAAAATTATATTAGGGTGTATATAATTTAAAACTCTTCCGGTTGTGCTGTAAATTTAATGGCAAGGTTTTGTTGAAATAAGCTCTTGTGGTCTGTAAGGAAGAAAATCAATCAGTGTGCACCTTATCATTTTTCTGTATCCTTGGTAGGGATGCAATTAAATTCAGTCTGAGAGGTCACAGTGTGGGGTATGCATTAAACTCACACTGACCCTGTATATGATACTGCCACTGAGAATAAGTTAATAAAGGTATCAGTTGGAGTTGTACGTTTGTTCTCTTTTTTACAAATCTATCTGTGTTCACACACACTTCTAATTACATCTTTGTGCATAATATTAGCAGATATCTAGGGTATTCGCAGTGCTGCTAATTAGGCTTTGGGCTAGTGTACAGTGGAATATACAGCAAAGTTCCACAGTTGGTGGCTGAAAACACTTAAACTCATTTGCTGAAGTTGATGTTAATGCAGGGATGTGTCAATGAGACAAAGCTTTGTTTCATTTCCAGACTCTGATGATATTTAAAACAGCAGCTGCAAAAAGTGCATTTAATTCCAAAATGCAGTAGAGTTTCTGAATGCCATTTGCGTTATACACATTTGCTCCAGATGGAAGAAATTAAATATCTCATTGAGAATTGGACAAGTATTTTGCTGGTGAAGAGACTCTTGACCTTTTTAACCTTTTAAATTAAGTTATGGGGAGGTACTTGATTTTAGGTTTGATTTGGAAGGCCTCTTTAAAGAGGAACCACATGTTTCCTAACAGCTATTAAAAAAGCCCAGTAAAAAGACGTTAAGAACATCAGTGCAGTTTCAGGGACAAGTTAGAGAAACATATCCAGCACGTCTTTTCCAGAGACTAACAGTGAGAGGTCATCAGATTTTACTTCTAAAATATTTCTGCTCCTCCTCGGAAAGACATTTATTGTTATATGAGATTTCAGAATTTCTAATGAATATATTGAACAATGGGGCATTAGAATGAGAAATGCAAAATTTGTACATCAAATTATGAGATAGATCCAGGGGAAGTGGATTTGGGCCAATCTTTAGAGTATGTAATATTTTAGAGCAAAGATATTAAAGTCAGGGGAAGCAGACAGAGAGTGGGAGTAAATAAAAAATTATTAATAAATATTTTGTGTCAAGGGTAGCCATTTCATCTTGTCGTGGTTTAAACCCAGCCAGACAACTTGTTCACTCACTCCCCCCCTTTTTGCCCTCCCCCTACTCCCAGAGGGACGGAGAGGAGAATCAAAAAGAATGCAACTCCCACGGGTTGAGATAAGAACAGTTTAGTAACTAAGGTATAACACAAATCACTACTGCTACCACCAATGATAATAATGATAAAGGAAATAACAAGGGAAGAGAATACAACACCTCACCACCAGCCAACTGATAACTCGCCTCCCCTGCCCGACCAAGCACCAACCAATACCTCCTCCAACCCTGCAGTCTCCCAGCCCTTCCGGCTAACTCCCAGTTACATCCTGGGCATGACGTGCTGTGGTATGGAATACCTCTTTGGCTAGCTTGGGTCAGGTGTCCTGTCTCTGCTTCCTCACAGCTTCCCCTCCTCCCTGGCAGAGCATGACGCTCACAAAGTCCTTAGCCAGACCAAAACATCAATGTTATCAGCTCTGTTCCCAGGCCAAAAGTCAAAACACAGCACTGCACCAGCTACTAAGAAGGAGAAAAATGACTGCTAGTGCTGAACCCAGGACACATCTTCAGTTCTGTTGCTGAACAAAAGCAATAGATGTAATCCATCTCAATTTTGATAAAGAATTTGAATATGGTTCCCACATGGAGATTTATCAGTATGGTAAGAAAAGAAGGAGATTTATCAGTATGGTAAGAAAAGAAGATTTATAGAATGAATTTTAAATAGGTAGAGAATTTAATAAAGAGGAGATGGCAACATGAGTCTTGAAACGGGAGTGTTGGGCTAAAGGGAGACTGCTAATTAAATTCCTCAAAGGAGATGAAACATAGAATCATAGAATAGTTAGGGTTGGAAAGGACCTTAAGATCACCTAGTTCCAATCCCCCTGCCATGGACAGGGACACCTACCACTAAACCATGCCACCCAAGGCTCTGTCCAACCTGACCTTGAACACCGCCAGGGATAGAGCATTCACAGCCTCCCTGGGCAACCCATTCCAGTGCCTCACTACCCTAACAGGAAAGAATCCAATATAAACTTCCCCTGTTTAAGTTTTAAACCATTACCCCTTGTCCTGTCACGTTTAATATCTTCCTATCACTGTCACAAATAAGTAGTAGCATGCTTATGAATCTACAGATGACTCAAAGGTAAGAGTCGCTGACATTTCAGAAGGGATTCATAGCATCCTGCAAGAAGAATAAGGTTTTCTTCCAAGTTGGTGTAATAGATAGGGCATGAAATGTAATTGTGCCAAGTGCAAGGCTATGCTTTCAGGGAATAAACATCTGAATTCAGTCTGTAGCTGGGAACTCATCAGCTGAAAATCAGGAAAAAATAAATATAGCTAATGAGGTCATCTAGGACCATGATCTTAGATCTGTGGCCTATTGTAGATCTAGGGCCTATCCTATCTAGGATTAAGCTACCAGTATGATGCTACTGTAATAAGATAAATGCATGCTGATAGGATAGGGGGTAAGGTATTTCTAGCAGAGAAAGAAAGCATTAACAACATATTTTGAAATGTTGACAGTGCGCAATGAGGATAGTGTGTACCATTCACATTAAAGAAAGGCAGAGCCTTGGGTGGTATGGTTTAGTGTGAGGTGTCCCTGCCCATGGCAGGGGGCTTGGAACTAGATGATCTTAAGGTCCTTTCCAACCCTAACTATTCTATGATTCTATGAGTTCAGCCCAGAGCAGGCTCACAGAAGGGCTCTCAGGATAACCAGGGCGACAATGGATCATGTATAGTACCAGAATGCACTGTAAAAACCTTGGCTTGTTCAGGTAATAAAGCAGATGAGATACTGCTGTCTTCAGGAGGGTGAATACACAGGAGGAGAGTAAACACCAGGGGGTGAAAGGAGCTAAATTTTAGGTGAGATGATAGAGCGAGCATCAGGAAAGTAAACAGACCATGGGTGAATAAAGCCAGACAATAGAAAACGGTCCCTGGTTATCGCTGAAGTTTGTGACCAGCCTTTTCCTGGGTGTAGCAGAGGTAAAATATAAAGAGCAGCTTGAGGATGGAGTTTCTTCAGTTGATGAGGGGGACTCAGGAGCTTTCTTGCAGTCCTGTGCTCCTGTATGTATTTAAGGTGTTTCTCTTGAGGAGTGGGTTGTGCACGTGCCTCTCTGTGTGTGGATGTTTTAATTAACTTGCTAGCTGCTTCCATGTGTTTGAAGCATTCCCCTGTGGTGCACGTGTCTGTGCACTGCAGGCAGCATGAACGAAGATGTGTTCTTGTGCACGCAGCTGCAGCACGGCAGAAAAAGGGAACATTTAAGAGACAGCAAACTCTGCATCTCCTGGAGGGACAGTTGTCAGTCACATCCACTCACCTGGGGCCTTTTGCTCTTGTGGGAATGTGCTGAATTCCTGTTCCTCCTTGGATGGCCAGTGATCATTGCTGATGAGCACAACCTAAATATTGCCCTGCCTGAAGAGGAATAGAAAATCTCTCTCTTTCTACAGCACTTTGATTTCCCTCTTGGAAGACTACTTGTTCTGTGAAGGAAACTTAAGTAGTTTCACAGACTCTTAGGAGAGCTGTGGTAGCAACAGGCCTCTGGAGGTCATCTGGTCCAAACCCTTGCTTCAAGCAGAGCCACCTAGAGCCGGTTGCCCAGATTTTGGAATATCTCCAAGGATGGAGATTCCACTACCTGTGCAAGTTTTTCCGTGGAAGTGGGTTGACATCACACAGACAGGCATGAGATAGGAAGATTCCTGCCAGTTGCAGGGAGGTTTGGAGTTGGAATGAGGTTTAGGTAGCTAAGATGCAGGAGATGAGAGAGAGACGAATCCTGATTGTGTGGTGAGTGCCACATCCTGCATTCACATAGTTCCCAAATGCAGTCTAGAACTCTTAAATTGATTCATTGGTCAAGTTGACTTTCCACACCAGGTACACTATGGGGAACTACCAGCTGTGCTGTGCCACGTTCCAGCAGTGTGTGCTGCCAAAAGTAGACATATAGGTACCCTTAGATGCTGTAGTTGTGCCATCTGTGCTCTGAGCAAAGCATGGCTTCTCTGATGCCTACATACTGCCACTGGGAGAGGAGCTTGGACATGTGAAGAAGGGAGATTCAGCATGAGAGGACGATGTAGCAGGTGGTTTGCTGGGCTTAGAGGGTCAACCTGCAGCCATACAGGCAGGCCTGGAGGACAGCAGCTCTGCGCCAGGGCTGTGCTTGTGACGCTCGGGCAAGCGCAGGTGCCACTTCTCCGCTCTTGTCGCTGCTCATATTCCCTCCTTGCATTGGTCCTCTGAGGTTCGTAGGGCTCTGTGGATTTCAGGAGAAAGCATGTGTCACGATTTTTGTTCTCCCTCATCTTGAAAAAGCAGAACTTAAGATTTCATAGGAAATCCAGCCATTTGTTTCATTAATTCATATGCTAATGCTCGTCTTTCTTTAACTGCCACACAAGGAAAGAGTGGGGATGACAGTTTGTTCCACTTAGGGCACATTACACAATGGTTATCAGTAGTGGGGCTGTATTCTGAAACATCTGCATCTTTTTTTTGTTTTCTCAAGATTAATCTCACCTAGTTTTCATGCTTACGTTGTTTACCCTTGACATGAATTACTATTTTTTCCAACTATATTAAACATGTTAATCTAGTTTTCATGGCTGAAGCAGGTTTAATATGCATTTTTAGGAAAGTATTGGACAGATTTCACTGGGTTTGTTCCAAGAATTTTACTTGCTGATTTACTCTGCTTTGAGAGTGAGATTGTCTTTTGTGTCAGACGGGCAGCATGGCAAGCCAACAAACGTGAGAATCAAGAGTGACTTGATGCTGCAAACAAGAATGTGTGATTTTCTTTCCTTCATCTAGTTCTGTTTCATACCAACAGAAATGGCACATCTCCCACCTTTGTGTGGGTACAACTTCTGCATTCTGCAGTGAATCCTCAGTAGTTTGGTCAGGGCTTTCCCCAGGGGGACAGAGGAAGCTGTGGCACTGTCCACCGAACCCACCACTTCTCTTAAGAGAAAGCTGTTTCACAGTCTGAAGGAGCAAATGGGTGTAATTGTGTTTTTCATGGCATAAAAACCTATGAACATGCTCAGGAACCATGCACTTCACTGTATAATTTCCTGGTTGATGATGGCTTAAAATTGTAAAGCAGTTGTGTTAATTTTTATATAACAGTATGGTGAGGGATCAAGAATACTACTTAGCCAGGTCCATAGGTTTATTCACCTAATACCTCTTGAATTTGGTACAGGTGATAATCACTGCCACCCTTATCATTCCCTGTTCCTGAGGAAAGCAGAAATACAAACTTGCTTGTTCAGACATGAGAGGTGATTTGACAATGGTTGTCATAAACTCATTACACAAAATGAAGAAAATTAGCCCAGAAGTCCACATCCCTAATTATTGTTGCAGTTCAGATGTAGTGTGGGAACTATTCTGTTTCAGGGAGTAAGGGAATACTAGCTCTTTCAGTCAGCCTTATTATTTTTGTATTATTACTGTCAGCATCATGATTCTGCCAAATCAAAATATGTATCCAGACATTACGCGGTCTTCTGCTTTTCACAGCCCATTTTTTTCTGTCTGTTGATGAGTGCAAGTTCTTTCACCATGATTTGGAACTTCTTAATGGTGTCAGCAAAGAAATGTCCATTCCCACACTGTTAAATGAGAAATCTGTGGCTGTTCTTACCCTTGGGGTAGGAGAGGATCTAAGAAGATTGTATTACAGAAGATTGATTTCTGCTCTTTGTGTAAAAGGGAAATCTGTTTCTAATCTGGTTTGAGATAGGAATTCATAGTGACCATCTGCGTGAAGTTTTACCCATGGTAATTTAAAGGAAAAAAAAAAAGAAATCTGGCTCAAAATCTCAGCGCCTTTTGTTTTGTTTTGGGGTGTTTTGTTGGTTTTTTTAATATCCCTGAATAAAGTTTCCCTGTCTGGCATCTGAGGGAAGAGCAACTGCTTGAAAGATGTCTTTGGAGATTCTGAGTTACTACTCTTCACCTTTTTAAACAAGTTTTTCTATCATGCTGCCTTATGCAGCCAGTGAGAAGTCTCCAGCTGTTGTGGGCAAGTGCTGTACTATATAGACATAACCTAGTCTCATCTGACTTCATTAGAGAGAGAAACACACTTCACTCCTTAATATGAATGTCTTTGTTCATCTTTTCCCGAAAAAAAATAAATTTGACACTGTGGTTTGCTTTTGTTAGTCACAATTTTGACAGATCTACTAAAAATTATCATGCCTCACATTTCATCCTGTTAAAAAGAAAATTAGCAACAGAATCAGAGGGCTGATAATACTTAGAAAGTCCAGTCTGTGCTTAAATTTTTCATTGTCTTTGACAGCCTGTTTAGAAAGTCTGTGTAAATTCCAGCGTGGATTTTCAGTAGGTTTCAATTAATATATTTGTTGGGATTTGCAAATACTTCATACTTAGGTTGCATTCTATTCCCACAGGAATTTTATGCCCCTGGACATTCAAATAATTATCCTTTATTCACATAAATACTTACACTAATATTTAACATTAAGATTACATTAAATAATGTACTTACATTAACGTAGTATATTGACATTAATCTCAATACAAATATAAAATGTTAATTGCATGTGCTTGAACTATATTAGGTTAAGCATGCTACTGGGTATCAAAGAGGAACAGAGTTCCCAAAACTCCTTGACCTGCTTCACTGCAAGAAAGCAGTTAAAAGCCAAACGAGGAGATGAAAATGTCTTTCACAGCTGTGACAGCGCAACATATGTTACTACTTTGTGTGAAAATGAACAGAGACAATTTAAACTCTGCATTTGGCCGATTAGTCCTATGGTGTTTTTTCTTTGACAATAAAGATGCCCTTGGCAAAACTTATCCAGAAAGGACAGAGTGGGTATTCCTGCAGAGGCTGCCTGGTACATTGGGATGTTTCTGGCATACATATTTGTAGCAGATGTTTCCAATTACCTGTAATAATTCTGAAAAATAAATGAACTTTATTCAGGATCTCCTCAATGAATATCAATGTGGCAGCCATCTCCTCAGCCTGGAAGGCTTGCAGTCTTGGTGGTCAGGGTGGAGATGATAAAGAATTGAAAAGCGACAATCTGGCAGGTCCTTGTATAGGGGGAGAATGAGGATAGAACTTTTGTCTCAGTTTCTCTGTCTTTCCTGGCTTTTCTCCTCCAGCAAGCCCTCTCTCATGGTCAGCCCCAGGTGCCTGCCAAGCAAGGCAGCCAGGCAGCCAAGGCAGTGCCTGGGGACAGGGCAATGCCACCACCTGTCCACGATGCACGACACCAGGGTGTCGTGTCCAGGAGAGACATTCATTTCTGCAGGCCAGTGTGGATGGCTGTGTTAAGCCCCTAGGTGACCATAGTGCCAAAATTAAGGGATGTTTTTCTTGGGTGCTCCAGAAGAGTGTTCTGTCTGTGGAGACTCGTGAGCTCCTCCAGGCTCCAGCAGCTCAGAAACATTTCAGCGACGTATGGAGAGTTGAACTTCGTTTGGCTGTGCTGTGGGACACAAGAGTGAGTGTGGAGGTTTCTGGTATGGATCTCTTCAAGGCCCCAGGACTCTTCTTGTCTGCTGTCCACCAGCAGATTGGAAGCTGTACTATTAAAAAGAAATAAAAGGCAAAGAGTCTTTCTGAACTTGCACACAATTTTATGCGGCTTTATTTTAGCTTAGTTACATTTCTGATTGAGTCTGTATTGCTTTATTTTCTTCCTTATAGGTGTATTTTTTTCATACCTTTAGCTAGGTCTAAGTAGTATTGATTTGAACTTGATGATTTAAATATTTTTTCTCTTTGTATTTTTTTGTAGTGCACCAGTACTTTTGCCAGTTTTAATTATTACTCTTCATAGCTTTGTTGCAAGACACATCTTTGCTCTGGTTTCACCTCATTCTTCCTATACTCTTAAACTCTTACATTTTTAATTTTTCAGCTCATATGGTAGATTCCACTCTTTGGCAGTGATTGCAAGCATCACCAGTGTCATTTATTTGCTTTTAATTTTGCTCCTTTAAAAAAAAAATTAAAGTCATGAAACAGATTACTTGCTTAGGCATGCTCTGTTTTAAGATTCTGAGACAGGCTTCATGAAAAAATGTGAAAACTTTGGCTTTCAAGGAAACTGGTGTAAGGTTTTCTGGAGGTTTTTGAAGTTTTGTTCAGTGGAAAGATATTAAATCTTGTTTCAGGGCACTTTTCTTAAACTTTGTCTGGAAGGCCACCGAACAGAAAGCTTCAGGCTGGTGAATCTCTGGTGGCCATCCAGCCTAGCCACTAAGCTCACTGATCTTGCTGCATCTTATTTTAGAACAGATATCCATCTAACCTGCTTATCCTGAGTTGCCTCTATCTTCCCAGGGGCTTGAAAATCCATCTTTTGCCTTTCTATCTTCCAGACCCTCTTGCAGTGCTTCGGGGAGTGATCCTCACTGATGGTACAGAAATGATGGGCTGTCCCAATGGCCAGAATTAGGTATTCTAAAGCAACAGGGAGAGTGCTGTGTCCTTATATATTTTCCCCATTCAGCTCTCTAAAGACTCCTCATCTGTAGTGTTTGCAATGTGTCCTGCTTGCGATGCTGCAGAGTCAAGGTCCCAGCCTGGAGCTGGGGCCAACCTAGCTATGGGGAACAAAACTTCCTGGCTGGTGTTGCTGCCCTGATGGTATGGCTTTTAGATATAAAAGCTACCAGGAATTAATCTTCCTTTTCATTCCCATTTATCGCTCTGTCCTTTTATGTGACAAGGGTATTAGCGCAGTTGCAATTCAGACCCGTTGTGCAGAATCTTGCCCGCTGCTGTCCTTTGACACAAGCTTCCATGCTGCTTCTTCTGGCTTCTAAAAACTGAGCTTCACAAGCCACAAAGGGTCTGTGTAATGTTTCTTTAGAGAAAGCCCAACTGACTGTATAATCTTAAGCCACTTCATTTTCCAGTACTTTAGTTCACATTATCCGCTTTCAGAAGAGAATTACATGTTAAAAAACAAAAAGTTTAACACTACCAAATAGTTCCTGCAAGACTTTTTTAAGGGAATTTTTTGCTAGTTTTCACCATTTGGGAGTGTCTCTAACTTAACTGCAGTCAGGAAAACACAGAAGATAAGATCTCTGCAGTGATAGGAATCCTTCATGTTGCACATGTGCAGCTCTGTTTTGTTTTCACAGGTACACCTACCATTTGAACACTATTATTGAGAACGTAAAATTATGTGGAGGAGTAGGGGTTTTGCTTTTATCTGTTTTACATTAAGGCAGAGTTGAGGATAGCAAGATGATGCTGAGTAAAAATACTCACATCTGTGGCTCTTTTAGGGCTAGCACCAAAATAAGAATGATATGTGACAAGGGGTCATGAACAAATAGAATTGATAAAGCTGAAAACACAAATGTGGAAGAGAAACGATTCCTGTGAACTCCATCTGTACTGAAAAAGACTATGTCAAGAACAAGATTGGAATTTTTTTGGCTGAGCATTTGCATGGCACAGAATGTAGTTAAAACAATTCCTGTAAAAGCTTCTTCCTAAGCAGGTGGATATCTGGAGGAATAAATGGCTGACACGGCACTGCAGGCTCATGGCAGGCAAAGCAGTGGTGCTCCTGCATGCTGGATCAGGTTCTGGATTTTTTCCACCTGCACAAAGCCAAGTCTTTCTAATGATTTCAGCAGGGCAGTATCAAACAAAGATTGATACAGGCAAAAAAATAGGTTTTAAAGTGGCAAACATAACAGGAATGCAATCCTTCAGATTATTTGCAGTGGTTATCCCCATCCATTTTAACCACTTCCTGGCCAGAGTTCAGTGAGAACAAAGCCACAGTCATCTGAAATTATTTTCTAGGAGTTTTGAGGGATGCTCTTGCAGGACAGACAAAGCATTAATGTAGTGCTGCTTTGGCATGCCTGGGTGATTTATGCTGTGTTAATTCAGTGATGAATCATGTAGGCAATATCCAGTGCTTTGGGTGTTACTGCTAATGCTGAAGGGGCTGGAGTAGCCAGCAGGAAAAAGACAGGGATGCAGTTGCAGCAAAGGAATGGCTGAAGAACGGGAGCACAGAGCAGAAGTAGGAGATGGTAGGTCACAGGTAACAGCAGAGCTTAACTGTCTTGTCTTTGCATCTGTTAACAGCGGGTTTGCAGTGGCGTGTACGCTGGGTGGTAAATATGGACTTTGTCTGTAGGTGTGACTTCAGTTGCTTACCCTTTTCTGCCCTCCTCCACATTTAATATTGTTATAAAAAATCTAGGTAGCACTGTGTGAGTGTTTTACTTTTTGAAAAAAGGAGCCATTGGCAGTTGTCACTATGTCAGTAAGAACCAACACACAGGCCAAAGCGTTTGACACCTCCTGTGCTTACTGAGAAGGTTAAATTAATGTGAAGGAAGGCCTTCTATTTAAATGAGCAAATACCTAAATGACTGCCTAACATATTAATGTTTGTTCGCATGAAGCTTTTCTTGGCCGTAAACTCATAAAACACAAGCAAATAAGTTTTGTTTTGTCAGGATTTGGAATTAATGGAAAGATTGAACTTCAAAAAACAAAACTAACCAACCAACCAGGCAAAGCTGTTTCATAAAGAGAGGCAAGGAGATTTCTCTGTGTCTGCAAGACCTGTAATTTTTGGAACCATATCTGCCAGCCAAGTTGTATCTCTGGGCTAATTGCATTTCTTGGAGGAGATCTGTATATGGCTGGTATTTCACATTCTTCATGTCTGTGGTTTAGTTTTGAAGAGGCTGCACATGCGAGGTAACCCACCCTTCTCTATTTTCGCTATTAGAAAAGTAAAAACATAAAGAGACCTGCATTAGTTGGCCTGATTATTGGGATTGCTGACTGTGATGCTTCCAGGAGCAGAGAATAGGAGTTCATTTCCCAGGGCTTGCTTTCCAAGCTGGTATTCCTAGGAGACTTGTTTGAGCAAAGATTCAGGCTCTGACTCACTGTGACTTCTGGTGTCTAATACAGAGAGGACGGTAACAGCCACCCCAAAAATCTGATTTTAAAAGTGATGGGAAACAAGAACTAATATTTTGTCTTTGGGGAGTGTACAGATTGAACATTATTCCTGAAACACTTCAGAGAAGGGACTGTAGTGATAGGACAAGGGGTAATGGGTTAAAACTTAAACAGGGGAAGTTTAGATTGGATATAAGGAGGAAATTTTTTCCTGTTAGGGTGGTGAGGCACTGGAATGGGTTGCCCAGGAAGGTTGTGTCAAGACCAGGTTGGACGAGGCCTTGGGTGATATGGTTTAGTGTGAGGTGTCCCTGCCCATGGCAGGGGGTTGGAACTTGATGATCTTAAGGTCCTTTCCAACCTTAACTATTCTATGATTCTAAGGTGAGGTTTTCCTAAACATATTGCGCGATTAATTTGTTTTCTCATAGTGTGTAAGGTGCACTCTCTTGTTAACAGTGCTTTTTTGCCTGATTCCCACAGCAGCAGCAAGTGATCTTATCTGAAGTTAAGATGCTCTCCATCATCATGGGACTGTCACTGATATCTCAGCAGCAGCAGTAAGGGTCCCTACTGAGGACTTCACAGGTGGCTGCAGCTGCTCTGATGCCTTCCTAACAGAGGGAGGAAAGTGCATGAAAAGGAGAAAAAAAATATAAGGAAATCCGTTAATAACTGTTAGGAAGGGAACAAGCTATGGTTGATAAATTTTAGTACAACAGAAACTATTTCTGCAAAGCCACCTTCTGTGTTGCTATGACTGATGGCTGTGAAACAGGGTGACACCTCTTCCCGGGACTGTGCTGGGTGGCAGGGCAATAGAGATGGGGAGCCCCAGGCTTGTTTCCTGCTCTGACAAATGCTTCCTGGCTGTGGTAGAGGTGCTGGCAGGGGTACTGCCCCCAGCCACTGCTTTCTCTGTAGTCAAGGGAAGGCAGCTGTGAAAGCCAGGCTGTCAGTATGGGGGGGGGGGGTAATGCTTTGGGGGGGGGGGGAAGCACATGAGGGCTTTTTTTTACTTGTTCATCTCCCCTCAGGCTTAACAGAAAATGTTTTTTTCACATCTCTGTCTGCCCATCTGTCTGCTTTGCTGTAGGAGAAAACACATGCTGAAGCCTATACAATTCCCATGGATTTAATGCAAATACTGAAGAAGAATTTCAGGACTTGGTTAAGTGTGGGGTTTTTTTCTAAAGTAGTCTTATGTGATCCTCTGTGTGCAATTACATCTTCTGGCAAAGCTTCCTTGGTTAACAAATACGATCTCTGATCTCTGGTTTAGGATTTTATTCTAGCATCTGTCCCAGTTCTGTAAATTGGCATATACAATATCGTTCAGTGTCTTGTCTAATGTATTTTGTCCAGCACGGAGACCGGAGGTAGTGAATAGGCTTCTGCTAACTCACTGGCTACCTCAGCAACTTCTGTAAAAATGACAGAGGTCACATTCAAAGATTAAAAAGAAAAAAATCTTTGTCATCCACAAGTTATTGCAGGGTTCCTTAAGCATCCCGTTCTGTTCCCACTGACAGAGGGATTTAAAAGGTTATTTTCCAAAGACAAGAGGCATAGAAATGTTCTGGGAAGTCCTCTTTCTCCAGGCACTGGTCAGAGCAGGGTTGCTCTGTGCCCTCTGTCCATCAGCCCACTCCATCTGCCACCTCCCATATGTGGGATGAAGGTGGTTGCTGATGGCACACAGACAGCAGGTGCCTGCAGAACACATCCACTGGAATGAAGGCATCGTGGTAGATGAAGGCCTGGTGATGGTGGTCTGTCTCAGCAGCTTCTCTTTGGCTTTGCCTGCTTTATTGAGCCATGGTCCAGTAGTGGACTTAAAAATCACAGGGTAAAGTCTACATTGCAGATACTGGCTTTCCTGTATGGCTGATGGAGTAGAAGCATGCCAAAGGCTGAGCCTCTGCTGGCTCTTACTGATTCCTGATGCTCGAGAGGTTTGGAGGTTTTGTTTTGGTTTTTAATAGCTAATAACGTCATAAAAACTAAACCAACCAGCTTCTGTTACTGCCATGGTTTGTGATCGGGGCAAAAACTTTATGGACAGATACTTTCAGAGGTTTTAGAGAGCTCCCTAGGTTGTCAGACACTGGCTTACTGCGCCACTTCACTCTCAGAAATATTTGTTGAAGATATACTTGAAAGTCAGGTCAGGGTCCAGTTTCTCGGTACCCTTATGCAAGCCTGGCTTTATCAGGTACTTGAGAGATTGGCTATTTTAAGATTCCTTTTTAATTACTCTCTGAATTCTTTCAGTCCAGCCTTGTGAACCAGGTTTGGGTGAGGCTTTCAGATATGTGCCAATCCATCCATGGTGAGTTTGTCCAAGCGAGAACGAAATATCAAAGGACAATATAGTACCAGATATAAAACCAGGTCTGGTCCCTCACAAGGAGTGTGGAGTTCAGGTATAAAGCATAAAATCCCAAGACAGCAGTAGCAGAAAGGAGCTGTAAATGCATTCTCATACTAATCATCTGCTTCAGGAGCTCTATGAATTTGGGGTGACAGCAGCTTATTTAGGCTGTTTTGTTTGGGTTCTTTTTTTTGTTTGTTTGTTTGTTTTTTTGACATAGGTCAAACTTTGGACATTATTGCTAGATTTCAGTCTAGTGCCGTATGAAGCAGGTGCATGGGCAGCCAGGTCTCTGCTCTGTCCTGTAAGTACTTAGGACAGCACAAACAGCCTGGGTTGCATTAAGAAATGTTTGATGTAATTCACCAACTTTGTATTTATGTTTTGAGGGGGATTAAGGTTGTTCATCTTGCTTTTCCTGTCTTTTAAACCAGTTTTCACTGTGAAAGATACAGCGATAAGCAAAGAGACCAGGAACTGTTACAATAATCAAAGAGACCAGGACAGTCTACGTCCTGTTTTTCCTGAAATAATCTTCCAGTATTAAACATTATTTCAATTCACTGTGGTTAAACAAAAGTTTCTAAGAGTGGTTTCTTTTTCTTTTATTATATATTCCTTGTTTTATTAATAAATGCTACAGACATCTTAGTGCTAATTCAATACTTAAATGTGCTTCCAACAGTTTTTACAGAGGGGTAGCTATGGTAGGAGGATTTGTATAGTTTGTGCAAATGCTTGTTCAGAGAAAATTACACCTTAATAATGACTTTCCGCATAATGCAATTTTCTGAATACAGTTTTATCTGGTATGCTTTCACTGAGTATGATGCCACAACTCCTGGCAGCAAAACTAGGATAATTCAGACAGGTCTAACAGGATCAGGATGTGGAAATGCAAGTCAGCTGTAGGAGACAGGATCAGAAGCAGTTATGGCTGGTGATGAAGTAGTGACACAGGTGTCCTTGTTCTCAGCTGCTATAATGCAGCTTCTCAGTAAATAACAGGAGGTTCTTATTCTTTGTCTCTTGTATTTGTAATCTCAAAAAGAAATTCTTGAATCACACCTAGATTTGTATTTTCTGGTGGCTGTTTTGCCAACTAGCATCGTGTCACTTACATTTCCAGAACCTCTGCCCACTAGTACCCTATAGTCCGGCCAATTATTTTGAGCACACTTTAATTAGATTTCTTATTTTTAAAAATATATATATATATTCCCTTGTGCATTACAGTTTAACAACCTGATTTAGATAATTAGATCTTGTCCATATATCCAGATAATTCAGGAGTTTCTCCTGGTTAGCTGTGACAATATAAGATAATGGATTTGCAAGACTTTTTAACCAAATCTGAAAAACATTTGAATGTTGTGAGTCAGAAAGCTTTAACCTGAAATTTAATTAAGGAGTGGAAAAGAGGAAAAGTGGGAGGACGCAAGAGAGGATTCAACAAAAAATAAGATTCCCCGGGTCACTTAAGACTTTGCTCCTGTTAAATGGTCTAAAAAGCTCTTGTCATAGTTGGGCCTTATAAATGGAATAAATTTGAAAATTAGGAAGGGTGGAAAATGAAAACTTAGTAATGTGATTTCTTTCTTCATTTTTAATGAAAATGAGCTAGCTGAGGTTGAAGGAAGGACATTTGTAGCCAACCATGTCCTAATGAGTAGCATTAGGAAACCATATGTAAGTATTTAGTCTTGACTGTAGCAGATTGAATACTTTTGGTCTTGTCTGGACAAAGCAAGCTCAAATCTATGAAGTATTTGGGTGAAAAAAACAGTTGGAAATTCTGGTTACTGCAAATGGAAACTGAAGAGCTATGTTCAAATGCTTGATAAATACTGGAAGCAGAAGAGGTGAAAGTCTGAGTTCCATTATCGGTGCTAATCAGAGAGATGGAAAGATGAGAAATAAATTTGTTTTTAAGAACATCAGGTATTCTTAAAAATGTTTTACTGAATGTGGAGTAGTTCATAATTACTGTAATGCTGCAAACCAACTTCCATCAGAAAAAAAGATCTAGAAAAATTTTTTGCATTATTATAACACATTAATACTGAACTTAGATTGTATTGGTAGACTTTAAATCTGTGTAGATGTGATGCTTAGGGACATGGGTTAGTGGTATACGTGGCAGTGTTGGGTTAATGGCTGGGACTCCATGGTCTTAAAGGACTTTTACAAACTAAATGATTCTCATTCTATGACTTGACTGCTCTAAGAAGGGGCTTTAGACACATGCTAGATTTGACAAAATAAAATCCACAAGGCCACAAGTCTTACTTAACTTGTATAGATGATGTATCCACCTGAGTTAGTCAAGAGCTTTTAGCAGAGAACAGACCATGTCCAAGTGAAATACTTCAGGAAGATAGATGAAAATGAAATATGACTCTTGGCACTGGAGGCAGTCTAGCGTACGTATGTCTTTCAGCAGACATAGGAGATATGCAGGTACTTCCCAGGACTGAAGAACTCCCAGCCAGAGCAAAAGGTGATGCTCAATTACATGTAATTATCTGTTTAATCTCTGGATCTCCTGTAGTTGTAGAGAACCTGGTACAGTCCAGCACTGTGCTCAGGCTGGTAGAAGGACCTGATGAGGTGCACATACTGATGCTGTGCAGTGCTACAAATAAAACTGTCACTGGAAGCAACAGTCTCAGAAAGTTAATGCAGGAAGGAACAGCAGTGACAAGTTTGACTGAAAAAAAATTAAGGGAAGTCTAGAATAAGCAGTGTTATCAAATTGGTTTTCATTGACAGCTAATTTAAATTTAACTAAGATCTCTAGGGTTAAGGCTTCATTATCACCTTATGCAGGCTGAACACATTTGTCTTCTACTAGATGAAGATTTGATGTAACACCTATTTAGAGAAGTAATTTACAACTGTAACCCTTATCTGTATGGACAGAGATGTTCATAATTTGCTTAATGATGTTTGCTTTGTATTTGTAAAGATTGAATTTGATATCAGGGTATTAGAGCAGCAGTGACAAAGACTTGGCATGCTTCACTGGCAAAACTCCTGGTCTTGTGTTTTTGGAAAACAGAATGCTATATCCCACACACTCTTGGTTGTAGATGTAAAATGAAAGTGTGATCACGTGTGTGTTATAAAAGTCTGTGAGCAGACCAGATTTTTTTCAGAGTAGCAGTGTACTAAGAAATGTAATAATCTTTCTGCAACTCCAAAGACACATACTGCACCTCAGTGTCCTTGACAGTGTGCAGTGTGCTCCTTCCTCTTGCATGTTTTTATGGAAAAGTTCTCTGAAACTTTCGTTCTGTGCTTCCTTAATTCATCCCTCCAACCCCTTTTGCTACCTAAACTGCCCTGAGCAATATCTTCCTGATTTTGTATCCTTTGAGAGCTAAGGATGTGTGAGAGAGAGATGAGGGACGTCTCAGATGATGTACTTCCAAAGATACTGGAAGTCAATGGAATTACTGTGGGGTTACACCAGTGAAAATTAGTCATGTTCTGTACTTTTAAAATAATTGTGAGAATAGTTTGAAAGTACTCATTTTTCATGTAAGGCTAAAAGGTAGTGGTTGGATCTTTACATGCCATAGATGGGTTGGGGGCGGGGGGGGGAAGACAATAAGGCCTTTAAAAAATCGAATAGAACATTAGACAACCAGTTGACGCTGTGTTGTGGTTCCCAAACGTTATGTGGCAAAGGAGGAAAGTTGTATGAGAAGAGTAATGCTGAGGGCCACTGATTATTGTAGACTGAAAACTTAGGAGAAGCAGTAAAGGGAGGAGGAATAAAGCTGGCCTGTAGGACTTTGTTCTTAATTGTACTTGACCTGTTTTAGTTGAAGTACTTCTACTTGCCTCTAGCAACAAGCATTTCCTAATGTATTTTACCATTAGTTGTTGCATCCTTTCCTAGTTATTGAATGATGTATGTAGTCTGGTCTCCATACAGTTCTCATTTAGGGCATCCTTTTGACTCTAAATAATTCCCTCAGCATTCTTTTTTAAAGTGTAGAAATATCTGGATGTTTAGGATTTCTTAAATAATTCTGTACAGCAAAAAGAGATCACATTGGAGATCCATCAGCTGTGATGCTGACCCGGAAGCTACTCTGAATTATGTTTTGGATATATCCAATGTTCTGTCAAAAAGCATGTGATTTTGCTTATTGCCATGGAGTCGTGGGGCTTTGCTGATATAAATCAGTCCTGATCCTGCTTAATTCCATCTGGGAAGATGTTTAAGACAACTTGAGCTTATTAATAGATAAAGGGAAGACACTTCCTTAAGAACTGTTACTAAAGAATAAATTAGAAGAGGTGGTTGCTTATCTGTAGTGCTCTGGTTTCAGCTTAATTTTGAGCACAAGATGCAGGGTATTACTGGTCTGTTGCTATCTATTAGCACCACTGCTCATGAAAATGATGCTGGAGCTTGGCATTGGTGAAATGCTTTTATGCAAGTTATTTTCAAAAAAAAGTTTATAATTTCCCTCTAGAAATTTTAATTATATTTAATGTTATTTAGTCTGAATTTTTTAATTATATTTAATTTAATTCCTCTTATTTTGATGTCTTGTTACAAACTAATATGGATTACTTTGAAAGTGGCATATCTGAGATTGTTCATTATTCAAAATAGCACTTGCCACTTCCCATGAAATACGGACACAAAAATGCGCCCTGATTGCTGTGGCACCAGTGATGGCCCCACTGATGATCAAGCCTGATCTGGTAGGATTTGCCAAAAGGGTGAGATAGAGCCCCTGGGGATTGCCAGGAAGTCACCAATTAGTACTAATTGCATAGGAAATTATTATAACACTGCAATGGTTCATCAGGGACCTGGAATGAGTTCACAGCTGTGCTGCACCCTAGGGCTGCATGTCCCTTGATTGTGCTTCTAGAAGAAAGCACATTGTTGCACACTGCTCCATTCAGTTGCAGCATTTTAAGATCTGAACTATAATTAGTATGGAGGAATGTGAAGAGCTACCATCTATTGTGGAACTTGGCTTGGGAATATTAGAAATTAAAATTCCAATTGGTTTCAGCAGAGATCATCACTCAGGAATTTTTTTCACAGTGAGAGCAATCAGCCATTGGAATAATCTCCTCAGGGGAGTGATAATTCCCCAGCACTGGACACTTCTAGAATTTGGCTGGACAGGGTACTGAGACATCTAGTCTAGATCAAGCTTTGCGTAGAAAGGTGGGACCAGATGATCCTTGAGATCTCTTCCAGCTTGGTATTCTATCATTCTATGACTCTTCTGAAGCTGGGCCAGATCAGTTCTCAATTTCTGACAGGAAAGAAAACAAAGCTGAAGTTATATGAAATGTGTGCATGATGCACATGATAATCCTTTCACAAGAAGAAAAATACAGATACCAGATTTTAAAAGGTCTTTCTGCTCTGCCTCTCTGATTTCCAAGGGGAGCTTTGCAGAAAACTGAAATTTAAGATGCTGCCATCTTCCCCACTTCCTAGTGACAGCCGTAAACATCTGCTGAGGATGTCGTTCATTGTCTCATCCTACAGTCATTTGTTAAGATCATGGAGCATCTTTGACAATTAAACTGGCAATGCTGTGGGGAGGGTGGGGACAGCCAGCATGCTCAGAGGCTCTCCGGAGTGTGACTTCCGAGGGGTGCGAGAGCAGCTGCTGCCTCCATGTTCCATCCCAGGATAACTCCTCAGCAGGGAGAGGAGCTTTCCCAGCCAGTTTGGAGAGGCGGGCAGTGGCAGGTGGGGTGACTGAGCTCACTGCTGTGTCACTGCACTGTGATTTTGCCTCTCCGTCCTGCTCTCGAGAAGGCAGACAAGGCTTCAAGTCATGCATTGCATTTCTGGTAACTCCTCCCCTGTTTGGGCTGCCTGCTCACACAGCCACCCACGGATCTGAAATAAAAATGTGTGAAGTGAGGCAGGGAGCACTCTCACCAGTGCGGATTCCATCTCCTCTCTAGGCACCAGGTTGTCCATCCTGTGCTGACACCGTCTTGCTCCTCCTGAACACAGCGAAGCGTTGGCTGATCACAGATCCATAAGCATTTTTCTCCCACCCATTCTCATCAGCTGGTACTCCAGAAAGAAGAAGAAGGAGGAAAAAGAAAGAAAGTCCAGGGCTGTGCATGAACGTGTCTTTGTGCCACCGTTGGCTGGGCGGGCTGACAGAGGCAGCATTGTTCGCAGGCTGTGCCCGACTTGGCAGTCAGAGAAGGTGGGGATCTGCACCGTGCATACGGAATCGGCGAGCAGCCGAGGACAGGGGTCCAGAATCTCCTAGAGCTGCGTTGACAAGAGGAAGTTTCAGAGCACCACTAACAGACTCTCCTGGTGTCTTCTGCACAATGCAGATGGGGTCTGGGATGAGGAGACCTTTTTAATCGAAGGTAATGTTTGCATCTTTATAGTAGCACGGTAGTGATTGCTGCTATTCAGTTATTAATTAAAATATGGCTGATGCAATGGGAAAAGTTATGAAGTTGGCTGTACTCCTTAGGAGAATAAAGGTGGCATCGTCCTGCGCCTGAGGGTTATTGAAGTTTGTCCCCTTTATGCAGGCTTAGTTCGGATTACCAGTAATGAGGAAATCTGTATGTGTTCCCATCAGAGGAAGAAAGTCTCTTTAGTCTCCTTCTCCAGCATTCTTATTTTTTAAGCCACAAGCTACTGTGTATGTGCAATATTAAATAGATTTTGCTAATAGAAATACATTAACATACAGCCATTAAGCAAGGTAATTCTTCTTCCTATTACCAGAGACAGTTCCTCGCCCCTGCAGGTACTTCCTGGGGTATAAAACATCCTGTGAAGTGGTAAAAATTAACATCTGTTCCACACACCTCAGCAGAAAGAAAAATCATTGTTGCATTCATTTTTCCAGGCACTTTGTAATAACTAAGATTATGCAGACTGTGATAAACAGAATTTATGCTGTTGTGCAGATATTTCTCCTGTGTTCTTACTACTTCAGTGATATTTTTAGTAGTTTTAAGAATTCTTATTATTTTTCTAAAGTAAACACATTCTTTGTCTGAGTGCTTCTCTGGATCTCTTTGCTGTTCCTAATGCTTTCTGTCCCTTGCAATTGATGACTGTATTTTTGAGAGTGTACACTGCTATTTGGGGATGATAACGAACATGGTCTTAAAAGTGCTTGTCTTGGAGCTTTGGCTGTTTTTCATTTTTTTTGCCCAGGTTGGGGTGAATGGGCTCAGCTGTGGTGGGTACCCCCAACACAACTCTACATCTGGAGCTCTTAATGTTACAAGTGGTGGTTGGGGAAATTTTTGTTGAATTTTTTTTTTTTTACTTATTTCCCCAAGGGAGCGTGAAAACAAGAGTTTAATTTGTGCACCGAAGGACTTCACTGTTTTCTGCCAGTGCAGCACTATGTGCTGTGTGTAATTCAGGAGAACGTAGCTTGTACCTCTTGTTTCCTTTATGGCACGTCGCAGCCCCAGAGGACACATGCTGCTTTTGTGCTCCTGCTCAGTTTTAATCTTTAGGGAGCAACTGTTTCAAAGAATAAACACATTGCCTTGTAGGAGAAACTCTGGAAAACATCCTGCTAGTGACAGCGTCAGCCGCTGCCTATCATGCTGCACGTCCCTCTGCCAAAACCGGCGCAGCTTTGCTAGCCAGCTAGCCAAAGCTGGGAGCTGCAGGCTGTGTACCCACGGTCATGGCTGGGGGAAATAACGATTAAAAGAGTTACATTAAAACTGAGACTGTTAACTGTTTGCTCAGAATGTGGTATCTGGATTTATCCTGACCCTCAACCTGGGGATTTGCAGCATCCCCTTTGTGCAGGAGTGTCCACCCAAGTTATCCACACGCTGCTCCCCAGGCTGCTCTGTGATGGGGCAGTGCAAGGCACCAGGTGGGCAGGTAATGACTCTGTTTACTCCCTTCATGAAAGCTTTCACTATGGGCCTATCCTCACTGAGGGAGAGGGAACTGTGGGCTCCAGCATGGGGGAGTGGGGTCCCTGCTCCCCAGCCCCTTCAGCCAGCAGCAGGGCTGGAGAGATGGTGCTGGACGCTTCATCCTGCCTTTTGGGCATCAGCATTTTAGCAATACTCTTCTCATCAGGGAGAGACATTACAGACAACACCTACAGTAAAGAAGGACATTTTAAAGTAATAATAAGGATATTTAGGCTTGTCTAATTTTTTTTTTTCTGTCAAATGTGAGATATTTATGGTCATTAACTCCATGAGAAAAAGAAGTGAGACCTCAGATTAGATTCTGTGTCTTTCAGTGATTTTCTTTCGCTTGTCAAGGACCAGCAAGTGTGGAAATACCAAAGCAGAGCTGTTCTGCACAAGCAAAACAATGGGACCAGAATAATTAAAGGGGTTGCAATTCACGATCGTTTTTCAGTCGATGCTTTACTAAAGGCACTTTACTAAAGGCAGTCATATCAGGAAATAAAAATACATGCGAATAAGCGTGGTTTTTTAGGTTAAATCAAAATTGATTATTTATTATTGTGACATACTGCTTCATACTGGTGTAGAGTGTTACTTTACTTTTACTGCTGTGTTTTAACTGGCAAACACGAAGTTTCATTTGCTGTTAGTTGAATAAAATGGAGCAACTATGTCTCCCACACATAAAATAATCTTGCTTAAACTTCATTTTCTAAATGCTGCATGCCTCATTTATACAGTGACTTTTACAACCCATTTCCTCCCAAGTATATGACACTAAGTGGGCAGGGTTGATCTAAAATAAATAACTTTTGCTTACACAGTGAACTTTCATCTATTGTATATGTTTCTGTAAACAAAAAGATGCAGCAGAGTTTGTGATGGACGTAAGCACAGGCAGGGTCTTCTTAACCAGCACATCATCATTTTTTTCAGCACAGAAGCTTTTGCTTCCTCACTGGGAGAGCCTGTATGAAGACCTGTGTGGATGGTGTTGTAAGGTAAGGAATATACCCACTGAGAGCTGGGGTTTTTAAGTTTTCCCTAATTATGCATTGCTATGGAATACCTGTGTGAGAAGTTCCTTCACTCTGCATCTGGTTTCTTCTCAAAAAGACTTGCATATGGTGGTCCTTTCTGTTCAGTAGTAACAAATGCATGAGCAAAATGAGTAAATACATGAGTTTACGGTGTTCATGTTCGTATGTCTTAAATGATGATGAATTTCACTATCACGTGAAGTTTTATATGCATACTCTTTCTCTCCCGTGAGGCTCAAGCAGTGTCTTCGGGGAAAAGATAGTGCTGTCTGCAGAAGGTCCCTCTGCAGCATTGCTTGCAGCATTTTATTGAGCTCTCTAGTGTTAAATTAACACAGGGAATCAGGTGTGTTTTCTGATTCCCAGAAATACCGTGGCTTTGTGGCCTTTTGCTGCCAGCTTTATTGTTGCCTTTCCTTCTCAACTTCACTTCCGTCTTCTCCTGCTGGGTAGCAGCCTCCATCATCTCTGCAGCCCTTCAGACATGGTGCACTCGAGGCTTTTACCCACAGGCAGACTGATGTTCAGCAACAGCATTGTTCTTGCCTCCTTTCCCAGGACCTACATCTGTCATGTTTTACTCTGCCTCATAATAAATAAATGGTCAATAAATGAAGAATCTATTTGAAATACAATGACTGGATAATGCGTAGCTCTTCTGATTTGGGATCTTAAAAGGCAGGCTTTCATACACTACAGATTACACAGCCTGCATGGATATTACAAAGCCCAGCAGCGTTAGCATAGCGTAGCTGTGCTGCTTGTTTCCTTAATCCGCTTGTTTAGAGATACCCAGAATATTCATTTTAATCATCTCTTTCCGCTGCATAGTAGGTACAGGAGGAAATACCACAGAGAGCCCTGTCACTGGGAAAATGCATCATTTGAATGTGCAATGTAAATATTTTAACTAACCAAATGTAAACACTGTTTTGCCTTTAGGATGGGAAAAGACTGTCGCAGTCAAAAATGAGTTGACATAGGAATGACCCTGTACAGATGAGATACAAAATTGTGTTCACACATTTTGGTAATCAAAACAGAGCCCTTAATGAATTGCCTAGTGTGAAAGGAATTACAAACACAAACGTGCCTGACACAAGACAATCGGAAGTCGCTGCTGTATTAACATTAGAAGGAAGGACTTTCAGGATTCATGGGGATCGAGGTCCATGGGAGGGATGATGTGAGATGAGAGAGACGAAATGATGAGAGATGTGAGATGGTGAGAGCTAGAGAGAGGCTGGAGACCCTGGAGGAGAATCTAAACTGTAATTATACCCTGAATATCCATGCTCCTCTGTGCCTCTGGCTGTGACTTGTGTTCACCATGCCAGGACAGTTAATTCAGAAGTTTACAAGGGTTAGAAGATGGTAGAAGCAGCAAAGATGCTAGATACAGCAAGAAGCACCTTATTTTATTCACAGACATTCTGAGGATTTTTCAGTTGGTGATTTCAAAACAAAGCAGAGTTCTCAGTGAGCTCAGAGCAGTTGCTCATTAGTTCTGCCTACTAGCTTTATAAGCTCTTGGAAACATATATTCAAATCGTAGTTGATAGAAACAAGACATGGGGTTTAACTTTTGATGATGAGTATGTTCCTGAAAATAGTCCTATAGCATAGGATTCAAAATCGTCCAGATACCACTTGACTTTACTTGGCAATAGAGACTCTAAGTGTTCTTTGGGTGTTTATCAGATTGCTAAATGGAAGAAACATCTGGACATTACTTCATTGTCTTTATGTTCTAGCCCATGGATTGATAGTATCAGAAGAAGAAGAAATGACACAGAGGATTCGACTAGACTCCATGGATTGCAGGAAACTAGTTAGGTCTTTTTTCTGTAGGCAGAGGCCTATGTACATATACAAGCAAGTCAGCTTTCATTACTGGAATAGCTGAGGGACTTTTAAAGTTGATTTTTGCTTGTATTACCAACAATGGGTTGTATATTAACATCTGCCTCACATTTGCTATTTCTTTGTTCTAACAGCTGTAAATTTACATTTACACATAGTGCTCAGAGCTAAAAATGTCATTCCCTAGGTTAAAAACCCATACTGATTTTTGTCATTCTCCTTGTTAGGAAAGAGAACTGGAAACACAGGGAAAAGACAAATGGGAAGGATAGCCCCCAGATGATAAGTGGTTTTAGTTGGAGCATGGATTAATCACGTACAGCGTAGCCTAAGAGTGCCATTGTCTGCTATTACCACAGCAATTTAACTGTAGCCAAATGAGCAAATCTATTAAGTGTAAAAATTATCCAAAGAAAGTAGAAGAAACCAAATACTTCAATCAACAGTGAAGAGAAAAATACAATAATTCTTTTTCAGGATAGAGGAAATTAGGAGCCTTTTTTGTGTGGATGGATGAGAAGTGTTTTGCACAGATGAGAATAACTTTGATGTTATCCTTGAATAAAACTTCTGTTGCTAGAAAATCAATCATTTTATGCAATAACTCCATGTAACTATTCTCTCAAATACAGATAATCCGAATCTTCTTTACTGCTCAGACAGATGTGTCAATTTTCATGGGAAAGCATGAATACCTTCAAAAGTAAGAGCTTCATTTTTCTCTTTAGGAGCAGGAAGCTCATATACTTTAGCCAAAGCACTGTATTGTATGATTTTTTTCTTGCCATTTTCTTTTTTCCCCTTCAAAATTGTTTAGCACAGGAGAAAAGGCAGGAAGAGATTACTTTGTGGTGCTGAATTCATAGTGCCATTTCTCTAAAAGAAACTGGCATTATTTGAAGAAGGGTTTTAGATGGCAATGACAGGGAATTTAGGAGAAGGGAAGTGCATTTGAAAAAAATTTGGAAGGACGTTGTAAACTTCAGGGAGGAAGGGAATTAGATAAAAGAATCTGTGAGAGTGGGAACAATAATGTGAAGGGGAACAGGCTGTGCTGGAGAGATCCTTTGACCTAGGTCTTGAAAAGAATTCAGAATATGATCTGCAATCTCTGTCTTTGGGAGGGGGAATGGGAGTTCTTCCATTTACGGTAAAGTGGAGTAATAAGGTCATTGCCCCAGCTGTTAAAATATTTTAAGATCTACTTCAAACTGATTATTTATTGTAGTGTTGAAGTATAAACTGTTGTGCTCAGAAGAAAGAGAGAAGTTGGAATTGAACCCAAAAAGTGGTGTGAAAGCATAATTTATGCTTCTCTGAGAGGGGATGGGACCGCTAGTCCAGTCCAGGTCATTATCACTGGTGACACTGGTTTTTAAGAAGCCTCTTTAGGTATAGCTGTAAGTGAACAAGTCTCAAGGTTCAAATGTGCAAGGGGAACTTGGAAGCCTCCAGCAAAGCCAGGGATAAATAGGATGCATATTTTGAGTCTGAAAGTGCCTCTGAGTGCGGCTTTGCAAAGCCCGTGAGGACCATGGGATGGCAAGCATCTCGGGCATATACTTGAGAACTGGCTTGTGTGACGCAGTGTTTCTGTGGAAGGTAGATGGGCTACAGAGGAGCTCCTGTGCCTACATCTGCTTCAGAAGCCACGTTTTCCTTGTGGCACAGAGTAGACTACAATTTGCCTACTTAGTCATTTCTGTTTAGCACAGTCTTCACGTTCATAATCTACATATAACCTGTTCCAGATGAACAGCAATAACTTTCATTATTAGATAAATCGCTTTGTGAGATTAATCTATACTTGTGCTGTCATAGCCTAGCAGTAGCTTAGAGAGTCCTCTATCATCAGGCTAACTCGGTTCCTTAGTTCTGCTCTTGTGGCACAGCCAATTCCATTTCAGTGCATGTGAATTAAGGAGAGTATGCTCTAATAATATTTTACATTTACACAACACCTCTCATCCCAGAGTACTTTATAAATCATGTATAGTCAACACCACTGACCTTTCACAGTCCCATGAGAGCAGAAGAATAACCATTTTACAAAAGCAATCAAACCACAGGAATTTTTTCTCTACAATACTGGGGGGAACCAATTAATTACAGAATGTATTTTATGTTCCCTAAGCTACAGCTTCAGTTTGTAAAGACCTTTATTGAAAATTTCCTCAAGACAAAATGCATGATCCTACATTTTGTGTACACTGTGAACAAAGAGCTAATCCATCTTTTCCAAAACTGGACCCCTGGAAGCATTTCACTCTTGCCTCTGAATAAACACTGGAATATTCCTGCTTCTATACCTTAGCTGTCATTTTTATCTGTACATTTTCATCTTTTCCTGCAGAATCTGTCCAAAATCCTGTAGTCTGCATTCCCCTCTGCTGAGGATCCTCCCATCTCAGTGTGAGAGGTACAGCAAAATAGATACATCAGGAAACCTAGTTAATTGCTTCTGAGGATTTCAAATGTAGCTGATCTTCTGGGTATCCAGCTGAAGAAATTCAGCATGGCTATGCAGTGGGCCAGGGTATGCAGAGGAGGGATGAGCAAGGCCAAAGAAACAAGGAGGAGAAGGACAACGGCAATGAATTAAGCTTCCTGGCATTCAGTTTTCCTTCCCATAAAAATTAAGAGGATAATCCAAAGCCTACTGAGATCAGTTAGCTTCTGTCCCTGCAGCACTGGAGCTGTGGGGAATGGCTGTGGTTGCTGAGGGAGCATGCGAGGTCCTTTGTCTGCCAGGGCATCCTTCGTGTGATGTGCAGAGGCTCAGCTTATGAGCAGGGCTGCCTTGGTAGGGTCAGATTCCATCTATTTACTTTAACAAAAAAACTCCGGGGGAGCTGCTATCCTTATTTTTAAAGAAGAAAATAGGTATACAGCCAGTTCTAGTACAGTATTTGCAAAAGCAGCCATTCTGGAGGTTAATTCAGGCCTTTAGTCTGTTGTTTTAAAAGGAAGGACAGCACATTTCTATTTTAGTTGTGCAATTCAGCAAATGGATTACAAAACTGCAGTTAACTGTCAATGCCATGGATGGCAACTCAGTTAATAGTAAATTAAAAGAATCTTTAGGTTTTCAGTGCATTGGTTTGCCATTTATCTCTCTTTGTAGCTTGTCTGGATTTAATGTAGTTTATTCCATTTAGGAGCATTACTGAGACAAACCCCATTAAAGCAGGCATTATAGTCCTTGTTTTAATTAGCACTCAAGGCCACTAGATAATGATGCTTAGAAAAAAATCTATCATGGTCATTAGCACTGTGATCACCAGAAACCTCTCTATGACAGTGTCTTTTTTTTTCTTTCTAAATCCCAGAGCTAGTTGTGAATGCCTTTAATATGGTCTGTGGCATTTGAACTGTAACATTGATCTCAAAAATAACAGTTCTTGCTCTTTCAGTGCTCATACTTGGAAGAAAACGGATCTTTGTATGTAAGACTTGCAGTCAGAATCTATCATTATTAGCTAATATTTTGCAAAGCTATTTTATTTGGGTGATTTTCTGTCATTTTATTTCATGGTGAGGTTTTTTTTAGGTATTTGGGTCTGTGCATGATCTTCTCAAACAACACCCTGATCAGGGAAAGATATTTGCACCACTCCTACCAATATAGGACCAATTCTGTCCCTGACCGATACGGGCAATTAAAATAATTTCCTGACATCATGTTTAAAGCATTGACATGTAATTCTAGGACAAAGCCTCTCAGCACCTCTTCCCAACACTTGTCTGCACTCAGAGGATGAGCAGCTGCTATTTCATGCTAATGTCTTTTGAGGGTGAGGACATGTTATTAACTCTGCAAATGGGTGCATTTTCCATCGTACAGAGCTGACCCTACATGCTGTTCCTTTTGTAGGTTTTAGTTTTGTTGACAAAAAATAAAATGAGAAAAATTATGAGTTTGGTGAGTTAGGGTTGGCATCTTGAAGGATGGGGCATGTCCCTGCTCTAACCGTAGGGAACAGACCCCTCACCTTACATGTGTGGTAAGTTGCAGGTCTTTAAGGCTATCCAGGACAAGTAATATTTCTAATAACACAGCTGCTTATTTTACCAGTATTGCTGCATTTTACCTACTGTGGATAAAGACTGGTGTACCTGAAAAGAGGCACTCACCCTAGTCTTTGTCCTTTATTCCTACAGACCAAAGTCACCATGTGTTTTCAGTAACTTGCCGGCTCCAGGTGCAAGAGCCTAGCAGCCTCCTGAGATCCTTTAAGCTGCTCATCAAAGCCTCAGAGCAGGCTGAATGCTTGTCTTCATAACCATACTTCTATAGAGAAATAAAAATTGCTTTATTTTTCCCCTTTCTTCCTCCTGAAGAGGAGAATTGTGTGTACCAAAACAGTATAGCATACAGAACTTTATCCAAAACTTGCTTTGGCTTATGGCTCTGCCACATTACTACTGACAGTGTGTTTCTTGATGTGGCTGTGATCCCTCAGCCCCTGCTTCAGTGTGTAGGGGACTTGAGGGGGTGAATGGCCATCAGTGCCCAATTTATAGAGTAGTAATTTTTGTTGGACTGTTTCAAGATTCGTCAGAGCTTCTGAGCACAGAAGCTCTTTTTGCCCTTTTATCATATTGCAGCCCAAGCCACCTAATCTGTACTCCTGTGGTGTGGGCATTTTTTGGCAAAATTTGCTCGCTAGATCGTCCAGTTCTATTCTATTCCTACCTTTTGTTTTGTCTAGTCTTGCTCAGGGTAGATAACTAATGCAGCAGTTAAAATGCCATCCTATCAATGTTCTTTACCAGGAATGGAAACCTGCTTGTCTCAGGAGCAGTTACACATGAACTCATTTACAGAATGAGCTTCAGAGTGGAATAAACGTGGATTTAGTATTCAAGCAGTCCACAGTAACTGGATTTTTCTGTTGTTATTTTTACCTAGATAGTTGTTGCAGGTAAATAAAAGACTTCTCCCAATTTCTCAGTTTCTAAAAAGTAGAAAAGAACCAAATCTCTGGAAGATATCTCAAAATCTGTTTTTAAAACTGTGTAAATCCTCACTTGTGAATTCCTGATAAATGCAGAATAAATTCCCACAGTTCATGATTTCTCCTTATTTATTTTATTTATAGGCCATTCTAACTGTGAATGAGGCTTTACAAAACCACAGGGACACAGTCTTTCCCCAAAGGAGATTGTAGCTGAAATTAGACACAACACAAAACCAGCGGCTTCAATAGACAAAGCAGGATTATGCCAAATAAAAATTTTTTATATGGTGTATATTATATATGTTGTAAGCTTTTGATAATACAATTATTTGGAAAAGATCTGATTGTCACCTCTGAAAGTGGTGGTTAAAAACAAAGCTCTGGAATAAAGCCATCATTAGTGTTTGCTGGTTTAAAGCAGCAAACCTGAGACAGTAATGACTTGCTTTTCTAAGGGCAACTTAATTGAGATAGATTTAATGGGGGATCTTCACTTTTAAACTCTTCTTCTAGGCTAGTGGTGCTGCCTGCTTTGTGTGTTTTACTACATGAGGAAGGTAAAACCTCTTGGAGGCTCTATCAGGACTTCTAGTTTCTTCAAGGTTCATTTTGAGTACACAGTAGATTCTTCTGAATTTCAAGTAAAGGGGTGTCTTACTCCACTCATACAGAGCTCTTCTTCTACTCTTCCATTCCATTCTACTCTACCCTTCCGTACAGAGGACCTGTGTAATATTTTGTTCCTGGGAATAAGCAGTGATTGTGCAGTAGTACATAGAGTGTTCCTCAGCACAAAAGGCTACCATTCACATGTGTATACTATCAAATCCTCAGGCTTTATTTTTACATTTGAATATCTAGACCTTTTGTTTAACAAGACTTTGAATAACTAACTGAGGTTTGGCCACTATTTCCAGAGCTCCGCTAATACAGAGCTCATCTCATCCCCTCTGTGCACATCAGTGGAGGGAGCAACATGGGCTGGGCAAGGGGCACGGGGCTGGAAACCTCGCCGCCTTTTCAGCCCCTTCAGCAGGCAAGAGGGGTTAATGTATCTGCTCACCTGCCCCACAGGATTCTGGTGTGGCTAATTAGTCAATATTTGCACAGTTCTGTGAGAGCACTTTAGAAGTGCCAATTATGAATTATAATTATCTTGTGAAGATGATTGGGAGTCCATGTTTGCATGTTGATTCAGGCCATGGGAGTAAGCTTTTCAAATAATGGCTCTTATTTAAATGCCTTACATTTTCCTTATCTCTTGTTCTGTGGAGTTTTTTCTCAAGGATGATGGGAAACATTAGTTTACCCTCAGGAAAACCAGGTCTGACTGTTTTTACTAATGAGTTATGTACTTAGTCACAGTAGGTAAATTTACAAACCAAGCAGGACACACTCAGAGATCAATTCTGTCTGTTTGGTAGATGTTCTACATAAACCGTTCAGCAGGGTGAGCCTGCTGAGACTTTAAAACAAATACTTCTAAGTAACATTGCCATAAGCATGGTAATACAGTGGCAGTTCCTGTTTTAAACTCTGCCGAGTTCCTACTTTATTTATATCCCATCTATTTACTGAAGTGTAATAGATTTACTCTGGGAAGAGACTCAGTCTCAGCAGATTTACACTGAAAGATGACATTTAAGTTTCAACTTACTTTTACAAAATAGTAACTAATGTTTAGCACTAACTGCAGGGCACTTAGCTATTTATTTCTTTTTCATAACAGCACACCAGTATTAAAGACAAAGCAAGAAGAGACTACAAGAGAAGTCCATGACCTGACTTACTGGAAATTTCCTGTTACAGAAAGAATAACTCTGTATTTTTCTTAAGGTCTCTGAATTCTTGAAGCCTTTTAAATGTTGTTGGGCTCTTTAACTGTATAGTAAAAGGCTTTGTCATTTTTTCTACTTTTGTGTAAAGTAGTTGGGCAAATAGTTGCCTGTAGAGCAGGCTTAATATTTTACTGCGGAGACGTGTATGTTAATGTTGAGTTAAATAAAGAGAAACCTAGAGTAGCATGTAATTCCACAGAGAGGACAAGGTTCTGACTGCAGTTACTATACAAGAGCAATTGGGAGCAGGTTTGGGCCAGAAGCTCCCTTCCTACCTATCTCTTTGTGGTAACGTAAAATTTTAAGGGGGAAAAATTACAGGGAAATGAACACTTTTTAAAAAATGTTCATGAGTGGAGAAGAACTTCTTTTTTTCTGAATAGGGGCCTTTTGACGGTTGTTTGCTAGCCTTATACATGCATTCTGTAGCTGCTTAGCGATGTTTAACGCAATGTTGATATGAGCCCATACACTGATGCTCCAGCAGAAGGGTCTTAAAAATTCATACAGTGACTAAATTCATGTGTTTTTATTTGCTGCTTTTCTTCTCTACTTGGGAGTCCTAAGCACTGTCAGGTAATTTAATATTACAGGGTTTGTGGTAGTGAATGTTGCTGAAAATCTGGACATTCATTTTTCATCCTGCCAGCTGGAAGGAGTGTGATGCTCTGGCATTGTTCTGCTTGGAGAAAAGTGTTCTTCTGATACTAGACTAAAATGTTTCATCCCTGCATAAATCCTTACGACTTTCTGAGAATGATTTAGTGCTAAAAGCATTCAGCCTTGTTCGAAAAATTATTGTAGAGGAAGACGCTTGTATCTGTGTAACAATTAGCATGATGTTACTGGTACGAGATTGAAGTACAAATGAAAATTTCCAAATTTAGGCAAATACCTGTAAGGCATCTTCAAGCCCTGTTACAGTCAGTGGCAATAAGGGCCCCCTTCAGCTGCCATGCAGAAGCAGCTGGTGCCATTTGAGATGCCGTTGGATGTTTTTTGTAGCCTCTGAAAGCTATTTGAGAAACATGACAGTTTTCTGTAGCTCCTGTGCCAGGTCTGCCAACGGCATCCAGATGCAGATTTCATCTGCCTAGAGAGAGGGTACTTAATGCTGTTTTAAATGGCATAGACTATGCCCCTTGACCCCCAGCTGCCACTTCAGAAGGGCATGAATGTCCTGCAGTTCCTGCATCAAGTTGTCCACCTCCATGAACATATCTGTGCAGACATCCAGATAGCTTGGATGCCCTTGGCAGCTCAGGTGGTCCTATCTGCCAGTGTTTGGGCAACTAAGTAGCATTCCCATGGGCTGGTCAGCTGCATCCCTTGTGAGGCTCCATTGCCTTGTAGCCCCTCGGAGTATGGAGGCTCAAACACATTGTTTGCCCATAAACGCACTTGGACATCTCACATCTCATGATGGGTGGCTGACTCCCAGCCATCACGTCACACGTGTGACATTTCACTGAGCGTGCAGTGCCACATGGGACTTCATTGATAGGAAATTAGAAAACTGTGGAAGGGTTGAGAGGAATAAAGGAGAGAAAACTGTAGTTGCTGTCCATGTTACTGCTCTGCTGTGCTCTGTATCTCAGCTGGTGAGACGTGCTGTGGATTTGACCCATGATCTCCCTGTCCTCCAGGCTCATCTGCAGAGCCACAGAATGGCAACACAGGCAATCAAGCCAAGTCAGAAAGCTGCACCAGGGGGAAATTAGTGTCCCTGAGTCATGATCACTGAGCAGCACCACCACAGTGGAATAAATTGGATGGCCTGAAATGGGTCAAATGACTGTCCTTCTGAGGCAGCAGTAGGTACTCTATGGTGACTTGCTTGTTTTCTCCATCTTTTTTTGGCTGACCTTTGGATTTTCTGTGATCATTTTGCCTTTTCTTTGCCTCTGCTTCACCTGTGTTTGCCAGCAGTGCTGTCTTTGCCTATTAGCAGTTGTGCACCAGCTGCTGTGCTTTTTCTTTTTTTGGCAGTTTCTGTGCATATTTGGCTGGCTTTTTTGCCTCAAACCGTTTTGGTGCACGTCAGCATTTTGTCTGTTTGCATGCACTAGGGAATGATAGGAGCCACAATCTATTTGGGTCAGTGCATGGCTGTGTGGAACCATTCCAAAACGAGGGATTTTCCAAGAATAAATTTTCCTTTGCTAGTCTGGTTCTCATTCTTGCCCATGTTATATCTCTTAGCTCCCTTCTGCTATTTTTAGACTTGTAAAACTGGGGTAAAGAGAGTGATGAGACTTTCTGTTGGTTTTGCTTTCTTCCAGCCAAACTCAGTCTTGTGTTTCTCCTGTTGGTTGAATAGTTCATGGGAATGCATAGCAACACAAGTAGTTTAGCGGCTGCCCAAAACTAAGGTCATGTGTTACAAGCCAGCTGAAAATTCAAAGAGGGTTCTCTATAAGAACGGCACAGTTGTGTTTCTGAAAGTAGCACGTCATTTTGGTATTGTGTCTAAGTAAGCGCAGAGCTGATGACCTCTGCTCTTCAGGCAGTTTGCCAGCTGTTCGCTGTACCTGAGAAAATCTTTCAACAAAAGGAAAAATGAATTTGCTATTGCTGCCACCATATTAACCTGTAAATGTTTCAGCTTTCAGTGACTGATGGTCACCCTCTTGATTTGGGAATGGTTTCTTTTGAAACCTGTTTCTTCCTGCAGAATCTGATTGCTTTACAATAAAACTGTATCCTGAAGTGATGGAAAAGGATAAAAGATAAAGTGTTTTTTCACCACTTAGTGTTAGGTTGTCCTTTGAAATGAGCCACGTTCAGGAGGGTGTTACAGCAAGCCTGAGCATGGTGAATTTCTCAAAGAATAAAGATAAAGCAGATGAAATCCAGACTGCTTGGCAAAGGAAAATCAAACCTGAACAGGGTATTATAGCAGTGAAGTAATGGTAAATTGTAAAAGATAACTAGCTGTTGAAATTGCTTGGGGGGTGAGGGGTGTATTGTAGCTGTATCTGTTCTTGAACTGACTTCTTATTAGTATTAATAGGCCATATCTAAAGTAATCAATAAATATTGATATCTACTGGTAATTTTATAAGAAATTTGTGTGATTTTGCTGGATCAGTATATTATTATAGAAAAATAATTAGGGGAAGAAGTGCTAAACCAGAAGTGTTTTCCAGGGTGAGAAATACTCAGCTAATGCCCTCGTGGAGCTGCAGCACTGGAGCAGTACTGGTGTGGCTTCTGGAAAGGAGGAGGTGGTGGTTATGGAAGAAGGAACGAGGCTTCACTGGTGGTAGAGGGTGGGTGAAGGTACCAGAAGGAAGCGAGACAGCAGTGGTCAAGGCTTCCTGGCCATGCAGGAGTGGAAACAGTAGTTGCTTTGGTGTGTATGCACACTGTGGTTGCATGTGTACAGCTAAAAGACTCTCTCAGCTCTGTGTAAATTGGACTACTGTACAGAGGTTTTGAGCTTGCTTTCTGCTCTTCCCCTCATACATCACCAGTCTGAACTGTTCTTCATCTTACCTGGTCTGTCTTGATTACTCTCCTGTCCCTGGAGAGCAGTTACCCTTGTATCCAGTATAGGGTTTTCATCAAACTTTAGTCTTATTCTTCTCCTTAAAAGCCTTAACAAGACCAAGTTCTGTGGGGATGAAGTAATGATTTGGGTCAGCACAAAAGCAAGACCTGTAAGAAGAAAAGCGAGGCTGATTACTGACTCTATGATGCGGTGCTCTGCTTGTCCTGCTTACCAGCAGTTGCTTCTCTGTCATCATGCTTTGGCAGCTTGTAACTCAAAAGTACTAACTCAAACTCCTTGCAGGAGGCATGATGTATTTACCCTTCTATCTGCAGTGCTACTCAGATTGTAGTGCTTCCTGCTAAAATAAGGTTAATGATAGTAATGTGGGAAAGCAGAGAGGCAGGAGAAGTCTTGCAGCATTAGTGATGCTTAAATTGGAGAAAAATAGATGCCAACAGGCAGCAAAAAGAACTGACTGGAGGAAAGGGAAAAAAAGGGTTTTTTTAGTCATTTGTTATTCAGGTTTACAAGCTGTAGGCCAAATTCTGTCTTCTGATTCTTGCTTAGGTGGAAGAGGGGTGTATTTTTATTAGTGATCATGATTTATTCATGTTGAGGAAATGTTCTGTTTATACCGAGTTCAGATTGAAAAGTGGTAGTTAGTAGATGATACTAAAAATGGTGAGTTCCCTTGAAATGGTGTGAGAAAGTATCCATCTTCTGAAGTCCATTTCTCTTCACAGGTAGTTTCCTACTGTTAAATATCCAGCAGTCAGGAGAAAGAGTCCAACACTGTGGCAGGCAACTGCATTTGCTGCGTATGTAAATGCAATATTCATACATAGCTTTATGGACAGTTTCTTTTCCACAGTGTATGAACTAAACACCTCAAATCAAGAAGGGGAAGACCTGGTTCTCATTAGCTGTGAAGACTTTCAGAATTACATTAGTTGCAGTTCATTAGATCTTATAATTGTATTTGCTGTGAGTCATGATGAGGGAGTGAGGGGTTTGGGTGTGCATGGGGGAGACCCAGTTCGTAGATCATTCCCAGAGGATACATGATTAGCTTTTGCTGCTTCAGTCCATCAGGATCAAGCCCAGAGTTTTTTATTTCCCTCCCCATAGGATAAAATGTGCCACGTGCCAGGATGTTGGTGTGGGGAGCAGGAAATTGTTGGATTTATTTTGCCTCACTACCCCATGCTGCTCCAGCTGGCAAGAAGATCCGTGCACCTCAGTGGGGAGGGTGAAGTTGCAGGGTGTGCTGGACCGTCAAAAGCAAGTAATATTTTCATTTGCCCCAGCTCTGCTTCCCATTGAAAGGACAGAATGACATCATCATGTAAATGTCAGGGAGAAATTACAATGAAATAGTGCAACAGCGTGAGGCCATGAAAAGCCCTGGTCTGTCAGTACTGCTCCCACTACACAGCCACGTTTTCTGTTCTGACATGTCAGCCAAGGAAGGTAACGCAAAGACCTCCCCCACTTGGTCACTTCACATTAACTTCCCTGCTTTTGCCCATGATGTATAGGTATCTCCTCTCCTTATTTTAGGTGTCTGGAAGTTCAGTGGTCTGTAAGAGGAGACTAGGTATGACCAGCTGTGAAGGCCATTCCTAGTCTCCTCTACCTGAGAAGGTACTCCTCTCTGCAGGCAGAAGTTTGTCTTCACTGACCATGCAGACAGTTTAGATTATTTTTAGATGAGTGAAGTTAAGGCAGCACCTTTCCTCAAGGTCCACATGGTCCTTGAGGACCATGCTTCCAAGTTTCCAAGTCAAAGAAGAAAAGGAAGATCACATAGATGAGGCATTGGCAAGGCATTGCAGGCAACTGGGAGCAGTTCTCATCTCTGCCAAAAAGCTCTTAAAAAAACACTGAATCCACCTCTGTCTTGAACTTTTTTTTTTTATTCATGAAAAGGGAGTCTCTCCTGTGCTAACTTGGTCTTACCTAGGTAAAATATAAACTCTTCAGGACATGGACCATTATCAGCAATGAAGAAGGCTTCTATACCTATATCTGCACCAAATATTTAAGAAAAGCTGGCAGTCCTAATAAAATACAAATGCTAGAAAGTTAAAATTAATTTTACTGAATCAGAGTGAATAATGAGAAATTTGAGCTTGAAATAGCCCTTCAGCTTTACAAAGGACATCACAAGCTGAATGCTGTTTTCTTAAAATTGGTCTGTCCCTAACTTACTGACTGCTGCCTGTCTTGCTGCAGGATATTATACAGTTCAATTCTCACTAAATTCTTTTGCTTCAAGATTATTTGATCTTATATATAATAGGTCCCTCTGATGTAATTTGTGCTCTACCTCTAAGGACCATCATTTAGCTTCCCTGGAACACTCTTGTCTTCCAGACTTTTATATGTATAGATATATGCTATCTTTGGCATTCAGTAATCTGAGCTTTTTAGATTAAGGCTGTAATGCCCTGAGAGTTGGATACAGGGCACTTTTTAAATTTCTCAGTTTAGGTAGAACTGATCTAACTATTAGTACTAAAATTTTAGCAATCTAGAAGTGAAGCATCAATGGAAGTCATTTAGCCTTCTCATGTGATGAGAACAGAGGTGAGATCTCTCAGGTGGGACCCCGTAGATAGCATCTTGGTGAAGAGAAGCCTGTTTTTAGAGAAATAAACATACAGAAGTTGAATCCCACTCTAAGTAAGAGCCTTGTTTTTTAAGAGAAGTTCCGCCTTCTTCAGCATTTTGTTGGGGACAATCAGAGCATTGTGGTTTGCCGTTGCATATTCTGCAATCTTCTGTATTTCTACGTTCAGGGTCCTTTGGAATTTGGAAGTGGTCTCTGGAAAAGTACTGTCTGTCATGTTTCATGGGCCTGATTCAGACATCATTTTGAGAACAAGTCTGATTGCCATGGGTTTTAGAGGTCTTGTAGGTCAGATGACAGAGGCAATCTCTGTGTGTTCCCACTTCCCAGGCTAGAGGAGTTCTGTATTTCTGTTATTACCTGAGTTTGCAAAAGGGTTGCTCAAAATGTTCTTTCACTGCAAAGACTGAAAGGGGACTTGGGATGGTAGAATTTCATAAACAGTAAAGTGCAATTATAAACAGGCAGTGCTGAATATGAAGTAGCACCTCGTTCCAGGAAAAGCAAAGATATCAGGAGTAGTTGTGTCAGAGCTGGAAAGCACTTCACAAAGACAGCTTTCATTTCTGTATACTCTAAAGTATGCAGTAATCGTGGTCTAATTACCTCACTGCAGCCAGAAAGCAGTATGGGATATTGTGGGGGTGTGGGAAAGAGCATAATATGCTACAATTAAGCTATAATCTTTGGCACGGTCACTCATCAGATAAAGCTTTTCTGCTGTTGCATTCTAGACAGTCATTATTTGGCTGCTAAAGCCTGGGGAAAATATGTGGTGGTGTTCCTAGGAGCTGTTTCACAGAGGCTTCATTATTGGTTTCTTCCTCAGCAACTGGCCAAGTCCGGACAGCTCTGCATTTGCAAGCTGTGTCCACAGTGCTCCGCTTTTCCTTGCTTGTGCTGAAGGTTTTGTACTGCTGGCAGTGGAATGGGGGTAATGTTATTACCCACCATGGAAGGAATTTGTGAGCTTTAAGTTATTAGTTTAAAAACCTGTTTGCTCAGGACCCGATTTATAATGGAAGGTAGCCTTATTGGAGATTAGTGAGCGTGTGTGGTTTATACACAGAAAGACCTTGTGAGTGTGGGAAATAAATGTGCTAGCTACATGGCACGTTAGGTACATAATTATGCACATGTATTAACCCTGGGATGTAGACTGTGTTTCACGGGGACATAATCATGTTCATATGCAATTATGCTCACCTTCCTTTGAAAATCTAATTTTACCGTCTGCTAGAAAACCTTGCTAGTGACATCTCTTATGTTCTGAATTTCTCCACTATTTTAATGGAAACTATTCCACTGCCTTAAAGCAAGCTCCTGAATTCACACACTTGATTGTTCACACAATTTCCTTGATTCTTCCCACTTTCCCAAATGTCTTTCTGAGGAGGAAAGGGAGCCTGCAATGCAGGCTAATGTGAAATTGCTAAAATTCTAGTAGGAGTACAAAGGAAAGCACGGAAAGAGAAGTCAGGTCAACTTTGTTGACCTTGAGGTGATGTTGTCTGACAAAGGCATGAATGAGTTGATTGGAGTCTAAATGCAGATTGCGGCATAAATCAGCATTTACTGCTGCAAAACCTTTTTTATTTTTTCTGCAGTGCCAGAGATAGATGTTTTCAGAGAGACTTGGTTTCTCTTTAGAAGTTGAGACTTAGAAGGGGTTAAAAGTGACCGGTGGTTTGGGCCTGTTTGGTTTTGTCTTAGATCTCTTTTTGCCCATTATAGAGCACACATATCCTTTGATAAGCCAGCTATGATTTCTGTAGAAGTAGATACAGTGGGGAATTAGATCAGAACCTCATTATTCTGCTGCTTCACGAAGCAGAAACATGAATTATTTTGAAAGCTTACAGCACGCAGTTTCTGCAAGGCTTCTCTGACAGCCTGCAATAGCAGTGCAGTCCATATCAGTAATTCCTTCCAGCACCAGGCTTCCAGGATCAGGCCTTAATTATGTGCACATCTGGTCTTCACTGCTTGGAGTAAGACATGTCTGCCTTAAACTGTTCTCATTAAATGGGTACTGCCAAGCCAAGCAGCTCAAAACCCAGCTGCACCAGCAGAGCTTTAATCTGTTGTAGGGAATGATTTGTCCTGGTTTAAGTGCATAGGAACCCCAAGAGTTAAATGCAGTAGGTACTGCATGAAAAAGGTGAGCATGGTCTTAAGGTTTGTGTAGTTCAGTACTGGATCTGCATACAAGCAGCTAGAAGCCAAAACAAGGCAACACAGGTGCAGAAACAGTAATACATATAGATCTTACAACTTTGTTACAGGGCATTTGGAGAAACGTCACAATCTTGATTCTAGTGACACTGTGGTGGTATGAGATGTTCCGTCAATCCTGACCTCAGTCCAAGCAGCAGTCCTGTTACCTGTTGTCTCCAGAAGCATTTAACTATGCTTATCCTCCTAGCAGCAATTTAAAGTAAGGATAATGTTTGTGTATTCAGGCTGTTCCATAGTGCTATCTGTTTTAATGCAGCAATTCCTGAGAATTATCTGCGTGGTATCTTTTTGATAAAGTTTCGGTATCTCTGTACTTTATTAAGTACTCATGCATGCTTATTGCTATTTTGGTATCTTAATATGGTTTTTGTCACCTGTAATAGAGGTGATTGCCCCTGACAGCAGACAACTGGGAACTGGGAGAAGAGAGAGCAGCTGGTGAGAGGAGCTGGAGTGGGTAGAACACTGGGCATGTCCTGTGGTGGAGTACCAAAAGAAGGGAAGGAGCTCTTGCACAGTGGGGCCAAGGTCAAAAGGGATCCACTGTTGTCAGATGTTCAGTCTGAGATTTGAAGGATCTGCTTTTACGAAGATAGAACAGCAAGGTAATGGACTGCTTCCTTCAGGTGTTTTCTTTAGGGTGGCCTGAGGATGTCACATACGGGGGTGCGTTCAGTCTTTGGGCACTTGGAGATACACTGCACCCACTGATGCCTGAGCTGGGTCTGAAGTTGCAGAGGGAGATTTCTGGAAAAGGAGTAAGGTAACAGGACCTCACTGGGTCTCCAGTAGGATGCTAGCTTCATAAAGTCAGTCCATTTCGAGGATTTGGAGGAATGGAGGATAGAAGGATCTAGGTTCAGGGGCATTATTCACACCTGCAGGACTGTTTCTGGTACTGCCTCTTCTTCATAGCCCAGGTTTCTGTTCTGGTTTCGTGTTTGAATGACCATGTTTGCAGCTGGATGCAGACAAGGGGATGATAGTTTCATACTTCTCAGCTCCTGCCTCAGAAGTAGAAAGAAGAGGAAAAGCGGGAGACCAAGCAGCTTGAAAATTAGCCCAATAACTGAAACTCTGCACAGAGGCGAGCATGTGAAGCTCCTGGGCAGAGCCCATGTTAGCCGAATCTGGCCTGACAGCCCAGGACAGGGAGTCGTGATCCTGCAGCCCTCCCCAAATCTCTCCTGTCCTGTCACATTTGGCTTCTTTGCATTCAGAGTCACTCAGTTGTCAGAATTATTTCTTCTCTTGCGTTCGCTCCATCTATAATTCATTAAAAAACCCGGAGGGGTGAAGCAGTCAGTTTTTCCCACTCCTTCCCTTCTGGAAGATGTGGGCTGAGCTTGGTTTGCAGCAGGGCATGAATGAAGCAGGTGTAAAACCCAGAAGCCAAGAGGAGGGTGGTGGGAGAGGGACATGCTGCCATCTCCTGTGAGGCCACCAAGGCATGGTGTCTGCCTCTCGCAAAGCACATCCCATATGCATTCTGCCACAGGCTTGGGCAAATCTTTGCTTGGAAAATCTAGGTCAGATGCTGGACCTGAAGCACACTGGATTGGTCAGTTCCTGAGCTTCAGAAGCCCAGGTTTCAGTCCAAGTTTGTGCAGCAGCTTCCCCACTAGTTAAAATTTTCACTCCGTGTGCTCCCTAAAATTGCAGTCTACATCTTGGGCTCAAAATTGCTTCACCCCAGATACAATTTTTTCTTCTTCTGTTTGGCCACAAACTTATACTTGCATGTTGTACACTCCCTACATCACTGCATCTGGCTGCACAGCCTCAGCTCTGCTTTATCCCTCCAACAGCTGCGAGGAAAAATAACACATTCTTCACCATGGAAGTGCAGGTCATGCAGTGAAATACGTGTCTTTCTGAAACTGCAGACCTAATTGGGCATTTAAGTGCAATTTTGAGGAAATAGCTACAGGTGTTATTTGTCATGTAGGTTCTACTAATGGCAAATATTGATGTCTAAAAAGCAAGAGAAAGTTCCCACAAGTAGGAGAAATTTTCTTAAATATAGTGTAAGAATTGGTTTTCTAAAGTGATAGTGGCTTTGAAATGTGAGTGCAAGCTGTTGTTTGCATTTTGTCTTCAGTGAAATAACCAAGGTTCTTATCCAGGTATTTCAGGCCTGTCTGTACTACTCTTTTTTCAGACTTTGGCATCACCAGCATTCTGTGTGGAAAGGGCACAATGCAAGAAATCTGCATCTTAAAAAATCATCACATACAAAAGTGATAATAATTAAAAAAATACAGTTTAGTTGACTGTTATTCTTTCCTAGCCATGTCTCTCTGTAACCTATTCAATTCTGGCAATCTGCAAGGGTGGAGGTAGGTCTTTTTCAAGCCCAGCAGAAGAATGGCCCCATGTAAACTTCATGGCTTGCATCCATCTCTGAAGCACCCTCACCAGAGCCACAAATCCCTGTCCCCAAATGGAGAGATTCACCAGAGGGCAGCACAATATCACTTTATATTGTAAAAGTAGTTAACTATTTCAGCTGTATAAAAGCTTTTTGAAATTAGTGGTTTGTTGTTCCATAGTCATGATTGCAAATAAGTCTCTTTTTAAAGCTGGCCTCTGAATCAGCTCCACAATCCCTTGTATTACACATACATTAACGTTTTAGGGTCCAGGGATTTACCACATGGAAGCAAGGGCAGTCCAGACAGTTGTGTTTTCAATGTATCTCTCTACCAGGTTTCTCTCCAGGGCTGGTCAGGACACCTGATGGGTGCTTGTCCAGCTTCAAGTATTTCAGAAGCTCTCAAGCTCTCCTGTGTTAAAGGCACCAACCTGAGTGAATACTATTTCAGGCTCATTGTTTGGGTAGCATTAAACAGTAGGAGTAAGCCCTCTGATGGCACTTCATGAGAAAGGTGCACAGAGGATGAAAGCAGGCATGCTTCCTTTGTATTATATTTTCTTCTGGTTGTCCTGTATGCTGGGCAGCTTCTAGGTCCTCTGGCACTTATGCTAGATTCTCACCACTCAAGGAGCTAAGAGGTGTCACTGGTCGCATCTTGCCTGCTCAGCTTCCCTCACAAAGTGCTTCATCTGTCATCAGCCTGTTCCCATTTATTACTCTATTCTGCTTGCACTGGTAACTGGTGTCTCCGGTAGTTGCCTCCCCTGGTTCAAGTGCCACTGTACTTTTCTGACCTTTTCTGACCTCTTTCTCTCAACTTACAGCCAAAGCTTTGGTGTCTGAATTCCTGCTTTTTTCCTGTGCATTAACTACATCTTCTGTCCTTGGTTGTTCTCTTTGCTCCATTTAGCTTCTGCCTGGTGGGATGTCTTGTGTCTAGCTTCAATCTTGCACTTCACTCCTGACATTCGCATGTAGGTCTCCCTTGAATCTCTCTCTGATCTCACTCCTCTTTATGCTCAGTCTCAACTCCATCTGCTCCTACTCATCCCCACATTTCCCCACTCTATACTGAAGTATTTAAAGATAAAGCTTTTCCATGGAGCTGCTCCCCATGCATTCTTAGCTTTCCTTGGATCAGCTATTATCTTTATATAAAGGCCAGCAGCCTTAAGTATATATAATAAAAGAATAACTTTTCCTACCATATTAGCTTATGTTACATTATTTAGTCATATGAGAGTACTGTAATGTTGTTTTTCAGAGTAGGTATAAATTCATGAACTTAGAAATGATTTAAATTATATCTTTTAAGACAATTCTGTATCTGCTTTTAAAAAAAATGAATTTGTGATTCTGGTTTAAGAAAGAAGAAAAATATTTTGAAATCTCTGCTCTCTTACATATATTTTTCTCTGACCAATATTTGAAGAAAAAAAAAAGGACAAAAGTTTCCTTTTTTTTTTCTTTTTAATTTGTATTCTGTCTTTTTATTTCTTGGGAAGACTAAGGAAAGAAAAAAGACAACAGAAATGTTCACAGAATATTTGATTTGGTTTTCATTTTTTTCACAGTTCATTTTCATTTCATCCTTTTTTGTCAAGGAAGGAAGAAAATTATTTTTTAAAGGCAAAAGGATGTGAAAAAGAAGGCAAAAGATCTTTTAAGAATAACTTTTAAAAGCTTTAGCAGGACAGAAAATTTCTTTGAAAATTTATAAAAATTAAAAGTTGCAAAGAAAAATACTTTCTATTCAAAACATTCAACAAAGGTTCGGAGCTAGTTAAGGCAGCCAATGCAGTGGACTTTGTAGAGTTTTCTAAATGAGAACAGTCCATCGCCTCTGCAGGAATCCACCCCATTGCACAATACCCTTGCAACTCATCAGAGACGTCTCTGTGGGCATTACACCAAGTTTTCTCCTGACTAAATCTGATTCAGCTTCTCTTAAGGTCTCTCCATGTCACAGTCAGTGGTGTGCCTGTGACTCGGCATAGAAATAACCTAAGTTTTGTTTTATAATAGGGATGATGAAGGGCTGTGTCAGATTCACATCTGCAGTATATATATATATTAGAGTTGTCTGCCATTGCTTTTAAATGTGTAATTTTTCAAACTCTACCAAGCTAATGAGAGAGGTGCATTGCTTGGCAGTGGTCATCCCCAAAGAGTGGTGGCTCTTTAATGCTGGTGCTCAAAGCTACCAGTAAGACACATCTGTGCTAGAAACCAAAGAGCTCATTTTATGTAGAAACAGAAATGTTATTTGTAAGAGCTACCCAGTCACATAGCTTAAGTTTCTTCTGCTGGCTCACCAGATTTCCTTTGATGTGAATGGCCTTTTTCTGAAAATTAATCTTTTTTTCTTATAAGATTTTAATAACAAAATGGTGACATGCTGAAAGCCTGTAAATGGACTTTGCATAACCAATTCCTAAATTATGGATACACTGATATCTTCAGCGGTGCAGAATGAAAGACACCTTTTGAATTTTGCCATGTATTACAATGTATTGCATTAAGAATGTGTGTAAAATTTTAGAATATGTTGTATACCAAAACTTGTTGGAACTAGATGGTCTTTAAGGTCCCTTACAACCCAAAGCATTCTGCCATTCTGTAAATACCATTTACCCAGGGTGTCTCACCATCCACTGATGTGCTGAAGCAAAAGTTGCATTTGTTCAAGTTCTTGAAAGCCACTCTGCCTACTTTTCTTGTTAGTCATTTTCTTAGACTCAAGTGGGCAGAAGCAAAAAAGAAAGTTCATTATTATTACTTTCCAGACATGCTATGAAGAAAATAAGCATTTCACATAGAAAGAAGACTAGAACTGATCCACTGCAAGATAGGTTTTTGTGGTACTCCTTTTAAAGGTTTACCTAGCATATTTGTCACTGTATGTCAAGCACCATATCACATGGAGGCAGGAGACATTAAGAGGGAAGGAGGTGAATGCCTGCTTCAGTTCTCTTTTTGGCCTGTAACTTTGCAGAAGTTGTAGTTTGTTTGAAAGCTCACTTTTCAATGAAGTTAACAAATATCACTGCAAAATAGACTGCTTTATCTCTCAAAGAGGATTTATAGTCTTTTTCCTCAAAATAAGAGTACAGAGATACTGTACTACCTTTTATTCTTGTTGAGATGGTAGATAAGTAACAGCTTGTGTTAATATTTGACAAGGTTTGTTCTATGTCACTGTCAGAAACGTAGCTGAAAATCTCTTTGGCTGGCTGGCTTGTACTTGAAACTGTCTTTTTGTAAGATCTGGATTAGAAAATCTCTCCTGCCAGACTTGTAGCTGTCAGATTCATTATCTTCAAAAATTTACATTAACCTCTTAACGGTGTTTTTCTTTCTGCAGAAACAGAAGGTGCATGCAGCACAGATGCCAGCCTTCTCCAAGGAATAACCTCTTCATCCCCAAGTGACTCCAGCTCCTGCTAGTACCATGGGGCCAGAAGGTGGTTTCTTAAGCAGTAGTCAGGTTCACATCATCTTGTGGGGAAGTTTGGCAGCCATGACAACACTCTTGTTCCTCACCTTCCTCATCTTCCTCTGCTCCAGCTGCAACAGGTGAGGTCAAGAGCTTAGCTGGCAGAAATGGTTCTTGAGTCAAATAGTGTAGGGATTGAAATAGCTTCACTAATAACTAGTTAGAAAGACAGTGAGGACTTGGGTACAGAAATAAAAACATACAGTACAACATGTGTTTTTGGAGCAAACCTGAATTTGAACAGTTCTGTTCATTCTAAAATCTAAATTTATTTTTTTCTTTTGCTGTGAAGGAAAAACACTGTTATGTTGGCTAGGTGCTTTCTCCTACGCTGAAGTCTGGAGCACAGACACTGACTGTTAGCAGAGCACACTGCTAACCTGAAACAGTTATACTAATTAACGTCTTGTATTCATACCTTATCCGTATTTTCTTCTCCAAAAGAGGGTTCAATTTTACCAATACAGGCATTTCTACTGACTTTGTTGAGTCCCATTTCAAGGCCTCTTCATGACTCTTAAGCAGAGCCCTGCTGATTGCACGGGGAGCTGGGCAACCTGTGCTTAATCCACAGCACCCTTCCACCATGTCAGACCCTTCATAATGAGGAGCATGACTGCTGGGGTCCATATTGCTATATTTTGCCAGGATAGTTCAATCAGCCAAGTGTGTGTGTTGGGGGGAAACTTATCCAATAACTCAGTACAGCAGCACCCTTATGCCTGTGGAAGGATGTTCTTTCAGTCATTCAACATTGAGAGCATTGAGGAAGCTGTGCAGCTGTAACATACACTGTCTTGGCATTAGATGTGTCTACAGTGGAAGGTTTTCAGCAGGATTTCTCTATTGCCAATGTTGTTAGAAACAGTCATGGGAAAGACTAGACCCCAGAATCTGGTTGAAACCCTAAAAAGCATAGGTTGGAACTTGTAATTTCATGTGATTCAGGAGAAATGCTTTTGCAAGATAACATTTCAGTATCTGAGAATGGTTTGGGTTGGAAAGAACCTTAAAGATCATCAAGTTCCAATCCCCCTGCCATGGGCAGGACACCTTCCACTAGACCAGGCTGATCAAGGCCCCATCCAACCTGGCCTTCAACACTTCCTATTCATTCCTATTTATCACAGTTCCTGTGATACCTGTGTAAAAATAGTAGAAATATGTAATTTTTTATTTATTTAAAAGTATAAAATCTAATTTAAAAATCCTTAAGCCCACAAACATTGCATTTAGGTACCATGTTTTGCCTTGTAACGCTCTAGTCTTTGATAACAGCTCAAGAAAGATGTTTTTAAAACAGAGTCAAACCACTGAATATGTCTTTGCAGTTACAGAGATGATAGATTATCAGAAACTATCTGGTGATGCTCTTTATTAAGTTCTTGTGTTGCTAGTCTGGACGCAGTATTTCTTATTTCAGATCGTTCTGTAGGGCAGATTATTTATGCATAAATGCAGTTATGTAGAATTTCAACAAATGGTTGTGGATATGGAAAACCAAACAAAATCTGCTCTTTCTGTAATGTCAGAGTCAGAAAAAAACTTCCAGAGAGGAAATAAAGTATTTCTGAACTCTAACGCTGCTCTGCATTGATCCTTACTTGCTCTGATTTCTTATTTCCCAATTAGGTAGAATTTTAACAGTTGCTAATGTGGAAACTACAGTGCACTGCAGACTTCAGAAGCAGCACAGATTTCATATTGTCAATATTTCCTTGCCTTTTTACTTGGCTTTTCATTTAGGGAAAGGACTGTAATCGTTTTAAGCTCATAGTTTATTACAGTATTTCAGAATAAGAGTTGTATTTCCAAAATGGTGAAAACTGAAAACTTGATCCATACTTTGAGTTCTGTGAAGTACCTGGTGAAGCAGGACTCATTTTGAAATGAAGGCTTCTGCTGCTATGAAATTTATAGGCATTCCTGAACTGCTTATGCTTATTATTAACTGTTACTAGTATCCTGAGCGGGAATAAGCTAGATTTTGTGGGCCTTTTCTAATTCTTCATACAATAAATACCTTTTGCTGAACCAGTCTAAGGAATTACCCAAGTAGTCTGTCACCAAAACACATATCTCATTTACCTCTGAGCATTTTGGATATGATTAAATTGAGGATAATATTATTTTTATTATCATCAGTTACTCCTTACTGTGACCTTCTACTGAATGAGAAAAAGGATGGTGAGATACATGCCTCTTCAGATACCACCCTGCCTCTCTTGACTGGGACCTCACACAGAGGTCATACTAGTCCCTGTAATAATTTTCAGTTACACTGTTTTCAATATTATTGTGAATCACAATTCCATTCCCTGTAGAAGTATAAGGTCTGTTAATGATTGACATTTGTATATTAGCATAATCTGTAATAACAGTTCGTATGCCTTTTTCATTAAGGGAAAAGAAGGCCAAATATCAGAATGGAGATCATGAAAATCTGATGAATATGGTGAGTATTTATTTCTGGCAGCTTGTGTCTGTCTTGTAATTGGTTTGTACCAAGCTCCCTGCAAAATACTGCAGATTGGAAAATAGCTCAGGAATTCAGAGATGGTTGAGCAAGGGAAACTTTAGAAGTTACAGAACAGGAAGAGGAGAGGACCTGAGTAGACCCGATAATCTGCACTTTCTCAATGCTTTTTCTGCCACTGTTGTACTCCAGATCTCCCACCTGCCTTTCACTCCATTTGCAGCACAGGCACAGCGTACCCTTCCCACAAATTAAAGCCATGGTACTGTCTATTATGACAAAAGTTGAAATGAAGATCACTCTGGACATGCTTGCATTTATTTGGTTTTACATCTGTAAACACAAGTACCTGAATCTTTGAGTACAGTCAGCATAGTTTGACTCTTCCTGCCAATAATACCTGTGAATCACAGTTCCCAAGATTAAAACAAAATTTGTCACCTCTGTATTTATGCAGACATGTATTCTGATCCAGCAGTGGTTAGATCTCACTATTTGTGTTCCAGCCTTCTGACAAGGAGGTGTTCAGCCACTCGATCACAAGTTCAGCTACTGAACCCCCTCCGAGCACCGACCAGAACGGAGCACTCAGCAATGGTGAGGGTGAGTAGCACAGACCCTGTGGGTGGGATGAATGAGCATCACCATCTCCTTGCTCACAGATCCTACACTGGTGACCCTTGAATCTTCTGGATTAGCTTTCCAAGCACAAAGTCATGCCATTTGTCTGAATACCCTTTGTTTCCCTTTGCTCATTTCTGGAGGTCTGACACCAGATCAGCTTCTGTATCGCAGCGTAGAGGCTGGACATGCAGCTCTCTGGAGGGCAGTCAGGGCACACACAGAACATAATTCACATAAGCATGTTTGCCTTCCTGGGAAGTAGCCCATCCCAAGGAGATGTTGGAATTTTAGGCTATATCTCCAGTTCCCTGCTGGGCACGCTCTGGCATAGCACTACATCCCAGCTCCCAGTCCTCTGCACCAGTCAACACTGGAGAAGGGCTAAGGGCCTGCTCTGGGCCACCAAAGCTACACCTGCAGATTGACAAGGCCATCAGGCAAAGACTAATGTTGGCCAGCAGTTGGGACTGGGATGTGACCAGAGGATGCAGTCACACCGTAGAGCTTCAAAAGCACTCCAGGAGACTGTAGAAATCTTTCAGGTCCTGCTCTCCCCAAAGGACTGGGAAGCCTGTCATATGAGGAAAGGCTGAGAGAGCTGGGTTTGTTCAGCCTTGAGAAAGGAAGGCTCAGGGGATACATTATCAGCATGTTCCAGTATTTAAAGTTGGGCTACAAAGAAGAAGGAGACTCCTTTTTACAAGGAGTCACATGGAAAAATTAAGGGGTAATGGGCATAAATTGCTCTTGGGGAGATTCCAGCCGGACCCAGGAAGAAATTTTTTCACAATCAGAAAAATCAGCTGTTGGAATAATTTCCTCAGGGGAGTAGTGGATTCCCCAACACTGGACACCTTTAAGATTTAGATGGACAGGGTGCTAGTCTAGGTCATCTCATCTAGGTCATGCTTTGCCTTGAAAGGTTGGACCAGATGATCCTTGAGGTCCCTTCCAACCTGGTAATTGCTTGTATTTTTCTATTTATTTTTTTTTTAAACAATCAACATAAATAGGCTTTTTTTTTTCCCCTAGTCTTTGTTTTGCTGAATGCCCAAAATGATTCACACTGAAGTATCACTGGAAAATATTTTTCTCAGATGCACCTAAATATAAACTGGCTCTCAGCCCAGAGCCGCTGGGAACCAACTGTTGTCTCCACACTAGGCACTAACACTGGGACCATGCTCCTGACTTACAGCTCTCCTCCTCATCTCCTTGTGTGGCCAGAGGTATTCAGTCCTTCCGCCTCAGAGATGAGTATGCAAAGGAAATTTTAAACTTTGGTTTGCAGCTAATCGCTGCTCCCATCCATTGGCTTGTTGTGTATTTAGGTATGTGGCTTACTAAGGGACTTGATGTGCAGAGCAAAGCCTGGCAGAAGGGAAGCATTTCTCTTTGCCGTAAGTCACCACACATGCAGCTGCCAAAGCTGCTACAGAAAGGTGTGCTGTCAACGAGCAGACAGTTTTCAGACTCTCTGATACTAATCGGCTTACACTCTGCATAACGCCCTTTTGAATAATGGGAACCAATGTGCTTTAACTTCTTATTTATACTTTATGTGGTTTTTTGTTAATAGTTCTTTTTATTTTGCTGTTTCTAGCCTTTTGAACAGAGGCAAGGCTATAGAAGTAGCACCATCAAATGCTTTTTCTTTTACCCAACCTGCCAACCCTTTATCTACACCAACCCCTTCTGTGCTACTACCCATTAATCACAAGAGCACAGAAACACAAGCTCATTGCTTCTGATTATCCCCCTAAGGCTGAATGGGGTGGGTGCTTTCTGGGGCCTGCACAGCACAGAAATCCCTGGGAGCAAGGGCCAGGAAGGGAGAACATCTTTTAGCTTCTCCAGGATGCTTCCTGATGTCCTTCAGAAAGTCTGGAGGCACCCTGGGGACTGAGTAGGACACCTTGCCTGTCTCCTGTTCTTCCCCAGGTGGTATGTAGGAGCCAGGTGAATGGAGAAGGTAGTTCTCCTTTTCTCCTCCTCCCATCTCCCATTCAGACAGCGACTGCCATCTCGTACCTCCCAGTTCCAACCTGAGTTTTGCTGTCAGGGTGCAGCTCCCTGCGAGTGCTGACTGCTTGAGTCTGCATGTCCTGAGCACCAGAGAAAGCAGACCATGAAATCAAGTGTATTGATTGCTTCAGCGATTCTTTATGTCTTCATGTCAAACATGCTAAAGGAAGAATGGGTTTGATTTTGCTTAGATAGTAGGAGCCATAGGAACTGTGCTAAGAAAAGTAAAGCTATTCAGAAGTGATTTTTCAAAGAATTGTGTGACATAATAGTTACATGCTATATACTACCTGAAACATGCTTGTATGTGCTCATGCATACATCCTGAATGCAGGCAAATGTCATGCATGTGCACTGTAAGATGAGAAATCCCATAGATCTAAGTCCCTCTAGTGACAGCAACACGTGGCCCAGTCTGGGACATAAAATAACATGCTCTGCCTAACACTGCTTTCTGAAGCCTAGTCTTCTCTTTTGTGTATATGGCTGGCTCGTTAGTAGGTTGTCAACCTACATTATGTGCTGTGAGACTAACAGAAGTATAGCATAGCCTTCCCACTGGAGGAGCTTCTGGTGTAGCATGCAGGGAGCTGACTGCGGCAGGGCTGAGCACAGACAAGAATTTGTCCAGCATGTTAAACAAGGCGAAGGCTGGGCAGGGAGGAAGCAAGAATGCTTTCCTTTATTATTCCAAAGGATAGGGAAATGGAAGGAGGGAAATCTAACAAGGCTGTTTTCAAAGCTGTTTGGTTTGAGGCCTCTTACCAGTGTTCCCCATCTGAGACTACTGGGCAGTCTGTTAAGCATTCAGTATAACTGAGTACAAGCCAGCTGACCGTACATGCCCACCTGCACTTACCCACCTGTCTCCTGTGCCCACTGTGAATGCTGTTGCTATATAATGTGACTTGGGGCTGCACAGAATATTTAAGATGTTGTGAGAAAGATATTTTAACAGCAGAGTGCAGAAATCTCTGTAACTGAAACCTTTTGATCAACAAAAAGCATGATGACCACTAGACATTTCCAGGCATTAGAATCACTTCTCCTCTCCAGCGAGATGCAAAACCAAAGTGATGTAGAAAGGTACCAAATTATACTCACCTTACAGTTACACATTTGTTTTAAATACTTCTTTATATTTTTTTCTAGTACTCTCAGAGGACAGTGCAGCTGCTTGTATCCAGCCTTATGAAGAAGTACAGACGTCTGATCTGCTAGATCAACAGGATAGTCTTGGAAAGTCTATAAAATGTCACCAGAGCCGGGAACTACCCAGTATTCCCCCTAATACCACCATGGAAACCGTTGTCTCAGCTAGAAATGCAGAAAATGATCAAGGTCTTGGAACGGAAGGGCCTTACGAAGTCTTGAAAGACAGCTCCTCTCAGGAGAACATAGTTGAAGACTGCTTGTATGAAACTGTGAAGGAAATTAAAGATGTTGGAGCAGTAGCCAGCATGGAAGGGAGCTGTAACAGCAAATCAGAGGCTCCACTGACAGTTTCTGAAGGTCAGAATCAGATTCCTGAGTGCAGAACTGAATCAGCAGAATATGCATCTGTTGACCGAAATAAGAAAAGTCGTCAAAGTGCTAATTCAGAAAGCCCTCTTGACAACACGCCAGATGTAGAAGATGAGCTTCCCCCGCCAGTACCCATGAAGCTTCTCGATGAAAATGAGAATGTGCAAGAAAAAGAAGTGGAAGAAGAAGTGACAGAAGGAGCAAGTAAACCAGAGAAGGTAAATACTGCAGATACTTGTCCTTGTCAAACAGCCAAATAATGGTAGAGAACATATGGGTGGGAGAGGATTTATTTTTCTTTAATAACAAAAAAATGCCAAGGAAACAAAAACACTCAAGGTGATGCAAGACTGTAAAATACATAAATATGAAAATGTACAGTATAGTGTTTGCATTATAGGCATGTGCTCATTCTGTTCCTGTCCATATTTTGGATTGTTGCAGTATGCTCTTCATTAAGGCTTTCTCCAAATATTAGGCAGAAATTGCACAGGAGGACTCTGCTTCTTTATTTAATGGTATTATACTTGTGGGAACTATTACAATGGGTATCCAGTATCTCTGTCAGCATCTATATCGTGTTCAGAATCCCTCTCCCTCCTTGTTTTTTTTTTCTAATGAAACCTCAATTTATAGAGAGGGGAGGGGAGAATTCTTGGTAGATTCCCTAACTTTAGATGTGCCTCCTTTGTTGGGCTACCTTGACTTAGCTTGTGCAAGTGTTAAGCATCTGCTTAAAGTCACTTCTCTCATCTCCCACTGTAGGAGAGAGGGACAGCAAGAGAGAAAGATTGCAACTGTAGGCTTTTATGTTTGTCAAATTCTGTATGTCACATGTAAATAAATTTCTGCCTGCTGAAATCTTGGCCAAAAGTTATGTTTTCTTCAGCATCTTTTTCTTCATCCCAGCCTAGGAACTCATTGAAAAATAGAATGATGAAATTTTCAACAATTTATTTTCCCGTATTTAGTTTTTAACCAGAATTAATTTGAAGGATGCTTTCAGATCATTGGGTAGATTTTTCCTAAACTGATTGATTTTGCACTTTTCAGAACTAGTTTAGGTCACTTCTTACTCATTGTGAATGAACTGTGATTTTTAGCAGCTTAATATAGTTTTAGTGTCTGTGGCATCAAATAATAGGCACTGATGAAAATTGGAAAAAAAATCTTTAAGATGCAATGTGAAATTTTAATGTAAACATTTACCTGAAAAATCATAGCAGAGCTGAGGTGTTCTTACTTTTTTCTGGTTGTTCTCTTATTTGAAGTATTTCAGTAATGCAGGCAGAGGGCAGGAAAACACCTTCATGTAACCTATGAAGCACGGTACAGTCAAAGTGAATTAAATGAAGATTTTACTTCTAATATAAAAATTGTTTATCTGGACTCCTCAGTTCTTACATGTAATGAGCTCGTTAAGCAAGAAATTAAGATGTGATTGTCAACAATAACCCACCACCACTCCCCCCTCCCAAATTCAGGCCATATGCAATTTCTAATTAAACTTTTAGAGAAACAGCTTTCTGTAACAGTGACGTTTTTCCTACCAGGTGTGAAAAGACTCACAGAAAATCATTGTATTTCCCAGGCACCAATACAAAGGAAAAGCATTTGCAACTCTGTAGCTCCCCAGCACACCATGTATGCAGTGTCAGTAACTGCATGGAGTGGGAATTGATTAAAATGGTTCAGGTTTTGAAGGATTAATCAAGAGATGACACATGCAGTCCCCTAAGTGCCAGAAAAAAGGTGTTTGTCTAATTAAAATTTATTCAGAGCTAAAGCCATCCTGAGTTAAAGCTTCAGCAGCATCAGATCATTCCCGCATTCACTGCTAGGTACATGCATTATGCATTGAAGCATGTTCCTGTCCTGCCCTTGAGAGCTACAGCTGCAGCAGAGTTGGAAATGGTAATTGATGGAATATATAAATGTCATTATTGTTGGCATTGTGTGGAGAGGTGGTTACGGGATTGTTTGTTGTTGTGGTGGTGATAATTTTTCCCTCTATTTTGCTGCTTCCAACAATGCAGAGCAATGCCTGTTACTTCCAGTGTGGCAACCAAAAGCAAGATATTTATGGAAACGTATGTTATATTGATAACTCTTTTAGTTAAACAGACTCCAGAGCCGTCTCTTTTTGCTTCCTCTCTTGCGAGTCTACTTAGCCTCCCTGCTTAACATTATATCCATATCCCAAAGTTTTTCAACCTTCTGCCCTGACCCTGATGAATAGAGAGGGTGGGTGTAAATTGTGGAAGTCTTTCTCCCCACAATTAGGCTTTGCTTTAGTAGGGCACAAAGAACGGACAGGTGGGAAGCCTATTCATGTAACCGAGACTTGCACCTGCCAACAGAGAGAAAACAGACCATGTCCAAGCTGTTTCAGTCTCACCCTGTATGAGGGCAGCCCTTGCCAGTTCCTGAAGCACACTTGTTTGGGAGAGAGCTGGGTGGATGAAGCCAGAGACTGTTCCAGTATATAACAATTTGAAAAGGGTAAATAATCATTTCCAGAGCCAAATGTGCAAAATGGGTGAAAAATAATCTAACTTGGTTATTGGCCATGACCCAACCAAATCCTTTGGAAGGTTTTGGTGAAGCAAGACACCTTTAACAGCACAAGGCTCTTTCAGGCTTCTATCACCTGGAAAAACTTGGACATAGTTCTAATAAAACTAGAGAGGCAGAATAGTTTTTCTGTAGTTCTTCCTTCTTTATTCAAGATTATGGATCTCCTTTTTCACCCTAGTCTTTCCAGAGTGAGCACTGGTAGAAATGCTCTCCATGTGTACATCTGGCTGCTGCCATCTGATTTCAGACTTGTGCAGCTTGAGGATGGGCAAAGCATTTCTTACAGATGTACCAGAGGAGAATGGTCTTCTTGTTCTAGTGCCGGAATCTGGAGCAGCAGCTGAGCCAAAGAGCAAAAAAATCAAATGCTGTCGAGGAACAAAAAGAAAGTGGAAGGCAAATAAGGACACATGCTTGTTTGTGTTGCTGTGCTGAGGCTTGAAGCATAATTTATAACATTGCTAGGTACAAAATGTTTAGCAGCAAGTTCGTTTTTTTTCAGTTTCCAAAATGACAATATCCTTCAAAATTAATGTGTCACAGCTTTCACATTTAGAAGAAAGAACTCTGGGTCCCAAGGAAACAAGAAAAGGACTGCCAGCACCCTGGGGTATTTGTCAGTACTTGAGTGGGAAACTGTAGAAGAGGTCCTGACATGTGGTGCTTATAGACAAACTGATGAGAGAAAATAATTTCTGAAGAATTTTGCAAGCACATTTTTGTTCTAATGTGTGAGGATGAAATTAGTAACTTACTCCTGAACGTAAAATACATCCTGCAAATAAAGACTAAACTGAGCTGCTGTAGTGAAGCAGAAAAGACCAAAATCCACTTGAACTTCTCCTTTTCATCTTTCTTTTTCTGTTGTTGTGAGTAAACAAACTACAATTTAAAGAGTGCATTCTCCAGACAGTGATAAAGAAGCGAGGGAGTTGTCAGGTGGGAGGGAAGCCTCCTGGGGAGCAGCCCACAGACTTGCGCTTTGGGTCAGGGTCTTCATCACAAGTGCCCCAGGGGTTTGAAGTCTGGTATTTACCAGGATTAGAAACAACAAGAAAAATGGAAGTAGGAAAGAATCTGTTGTAATGAGCCTCTGTGGGGGAAAAGAAGAAAAAAAGGTCTTGTGTGTATAGAATGTGTCTGAAAGCAGTATTTAATTGACTGTGTTAAGAATGGTTCTGCTTCTCCACCTTGGTCTGCACTTGGAGGAATTCTGAAGTATTTTAAGTGGAGAATTTGTATGCAACTCTAAAATATGGCCCTTTAGAAACAGCGCTGGAAGGTTCCCTCTGAATCACTGTGGAGCAGGAGTCCAGCAAAGCCTTCTCGCCCCAGGGAGGAGGAATCACATGGCTGCTCTGACAAAGCAAGGGGTTTTGTTGCCATAAAGGCCATAAGACATTTTTCAAAAGAGAAAAATCCTTTTCCCCCAGTGTTTCATGGCCTAATTTCTACATGGTGCTTTACATGTTTGAAGTTAGACTTGACACCAAACCCTTCACTCTTTAGGAACTTGGAAATGTGAACTGCATCCAGGCAGATGCTTTGAGGGTTGAGCTGCCCATCTCAGTGTGGGTTGCAGCAGGCCTTTTCTGAGTTTGCAGTCTGAGCAGTTGTGAGGTGCTGCTGCCATGCACCTCTGCATGTCTGCTGTGCATCTTCCCTGTGAGGGCGGTGAGACAATGGAACAGGTTGCCCAGAGAAGCTGTGGCTGCCCCGTCCCTGGCAGTGTTCAAGGCCAGGTTGGATGGGGCTTGGAGCGACCTGGTCTAGTGGAAGGTGTCCCTGCCCATGGCAGGGGGTTTGGAACTGGATGGTCTTTAAAGGTCCCTTCCAACCCAAAC